>NC_137151.1:11502795-12702795 GCF_951394435.1 Stenella coeruleoalba
TATATACAATGGAATATTACTCAGCCATAAAAAGGAACGAAACTGGGTTATTTGTAGTGAGGTGGATGGACCTAGAGACTATCATACAGAGTGAAGTAAGTCAGAAAGAGAAAAACAAATAGTGTATGCTAACACATATATATGGAATCTAAAAAAACAAATGGTCATGAACAACCTAGGGGCAAGACAGGAATAAAGATGCAGACCTACTAGAGAATGGACTTGAGAATATGGGGAGGTGGAAGTGTGAGCTGGGACAAAGTGAGAGAGTGGCATGGACATATATACACTACCAAACGTAAAGTAGATAGCTAGTGAGAAGCAGCCGCATAGCACAGGGAGATCAGCTCAGTGCTTTGTGAACACCTAGAGGGGTGGGATAGGGAGGGTGGGAGGGAGGGAGATGCAAGAGGGAAGAGATATGGGGACATGTGTACATGTATAACTGATTCAATTTGTTATAAAGCAGAAACTAACACACCCTTGTAAAGCAATTATACTCCAATAAAGATGTTTAAAAGATAAAATAAATAAAGTAAAAATTAAAAACAAAAAATTCTGATGTAGTAAAACAAGCCAGAAGAGCCTGGCTGAAGCCACATTGGATGAGGGAGGTGGGGTAGGGATGCTCCACCCCACCTTTTTTTTAACCATCCCATTGTTGGCCTGGCTTACTACTCAGGTCTCAGTCAAAATATCACCTCCTAAAGGAAGCCTGCCTTGACATCCCCATGCTGGTTTAAGTTGGCCTCCAAAGAGTTTGATAACAGTCTCATTGCTGTGTGTGATTATTATGCTGCATGAACTTGGCATGTGTGTCCTCACTGGACTATAAGCTCTCAGAAGGCAGGCCATGTCCTCATCACAGCTCCATCTTAGGTGCCAGATACTCAGTCTTCCAAAACCACTTCTATATAGTAGGACGGTAATAGCCTATCCCTCAGGGAATTCTTATTATAAAATGAGAAAATTAGTGTGAAGCCCTTGGCATGGTATCTGACATAAAGGTAAAAACTTAATAAATGTCAGCTATTTATTTTTATTATTAGTCAACACTTTGTTGTGGAGTAGATGGACGAATGGAAAAATTGGCATCACTATTGCAAATTGGGATACACACGCCATAAGGACAGCCTGGGGGCAGAGGCGAGATGCTGACAAAATGAGGTGTTGATGTCTTTTCCATCTGAATCACTTTCTATTTTTGAGGCCCATGAGTTACCCAAACATCATCCAAACTGGAACATTCACCTCCATCAAGCATTTGTCTGCCACAGAGATTGATAGGACTTTGGAAATGCTGGCAGGAAAATGAAATTTCTAATTAACTAGAAAACGTTGTCATATGTGCATGTGTAAAAAGAGCCTCAGATAAATACCTGCGTTATCTCATCCTCCCAGAAACTGGTCCCCAGCAAAGAGCTGCTTTGCTCCTGCATTTCAGCCCACATTGCTCCAGAATAAATCTATATTCTGGTGAAGATGTTCTTGCTGCCCCCTTTCCTGTCTCATTTCTGGTTTTCCTCCTCCAGCATAATGTGCCCTGTGGTCAATGACTGTCATCTTCCAACAGGTTCCCTCCTGTCCCAGAAGGGGGGCTGGCCCATCCCCTCGTTAATCATGCTGGTGGCAAATAGATGCTTTGAGTGGTCCTGATGATAGTGAGAGGAAAATGTTATCAACCTTCTTTTGGAGACAGGAGGGGAGTTACTGGATGAGAAGCAACTCAGGGTATTGGGTCTCACTGGTGCAGAAAGAAGCCTGGGTGAAGAGAGATATGGGCTAGAAGAGCATCCTTTTGTGATCAAAATCCCAGCATCTAAGACAGGCTTCCCAGGGTGTACAGAAGCGTGAACTGAAACCCCAGCTAGTCAGGGGTGAATAAATGTTGGAAACACCAAATAACATTTTAGTGGCTGGCTTTTTATCAGCCATGACTAGTGTGAGAGCAGGCTGACCTATTTCACATCTCATTTCATTTGATCCTCATGACAACCACACAACATCAGGCTTATCATTGTCCCCATTTGATGGGGAAAACTGATGAGGAAACTGAGGCTAAAAGAGGGTAAGGCCAAATCCAAATGGCTAATGAGTGAAAGCTCAGGACACCATGGGCAACTTCTGCAATCAGAACACTAGGTATATGACCCTGGGAGAGGAATATCTCAAAACAAAAGCTTCCAAATTACTATGAATGTCCTGGGTACACATCCAGAGAAAACTCTAACTCGAAAAAATACATGCACCCCAACGTTCACAGCAGCACTATTTACAATAGCCAAGACATGGAAGCAACCTAAGTGTCCTTCAACAGATGAATGGTTAAAGAAGATGTGGTACATATATACAATGGAATATTACTCAGCCATAAAAAAGAATGAAATAATGCCATTTGCAGCAACATGGATGGACCTAGAGATTATCATACTCAGCGAAGAAAGTCAGAAAGAAAAAGACAAATACCATATGATATCAGTTACATGTGGATTAAAAAAAATGATACCAAAGAACTTATTTACAAAACAGAAACAGGCTCACAGACATAGAAAACAAACTTATGGTTACCAAAGGGGAAAGGTTGGGAGAAGGGATAAATTAGGAGTTTGGGATTAACATATACACAAGACTATGTATAAAATAAACAACAAGGACCTACTGTATAGCACAGGGAACTATACTTGATATCTTGTAATAACCTATAATGGAAACGAATATGAAAAAGAATATGTGTGTGTGTATATATATATATATAACTGAATCACTTTGCTGTACACTTGAAACTAACACAACATTGTAAATTAACTATACTTCCATTTAAAAAATAAAATAAAATAATTTTTTTTAATTTCTATGAATGATACAGTTATGGTGAACCATCAGAGAAAAATGCAGAATATTTGGGACATTCTTTACTTTTGAAGTTGATATTAATGACGATGTTCATGTCTCCAAAACCCTGTCAGAGGCCAAATCCATCCAGGCACTGAGGCTGGCACAACCCAGCTCTTCTTTGTTTTCTAACCTCTAAAACCCTAACCTCCATTTTTGTACAAACCAACATCCTTGCATTGCAACAAGCTAGAAAAGCCTGGTTAAAGCCACACTGTGAGAGGATGGGCCAGGCTTCTCCCTTGGCTGGACCTTCTCTTAACATCTGAATCTGGAGACACCCCCAACCAAAGGACTTCTTTCTCTGGTTTGAGTTGAGCACTCTGTGTCCTACACCTATTGGGGTGCCCTGCCTGTCTCCACTGAGAAAGGAAAGATATTTTAAACGTCTTTTTGCAGGAAGGCACCCCTTTCAGACTGGGACCCGAGCTGCAGAGAAATGGCAGACTGCATAGAAACAAGATCCTACCTCCAGAGAACCTCAGAGTGATCGTCCACATCCATTTATCCTCCACAGCCAAGCATGAGGGAGGATTTCCCTGCCCCATGCAGTTAGACAGGGTCAGGACACCCCTGTAGGCTGTGAATAGGGGTGATGAGCATCATCTAACTCCTGTTGCAGACCCCCCAGCAGTGTCTTCCATACACCAGCTACCAGGAGCCCGGGTGTCTCAGATGGTATAGCTCTATGATGGTGGTGCCTCTGTCAGTCTGGATTTGTGTCAGACTCTGGGGATGCATGACATTACACATGTAGAGTGAGACATAAATAAAAGTTGACTATGTTCAAAACTACAATTAGGTACCACCTCACACCAGTCAGAATGGCCATCACTAAAAATTCTACAAATAATAAATGCTGGAGAGAGTGTGAAGAAAAGAGAACCTTCCTACACTGCTGGTGGGAATGTAAATTGGTGCAGCCACTACAGAGAACAGTATGGAGGTTCCTCAAAAAATTAAAAACAGAGTTGCCACATGACCTAGCAATCCCACTCCTGGGCATATACCCAGACAAAACTCTAATTCGAAAAGAACATCCACCCCAATGTTCACATAGCACTGCTTACAATAGCCAAGACATGGAAACAACGTAAATGTCCATCGACAGACGAATGGATAAAGATGTGGTACATATATACAATGGAATATTACTCAACCATAAAAAAATTAAATAATGTCATTTGCAGCAACATGGATGGACCTAAAGATTATCATACTAAGTGAAGTCAGACAGAGAGAGACAAACATCATATGATATCACTTATATGTGGAATCTAAAATATGACACAAATGAACTTATTTATGAAACAGAAACAGACTCACAGACATAGAAACAGACTTGTGGTTGCCAAGGGGTTAGGGGACAGTGAGGAAGGGATGGATTGGGAGTTTAGGATTAGTAGATGCAAACTATTATAAATAAAATGGATAAACAACTAGTTCCTACTGTATAGCGGAGGGAACTATATTCAATAACTTGTGATAAACCATAATGGAAAAGAATATTAAAAAATAGAATGTGTACAATTAATCACTTTACTGTACAACAAAAATGAACACAACATTGTAAATCAACTATAAGTCAATTAAAAATAAATAAAAAATAAGTAAAATAATAGATAAAATAAAAGTAAATTAATTAAAAAATAGAAGTACAGCTCAAAATTGTGGCCCCCTGTGCTTCTAAAGCTTCACGACCTTCCCTTGGTGCCCAGAGGAACGTCAAAGTTCCTAACCTGTTTTCCAGAGTCCTGCCCTGCCTGGCTGCCCCCTTGCCTCCAGTTCATCTTTGCCGCTCTGCCCCACGCTCAGCACACTCCAGGCCTCTGATATTGTGATAATTTCTAGAAAATGCCAGGTGTTCTTCCCCTTCTCATTCCGGCACTCTCGCCCAGCCTGTACTTGGCTGGCTCCACTCGTCTCTCCATCTTGGTACCCTGGACCTCCCTTCCTCGGAGACGCCCCTCTGACCACTCTCCAAAATGTTGCAGCTTCTCATCTTTTGTGGACTCACAGACACAGAGAACAGACTTGTGGTTGCCAAGGGGATGGGGAGGGGGTGGGGAAGGCATGGATTGAGAGTTTGGGGTTAGCAGATGCAAACTGTTTATATAGAGAATGGATAAACAACAAGGTCCTACTGTAGAACACAGGGAACTATATTCAATACCCTGTAATAAAGCATAATGGAAAATAATATGTATATACAGTGTGTGTGTGTGTGTGTGTGTGTGTGTGTGTGTGTGTGTGTGTGTGTGTATATATATATATATATCTGAATCACTTTGGTGTATACCAGAAATTAACACAACATTGTAAATCAACTATACTTCAATAAAATAAATTTTTTTTGAAGTTGATTATGTTAAGCTTAAGCATTGAGACTCGAGACTTTTTGTTACTTCATTGTAGCCTGGCCTGGCTTGACTAACCTGATCCAGTGGGAGACCTTCTCCCAGGGGCCTCAGAGCTCAAGGATGTTCCCATGATGCCTTTCCACGTTCTCTGATATAGGAGCTACACAGACACCTGTAATATCAGTCAACACGTTAGGTGACTCATGTTTACTATGCTTTGGTAGATGGAGCAGACAACAAGTTCTATCAAATGCAAGTAGTGAGAGCAAAGAGTAAGCTATAGACTTTTTATTCCTCAAGGCATAGTTAATATTTATCAAGCATTTACTCTGTGCTAGATATGTTAAGAGTATTATTTCTAATTCCAGCCATAAAAATAGGTATCGTAATCCCCATTTTGCATAGTGGGAAACTCTGGTTCATGTAGACTGGTTTATTCAAGGTCACACCTGGAAATAGGGCTGTAAATCCAGGCGTCTCTGATTTCAAAGCCTGTGGTTTTTCACTACATGACATGAGTCTGCCCACTCAGTATTCTCTGAATAAATGGTAGATAAGAGATAGAATGTTTGATTAACCGTGCTCCCTGCCATCAGTAGTGGAGTCCAACTCAAAAAAAGAAAATCAAAGCTGTAAATGTGCAGGAAAAAGACACATCTCTCAAAAAACCAAGAGATTAAACTAAAAGCACATTGAGAGACACCACAGTGCTGTGGTTGGGAAAGCAGGCTCAGCGTTTAAAACGCCGGTTACTCCCACTCATGAGCTGTGTGACTTTGGGTAAGTTATTTGACCTCCGGCTGCCTCTGTGTTCTTTGCAGAATGGCAATGAGATAGTGCCTGTGTCACTGGTTTTTTGTGAGGATTGAGTGAGCTAGTACACGTCCAGGATGCAGAATAAAAGTCTGGCACAGAGCCAGGCTTCCAAGACTTCCCCTTCTGTACGAAAGCAGAGTGGAACGAGGGCCGGTGCAGAGTGACCCCAGCCCATTTCTCCCAAGGGGAAGCAGCCCATCTCCTCCCCCTCAGGACGCACCAAAACCCCTGCTCCTTGGAGAAAGGATGGGTGGTGAGGAACCATCTCCTACATGAAGTATAGCCCTGCTCTCCTTGCAAACTGAACGTTGTTTGGAATATGAGATGATTCTGTGCCCACACCACCAGGCAATGTTAGATCAAGCCCAACTCTTGGTCCACGCTGCTCTTTCAGGGGAGTGCAGGACACAAGGCAGTGCTGGGAGCACACATCTCTGAGGGGCTGCAGGCCCCCAACCTGCTGTGCGGAGGCTGAGTGCAGTGCCTGGGGTTTCTTGGTTTCATTTTACACCAGTTTTTGCTTCTAGCTCTTCTCTCGAAAGTACCTCTTACCCTCGATTTGATGTGCTTGATGGCTGAGAAAACTTCATTAGAATGGTATCATGATTATAAGAATAATACTTTGGGATTCTTCTTTTATTATTTATATTATCAGCTGAACCCAGTAGAACATGTCACAGATGATGAAGCCCTTGAATTTGTATTCACAAATCTCACATTCATGCTGAGAACTCGTCAGGGCTGGCAGAGATGGACAGGCAGTGTCTATATTTTATAGATGAGGAAACAGACATCTGCACATTCACTTGACTTGCCCAAGGCCAATCAGTGAGACTAGCTGAGTAGCACAAGAATCCAAGTTCAATGACACAGAGTCCAAGGTGCACTGTCCCAGATTGTCTTCCATACTTTGCTTCATAAATTCAGTTTCTGGTGAAAAAATAAATATGTCAGATGGGCCACGAGTGAATCCCTGCCGGTGTGTAGAGGTGCCAGGAGGTGGCTTGCAGCCAGCAGAGTGTTTCTTTGCACTCTAGTGTTTTATCTTTTAATAATTCATGCAGATTTCACATTTCAGTGCCTCACGTATCTTTTTGTTTTAATAGAAAAATAATGGTATAAAATACTCAGTGGTTAAATTGCTGGACTTTCTCTGCATGCCCTCCACATGATCCCAAAAAACCAAATCAACTTGAATGTCCAGGAAGCTGTGCTGTGTTGATGCCATCCTTTACATGATGTCACACCAGAAGGATGCGGCACCCAGTTTAAGTAGCACAGACCTAGGGCCCAAGCCCAGCCTTCCACGCGTGGCTCCCCTGGCCCTCTGTGCTCTGAATTCTCCCCACCCAGTCTCATCTCTCACCCCTCCAAGTTTTATACACCAAGCTGGACTAAGTCAAGCTTCCTGCATCTCCCTGAACAGAGGCTTATAGAGGGTGGCAACAAAGATATTCAACAGAACCAGGTAGCAGGGCCCTGGGCCACAGGCCAGACATCAGAGGAAAGTTACAACCCAACTTGGCCTCCAGTCTGTTCCCCACTGGAAGCGTGCCATTAGGATGCTCAATCTGCTGTTTGTATAAAACTAGCAGACACCCAACAGCTCTGTGCCTTCTCTTAGGAAGGACTGGGGGCCTCGGGAAGCTTCTGATCTCCTGCCATCAGGGGTCTAGTCTGCATGCTTCTGCCTCTGGCCCTGAGATGAAACTTTGCTGAACCTTTGTATCATGTTTCACATGTTCCTTTATAAAGGCAACACATGATCCTCATCAGACATTTGGAAAATATAAAAACGGACAATCGCCCACCGTCCCACCACAGACAGGCAACCAGTATGAACATTTTGGTACTTTTTCTCCATATAACTCTTACTTAGCTTTAATCATAAAGCATGTGTATTTTAGATCCCCTGTTTTCAATGCCACATTAGAAAATTATTATTTTTCCTGGATAGAAACTCCTCATTATTCCTCAACTCAAATAATAATTGCTTTCTCATTTCTAAGCCCAAAATGGGGGTGAGCAAAAAGTAGTTAAGTACTAAGATGCTCAAGCTGTCTGTCATGGCAGCCTAGCAAACCTGGAAAAGAATTCCTTGACAGTGAGTCCTTTTCTCTGCCTCCAGGAAGAATTTCCCAGCATAGGTCATCTCTGCACTAAGCTGACCTTCATCCCTAAAGGTCACCCCTGCCATGCCTGGAGGGTAGAACAAGCATCCTTCTCATAGGTTCCCCAGGCCAGCTGTATCGATTAAGCAGCTGCATTCGATTTCCTCTGAGTCTTTGAGCTTGCTTGGGGTTTTTCAGCTACGGAGACATACAAAGGACCATAGTATTCCAGAATATACTTCCAGTCTGTCCGGGATGTTTTTAGCAAAATCTGGTATTAACAATGACAGCTGGGATTCCATGGGACATAAGAATCCTTTTTTTCTATTGTGCAAAAGTATTATTTCCCACAGTGAAGTTGAAAGATAGTGGGGATTAGACTCAAGAAGTCATGAGTCAAGTCCTATCTTTGCTATTATCTGACCCCAGGTCAATCCAAAATGGAGAGGCAGTAGAGAGAAAGTGTTGGTCATTACTAATGATGATGATGGTGATGATGATGATGATGGTGGTGGTGATGATGATGATGGTGATGATGATGATGATGGTGGTGATGGTGGTGATGGAGATGATGATGATGGTGATGGTGGTGATGATGATGATGATGGTGATGGAGATGATGATGATGGTGACGGTGATGGTGATGATGATGGTGATGATGATGATGGTGGTGGTGATGGTGATGATGATGATGGTGGTGGTGATGGTGATGATGATGGTGATAGTGATGATGATGATGATGGTGATGATGATGATGATAATCTGTCAATGTCTTGCAGTGGTCAAACTGCCAGAAACACACCTGTAGTTGAACAAAGCTGAGTCCATTGGCTCATGGCACCAAGGGAGTTTGCAGCCCACAGGTAGCAGTGGACATCTCTGTAAAAGGATGGTAGAAAGGATCTGTAACAGGATTTGGATTCCTGGTAGGGGATTTAAGGGAGGGTCCCAGAAGGAGAGACTTGGCCCTGGACTGGAATCTTTCAGGAAGGAGGGGGAATTCTATCACTGGCTAACTTGATAATTGTCACCCAGAAGGTGGAAAGAACAAATTAAGGTCAAATAGATGTAATTGGTAAACAAGCCACAGTAAACTAGAATAGCCCTAGGGGACATTTTATCATTTTTGTGGTTTGGATCATGTTCTTCTTTTGTCTTTATTTAGACCTGGCTATGAAGTGAACTTCTTTCTGTCCAGTTTTATCGTGGTCACAGAGTGGGCTTATCTGACGCTGATGTTCTGTGGCATCGTTTCTGTTCACAGTTGACTCCCACTCCCAGGGGCTGCTTTTTCTCTTTCTAACCTTATTAAAGCGTTGCTATCATTATATTTATATTTAAGTAGAGAAACGGAGGCTTAGATGGGCTCAGAAATTTGCTCAGGTTCACACAGCTAGAAAATGACAGGAATCAAACAGGGGTTTGACTCCAAAGCCCAATGTTCTCAGCACTCACACAAAACATCATCATCTCATGATGAGCGCAATTGTGTTTTATTTTATTTTTTGAATGGGTCACACATGTAACGTGGTGCAAAGTTCAAAACGTAACAAGGGCACCCAGAAAAAAGCAAGTCTCCCCCACTCCCAGCCTGTCCCCCAGGCACTCTGTTCCCCTCTAGGAAGCCACATCCTTCCCATTTTTCTCAGGGCCTCTTATCCAGCACACTGCATTTTGTAGGGAGTAGATGGAGTGAAGCAGTGGAAGAAACAACCAGTGACTTAGGACTTAACACATTGCTTACTCTTGCCCAGCTCTTCCAAAACCTTTTTCACAGGATTTCAGTAACTCAACAAACATTGATTAAACATGCACGATTTTCCAGACACTGTGCTCAGCACAAGACAACCAAACCATGAACCGGAAGGGCTGCTTGCCCTGGAGAGGCTGGCAGTCTAGGGAGAGGACCACCTGACTACATCGTGGCCGGTGAGCTGGGAAGGATGGTGTCGAAGACTGGGGGATGAAGGGAAAGATTGATGGAGGCAGAAACTCTCCATCTGATCCTGAAGGATGGCAGGTATTTACCAGGTGCACAAATGTGAAAAGAGAACTCCAGGGAGAGAGGGAGCGGGATGGGCAATAACATGGAAGCACGAGAGACCACCAATGGCTGCGAATGGCTAGAGCACAGGTGCCTGGGGTGAGAGGCAAGAGAAACAGCTGGAAAAGTAGCCAAGGGTCCTGTCATGAGAAGCCTTCTGCAGGATGCTAAAGAGAATGTCATCAGAGTTAAATAAGATAGACCACGTGGGAAGGATTTGAAACGTTTAAAACACAGAGCAAATGCAATGAATTAAATGGGTCACTAGTTTCTGTCCCTTGGTTGTCACTGGTCATGACTTTTCCCTGAAGATGCTGCTTCTAATCATAGTTACCACGTGTATGGACACCTATGGAGGATGAAGTTCCCAGAGGTCACTGAGAAGAAAGACGGTGACCAACTAGACTTTTGACCCCTCAAGCAGACAGTCGGGACACCTGCCCCGCGGCTCCATGAGCAAGAACGACTTGACATTCTCTGGTGTCCAGGGTCTATCAAAAGTGCATCTGAGATAAATCATGTTTGAGAAGGAAGACCTGAGGGTCAGGTCATCCTCTCCCACCTCAAAGCATACTCAGCAACCTTTGTAACAAGCTGGACTGCCAGAAATTCTCTTCCTCAGCAGCAACAGTGGAGGTAAATGGGAATCCTCCCCGCCCAGCTCTGTTTGCTATGCGGACTTTAACTGACTTTAAAAAATACGTCAATGTTAACACCCCAGAGATTCTTATTGACTTGACCTGGGATCTGCCCAGGCTTTGTTTGTTTGTTTGTTTGCTTGTTTAACAAAAATCTTTCTGAATTGGTGACCAGGGTTGAGTATTCCTCCTTTAAAAACATAATTTGGGGATGATGATGAAGAGCCTTAGTATCTTTTAAGAGATATCACTTATATGTGGAATCTAAAAAATACAACAAACTAGTGAATATAACCAAGAAGAAGAAGACTCACAGACATAGAGAACAAATTAGTGGTTACCAGTAGGAAGAGAGAAGAGGGGACAGACACGATAGGGGTAGGGGATTAGGAGGTACAAACTGTTATGTATAAAATAAGCTACATAGAGGGCTTCGCTAGTGGCGCAGTGGTTGAGAGTCCACCTGCCGATGCAGGGGACACGGGTTCGTGCCCCGGTCCGGGAAGATCCCACATGCCGCGGAGCAGCTGGGCCCGTGAGCCATGGCCGCTGAGCCTGTGCATCCCGAGCCTGTGCTCTGCAACGGGAGAGGCCGCAACAGTGAGAGGCCTGCGTACCACAAAAAATAAAAATAAAATAAAAAAATAAGCTACATAGATAACTAATGAGAACTACTGTATAGCACAGGGAACTCTACTCAGTGCTCTGTGGTGACCTAAATGCGAAGGAAATCCAAAAAGGAGGGGATATATGTATACGTATAGCTGATTCACTTTGCTGTACAGTAGAAACTAACACATTGTAAAGCAACTCTACTCCAAGAAAAACTAACTAAATAAAATAAGCTATAAACTATTATGTATAAAATAACTATAAATAGAGTATAACCTTTAAAAATTGTGAATCACCATGTTGTACACCTATAACTTATGTAAAATTGTACATCATGTATACTCCAATAAATTTTTTTTTAATTTTTAAAAACAAGAGGCTGTATACAAACTACTATATCTAAACTGATTCCTCTCTATGTTGTGAAAGTGTCATTGAGGCTTTTTATCCTAAAGACAGATCCTTCCAGGACAGATTCTCACAACCAAAACTCTGTAACCCATCAAGTTTTTGGCCCTGATTTCCAGGAAACTCCCAGGCAAACCTGACACATCAGAGTACAGGCCTTGGAGTCAGACTATGCCACTTCCTACCTAGGTGACCTTCGGCCAGGGCTCAGTGTGCTCACCTGTGAAATGAAGGTACTAAATAAACTGTGCTGTGTTATAGTGAGAATTAAATGGAAATGGAAATATACAGAATAGCATATTACCTGACACATACAATCAATATATTCTATCAATAAAAAGCAGTTGGGGCTTCCCTGGTGGCACAGTGGTTGACAGTCCGCCTGCCGATGCAGGGGACACGGGTTCGTGCCCCGGTCCGGGAAGATCCCACATGTCGCGGAGCGGCTGGGCCCGTGAGCCATGGCCACTGAGCCTGTGCGTCCGGAGCCTGTGCTCCGCAGTGGGAGATGCCACAACAGTGAGAGGCCCGCGTACCGCAAAAAAAAATAATAATAAATGAAATAAAATAAAAAGCAGTTGGCTTGGCCTATTGATTTGATATAATCAATCATTTGTGAAATAGAAATTATATGTACCATTTTAAAAATTAAATCAGGACCAAGCCCCAGCACAGAATAAGTGCTTACAAATGTTCATCGTTCCCCAAAAAATAATTTCCCCTGTCAAAAAGAGGCCTCCTGTAGTGGGGAGGGATAAATTAGGAGTTTGGGGTTGATAGACACAAACTACTATATATAAAATAGATAAACAATAAGGACCCACTGTATAGCACAGGGAACTATACTCCATATCCTGTAATAACCTATAATGGAAAAGAATCTGAAAAAGAATATATATATATATATATATATATAAAATATATATTATATAATATATATAAAACTGAATCACTTTGCTGTACACTTGAAACTAACGCACTGTAAATCAACTATACCCCAATTTTTTTAAAAAATAGGCTTTTTTACCTTGGGGTCTCCTTAAGCCTCCAAACAAATATCAAACATTGCCATAAAGCTTTCAATTCAACGAGGCTTTACTGATCCCCTGTTATGTGCTAGGACTGTACCCACTGCTGGAGATGACATGAGAAACTAGATCTCATCCCTGTCCCAGGAGCTCAGATCCAGAGGGAGAGATGGACATTCAGACACACCACTCCAGGCCAGCAGGACAGCACCCCACCAACTCCTCTCAGAGTCCACATCCCAGGCAGCATCCTGAACAGATGGACTGAGGGCCTGGTAAGGAGGAATCTCCTGATCTGGCACCGAGTGGATACTTGGCTGCGGTTGAAGCTCTGACTCTTCAGTAATCTTTTCCTACTGGGAGAAATACTAAGAGTCTACCAAGCTTTCACATGCATAACTAGCTACACAGCACAGCCCTAGTAGGCAAGAGCAGCCAGGAAGCCAGACATCCCTCAGACCAACTTCTTCAGACCAGAGACCAGAAAGGAGAAGTGATTTGTGGAAAGATAGCCAAGTCCAAGCCTTATTTATCATCAAACCCCTATTGCAGCGTTTGGCATGAGGCCAGGACTCAGTCAAAAGGGATATCTGGGGACATGGAGGAGTTAGGTCCCCCACAGGGAGATGGCAGGGATGGGGGTGGGAAAGGCAGCTCGCTTGCAGGGGGAGCAGGAGTGGAGAAGGAGGTTCCAAAGAAAGTCAGGAAGTCTTTCCAGTCACATGATCATGCAGTGATCTGGGTCCTCACTGCCCCCAAGACAGCATCTTCTTTGTCAGAGTCCTATGCAGGTGCCACCAGTTACCCACTGAAGGCCAGACCCACCACGCAAAGATCCATGCCATGTGCAGTTTTAAGAAGAGGTGTCATAATGGATGTGGTACCTACATACAATGGAATACTACTCAGCCATAAAAGGAATGAAATCATGCCATTTGCAACAACATGGACGGACCTAGAGATTGTCATACTAAGTGAAGTAAGTCAGACAGAGAAAGACAAATACCATGTGATATCACTCATATGTGGAATCTAAAATATGACACAAACTTTTTTACAAAACAGGAACAGACTCACAGACGTAGAACACAAACTCATGGTTACCAAAGGGAAAAAGGTGAGGAGGGATAAATTAGGAGTTTGAGATTAACCTATACACATGACTATATATAAAATAGGTGAACAATAAGGACCTACTGTATAGCACAGGGAACTATACTCAACATCTTGTAATAACCTGCAATGGAAAAGAATCTGAAAGAGAATATATATATAAACTGAATCTCTTTGCTGGACACTTGAAGCTAACACAACATTGTAAATCAACTGTACTTCAATAAAATAAATTTTTAAAAAAAGAAAAGGTGTCATAAAACAGCACCAGCCATAGAACTATTGAATTTTAAAAATTATATCTCAGCTCTACCTGTCCTCCAGGGGGCAGCAAACTCCAGCCCATGGGTCAAGTCTGGCCCACAACCTGTTTTTGTAAATAAAGTTCTATGGACATGCAACCATGTCCAACAATGGAGGTTCTGTCCATGATTCCTTTAGCACAGCAACGGCAGAGCTGAGTAGTTTCAACAGAGACCGTAGGGCCCACAAAGCCTGAAATATTTACTATCTGCCCTTCAGGAAAGCCCTTGGGATAGCACCCAGTGTGACCCAAGAGCACAGGCTTTCTAATAACCAAAGGGCCTTTGCTGTTGTCTAAAGGCAAGTCTTCAAGTTCTCCCCAAATCACAAAGCTTCAGCTTGAGGGGATACTTAGGCATTTGGCAGGAAGTATTTAGCTGCCTGCCACAGGCCTGCTTCCCTTTCTTGAAGCTTGTCAACCCTCTTCCCCAGCCCCGAGAAATGTCCGAGAAATATTTCCCCACACATCCAGGCCCAGCCTAATTATCCTTGCTTTCCTGTATCCTTCCCATCTTCCCTCCCCTACCCCTACTCCATCCCGTTCACACGATCCTTCCAGGCAGAACTCATCCTTCCAGGCAGAACTCGTCATTCCTTTAGATACATCCTCACGTAACTTATTACCTTGTTTATATATTTACTTTTATGTGTGTCCTTAATCTATAACCTTTGAAAATAAGACAGTGCTTTATTTCTCATCTTCATGCCTTTGGCAGAGTTCCTGGCGTGTGGAAAATTATATCGAAGCCAACTGGAAAGGGAAGAAATATTAGACAGTATCCCGTCAAAATCTCTCTTTTTCGCATGAGGAAACTGATGCCCAGTGTCACCAGGCTGACCAGTGGCAGAGCAGAGGCAAGGCTACGCCCAGCCTCTCTGAAGGTCTCCCTCCACGAATTCCAGCCCTCACCCCAGCAGACCACAGAGGAATCCACAGAGAGTTGTGTGTGAGTGGTCATCATTATTTTAAAGGTAGCAGCGACAGGAATCTTCTCCTTCAGTGACACATCCCTCCCTGCTTCCAGATACCCCTCGGCAGCTCTGGTCTCCTGACAGCACTGACAAGAGACAGCATGATGCAGCCACCATGATGCACGTGATGGACCAGTGGGCTGCAAAATTAAATTCCTCGTTTTAGAAGCCATTTGTGTTAAGGAAGGGAATAAATAAACTAACACCATGGCCAGTTTAAAAAAAGGCACCCAGACAGAGACTTGATTTGACTCTTTCAGGCTAACCAGGAAAATGAGTTTGGTAATTGCAGTTGTCACAGGATGAGTCGGGCCTGGCGGCAGAATCAGGGGAGGGGGAGAATGTCCTGGAAGGTGGTGTCATTGGAGGCGATGTGCAGTTGCCATCAGTGGGTGGCAATGTCAGTGTTTCTCTGAGAGAACAAGAAAAAGCATCCTGGATTCAGTCATGGGGTCCCATGGGCACTGTGGCTTACAGTGTGGGGACCAGGGAACAATGGAATTGTTTCATAATTAATGACCAGGCATAACCCCTTCCTGTGCTGTGTCTTCATCTCTCTGTGCTCTCCACACCAGGAGCCAGGCCCTCATCTCTCCTGGACTTCATAACCTACCCACAGGAAGGGGGTGCACCTGCCCTGCCTCTTCCTGGATAAAAGGATATGAGTGATGTTTTCTCTCTGGTTAAATATTGTTGGGAGCTTTCTCTGTGTTCAGCACCAGGTTTGGGATTGAATGGTGACTAAGACAGGCAGTTTCTGTCCTAGAGCCTTCCCAATGTGTCACCTCGACACACCCCTGCCAGTTCTAAGGGAAGAACTTGGGGGTCAATTGGAGACATAGGGTATTTTAGAAAAGGCCCTCAAATTATTCCCTACAGGGGCCAGATATGGAGACTGGAAAAAGAACTTGTCTTCAAAGCCCAAAGTCATGGAAATAAGCCTCAGCCTTCCAGTTAAGAGATCTCAGACAATTTACTCACACTGCAATATCTTCGTTGATGAACGGGAGGAATAACGTTGCTCCAGAAACTTTGGAGTCGATGGAGCTGAGGAAGGGAGGGGTCAAGTGTAGTTGAGGGTAGTGCCTGGCCCATTTCAGCAGCCAAGTCAGCGGGAAATAGCCACACAGTTGGTACATGAAGGATGGGGTGATGGGAGAGAAGAGGCTGAAACACCGCATGCCCGTGAGATGTCAGTCTAAGGACAGGGATGCAGAGGAGGCCAAGGGTCAGGCACACAGCAGGATCTCAACCTCTTTTGCTTGAGTTTTAGGGAGAAGGTAAATCCCTTCCATTCCCCTCTTTGGAAAGACAACAGGCCCACCACTCACCACCTCCCCACCGCAGCCCCACGTCTCAGCATGGGTAGGACTCGTGTGAACTCTTCTCTGTTGGGTGAAATCAAATTAAGGTGGGAAAGCACAGGCTTTAGAATCAGACTTACTGGGCCCATCTATATAAGTTCTCTGCACCTCAGTTTTCTCATCTACGAAATGGGAATAAAGACAATGCTACTCCCACGGGTTCCCTGCCAGGGTTAAGTAACTCAATACATGTAAAAGGCTTAGCACGGTGTCGGCACATAGCAACCCTCAATAAATGCTGCCCGTTGCTGCCCCTGCTACCGCTGTTTTTAGCTTTCTCTCTTACAGGTGATATGAGTATTTCCACCCTGGTTGTGAGAAGCCAGTTATACATAAGACCACCCATGCAGTGTTTGGTGCCTAGGATGGGCTGAGTAAATGTTAGGTATCTTCCTTCAAACAAGTACTGTGGAAGCCCCATATCCATGCTTGAACTTGGTGGAGAATGTCAAGATCATCACAGGCACCCTGAGGAGCCTTTCAGCCCAGGGGCAGTTCATGTTTGAGGGAAGGACATTGAGATGAGCTTGAAATGTAACTTAATCCAACAGGTGGCCACATGGCTTTCTGTCTTCAAGCGCCCTATGGGAGATGAATCTCCCTTTCGCCACCCACCCTCTGTTTGCAGCCACCCCTCACACCTCTGCCCCACTCACCCTGCACCATGCAATGAACTGGATCTGCATAATCATTTGGATAAATAGGATGGGCCTTTTTGCTATTCATTTGTGGGTTGGTTGGTCGGTTGGTTTGGGGAATAAAGCAACACTGGCCAGGCCTTAGATACAAATGGGTCACTTCTCACCTCTGTTCACATCAGTCTTAGCCATGTGCCAAACTGCTTCTTCTCCTAAATAATTAATATAATAATAATAGCATTTATTTTCCAGCACTTGTTTTGTACCAGTGTACTGCAACCATGACATCACGGAATGCTCACAAGAAGCCAATAAGTAGTCATTATAATATCTCCTGAGAGAGACGGAAACGGAGGCAGAGAGAGGTTAAGTAACAAAGTTCACACAGCTCCCAGGTAAGTGAGGGAGCCACAGCAGAGTGCAGACGGTCCGACTCCAGGAATCTTTCACCTACCAGGCTCTTGGCCTTTTCCATGAAGAAACTGGGGCTTCATTCTAGCTGAGTCCACATCCCAGGTCACACACCTGTTCAGTGGTAGAGCTGAGATGCAAACATAGGTTTTCCCATTCCAAGCCCATACCCTTCACACTCAGCTCTAGCTTGTCCTTGAGAATCTGTGCCTGACGGTCCAGTCCAGTTGAAAGGCAGCCAATGGACAAGCTCACGTGGACACATGAACATATGGCCCTTCTACTCTTTGTCCCTGGTCCCTGAGGCTGGCAGCTCCCTTAGGGTAGAGTATGGCTTTGGGTTTCTATCCAGGTCAGGAGGGGGTGTCCCAAGGGATTAAATATTTTCTGCTGTCATAGCCCTCATTCCATGGGCCTAAGGCCAATGTGGAGATTCTGGTCATTGCTGATCATGTCTATTCAGAGCATGCATTCAGGGATGGGAAATTGCCACAGGGTGGGTCCATGAACCTGACCAGTGGACCACAGCCTTCAGGGCTCCCCAGGAATTAGCATCATAAAAAGCCAGTACAGAGTAATGCACTAGAGGTCTGGCTATTTCCTTTGTCCATTGACCTGAGCACAGTCACCCTAGTCAACAGACCCAGGGTCTTCTGAGGACAGCTCAGAGGAAGATTTACAGGATGTATCTGTGGCAGTGCAGCAAGGTCCTTCCTCAAGGGCACCTGGCCTTGTCTTTAAACAAGGAGCTCTGCTCTATTCACAACAGCCAAGACATGGAAACAAAGTAAATGTCCATCGACAGAGGAATGGATAAAGAAGATGTGGTACATATAGACACAATGGCATATTACTCAGCCATAGAAAAGAACAAAATAATGCCATTTGCAGCAACATGGATGGACCTAGAGTTTATCTACTAGGTGAAGTGAGTCAGACAGAGAAAGACAAACACCATAAGATATTACTTATAGATCAGATCTAAAAATTGATACAAATGAACTAATTTACAAAACAAAAACAGACTCACAGTCTTAGAAACCAAACTTGTAGTTACCAAAGGGGAAGATGGTGTGGCAGATAAATAAGAAGGTTGGGATTAACATATACACATGACTATGTATAAAATAGATACACAACAAGGTCCTACTGTATAGCACAAGGACCTATATTCAATATCTTCTAATAACCTACAAAGAATCATATATATATATATATATATATAGGTATATATATATGTATACCCACATATATACATTTATTTAATGAATCACTTTGCTGTACACCTGAAACTAACACAACATTGTAAATCAACTATACTTCAATAAAAAAAGTTTTCAAATTGCTGAAAAGGGTGTTGGAGAACTGAAAATATAAAAGGGGTGTCAGGGTCCCCAGGACTGAGTCCCTAGAAGGACTCCCAAGCCTCAGCAGACAGTCCTCCTCACAGCTGTGATGTGTTACAGCGAAAGGATGCAAAGCACAGTAAGCAAAGGGAAAAGGTACATGGGGTGAATGCCAGGCACCAACTTCCAGAGTCCTCCCCCAGGGGAGTCACACAGAACATTGCTAAATCCCCCAGGAAGGAGCTGTGACAGCACCTGTGAAATGCTGTCTGCCAGGGAAGCTCATCAGAGATCCAGTGCCCAGGGTTTCTACTGGGGGCTGGTCATCCTCTGCCTAGCACCTGCCAAAATCCCAGACTCCAAGAGGGAAACTGAGGTTCAACAGAAACCACATTATTTGTGCAGAGACGGGACAGGCACAGGAAGCTGCTCATCATTTAAGGAACAGTGGGAATCCTTCTGAAATCCCAGTTCCCAGATGCCAGCCAAGGGCCAGCCTTGCAAGCAGGCCTTCCTAAGGACAGCCATCAGGTCTGGAATGTTTGGTATATCCACTCTTTTCTGCACAAAAGGAGCGGGAGGGAGCCAGGATGCTCTGGACCACAGGAAGCATCCGTCAGCTGGAGAAAAGCTTGGATCCTCAGAACCAGGAAGTGTGGAGGAACCCCACACCCAGAAGGGGAGGGAGCCATCCTGCTGAGGCTGGTACCTGGAAGGGAGACCCTGAGACTAGTGCCGGGAGGGCTGGGGAAAGCTGGAGACTTGAAACTGTGCTACACGTGGAGGAGCAAGGCCCCTCTCCCTCCTCCTGCTTCCCGCCTCTCTTTAGTGCCTCCTGCTGGTAGAGACGAACAGGGAGCAGCTGGCAAGGCAGAAGCACAGCTTGCAGAAAGCCAGCCTCAACATCACAGAGCCAAGAAGGGTGGATCCCGAGCTGGAAGACAATAGCTTCCTGACTGGAATGCCCGCTATGCTACAGGCCTTATGCCAAGAGCCATGTATTTTATCTCAGCTGATTGAATCTTTACAACAGACCAGAGACGCAGGTCTTCTTCTTTTTCATATTATTTTCCATGATGATTCATCACAGTATATTGAATAGAGTTCCCTGTGCTATACAGTAGGACCTTGTTGTTTATCCATTCTATATATAATAGTTTGCATCTACTAATCCCAAACTCCCACTCCATCCCTCCCCCACCCCCTCCTCCTTGGCAACCACCAGTCTGTTCTCTATGTCTGTGAGTCTGTTCCTGTTTCATAGATTCGTTTGTGTCGTATTTTAGATTCAACATATAAGTGATATCATATGATATTTGTCTTTCTCTGTCTGACTTCCTTCACTTAGTATGATCATCTCTAAGTCCATCCATGTTGCAGCAAATGGCATTCTTTCATTCTCTTTTATGGCTGAGTAATATTCCATTGTGTATATATACCACATCTTCTTTATCCATTCATCTGTTGATGGACACTTAGGTTGTTTCCATGTCTTGGCTATTGTAAATAGTGCTGCTATGAACATAGGATGAAGAATTAGGTCTTCTTATCCACATTTTAAAATGAGGAAATATTGGCTCAGAGGGGTTAAGTCAATTTTCAAATGTCACCGAGCTGATAAGAATCTGGACTGAGTTCCAAAGGCCTTACCTTCTCTACAATATCACATGGATCCTCAGCCCCCCTGAGCTGTCTAATCACTGGGCAGAAAGACACATCAGACGTGGAAGGGGAGAAGCATCCTCCTAGCCAATTAGATGGCAGCTGGGCCTGCACATTCTGATCAAGCACCCAAATACCCAGAGGTGGGCGCATAAGTCTCACCTGACCTGCTCATCCATGCCCACCACCTGTCCTCCTCCCTCTCCGACCAGCCTTCTCCAGGCACAAGATTCCAAATCCTTCCAGCGGACAGCAAGTCACCACCCAGGCCCAGGTTCCTGGATGTGCATCTCGTGGGTAACAGCAAGAGATGCCAAACCATCAGAAGAAAATCCCAAACCACAGTGTCCTGAACAGAATCCTCCGATTCTTTGTAAAATGCTCAGGAAGGATTTTCCACGTTCTTCCATATCAGAGGATATGCTGAGTGTTCCTAGGAGGGGGAAAGTGGGGCCTCAGCCCTCGGTGGGTGTCGGAGGATGTGACCTACCCTTGAGGAAGATGCCCACTCCCTCCCACTAAGTCAGTCGTAAAACTGTGACACACAGGCACACAAAGGCCAGCACCGCTGTGGAGATGGAGTGTCTACAAAAGAGCCGCCCAGGTAACAGATGCCTAAAGCATCAGCAGTGATGTTATTCTTACAAGTGGCAACAGGGCTCCCAACAGGCCTAGAACAACAAAATTAATGGATTGGCAAGCAGGAATCTAATGGACGAGCTCTCAGAATTCCCCAGACTAGCTGACTCACTGCTCACACCCGGGAATCACAGCTCTGGGGGCTGAGGTTTCTGGGACACCTTGGGGGGAAGGGAGGGTGGCAGAGAACAGCAGGGGAGACAGACAGGAGGTCAGCCGGCACCAGCACCTTCGGTGAAGCAAGATACCATTTTCACACAAAGCTTCTTTCAACTTTAGTAAAACAAATAGTATTTACACAAACAGCCTCCAAAAAATAAACTCCATGATGAGAGAGTAAGGAAGCCGGCGTCTACCCAGTTCACCCGATTGATGGTTAAATCATTTCTTATCGAATTCAAGTTTCATGGCCCATTAGAGGCCTGGTGACAGAATTCTCAGGTATGCTTTTGGACTAACGGGTATTTTGCAAATTGTTTTGCTAACAGATTCATTGTTCTTTTTTCTGAGGATCGTAAGAACCTTTGCTTTATGTCGTGTGGCCCTGCGCTTGCAGAACAGCAGCAAGCATTTTAATTGAACCTACTTTATTTTCATTATTAAGAGATGTTGTGGGCTTCCCTGGTGGCGCAGTGGTTGAGAGTCCGCCTGCCGATGCAGGGGACACGGGTTCGTGCCCCGGTCCGGGAAGATCCCACATGCCGCGAAGCGGCTGGGCCCGTGAGCCATGGCCACTGAGCCTGCGCGTCCGGAGCCTGTGCTCCGCAATGGGAGAGGTCTCAGCGGTGAGAGGCCCGTGTACCGAAAAAAAAAAAAAAAAAAAAAAAGAGAGATGCTGTTGTTTTGTATCTTCCTAATACGTTTTCGACAACAATATGAACATGCTGTCATCAGTCAAAATAACACACCGTCCTACGCTTGGTTTTTCACGTTTATCAAATACCCTCTGACAAGTGTTCCCTCACCTCCTCCATAAAGATGTGGGCCTCCTTTCATGGGCTCAGCAATCCAAGGAAAATAGAACTTGCAGATAAAACCTCTGCCGTGTATTAACTCCTTTCTCCAGATCTCCCATCTGCTTTCTTGACAACTGCCCAATGGGGGCTGGGGGACAGGGAGGAACAGCAGAGCACCCTCCAGAACCCCCCTTCTCTGCCAGGAAGTGCCAGTGCCCACTCTTCCCAGAGGTGGACAAGTCTGGTGAGCCAGGATCCTCCCTGGAATCTTCCCCTAGAGCTACCAAAAAAGTCTTTACTTTCCTGCGGGGATCAGTAAGCTGATAAGACATGGCTGACATACAAATGAACTCATTTACAAAACAGAAACAGACTCACAGACATAGAAAACAAATTTATGGTTACCAAAGGGAGGGGGATAAATTAGGTCTTTGGGATTAACATATACACACTATTATATATAAAATAGGTAACCCACAAAGACCTACTGTGTAGCACAGGGAACTCTACTCAATATTCTGTAATAACCTATATGGGAAAAGAATCTGAAAAAGGATAGATGCATATATGTATAACTGAGTCACTTTGCTGTACACCTGAAACTAACACAACATTGGAAATCAACTATACTCCAATATAAAAGAAAAATAATCATAATGATTATAATAATAATAAAATTAATTAGAAAAATAATATGTGGCTGAAAGAAGCCAAACTGCTTACTCAGGAAAAGAACCTACTGTAGCTCTGGAGACATAGTCAAAGTTTATTCTAGACGTCTCAGTCCTAGGAGCCAATGAATGATCTGATTTGCTCATTAGTGTGAGTTGGGCTTGTCACATCCAGTGAAGGAGCCCATGGTGTCTGCAGCTGGGAATCAACCCATCGGTAAATACTGTTGGATTGCCTTCCAGGAGTTAAGCACCATGTTCAGCTCTGGGAACCCAGCAAGGGTCCAAGTGGACACGCTGGACTCTAACCAAGCTACATTCTCAGATGCTCACCTAGCTGAAAGAAACGTTTGTAGCAGAGCGAGGGTGGAAGGGAGAAAAGCAGTGGGCAGCTCCTGCAGTCAGCCAGATCAGAGACAGGGTGGCCTGGAACACAGCCATCGGCGGGCTGGGGGCAACAGGCTGGCAGATTCAGACCCTGCAGGTGGTCTCATCAGAAGGGCTTGGGGAGAGAGAGAAGGCAAGGAGGGGATTCGGGTTTCCTATTGGGAACAGGTTGATGGTGGGAGCTTTTCCCTGAAAAATCAGAGTATGAAAAAAGATCTATAGGGGTGACAATAGATTTGGGTTGGCTACCACTGAATTTAATGGAATATTCCAAGGAAGATGCCCAGTATGCAGTTGGACAATCTTTGATTAATTAAGGAAGAAGGATCCTCAGAAGTCTATGTCCCCAGTAATTCCACCCAGTTCCCACACCACCCATGAAAATGTTACCGAAAGTGAGGTCTGGCTGCTTGCCTTTTGAAAGACAATACTCAAGATGCAAGGTTGGCGGAAAGGAAAGTTTGCTTTTGGAGGCCGGCAACTGGGCCGGGGTGGGGTGGGAAGGGTAGACTTGTGTCCAAAGGCCGACTCCCCACTGACACTCAGGGTGCAAGAGCTTTCAAAGGGAAGTTTCAGGGGTGCACAGGCAGAGGGAGGGGGCTACATGCAGAAACAGTCAGCTCTGACCGTCGTCTTGAAATTGGTCATGCAGTGGTCTGACCAGCCTCATTTTGGTTGTTTTAGGTACAGTTAATCTTCAGTTCCAGGGTTGGTTTGTTCTTATTTCCTTGAGGCCAATTCTCGGGGTTATGGCAGCTTAGGTCATAGCTACAGGCTGGTCAGCACATAGTTAACTTCGTCCACCTGGTGGCGGTTCCAGTATCTACAAGACAGCTCCCAGCGTATGGCTCAGAATATTATCTGCAGCCCTTGAGAAGGAATTAAAGGCCCTTGACTTGGTTTAATGACTAAACTATTATTATTTGGTCTTGTTTGACTGTTTTCCTGTGGTTCTGCATTTTCTCACCTCTCTGATTAAATTTATCCTTGGACTAAAGTTTTTCTACAGACCAAAGGCAGGCAGAGAATATGGGGGTGGGAAGGACCATAGGGTCCTGCTCCGTTTCAAAAGGAGTGAAGAGGACACCACCTCAACCCTATGTGGCATGAAGCCAATCCATCCCCCTTCTTCCCACCCAACAGCCACACTTGTTGCCACTATGATCTGGACGCCCCAGCACCCACCCCATCACGCCTCCCTGGGTAGCCCGAGTCTCTCAAAGACCCCACAACACAGGTCTGAGCCCATCCAACTCTTTCTGTGCTCTCAGCTGAACACAGCCCCTACTCTCCACAACCCATCCCCACTCTAGAGTATTCCCCTATATTACATCTCCAGGCCAGTTTTCAGCAAAATCCCCTATATTCTCAAACTTTTTCTGAATGTGTCCTTTTTTTTGTTCCCACAATGCTTCCGCACCAACAGGACTTTCAATTCATTGATTTAATTGATCTACTCACTGTCCCTCGACCACCTCATGCCTTCTTATAATCACTCCCATGCTTACATTCTCAAACTCCTCACCCATGTTCCCCTCCATCGTTTTTTGCCCGGCAAAATCTGACCCTCAGTAAATCCTCTGTCCACATCTCTGTACCCACATCCCAGCAGCCGGCTGAATATGTCTGGACAAAAACACACCCACCAGTCTCACTTCAAGTTCACGATGGTTACTGCCCTCCCTGGTCCATTCACCCTCCACCGACTTGGGGAACCACAGCTCTCACCTCAGACTTGCAGCCCCTCCTTCTCTGCTGCTCCCCATGTCACTAGTAGGTAGAAGCCAGCAAGGCATGTCACAGGCTCCCAGCCACCATCCACTTCTGCACCCATATGCCTTCTGCTTTCCTCCTGTTCCGGGGAGGCTGGGTTCCTGCTACAGCTGGTCTTCTGATGTGGCAGCTGATCACAGCCCCTCTTACCTACCCAAGGGTATTAGTCCATCATTGTTCCCAACATCATCAGTTGTTTTACTCTCTAATGGCTCATTTCTATCAGTATATAGATGTGATGTTTTTCTACCACCTTAAAAAATTAGTAGCCACACATCTCTTGAAAGAAGCCTCTGGCTACCTTCAACTATTCTGTTTCCTTTTTATAGCAAAAGTGGGTTTCTAAAACTATCCCCATTTCCCCTCTGGCTCTCTCGGGATGACTGTCTACTTGGGCTTTTGCCCAGCACTCCATGGAGACTGCTCTGGTCAAGGGCACCATCGCCTCTACGTTGCTGAACCCAAGGATCAATTCAAGGTCCTCCTCTTGCCCGACCTTCCAGCAGTATTTACGACTCCTTTGCTCTGTTTCCGAGCACACTTTCTTCCCTGCCTCCAGTGAAGTGCTCTCTCTGTCCTCAGACTCCCTTTGCTCTCTGTCTATACCTGCTCACTAAGTGATCCCTTCCAGTCTCACCACTTATCAAGCTATTATCTCCCAAACTTATATCCCCAGCTTGCTCTCTCCATTGAGCTCCAAACTGGGATATCTAACTGGCCCTTGGGCTTCTCCATCTGGGTATCTAACGGGAATCCAGCCCCAGACTCTTCCTCCCACCATCCTCCCCATCTTGAAAATGGCATTTCCATCCCACCAGCTGCTGCAGCCAAGAGCACTGGAGCCCCACCACACTATTCACTCTCTCGGACATCCCATATCTAATCTGCCAGGGATTTCTGCTGGACCTTCCATTGAAATCATGTGGAAATCACCCATCATGTCTCCCACTGCCATCCTGGTGCAAGGACATATTTTCTCTAGCCTAGATGGATGCAGGAACCTGATTACTCATCTTTTTTCTCCTTTGTCCCTTGAGGTCTGTGCACACCCCAACCATCAGAGCACTCACATCACTCCTATCTTTCCCATAACAGGAATAACTTAAGCAAACTCTCTACAGTGGCCCACGGGGCCACTGACTAACTGTCTGACCATCTTCGCTGCAGCACCCCCTCTCACATCCTCTATTTCAACTACATGGACTTTCCTGTTATTGCTCAAACAAGCCAAGTATATCCCTGTCTTCGGGCTGTTTCACTTGCTATTCCTCCCTCCTAGGATGCTTTTTCCCGACGTCCACATAGCTCACTCTCTTACTTCCTTCTGGTTGTTACTCACATGTAACCTTTTGGGACTTCCCTGGTGGCCCAGTGGTTAAGAATCCGCCTGCCAATGCAGGGGCACGGGTTCGAGCTCTGGTTCGGCAAGATCCCACATGCCACGGAGCAACTAAACCTGTGCGTTTCAACTGCTGAGCCTGCGTGCCACAACTACTGAAGCCCGTATGCCTAGAGCCCATGCTCTGCAACAAGAGAAGCCACCACAATGAGAAGCCCATGTACCTCAACAAAGAGTAGCCCCCGCTCTCTACAACTAGAGAAAGCCCGTGCACCGCAATGAAGACCCAATGCTGCCATAAATAAATAAATAAATTTATATATTTTTAAAAAGTCACCTTTTCCAAAAGACCTTCCCAATCATGCAATATAAAGTAACACCCCACCCCCTGCTCTCCCTGTCCCCTTGCTTTGCTGCATTTTTCTCTACAGCACTTAAACACACTTACAGAACATGTGTGTACCATGTATCTCCTTGTCTATTTCTTTGTTGTCTGTTCCTGCTGAAACCTATCCTGAGCCCCACTCTACTGTGCCTTGATCAGAACTTGCTGTGTGCACAGGGATCCTGGCTAAAGGTACTGGATCCTCCCAGGAGTATTTGCATTCTGCCTGGAACTCCAAATGGTGTGGTTACAGGTGCAGCATCCGTATCCCCTGGTGGGGAGATATACTTGGGTCCAAAACTCTTCCACTTTTTTTTTTTTTTTTTTTTTTTGCGGTACGCAGGCCTCTCACTGTTGTGGCCTCTCCCGTTGCGGAGCACAGCCTCCAGACGTGCAGGCTCAGCGACCGTGGCTCACGGGCCCAGCCGCTCTGCAGCATGTAGGATCCTCCCAGACCGGGGCACGAACCCGTGTCCCCTGCATCGGCAGGCGGACTCTCAACCACTGCGCCACCAGGGAAGCCCCTAAAACTCTTCTACTTTTGAAGTCACTGTTGATTTCAACCACAGAGACTTAAAGAGTTCACACCTAAGTCCTCTCCTGGATCTGTGATCTCTCAGCTTGATGACCAGAAAGGATGACCCTTCCCCTCCTGTACACCCTTCCATCGGCACCCTTCGATGGACATCGATAGAGTGTGTACTAGGGAGACAGTTAGGGGATCTCACCTCGGTCCCCTCCTCTCCATCCCCACATCCAGATGGTTCTGTCCTGGAGGATACAGCACCGACTGCTCCTCTCAGGTTCACCCCTGCCCCCAGTTTCTCCCTTGAAGAAGGTGGATCTGTGAGAGTCAGCCAGGACTGTTCTCTCTCTCACTCTTTAACTAGGACAGCAGAGAACCCAGAGTCCTTGCTTCCTCCTATATTTCATCACACAGCTTGTTCTCTTTTAAGGCTACGTTGCTATAAAAATGATTAGTTAATTGGGTGTAGGCAGTGCAAAGCGGAAGGGGCCATGAGCACAGACAGCTGAAAGTGCTTTTCTCAAATTATCTCCATTAACAGTGAGAATAAATTCCCAGGACGCTCTGCCTTCGGTGCCTCCAAGTTGTCTGAGAAATTAGAAGAAGCATTAAGTGCTTCTGCACACTCTCCTTCTGCTCAGAGCCTCACCACCCATGAGAAGCTTCTTCATCCAGAGGCTCACCCCAGGAAGTTCAGGGCACAGGCAGCAGGAGCTTAATTAGTCACCTTCAAAGCTTGGGTGGCCATACTCCTCAAGTCTCCATCAAAGCAATGAGGGCAGGGCTTCCCTGGTGGCACAGTGGTTGAGAGTCTGCCTGACGATGCAGGGGACACGGGTTCGTGCCCCGGTCCGGGAGGATCCCACATGCCGTGGAGCGGCTGGGCCCGTGAGCCATGGCCGCTGACCCTGCGCGTCCGGAGCCTGTGCTCCACAGCGGGAGAGGCCACAACAGTGAGAGGCCCGCGTACCGCAAACACACACACACACACATACACACAAAAAGCAACGAGGCAGAGCAGGGATACAGTGGGCTGATGAGGGACCAGCGCCAGGGTCTTTAGAATCCCCCTGAGGTGGGCATTGTTCTTCTTGGGAGAAGCCGGCCCAGGGATGGCCCCTCTCCGATCGACTCCATTTCAACTCACAGTCACTCATAAGGCACGTGAGATTAGCAAATAATGGCGATTGTCTATTAATTGGCCTTTGTGGTAAGTCAACAGTGAACTGTGGGTGAGCCTGCTAGAAGAAAATTGCACTCATTTTTACTCAAGGGAAAAATAGCCCTTTTCATCTTCTTGCAGGAGAAAAGGAAATAAGAAATATTTAAATTAGTCAGCGAGAATGAATAAAAGTGAGGAGTGGGCATGGGGGGGGTGAGTGTTTTGCATCTGGTTTAAATGCAATCCTTTATCACACCTCTTCTAATTATGAATTATTACTTTGGTTATTATTGAGAAAATGGTCGTCAGTTGCTAAATTACCATGCTTCACTCACTCCATTGAGAAGAATTTATTTGTACCAGCAACCCTCAAGCTAATTTTGACTTTGAATTTCCCTTGGTATTGCTGCTAAGCATAACACGAAAGCCCACCCCCAGATGAAAGGGATTTGGGGTCGGGGTATCCCTCTCAGTGCCCAGAAGTTGAGGGGATGCTGGTGAGGGCAGTCTTGCTGACAGCAAGCAGAGTCTTCACTGTAAGTATCAAGCAGAGCCCTAACCCCCTTTGTTTTCAAGAGCAAATAATGCCTTTGTATTCTAAGGCAGGGCTGTTTAGACATTGCATTAGTCCGTGTATTTTTAGAAAAAACAAGTGGGCCTTTGCTATCCCCCGACACACGTCTCCCAGATCTCCACTGGCTTCTGTCTGTAAGGCTGGGGAGGAGAGTCTTGCAACCCTGACCAGGATCCTAGACTGAGGTGGAAAGGTGGTGTGACTTTCTGAGAGGTTTCTGGTCCAAAAGAGAGAGGGTTTGAAAGGGCAACAAAGTGGAAAGAGCCCTCTACAGGGTCAGGGATACCTGAGTTCAGCATTGATTCCACCTTCACAGCTATGAGACCCGAGCAAGGTCCTCAACTTCTTTGAGCCTCAGCGTCCTCACAGGTAGAGTGGGTGAGTAATACCTACTTCACATACCTGTTTTGAAGCTTCAGGTTACTACATGCATAGAGACTTTTTATAGAGGAAGCAACGAAGGCCCAGAGAGGGAAACCGCCAGTGCACACACAGCACAGTAGTGGTCAAGCCAGGATTAGGGGCTGCCCTTCATTACACCCATTTCCTGGCAACTCAAATTTCACGGCTCAGCCACATTCACCCATGGAAAGAAGGATATAAATTACTTCATTAATAGTTTCTTATATGTTACACATTGAAATGATACCATTTTGGAGGTATTTGTTGAAGTAAAACAATATTATTAAATTTAATTTCCCCTGTTTGTTTTTCCTTTTTTGTAATGTGACTACTATAAAACTTTAAATTATGTATGTGGTTTGCATTAGATTTCTATTGGATGCTGCAGACCTAACCCGTAATCAGATTTCCTCAGTTGTCTCAGAAATGTCTTTTTTTGCAGTTAAGCAGTTCAAAGAGGCACGTGTAGTTTAGAAAAACTCCCAAGCGATTTTCATAGAGAACCATTGTTCTGGGCTTTCGGTTCAAGAAAAGTGACACTGGATGATGGTATCTGTAGATGACGTTTTGCAGCCAAATGGCACTAGGCCCTCCGCCCGCTCATCCTGAGTCCCTTACAGGAAAACTGATTTCGGAGAAGCTCCCAGAGGCATGTACCTGTTTTCTTACCTAAAAACTTCCATCTGTCTTTACTAATAATATTATTAGAACCACTTTCTTAAAGATATTGTATTCAATGAATATTTATCCACATACACTGGCCCCTCTTCTAGGCCCTGGGTATTTAAGAACGAACAAGATACTGAGATTTCTGCCTTCCTGGAGTTTACATGCTGGGAGATAGTGAAAACCACTAAGATGTGTTTGGCTGCAAGAAACAGAAAATCCTTGACTTAAATGGGCTTAAATAGTCGCAAAGTGCTTCTTCACACACCAAGAAGTTCAGAAGTCTCTCAACTCCAGCTGCGGATTCCAGGGGTCCAGCTCTGGTCGTCTGGGGTCTCTTGATCCTGTGCTGCTCCAATCAAAAACCTGATTCTGAGGCTGCTTCGCAAGATGCCATCTCTACTTCCACATCCCCAGCTCTCAACGGAACCTCTTGTGATCCATCTCTGAGCCTTTCTCCTTGGTCACAGCTCTTTAGTCCCAAGTTCTAATAGCTTTTGTCAGCCTCGATGCTTATATCCCTGGTCCCACAGCCGTCGAGAACAGGGTTAGGGTTAGGGTTAAGTTTGGGTTGGAGTTATGGCTAGGGTTAGGGTTGGGATTAGATTGGGCATTAGGGTTAAGTTTCCTAATAAACTCTGCCTCTCTCCTTCCCTTCCTTCTCAGTTCTGCTGGTCTCCCTCCCGCCTCTGCCCTTCTCACCCCCCTCTGAAGAGTTCATTCTCTCCCCCAACTGCAGCTAAGATGAAACCTCCCAGAGCTGAACCAGGAGCCACAGCCTCGTTCCCACATTCCAGGTCCCTGTTCTCAGCTGCGTGCTGGATGTTTGCCCTCTTACAGCACCATCACCTTTATCCATTTTGCTGTTCGAAACCTTAAAGTCGTTTTGTGATCACCTTGCTTTGTGGAATGAAGACTAGAGAAGACAGCATTCGGGAGCTGGTGACAGGAGGAATGTTGACAAGAGGGTGAGAGTTACCTCACACGCCGCTCAGCAGTTGCCGACCTGACTGGTGGTGTGGTGCCAGGTATTATCACGTGTATCTCGCAAAGCAACCTAAAGGAGATGAGCCAAAAAGAGGCTTGTGGTAACAGAGCCTTTGAGTAAATAAGTCATTGAGAGATAATACCCGGTCCCAATGTGGCCACCAAGGGACACAGGGGACAAGCAGGCTACCTTCCGGCCAAAGCAGCAAGGCAAGGACTTGAGGAATAGAGCCCTGCTACTACTTATTCAAAACCTCAAAACCTGGGTGTCCCTCTTTTCATAATCAAGCAGAGCTAGGACCCAGAGAGCAGACAGCCTGTGGTCCACACTGCCATGTGGCCATGCCACCTGTGCAGTGACATCCATCCCGAGGGAGCTCTTAGGCCATGAGCAGACTCCACCTCATGCCCAGGAGGAGTGATCGGGGCCCCAGGCAATGCATGCCTTACCTCCTTCTTCAGCCACTTGGCCCAAGCCAACAGGCCTCTGGATCTCACATGCCTGGTGCCGAGTGCTCACTCTGCTTGGGTCATGAGCTAAGGAGGATTGGAATAACCTGTCCTCCGCCCCATACCTTGATGGCCCCAAATTACCAAGAGAGCAGTCTAGAGTTCTTGGATAAAGTTAAACTCTACCTTCTCCCCCTATAACCAGCTCCCCTTTCTCAAGGCCCGCATTTCCAATCACCAGTACCGCTTTTCTCCCAGGTTCAAAACCTCTCCCTCCCTGTTCATACCACGTATCACTTCTAGATTTTCACAACTACATCACTCCTTCCTTCCTGGCCACTTCTCGCGTGATTATCGCAATGGCTACCTAACTGGAACCCCAGCTCCGATCACACCATCCCTCTCACTTTCTCCAAAGTCTTCTGTGTCCCCTGCTTAATAAATCTAGAGCTCCCCACCTGCCAGAGGAGCTAACTGGGGAAATGCATTTTCACAGGGACAGTGTGGCTTCAGTGGTTCTGTGTCCAGGCCAACCGGCAAGTCTGATGAAGACAGACATTCTGGACAGAGCGGACCTTATTAGCAATGATGAAGCTAAAGTAAACTGGAACCGTCTCTGTTCCAGTACATGTCAAGCTCATGGCATGTATTTTCTCATTCATCTGCAATAAATCTAAGAATCAGTATTCTTACCTCACTTTATAGAAGAGAAAAAGGAGGCTCGGAAAGGAGAAAAGTTTTCCCCAGAATCACACGTTTGGCACATACCTGAGTCTAAATTCTAATCCAGCTGTCCGAGCCCAATGCTGTGGGCTCGACAGAGGACAGGGTGTGATTTTATTCACCACCATATCCCCTCACCTAAAACAAGGCCTGGCACATAGTAGGGACCCATTACCATCATTACCATTCAGGGGATGAATAAATGTTGGAATGGACCAGCAATGAGGGCCAGTAATGTCTAAAGGGCAATGGTTTTTTATACCCAAGGAAACGTGAAATGAAGTTGGGCTCCGATGGTACAGGACTTTAAATGTCTCCGTGAGAGATGAGAATTCATTTCTATAGACCAGGGAAAGTCACTGCAGCTTTTTAATTAATGAGTCCTCTTTTCAACAACTGCACCCTGAGTCTGTTACCAAGAGTCTTAAAAAGAAAAGAAAAGAAAAGAAAACTAACACGAACGGGAGTCCCTCGCAGTAACTTCATTCCTTGTTAAAATTCTCTATGAATCCTCTTTCTCAAGCAAGACGTGAAATTACTGATTTTGCTCCATCTCTTCTGATTTGCACAGATCTGCCCTTTTGAAAGCCACAAATGTGCAATTGTCATGCTGCCATTAAGTCTTCTAAAATATTGATTTCCAATGCGAATTCCCATCCTCACTCATTACCTTCAAAAGGAGAAGTATGTCAGCGAAAAAAATCTTATTTCCCCACCCTTTGCTCTGAGTTCAAAGCCACTTGTAAATGTAATGTTAAGTTTATGAGCAGCTATTTCAATCCAAACTTTAGAAGTAGGGAAACTGAGACCCGAAAGGGTGATATGCCGCGTTCAAGGAACCATGATCCTCAGGCCCACGGTGCTGGGAGAACTGTATTTTAAGGGAAGGATTCTGCTGGTCCGTGTCCAGGAGGGAGCTGTCCTGGGTTCATCCTGTCCTGTCTCTCAGCTCCCTGGAACCTGCCTCCTGACCTATCATCCTCCCTACTGCCCTTTCATCCCCCTTCCTGAAGGTCACCTGTGGCCCTTTAAGCGCTACATGTAAAGGTCTTTTCTTGAGCTAATCCCTTCGACTGGCATTATTACCTCCTCCGCCGCGAGCCTTTCCTCCCCTGGGTGGGTATCCCTCTTGCTTCTGCCTGTTCCCCTTCCATCTGGCCATGCCATGGTCACCGGCCGGGCTTCATCCTCCAGCTCACCCTCCCGTGGAGGGCCGGTCCCCGGATCGCAGCCCGGGCAATTCTGTCCCCGAGCTCTGTTTCTTAGAGGGCACATTTGTGCTCACAGTTTCTCCTAGAAAAGGCTCAGGTTTTTAGGGCCAGTGACGACCTCTCTCTTGAGCTCCAGCCCCTGATTTATAAACACCAGCTGAGCCTTCCCGCTGGGATGCCCCAAGGGGAAGGAGATGCAAGGATAAATGACCGTTTCCCAGGCAGCGGTCCATCTTCCTCCCAGTTACTGAGAAAGGAAACCCTAGACCTTTGGTTCCCTCACAGCTTCTCGAGATAATCTGTCCCCAAGTCCTGCCAACCCTTCTTCATCATTCCTCTTTCAGCAGTTCCTACAGTTTCCACTATTGGTCAATGCCCACCTTACATCCTGCCCACTCCATCCACAAAGCTGTGCATGGCCTCCCCAATCCCGACGTTTCTTGCTCCTCTGCACATATTTGTTTGTTAAACATGTCCTGAGTGTTGTGTTCCAGCCCCGGAAGAGCCAGTGAGGATACCAAGAACAGTAAGACACAGCTTTGGTCCTCAAAGATTTTACCAAGTAAGTAGTTTGTAGCTGAGACCAAAGCGGACGTTTTTGATATGTGCTTGTCCAGAATTCCTTCTTCCACCAATAGTGCCTGGGTTTTTCCTCTGAAGAACCTGACTTCTGAGCTCACGTAGTTCCAGCTGGAGCTGGCCGTCTGGACGTCCAGGGCACGGGGCCCCATGCCTGGCCAGTCAGAGCACCCACACCACCAGCTACACGGTTAGCTCAGGGAAGGGCATGCGACTCAGTCCAGACTTTAGCTGAAACTACTGGAAAAGAAGTGCCTTCTCCTCATAACAGAACCTGGAGCTGCCAGCGGCCGCATTCACCACCCCAGGGGGCAGCTGCCTGAGAATAAAGCCTAACAGGGGGAAAATCCAGCCAATCGAGAGGCAAAAGGGTCACCTTCCTGATGACACACACCTGGATCCAGCTGCTCCTGAAGCGTTTCATTTCTTGAATGTCTTAGTTTCATGAGTCCCCTGAGAGAACAACCACAACAATCACAATCACTTTTTAAAAATTTAGTCTGGTTTGATTAGATTTCAGATACTTGCAGCTAAAGAGTCCTTTTTACAGACATAAAGAACTATTCAGAGGAGAGCCTGCCACATACAAAAAGGAAGCTACACGTGAGAAATTGATTTAGCACAGAGAAGAGAGTGGACAACAGCACTTGGGGAGAGAGGGGTGGGTAACAGGATAAGTGAGCGGAGCTCCACGGAAAAAAGACCTGAGTGTAAAGGCGAATTGGAAAGGAGGGAGAGATGTGTGTGGACACAGGAGCAGGAAGGCAGAGGTGCGCTCAGAGGGGCAGCCGCCGGAGATGACAGCCCACAGGCATGTCAGCGAGGCAAGAGCACCGCCTTCCTCACGGGGCCAAGGGGGCACTGAAGGCTTTAATTAAAAATAATACAAATGAATGTGTAAGCAAAGCAGAAATAGACTCACAGATAGAGAAAACAAACTTACAATTACCAAAGGGAGAGGGAGGGGCGAGGGACAAATTAGGGGTATGGGATTAACAGATACTATACATAAAATAGATAAGCATCAAGGATGTACTCTATAACACAGGGAATTATACCCAACATCTTATAATAACCTGTAATGGAATGGAATCTGCAGAAAAAACTGAATCACGGTGCTGTACACTGAAACGAACACAACACTGCAAATCAATTGTATTTCGATTTAAAAACAAGCAGGAATCACAGTCTGATTGGCGTTCCCAGAGCATCACTGGTCATCACAGCCCATGGACGGTGCAGGAGGGAATATTCAACACACAGCTCCTGCCTTCTGCTTCTCTCTCAGGCCCGTTAGACCATGAGGCCTGTGGATGAGGGCCGTGTCTCACAAACCACTGAATCTGCCCCCCGAGCACCTGGCGTGGAACTGGCACAAAAAATGTCGTTTGCATAAATGTTAACATGTTATATGTACGCAGCGTGACATGATTTTCAAAGCACGTTCATCAGCTAAGCCTTGTCTGATAGCCCAGATGTAATTCCACTGGGGATTTTTCTTGCTGCTTAGAAAGGAAGTTTAAGTGCCCCACACAAGGGCTCACCTGGTTCTTCTGAGTCCCAGGGCAGTGACTCACCCTGTCCATCGTGCCGCTCATCTGTTCCTGCCTGGCCTTCCTTCTACCAGTCACCTGAAGCCTCAGGGCCAGCAGAGCCAGTTGTGAGCTCTGGGGTCAAGGAGTAGTAAGTGGCCTTAACCAGCCTGAATATCACTTTCTCCAAACAGCTGTAGATACCCCTGCAGTTCTTTCTAATGCAAGTGGGTACTTTTCTTTCATGACACTTATAATTTAAAATAATCTATTTACAGAGTTACCATATGGTCCAGTGATCCCATTCCCAGACATATATGCAGAGAAAACTATAATTCAAAAAGGTATATGCACCCCAATGTTCATAGCAGCACGGTTTCCAATAGTCGGGACATAGAAACAACCTAAATGTCCGTGGACAGATGAATGGATAACGAAGATGTGGCATATATGAACCATGGAATATTACTCAGCCATAAAAAAGAATGAAAGAATGCCATTTGCGGCAACATGGATGGACCTAGAGATTATCATACTAAGTGAAGTAAGCCAGACAGAGAAAGGCAGATACCATATATCACTTATATGTGGAATCTAAAAGAACAATTTAAAAGACACAAATGAACTTATTTACAAAACAGAAATAGACCCATAGGCACAGAAAGCAATTTGTGGTTACCAAAGGGGCAAGGAGGTGGGGGAGGGAAAAATTAGGATTTGGGGATTAACAGATACACATGACTGTATATAATATAGATAAGTGACAAGGACCTACTGTACAGCACAGGGAGCTCTACTCAATATTTTGTAATACCTTATAAGGGAAAAGATTCTGCAGAAGAATATACATATATATATATATATATCACGCTGCTGTCCAGCCGAAACTAACACAACCTTTTAAATCATCTATACTTCAATTTAAAAAAATTTTTTTAAAAACAAAACAAAACAAAATTACTTAATTAAAATAATGTACATATTGGTGTGTTTGTACAACACATGCCTCCTCTGCTAGACCCTGCTTACACTGAGAGCAGGGACTCGCTTTTTTTAACCACTTCCTAAACAGCACCTGACATAGAGTGAGCCCTCAATATACTTCTCACTCAAGTGAATAAGAGTAAAGGCATGGAGCTGGAGCCCATGACCTTGACCTCAACATCTCAGGTTCACCTGAGCAGCCTACAGCCTATGGGCATGGTGGCAGCAGTGAGATTCAGACGTCAGCAGAGAAGACCAAGTCCGGGCACCACTACCACAACACCTCCCTGGCATCTCTCCCAGGTCGTCAACTACCTGAGTGTCCAGGTCTCACCTGGGCACTGGCGCCCATGGCTGCCTGGGGAGTGTCTCTTCTTCGGGGCTGATTAGGAAGAGAGATGCTGACCTCACGCCTCCTCGTTCAGTTCAAGCCCTGCCCCAACTCCCTGTGTAATTTGTGAGGCACAAGTTCAACAAAGTCGGTGTTGTTTACCAATCTGCCTGCAAAGAAGACTGCACAGCAATCCCAAGCCATCGAGCAAGGAACAGCTTTTGATTGGCTCATTATGGAAGGTGAAAGGAAAAGATGAAAGCTGGCAGAGGATAAGAGAGGGCAGAGTTGGCTAGGACAGGGGTCCACGGCCAACAGGTGGAGACCCACCTTTTGCAGGGCTGCCAGGCTGTCTCTCTCAAATGCAAATATAGTGCTGCCTCTTTCCAGCTTAAAACTCTTCAGGGCTTCCCCACGACCCACAGCAGAAGTTCTCATCTGCTGCCTTGGGATGCCCCAATACATTGCCATCACCTATGGGGTGTGCCCCCAGAGATCCATTATTAATAGAAATGAAAATTCAGAAATGAAGTTTTTCAAACATAGACCCACAGACATAGAAAACAAACTTATGGGTTACCAAAGGGGAAAGGCTGGGGAGGGATAAAGTAGGAGTTTGGGATTGACAGATACACACTACTATATATAAAATAGATGACCAAAAAGGACCTACCGTATAGTACAGGGAACTCTACTCAATATTTTGTAATAACCTATAAGGGAAAAGAATCTGAAAAAGAAAAAATATATATATAAATGAATCACTGTGCTGTACACCTGAGAAAAGCGTGACATTGTAAATCAACTATACTTCAATAAAATTAAAACATAATGTTTAAAAAGAAAGAAACAGGGCTTCCCTGGTGGCGCAGTGGTTGAGAGTCCGCCCGCCAATGCAGGGGACACAGGTTCGTGCCCCGGTCCGGGAAGATCCCACATGCCGTGGAGCGGCTGGGCCCGTGAGCCATGGCCACTGAGCCTGCGCGTCCGGAGCCTGTGCTCCGCAACGGGAGAGGTCACAGCGGTGAGAGGCTTGCATACCACAAAAAAAAAAAAAAGAAAAAGAAACAAAGTTTTTGTTTATAATATAGAACAACTAAACCTGTGACACTGTGACCCTGTCTCACTCTGCGTTTCTGAATAGGGAAGAAAGCAGGGACTAGCCCTGGCAGGCAGCACACTGACCCCAGAGTGACCAGGGAGTGTGCAGTGTGTGTGGTTGCAAATGTGTCCCAGACCCCTGACCCAGGGAAGGAAGATCCCAGGCCTCAGCAGGGGCATGGGACCCGTAGGGCTCCAGCACCTGCCCCTTCCCATCCTCTCCCTGCTCTAGAAAAGCCCACCACCTTCCAGACCCCTCCACGGCCCTTCCTGCCCCTGCTGTCCCGGACACTTGGAAGCCCTCTTCCCCTTCCTCACTCTTTGACTCCTCACATGCCAAGTCCCTCACTGTTTCCAGGTCTCCCCTGCTCTCTACCCAAGCTGTCCATTCTGGAGTGCCCTGGAGTGCACCCTTGAGCCACCCTCCCCATCTGCGCTCCCTAGGTAACCCCGTGTCTCAGCTGTCTCCTCTGTGATAATGACCTCAAAATGCAGGTCTACAGCCCTCAACTTTCTCCCTATCTGCACCTCCAAGACGGTAGCACCATGAGGCACACGTGGCCCCTGAGTTCTTGACAGGTGGCTAGGTGTGCCACCTTGTGGTGTGCTGAAAGAGGAAATAGCACCAGATTTAGATGAACTCATCCCCCAAAATGAAAAATATCTGTTTCATTTTGATTGCTATTAAAATTATAAAACTGGGGATATATTGGATTAAATACAATGTATACTTAAATCAATTGCACATCGTTCCCTTTTACCTCTTTAAGGAGCTTCTAGTGAATTTAAAAAGCACCTAGGTGACTCACATTTGTGGTTCACGTTGTATTTCCATTGGGCGGCGCTGCTCTGGAGCACCAGACTGCCTCTGTCTGCCCCACACCTGTACTTGGACGTCCGAGAGGAACCTCACACTTAAAAGGATGTGACAGAACCCTCGATCCCACAAATGTTTTTTCTCGCTTAGTTTTCCCCTTCTCGGTACATGGCACCCCAATTTTCCCAGCTGCTTGATTCAAAGCCTAAGAATTAATCCTGGGTTCTTTCTTTTCTTCGCTCCCTACATCCAGCCCATTTGCAAGACCCAGGGGTTCTCCCTCCAAATCTGGGTCCTTCTCTCCCAGGCCCGACCACCGCTAACTCAGTCACCACGCCCCCTCTGCCCTCCCTGCTTCCTCCTTCACCCCTGGCTATCCAGCCTCATTCAGCATCTTCCAGCTGTGCTTAAAATAAAATCCAAGGTCTCATCACAGCCCACGAGGCCTTCCAAGATCCTTATGATCTGGCCCCTGCCCCACTCTTTGGGCTTCGCGTCCCACCCCCCTTGACTCTTGATCATTCACTGGAGTCTGTTGCATGTTATTTTTTCTACCCCAGGCTTTGCCATCATCCTGGGTGATGTCAGCACCCATGTGGATGACTCCGCGATGGCCTTTTACTCGTTTTCCTGACCTACTTATTTCCAGGGTTCTTTCCTTCCTCTCCCCTGAGGGCAGAGGCCCTGTCTGCCATGGACACTGCTGCACTTCCAGGCCCTCAGAGCAGTTCCTGGCCATGGGAAGTACTCAGGAATGTTTGTTGAGTGAATAAACGCATACACCCCTCCTTTGAACCGCCCCCCAAAAGCTGTGATTGTCCCCATCCTGGCAATTTCCATTCTGTATCTCTTTACCAATCTATCTCCTCAGCCAGACAATGAACTAAAAAGGCTAAGGCCAGTTCTTACTTATTTTATCCCCTTACACCTGTCACAGAGACAGGCCCACAAGGGATATTTGGTGAGTTCATATTGAAGCAAAGTGATCTACTTGACTTAACTACATTTCTCAGAGCTAACTAGTTGCTACAAGACACACCCTCTCAGGCTTGCCCCCAGGGTTGGAACTGACCCCGTTTGGGGTGCGGGGAGTAGTCTGTGAGCTGTCGGTGACCTCCTCGACCACCAGGCCCCCACTGTGCATGCAGAGGTGGATAAAGCCAGGTTTCAAGAGAAAAGGATGGAGCAAGGGTGCTGCCTGCATCCTTCACGCCTTCTCACCTCCTGGGTCCGCCCTGTCTGAAGCCCAGCTGCATTCCTGCCCTTGGAGTCCAGAAAGTACTTCTGTTTCTTTATCCTAAATTCCCCTTTCTTGTTCAAACCAGCTCCGTCAGTCCAGGGCCCTTTGCTCTGCTCTTTGCAACCAAGGAGCCTTACCAGTGCAGGTCCCCAGGAGGAAGATGAGTCTGGCAGGCCCTGCTCCCCACGCTATTCAAGGTCTCAGGTTTGCAAAATGCAGCTTCTCCCCCATGGCAACTTGAAACTTAGACAATGACAAGTAGCTCCTCTCTGCAAAAATGTTGGGTCCCGGCACTGAGGCATGGTGGGTGCTTACCTCCTTTGATTAGTGCTGGGACCCAGGGCAAGGGGCCATCCCTTGGACCTCAGGCACATTGATGAGAAAAATGCCTGTATACCTTGGTTTATGCAGCAAGAAGTTTCCTAAAAACTGTATGCAAATCACATTTTTTAAAATAGAGTCCTATTCCCCACTGACTATGGCTGTCTTCTCAGGATGCTTTCTGTTCCTTTCTGTTTTATCTCCAATTGGCAGCAGCAAACCATCACCCTAGCTTCACATTTCTCTTCTTCCCAAGTGGCTCATCAATCAATCAACAAAATTCTCATTTAGAGTCTATTCTGTGTAAGACATTGTTCATGATCTTTATGGAGAACAGAGAAGGCACCGAATGCTCCAAGGGAGCAGCTTTCTGTGAATCCTCTATAAGGCCAGGTGAATAGCTCACCTCTTCTTTATCTCTTCTGTAAATTCAGGTTTTCTTCTATCAGGTTTTCCCAAAGAAGTGCTCATGTGTACTGAGCAGCCTATCTCGGTTACCATAGAAATGGAGACTCATAAAAAGATGTTTAGAAACATAAGCCCTTCCCTAAATCCTCAATAACAGCAATCACCATTGTTTGGAGCCATAATTGGGACTATTCAGGGTGAGTTCCGAGAAATAAGCACCAATAACTCACGGATCTACAACTCCTGGCAAAGCAAGAGCAAACTAGGAAAAAGCTAACATGCTTTCAAAACAAGCCATGCCATGCCAAAATAAGTTTCCTTTGTGGCAGAAGAGATACTCCTATAACTAAAGACACTCTGGGGCAACCACTCATCTCTCTGCGGTATGGACTTCCCCCAGGCCCTGTCTTGTTGTCTGTGACATCCAGGAGCCTTCATAACCTGCCTCAGCTCCTACCCAGCTTCAGAAGAGACTACCCGAATTCTTTTCAGTTATTCACAATCCACCCGTGCCCACAGAGGATTCTGAGGCACGTCACGAAAGATGGTGAAGCACCAAAACGTAAATAGTGACAAGGTGAAGGATCAGAGCACAGGGCTTACTGGAGAATTTCTGTTTGTTTGCAAGTAACAGAAATGAATTCAAGCTACTTTTATAAGGGAAAAAAAAAAAGAAATGTTGCAATTAAAAAATATATGCTTAAGATTTAATCTGTGGAACCCAAGAGCTAGAAAGTAAACTGGGTCCCAGGAAAGAAAGTGCCAGTAACAAAGCTTCTTTCTGGATCCCAGAAAGTATCAGCTGACTGTCCTTCAGCTCTGTTTATCTCATGCACCTGATCCTCTCTTCTTTCTCAGAAGTCTGGCATGCCTCCTGCCCATCCACTTAGTTATCTGCAGCCCCCAAGTCTACCCCTTAGGGCTCAAGCCACCTGGGGAGATGCTGACTCTCTCTTGGTCCAACCCCAGATTCCTAGGGAGAAGTCATCTTTGGTCCAGGTTGTCACAGTTGGCTGCCATTTACCCAGAAATTAGTTGAGGTTGGATGTGGGTGTCTTATCTTGGGCTGCCATAACAAAAAGCCACAGACTGGCGGGGGGCGGGGGCGGGCTTCAACAACAAGATTTTGTTTTCTCACAGTTCTGGAGATTGAAAGTCCAAGATCAAGGTGCCGGCATGGTCAGTGTCTGGTGAGACCTCTCTCCTTGGGCTGAGGGCAGATGACTTCTCACTGCATCTTCCATGGCCTTTCCTCCGTGCCTATGAGTAGGGAGACTGAAAGGAAGCAAACTTTATGGTGTGTCTTCTTGTAAGGGAACTAATCTTATCATGAGCATCTCAAGACCTCATCTAAATGAAATTACCTCCCAAAGAACCCATTTCCAAATACCATCACACTGGGGATAGGCATTCAACATATGAATTGAGGACTGGGGCAGGGAGCACACAACTCAGTGGATAACATTATTCAAAGTCACAGCTTGGTGGTGGTGGTCTGCCACCAGCTAGTGTGAGCAGGGCTGCAATTCCAAACATATCCATTACCAAAGTGAGAGTAACATAACCAAAGAAACATTTAGTGCATGGGAAACAGACCATATGGCTCCAGCCACATGCTAGAGAAAGGGCACAAATTTGGCTCTGAGCTCCCTAGCTGCCAAAGTACAAAGAAAAACGAGAGGTGTCTTGAGTTTTCTGATGTGATTAATACAGAACAAATTGCTTTCACAAGTGAGCCCCAGCTTTATCCAGCTATGTGACCTGACAGCAATTTCTCCCAAGTTCACATTGAGGAGACCCTGCGTGGTGTACAGAGGTCAATGTCCTCAGGGTCATCCCTGCAAAACATACAATCATAATCCTCCCTGGAGTCATCTCTTATCCTGACCCTCATCAGGCCAAACCTCAAACCAACAGAGCTCTAGAAAAATGTTCTTTTATTGTCTCCACTTTACAGATGAGGAGGCTGAAGCAGAGAAGGCAATTCACTCTCCCAAGTTCAGACATCTAGTAAGTAGCAGCGATGAAATCCCCACACACTGACATGAGACAGTGCATGCCTAGTGAACTCTTCAGGAGCAAGGCGATCACCTCATTGGATCTTCCGAAAGTGAGACCTGGGTTGTCCTCATTCTCCTGAGGCCTTTTCTGGTGACATGATCAGAAAAAGGGAACCAGAAGGACCTGGGACCTGGGACAGAAGATACAGCAGGTGTGGGATAAGTTCTATCCCATCTGTACACAGGTGTGCATTCAAGGCAACAGCCAGGTCAGAAGGGTTCTAGGATCTAGGGATGGGATGGGGCTAGGCTAGAGCTGCTGCCAGGCTGCGAATGTCATAGCCAGAATAAAAAACCAAGACATGTCAAAGATGTATGAGGGAGAAGCGATTGATCAGAGAGGCAGAGGCCGGGTTCCTAGACCCAGGTTGGAAAATATAAGCCCCAGGACCCAGCAGGCATCCAGGTTCTGGATGGTGGGAGAAAATGGAGTCTGGAGGGGGTCTGACGTATAGGGTAAGCTGCTGGAACCTTCAACAGAGTGCCTTTGAGCCTGTGTGCATTTGGAGAGACTGTCACAGGCCAGTGGCCACCTCAGGGCAGAAAATCTTCAACAGCCAGGAGTCAGTGCCAAGGCAGCCGAGTGGCACAGCACAGCATGTGGCTTGGGAGCAGGTCTTCAGCTTTTGGGGGAGATGACACTAAAAAGATAGAAGGTAGACCCCAGGACCATAGAAGCTGGACACTGGAAAGGTTACACAAAAGGATTCGGATATTCAGAAAAAGGAAAGACATCCAAGTGTCAGAGCGTGGGTAGAAATTGATGCCAATTACAGGGAGGGTATAGTAGGTTGAACAGTGGCCTTAAAAAAGATATACCCAAGTCCTAACCCCTGGTACCTGTGAATGTGGCCTTATAAAGAAATGGAGTTTTTGCAGATAGAATTAAAGATTTCTAGATGAGATCGTCCTGGATTTAGAGTGAGCCCTGAATCCAGTGACTGTAGCCCTTCTAAGAGAAAGAAGAGATAGATGTGACACACAGAGTGACAGAGGAGAGTAGGCCATGTGATGGCAGAGGCAGAGATTGGAGTTATGTAACTGTAAACCAGGGAAAGCCAAGGATTGCCAGAAGTCACCAGAAGCTGGGAGAGAGGCATGCAGTAGATTCTCCCTCAGTCTCCAGAAGGAACCAAACCTCTCGATACCTTGATATTGGACTTCTGGACTCTCTAACTTCCAGCCCAAATGAGCCTCTCTTCTGGGACATCTTGTTCACCATCTCCAATAAGAATTCATTCCTCATTCCACTGGGCCATGATGAAAATTCTTCCTCTGCTTCAGAAATAGCATGATACATGGCATTGTAGATTCCTGTCTTTGCCTCTGTGTCCTCTACTGAATAGTTAGATCTCTGGGAAATGTGTCTCATTCACCTGTCACCCCAGTTTTTAGCAATGTGCCTGGCAAAGAGAGGATGCTCAACAACGCGAAATCATCAACAGTCAATAGATGCTGAATGAATGTGTGAATAGATGTTTTCAGGATGCTTACAATGATGTACTGATGCCCTCCAAAGTGAGGTTAAGGGCCATTTGTTGCAAGTTTTTCTGAGTTAATACCACAGGGTCTGTCCTCCTCCTCCTTTTAGCTGCTCTTGTCTTTCATCCACTGAAGGCTAGTGCATGTTATTTTTTCCACGCCAGGCTTTGCCATTATCCTCGTGATGTCTGCATCCACATGGATGACGCAGCAGGTGGTCCCTTATTCAGTCTGTTGACCTACTCATCTCCAGTGATCTTCTTTCCCCTCCACCACACCCCTCCAGCCACCATCTCCTCCACCTTCCATCTTGCTTACACAACCACTCTCACGCTGAGTTCTTAAACTCTAGCTCCTCCCAGGTCATCAGCACTCTCCTTTCTTCATTTACTGATTTATCTTAGTCTCTATGGTCCATGATTTTATGACATTTTTGCCCATACCCTAAGCTACCTGGCCCATCTGCTTCCTTTTGTTTGCACCATCCAGATAAAACCCAAGCCTGGGAAAACACAACTGGCTGCTAACTCCATGCCTCTGTCCAAGCAGGAAAAGCCAACTAGGGCCTCTCAGATCTGCTACGCAGACCCCCCAGCCTCAAGTGAGCCCACAACCCTGCCAAGCAAACCTACACCATCATCCGTTTCCACAGTATTTTTTATGAAATCTATCTACTCTTCTCAAGCTTCTGTCCCAGATACATATCCACATTCTTCACTCTCTTCAGATGATCTTGCCTCCTACTTTACAGAGAAAATAAATGCTATCAGACAGGAGCCTCCTGCAACCAGGCATAGAGACCTGCCTGCAAGAGCATCCATCCCGTCATCCTTCACTCCTAGGACAGGAGAGGAGCTGACACAACCATCTCTCTATCTGATCTTTGGATACCACGGCTACCTACCACCTTCGGAAATTTTTGCTATCATTTGTTTTCTTTCCAACATTCCCAATCTCTCTCTAATCCTTCCCTGCTTTGATGCATTTGCCCACCATCAGCACCAGAGTCTAGGTCCAGGTGCTACTCATCCCCCACCTCTCAAACGTTAAAGTGGCCACTGCTGCCACTTCTTCACACACACACACACACCCGCCATACTCCACAACCCATTCTGATCTGGATCTCATGCCATCATTCCATTGAACTAGTTCTCGCTAATGTCTCCGCTGAAGTCCATACAGCCACGTTCAGTGGACGTTTTCTAGGCCTGGTCTCAATTGGCCTTTCAGTAGCATTTGATACTGTTGACCCTTTCCTTTTACTGAAATACTTTTCCGTGGGCTTTTATGACCTAAAAACCTGCTGCTGCTATTTCTTCCTCTCTAGCTGTACCACCTCTGTCTCTTTTGCGGGTTTATCCTCCTCCTCCAGCCCATAAGTAGTGGAATTCCTCAAAACTTAGTTCCAATCAGTCCTTCTCTTCTTAATCAACACTGTTTCCCATACAGATGGCCAACAAGTGCACGAGAAGATGCTCAATATTTCTTATTATTAGAGAAAGGCAAATCAAAACTACAATGAGGTATCACCTCACACCAGTCAGAAAGCCCATCATTAAAAAGTCTACAAATAATAAATGCTGGAGAGGGTGTGGAGAAAAGGGAACCCTCCTGCACTGTTGGTGGGAATGTAAACTGGTGCAGCCACTATGGAGAACAGTATGAAGGGCTCTTAAAAAACCAAAACTAGAACTACCATATGATCCAGCAATCCCACTCCTGGGCATACATCTGGACAAAACTATAATTTGAAAAGATACACACACCCCAATGTTCATAGTAGCACTATTTACAATAGCGGCCATGGAAACAACTTAAATGTCCATCAACAGAGGAATGGATAAGAAAGATGTGGTACATATATACAATGGAATATTACTCAGCCTTAAAAAAGAATGAAATAATGTCATTTGCAGCAACATGGATGGGCCTAGAGATTATCATACTGAATGAAGTAAGTCAGACAGTGAAAGACAAATATCATATGACACCACTTATATGTGGAATCTAAAAAAAGAATGATACATACGAACTTATTTACAAAAACAGAAATAGACTCACAGACATGGAAAACAAACTTATGGTTACCAAAGGGGACGGGGGGAGGAATAAATTAGGCGTTTGGGATTAACTGATACAAACTGCTATGCGTAAAATAGATAACCAACAAGTTATATATATATATATATATATATATATATATGAATCACTTTGCTGTACACCTGAAACTAACACAACATTGTAAATTAACTATACTTCAATTTTTCTTAATGGTTAAAAAAAACACTGTCGGGCTTCCCTGGTGGCGCAGTGGTTGAGAGTCCATCTGCCAATGCAGGGGACACGGGTTCATGCCCCGGTCTGGGAAGATCCCACATGCCGCGGAGCAGCCGGGCCCGTGAGCCATGGCCGCTGACCCTGCGTGTCCAGAGCCTGTGCTCCGCAACGGGAGAGGCCACAACAGTGAGAGGCCCGTGTACCGCCAAAAAAAAAAAACACTGTCTTCATTTCTCAGTTCCAGGTTTTGTGTAAAACTTCCTAATTAACACCTCGCCTTGAATAATCCCAGAGCATCTCACACTCAAAGGATCAAAACCCAAAATTTTGGTCTTCCTCTCCAACCCCCTATTCTGATCTCTTCCAAGACTCAGATCTCACTCAGCAGCATCACCAATCTGCCTGTTGTTTGAGCCAGGAATGTCGGTGTTGTCCTGGCACCTGCCTCTCCCACGCTCACCATAGTAAATGGATGACCAAGCCTACTGTGGTCTTAACAGTTCTTGAGACCCCAGCTTTTCTCTGTCTCTGTCAACATCCTGATCCATCTCTTCCCTGGACTGCTACAGTAGACTTCTACTCTGGAACTGCTGTGACTAGTGCAATCAGAGTGATTTTTTTTTTTCCTAAATGCAAATCACATGTTCATCCACCCCTTTCCAACCCCTGGCTCCACACCTAGAGTGAGGCATCTATGTCCCTCCCCTGGGCTACCTCATTGCCCTACACTTCTGCCCAGCACAGGACACATCCCATGTCACTTATAATTGTTCATCATTCCATCACACACACACACACACAAACATGTGGAACTCCTCATTAGCTCCTTGAGCCAGGGACCATGTCATTCTTCTCTGTAGCCCTTGGTGGTGCCCAAGAAAGGTTCATGGGAATGAACTAAACTAAAGTGAACTAGATTGAAGCTATTCCTTTTCCACAGCAGAAAATTCAGAGGTTCTGGTGTCTCCATGCTGTCGATGGTTCCTCAATAGTAGGCGAACCCTGCTCGGCAATGACTTTGACTGAGGCAGTGAGACAGAATCCATGCCCAGTAGATGCAGCATTAAGACACGGATGGAGAATATGGGTGGATGGGGGGTGGTAGCCATGCTGGACATCAGGGCACGAGGCATGAGAACAAAGTTTGTAACTGTACTGACGGTAAATGTTTCCACTTGGATTCTTGGCTTGGCCTCCTCTCCCCGACTATTAACTTCTATGAGCTCCTGTTCAAAGCAGGCACACTTCTCCTTGGCAGTTGATAGCAGAAGTAATAAGCCACGGTGGCACAGTGAACACTGGCAGGTGGCAGGGAAATGGGCTGCTCACCCTGTTCAAAAGAAAGCTCATCCTGGAGACCAAGCAGATGGATGGAAACCACACAGAGCCATGTCCTTCTCAATGAGGCATAAATCTTCCAAAGTGACTTCCAATGACTTTACCCACAGACCAGAAGAGCACAGGGAGGAAGTCTTTGTAGATGTGGCCAATGTTTCTGCCACAGAAGCTTCTCCATGGACTTGGCCCTGCGGTTTCATCTAATGATTGGCATCTCATCTCCAGACCACAGATAATAGACTCCAAGGAAACCAAAAGCCCCCAGACAGTCCCCCCACCCTTGGCTGCCCCTCCCCACTTGGCTCCCATGGCATTCTGAGCACACCTCACTTTGTATCAGTACTTCCACACTGTTTTCTAGAACTCTACAAATATCTGTCCCGCTTGTCCTATTAATCCATGCACTTCTCAGGGAATGACACTATGTGTTATTCAACTCTGCAGCTTTCCAGGGCCCGTTAAAATTCTTGGTACTTAGTAGGAAGCTTGGTGTAATGAAAAGGATAAGCTTTGATAAGATCCTGGATTTGAACCTTTCTCTCCACAGGATCACAGGCAAGACGTCCAATCTCTGTGGACCCAGTTTCCTCATCTGTAAAATTGTGCACCTGCATTCAGAGTAAATACAAGAATCAAATTTAGTTTGGAGGGCATAGCTCCTAGCACAAATCCCGACACATGCTAGGAGCTAGGATTAATTGAACTGCACCACTTCCAGGGCTAACTTCCTGCCCCACCCCACTTGAAATATTGGGAGGAAATAAGACTGCTTTAGTTCAGAAATCAATGAAACTTTTGATAGTTATGGAGGGAGAGAGTTAATGTTCACTGAGCATCTACCATGGGCCAGGAACTCTGCCAGAAGCATCCTCACCACAGCCCTGTTGGATGGGTCTTATTACTCATCCTTACAGAGGAGTAAGTTGGGGCTCAGAGAGGTTGGGGTGCCTTGCCCAAGATTAAACAGTTAGTGACTGTCAGAGCTGGAGTATGATCCTTGATATCTATGACCCTAGAGAGTCAGTTCTTTTTCTTACATCACAAAAATCACCCTGTTGTTCAAGCAAGAAATGACCAAACCTATTGTTTTTGTTTGTTTGTTTGTTTTTATACAGCACATTCTTATTAGTTATCTAGTTTATACATATTAGTGTATATATGTCAATTCCAATCTCCCAATTCATCCCACCACCACCCCCCGCTTTCCCCCCTGGTGTCCATATGTTTGATCTCTACATCTGTGTCTCTATTTCTGCCTTTCAGACTGGTTCATCTGTACCATTATTCTAGATTCCACATATACGCGTTAATATACAATATTTGTTTTTCTCTTTCTGACTTATTTACTCTGTATGACAGTCTCTAGGTTCATCCACGTCTCTACAAATGACACAATTTCATTCCTTTTTATGGCTGAGTAATTTTCCACTGTATATATGTACCACATCTTCTTTATCCATTCATCTGTCAGTGGGCATTTAGTTAAGTCTATTGGCTTTAATCTCTTAATAGTTCTTGATCCACCCACCTACTTTTCTCTGTCTCCACCAACACCCTAATCCACCTCTTCCATCAAGAGTAAAGAAGCCACCAATCCATGAGACCACTGCCACAGAGGAGGTGTGCCTGGGACGGCTCAACTGACAGCCCCTGGAGGACACACACACAGTGCCCTCTGGACAGGACAAGAAGGGTGATCATGCAGCCAATATTCCACTTCTCCTTGACTTTTGCAGCGTGTTTGTCTGTGGGTTAAATAAGAAAACAGTAATAAATTACCTATCTTCACCCACTGGGTTTTCTATCTAAATGCACATATAAACATTGAAGTCTCCAGCTTAAAACACTTTAAAGGTTCCCCATAACCAGAGTGCAAGTTCTTTAAGGGGTCCATTCACTGGTCTCATCTCCCAAAATCCCCTACTTTTCAATGCATACCTTAGCCACTCCAAGCTTGTAGTTTCCCAAATACACCATGCTGTTGCTTGCCATTCCTTCTACTCTCACTCCCTTTAACTGATTAATCCTACCTATCCTGAATTGAGATTCAACCCAAACATCTCCTCCTCCAATAAGTCTTCCCTGACCTGCCAAATAGTTGAGCTCCGATTTAACGTCTGAATTTCTCTCTCATCCCTACAACTGCCATGTTGTTTTCTAAATGGCTACTTAGACGTTTATCTCCTGCATCTAAGTGTGAGCTCTTTGAGGACAGAGAGTATATCTTTTTTTTTTTTTTTTAGCAGTACACGGGCCTCTCACTGCTGTGGCCCCTCCCATTGCAGAGCACAGGCTCCGGACACGCAGGCCCAGCGGCCATGGCCCACAGGCCCAGCCGCTCCGCGGCATGTGGGATCCTCCCGGACCGGGGCACGAACCCGCGTCCCCTGCATCGGCAGGCGGACCCTCAACCACTGAGCCACCAGGGAAGCCCGAGAGTATATCTTAATTCACCTTTTTATTTTCATCATCTGCCACCATGGCTCACACCTAGAACAAGCTCAAAAAATAGTGTTGAATAAGGAATAACCACTGTGTTCTTTTTGAGTACTAAGCACCCCAGGAAATGCATAGGAAGCTAAAAAAAAAACCAAAAGGGTAGGTGAAAGGAATAGTGTAGACCCAAAACAAATGGAGAATAATTCCATGGTGATTAAACGGATGGCACAAACATCATGCAGAAATGCCAAATGAACTCACAGTGCTTGATGAGCGGGCTGTATCAGGAAAGGCTGCAAGGAAGCACAGAGCATTGCTCTGCAAAGGTGTGACCCATCTTTTATTGACCTGAACATCCCTTGTGAAATGAATCTCTCACTTACCCACTAGTCTGGGCTATCTGCTGTGAGCTGCCTTCCAAGGAAATCCCAGGCTGAGGAAAAAAGGAACTCATTATTGATTGATCCATTGTTCAACTGACAAAACATGATGGTCATTAGAGCATGAGGAGTGATATCAACCATCATAAGAAAGGAAGAAAACCAACCATTGACACTGGGGTTTCTTAGTGGAGTCTTTTGAAGAAGAAGGGAGCACAGAGGTCTTAGGAACCAGACTCTCAACCTGTGCAATGGGCATAATAACAGCCAGTCAGTGGTGTGGTTATGAGCGTTAAATGTGATCATGAATGTAACGTGTCTAGTTCAGTGTCCGGTACACCCAATAAACAGTAGCTACGACTGATGGGTCAGTTTTTTCTTTTTTCTGGAAGCTGAAATCCTCTAGAAAATATTTGCTGAATTTGGATGCGAGGAGACAAGTAAACAATGTTTCTCCAGTGGAGTTTTCACTGGTGTATTTGTTTTCTCTGAAGCGCCTCTTTTATTTAATCCCGATATTATTCCAGTCTATCTATTACAGCAAATAGTCTTAAGAAGGAGGCTTGAATTCAGAAGTAAATTGTACTCACAGATCATGCCTTAGAATGTGCATTATTAGTGTTTAACTGGAAAAACCAGATAGAGAAGAGCAATGATCCCACTGGAAAAAGCCAAATTGGATTTTGAAGACATTTTGATTTGCCCACTTTTTCTTTTTCTTCCTGGCAAAGGGAAAGCAAAAATTAAATGGCTCTGCATGTTTTTTTGTGCTTTGCGACAACTCCAGAGAGTCTCATCACTCCCAAGCTCATCAGCTCTGTGGTTCCTTTTCTGCATTACTGGGAGTGGCTCAATGAGAGAGTGTATGGAGAAAATAAATCCTCCTATTTGCGTCAAGTAATGTGAATATATGACTGCAGCCCTTCTCTCTTCTTAGAGCGGAAAAACAGCTACCTATTTCTTCAGAATAGAATCTTATTTTTTCTCAAATTATTTATCTGTTCCTCACTTTGCTCTGAAATGCAACACTGCCAAACTATTCTAGATGATCAAGGGATTCAGATAAAAGGGCTACCAAAACAGAGCAATGTCCAAAAATAGAAATGAAATCCATTTATCCTTGCCCCACCTGACAGAGGAATTATGCTAGATGGTGTGATTTTTATTTGCACACAGGACAAAAAGGAAATGTAAACAAAATACAAGTTCAAGTTCTCCAGCCCCCCTTTGCATTGACCCCTTCAGAGTCCTCTTCCCCCCCCACCCCCTCCTCGAGTTCCCGTCACCCTCATGAGTGCTCTCCTGCTCTCCAGGAAGGACAGGTGTTGCAGAAAACCAAAAGTTCAGCCAAGACTCCTGAGTTCTTTCACCCAGTTCACAGGCAAGATCAAGACCGAAACCATAAGAAAAGCTGGAGGCAGAAGGCAGGCCACCCACAATGGGACACAGAGGAAAAGACAGGGCAAGAACGAAGCAGGGGCATCCTGGGAAACTCCCCACAGAAAGAACTGGATGCTGTGACTTGCTTTTATTGGTCACCCAGAGAAAGATGTGACTTGGGGAAGCAAGCAAGGTCACAGGGATTAAATTTGTCTGAAAGATAAAGAACCTTATTTCTTCAGTGCCCTACCACCATTGTGGGACTGGGGTCATTTTCAAGCAACTCTTCCCCTACCCATTTCTATGGCTTTAGTCTAATAGTTTGAGCACAAGTTACAGAATTTCTTTGCAAGCCCCATACCAACAACCAAGGCATATGGTAACTGATTCTTCCTTGGAATCATTAGTTACTAAAGAATAATGACATCAAAAAATATGTTCAGGGCTTCCCTGAGTGACGCAGTGGTTGAGAGTCTGCCTGCCGATGCAGGGGACACGGGTTCGTGCCCTGGTCCGGGAAGATCCCACATGCCGCAGAGCGGCTGGGCCCGTGAGCCATGGCTGCTGAGCCTGTGCGTCTGGAACCTGTGCTCCGCAACGGGAGAGGCCACAACAGTGAGAGGCCCGCGTACTGCAAAAAATAATAAATAAATAAATAATATGTTCATACACATAAACCCACATAAGCAAATACCTTTGAAGCTTCAAATGTACTTATATTGTTCAACCAAATATGCATGTATTTACATTCCAAAATCTAGCCACAACTATACACAGTAATACCTCAAACTTCAGACAACTTTATGTCTCCAGAATCCAACTAGAGTTAAGAGGCAAAAAACCCTGGACCTTAAGAAGCCAAGAGAGTAAACATTAATATAAGGTTCCTGATTGCCCCACATACCCCAGGAAGTCTAAGGATCTAGTCCACTGAGTAGGAGACCTGTGGGTCTTGGGAGGAGTGGGGAAAGGACAGCCAAACTCTCACTTCTTCAAAGCTCTGGAGGTAGGTGGCATTATAGAGTTTATATGCTAGAGGCTAACGGTAAGCGAAAGAGGGGGGTGTGCACGTCACCAAATCCAAAGTTCATTTCTCAAAAGAAGACATACAGATGGCCAACAGTATATAGAAAGATGCTCAATATCACTAACCATCAGGGAAATGAAAATCAAAGCCACAATGAGATATCACTTCACACCTGTTAGCATGGCTATTGTCAAAAAACATAAGATGACAAGTGTTGATGAAGACAAAAAGAAATCAGGACGCTTGTGTGCTCTTGGTAGGAATGTAAAATAGTACATCCACTATGGAAAACAGTATACAGATGCCTCAGAAAGGTAAAAAATATAACTGCCATATGATCCAGCAATCCTATTTCTGGGTATTTATCCAAAAGAACTGAAATCAGGATCTCAAAGAGATGTTTGTACCCTCATATCCATTTCAGCATTAGTCACAGTAGCCAAGATATGGAAACAACCTATGTTCATCAATGGATGAATGGATAAAAATCTGTTATAAATATATATACATGCACATGTACATATATAATGAAATATTATACAACCTTTAAAAAGAAGGAAATCCTGCCTTATGTGACAGCATGCATGAAACTGAGACATTATTCTAAGTGAAATAAGTCAGTCACAAAAGGACAAACACTGCACGATTCCATTTATCTGAGGTACCCAGAAAGTTAAACACATAGAAGCAGAAGATGGGATGGTGGTTGCCAGAAGCTGGAGGAGGGGGAAATGGGAGTTGCTATTTAACAAGTACAAAGTTTCAGTTATGCAAGATGAATAAGTTCTAGAGCTCTACTGGACTACATTGTGTCTGTAATTAACAATACTGTAATGTACACTTGAAAACTTGGTAAGAGGATCGATCTCATGAAAGTGTTATAATAATAATCATAATAAGTTCAGCCTGTAGGGGATGCCAGGAGCCAAGAGATAAAGGCAGCCGATAAACATACCAGACAGACACGAATAGGGACCAATCATTGGAGCTGCCAAGAGGGAGTGGGGTCCTAGGTGAATATGAAACCCAGAGCAGTGACCCAGGTGGATAAAGAGTATTTGCTGCCCAGTGCCTATGGGTGAACAGCCTGGATTTCTCTGTATTTAATTTTTGATAGTTTGATTAGTATGTGTCTTGGCATGTTTCTCCTTGGATTTATCCTGTACGAGACTCTCTGTGCTGCTTGGACTTAATTGACTATTTATTTTCCCATATTAGGGAAGTTTTCCACTATAATCTCTTCAAATATTTTCTAAGTACCTTACTTTTTCTCTTCTTCTTCTGGGACCCCTATAATTCGAATGTTGGTGTGTTTAATGTTGTCCCAGAGGTCTCTGAGACTGTCCTCCATTCTTTTCATTCTTTCTTCTTTATTCTGCTCTATGGTATTTATTTCCACTATTCTATCTTCCAGGTCACTTATCCGTTCTTCTGCCTCAGTTATTCTGCTATTGATTCCTTCTAGAGAATTTTTAATTTCATTTATTGTGTTGTTCATCATTGTTTGTTTGCTCTTTAGTTCTTCTAGGTCCTTGTTAAACGTTTCTTGTATTTTCTCCATTCTATTTTCAAGATTTTTTTATCATCTTTACTATCATTACTCTGAATTCTTTTTCAGGTAGACTGCTTATTTCCTCTTCATTTGTTTGGTCTGGTGGGTTTTTACCTTGCTCCTTCATCTGCTGTGTATTTCTCTGTCTTCTCATTTTGCTTAACTTAACTGTGTTTGAGGTCTCCTTTTTGCAGGCTGCAGGTTCGTAGTTCCCGTTGTTTTTGGTGTCTGCCCCCAGTGGTTTAGGTTTGTTCAGTGGGGTTGTGTAGGCTTCCTGGTGGTGGGGACTGGTGTGCGTGTTCTGGTGGATGAGGCTGGATCTTCTCTTTCTGGTGGGCAGGACTGCGTCTGGTGGTGTGTGTTGGGGTGTTTGTGAAGTTATTATGATTTTAGGCATCTTCTCTGCTAATGGGTGCGGTTGAGTTCCTGTCTTGCTAGTTGTTTGGTATGGGATGTCCAGCATTGTAGCTTGCTGGTCATTGAGTGGAGCTGGGTCTTGGCGTTGAGATGGAGATCTCTGGGAGAGCTCTCGTTGATTGATATTATGTTGGGCGGGGAGGTCTCTGGTGGTCCAATGTCCTGAACTCTGCTCTCCCACCTCTGAGGCTCAGGCTTGACACCCGGCCAGAGCACCAAGACCCTGTCAGCCACATGGCTCAGAAGAAAAAGGAGAAAAAAATAAATAAACAAAGAAAAAATTATAAATTTATTTAAAAAATTTTTTTAATATTATTAAAATTAAAAAGTAATAAAAAAAGTAGAAAGCAGCCAAACCAATAAACAAATCCACCAATGATAACAAGTGCTAAAAACTAAACAAAGATAAACATATAAATCAGATACTAGTCAGTCGCATACAGCAAACCCAAGTTTATAGTTGCTCCCAAAGTCCACCTCCTCAATTTTGGGATGATTCATTGTCTATTCATGTATTCCACAGATGCAGGGTACATCAAGATGATTGTGGAGATTTAATCCACTGCTCCTGACAGCCTGGGTTTCTTTAAACACCCAGTGATGGAACAGACACAGAGCAAGAGCCCCAGATTCCTGGGAATCTGTCTCAGACTGAAATGTAGGAGAAGAATCTAGGGTATCTTATCTTCCTGCTTAGAACAAATAAAAAGCAGCAGGTTGCCAGTGAAAAGCATGAAGCTGACAATGTCATCTATGACCCCAGCAGCAGGTGGCAACAGCTGGTAATATAACAGAAGGAAAGGAGATCTAAATTTAAAAAGCACATCTACAAGAACCCTGAGCACGCTTGTATGTTTAATCCCAACCCAACGACTTCCTAGGGCCATTGATCAAGTCATTTAACCTCACAAGCTTCAGTTTCCTTGTCTGTAAAATGTGTGTAGTAAAACCTGCCCAGGTGGCTGTTTTGAGGATTTAATGAAACATGAATCTGAAAAAACAGTTGGTGCCTTGCATAGAGAAGGAGCCCCAAAACACTGCTTCCATTGCCTGCTCCCATGATATTAATCTGAGTCTGCTGCATAGCAAAGGATTTGGCTCCTTTCTGCTCTTCCAGAAAATCAGGGGAAAATGTTCCTATCTCCTTATATTGAGGAGAGTAGACTCAAGGGGTAAGCCATTTAGACATTTTAAGATACCAGGGATGGCCTTCAGAATGGAGATTCGAGTATAAGATGTCTTGGACACCGAGAACAGATAAGCAATAGAAGGTTGTCATCATAGTTATTATTGTGGTGATTGTTGTCATCATTGTTGTTGCTGTTGTTTTGATATTCTGGAAGAGAAGATGCTTCACAGGCTTAATGAAAAGTTCCCTGGCTGGAGTGTGTGTGTGCATGCAAGAATGAGGGAGTGCTGGGTGGATGATAAAGTCAGGGAAAGAAGCAGCAGGAGGAGGCAAAGGTGCAGACCTGTGAGTCTATATGGTGTCTCAAGGCTCCTGTTCAATGGGGATGGAGTTTAAAGAAGGCAGTGCAGGAGATGAAGCTGGTGTCTTAGTCCATTTGGCCTGCTATAGCAAAAATACTCTAGAGTGGTGGCTTATAAACAATAGAAATGTATTTCTCACAGTTCTGGAGGCTGGGAAGTCCAAGATCAAGGTACCAGCAGATTCAATGTCTAGTAAGGACTTCCTGGTTCATTGATAACCATCTTCTCCCTGTGTCCTCACATGGCAAAAAGGGCAAGGGAGCTCTATGAATTCTCTTGTAAGTACACTAATCCCATTCATGAGGGCCCCACCCTCATGACATTATGTAAACCTAATTATCTCCCAAAGGTTCCACCTCCAAATACCATCACCATGGGGCTAAGGCAAGAGCCAATGAATTTTGGAGGCACATATTCACTCCATGGCAGCTGGAAGGCAGAAAATGCCAGGTCAGAGTGGGCCATGGACATCATGCTACAGAGACTGAGCTTTAACGTGGGTCCACTGAAACAGGTCAAGTTTTCACCTTAGAAACTTCATTCCCTAAGGCAAGTCAGCTGTGGACTCCCAGGGAATGATCTTTTTTTGCTCTTTAGAGCAGCACTGTCTAATAATAAATATAATGCAAACCATGCATGTAATTTTAAATTTTCTAGTAGCCACCTTATTTTAAAAGTACAGGTGAGGTTGATTTGAATAATATATTTTATTTAACCTAATATATCCCAAATATTATCATTCTAATATGTGATCAAATGTTAATAAATAAACATTAAAAATTATTGCTGAGATATTTTACCTTTTTCACCATATTAAGCCTTCAAAATCTGGTATGTAGTTTACACCTACAAAACATCTCGATTCTTATTAGCCACATTTCAAGTGCATAGCTAGCTGGCTACCATATTGGACAGTGCAGGTTTAAAGCAAGAAAGACTATCCACTGGTGAGCTGTGTTTAAACAAGCATTTTAGGAGAGATCTTTCATTGGTTGGAGAAAACATTGAAAAGTCATTATGGGAAAGCTGGGTAAGAGATAGATCAACCAGCTCACTTCACCAATAAACCCTAGCTTATCCTCCTGGAACTTTAAGAATCTTTACATGATTTGCCATACACCTTACCTTCTGTCAAAACAAAATGACATTCCCTGGTGCCATGGAGAATGCAGGAGTCTGGGAAATTAAACATGATGGAAATGATGCTGAAGAGACCTCAGGAGTGCTCTCTGGGTCTGTCTCAGCTGGGACCTCCACCAGGAGGGCACTGAGGCTCAGGCTACTTGTGTCCACTAGAGACCTGGGAATCCTGCCTGGTGCTCTATCCTGGTTCCCAGGATAGAACTGATCTTCTTCCCAGAGAAGCACTCAGTGGGTCCCTGGAGGCATTTCTTCAAGGGAACAGTAGCTCAGTCATGACCAGCACCCTCCGGGAACACTTGAATCTGTCCTTACACCCCCGTGAAAATCCTATGAGGGTATTTGGCACTTAGGGGGCACACTGTGCCTTTAGGGCTCTTGTTCCTTCCCCTTGAATTACAAACACTCAGTAAACACCTGGTTTCCATAACCAAACTCATAGTAAGGAGGTCCTCAGAGTCTTTCAAATCTGCTGTTAGAAAAACAGACAGACAGAAAACACTCTCCCTGAGCCCAGAGCTTCCTGAGGGAGGGTCTGGTGCACTGCCTCTCCTCTGGGGCAGCCAGAGATAATACACAATGTGTTTTTTGGGACCTGCCTGGGAGGATAGTGACATTTTCTTCTTTATCCTCCTCCAAAAGCAGATCTATAAAGACAAGCATTCTTCTTGGGAGAAGAAAAATATTGTGTACTTTGATTTTGTCCCCACTGTATATTTTGCCAGCACAGGTTAAAAAAGCAAAATAGGAAAGAAAGGACAAAAAGACAGGCATGAGGGATTTTATGGAAGAAAAGCTGCTGATAAACATGTGAGTCACACTCAGCTCTTTGATTGTCCCTGTCTGGTCTGAGGAGATAACAGAGGCACCTTACCCTGTTTGATGGGGGAAGTGCTTTTGCCATGTGACCATTTAGCCCCAATTAAGCAGGAATTCTAAGCTAGTTATTTCCCTCTTAGGAGGACAAAAAGAAGAAGAAAAACTGTGTCGTGCCCAACCCCTGCTGCCTGTGTGGACACCTTTTCCTCCCCATCGCTAACACACTTCCTCCAGGACCTGATCCAGACCCATGACTTTAAGTACCATCTACATACAGGTCATTCCCCAGCCCATATCTCCAGCACTCTGCCCACCCTCACCACTGACCACCCATCTGCTCCCACCTGTGTTTCCTTCTCATCCCGCGCAGCCAGTGACTCAGGCTTACGCTCTTAGAGGTACCTTTGACTCATCTCTCTCTCCCTCATCCCACATCAAATCCATCAGCACATCCCAGAGGCTCAGAATACGTCTGAGATCTGACCATTCTCATCTCCTCCTCTGCTACCACCCTAACCCATCTCCATCTCTCACTGCAAGGCTTTCTGACTGGTCTCCTCACTCCCACTCTTGTCCTCTAAGATCCACTATCCACACAGCAATAAGACGGATCCTTTGAAAACCTAAGTCAGATGATGTCATTCCTCTACTCAAAAGCCATCGGCTCCCCAGTTCCCATGGAATAATATCAGAGCTCTTGTGAAGGGCTGCAAGCCCTCTGGCAGCTCCCACTCAGCTCCAGCCACAGTGACCTCCTTACAGGCTGTCTAGGAAGGACACCCTGTTCCCAGCTCAGAGCCTTCACACTGCAGTTCCTTCTGACTAGCCCCACCGCAGACCTTCATATGACTAATCCTCATTTCATTCAGTTCTCAGCCCAAAAGTTGCCTCTGCAGAAGGCCTTCCTGGCAAAGCGCATCCAATAATGCACCTTCACCAGACCCTGTTCCCTCACTCTGCTTTATTTTTCTTTGTAGCATTCCAACTACCTGACTTGATATTATATTTTTATCTGCTTACCTATTTATCATCTGTCTGCTCTCACCAAAATGTAAACTCTGGGAAGGTAAGGACTTGTCTTATCCACTGTTATATCTCTGTACCTAGAAGAGTGCTTGGCACAAGGGCGATCAATAAATATTTGTTAAGCAATTGAATTGAATTCAGCAAATTGCATCATAGGCAACTCCTTTGAAATTCTTGGTCCCAGGAAATAGTAAGTTGAAGGCTGGAATTTTCTTTCAAAGATTTTTCATTTATTTGGAAAAGCAAAGCCAGTGTAAACTTGACTCCCCTATAAAATTATTGGGTATTCATTTATTCAACAAATTTGCCTTGGGTGCCTGTTATGTCCTAAGTACTGTCAAGTTCGTCCCAGAAGGCAATTTTTTGAAGATGGAGGAGAAGAAGTACAGAGAGAAATGAGGCCCAAAGAGGTCCCAGCACACAGATGGAGATCCAGTGATTCCTTCCAACATCAAAGAACAGCTAGAAGAAGTGTCACCTTTGTTGCCTGGTGACAAGGATGACGTGTATAGGTGAGCCATGGACCAGGGTGAAGGAGGTAACTTGTGGGTTGCAAATTCTTCTGTGTAGTTGCACTTGCAATCCCAGCTGAATTCACAGCATAACCGGAAGCCACTCGAACAGGTTAAAGGTCTCCATGGAATGCATGGCCCTGCGGCCTAAATCCTGCCACCAGCAAGACCTGTGTCTATGAAATCCAAGTGTGACGGTCACCGGAAGGAGCTCGGTCTCCCAACATGATGTATTACATCTCACACAGCACACTTGGATTTATTCTCAAGGACAGTTTCCAGTCAGGGCATGAGGGTGGTAGAGGTCTGGAATGCCGTCACCCACCTCTCTTTACCTTTAGTTCTAATTGAAAGGTAATAGAGTTTAACAAAGGCTTGAGGAAGAAAGGATTTGTCTTACTAATGTTACCCTTGCCCAGTAATTTCCAGAGGTCAGAGGTCTCTGGAAAGACAGGGATTGAGGCCCAGCAGAGAGTTTAGACCAAGGCAGGGTCCCCCTCCCCCCATAACTTCTCCAAACCTGGGTCCACCCCAAGTGTGGCAGGGATGTGACCCTCCCAGCACAGCTCACTACAGGGCTGCCTCACACCTCATCTGGTCCCATGGCCTTCATAACATGCACATAATTGTTGCTGGTGCCTAAATATTCCAAGTATTCTCTAGTCCATACCCCAGCCCTGAGCTCCGAATTCACACCCAACGTCTCCCCTTGGACATGTAACAGGTAGGTCCCAAATGAACCTGCCCCTCCACCCCAGGCTCCAGTAAATGGATGTCTGTTCAACCAGTTGCAGAGACAAGAATCTCTGTCACTTTTTATTTATTTTTATTTTTATTGGGATATAGTTGATTTACAATGTTGTGTTAGTTTCAGGTATACAGCAAAGTGAATCAGCTCTACATATACATATATCCACTCTTTTTTAGATTCTTTTCCCATATAGGTTATTACTCCGTATTGAGTAGAGTTCCCTGTGCTCTACAGTAGGTTCTTATTAGTTATCTGTTTTATATACAGTAGTGTGTATATGTCAATCCCAGTCTCCCAATTTTTCCCTCTCCCCCTCACCCCCTGGTGACCATAAGTTTGTTTTCCACATCTGTGACTCTACTTCTGTTTTGTAAATAAGTTCATTTGGATCATCTTTTTAGATTCCACGTGTAAGCAATATCATATGATGCTTGTCTTTCTCTGTCTGAAGACTCTCTGTTACTCTTGTCCCTTCTCTTTCCCTCGCCCCTCACACCCCACCTGACGATCACTCCCCTGGGCTCCTCTTTCAAAACATGTCTAGAATCCAGCCAGCCCTAAGCATCTTACCACTTCCTCTAGGGCGACTCTGCAGGAGCCTCTTAGCAGCTCTCTCTGCCCCAACTCTTGCCCCTAAAGTTAACTCTTCACGGGGCAACTAGATTTAAACATAAATCAAAATATGTTTTATTTCCTCTTAAATCTTCGAATGGCTTCCCAGTACAATCATAATAAAATTCAAACTTCCTGCTGTGACCAGCAAGGTCTATGGGACCACTTGGGCCTCCCAAGTGGTCTGGGTTCAACACCCACTAACTTCTGCCCTGATACTTGGGTCTTCTTGTTGTTTCTTGAACATACCAAGTTCATTTCTCCTTCAGGGTCTTCATTCTTGTTACTCCTCATCCTAGAAAAATGGTCTCCCTTTACATAAATGTTGCCTCATCTGAGAGGCTTCCCCAACATCCTATCTAAAATAGCCACTTAACCTCAATTTGCTCACTTTAGGTCTTCAGCCTGCCTCATCCTCCTTAAGAACTTTATAGCATCACTACTTGGCATAACAACGTATGTTTTGTAGGTTTATTTATTGTCTCCCTCGTGGAATGTGAGCCCCATGAGGACAGGTCTTTCTCCTTTCAGGAGATTCATCTGCAAGTAAGAATTTCCATCATCAGAGACGCGGGGAAGGAAATATATTGTTATTTCTGCTATAAATGAGCCCACTCTGACCTCAGACCTCTGCACCATAGCTCACATTTTTGCTGTCAGTCACCCTGAGGTCTTGAAAACATGAGGCAGAATGGCCATGTATTTCCTTTTGAGAGTTTTTCTTTTTTTTTTTTTTTCCCACACCGCGCAGCTTGCAGAATCTTAGTTCCGGAACAAGGAATCAAACCCATGCCCCTGCAAAGGAAGCACAGTGTTTTTTTTTTTTAACATGTTTATTGGAGTATAGTTGCTTTACAATGGTGTGTTAGTTTCTGCTGTATAACAAAGTGAATCAGCTGTACATAGACATACATCCGAATATCTGCTCCCGCTTGCGTCTCCCTCCCACCCTCCCTATCCCACCCCTCTAAGCGGACAAAAAGCACAGAGCCAATCTCCCAGGGCTATGTGGCTTCTTCCCACTAGCTATCGATTTTACATTTGGTAGTGTATATATGTCCATGCCACACTCTCACTTCATCCCAGTTTACCCTTCCCCCTTCCCGTGTCCTCAACTCCATTCTCTATGTCTGCGTCTTTATTCCTGTACTGCCCCTAGGTTCTTCAGAACCTTTTTTTTTTTTTTTAGATTACATATATATGTATTAGCATACGGTATTTGTTTTTCTCTTTCTGACTTACTTCACTCTGTATGACAGTCTCTACGTCCATCCACCTCGCTACAAATAACTCAATTTCATTTCCTTTAATGACTGAGTAATATTCCATTATATGTATGTATCACATCTTCTTTATCCATTCATCTGTCGTAGAACACTTAGGTTGTTTCCATGTCCTGGCTATTCTAAATACAGCTGCAATGAACATTGTGGTAGATCACTCTTTTTGAATTATGGTTTTCTCAGGGTATTTGCCCAGTAGTGGGACTGCTGGGTCATATGGTAGTTCTATTTTTACTTTTTTGAGGACCCTCCATACTGTTCTCCATAGTGGCTGTATCAATTTACATTCCCACCAACAGTGCAACAGGGTTCCCTTTTCTCCACATCCTCTCCAGTATATATTGTTTCTAGATTTTTTGATGATGGCCATTCTGACCGGTGTGAGGTGATACCTCATTGTAGTTTTGATTTGCATTTCTCTAATGATTAGTGATGGTGAGCATCCTTTCATGTGTTTGTTGGCAATCTATATACCTTCTTTGGAGAAAAGTCTATTTAGGTCTTCTTCCACTTGTGGATTGGGTTCTTTATTTTATTGATATTGAGCTGCATGAGCTGCTTATAAATTTTGGAGATTAATCCTTTGTTGGTTGCTTCATTTGCAAATATTTTCTCCCATTCTGAGGGTTGTCTTTTTGTCTTGTTTATGGTTTCCTTGGCTATGCAAAAGCTTTTAAGTTTCATTAGGTCCCATTTGTTTATTTTTGTTTTTATTTCCATTTCTCTAGGAGGTGGGTCAAAAAGGATCTTGCTGTGATTTATGTCATGGAGTGTTCTGCCTATGTTTTCCTCTAAGAGTTTGATGGTGTCTGGCCTTATATTTATGTCTTTAATCCATTTTGAGTTTATCTTTGTGTATGGTGTTAGGGAGTGTTCTAATTTCATTCTTTTACACGTATTTGTCCAGTTTTCCCAGCACCAATTATTGAAGAGGCTGTTTTTTCTCTATTGTATATTATTACCTCCTTTGTCATGGATTAGTTGACAATAGATACATGGGTTTATCTCTGGGCTTTCTATCCTGTTCCATTTATCTATATTTCTGTTTTTGTGCCAGTACCATACTCTTTTGATTACTGTAGCTTTGTAGTATAGTCTGAAGTCCAGGAGCCTGATTCCTCCAGCTCCATTTTTCTTTCTCAAGATTGCTTTGGCTATTCGGGGTCTTTTGTGTTTCCATACAAATTGTGAAATTTTTTGTTCTAGTTCTGTGAAAAGTGCCATTGGTAGTTTGATATGGATTGCACTGAATCTGTAGATTGCTTTGGCTAGTATACTCATTTTCACAATGTTGATTCTTCCAATTGAAGAACCTGGCATATCTCTCCACCTGTTTGTATCCTCTTTAATTTCTTTCACCAGGGTCTTATAGTTGTCTGCATACAGGTCTTTTGTCTCCTTAGGTGGTTTACTCCTAGGTATTTTATTCTTTTTTTGCAAAGGTAATTGGGAGTGTTTCCCTAATTTATCTTTCAGATTTTTCACCATTAGTGTATAGGAATGCAAGAGATTTCTGTGCATTAATTTTGTATCCTGCTACTTTACCAAATTCATTGATTAGCTCTAGTAGTTTTCTGGTAGCATCTTTAGGATTCTCTATGTATAGTATCATGTCATCTGCAAACAGTGACAGCTTTACTTCTTCTTTTCTGATTTGGATTCCTTTTATTTCCTTTTCTTCTCTGATTGCTGTGGCTAAAACTTCCAAAACTATGTTGAATAAGAGTGGTAAGAGTGGGCAACCTTGTCTTTTTCCTGATCCTAGTGGAAATGGTTTCAGGTTTTCAACATTGAGAATGATGTTGGCTGTGGGTTTCTCATATATGGTCTTTATTATGCTGAGGTAGCTTCCCTCTATGCCTACGTTCTGGAGGGTTTTATCATAAATCGGTGTTGAATTTTCTCAAAAGCTTTTTCTGCATCTGTTGAGAAGATCATATGGTTTTTATTCTTCAATATGTTAGTATGGTGTAACACATTGATTGATTTGTGTATATTGAAGAATCCTTGCATTCCTGGGATAAACCCCAATTGATCATGGTGTATGATCCTTTTAATGTGCTGTTGGATTCTGTTTGCTAGTATTTTGTTGAGGATTTTTGCATCTATTTTCATCAGTGATATTGGCCTTTAGTTGTCTTTTTTGTGGCATCTTTGTCTGGTTTTGGTATCAGGGTTATGATGACCTCATAGTGTTCCTCCCTGTGCTATATTTATATAGATTTTGAGAAGGATAAGTGTTAGCTCTGCTCTAAATGTTTAGTAGAATTCGCCTATGAAGCCATCTGCTCCTGGGCTTTTGTTTGTTGGAAGATTTTTAACCACAGTTTCCATTTCAGTGCTTGGGATTGTTCTATTTATATTCTCTATTTCTTCCTGATTCAGTCTCAGAAGGTTGTGCTTTTCTATGAATTTGTCCATTTCTTCCAGGTTGTCCATTTTATTGGCATATAGTTGCTTGTAGTAATCTCTCACGATCCTTTGTATTTCTGCAGTGACAGTCGTTACTTTTCCTTCTTCATTTATAATTCTACTGATTTGAGTCTTCTCCCTTTTTTTCTTGATGAGTCTGGCTAATGGTTTATCAATTTTGTTTATCTTCTCAAAGAACCAGCTTTTACTTTTATTGAGCTTTGCTATCATTCTCTTCTTTTCCTTTTCATTTATTTCTGATCAGATCTTTATTATTTCTTTCCTTCTGCTTCTTTTGGGGTTTTTTTGTTCTTCCTTCTCCAATTGCTTTAGGTGTAAGGTTAGGTTGTTTATTTGACATGTTTCTTGCTTTATGAGGTAGGATTGAATTGTTATAAACCTCCCTCTTAAAACTTCTTTTGCTTTATCCCATAGGTTTTGGGTCATCGTGTTTGCATTGTCATTTGTTTCTAGGTATTTTTTGATTTGCTCTTTGATTTCTTCAGTGATCTCTTGGTTATTTAGTAGTGTATTGTTTACTTCCATGTGTTTATATTTTTTTACAGATTTTTTTTCCTGTAATTGACATCTAGTCTCATAGCATTGTGGTCGGAAAAGATACTTGATATGATTTCAATTTTCTTAAATTTACCAAAGCTTGATTTGTGACCCAAGATATGATCTTTCCTGGAGAATGTTCCATGAGCACTTGAGAAGAAAATGTATTCTTTCTGTTGTTTTCGGATGGAATGTCCTATAAATATCAATTAGGTCCATCTTGTTTAAACTATCATTTAAAGCTTGTGTTTCCTTGTTTATTTTCATTTTGGATGATCTTTCCATTGGTGAAAGTGGGGTGTTAAATCTCCTACTATGATTGTGTTACTGTCGATTTCCCCTTTTATGGCTGTTAGCATTTGCCTTATGTACTGAAGTGTTCCTATGTTGGGTGTATAAATATTTATAATTGTTATATCTTCTTCTTGGATTGATCCCTTGATCGTTATGTAGTTTCCTTCTTTGTCTCTTGTAATAGTCTTCATTTTAAAGTCTCTTTTGTCTGATATGAAAATTGCTACTCCAGCTTTCTTTTGATTTCCATTTGCATGGAATATCTTTTTCCATCCCCTCACTTTCAGTCTGTATGAGTCCCTAGGTCTGGAGTGGATCTCTTGTAGACAGCATATGTGTGGGTCTTGTTTTTGTATCCATTCAGCCAGTCTCTGTCTTTTGGTTAGAGCATTTAATCCATTTACATTTAAGGTAGTTATCAATATGTATGTTCCTATTACCATTTTCTTGATTGTTTTGGGTATGTTATTGTAAATCTTTTCCTTCTCTTGTGTTCCTGCCTAGAGAAGTTCCTTTAGCATTTGTTGTACAGCTGGTTTTGTGGTGCTGAATTCTCTTAGCTTTTGTTTATCTGTAAAGTGTTTAATTTCTCCGTTGAATCTGAATGAGATTCTTGCTGGGTAGAGTAATCTTGGTTGTAGGTTTTTCCCTTTCATCATTTTAAATATGTCCTGCCACTCCCTTCTGGCCTGCAGAGTTTCTGCTGAAAGACCAGCTGTTAACCTTTAGGAGATTCACTTGTATATTATTTACTGCTTTCCCCTTGCTGCTTTTAATATTTTTTCTTTGTGTTTAATTTTTGATAGTTTGATTAATATGTGTCTTGGCATGTTTCTCCTTGGTTTTATCCTCTATTGGACTCTCTGTGCTCCTTGGACTTGATTGACTCTTTCCTTACCCATATTAGGGAAGTTTTCAACTATAATCTCTTCAAATATTTTCTCTGTCCTTTTTTTTTTTCCTCTTCTTCTGGCACCCCTATAATTCGAATGTTGGAGTGTTTAATTTTGTCCAAGAAGTCTCTGAGATGGTCCTCAATTCTTTTCATTCTTTTTTTCTTTTTTCTGCTCTGCAGTAGTTATTTCCACTGTTTTATCTTCCAGGTCATTTCCATTCTTCTGCCTCAGTTATTCTGCTATTGATTCCTTCTAGGTAATTTTTAATTTCATCTATTGTGTTGTTCATCATTGTTTTTTTGTTCTTTAGTTCTTCTAGGTCCTTGTTAAATGTTTCTTGTATTTTCTCCTTTCTAGTTCCAAGATTTTGGATCATCTTTACTATTATTACTCTGAATTCTTTTTCAGGTAGACTCCTTATTTCCTCTTCATTTGTTTGGTCTGGTGGGCTTTTACCTTGCTCCTTCATCTGCTGTTTATTTCTCTGTTTTCTTTTTTTGCTTAACTTACTGTGTTTGGGGTCTCCTTTTTACAGGCTGCAGGTTCATAGTTCCTGTTGTTTTTGGTGTCTGTTCCCAGTGGGTGTGGTTGGTTCAGTGGGTTGTGTAGGCTTCCTCGTCGAGGGGACTTGTGTGTGTGTTCTGATGGGTGAGCCTGGATCCTGTCTTTCTCGTGGGCAGGACTGCATCTGGTGGTGTGTTTTGGGGTGTCTGTGAACTTATTATGACTTTAGGCAGCCTCTCTGTTAATGGGTGCGGTTGTGTTCCTGTCTTGCTAGTTGTTTGGCATGGGGTGTCCAGCACTGGAGCTTGCTGGTCGTTGAGTGGAGCTGGGTCTCAGTGTTGAGATGGAGATCTCTGGGAGAGCTTTTGCCATTTGATCTTATGTGGTGCTGGGAATCCTCTGGTGGACCAGTGTCCTGAACTCGACTCTTCCACCTCAGAGGCTCACGCCTCACACCCAGCCAGAGCACCAAGACCCTGTCAGGCACACGGCTCCTGTAGACCGGGAAATATCCAGGAAAACTGTGAAACTCCAGAAGAATGGAGTCTTAACCCCTGGACCACCAGGGGAGTCTCCTTTTGAAAGTTTTAAGTAGGAATAATTCTTACTGCTACCAGCCAAAGCTGAAAAAACTTCATCCCTAAACACCAATTTCTATGAAGTTTTTTCTTCCTACCCAACAAAACTATAGGTTCAAAGAAACTGTCATAGAATTGTTGAATTTAAGGTATATTCGTATTTCAGTCCAGCTTCTCCCATTTTGCAGATGAGGAAACTGAGGCACAGAGGAACGATTAGTTCAATGTTTTACGTTGAGTCAAGACCAGAGTCAATGCAACAGCCTTGCTTCCTGCCGGCAACCAAAGTTCACTCCACTACCAAGTTCTTCACCTGCCTCTGAGCTTGTCCTAGGAAAGTTCCTCAGCTCTAAATTTGAGATAACTGTCGGGTTCAACATTTTGTGTAAAATATTTCTGTAACATCTAGAACTGAAGGCATTTTGCAAAAATATGATGCATACGGCTCACTCCTTCACTAGGCATGCAATCCCTTGCCCAAACCCCACTATTGGAACTATATCCAATATCCTGTGATAAACCATAGTGGAAAAGAATATGAAAAAGGATGAATATGTATGTGTAACTGAATCACTTTGCTGTATAGCAGAAATTAACACAACATTGTAAACCAACTGTACCTCAATGAAATAAATTTAAAATAAATAATTAAAATAAAGTTTTCTAGTAGTCACATTAATGGGAATAAAAGGAAGCAGATAGGGTGAAGGAAGAGGGTGCCATGATTGTTTGGTGATGGGGCTGCAGACGCTGGAGGAGCCTGGTGAGTCTAGGATTCAAGCCAGTGCTGAGCTTTCTCCATCCATGCTTCCAGACCGTGGGGGGCTGCACAGGGCAGGGAGGCAACTCAGCAGGAACCTGGATTTGGTCCTAAGAGCCATGGGATTGAGAAGGCGTTACCAGAAGTGATCTTGGGACTGATGGGAAGAGAGGCCTGGAGGGGTAAGGAGACCGGTTCCCGAGGGGGAGGGGGTTTCCCGCAGAAAGGGGTGGGGGAAAAGTTGCGAAAGCGGCGTGGGAGCGCAGGGTAGGCAGCGGGTGGCTGCTGCCGGTCTGTTTGGAAAGCAGCGAGTGCCCACCACGAGTTCAAGGGGAGAGCCCAAAGAGTAGAAGTGAGAGGAGTCCAGGGTTGCCTTTGGGCAGTCTGGAAGAGTTAAGCCAGAGGACCCTCGCGCAGCCCCAGAGGGCTGGGGAGGGGGGAGGGGGAGGGATTCTGGAAGTCAGGGCAGCCAAGAGCGAGGAGCATAGGGTGCGGGAGATTAGTTGTGCGGGCAGTGCGGGTGCGGCTTGGGGGCAGCTGGTGAGTATTGCGTGGGAGATCTTGGTTTGGAGTTTTCTACAGTCTTGCAGTCTTGCCCCCGTTGGGTAGACTCACACTACTCGCCTTTGTACTAGAAACGGTGTCTCCTGGGGCAAAAGGAAGGAGCCAGGATGGCATGGGCTCTGAAGCTGCCTCTGACGGATGAGGTGACTGAATCCCGGCTGTGCAGGACTCTGATGCTAGATTATCCGGGATCGGCCACAACTGTGTGCTGGTGCCTGTAGCATGAGTGATGTCCTAGCATTGCCCATTTTTAAGCAAGAAGAGTCAAGTTTGCCTCCAGACAATGAGAATAAAATCCTCCCTTTTCAATATGTGCTTTGTGCTGCCACCTCTCCAGCAGTGAAACTCCATGATGAAACCCTGACATCTCTCAATCAAGGCCAGTCTTATGAAATCCGAATACTAGACAACAGGAAACTTGGAGAACTACCAGAAATTAATGGCAAATTGGTGAAGAGTGTATTCCATGTTGTGGTCCATGACAGACGGCTACAATACACTGAACATCAGCAGCTGGAAGGCTGGAGGTGGAACCCACCTGGAGATAGCATTCTTGATATCCCAATGTCTGTGGGTATAATCGATCCTAGGGCTAATCCAAACCAACTAAATACAGTGGAGTTCCTGTGGGACCCTGCAAGGAGGACATCTGTGTTTAATCAGGTGCATTGTATTAGCACAGAGTTCACTATGAGGAAACATGGTGGAGAGAAGGGAGTGCCATTTCGAGTACAAATTGATACCTTCATGGAGAATAAGAATGGGGAATATACTGAGCACTTACACTCAGCCAGCTGCCAGATCGAAGTCTTCAAGCCCAAAGGTGCAGACAGAAAACAAAAAACAGACAGGGAGAAAATGGAGAAACGAACGCCTCATGAGAAGGAGAAGTATCAACCTTCCTATGAGACAACTATACTCACAGAGTGTTCTCCATGGCCTGAGATCACGTATGTCAATAATTCCCCATCACCTGGCTTCAGCAGTTCCCATAGCAGTCTTTCTCTTGGGGAAGGAAATGGTTCACCAAATCACCAGCCAGTGGCCCCTCCAGTCACAGATAACCTCCTGCCAACAACCACACCTCAGGAGGTTCTGCAGTGGTTGCATCGAAACCGTTTTTCCACATTCACGAGGCTTTTTACAAACTTTTCAGGGGCAGATTTGTTGAAACTAACTAGAGATGATGTGATTCAAATCTGTGGCCCTGCAGATGGAATCAGACTTTTTAATGCATTAAAAGGCCTGATGTGAGCCCAAGTCTAACCATTTATGTTTGTCAGGAACCCTTGCAGCTGGGGGAGCAGCAACAACAGCAGGAGAAGCATGAGGATGGAGACCCAAATACTTTCTTCGTTTACCATACCATCTACCTAGAAGAACTGACAGATGTTGAACTGACAGAAAAAAATTGCTCAGCTTTTCAGCGTTTCCCCTTGCCAGATCAGCCAGGTCCACAAGCAGGGGCCCACAGGAATCCGTGTGCTCATTAGTGATGAGATGATACAGAGCTTTCAGGAAGAAGCCTGTTTTATTCTGGACACAATGAAAGCAGAAACCAATGATAGCTATCATATCGTACTGAAGTAGGTGTGGGGCATTCTATCCTCAGTGGCTGCTGCTTCTTTCACCTATTGGGAACTCCCCTCTTGAAGAGGGTCTCAAATGGAGCTTTGAAGGGCTGCAGGAACCTGACCCATCTGACTGTGTGTGGGCGGGTCCAGGCCTTGGAGGCAGAATCCCAGGCATCTGTGTTGGCCCAAGCTTTTAGGGCACCCACAGATTACTGCCCAACATGCATTTCTGCAACTATTTCTTTTTTAAAATTTCTGGACCCTGTTGTTGATGAATATCAATAGAAACTCCACATCATTTAAGGTGTGTGTAGGGCATAATGATGATGAGAATTGTGTGATGTTTAATGGAATGATGTTAAATTTTGTGATATGGAGCCATGTAATTTTTTTCTAACATAAAAGCAAACATCTATATTCATAAGACTAGATCCTCAATCTTTTTTGCCTCTGAAAACCTCATCAAAGAGAAATACAGGAAAGAAGAAAATTCTTCTTTTGATTCCCCTGTAATTCTATGACTAATAGTAACTTCAGCTAACATTTTTTGCACATTTAGTTGTGCCAGGCAGTGTGATAAATTCTTTAAATGGATTATCTTGTTTAAATCCTCTTAATAGCCCTATGTGAAGTGGGTAATAATGATCCCTAATTGAAGATGAGGAAATGAGACATAGAGTGGCCGAGGAGCTTGCTGAGTAACAGGCAGCTAGCTGCTAGTGACACTGAAATGCAAACCCAGGCAGTCTGGCTCTTATTAACTGTCATTCATGAGACTGCCACCCTTGCGGTCCTCTGTGCTTGCCATCATTTCTTACTGTGGCTCTTCTGGTGAATTGGGTATAACACTGAGTGAGAACGGAGGAATTAACACCAAAAGGGACAAACCACACTTAAATAATGATGAACAAATCAAGACCTACAAAAAATGAAAACATAGACGCTTTCAAAGCATCATCAGTTATCAGATTCACAGAATTTGAGGTGGTGAAAACTAGGGATTATCTATAACTCCCCAAATTCACTGTTCTTGAATGACCTTCTCAAACTATTTATTAATGAGTTAGACTAACCTCTGCTTTCTCTTCCCCCTCTCTGCATCTTCTCTTGGTCTAGAAATTTCTTTTACTCATGTAGCGTTCATTTATATAAGCTTTACAAGAAATTCATTCCCATCCTGTTTGCATTCTTACCATATACTTTAGTTCTTCCTGATTGTGATTGTGTGCTCTTGTGTGTGTGCATGTGTAAGACTATGGGTCTTTTTTCACATGTAAATTTTATCCAGAAATCCCTCTACACGTTATGCTGAGGTGAAAAATGATAATGTTCAAAAGATTCTGTATTGGATTTGGACCTGTGTGTGTGTATTTTTAAAGCATTTGATAAAGTTTAAATGTTTTTATACAGAAATTTTCGTTCATTAAAATCAACCTTCAAAAAAACAAAGCAGATAAAAATTTTTTTTAAATATGCGATTCCACAGCAGATGAATCTGTTTCAAATCCTGCTCCTCCTATTACTAATTGTGTGACCTGATGTAATTTTTTTAACTCCTCTGCAAGATACAGAACGCTCTGAAAAATATGACCCTTTTATAATAGATTGCAAAATATGGAAATAAATACACCCCGTTAGCCCTGTTGACTCTGTGATGAACATGCTAACCCTTTCTTTAAAAAAATGCCTCTTCTCTTAGAGCCAGGACCTCTCACAGCCACTGCCAGTCAGGCAACAGTGGTGAGGTTTCTGTAAAGAATGTCCATTGGCACTTTCTGGTAAGGCCAGGAAAGGACTGGCACGAAGCATCTTAGAGTCTATGAAATATTCTAAATTCATCACTAAGTGTATATATATATATTTATTCTAAAAAGAATCAAAGATACATTACCTCCAGGAGAGGAAAATGGGAAAGGAGGCTTTCACTTCCCATTCCCTTCCACCATGCACGGTTGACTTCTTCAACCTGTGAAATGCATTCAATCGTAAAGGAGCCATTTGGGGCTTATTTTCTCCTTTGTACTTCTGTGGCTCTAAAAAGGCTTAAGCAATCTTAATTTATTTTAAGTAGAAGAATAAGTGAAGTAAATAATGAAGTGAATTATCTTAATTTTTGATATTTCTGTCTCTCAGCTTCTTTGCATTTGAGAAATCGGGGAAAGTTTCTAAGGATCTGAAAAGAGACAAAAACTCATGACAGTGTAGTGCAAGGAGCACTGGTCCAGAGATGGGAGACAGGAATGGACAGCACCCCAAATCAGCAAAGCTGCAGAGAGATGATTACATTCATATACTGCTGGTGGCTACCAAATTTTGAACTACCCTTTTGGAAAACCATGTGTTAAAATGTAACAATTAAATATTCATGTCTTTGACCCATAGACTTCACTACAGGGTTTTCATTGTGAAGAAACTTTCTATAATACTTTAAAAATTCCAGGCATAAAAATATTCCCATAATTTCTTTTAATAACAAAAATAATTGGCAATACCTCAAATTTACATCAATAGGTTAATATTTAAGTAAGATATGATACATCCAGTGAATAGAAATGAATCTGTAATAACATTATTAAAAACTTTATTAAAAAATATTATAACCAGATTAAATTTTACAAAGCAAGATATAAAATTGCATATATAGTACAATTTGATCAAAGAAGCAACACTTTTTTATGCAGAACATTTAATGTTGCCAGGGCTTCCCTGGTGACGCAGTGGTTGAGAGTCCGCCTGTCGATGCGGGGGACACGGGTTCGTGCCCCAGTCCGGGAAGATCCCACATGCCGCGGAGCGGCTGGGCCCGTGAGCCATGGCCTCTGAGCCTGCGCGTCCCGAGCCTGTGCTCTGCAACGGGAGAGGCCACAATAGTGAGAGGCCTGCATACCACATAAGAAAAAAAAAAAAAAGAAACAGCCAAATAAACTTAAACAGGGAAAATATATGGAATAAGACAAACACCCTAAATCTAGCATTCATCCATTTATTCATTCACTTATCCAACCACTGTGGATTATGCGCTTTCTTTGTGCTTCATGCTGTGTTTTGAACTGAGGTACAGTGGTGAGGAAAACACGAATGACCCTCGCCCTGAAGAGGCTTATGACCTAGTAACATACAGATCATCCATTTTCCTATGGAGTTAGCAGAACAAAGGCATCAAAGTAAAATCAAGAGATAATGGGAAAAAAATAAACTAACTCAAAACGCTAGAAGAAGAGTGGTGAAATAAAACTGAAAGAAAGAAAGAGGGGGAAATTACTAAACATAAAAACTAAAAATAATTCATTTCAACCACCAAAAGAAGCATCAGTAAAAGAACTTGCTTTGCAAAAAGATCCATAACATAGACAAACATTTCACTATGGGAATCAACAAAAAAGAGAAAAACAAAAGTGTAAAACTTTAAGAGTGGAGGACTTCCTTCCTGTCAGGAACTTGTGTGTGGCTGCTCCTGCCCTCACAATGAGAAAAGGGCAGAACAAATTGAGAATCAACAGTTCCTCTCAGGTTCATCAAGAACTGAAATCATGGGCAAACTGCTGCTCCAAGACAGGTGCGTTCGGAGAGGCACAACTTAGTGGAACATAGACCTCCGTGGGAAACAGCACTGGGCAGGAAAAAAAACTGCAACTGACGAATGCTAGGGGCTCAGCGTGGCACATTTGACACTTAAATACTCCAGGGAGGGACACGTTCCACACTTTTATGAGTTTTAACTCCAGGAGCTCTCCCAGCTCCTCACAGTGAAGCTTGGAGAAGAATCCCCTTACAACAGAGGGAGGGGGAAAGCAAGCATTTTGAAATACTCCCAGAGCATTCTGTTCTTCTTCACAAAATATTAAGATGAGAAAGGACTTACAATCACAGGCATGAAATGGTTACTTGTTTAATATAAAAGAAAACTATGTATTCTTGTATGATAATGTTTTAAAATCTCACAGAAATACCTAGGAATAAACCTACCTAAGGAGACAAAAGACTTGTATGCAGAAAACTATAAGACACTGATGAAAGAAATTAAAAATGATACAAACAGGTGGAGAGATATACCATGTTATTGGATTGGAAGAATCAACATTGTGAAAATGACTCTATTACCCAAAGCAATCTACAGATTCAATGCAATCCCTATCAAACTACCACTGGCATTTTTCACAGAACTAGAATTAAAAATTTCACAATTTGTATGGAAACACAAAAGACCCGAATAGCCAAAGTAATATTGAGAAAGAAAAATGGAGCTGGAGGAATCAGGTTTCCTGACTTCAGACTATACTATAAAGCTACAGTCATCAAGACAGTATGGTACTGGCACAAAAATTGAAATATAGACCAATGGAACAGGATAGAGAGCCCAGAAATAAACCCACACACATATGATCACCTTATTTTTGATAAAAGGGTCAAGAATATACAATGGAGAAAAGACTGCCTCTTCAATGAGTGGTGCTGGGAAAACTGGACAACTATATGTAAAAGAATGAAATTAGAACACTCCCTAACACCATACACAAAAATAAACACAAAATGGATTAAAGACCTAAATGTAAGGCCAGACACTATAAAACTCTTAGAGGAAAACATAGAACACTCTATGAGATAAATCACAGCAAGATCCTTTTTGACCCACCTCCTAGAGAAATGGAAATAAAAACAAAAATAAACAAATGGGACCTAATGAAACTTAAAAGTTTTTGCACAGCAAAGGAAACCATAAACAAGACAAAAAGACAACCCTCAGAGTGGGAGAAAATATTTGCAAATGAAGCAACTGACAAAGGATTAATCTCCAAAATTTACAAGCAGTTCATGCAGCTCAATATAAAAAACCCAATCAAAAAATGGGCAGAAGGCGCAAATAGACATTTCTTCAAAAAAAGATATACAGATTGCCTACAAACACATGACAGAATGCGCAACATCACTAATCATTAGAGACATGCAAATCAAAACTACAATGAGGTATCACCTCACACCGGTCAGAATGGCCATCATCAAAAAATCTACAAACAATAAATGCTGGAGAGGGTGTGGAGAAAAGGGAACCCTCTTGCACCGTTCGTGGGAATGTAAATTGATACAACCACTATAGAGAACAGTGAGGAGGTTCCTTAAACAACTAAAAATTGAACTACCATATGACTCAGCAATCCCACTACTAGGCATATACCCTGAGAAAACCATAATTTAAAAATAGTCATGAACCGCAATGTTCATTGCAGCTCTGTTTACAATAGCCAGGACATGGAAGCAACCTAAGTCTCCATCAACAGATAACTGGATAAAGAAAATGTGGCACATATATACAATGGAATATTGCTCATCCATAAAAAGAAACGAAATTGAGTTCTTTGTAGCAAGGTGGATGGAACTAGAGTCTGTCATACAGAGTGAAGTAAGTCAGAAAGAGAAAAAATATATACCGTATGGTAACACATATATATGGAATCTAAAAAAGAAAAAAAGTGGTCCTGAAGAACCTAGGGGCAGGATGGGAATAAAGATGTAAAGAATGGACTTGAGGACATGGGGAGGGGAAAGGGTAAGCTGGGACGAAGTGAGAAAGTGGCATGGACATATATACACTATCAAATGTAAAATAGATAGCTAGTGGGAAGCAGCTGCATAGCACAGGGAGATAAGCTCGGTGCTTTGTGACCACCTAGAGGGGTGGGATAGGGAGGGTAGGAGGGAGACGCAAGAGGGAGGAGATATGGGGATATATGTATATGTATAGCTGATTCACTTTGTTATAAAGCAGAAACTAACACAGCATTGTAAAGCAATTATACTCCAATAAAGATGTTAAAAAGATAAATAAATAAAAATTTTAAAAATAAAAATAGATTTTAAAAGAAGAAACAAAACTGAGTTACTTTTAGTTAGGTTGATGGACTTGGAGTCTATCATACAGAGTGAAGTAAGTCAGAAAGAGAAAAACAAATACTGTATGCTAACACATATATATGGAATCTAAAAAAAAAAAATGGTTCTGAAGAGCCTAGGGACAGGGCAGGAATAAAGACACAGACATAGAGAATGGACTTGAGGACACAGGGAGTGGGAAGCGTAAGCTGGAACAAAGTAAGAAAGTGACATGGACATATATACAGTACCAAATGTAAAATAGATAGCTAGTGGGAAGCAGCTGAATAGCACAGGGAGATCAGCTCGTACTTTATGTCCACCTAGAGGGGTGGGATAGGGAGGGTGGGAGAGAGATGCAATAATGGGGAGATATGGGGATATATGTATACATATAGCTGATTCACTTTGTTATACAGCAGAAACTAACACACCATTGTAAAGCAATTATACTCCAATAAAGATGTTTAAAAGAAAGAACATTGTACATCAATTCTATCTCAATAAAACTGGAAAAATTCAATAAAATAAAATAAACTACAGATTAACTGCCGCCCCCAAGTTCTCCCAGCAGAATGAAATATGGGTTGCACTGGCACAACTGAGCTCAAAAATGTGAGTTTTTACAAAAATATAAAAGGCTTCAGCTCCTCTCTACACAGCCTGTCTTCCTCAACTCACCCCCTTTCTCAGGTTCAGAGCAACACACATTTCTTTTTTTTTAAATTTTATTTATTTTTTATTTATTTCTGGCTGTGTTGAGTCTTTGTTGCTGTGCGCGGGCTTTCTCTAGTTGTGGTGAGCGGGGGCTACACTTCGTTGCAGTGTGCAGGCTTCTCATTGTGGTGGCTTCTCTTGTTGCAGAGCACGGGATCTAGGCACACAGCCTTCAGTAGCTGTGGTGCACGGGCTCAGTAGTTGCGGCTCGTGGGCTCTACAGCACAGGCTCAGTAGTTGTGGCGCCCAGGCTTCGGTGCTCCACGGCATGTGGGATCTTCCCCGACCAGGGCTCAAACCCAAGTCCCCTGCATTGGCAGGTGGATTCTTAACCACTATTCTACCAGAGAAGCCCAAACCTACATTTCTTAATAAGCAGGGGCTAGTATCAGAACAAAAACATAAGGTGAGCTCCCAGTTGGGCGGTTTATCTTCTTGGGGATGTCCACGTGCACTGACAAACCAGCACATGGAACTAGCATCTATCCTTCTGATTTCCTGGACCAGGGCAAGGTCACAAACCCTAAACATTCCCACTCTAACCAACCACACACTAATCACAAAAGAAAAGACACTGAAACAAGGATCTCAAATTGGTGTCCCATTGAACACTTGGACGGAAAGATGATATATGGAAACAAAAAAAAGAGTAGGGGAGGTTGGGTGTCAAATGACCTTGAGAAGTAAATTCTACAGACAGTAGTCCCCTCTGTGGTTGGCAGAGTGCATTAGCATACAAAGTCTACGATCCTACCATCCTGATTAACAGGGTTCTACTCAAGTTTATTTGGACACAGAACTCCCTTTTCTGTGTAACTTTACTTAAACTCTTGTGGAACTAATGTTTCCCTGAGAAGTTTGGGTGAAATGCTATTCTAAGTTTTTTTTTTAATGCAGGCTGTTTCTGTCAAGAATTACATCTCACAAAGGAGTCACTTGAAGAAAACCTAAACAGACAGAAAGAGAGAGAGAGAGAGAGCAGTCCAGGCTGTTTAAGTACTCACTGCAGCCCTGGCTAGGAAATCTCATTTCTTTTTGTGTATCTTTTTAAAAAAAAAAAACCCTCTGCAAATTTATGGGCTAATTTTGTTTATACTAACCTCTGCGTAGTGTGTGCATCTGTATACATTCATGTGTGTGAAGGGGTTCCTGAGAAGGAAGTGCTCCCCGTAGTGAAGGAAAACAAGGCTGCATTCAATCCGCCTCAGAAAGAACCACAGCTAAAAATGCTGCCGGCTGGGCTTTCAAACCATGAATTAAAAATTAGAATTAAAATGCAATATCTTGGGGTTTGTTTTTTTTTTCCTTTCACAGCTAATTAGTTTAGGAGCAGACACAAGCCAAGCTAACAAGGAAGAGAAATCATGCTTTTCATTCCAAGGAAATTCTGAGGTCTTGCCTTATTCTGCTTGAGGACTCATTTCACTTGACTGTGATGAGAGGGGTTGACGTCTCCCAACAGAACTGCCCCATCTTCGGTCCCTCTGCACCTCCCCCGTGTCACTCCTGAGAGAAAACCCTGTCCCTTGACAAAGACAACCCAGAAACCAGCTCAATAAGTCTACATCTGGTCAGCAAGGACAAAAATCCATGGCTGGGACCCTAAAGCCATTTTGACCTCAGACGGAGTTTGAATTTTAATTATATAGCATTGCAAGTGTCAACTGAAGAAAACACAACCTAAAAGTTGCAAGTTCAGTTTTATTCGGGGATTTACTGAGGACTATAGCCTGGGAGACAGCCTCTCAGTATCTCTGCAGAGTTGCTCTGAAGACGTTGGGGAGAAGCCAGAATATATTGGAGGTTTTCACTAAAAAAAAAAAAAAAAAAAAAAAAAAACAAGATAGAAAAAACTGTACTACTAGAATATCAAAAAAATACTGCTAATTGCAAAAAGCACACAACTCGAGTAAATGATTTTAGTGCTTTTCTAGGTATGGGAAGATGCAAGAGTCTGGGCTCAGTGAAATTATGGCTTAGATGTGCATCTTACCATCTAGGGCCAATATCCAAAGCAAAGAATGCGTCCTGGTTCTTTCCATTCTGAATTCCTCTCAGGGTGCACCATTGGGGCAGTGGCTGCAGTGGCTGATGGCTCGATCCTTGTGGAACTGGAACTGCAGGCAACGTTCCCTGTCCACACAAGTGTGAAAACAAGTAAACAGAAAACAGGGGGCAGACCCTCTGCCTAGCACTTCACACACGTCTCTAAAAGGAGAACATTAGGATTACATGCTATAGATGAAGAAATGGGGGCTTAGAGGCACGGAAAACTGTGCACAGCTCCACACTGTGGGTGAGCAGAGGGTAGCATGGGAACCCACAACAGGTGGCGCCTCAATCTGTATTCCTCTCACTGGACCAGAAAACTCCTTCCTAGGCTGACCTTCAGGTTGCAGTTCTGATCTCCCTTGGCTTGGTCCTTGAGTAACAGAGACTCAGCCTTAGCAACAAGTCAAGTTGCTCAGCCCCAGAGCTGGACTTGTCCATGCCTATGCCAGTTACTCAGGAATGGTCTCTCCTCCAAATCTACCCTCTACCCTCTACCTTGTGACACCAGGACTGGGCCTCTGCAAACGGCACTTTTCCTTTGTCAGCTGGCTTCTGCCCACAGGTAGCCGCTAGAGGGAGACCAGAAGATGGGAGTCGGGGAGCAGAGATGTGCTCTGTCCTTCTGCTGGCTGGTCCAGCCAGTATTGCCCAAGGAAGGGCCCTCGTTTCAGCGGCGGAGGTGGTTCCAGCCTTTGGTTCACTTGGGCACATACAGAACCCACCATGTTGTCACCCCTCCAGGTGCCAACAAGGCAGTGGTCTCTGCTCAGAGTTCTGAGCATCCCAGAGACTATCCCCTGAGCTTCTAAGGTTCAAAGGCATCAGCTCCAGCTGGGGTACACCCGGCTGTGCAGGGCCCCTTCTCTAACCCTAACCCTAACCCAGTAGATTATGAAACACCAGTCTCTCCCTTTGTCCCTCCATCCTTAGCAGTGGACAGTGCTTTTTAAATACTCACCTCTGTCCTACCTCAGTGTCTCCTTTCTGCTCCTTTACTGCCCTCCGAGACCTGTATATAAAATTCCCCATATTAAATTCCTTTTGTGAAAAACCTAGTGTCGTTTCCATTTTCTTGACCTCACAGAGGACTCAACTCCTGCCATCCTCTAAGCATAACTGACACCCAACATGAAATCAAATCTTCAGACTCCCTGAGAGAAAATCCTGCTGCCTTTGCTTAGGCCCAGCATGCCTTTTCAGAACAACGTTGTAGCTTTCATCCTACCCAACAGGGAATCTTTCACAGGCCCCGAAGCTGAGGTCAACCAATGCTGCTGCCCAGTTTTTGTCTCAGCCCCATTAGGCTGTTGGCCTCGGGCCTTGCCTGCAGCTCCCCGGGAGAAGTTCTACCAACTTCTAACTTCTCTTGGCAGTGTAAGAGCCTCACTTCTACTGACCTTGGCTCACGGGTGAAAAGGGGCTGAAACGTTCTGCGTGGCAGGAAGGGATATGGCAGGCCAGGGACCAGAACACTTAGAGGAATGCTGCACGTAGGAATCATACAGACCTGGTGGAGAGAGAAGAGAAAAGGAAGGGGCTTGTCTTTCCACATGGCCCAATAGAGCTCTATCACCCTCCATCACCATGTCTCCCTCTCCCATTAATTATATCATGACCCTTCATCAACCATGTTTCTTCTTCCATTCATGGGATCTGACACATAGGAGATGCATAATCGGTATCTGCTAGATTTTAAAAATTAGGGAATTAATGAAGCAATGCTACTAAGTTGCTTCCAACCCAATAAGGCTGGTAGAAAAGGTGAGGTCCAAGTTCCAAACAGAATTGAAATTCCAGGCCCCTGATCTGTTGATACACAGACTGTTTATAAGCTGAATTGCATTCCTTCAAAATTTCTATGTTGAAGTCCTAACTTCGGTACATCAGAATGGGATTGTTTTTGGAGACTGGCCTTTAAAGAGGTAATTAAGGTGACATGAGGTAATATGGGTGAGCTCTAATGCAATATGACTGGTGTTCTTATAAAAAGAGGAGATTAGGACACAGACATGTGAGAACACAGCAGAAGGTGGCCGTCTACAAGCCAAAGAGAGAGACCTCAGGACAAACAACCTGCTGACACACTGATCTCCGACTTCTAGCCTCCAAAACTGTGGGAAAACACTTCGGTCATTTAAACCACCCAGTCTGTGATATTTTGTTACGGCAGCCCTAATAGCTAATAGAGAGACTGTATATTCCAAATTAAAATCCAGGACCGAAGGGAAGTAAATCCATGTAGAGAAATGTCCTTCAGAACCTCATGAATTGAGGTGTGCAGAATGGGATACAAGATGTGCCTACTTTATATGCTGAACCAACTCTCAACAAAACTTAGTTCCTGAGGCTGAACAGAGATCAGAGGTGAACTCTGTCCACTCGGGAAGCAACATTAAGAGACAGGACCCGTGACAAAGTCCCCAGTGCTTGGGACTCCCGTTCTCCATCCCTCACACTCCATTGCCTGGCCCCAAAGCTACACAGGCTGCAAACTTTTTCTTTCCCTTTTAGCTTTGGTTAAAGTACTTCATTTATCTGAACTTCCAATAGTTCTATAAAATTGGGAAAATAAAATCTACTTCTCAAGGTAAGTTTCTTGATTATATTTGAAAGGACTTTACAAATCGTGGAGCACAATGACCATATTAGCCAATATTTACATGATTATAATCACATTTCAATGCAAGAATGTGCAAAAGCCCTTATCCTTGTTTTCCTTTACCTCAGCTGATATGAACGGTCATTCTCAGGAAGAATTGTCTTGGTTTGTGTTCCCCCAGAAGCACAGCCTGAGATAAGCATTTAAGTGCAAGGAGTTTATTTGGGAAGTAACTCCAGGATACCTCAGCAGGGGAGTGGAGAAGTGGGGCAAGTCAGGGAGGACTGCCTTTAACGGGTGCGCTCTCAAACAAGCCACGACTGTGGGTGATTGGACCTCCGGAAAGCACACACCACAGGAAGCCAGGCGTATTTAAACACCCACTCCCCTCACCCATCAGCTAAGAGATGCTCTCAGGGGTTGTTAGTCTAACATTGACAGTGGGCAGAACTCACTCTGGTCACCCAGAAAAACCCTCCAGCAAAGCTGCTGGCAGTTTGAAGTCAAACCCAAATACATTATAATGGTAAGTCTCAAGAGGATGTGAACCTGTGCCTGAAGAACCATCCTTGGTAAGCGGTTGCTCAAATTGCACTTAATGTGACTTTGAAACATAAAAAATTGTTCCATTTCTTAGGAGCCAAATGTCATAGACCAGTCCATAGATCCATATACACTACATGTTTTTCTGGTTTGAACATCCCTATACAACCCTCCTCCTCTTTGGATTTATGCTCTAAGGCACTTGTTTCCCAGGGAGGGGTTCCCTTGAGTCTTACTGAAAAACTAAGCCCTTCCTACCAAGGCTCGTCATCTTCACCCAACCACGGAATGTTCTTTGAGGACTCACTCTTACGGGTCCCTACTGGTCATACACCCACCTGCTCACACACACACACATACACCATACCATACCAACGCAATTTTTAAAGACAGTTGTCAGGGAAGGACAGGCATCCACTGTAGTAACAAATATCCCCCAAATCTCAATGGTTTCACACAACAGAAGATTACTCCTTGCTCAGTCCTGTATAGGGTTGGGCAGCACCAGGACGTTGATGATTCAGGCTACTTTGTATGGCTCCATAAACTCACAGGAATCTTCCAAGCACAGAGCAGCAGGAAAAGGAAACACTCAGAGAATCACATGTGGGCTCCTTTCTACCTCAGCCCAGATCAACACTCATTGTGTCCACCTTCATTTCTTGGTCCAGAAGGAGTCACACTCTAACTGCAAGGGGCAGAGAAGTGTAATTTCCATGTGCCCAAAAAGGAAAACAGACATTAGTACACACCAGTAATGTGTACCCATCACTCTCAGGAAGTGGTCTTGTGAGAACCCACCAACTACGCAGCCGCAATACGGCAACAGGGCAAATTGGGTCTCCCTCAGGCCCTGGGAGACCCAGTCCAGAATCGAGAAGGTGGAATCAATGTTGCTCCGGGGCTAGGCAAGTTTACCAGATTTTTCTCTACAAATTCTTATCATTAAATAAACCACATATGACAACACACCCCTTGGTCCCAGAATATTTTGCTATTCACTTAATTGTTGTGTCATCTATGTCATTCAGATGACTTGTCTGAGATAGCCTTGGTGTATTCCAGTTCCAAGATGTCCTAGTGAATGCCCCAAGAAGCCGGGAGCTCACAAGGAGATGGGAAGGGAGTCCCCAGGATAAACATGTGACAAGTGACAAGTGCCAGTCACAGGCAGGCTGACTTCAGACACACACTGGCAGGCGGCCTGCTCGTGACGGTGTTAGAAGCGGCCTGGGACTGAGTGGGACTGAGCCTGTGCCATTTCCAGTATTCCTCTTTGGAGCCAGACAAGAGATATTCGTGCCCCGGTGCCTATCATGCTCAGATGGACATCGAGATACCAGTGAAATCCCCCAGGACTCATGAACCAGTGAGACTTTGTCTTCTTTAAAATTATCATAAGACCCCAAAGAGAGGCTGACAGTGGGGTCCTGGCCTGGGGGAAAAGTACTCTAGCCACACAGTAGGAACTAACACAGATTCAGTATTAAGAAGAGCAGGGCTTCCCTGGTGGCGCAGTGGTTGAGGGTCCACCTGCCGATGCAGGGGACATGGGTTCGTGGCCGGTCCGGGAAGATCCCACATGCCGTGGAGGGACTGGGCCCGTGAGCCATGGCCGCTGGGCCTGCGCATCCGGAGCCTGTGCTCTGCAACGGGAGAGGCCACAACAGTGAGAGGCCCGCATACCGCAAAAAAAAAAAAAAAAAAAAAAAAGCAATCTCAAGAGTCTTATGACAAATCAGTGTTGCCAAATTGAATGGAGCTGTAGGGCATTGGTCTGGTTCCTGGTGAGCTAGTCGTAGGTCTTTTCCTACTTGGAAACCTTTACTTTTATAAACATAAAGGCCTGGGGGACCTAGTTTTTTACCCTGACGATTAAAATAGACTCTTGGCCAACATATTCATTGTCTTTACTTCCAAGCTGCTTCAAAAGCAGCTGAATATGGAAACATCAGGCAAGCAGACCCTGCAGCCTGTTCCCAGGCGAGGAAACCACATGCCTCACATGGAGGAATTGGTCCAGGCATCCCTGAGGATGGAGACAGCAGTCTCGTCCCAAAGGGAGTATGGAGACAGCTGCACGGCCTCTGAGAAGTACCCTGCCAGACGGGTGCTGGTCGGGTGCTGGCAACATTTCTTACTATTTATTCCTTTGGAAATATGTAGCTGTTTCAGCTGGGGAGAGGCAGGCTCCAAAACCCAGCCCCACTAATCCATCCTTACACTCCCTGCTGCAACTTTTCCTGGAGAGAACCTGTCAGTCGAATATCAGGATGTGACTCATCCCATCCCCTCAAAAGGAAATTTCAGCCTGTTGGTGGTCAAGATGCCACTGGATGCTGGGCAGGGCAGCTTCTAGGCTAGTATGGAGTCATTTTCTTTAAAAGGCTGCCTTACCTTTACAGAAGGCACTTAGAAACATCGATTTATATCAAGTAATAAAATTTTAATTAACACTCTAATTTATAAACCCTGCACATTGTGTGAAATAGAACGTAAACCCAAAATGATCATTCCTTCAGTGCTAGAGAATTATCCACTTGGCTAAAACAAGGAATTCACCCATTTAATAGCTTTATTCAGCCATAGTGGATGCTTTCCGGACTTTGGGAAGGAACAGCGTCCCTCAGTGTGTAATTCAAGAATTAACTCTCTCCTCCATCCCTGAACTGGCTACACTGAGTCTTACTTGAGTCCACACAAGAAGAACCACGTTTCTCCTTGTGTTGCAACAAGTCCCTGCTGGCAGACTGGCATCCAGAGAGGCAGGTGTTCAAGTCCCTGTGCTCAGGTGTGCTGAGGATGTTGGGAAACTGCACAAGTAAGTTGGGATGGAGCAAGCTTCCCCCCCGCCCCGCCCATCACTCTGTGCTGAGTTGAGACTGCATCTCTTAAATACCACAGGCATTTGTTGCCACCGGTTCCCTTTTTCTAACACTCTCTTGTTGCCTTTTCTTTGGGCGCTCGTGTAACCAAAAACACCATCTAAAATGGGAGGGAGTGCAGAAGAAAAACTATCACGGCGTCCATAACCCTGTTAGGATCTGGCTTATTTCAGACTTCGGAAAGCTGTCTGAAGGAGAACAAATCAATAAGTGCTTCTTCCCTTCTTGACATCCAGCAACAATCACGTGCCATTCGTGAGTTATAAGAAATATGAAGTCACTTTCTAACAGTCAAGGAATTCTAAATTTTGCTTTCACCAAGATACACCTCAGCCCTAAATGGAAAGTCACTTTTTAAAACAGAAGAGCAGTTCATCCTTTGAATACGAGATGAATACATAATTCATGGTGGGGATGTGATCATGAAAACTCTTCAATTAATCCAGTGATGTCACCTCAGCAATTTCACAATGACTTGAAGTCCGTCCCTGCACTTCCAGAAGAATTCCTCCAGACCTCCAGTTTACTGAGACATTGCCCCTAAAAACACTACCATCGTCACATTTCCTACCTGAGTTTACTTCTAAGGACATGTGGAAGAATTAGAAAGTGAATCCTTCTTTGGGGATTCTTTGGGAATATTTTTCCTAGAAGAAATATGGCTGAGTATCCTTTTAATTTTCAAACATCAAATAAGCAAAGAGCTCTTTATGTATTCTCCTATGCTGTATAATTAGAAAAGCACAGGAATTCCCCATGCTTCTCAAATATACTTTCCCTGCAAGATGCCTCAAGTCCAATCTTCAGCAAGGCGTATCTTTGGTTAGGCATTGTCTTTTCCTGCTTTTCCTAAAATGAAATAATCTTAGGAGGTATAAAATTAGTTCCCTAACACTGAAGTTTAGCTGAAGAAATGCATACTAGCGTCTGCCCTGTGCTGGGCCCAAAGGGATGAAACAAATACAAACTGCTTCTCTTGGAGAAGCTCATGGTCAGTGGGGAGACGGGTACATCCATCAGTTGGTCCAGAACCGCGTGACTTGAGCGGTGAGTCCTGGCGTGAAATAGCCCTGGATGGATAGCAGCTAGCTCTTTGGTTGGGTGAGGGAGGAGCTTCAAAGTAGAATGAAGACCAGCTAGGATATTTTTAGGATGGCAAAAGTTCAACGGGCAGACAAGGTGAACAATGCTGTTCAGAGAAGGAGCCGCGGGGGCTCCTCTCAGATGTGAAAATCCACAGAGTGTGTTGAGGAACCATGATTTGTTTGACCTTGTCTGGGGCTTAAATAGGCATGAATTTTGCCAGAGCTGTTTCATGGGGTGTAGCAAAATTAGGATGTGAGCTAGGTGGGGGAGAAAGTGCTGAAAGAGGGAGAAGAATCTGGAAAAAGGGGTGAGGTGGGGTGGGTTGCTCACAAATGTCCCCAGGGTCACAGACAACTGACCCTCACATATGTGTGTGTGTGTGTGTGTGTGTGTGAGAGAGAGAGAGAGAGAGAGAGAGAGAGAGAGAGATAGAGAGACAAAGACAGAGCCAGAGAGATGAAGGGAAGGAGGAAGGAATGGATCACAGAAGCATAATAAAGTCAGAGCCAGAAGGGAGTCTAATCTATCCTCCCAGCAGCATCACACGCCCACTTCCTAGCTGAGGCACTGGGCACACCAGGGCCACACAGCCAAGCTGGAAGCTGAACCTGCATCTGAGTCACCCTCCCCGGGGCCGCAGCTCTCTGTGGGCTCAGCTCACCTGGTGTTCCCTGGGCGCACACACCTGGGAGTCGACTGGAGCAGAGGAAATCACACAAGGCCTGTCCCCCAAGCTGGTATGACAGAAGATGTCAGAACCTGCAGACTGGGGAGATGAAGGGACAGATACAGGCCCTGAGAAGGCCTTCCAGAAGCAGGACCTGTGGCGTGATTGTGAAATGGATAGTTCGCTGTTGCTCTGTGGCTTAGGGTTGGGCTGGACCGGTCGTCACCCAGAGAAGGCACGTGCAGGATCATGGGCAGGTGCTGAGGATGGGATGGAAGCCCGGGAACTCCAGCTGTTTTTGCTTCATCAGTACCAACATCTGGTGCCCACTGGAAAGTGTCCCATCGTCATTCCAGGTTCTTCCTGCTTTGGGCCACTGAAGATCACTCCCCACTGGGCCAACCCCGGATCCCAGGGACCCCTGCCAGGCTTTCCGCAGGCCCACAGTGAGGACAGGTTGTCACTCTACACCAGCCCCAGCCCTGGGTTTTCTCTAGAATGGCCATGTCCAATAATACACTGTCCAACATGGTAACCACTGACCACATGTGGCTTTGAGCATTTGAAATGTGGCTGGTCCAAGAGAGGGTAAAATACCAGACTCAAGATTTAGTACCCCCAAAATAGCAAGATATCGCATTAACATAATATAATATATAATATAATGTAACCTCATTGCATGTTGAAAAAATAATATTTTGATATACAGGCATACCTTGGAGATATTTCAGGTTCGGTTCCAAACGGCCACCATAAAGTAAATATTGCAATGAAGTGAATGACATGAATTTTTTTGTTTGCTGTTGCATATAAAAGTTATGTAGGCACTATATGTAGTCTATTAAGTCTAAAAAAGCATTATGTCTAAGAAAACAATGTGCACACCTGAATTAAAACAATGCACATACTTTATTGCTTAAAAATGCTATCATCTGCGCCTTCAGCGGGTCATAGCAGTGACATCAAAGATTTCATAACAAATGTAATCATAAGGAAAACCTTTGAAATATTGTGAGCATTACCAAAATGTGACACAGAGTCAGAAAGTGAGCAAATGCTGTTGGAAAAACAGCCCCGAAAGACTTGCTCAAGGCAAGGTAGCCACAAACCCTCCATTTGTAAAAAGGCGTTATCTGCGAAGAGCAATGAAGCGAAGTGCAATAAATCAAGGAAGGCCTGCATTGAATTAAACAAAATAGACGTTGTATTTAGTTCTGCCTGTTCCTTTTTACTATTCTCCCGTGGCGACTAGCAACTTTAGGACTACGCACGCGCAGGTCAGACTGAGTTTCTATTGGACGACGCTGCTCTGGGGCATCCAGTTCTCACTTCCCCAGCTCCTTATGCTTCTTCCCCAAAATCTCTGAGCTCTGGCCCAGGATACGCTTGATGTCCGGCCAAGCGTGAAAACAGATGCTGATGTGCACAAACGGATCACACCAGGTGGGCAGCGGGAGCCCGTGTCACTCCTCCCGGTGTCCTAACATGGGAACTGAGTAGGGTAGCCAACGAGAAGTACCCCTGGGACCCCGGCCAGCCCCATGGACCCTTTCCTTCCTGGCTTCTGCCGAAGGACTCAGCTTGCCTTTCTCTCCCGGTTCAGGCTATCTCTATCTGCTCTCTTCCTTGGAGGTGTCTCCCCCTAAGACCAGCTGACGAGTAGAACTCAAGAGTCCCCAGCGCCTCCTTTCCTTGCGGCCTTCCAATCATCTAAGTCTGAAGGAGGAAAATTACATGGTGTGAAGAGCCAAGTGTTGGCCTCAGAGCCCAAGGTGGTGGGTTGCGGTCCGGGCTCCACCCCCCTTGTTAGTCGTGGGGCCCAGGGCACACTGCATCACCTCTGAGCGTCAGTCTCCCCCGCTGTCAGGTGAGCGCTCGAACCACTGTGTGGCTCTGATGGGAGGGTCCCGTAGGACCTGGCATGGAGCCTACTTTCGGGAAGGCCCTTCAGACCTGAATCAGAAGGAGATGCTTCATGAGACTTCCCTGGCGGTCCAGTGGTTAAGGCTTCACCTTCCAGTGCAGGGGGTGTGGGGTCGATCCCTGGCCAGGGAGCTAAGATCCCACATGCCTCATGGCCAAAAAACCAAAACAGAAAACAGAAGCAATGTTGTAACAAATTCAATAAAGACTTTAAAAATGGTCCACATTAGGCTTTCCCTGGTGGCACAGTGGTTGAGAGTCCGCCTGCCAGTGCAGGGGACACGGGTTCGTGACCCGGTCTGGGAAGATCCCACATGCCGCGGAGCAGCTGGGCTGGTGAGCCATGGCCGCTGAGCTTGTGCGTCCGGAGCCTGTGCTCCGCAACGGGAGAGGCCACAACAGTGAGAGGCCCGCGTACCGCAAAAAAAAAAAAAAAAAAAATGGTCCACATTAAAAACAAAGAAAATCTTTTTTTTATATAAAAAAAAAAAAAGATGCTTCAGACCTTTGCAGCTGATAAATCAAAGGAAGGTGGAGGAGCCGACTCCATGGGGAATGCATGAATGTGGAGGAAACGGAGAGCTGAGCGTCCTGCACTTGCCTGGGAGACCGAGGGGTGTCAGCCTGACTCAGAGTCCATCCTCGCTGTCATGAGATACTCAGACCAAGACTTGAGTGCCCCCCATAGTGCAAAGGGCATCTCGATGAGCCGCAGGGGACATTCGCATGGAGAGGGGAGGAGAGGAGAGCAGAAAGTAGAAAGGTCACTAGAGGCAAGATAGGAGGGAATCAAAGAGCGCTTTTTGCCTAAGGCTGGCCCTTAATGTCACAGCTCTAAAAGCAAAAGCACTGACGTGAGGCCAGCAGAACAGGCACGGCTCGGGTCCTAAGCCAGGTTTTATACGGTCAATATGAGGGGTGAGGGCATGTATATAACCAGCACGCTAATCTCGCAGGACCCATGGGATGCCGTCAGAAAGCAAATGCTATTTTTGCCTTTGATGCCTCTTGCCAAATTTATGAACTTGGGTTAAGGCTGGGTTGGGGGATGGTCCTTTCCCTGCCCCTGGACAAAAGTGTAGGCTATCGGAAGACTCTTCTTAGGATATAAAATGTTCCAGGACAGCGAATTCTCAAACACAGTCACAATGCAGAAATCAGAATGCCTGGGCCCGTAGAGTAAGCGAAATTCAGAGCCTGGGTCAAGTTAACTCTTTCCTGCTCCAAAGCGGATGTGCTGGGGGGAGGAGTACATGAGGGAGGTGCCGGGCCTCCTTTTCTGTCCCTCCTGAAAACCCACCCTGCTGTCCCATTGGAGCCCAGATCAGGAGCCCCCTCCCCACCCTCAGAGTGGAGGGAAAGACAGGAAAGGTGAACGGGGAGGATTTCCTGCGGCCATACCGTCACAGGATGGATTTGCCCTCTCTGGCCGGGAAAGGTCTAGAGCTGCATCCTCTTTGATGGGTGCCTTTATGACTTCTTTGCCGTCAGGTGCCGTGTCCTTGCCAGTGTCTCATCCTCCGCCTGGCCAAGCCGCCCGGCTTCTGGATGTCCATGGACCCATCCCACACTGACTGTCTCTGGTGGGATCCACCACTCCCCAAGGTGGTCTTTGGGGCAGAATATTAAATGGCTCTGGGACAGCCCTGACTTCAGGGGGCTCACTTCCTTCTAGGTCGTGAGAAACAATCTCACAGCCTGTGTGCTGAATATTCTGGAAACCAAGATTGCCTGACTGCAGCCATCCTCGCTAGCTCTCGTGAACCAGCTGGACAGTTGACTCACGGCCGTGTCTACAGGAATGAGGAGGGTGTCAGAGCGCCCCCTGCTGCAGAGGACATAGACTTGCAAGTGCCCTGCTGAGTCCCTTTCTTGATCTAATTTGAAATGGGAATTTAAGTTCTTTGTCAGTCGGGACAAAGAGAGGTGGAAACATCTCCAGGGAAATCCCTCACCCCAATCTTCTGTCTGTGCTCTCTGGACATTTTTACATCCTTAATTTGGGTTCAGAGTTCAAGAATCAGTCACAGGGACTTCCCTGGTGGGGCAGTGGCTAAAATTCCATGCTCCCAGTGTAGGGGGGCCAGGTTCAATCCCTGGTAAGGGAACTAGATCCCACATGCAGCAACTAAGAGTTCACATGCCACAATTAAAGATCCTGCATACCACAACTAAAAAAATTCCTGCATGCTGCAACAAAGATCCCACATGCAACAACTAAGACCCAGTGCAGCCAAACAAATAAATAACTAAATAAATATTTTTTTAAAAAAAAGAATCAGTAACAGACATAGAAAACAAACTTATGGTTACCAAAAGGGAAAGGAGGGGAGGGATAAATTGGAAATTTGGGGTTAACAGATACACACTACTATATATAAAATAGATAAACAACAAGGACTTACTGTATAGCACAGGCAACTATATTTAATATCTTATAATAAGCTATAATGGAAAAGAATCTGAAAAAGAATACATATATGTATATATATATTATGTCTGAATCACTTTCCTGTACACTTGAATCATTATAAATCAACTATACTTCAGTAAAAAAATTAAAAAGTAAACAAAATGAACCTGATATTAAATTTAAAAATAAAATAAAAAATAAAACTATTTTTAAAAAAAGAATCAAGTTGCCAGCTCTTTGCCACCTACTTTAAAATTTTGCAAGGTCTTCTTTGTAGAATGTGTCATGTACTGCCTTTAAGTCTCAAAAAGAAACTGAGATCAAAAGAGATCTACCTTCATATCTTGCTCTTTATACTTATATATTTCCTCCATCACTTCCATAAAGGATTTGTAGCAACTTACTATGTATACAAATTCAGTAAACTAGCATAGAAATACAACTTTCAAAAAAATCAGAATCAGAAAAATTGGTGAAATAGTATAACCAGAATACCCAGGGAAAGATACTTTATTGCCATACTGTCATTAAAATTAGTCTGCAAATGTGGTGCTGAGCTTCCTGGCAGTCAAAGCAAGAAGGGATAGTATACAAATTATTCCATTTACATTTCTATGAGAGAAAATCTTAGCAGTTGTTTGAAGATAAAGCAAAGTTTTTTTTCAGATCCTTGGGTCAGAAGGAATGCCTCCCCCAGACCTTCTTATACTGGAACTAAGTGAGGAAAGAAAAATATCTGTGGCAACATCTCTACAATTAACCCAAACTTCATCTCATTGGGAGCAATTCTTAAGAGGCCAAAAAAATGGGGTCTGGTACTATGGCTCAGTACTGAGGATACTATATTAATGGTTTCAAACATGCATGCCAAAAAGACATTTCCTGCTATGGAGGAAAAGAACTGCTTTGGTCCAAACTGTGCCTGTGAAAGCAACTCATTTCAGAATGTGCGTCTGAGAACAGGCCTGGTGAGCGTTTGGGGTGTGACGGATCTGTCACTGGCGAGGGAATGAATACGGATTGCTGGATTATGCAAAAACAGACTCATGATTCCCCAGCCACGGAAGGAACAGCAAGTGACTTGCCAGTGTTTGGTCCTGACAGCCCTCGTCAGAGGATCTAAACTTTTCTCAGTGAGCAAAAAAGCTAAAGGCAAATCCAACCATGAAATATCACCAGAAGCAGCAGCTGCCTGGGAAGGAGATGCGAGGGGGTGGGGGGAGGGGGGGAGTGATGCCTCAGGGCCCGCGGACTTCACTGCTCCACTGTCATCACTTGGGAGGGGCTCAACCCCAGGGGCTGTGCTGATGCTCCATGACAGCTGTCTGGACCCTGCTCCTTAGACCTCCTGTTTCCCTGGCACGCGCCCCATGGTGCCCACCTGCCAGGATGGCACCCTGCCTGGTGGGCAGAAAAGCTCCAGCCACTCGGTCTTGCCATTTAAATCCAGACTTAATAGAAAGCGGCAGAGAGTGCAGTCCTTGCTGTGCAAACTGATTGCTCCAGTGGCTCAGAACCCAGCTGAGCCCCATGGCACAGAAGCAGCTGTGCGTCCCGAGGAGACACAGCCATCCTCCCGCTATTTGATGAAAGAAGCACAAAATAAGGACACTCCACTTCCAGAAACTTCCAGAGAAGCTCATGCATTCCATCTGTGTGGTGATGGCATCCAACCGTACAACTGTGTTTAAAGCTTGGAGCAAAGGGATCCTTACAGTGTGGCCAAGGCCTGGGGCCCTGCGTATTGGAGAGCCAGAGTATTCACTGAGGGACTGTATCTGCCTCTCGGGTCTGTTGTGAGGAGCATGAAGTGGAAAGAGGCATGTGATGCCCTCAGCATAACTCCTGACACATAATAGGGGCCAAAGACCTTTTCATGTGACCACGTTGCTGAACAAGCAGAATTCTGGGATGCAATCATAGAACTGCCCCCCTGCCTGTTCAAACCCCCCAGAGAGTCAGTGCCCACACACCCCATTTGTCCCCCCCCCCGACCAGGTAGACAGAGGCCCCTTAGTTTCAAGCCACAAATACACTCTCAGTTCAGTAGGAAATATGCCCAGATCCCTGTAATAGTCACAGACTTCAGTCTCAGTGAAAGTGGAAGCTCCCTTTCCCTCAGCTCAGGCATGCTGCTGGCGGGGGGCTGGAGGTAGAAAAGGAAGGTGAGGAGTTAGGTGGGCTTCCCTCTTTCTCCATCTTTCCCCTCTGTGACTCCATCTGCCTTGCTAATTAAGGTATCTACCCACTCGGGCGCTGGAGCTGGGGAAGGGAGGAGATGTGAGCGGGCAGGGAGGTCCCTGTTCCTCTCATGCCATGGCCTAGCATCAGATCTCTCCGGGCTTGGCCAGGGTTTAGAGACAACTCTCTCATAGGGATCATGCATGGATTCTTCAGAGATCCCTGTGCCTCAGAGTAGCCTCATACCTCACATTCCCTTGACAGGAAAATGCATCTCTTTTCAGCACCTCCACAGGCTCAGGGCACCTGGAGGTACCCCCAGCAGCCTTTTGCTGAAGGGCCATTTCCCCACTGGTCCCATCAGGCACCAGACTCTCCCACTTGTCTTGTGCGCATGGCTGACATTTTAGTCCACTGGAAACACCCAGTATTCCCGGTTGCCCCAGCACCCTTGGAGTGCAGGCTGCCCCCAGTTACAGCCACTCCATTCTGATCCACCTTCAGAATGTTTCTTATTGTTTTCTTTCTGATCACGTAAGCATCTTTCTACAACATTAGGTTGAGAGTTTGCGAATGGACTGCATAATCTTCAGGGTATTAAATCCTTCCACATGCAGGAGAAAAGGTAACCCTCCTACACTGTTGGTGGGAATGTAAGTTGGTGCAGCCACTATGGAGAACAGTATGAAGTTTCCCTAAAATAGAGTTGCCATATGATCCAGCGTTTCCACTCCTGGGCATCTTTCCAGACAAAACTATAATTTGAAAAGATACATGCATCCCAATGTTCATTGCAGCACTGTTTACAATAGCCAAGACATGGAAGTGAACTAAATGCCTATCGAGAAATGAGTAGATGAAGATGCAGTACATATATACAATGGAATATTACTCAGCCATAAAAAATAATAAAATAATGCCACTTGCAGCAACATGGATGGACCTAGAGATTGTCATACTAAGTGAAGTAAGTCAGACAGAGAAAGACAAATATATGATATCACTTATATGCGAAATCTAAGAAAATGATATAAATGAACTTATTTACAAAACAGAAACAGAGTCACAGACTTAGAAAACAAACTTATGGTTACCAAAGGGGAAAGGTGGGGGGAGGGATAAACTGGGAGTTTGTGATTAACATACACACACTACTATATCTAAGATAAATAACCAACAAAGACCTACTGTATAGCACAGGGAGCTCAGTATTCTGTAATAACCTAAATGGGAAAAGAATTTGAAAAAGAATAGATATATGTATATGTATAACTGAAGCACTTAGCTTTACACCTGAAACTAACACAACATTGTAAATCAAATACACCTCAATATAAACTAAAAATTAAAATAAATAAATACTAATAAATACTAACAAATAAAATAACAATAAATAATAACTGCTGTACAGTTTCTTCTGTACAGCAGAAATTAACACAATATTGTTAATTAACAATACTTCAATAACGAAATCCTTTCACATGCAATCAGTTAAATATCTGCACCACGTGAACTCCATTTAAACATGACATTCATTTCTCAAGGGGACCAGTGGGAATATGAAAAATCCAGTGAGTCCCTTGGACAACCACCATAACAGGTAAAAGAAAACAGCTGACTTTATAAAGTTCAATTGGTTCAGTTTTTATGCCTGTTTGTTTGTTTGTGTTGCCGAATTCATTCCTACCTATTTGCATGTATACACGACTATTCTGAAGGACAACAAGCGAAAGAGGTCAGCCAGGGTCCCCAAAGAAGAAAAGAATTCCCAACGGACAGCTTCCTGGTAACGACAGCCAAGCCTCTGGCAGAACTGTGAAGGGGGGAGAAGGGTGTCTACAGGCAGCACTTGCTGCAGCATTTTCAGGGCTCAGTGCAAAATGAAAAAGAAGAGCCCCTAGTTCAAATATTCGAGACAGCAACAACAGAGCATTGCACCAGCACAGGGCAGGAAGCTGGCCCACCTGCAGCACAGAGAAGGATGCTGACACTGGCCATGTTTTCCTTCCCCTTCTCCACACCAGCAGCTCCAGAAACTCACAGAGATGCCAAAAAAAAAAAAAAGACCCGAACTCTTAAACAAAATAATCCAGCTTCGAGTAGAAACATTACTTGTCTTCTTATAATTCTTCCTCAAATATAAACCTTCTAAATGGAAAACAATATACTACTCAACACTGTATTGAGTGCTTCACTTTAGTATCTCCCTAGCCTAATCTTAGAGTATTTTCACTGCTAATTAATACTTTTTTGCTTTTTATTCATGCAGAAAGAATCAATACTTTAATTACAGACTGCTTAATAATATTCCTTTTTCTGTCCTTTAATGGCATGACCAGTTTATTTAGATGCAAACATCTAAGGATTTTTATATCCCCTGGAGCCATTTCTCTTTTAAATCCTTTCAGTGATATAGTTGCTTTAAAGCAATAAGCAAAACAAGGAGATGTAGCGTGAAATTACATGCCATCTTCAGAGCTTTTGTAATTAAATAAAAATGTGTCACTTATAAGGTGATAATTCTTGATCAGTGGGTTTTCTGAAAGAGATTGGTGACTTTATGAATTAGTTGGTATTGATATCATGTTCTGGAAGCAACGCCTGGTTGTAGAGAGGTGGGGAATTCTTCTTTGCTAAAAGTAGTGGCCATCCTACTTGACAATGGCAGGCAGTAAAGTGGCAAAAACTCATGATGTTGGAGCCAGTCCGACCTGGATGTGAATGTCAGCTGACATCTCCCATTTGGGTGACCTTGACCACTCACCCAATCTCTCTGAACCTGAATGATCTCTTTTGAAAAATAAAGATAGTAGCAGCTCATAAGTTGTTGGAAGGATTAAATGGGTTTACACCATACCTAGCATGTTAGTATTTTTATATTGTTATCAGTGACACCAGAGAAAGACAGAACACATAGATCTCTCTTAAATACGGTTCCTAACATGTTTCTTCTGAGGGAAATTATAACGGTTACTGTGGCCCTGGAGCACAGGAGTTCCAGTGAAGCACTAAATACAGGTTTTTGCAACACCAAATCATGCAATTTTCCAGGATATGGTGTATATATTTTTTCTTCTTGTTTGTCAGCATAAGTCATTTTCAGCGATAAAGAGGAAAGCATTCAAGGGCAAAACCATTTAAAAGCATGTCTTTATTGCCAAAAGGAGAGGAGGGATAGGAAATGGGAATGGTGGGGCCCACCCTGACAGTCCCGGTTTCACGTGCCATGACCGGGGGGACCAGTCCTTGCTAAGAGTGAGAGGATGCCTCTCATTTTAACCTCTTTCTTTCTGTGAGTTTTCTTGGAGATTCTCTAACCCAGTGGAGCAAAGCTGAGTTTTGTTTTAAATCTTCAACAGCTGAATGTGATCATCTCCATCTTGGCAGTATCACGAGTTCAGTAGGAGAGGGCTGGAGAGGCCCCGTGGCAGCCACACTGTCCTCTGGCTGTGTTTGGTTTTGTCCTGGGATCACAGCCACGCTGAAAGCTGAGAGCATCTCCCTCTGGAAGAAATGGGACCTGGGCAAGAACAGAGAGATGCAGCTGAATCCTCCCTGATGGGTCTCTGCCCTGGACCCTCCATCCTCAGACACTCCTCCTGCGATGGATGTGTGGTTATGGCTCCAGACCCTGCTCACCAGGCAGTTTGAGGCTGGATGTCCTGGGGTGCCAAGAGGGCACAGGGACCAGCTGGAGGTAAGGGACGAATTCACCTAGGAGACTGGACAAGGACCCTCACAGCCCTGCCTTCTCTGAGTCACATCTGCCTGTCGACTAACACTTCCAGTGGTGAAGCTGGTTAAGTTAAACTCCCCCAGCTCTTCCACTGCCCAATGTGTGACTTGGGGAGTTAACTTTGGTCACTAAGTTTCAGTTTTCCTGCCTACATTTTTTTTAATACCATGTTTTTTGATTGGAAGAATCAATATTGTCAAAATGACTATACTGCCCAGGGCAATCTACAGATTCAATGCAATCCTTATCAAATTACCAATGGCATTTTCCACAGAACTAGAACAAAAAAAAATTTAATGTGTATGAAACACAAAAGACCCCAAATAGCCAAAGCAATCCTGAGAAAGAAAAACGGGGCTGGAGAATAAGGCCTCCTGACTTCAAACTATATTACAAAGCTACAGTCATCAAAACAGTATGGTACTGGCACAAAAACAGACATATAGATCAATGGAACAGGATAGAATTTCCCTGTCTACCTTTTCAAACAGCCCTCCTCACTTCTTGCAAACCCATTGCTCTGTCCACATCTTTCTTCCCCTGTCCCCTCCCCCTCATGCTCACACCTGCCTCTAGTTGGGCACATGCTTTTAATAGCTGGGACACTCTCTGAGGACACCATCCTCTCTGGACAGTGAAGTCCTACTCATCTTCTGAAATCCATCCATCTGCCTCTCCCAGGAAGCCTAGAGCTCCTCCTGTAACTCACAGAGCCCCATCTCTGGATGCCAGGCTCTGTTCAGTGGGTTCATCTGGTTCTGTGGATGTCCTGCCTGCATGGTCAGGTGGAATCAGGAACCACATCCTAGGATTGTTCTGCTGGGTTTCACATGGTGTCTGTTAGAGGCCATGTGCAGAAGGGATAGCAGCAATGGGAGAGACCTCCTGGGCTGAGAGGGTCCAGCTGGAATCCAAGATGGGGTGGTCACCCTCACTACTCCCTTCCTCCTGAGAGACAGGAGGCACGACAGACTGGTGTCCATCATCTAACTGCCCGGCAGCCGACTCCACTCCATCACTCATCAGCTGTGCGGTCTCAGACACATGAACTGATGTCATTAGGAGTCAGGCAGTGGACATCCTACATACCATGAGAAGGACATGCTCCACAGTCAGACTCACTGATTTCGGAAATTTCCACTCTAGGGAAGGGGAGCAGGAATGCCCCAGTGCCCTAAAGGAACGATTAGACATACTCCTATTGATCCTCGAGGACACTGCAGCAAATTCCTGGTGTTATCACATAGGTCGGGACAAAGGTCATTCCCACAAAACAGATTTCTGCCTAAAAGGAAACTGAGACATTTGCAGCTATATGGATGGACCTACAGATTATCATACTAAGTGAAATAAGTGAGATAGAGAAAGACAAATATCATATGATATCACTTATATGTGTAATCTAAAATATGACACAAACTTATTTACAAAACAGACTCACAGACATAGAGAACAGATTTGTGGTTGCCAAGGGGGAGGGACTGGGGAGGGATGGATTGGGAGTTAGGGATTAGCAGATGCAAATTATTATATAGAGAATGCATCAACAACAAGGTCCTACTGTGTAGCACAGGGAACTGTATTCAATATCATGTGATAAACCATAATGGAAAAGAAAAAAATAAAAAGGGAAATTGATGGCCTAACCTAGAATCCTAGTGAGGAAACAAGATCCATCTTATTTGACAATTAAGGGAGGATAAAACCTGTCAATTCCCCTTTAGAATTCGCCTCCTAAATTAAAAAAAGAATTACTCATAGGTACTCAAAGGCCTGAAGAGCATCCTTCCATCTTTATCTTTGACTTCCACTTCACAAACCTGGCATTCCCATTAAAAGCCTCTTTCATAAAAATTGGCTTTCAGAGTAGATTGATGAAAGAGGCACTGGTGATAGATGATGCTGTCTATCCTTTGTAGCTGAAGCCATTTCTGTTGCTACTGCTACAACCAGCAGCCACAAATGGGCCCATAAAATTAGCCATGTCCCTTGTGCCCCATTCAAGCCAGACACCTGGGACCATCATAATCCCATCCCTGACCATCTGTTGACAGGGACTGGTCCTGTGTCTAATGCAATCAACCAGCCAACAGACCAGAAAGTACATGCTGAGCCCAAAGTATGCTCAGATCTGTGCTGGGAGTGGCAGGATGCTGAAGCGGTATATGCATCCATTCCCAGATATTCACCAAGGACCCATGATTTCTCTGGCACCCACCTTTTTAGATACCAGGAGATAGAGCAGTAAAAGTAACCAAAAGTTTACAGTCTAGTGGGAGAGTCAGGTGATAAGGAGTAAACAATAAATAAAGAGATTATTTCAGACAATGGTGAGTGTTACAGAAAAAAATCAACCAGGTAATAATGTAGTGATCAAGGAGAGTGTGATGGGGAAGGTGGTATAAAAGTTGGTCCTTGCCCACAGGGGGTTACATTCTAGTGGAGGAAATCACTTGACTCAACAACAACAGTTGACTCAACGACCCTAACCCTAATGCTGACCCTAACCCTAACCCAAAGCAATATAACTTAATGTAGGTGAGACCATCAGGGCTGTAAACTTCACAGGCAGGGACGGGAGACAGAGATGGTGACATCATCAGAGATGCATCCTGGAGGAGGAGACCCTGGAGTAAGAGTTACCAAAACCCAGCATCCTTCATGAGCCAGATCTTACTCTACCCATTTTAGCGATGGGGAAGCTGAGTTTTGGAAAAATTAAGTGACTCGCCCAAAGTTTGCTGCTGGTCAATGATGGTGCCAAGTCTTGGCTACCCAATGCTTATGAAAATCTGATGTCATTGGGCTTCAGGTGAGCCCACAGCATCCATATGTTTGAGAACAAGGTCCCAAGCATTATCTTTCCATGCTTCAGATGGCAACTAAGACCAGAGGAGTTATCCTAGAAACGTGGAGTCTCTCTGTAAAACCTACAGCTCCAGCCCTGGGATCCCCCTTGGCTTCTGTCAGGCTCAGCTGGCTGCCTTCCCTGCAGAGTCTGAGCTCACCAGAGTGACAGCTCTGGGGCTTCTCAGCTGGCAACAGCAGCGGCAGCTTCAGGTGATAAAACAGACAGGGACAGAGCATGCCAAAGAATCCCCAGCTCCACTGTCATCACTAAACACACATAACTCTCCCCCAGCCATCACACACCAGCTCCCAGTTATCAGGGAAGGTCGTGGGCCCAAGAGCTGCATCAGCCAACGGAGGACAAGACGGCACCATGGTTGGGGGATGGCCGGCCTGAACAACCCAGGGAATGGGACTCTGGAAGCTTAGGGTTTGAGGTATATTTTTACTTCTCCCTCTTTTAAAAATCAACTTCACTGAGTTATAATTTACACACACTGAAACACATCTATTTTTTAACAAGTTCAGTGAGTTTTGACAAATGTACACAGCCACACACTCAAGGATGGGAGTGCTTCCAACAGGTACACCCGTAAAATGTCCAACCCACCCAACAGGGATCTCACCACCTGAATGGTGGCCCAGGGAACCCTCTTAGATATTTGTGAGCAGATAGTTTCAACAATTTATCCCTGATGGACCCTTTAAGATCTGGGCCACCTAAGGTCCCTGAGAAACCAGGCAGCCAAAGGTCTGCATTCATCCATGAGTAGATAGGAAAGGCCTTCCCAAGCCCTGGCTACCTGAGAGGCAGCACAGTGAGTAGGGAAGAGAGCTAACTCTGGAGCCAGGCTGATAATCCCACCCCATCTCTTTCCCATGCCTCAGCTTCCCCTCCCTGGGATGGAGAGCATTCAGCACCTCCTCACAGGGACATAATGAGATCCCCTGAGGTGTGTGAGATGCTTGTAAGGATGGCATAGCTTAAGTAGTGAGTGTTACATAAATACTACCTTACCTGTGGTTCCAGGGATGGACAGAGGGAGACCCAGTCATTACACAGGCTTAAGGGAAGGAAAAAAAAAAAGGCATTTGGTCAGGAGAGAATGATCGCCTTAGTGGGTTGGATTCTTGCTTCCTACTTAACCTTCTTCAGAGAAGAAAACCTGGGCTGTTCATTTGGTTGTTGGTGTCCAAGTTATAGAAAGTTATAAATGGGTAGATTCAGACATGCAGTAGACACCAGAGGTGGGACCTCATCCTTGGTGGCTACACCTGAACAGGGACACCTGGAACCCTGCTGAGAGGATTCATGTCCTTTGGTAATTCCTCTGTCTCAGAAGCCAGACCACGGCTGGGTCATTCATTCTGTGGTCACACTCAGGAGAGGTCACAGAGCCCACATCCTGCAAGCAAGAGTGAGGGGGAAATTCCCAGGATTTTATGGACTGGATGGATCCTCCAATATGGCTTAAAATATAAACGTGACAGAGGACCATGGTTCACCCCCTCACAGCTACACCTAGATGGATCTTGGCACTACCCAAGAGCAAGGTCTGGAGGAAGAAGCCAATGTCACCCAAACAGGGAAGTTTCAGGGTGGCCCACAACCACCAGTGAAGGTGGGGTGCACACTCAGTGCTCAGACATCTAAAATCTAACCCCTCACAGACCATTCCTCACTGTGGACATCTCAGCCCACTGGTTGGTCTGCCTGCTATGAGCTCGGAGGCCAGGGACCTTATCCTTCTGTACCCCTAGCATCCAGAGAAATACTTGACACAAAGCAGGCCCAGCAAATGTTTATAGAAATAATGAACAAGGGGAAAATAAACTAAGATGTCTCTAGTCCATCCTTACCTATGTGTGTTTATGTCAGGAAACAATGACATAGGCTACAGTGTCACCAGGACGTTGGCTGGTGCAAATCAGGCATCAACAAATGCTTGGTGAATTAATCTGGGTTAATGAGGGTTCTTCTGTGAGGTGCCCATTTCTAGAATTTCCTCAGTGGCTGAAGACTACATCTGGGAATTCTACTTAAAGTATAGAAGTGTTGTTAGAAGTTTAGTATACATATCTCTTCTTTAAGTATTTCCCTTTGCCACTAAAGTTGGCTTCTCTCATCAAATACTATGGGGAATATGAGACAAATTAATATCACTGGTCATTTGTGTGTAATATATTAGAGGCTTATAAAGTGTTTTATCTGCTTCTTGTTCCCTCTTTGCCTTGGCTACCAGGAAGCTTAGCACAAATGTGCAGTCCATAAAATTTGAAATTCTCTATTGCCCTATATGTTTCTATGTGCTGACCTTTCAGGTATTTATTTCCTTTCGTACCCTGATTATCTCTCTTACCTGATTTCCTCATCTATTTTTCTCTCATTTTTCTGTAAGTTTCCTCAAGTCTTTTGATAAATAAGTAGATAGGTAAATAGTAGATATACATATACATGTACGCATATGTAAGTTTATCATGTCCAGATACATTTTATAACCTCTCACAAAACTAATTCAGATTGTTCTGAATCCCTGATTTTATGGTTTATAGAATTCCAAAGCCCCCTCTCTCTCATTTCCACCAAGTCCCAAGAAAACTTCCAATGAGCTCCCTCACTGATGTCCATAGGATATCCAAATTACCCCCTAGCTTTGGTGAGTTTAGTCAACTTTATCAAATATCTGGGATTCAGGTGTCAGTTCCCATGGGGAGCTGTTGATAACCCACTGCTCACATGTTCTGTTACAAGCTGAATGTTTGTATCTCCCCCAAAATTTGTATGTTGAAGCTCTAACCCCTAGTGAGACTGCATTTGGAGACTAGGCTTCTAAAGATGATTAAATAAGGTCATAAGGGTGGGGCCCTGATCTGATAGGATTAGTGTCCTCATAAGAAGAAAGGTCAGAGAGACACCCCCCCCCCCATAAGGGCACACAAGGAGATGGCAGCTGCCAAAAAGCCAGGATATGTGTCCTCCCCAGAAAGTGAGTTACCTGGCACCTTGGCCTTGCATCCTCAGCCTCCAGAACTGTGAGAAAATAAATGTCTGCTGTTTAAAGCACCGAGTCTGTAGCACTTTTTTACAGCAGCCCAGGCAGACTAATGCAGGCTCCATCTTCATCTCTCCCTCTACCATCCCCTTCTCTAGGTCCTCCCCTCCTCATATTCTTCCTTATTTTCTCATGTCAGTTCAGCCACTACATTCTGGTGGTTGAGCATGAAGTCTACCCCAAGAGACTTTTTGAAGTAATTCTTCCAAATGAATACAATGTTCTTCCTGAATGGAGTTCTGGTGCATACACTTGTCTCTGCTTCCTGACCTGTCATTAGGCAAATCCTGTTACTTCCATTTCAACAAGAATCTCACCTGGAGAAGCCCAGAGCTCTCTCAGTCCAGTTCTCACCTGGACCTTGGGGTCTGAGTAGCAGTGGATGTGTGGGAGGGGCCAGATGCACAAGGCTCTCTCCCAGGATCAAGTAATATCACCCAGTTAGAAAAGCTCATCAACATGCAAAGACTGCCTAAAAAATATGCTGTTTTGACCCCAGCATCTATCTACTTACTGATCTAAGAGCAGTGTGGACACATTAATTCATAGGATACAAATGGACAGAAAGGTGTGGAAATGTGGATTAGCCAGTAATAGACCATCCTGAAGAGTTGGGCATACTTGGAATTGTGTGCAGAAAATTGCTCTTATTTTCTCATGGATTATGGAAGAAATAAATATAATCCATCATTTATCTAACTCATAGCAAGTAAGAGTGGTAGAAATAATCAACTCAAAATAAAGCTGGCAATGGCTAACATTGCATATGGCAAAATTTGACCCAGAAAATTAGACTTTGTAGAATTAATGACCACAAAGAAAACTCACAATGGCAGAAGCCATAATCAGTAAAATATCTTATTAATAATAAATCTGGCCAACAAATTAAATCTCTAGAGCAAAAACAATTGCATGAAAAGAATTGATTTAGATAAAACTAATTTCAGAGAAATAAAAGTGGAAACAATTGGAGGCAGTTTAACTGCACTTCATAGAAAATTGACCAAGAAATTAAATTGGATAATAGGGTTTAATCTGAAAAATACATTTTCAATGAATATTCCTCAGTATGGGTGTAATTCTTATTAAAATATTTGCACTCAAAATACTGAGTGTAGAGAAAGGAGGATCTGGAATGTGGTCCCCAGGCCCAGATACAGACAAAGTAGACATGTTTGCATTCATGACCACATCTGAAGCAATGCTCTACACTCAGTTAATAGTTGTAGAAACAAGATCTATTTAATTATCTAAAGAGCAGGTAGCTCTGCCTCTTTGGCCTGCTTAGTCAATAGACTGCCCTTCTAGGTACCAATTTATCTCTTAATACCATTTTTTTCTTCTGGCCCGGCCAGAAGAGAGCAAAGACCATTACCACGACCACCAGACACCCACCCACAAAACCCAATGTCTCCCCCACACTGGGATGCCCCATTCAGAACAGAAAGTGGTTCACATTTGTCAGCTAGGATTCTCTTGAACATAATATAAAAGTCTTGATATTTGAACTGTATGGAGGTGGCAACAGCAGATTATGCGTCACCTGGGAATCACTTCATTGTTGTTTCAAAGCATTTTGCAGTTTTGCTGTTGAAAAAATTTCTTCAAAAGGGGGAAAGAATCTCCATACTGTTCTCCATAGTGGCTGTATCACTTTACGTTCCCACAAACAGTGCAGGGGGGTTCCCTTTTAGGCCAGAAATAAAGATGCAGATGTTGAGAATGGACTTGAGGACCCAGGGGCGAATGGGAGCCTAGGACATAGTGAGAGAGTAGCACGGACATACATACACTACCAAATGTAAAATGGATGGTTAGTGGGAAGCAGCCGCATAGCACAGGGAGATCAGCTCAGTGCTTTGTGACAACCTAGAGGGGTGAAATAGGGAGGGTGGGAGGGAGGCTCAAGAGGAAGGGGATATGGGGATATATGTATATGTATAGCTGATTCACTTTGTTTTACAACAGAAACTAACACAACACTGTAAAGCAATTATACTCCAATAAAGATGTATAAAAGGGGGGGGGAGGATAAGTGCTTCTTAAGTGTTGTCCCTATAGACCTCATAGAAACCTCACCCAATAATCAGCATTGTTACTTGTTTATTTATTTATTTATGGCTGCATTGAGTCTTTATTGCTGTGTGAGGGCTTCCTCTAGTCATGGTGAGTGGGGGCTACTCTTTGTTACGGCACACAGGCTCTAGGCACGTGGGCTCAGTAGTTGTGGCTCACAGGCTTAGCTGCTCCACAGCATGTGGGATCTTCCCAGACCAAGGCCTGAACCCGTGTTCCCTGCGTTGGCAGGCAGATTCTTAACCACTGTGCCACCAGGGAAGTCCCTTATTACTTGTTTAGATGTCTGTCCCTCTCATTAGTGGGGAACCCCATGAAGAGCTGGGAGGATCTCCAGCCAAGAGCCATGTCTGACACAGAAGGAACATTCACCTGTGTTTCCTGAGTGGTCAGGTGAGATCAAGGGCCCAAAGAAACTGACAGAAAAGTGAATAGATTTCCTTTCAAAATAAAAATTTTACAGTCTTAGATGGCTTTATTAGCAGCAGGATGGGAGACCCACACCATTTACAACTCATGCATAAAACAAAGAGAAAATGTTCCAGTGAATTAAATCCATTGCTTAAACCAGCCAGAAGCAGTTGGCCACTGGAAGGCTGAAAGTACCAACAGGAGGACAGTTTGCTAAACATCCACATTCATGAATATGTGCCCAGGTATATAACGTGCATGATCCTACTGAATGGCAGCCCACCTCTAGGGCAGCCCATTTCACAGAAAGTGGACTGAATCTCAAAAAGATAATAAATCTAATTCATGGTTGTCAATCGCAGCTCTGCATGAGAGCAACAGAGGGTTTTTGGGGGGGTTTTTTTGTTTTTGTTTTTTTTTGGTGGTACGTGGGCCTCTCACTGCTGTGGCCTCTCCCGCCGCGGAACACAGGCTCTGGACACGCAGCCTCAGCGGCCATGGCTCATGGGCCCAGCTGCTCCGCGGCATGTGGGATCTTCCAGGACCGGGGCACGAACCCATGTCCCCTGCATCGGCAGGCAGACTCTCAACCACTGCGCCACCAGGGAAGCCCCCAGAGGGTTTTTTTTTAACAGTTGCTAAAGCCTCATCCCATTGAAGGCTTTGACTTGGTGAGTCTGAAGTGAGTGAAGGCATTTGTGATGTTTAGAAATCTCCCCAGGCAGTGCTGATGCTCAGAAAGGTGGGCACAGCAGAATCACCTGGGGAGCCTTTAAAATGCCACTGTGGGAGCCTTGCCCAACCAGTCCAATCAGAACCTCCAACAGGAGCCAGAGCTTGGGGATTTCTAACAGCCAGCGTGAGCGCTCTTGGGAACCAAAGCCTGCACTCTTTCCTCTGCATCATCTGTGTTCCTGGGCTGAAGGACTGATGCTGTCTGCTCCTGGAAAGAGTCCTTGGCCATGACTGCATCACAGCTGTATAAATCCGTTGTTTAGCAGCAGAGGCTGCTGTCTGTGTCTCTGAAGAGAAATCTGAAGGCGCTAACCCGTGAGGCCCTGGAGAGCAGGAACCATGCCACATGCATCTCGGTGCCCTGAGTGGATGCCTTTAATTGTTCTTAAACACTGCCATTCGCCACAGACATTCCATCACAAGCCTAATAGGAGCATCGCCATAAAGTAAAGCAGCATCATTTCCCTGGGAGGGATGGGGGAACAGGAGGCCCTGCTACTTGCTCCAGACACCCCCATCTGACTCTCAGGGTCCTGGGTGAAATCTGCTTCTGAAAACACCACAATGCCATGAGCCAACATGGAGCCATGCTTACAGGTTAGGCTGACCCATCCTCATGGCCAGCATCTACCCAGTGCATCGCACAGGCAGAGCTCGGTGCCAAATGCCTGGCCCACCACCTGGCAGGAGGTGACAAGAAAACCCTGGATCTGCCCACATTTATCTGGAGGTTCCACGTGGTGCAGATGGCTGATGGTCGGGCTGCACCCTGGAACCTCGTGCTGACAGTGTGTTCAGGTTTCCCAAACTCTTTAGAAAGTCAGTTCTCTCTCTTCCAAGCCTCTGTTGGAGAAGCATGGAACGTTTGAGAGTGACGGTGGAAACGGAAGGGCCGGGCGTGCTTTCCTCAGGGTCGGCCAGTCATCTTGAATGAGGAGTCACCGAGCACCAGCACCATCAGGACCTGCCCCCTGAAGACAGGGTGCAGGGCCCTGGGAGTGGCTCTGTCAGTGGCACCCTTCGAGGTGAGATGTGCACAGTGCCAGAGAGGGGTTACATTAGGGACAAGGAAAGGGGCACCGGGTCACAGGCCTGGGTCAGACTCCACCACTGCTGCCTGCTAGCCATGACCTTGGGCAGATGGCCTTCTCTGCACCTCTGTTTCTTCCTTTATGCAAAGGAGATTGGGATACCTACCTCATAACATTGCTGTGACAATTAGGGGAAGGTGGCAACAGGCCCAGCACATAGCAGGTGCCTTACAAGAGCTCTTAGCTCTTACCATCACCCTGAGATACTCTGTGTTCAGTGCCTGCTCATGAAATATCTGTTATTTAAATGAATGAATAGGTGGATGAATTCATAAAGAGGAACTTTTTAGGGAAACACCTCTTCTGGGAAAGAGAGAATACCCTTAGCCCAGTTTGTAAGTAGAGGTCAAAATGCAGAATTTTAACACTGTGGAAAACAGTATGGAGGTTCCACAGAAAACTAAAAATACAGTTGCCATATGATCCAGCAATCCCACTCCTGGGCGTATATCTGGACAAAACTATAATTTGAAAAGTTACGTGCATCCTAATGTTCATAACGGTCCTATTTATAATAGCCAAGACATGGAAGCAACCTAAATGTCCATCGACAGACAAATGGATAAAGAAGATGTGGCACGTACACACAATGGAATACTACTCAGCCATAAAAAAAGAATGAACTAATGTCATTTGCAGCAACATGGATGGACCTAGAGATTATCATACTAAGTGAAGTAAGTCAGACAGAGAAAGACAAATACCACATGATATCATTTATATGTGGAATCTAAAATATGATACAAATCAACATACCTACAAAACAGAAACAGACGCACAGACATAGAGAACAGACCTGTGGTTGCCAAGGGGGAGGGGGGAGGGGGAGGGATTGGGAGTTTGGGATTAGCAGATGTAAACTGTTATATAGAGAGTGGATAAACAGCAAGGTCCTACTGTAGAGCACAGGGAACTATACTCGATATCCTGTGATAAACCATAATGGAAAAGAATACAAAAAGGAACATATATGTGTATAACTGAGTCACTTTGCTGTACAGTGGAAACTAACACAATTGTAAATCAACTAGACTTCAATAAAATAAATTTTTTAATAAATAAATAAAACTCCAGAATTTCAGAATAAACTGCAGCTGTCAGTTGGTGCCAACTCTCCATGAGGCAGGGATCTCACAGCATCCCCTCAACCATCCAGAGTCCTTGTTTAGATATTATTTACTGATTAACCAGCTGGAGAAACCAAAGCTCCTTAGGCGTTGGCCTTGTGTGCTCCATCAAGCTCAGGTCTACAGGGCTTGGAAGGAATGGACATTCCCCCAGCACCCCATCGAGACTCCAGGGGTCTGGCTTACCTGCTGCGTATACACGTGCCTGATGTGACTTAAGCTTACTTACGTCATGTCGGCCTCCTAGGTGCCTAATGCACAGGCAACACTCAAACACCACCCAACCACCAGATGGTTGGGTTACAGATAATCTATTCACTTACTCACAATCACAAATACTTTTTGGATTTCCACAAGATACCAGGCACTACTCTCTGTGCTGAAAGTACAGATCAGTGGCCTGTCTTTGTAGAGTTTACATTGTAAACGGAGGAGACATAAAATAAGCTAATAAATAAGTCTAAAATGGGTTGGGTACTGATAAGTGCCATCTAAAAAGAACCAATTTGGGGAGATGGAAAGTAATGAATTGGGTCGTGTCCACAGAATGGTTAACCAAGGCCTCTCTGACGAGGTAGCTTTGGGACAGAGATTTCAACATGGTGAGGGCACGAGCCAGGAGGCTGGATCTGGGGAAGGTGGGGATGTTCAGGGGAAGATCTGGGCTTCATTGTCTGTGGAGAGGAAGGAAGAGGCCAGACAGAGAAGCATGGAGGATGACAGATGGGACCTCAGAGGCCCAGCAGGGACTTGAGATTTCCTCAGAGCTAATAGGAGCCTCTGGAGGGCTGGACCAGAGGAACGGAACCATCTGCTGTGGAAGGTTTAGTCTGACTCCTCTCTCTGCTATTTGAGGGGCAGTCTACAAGGGTGAAGGAAGAAGGCAAATTAACAAGCTATATCATCAAGAACTGTTGTCAGAATTTGAACATATGACTTTATTTAACCCTTGCAACAACACTATGAGGGGGCTATTGTTTTCCTCATTTTATAAGTTGGGAAACTTAGAAACAGAGAGGTTAAGGAACTTTCTCAGTAACACACAGCCAGGAAGCAGTGAAGCCAGGATTTAAAGCAGGCAACTTAGTTCCTGAGTCCTTGCTGATAAGGCTTGTGCTGTATGGACCCATCCAGCGTAACCCTCTGTGGAGCATCAGGCAAAAAGCTGTCTTCCTAACATGGATAAGTGATAACTCATTCATCTAGAAACTCTCTGAATAATAAAATAAATAACTAATAAGGACCTACTGTAGAGCACAGGGAACTCTACTCAACACTCTCTAATGACCTATATGGGAAAAGAATCTTAAAAATAGTGGAGATATGTATATGGGTAACTGATTCACTCTGCTGGACACCTGAAACTAACACAACATTGTAAATCAACTATACTCCAATACAAATTTTTAAAAATCCTTGAGTAAATATATAGACGTAAAGAAGTCTAGTGTTTGTTTATTTATCTATCTATCCTATATCTCTTAACTAATACTTTGCTAAAGCTCAGCTAAGAAAAGAGTATATTAACATGAGTTAAGCTTATGACATCTTATTCCTAGGAGATACCTATGAAGCAGGTATTCATCCCCATTTCACAGATAAAGAAACTGAGGCTCCAGCAAGTTTAAGTAACAGGCCCACGGTAGGGACTAAGATCTTGTTCTTACTCTAAACACTGTTGCCTGCACCCTCCATCTTCCCAATAGTCCTTGAAAGAAAACACACACTGTGTTCTCATAGGATGGGGGGAAGATTCTATGCTAGACAACCAGACAGGAGGCTTGGGCCAGAAGAATAAATGGGGAAATGTGGGGACTCTATATTCTGGGAGCAAAAATATTTAGCATTACCCAAAACCTCCAGGCCTGGGAAAGTGATACTGCCCGTATGAAACAAGGTCGACAGCTGTCAACAAGCTCTTCCCATTGGTGAAATCCAATGCGGGGACCAAGTTTGGACACCCTCAATGCTAAGTGAGAGCAGAAGAGAGTTCCCAGTGAGTTTCACTGTCCAGGGGGAGCTGCATGTGGGGACAACTCAAACCACACTTCTGAAGTGATGGGCTCTGAGCTGTCAACACGCTCAGAAGGGGAATAAGCAAATCTCAGTAGGCTGCTCCCCAGACAATGTTCGACCAAGGTGCTGCAGCTGCTGAATATGCCAACAAACTGCTGGCCACATCTGGAGGGCAGCCTGGAAACCAGAGAGGAGATATGACCCCTCCCTCCTGTAAAACTGCAGTTCCCTGACCTTAACTGTGATAAAACAAAGCTACAGAAGGTCAACTGCCCAGAGAAATCCAAACCTGGTTTTGTTATAGTCAGCATTTCCTGAGCCCTGAAAATGTGCCAAGAACAACCTCAGAGATTTTCTCATCATTCAGTCTTACAACAACTAGATTAAGCGTGTTTTATCTCCATCTGATGTATGCTGAACCTGAGGCCAAGAGAAGCTAATGATGTCCCCAGGGCCACATAGCTGATAACTGGTTAATTCAAGATCCAAAGTTCAGCTCCTTAGATTGCAAAGCCATAGTCCATTCACTTTGCCAGAGGTCAGGCCAACTCCACACATCAGCTCCTCCCCACATGTCCTCCTGCTGGTGGGCATCTTTACCTGCCTAGTGGTGCTTCTCACCCCTCCCCAGCACACCCTCCACTTCAGCCAGGTGGCCGGGTGACGGCCTCTTTCCCAAAGCCTCTAGGCTCCCTCCCACATTGCAGGCCTTGCTACCCCTGCTGCTCACCATCCCACAGGTAACCATGACCCCTCAGCCCCAACAAGCCACTATCCCCTGAGCACTCATCCACAGGGTCTGGCAGCCAAACCTCAAGCACAATTGACTACAAGAATCAATGCACATATCACCAAAAAGAACACAAATAACTAATGTTGGAGAGGATGTGGAGAAAAGGGAACTCTCCTACCCTGTTGGTGGGAATGTAAATTGGTGCAGGCACTATAAAAACCAGTATGGAGTTTCCTCAAAAAACTAAAAATAGAAATACCATATCACCCAGCAATTCCACTCCTGAGTATATATCCAAAGAAAACAAAAACACTAATTGGAAAAAATACATGCACCCAAACGTTCATAGCGGCATTATTTACAATTGCCAAGGTACGGAAGCAACATAGGTGTCCATCAACAGATGAATGGATAAAGACATGGTATATATATATGGAACACTACTCAACCATAAAAAAGAATGAAATGAAATTTGGCCATTTACAGCAACATGGATGCATTCAGAGGGCATGATGCTAAGTGAAATAAGTCAGACAGAGAAAGACAAATATGATAGGATATCATTTATATATGGAATCTAAAAAATACAACAGACTAGAAGAAGAAAACAAAAAAGAAGCAGACTCACAGATATAAAGAACAGACTAGTGGTTGGTTTCCAGTGGGGTGAGGGAAGGGGGAGGGACAATATAGGGGTAGGGGGAAAGGGGGGGTTATTTTGGGATTATATGAAATCATGTGTGTGAAAATTGTAAAGCACTATAGAATTTTAAAAATCTTCCATTCAGAGGGCAGACAGCAGAAGCAAGAAGGACTACAATCCTAAACCCTGTGGAACGAAAACTACATTCACAGAAAGACAGACAACATGAAAAGGTAGAGAACTATGTACCAGATGAAGGAACTAGATATAACCCCAGAAAGACAACTAAATGAAGTGGAGATAGGCAAGCTTCCAGAAAGAGATTTCAGAATAATGATAGTGAAGAAGATCCAGGACCTAGGAAAAAGAATGGAGGCAAAGATGGAGAAGAGGCAAGAAATGTTTAACAAAGACCTAGAAGAATTAAAAAACAAACACCTAGAAGAATAAAGAACAAACAAACACATGTGAAAAATACAAAAACTGAAATGAAAAATACACTAGAAGGAATCAATAGCATAATAACTAAGGGAGAAGAATGCATAAGTGACCTAGAAGAAAGAATGGTGGAATTCACTGCTGCAGAACAGAATAAAGAAAAAAGAATGAAAAGAAATGAAGACAGCCTAAGAGACCACTGGGACAACATTAAACACACCAACATTCACATTATAGGGGTCCCAGAAGGAGAAAAGAGAAAGGACCTGAGAAAATAGTTGAAAAGACTATAGTCAAAAACTTCCCTAACATGGGAAAGGAAATAGCCACCGAAGTCCAGGAAGTGCAGAGAGTCCCAGGCAAGGAGAAACACACCAAGACACATAGTGCTCAAATTGACACAAAATAAAGACAAAGAAAAATTATTAAAAACAACAAGGGAAAACAGACAAATAATATACAAAGTAACTCCCATAAGGTTAACAGCTGATTTCTCAGCAAAAACTCTACAAGCCAGAAGGGAGTGGCACGATATATTTAAAGTGATGAAAGGCAAGAACATACAACCAAGATTACTCTACGCAGCAAGGATCTCATTCAGATTCAATAGAGAAATCAAAAGCTTTAGAGTCAAGCAAAAGCTAAGAGAATTCAGCACCATCAAACCAGCTCTACAACAAATGCTAAAGGAACTTCTCTAAGTGGGAAACACAAGAGAAGGAAAGGACCCACAAAAACAAACCCATAACAATTAAGAAAATGGTAATAGGAGCATACATGTTGATAATTATCTTAAACGTGAATGGCTTAAATGCTCCAACCAAAAGACACAGGCTTGCTGAATGGACACAAAACAAGACCCATATATATGCTGTCTACCAGAGACCCAATTCAGACCTAGGGACACATACAGACTGAAAGTGAGGGGATGGAAAAAGTTATTCCATGCAAATAGAAATCAAAAGAAAGCTGGAGTAGCAATACTCATATCAGATAAAATAGTCTTTAAAATAAAGAATGTTACAAGAGACAAGAAAGGACACTACATAATGATCAAGGGATCAATCCAAGAAGAAGATATAACAATTACAAATATATATGCACCCAACATAGGAGCACCTCAATACATAAGGTAACTGCTAACAGCTATAAAAGAGGAAATCGACAGTAACACAATAATAGTGGGGGACGTTAACACCTCCCTTACACCAATGGACAGATCATCCAGACAGAAAATTAATAAGGAAACATAAGCTTTAAATGACACAATAGACCAGATAGCTTTAACTGATATTTATAGGACATTCCATCCAAAAAGAGCAGATTACACTTTCTTCTCAAGTGTGCACGGAACACTCTCTGGATAGATCACATATTGGGTCACAAATCAAGCCTCAGTAAAGTTAAGAAAATTGAAAATATATAAAGCATCTTTTCTGACCCCAACACTATGAGGTTAGAAATAAATGACAGGGAAAAACACGTAAAAAACACAAACACATGGAAGATAAACAATACGTTACTAAATAACCAAGAGATCAATGAAGATAAAGAGGAAATCAAAAAATACCTAGAGACAAATGACAATGAAAACATGACAATCCAAAAGCTATGGGATGCAGCAAAAGCAGTTCTAAGAGAGAAGTTTATAGCGATAAAATTCTACACCAAGAAACCAGAAACGTCTCAAATAAAGAATCTAACCTTACACCTAAAGGAACTAGAGAAAGAAGAAAAAACAAAACCCAAAATTAGGAGAAGGAAAGAAATTTTAAAGATCAGAGCAGAAATAAATGAAAGTGAAACAAAGAAAACAATAGCAAAGATCAATAAAACTAAAAGCTGATTCTCTGAGAAGATAAACAAAATTGATAACCATTAGCCAGATTCATCAAGAAAAAAAGGGAGAGGATTCAAATCAACAGAATTAGAAATGAAAAAGGAGAAGGAACAACTGACACTGCAGAAATACAAAGAATCCTGAGCAATTACTACAAGCAACTATATACCAATAAAATGGATAACCTGGAAGAAATGGACAAATTCTTGGAAAAGAACAACCTTCTTAGACTGAATCAGGAAAAAATAGAAAATATAAACAGACCAATCACAAGCACTGAAATTGAAACTGTAATTAAAACTCTTCCAGCAAACAAAAACCCAGGACCAGATGGCTTCACATGTGAATTCTTTCAAACATTTAGAGAAGAGCTAACACCCATCCTTCTCAAACTCTTCCAAAAAATTGTAGAGGAAAGAACACTCCCAAACTCATTCTACAAGGCCACCATCACCCTGATACCAAAACCAGACAAAGATACTACAAAAGTAGAAAATTACAGACCAATATCACTAATGAATGTAGATGCAAAAATCCTCAACAAAATACTAGCAAACAGAATCCAACAATACATTAAAAGGATCATACAACATGATCAAGTGGGATTTATCCCAGGGATGCAAAGATTCTTCAATATATGCAAATCAATCAATGTGATACACCATATTAACAGAGTGAAGAATAAAAACCATATGATCATCTCAATAGATGCAGAAAAAGCTTTTTACCATTTATGGTAAAAAAATCTCCAGAAAGTGGGCATAGAAGGAAACTACCTTAACATAGAAAAAGACTATATACAACAAACTCACAGCAAATAGCCTTCTCAATGGTGAAAAGCTGACAGCTTTTCCTCTAAGATCAGGAACAAGACAAGGAGGTCCACTCTCAACACTATGATTCAACATAGATTTGGATGTCCTAGCCACGGCAATCAGAGAAGAAAAAGAAAGAAAAGGAATACACATTGGAAAAGAAGTAAAACTACTAGAGCTAATCAATGAATTTGGTAGTTTCAGGATACAAAATTAATGCACAGAAATCTCTTGCATTCCTATACACTAACAACGAAAGATCAGAGAAATTAAGGAAACAATCTCATTCATCATTGCAACGAAAAGAATAAAATACCTAGGAATAAACCTACCTAAGGAGACAAAAGACCTGTATTCAGAAAACTATAAGATACTGATGAAAGAAATCAAAGATGACACAAATAGATGGAGAGATATACCATGTACTTGGATTGGAAGAATCAATGTTGTGAAAATGACCATCGTACCCAAAACAATCTACAGATTCAATGCAATCCCTATCAAATTACCAGTGACATTTTTTACAGAACTAGAACAAAAAAATACACAATTTGTATGGAAACACAAAAGACCCCAAATAGCCAAAGCAATCTTGAGGGGAAAAATGGAGTTGGAGGAATCAGACTCCCTGACTTCAGACTATACTACAAAGCTACAGTAATCAAGACAATATGGTACTGGCACAAAAACAGAAATATAGATCAATGGAACAGGATGGAAAGCTCAGAGAGAAACCCATGCATCTATGGTCAACTAATCTATGACAAAGGAGACAAAGATATACAATGGAGAAAAGACAGTCTCTTCAATAAGTGGTGCTGGGAAGACTGAACAGCTACATGTGAAAGAATGAAATTAGAACACTTCCTAACACCATACACAAAAATAAACTCAAAATGGATTAACGACCTAAATGTAAGATTGGACACTATAAAACTCTTAGAGGAAAACATAGGAAGAACACTTTGACATAAATCACAGCAAGATCTTTTTGGACCCACCTCCTAGAGTAATGGAAATAAATATAAACAAATGGGACCTAATGAAATTTAAAAGCTTTTGCACAGCAAAGGAAACTGTAAACAAGATGAAAAGACAAGCCTCAGAATCAGAGAAAGTATTTGCAAATGAATCAACGGACAAATGATTAATCTCCAAAAATATATAAACAGCTCTTGCAGCTAAATATTAAAAACACAAAGCGCCCCATCCAGAAATGGGCAGAAGACCTAAATAGATATTTCTCCTAAGAAGACATACAGATGACCAAGAGGCACATAAAAAGCTGCTTAACATCACTAATAATTAGAGAAGTGCAAATCAAAACTACAATGAGGTATTACCTCACACCAGTCAGAATGGCCATCATCAAAAAATCTACAAACAACAGGTTCTGAAGAGGGTATGGAGAAATGGAAACCCTCTTACACTGTTGGTGGGAATGTAAATTGATACAGCCACTATGGAGAACAGTATGGAGGTTCCTTAAAAAGTTAAAATTAGAATTACTGTATGACCCAGCAATCCCACTACTGGGCATATACCCAGAGAAAATCATAATTTAAAAAGACACATGCACCCCAGTGTTCATTGAAGCACTATTTACAATAGCCAGGTCATGAAGCAACCTAAATGCTCATCGATAGACAATGGATAAAGAAGTATGGTACATATATACAATGGAATATTACTCAGCCATAAAAAGGAACAAAATTGGGTCATTTGTAGAGATGTGGATGGACCTAGAGATTGTCATACAGAGTGAAATAAGTCAGAAAGAGAAAAACAAACATTGTATATTAACACATATATGTGGAATCTACAAAAATTGTAGAGATGAACCAGTTTGCAAGGCAGAAGTAGAGACAGATATAGAGAACAAACGTATGGACACCAAGGGGGGAAAGTGGGGTGGGGGTGGTGGTGATGGGATGAATTGGGAGATTGGAATTGACATATATACACTAATATGTATAAAATAGATAACTAGGGCTTCCCTGGTGGCGCAGTGGTTGAGAGCCCGCCTGCCGATGCAGGGGACACAGGTTCGTGCCCCGGTCCGGGAAGATCCCACATGCCACGGAGCGGCTGGGCCAATGAGCCATGGCTACTGAGCCTGCGCATCTGGAGCCTGTGCTCTGCAACGGGAGAGGCCACAACAGTGAGAAGCCCGCGTACCGCAAAAAAAAAAAAAAAAAAAAATCTGTTAAAATAGATAACTAATAAGAACCTGTTGTATAAAAAAAGATAAAGTAAAACAAAATTCAAAAAAATAAATAAAATAAAAAATCTTCCATTCAATAATAAATAAGTAAACAATAAATAAATTAAAAGAATCAATAGAACAGTTAATAATTTGCTTTCTTGTATTGGTCTCCTATTGTTTCACTTTCTCCATCAGGTTATATGACATCTGTGAATTCTGACAGTGAAGAGGGAAGAGGTGACAAGTGGCAGTGGGCAACTGTCTGTCACATGTGCCCAGACCTCTGTGATTACAGGAGTTGACCACACGGAGAGGAAATACAATAGGTAAGTAGAAAGTGTTGGTCTTCTACAGCCAAGGAGGATTGAGATTGGTCAAACCTATAAAGCAGCAAGGGAGGGGGCTGAGAGGTATTTATGGGCTCCTGTAGCCTCAGAAAAGTGGGGTGGCCTGTGGATACACACCAGAGCTTCACACCCTCAGACTCATCCACCCACCAGGCCAAGTTGTAAATAAAACTGAGCAGATGTGCCTTTAAATAGCTCCTATTTGTGTTACTCCAATGATCCCATGGAAGGTAGGTACAGCCTCCCTGTAGAGGTAATACTTGGACTAACAGAATTACAGTGTAAATCAAAAAGAAATGAACACCATGGCAGAGTGGACAAGAGCCCAAGTTGTTGCCCTTGAATCCTGGCTCTGATACACTAACTGAACAAACAAAGGCAACTTCTCTGTACTTCACTTTGCATCTAGAAAGTGGGTTTAATCAGATTTAACAGGAGTTAACATTGGTTAAGCCTTTTCACAAGTTCCTCTCACATAGCTAGTGCTCAACGAAGACTGTGTATTGCCATTTTTTGTTCTATATGCAAGGAAAAAAATGGTTGTGACTTTTTTCATTATCCAAGTTGAAGAAAATTATTCACATCAAGCTTGACCTGATTTCTTTTTTTTATTTATTTATTTTTGGTTGTGTTGGGTCCTCGTTGCCACACACAGGCTTTCTTTAGTTGCAGTGAGTGGGGGCTACTCTTCGTTGTGGTGTGTGGGCCCCTCATTGCAGTGGCTTCTCTTGTTGCAGAGCACAGGTTCTAGGTGTGTGGACTTCAGTAGTTGTGGCTCGTGGGCTCCAGAGCACAGGCTCAGCAGTTATGGCACACTGGCCCAGTTGCTCCGCAGCATGTGGGATCTTCCTGGACCAGGACTCGAACCTCTGTCCCCTGCATTGGCAGGCAGATTCTTAACCACTGCACCACCAGGAAAACCCAAACGGATTTCTTATATTTCAAAACTCTTTACTCACATTTAAACTTTTAACTTGTGTGAATGTATTTTTTACTTTATTTAATGGAAGTATAGTTGATTTACAATGTTGTGTTGATTTCTGTGATACAGCAAAGTGATTCCGTTATACATATATATACATTCTTTTTCATATTCTTTTCCATTATGGTTTATCACAGGATATTTAATATAGTTCCCTGTGCTATACAGTAGGACCTTGTTGTTCATCCATTCTATATATAATAGTTTGCATCTGCTAATGTCAACCTCCCAATCCATCCCTCCCCAAGCCCCCTCCTCCTTGGCAATCATAAGTCTGTGCTCTATGTCTCTGAGTCTATTTCTCTTTCATAGATAAGCTCATTTGTGTCATATTTTAGATTCCAATATAAGCGATATCATGATATTTGTCTTTCTCTGTCTGAGTTACTTCACTTAGTATGATAATCTCTAGGTCCATCCTTGTTGCCATAAATGTCATTATTTCATTCTTTTTTATGGTTGAGTAGTATTACATTGTGTGTGTGTGTAAATATATATATATATATATATATATATATATATATATATATATATATCACATCTTCTTTATCCATTCATCTGTCGATGGACATTTAGGTTGCTTCCATGTCTTGGCTATTGTGAATAGTGCTGCAATGAACATAGGGGTGCATGTATCTTTTTGAATTATCATTTTGTCCAGATATATACCCAGGAGTGGGATTGCTGGATCATATGGTGGTACTATTTTCAGTTCTTTGAGGAACCTCCATACTGTTGTCCATAGTGGTTGCCCAATTTACGTTGTGTAAATGTATTTTGAATCAGTCCAAAAATGCATTGTACAAATAGACATCTTCTCATGTTGGAATTCCCATCTCATCTTTGGGGAGCAGTCAAATGCCATTTGCTAACAATCCCCACCTCAATGGCTGAGAAGTGGCTGTCATCTCCCACACATGCTCATTGTACAAATTCTCATGTGCACATCTTTGGCAACATAATGGCAAATAAGAAAAATCAAAGCATGTTTGTTCACTTACTTGATTCAATAAAAACACAAGAATATTCTGTATAATTTTCAGTCGAGCATCACATCAGCATTGGCCTCATGACTTGTTGCTGATGCCAAATTTGCCATTCAAGGAAGGCACATCAATTTATTTCTGGGAACATGTTACAGTGTTCTTAGATCAGGAGATCCAAGAACAAGATGCCAAACCGCTCTATCAGTGAGAATTGTCACCTAGAGCACTAATTTTTAAAAGATAGCAGTAATAGAAAATAAGGCTCAGGAAAAAAATAGTCTCCGAAAGATTAAGTAATCTGCTTAAAGGCACACCATCATTTCTATTTCCAACAAGACTGAACTACATAACTCAGACCAATCTTTCCTTCAGAGACCATTAAAAAGTCTGGACAAAAGAAAAAGAACAAAAATCTTGTTGAAAGCGCTGATCCACTAACAGATAGTAAGGCTTATTTGGTTGAGCCCACCATTCAAGGTGACTTTAGCCATGGAATATTTGCTGGTCAAGCTGAGATAGACCAAAGGCTGAGCTGTACCCTGAAATTTGTGGAAATAGCAGGGCAAAATCATGGGAGGAAATCTAGGTAAACCACCCTTCACTTTGGTCTGGGAGGGGCAAGAAAGCACTATATCCTAAGACTGAGAGTAAACTGGATGTTAACCAGCTCTTTCACGGACAACAGTCTGGCGTCACATCACCTGATGGCCCAGAAAACCTCAATTTAGTTTTAAATGAATTTAGATTAAGATGGCCCCAAAAAGTAGTGCCTCTAGACTCATGGTGAAAGCAATGGAAATCCTCTCCAGATGGAGAGAATACCATGGTAGGCCTCAAGTTATTTCAACAAATAAATTTTCACTGTAATGCCCAGAACATAGTCAAAGATCACCAGGCACATGTGAAGACAAACACCATGAGCTAGCAGAAAAATTGAACAACAGAAACAGACCAACAGAGACTCCAGATATTGAAATTATTAGATATAGATTATGAAACAATACTTAAGTTCAATGCCATGAGCCAGGCTTTAAGATTTCACAAAAAATCAGGATATCTAAAAAGTGCCATCATAGATTTTTTTAAAGAGTCAAATAGAGGTTTTGGACCTGAAATATACAATAATTTAAATCAAGATTTGAATGAACGAATTTACAAAAAATTAGATATAGGTGAGAAAAGACCATCCAGAATAAAACACTGTGTTACAAAAGGGGAGAGGTGAATAGCATTTTTTTTTAATCTGAAATAATTTGAGAAAGAGCAAAGCAAGAAAAATAGGGCAGGATAGGTAATTAACTAGCACATCATGAGAAGGTAGATTTAAATATAGATATAATTTCAGTAAAAATGCTTCAGTTAAAAGACTAAGATTATCATACTGGATTCAAAAGTTTATATTTTATTCTAGTTAGAAGAACTGCATCTAAAATGTACAAAAATTCAAAAAAGGTTGAAAATAAAAAATGGTAAAGGGTATCCATGCAAACACTAACTAAAAGTAACTAGTGCAGCTACATTACAAGAGCTGAAATAGAATCGGTGGCAAAAAAACATTATTAGAAATGAAGAGGATTATTTCTCAATAAAAGCAGGATCAATTCACTAGGAATTATAACCGTTCTAAATTTGGATGCATCTAATAACATGGCCGCTAAATATACAAAGCAAATATTTACAGAACTGTAAGGACAAACAGGCACATTTATAAGATAATGGCAGATGTTAGCACACTCTCTCAGTAATTGATAAAACAAGCATATTTTTTTTTAAGTAAGGCTATAGAACAATTTGACCTGATTAAAACAAACATACAAACTATAGCACCTAACGACTGAAAAATACTTAACTTTTTTTAATTGGCTATACTGTGAGCCACAAAGCAAGTCTTCACAAACTTCAAGAGTTTAAAATCCTAAAGAGCTGCACTGTGCAATATGTTTCTCATGAGACACATAGGGCTATTCAAAATTGTTAATTAAAATTAAATAAGATTTAAAAGTCAGTTCCTCAGTCACGCTAACCACATTTCAAGTGGTTAGTAACCACATGTAGCTAGTGTTTATTTGTAATTCTCAGTCCTTTTTCAGTTGTCTCTATAACATTTAAACCATATGAAAAAATGTACTTAGCTGTCTCTTTACCAACAAACGTATTCTTTACTAATATGTGTTTTGTCTGTCTCCCCACCTAGAAGTATATTCTGTGAGGTCAAGAACCATATTTGTCATATTCACCCTGGGACCTACTTAGTGAAACTTTACTGAATTGATTAATTAATTAGTGATTCTCTATTATATTTTCTTATAATATAAACTGAAGTTGGTAGATTGAATTGACTCACGTCAAATGAAAATTTCAAGCAAAGAATTCTTAGAGAGAGAGAAGTGGAAAGATATTTCACTTTCTCTATCGATTATACATTCTAGAAATGATTCGTGTGGATTAGTGCTTCAATTTTGGATTTAAGAAATTATACAAATGTCTGAATGTAGGGGGCTGAGGCTCTGGAGTCACACTTGCCTCGATGATCTAAAATTCCCCTCTTTTGGTATAAAGTTGTTCAGAATAACCTCATACTATTCTTTTTCCTCAGAATAAAGTATGGACTCTATCCACCAAGATCTTTAACAATGACCCAGAGTCACCAATGAAAGCAGGCATTCCTGTCAGCCTGAGAATGTCATGTTGTCATTAGAGCAATTAGAAATGAGGCAGAAATAAAATCAGAAGTACTTGTGTACCATCCTTTATCTTGAAGCAATTAGAGGGCCACCAGAAGGTTCTAAATAAAGAGGAGATGTCCTGGGATACCCCAAATGTGAAGAGCTTTGACCAATGGTTGAATTTTGGAGGACCTTCCAGCTTCCCTGAACTAGGTGCAAAGGTCACCCTTTTTGCTTCACTGCTCCCATTTCAGAGAATGTTTGTTCCTGTGGATAAGGGTTTCCCTACATGTAAAAAGTACACCTGTTGCCAGGCTTGGAGAATGGTGTAGCCTGCTGCCATGACACCAACAAAGACGAATAAAATCTCCTAAGATTTTAAGCAAGCCAGATCAGTGTCTATCTTGCAAGCCAGATCAGTCTCTATCTTCTTTATAATAGTTATTCACAAAGAATCATTAACCTCTTATCATATGGCAGACACTGCTTTGGGTGCAGAGGTTTCAGCCACTAACTAGACAGGCAGGATCCCTGCTTTCACAGAGCTTGCATTCCAGAAAGAAACATAACCAATAAGCAAGCACACAAACAAATATACAGAGTAATTTCAGACAGAGATACGTTCTACAAAGAAAATAAATCAGGTGACTTGGGGCAGGAAAGTTGAGGGAAGTGAGCTGGGGAGAGGGTTAGCTATTACTAAAAAGGTAAAAAAGAAATAAATAATGCCATTTGCAGCAACATGGCTGGACCTAGAGATTATCATACTAAGTGAAGCAAGTCAGACAGAGAAAAACAAATATCATGTGATATCACTTATATGTGGAATCTTAAAAATGAACTTATTTACAAAACAGAAACAAACTCACAGACATAGAGAACAGACTTATGGTTACCAGAGGGGATAGCGGGAGTGGTGGGGGGAGATAACTTGGGATTAACATATACACACTACTACATATAAAATAAATAAACAACAAGGACCTACTGTAGAGCACAGAGAATTATACTCAGTATCTTGTAATAATCTATAATGGAAAAGAATCTGTAAAAGAACAGATATACATATGCATAACTGAATCACTTTGTTGTACAACTGAAACCAACACAACTTTGTAAATTAACTATACTTCAATTAAAAAAATGTTTTAAAAAAAGGTGAGGGCTTCCCTGGTGGCGCAGTGGTTGAGAGTCCGCCTGCCAATGTAGGGGACGCGGGTTCGTGCCCCGGTCCGGGAAGATCCCACATGCCGCGGAGCAGCTAGGCCTGTGAGCCATGGCCGCTGAGCCTGAGCGTCCAGAGTCTGTGCTCCGCAATGGGAAAGGCCACAACAGTGAGAGGCCCGCGTATAGAAGAAAAAAAAAAAAAGGGTGATATTTGAAAAAGAAGCTAATGCTGACCCTGAGAAGTCCTCAAGCAGCACTCTCCAATAGAACCTTCTGTGAGAATAAAACTGTTTCACAGCTGTGCTGTCCAATGTGTGACTACAGAGCACTTGACATGTAGTTAGTGCACCTGGGGAACTGATTTTTAATCCATTTCATTTTGATCAATTTAAATTTCAATACCTCATGGACTAAGTGGCTTCCAGATCTTGAAGCAAGGCCTTCTATCAAGGGGAGAGGAAGTGCAGAAGCATCCACGGTGGGAGGGGGCCCAGTGTGTTTGAGACAGAAAGCCAGCCTCCCTGAGCTAGGGAGCACCTGGAGAAAGGTCGGCAGCCACCATACTGGGTCCTGTCTTACGCACTGTGAGGGGTTGGGTTTCATTCTAAGTAGAATTAGAAGCCAGTGGGAGGGTTTAAATGGAGGAACAACATGATCTGATTACCTAAGACAGGGGTGGGCAAGCTTTTCTTTTTTAATTTTATTCGAGTAGAGTTGATTTACAATGTTGTGTTAGTTTCAGATGTACAGCACAGTGATTCAGTTATACATACACATATAGTTATTCTCTTTCAGATTTTTTTCCCTTATAAGTTATTACAGAATATTGAGTAGAGTTCCCTGTGCTATACAGCAGGTCCTTGTAGATTATCTATTTTATACATAGTAGTGTGTGTATGTTAATCCCAAGTTCCTCATTTATCCTTCCCCACCACATTCCCCCTTTGGTAACCATAAGTTTGTGGGCAAGCTTTTCGTAAAGGTCCAGAGAGTAAATATTTCAGACTTTGCACATCACACGGTCTCCATCACAGCTGCTAAACTCTGACGTTGTAGCACAAAAATTGTCATAGACTAACTGAAAACAAACGAGCATGGCTGGGTTCCAATAGACTTTATGTATAACAATGGGCAGCTGTAGTTTGCCAACCCCTGACCTCAGATCCTCCTAGTAAACACTGCAAGCAGCCTACTCCATACTCTCTCTTGCCTTCATCATTAATAACAGAACCCCAGATTTGTTCAAGGTAACAATACACTCAGCTAAAACTGCTCACTATCCCAGATCCCCTTGAAAATAGGGTTGTCCATGAGACTCAATTATGGTCAATGAGATGTAAATGGGTATCTCTAGATAGGGCTTGGAAAGGAGCTTTTTAAGATGGGCAGCCTCAATTGGCATGCTTTCATTCAGCCTTGTGTGCTTCTTTTTTCTTCTTCCTGTATGGAACTCAGATGGATTTGGAACAGACATCTGTGTACACAAGTCAACATAAATAAGAATGGAGGCTACAGGCTAAGGATAGCAGAGAAAAATATACAGAGGGTCTGGTTTCTGTTGCATCACTTAGCAGCTGTACTAGTCATGGACTGACTTCCTCCACATTCAGGATTTTCTAACTGGATACATTACTTCCAACTGAATGCCTTCCTAGCTGATACACAGAGATCTTCAAGATAATTTGGCTAACAACATGATGGGGCAGAGATGAGGGTAGAGGATTGTCATGATATTAATGAGAGATTATCTATCATAAGCTACTGCCATGTAACAAACAGCAACAAAATCTCTTGGCATACAACAATAAGCATCTATTTCTCATGCATCTGTGATCCACTGGGGTGATTCTGATATATTGGCTGTGCTCAAGTTGGGTGCAGGTCTGCTACACATGGCTCTCATCCACATTGGGTCAGCTGACTAGCCAGGGCATGTTCTTTCCATGGCAATGGCCTAGGAAAAGTGGGGTGAACAGAACAGGAAAGGCTTCTTAAGTCCTGGGCCTGTCACTTCTATCCACATTCCATTGGCTAAAGTAAGTCACATGGCAGTCCAACATCCAGGACCAGGAAAGTACATTCCACATTTCATTGAAAGAAACACAAATTTCAGGGCAAACGGCATAGATAAAGTGAGGGGTGAAGAACTGGGGCCAAGAATGTAATACCCCACAGATAGAGAACACGGAGAAGGCAGAGCCAACTAGAGCAGATGTTTTGGTCACTTTGTGAAATCTTGCTGAGCCCTGGGGAATCTTTTTGAGAAAAGTTAGCTCTCAAGACTTCTTGTTGGAAGATGGAATAGGAATTATGCCTTTCCCCTTCAAACATTCACATGTTCTACCCCCAAAACACCCATGACTCCCAGAAATCTTCTTAAGAATTCTATATATTCAAACAATGGTTTCCAGACCCTAAAATAATATATGTGGAATAGTCATGCTCTGAAATTAGAGTTGAAGTAAGTCAGAAAGAGAAAGACAAAAACCATATGTTATCACTTATATGTGGAATCTAAAACAGGACACAAATGAATCTATTTATGAAACAGAAACAGACTCACAGACATAAAGAATAGACTTGGGGCTGCCAAGTGGGAGGGGAGTGGGAGAGGAATGGATTGGGAGTTGGGGATTAGCAGATGCAAACTATTATATACAAGATGGATAAAGAGCAAGGTCCTACTGTAGAGCACAGGGAACTATATACAATATCCTGCAATAAACCATAATGAAAAAGAATATGAAAAAGAATGTATATTCATGTATAACTGAATCACTTTGCTGAGAAGCAGAAATTAACACAACATTGTAAATCAACTATACTTCAATAAAATAAATTTTTAAAAAAAGAAATCAGAGTTGTACTTTCTGTGGGATTCTTTCCATTAAAAAAAAAATAGTAACGCTACAATAACCTTAACACTAACTTTTAGTAATAAAGACCCTTGCTTGTGTGTGGTCTTAGGCCAGCCCTGATACAGGCAGTATGGAACTGTGATCCCAATGATGACAATGATGTGATGATAATAACTAACACGTATATTTAGCACTTGTAGAGAACTAGATGCTGGGAACTGTTCTAAGCATTTGCAGCTTTAATTAATGTAGTCCTCTCAACAAGCTCCTGCAGGAGGCACTATGAGTACCACCAGTTTTCAGATGAGGAAACCTAAGGCACAGAGATGTTAACTACCTTGCCCATATCACACAGCAACTAAGTGGCACAAATAAGATTTGGACACAGATAGTCTGGCCTCAGAGCCTGTGCATGTAACCACAACTTTAAACTGTTCATTAAATGAGAAAACAACCCTAAGGCACCCATGGAATAGGATACAGATTAATGGATTCACATTCGTTGGCATCCTTTACTTATTCAAAGCAATTGAACTCATTTAAATCAACAGGTCTATGTAAACCCAGGAACGCCACCTGTGAAAACTGTAGTCTCTTCCTCCTTTTCAGGAAGATTAGGATCATTAAGTTCTAGAGACGATGATAGTTTAATTAAAAGGCAACTGTAGCATGGGAACGTTTCATTTGGGAGAGCGAATTACCGCTTATTAGAACGTCCCAAGGGGGACCAACCTGGTGATGGCTGATCAGATGTTGGAAGGATGTCATTGTTGGTGGCTGTAATTCTTGGACTTGAAAATGCGTGCTACAGCTCAGTACCCCATGAGCACCTGGGGACACAAAGTGGCAGTGGACAGCAAGCTTTCCACTCCTGCAGAAAGGCTGATTTATAAGGAAGTTGTTAATATATTTCTGCAGTGGAAAGAATGCAAATCTAGGAGACCATGCACAGGGCTGTGGTCAGGCACTGTCTCCCAGGGTAACAGGCCCCCTGCTGGGTAGGCAGTGGGGATGCTGGGCTGGAATGGCCCCTGGAAGCTGGACGGCCCCACCCAGTGGAAGAGACAGGGCTGAAACCGTTATTTTCACACCGCTTGGAAACAGACATCATGGGGTCTAAGAGTACAGAGAAGGGACGGTACCATGCCTGGAAGGGGAGGGGCAGGCACAGCTCTCAATGTCGGCACAGCTCTCAAGATCGGCACAGCCCTCAAGGTCGGCACAGCCCTGCCTTCCTGAGACAGAAGCCGCACCGAGGTGGAAACATCTTAAGGGCAAAACTTGTTCTATAAACGGACATTGTTTTCATGATTCATTTTATTCGTCTTGACTTCACAAAATCAAATGGCTTAGAATGCAAGAGAGCTGAAATCATGGCAGCCAGGCCCCTTCGATTGCAAGTGAGAAAAACAAGGGAGGTCGACTTCCTAAGGTAAGAATAAGATACTAGACTTACACCAGCTCTCTCAACTCTGAGCCCTTTAGCTATTTACCAACCTTCCAGTGAGTTAACTTGAACCCTACCTTCCCACGCATGCAGCCCTAAAGTATGGTATTTACAAAGAGTCTTCAATAACTCGTGCTATGTGGAAAATGTTACAAAATTATATGTGCAAAATAATCTCAGCTACTGTGTGTGTTGAACCAACTGCCTGACTTTGAAGAAAAGCAAGAAATTGGATAAACAGAAGGGAGAGGAATATTGTAGATTGGAAGAGACATGAGAACAAAATATTGATGCAGAAATGAGCCTGGTACACAAATAGCAATGGCGGCAAAAATGTCGGGATGCTGTAGAGATGCCGATGGAGTAAAACGGGTGCCATGGAGGTAGGGAGAGGCTTAGGACTCAGCCAGATGTGGGTTTAAATCCTAGCCAGCTATACCACCTAAGATAAATTCTTAACTTCCAAGTCCCATTTGCTCACTGATTTCTTCAGCAAATATTTCTCAAGCATCTTCTATGGGTAAAAATAAGAACTGGGGTGGGGGGTGGGGATAAATTAGGAGGTTGGGATTAGCAGATATAAACTACTATATATAAAATAGATAAACAACAAGGGTCTACTGTAGAGCACAGGGAATTATACTCAATATTTTGTAATAACCTATAATGGAAAAGAATCTGAAAAAGAATATATATATATATATATGTATAACTGAATCACTTTGCTGTACACCTGAAACTAACACAACATTGTAACTCAACTATATTTCAACATTTTTTAAGCAAAAAAAAAAGAACTAAAGAACTAGAGTCTATAGAATTGGCTCCGTTTCCCCCACTAATCAAAATGAATACAATAATACCTACCATGCAGAGTTATTGTGACAACACTACTAAAGAACCTGGCACATGACTCATCACACACACTTGGTAAGTGGTCCCAGTTGCTTTAAGCTGGCACTCTAGGTGGAGGTCCAGTATAAGAATTCACGGAGTTAGGGTGGATTCCTACAACTCAGAACACGTTCAGTAAAAAACAAAAATGAGGTGCATCTGTCCCCAGCACCTTGCAATCCCCCAGCCCCACCCCTGTCATGTACACAGACCACAAGTTCACAGCAAAGGATTTTCAAGGACATAATAGGAGCTGGTGAGCAGCAGACAGAAACACAAAGCTGCCTATTACCCTAAGCCACTTCCCATCCTGAGTGATCTGGTGCCATCAGGGAGAGCAAAGTCTCCATGTCAGGCAGCCAGTAGCCTTTTCTAGGTGGGCAGCCTTGCATTAGTAAAATGATATGAAGGAGAGGCAGCATTTTTTTAAAGGAAGAAAAACTGTCAGTAAGAAATAACTGACTCTAAACTTCACAATGAGCCTCAGTATCTTGGCGCTAAAGCCCAGATTTCAAAGAATGCCTGCCTTTTGTTTCCAAAATGTGACACTATGAGTGTCCTACACAGAGAAGAAGAAAAGGTCTCCAAGGAGTGGCAATGCTTGTCATCCTTTCAGAGCACCCAGGAGTATAAAGTGGCTCATCTGAAATTGGAGAACCAACCAATTTGGATGTTAAGGTTTGGCTTATGAGTGAATGGTGAAGAGAAAGATGTCCCCAGGAGGGAAGAGACATTCAAACAGAATTATAGATTTTCAAAGCTGGAAGGAACTTCAGTCCTCAAAGGGTTGAGGCAACTGGGAGAAACCAGAAAAGCGAAGCAACTTGCCCAGAGGAACCAAGCTAGAGAGGACAGTGTCTTAGCTTGGGTTCCCTGGAGAGCAAAGACTTGGGTGCAGGCCACCTGTTCTGGGGGGTGATCCCAGGAAACAAGGGCTGGGGAGACTGAGACAGGGAAGGAGGAAAAGCCAAGCAAAGATGGCATTGCCAAGGTCACTGCTACAGGCAACGGGAGCTCCTAGTCCAAAAGGACCCCCTGAGCAGTACACACAGTGCCCCTCAGGATTATTTGCCAGGAGGATGAGAGACAGGAGCATTGGTCTGGCCAGGTCCTGTCCCCGGTGGTAAAGAATTGATCCTGCAGGGCTTAACTCCCCTGCACATCTGCACACACACTGCGTGTGATTGAAAGAGCCCTAGGGCAGAAGACCAAGTCAAGGAGCACATTCTTAAGGCCAGACACCATCAGCAGAAACAGAATCAAAGCCTGCACAGAACTGTCCACCCCTGTTGTGGCTGAACACAGAGGTGAGGTCAAGAGAATGCAAATCGGAGCACCAGTGGCATCTACTACAAACAGCAGATTTTGAGCTGATCCCATAATGCTAATGCATATTCTGTGGGTCACGGGTGTATGACAATGACCTGAACAGTTTCTGGAAGACTTAGGAAGCCCATGCTCTTATCACACCATCTAACCAGATACTCCAGGTTCTAACCAGAAACTCAAAGTCCTAACCAGAGAACCTCATTTACATGTTGCCTTGAAGACCAAAACTGTAAAAAATCCACCATGTAATATTCCAACTCTACCTTGAGGTCACAAGGTGATCTTGAGTGCTGTTAAAAGGAAACTCTGAGCTTCTTGAAGGCACAGAAAATACTGTGTCCTAACAGGATGTTGAGGTAGATAGCTTTCACCACTAAAGCACCCTTCAGGCCAGTTTTTATATCAATACGTAACAGAGCTCTGAAAGAAAATGGGTCAGTTCTAAAGGAGCATTTAAGTAGCAGGCCTCAAAAGCCCAGAATCGATGCTGCCCTTTCCTTGTTAGGCTGCTCCTTACTTCTTCAAGGAAATTCCGTTGACAAATTAAATGTAGGACGAGTAAAGTGTCTGGGAATGTCAGAAAAAAGTGACAGGAGATGCCAGAAATCTGTCATATCCATTTGCAATGAGGCATACTAACAAGCAAACAAGGCCTGGCATTCAATTTTATTGTTCCAGGAAGGCTGCCTGGTGCTCTGCCATGTCTCTCAAGCTTAGTTGGGCAAGCTCCCAGGGAACACAGCTTCATGCCAGGGGTCTGCAAGATGCTCAATAAACATACATGTCTTCCAGGAACATCTATGCTGCTTAAAGATATCAGCAGTTTTTATAGCTAAAAGGAAATGTGATGGAGTAGAATGGCAAATTGATATTAATTTTTAAGAGAAAATGTAGAACTTTTAAGAATTTTCATACTGTTATGGACAATTTGGGCAGTAGCCCTCAGGCCCCCTAGGGGTACGATTTCACTCTCCTCTGCCCATAGAGTAATTCTGATGGAAAGGTTTAAAAATCACTGGTGAGGGAAAAAGCTCTCAGGCTCTAGATTCAAACATTTTTTTTCCTACAGAGTCATTTGGGATGAGTTATTTAACTCATTTATTTAACTTTTCTAAGCCTCAGTTTCCTCATCTGAGGTGGATAATAATGCCTACTTCTTGATGGGATATGTATATATACGTAATGGAATACAACTCCACCATAAAAAGAATGAAATAATGTCTCTTGTAGCAACATGGATGGACCTAGAGATTACCATACTAAGTGAACTAAGCCAGACAGAGAAAGACAAATACCATATGATATCACTTACATGTGGAATCTAAAATATGACACAAATGAACCTATCTACAAAACAGAAACAGACTCACAGACATAGAGAACAGACTTGTGGTCACCAAGGGATGGTGGGCGGGGTTGGAGGAGGGATGGAGTGGGAGTCTGGGATTAGCAAATGCAAACTATTATATATAGAATGGATAAACACAAGGTCTTACTGTATAGCAAGGGGAACTATATTCTAATATCCTGTGATAAACCATAATGGAAAAGAATATAAAAAGAATGTATATGCATCTATAACTGAGTCATGTTGCCGTACAGCAGAAATTAACACAACATTGTAAATCAACTGTACTTCAATAAAATATATTAAAAAATAATAATAATGCCTACTTCTTAGGGTTGTTGGGAAAATTAAATGGAACAGTATGATAAAATGACTAGAATACAGTCAGTACATAATAAACACATCTAATTCCTTATAAGATGGAAGCAAATGGAAATTCAAATAGATTCAAGAAGGGCTTAAATAGAAGAACAATGACTGCTCTGTGCACTAAGGGTCTGTGGTAGCCTGATTGCATTAATGGTCCCAGCTTTAACCCTCCCATCCCCACATTCCCACCCTTTGCTCTGTGACCTTCTGGTGCCCTCCTACTCTGATTCTGTGCTTTGCCATATGACTGGTGTCTTAGTCTGTTTGGGCTGCTGTAACAGGATGGTTATAAACAATAGAAATTCATTTCTCACCGTTCTAAAGGAAGTCAAGAAACTGGCATATTTGGTAACTGGTGAGAACCCACTTCCTGATTCACAGACCCCAATCTTCTCCTTGTAACCTCACAGAGCAGAAAGGGTGAGGGAGTGCTCTAGGGTGTCTCTTATAAGGACACAGATCAAATTCATGGGGGCCCATCCTCATGACCTAATCACCTCTCAAAGGCCCAACCCACTAATACTAGTACATTGAGCATTATGCTTCAGCAGATGAATTTGGAGGGGCACTCAAACATTCCGTCTATAGCATCTGGCTTTAAATAGTGGGATGTAGGGGTGCATGACACAAGCAGAGGCCTTAAAGGTGTCTTCACTCTGAACTTGGTCTGCTTTGCCATTTCCCATCACCTTGAGAAGGACATGGTCGGGGTAACCTGCTGAAACAGAAAGCACAGGGGAGTAGAGCCCAGCCATCTCAGTGGTCCCAGCCAAGGCCTTTCTGGATAGGCCAATGTCCAGCCATCCCCTAGGAATGTGGGCCAGCCAAGTCAGGGTCAGTGAGCGAAATAACTATGTATTATTGAGGACCACTGAACTGTTCTGGGTGTTTGCTACACAGAAGGGGTAATACACAGCTGACCCAGTGTTGTGGCTGAGTTGTGTTCCCCCCAATATTCATATGTTGAAGCCTTAATCCTCAGGACGTCAAAAAGTGAATGTATTTGGAGATGGGGCCTTTAGAGAGGTAGTTGACTTAAAATGAGGTCTTTAGGGTTGGCCCTGATCTGCTGTCACTTGTGTCACTATAAGAAGAGGAAATGTGGGCACACAAAGAGCCACCCAGGGCTCACGTGCATGGAGGAAAGACCTCGTGAGAACAGACGGAGGAGGTGACCCCCTACAAGCCACGGAGAGAGACCTGGAAACAAGGCTTCCATAACGGTCCTTAGAGAAAACCAATACGGCAGCACTTTGATGTTGGAGTTTCAGCCTCCAGAATGGTGAGAAAAGAAATGTTTTGTTTAAGCCACCAGGTCTGTGGTATTCTGCTGTGGCTGACCAACACACTATGATCATTGAGGCTTGGACAAGAGGCAGGCACTTAGACAATACAAGGGGCGGGTACTTTACTTGTGTCACGCAGCTCTGTGTGATGGGCTTTGGAACCCTGTGTCCAGGTGAGACATCTCAGTCTGGGAGGCAGACAAGGGTGCAGCCGGAGAGGTGGGCCCTGGGCATTCAGAAGGGTCTCCAGGCTGGTGTCCTTTTCACTGTGCATCACGAGGAGGTGAGATGTGGTAGACAGTTCTACCAACATTTTTACCCTTGTCCCTTGTCGAGATGAAATTCCCATCATGGTTTTAAGGACATAATTTGCCTGCCAAGAGTGAGCACATGTCAAAGTTTTACTTAACTGATCATGGGAGAATCCAGGAGAAGGGCACCCCCAAGAGCTTTGTGCAATAATTGCTGTAATAAAAATTGCTGTAATAGGGCTTCCCTGGTGGCGCAGTGGTTGAGAGTCCACCTGCCGATGCAGGGGACACGGGTTCGTGCCCCGGTCCACGAAGATTCCACATGCCGCGGAGCGGCTGGGCCTGTGAGCCATGGCCGCTGAGCCTGCGCATCCAGAGCCTGTGCTCTGCAACAGGAAAGGCCACAACAGTGACAGGCGTACCACAAAAAAAAAAAAAAAAAAAAAAAAACTAAAGACTTTTTAAATAGAGCAATAATTGCTGTGATTAAAACTAAAGACTTTTTAACTAGTATTTTAAAATAATAATAATAAACCCATTATAGGTTAATGTAAATTGCAAATAACATAGTTTTATGAAAAATAACTATTTTCCAACAGAAAAAAATTTTAGTGAGAAAAGTGGGCATGTTTTACATTTTTGTAAATTTTCTTTGAGGTCTGGCTTAATAGAACACAGCTAGACTCTCATATCTGCTTCCGCATTCAGTTTGTTACTTCATGTCATTTTGGTTGAGTAGACAAAGGAAATCCAACCTCACCCAGATATACTGTCAGAACAGGGAGGAGGGGCATTTTAATAACCCTTCTAGATCATTCTGGATCCTTTTCTTTGACACTTCCCTAAAACTAAACAAGTGGTCATTTCTCCTTGCAAGTTGTGATGAGCAATATGAGTAACATTTATTCTGAAACCACATCAATAACTTTTTGTATCGTTACAGTAGAATCCCTTGGTCCACCTTATACTTTACATGGATATTTTACCCAGGCGTTATTTTCTCATGATTGGTCATTTAGGAAATGCTGATTCACTGAACTCTACAGATCTTCCAAATGCTGACACACTTCATTATACTATAGCAAAAACTTCATTAATATCACCACTGATTTTGTCAGTGAAACAGATTTTTTTTTTTTTTTACTGTGAGTATGTGAGTATGCAGTAACGAGGGCTATGATTTGTGCTAAGGTACGAGCCGTTTTACCCACTATTGGTTTTGTCCCGTGTGCAAATGTCAACCCAGCAAAAAATGCAAATAACATCTTCATGGTATCATGAAAATGGTTTTGAGCTCACAGACACCCTGCAAGGGTTTTGGCATTCCCAGGGATTTCCCAGCCCACACTTTGGGAAGTAGTTCTCCAGCATGATGCTGAAGAGATAAGCTGTCATCTTTTTGACTTGTCTCCAAGTTTTAGCTCGTATTTCTTAATACCTCTGACTCTCACAAAAATAAACAGACCTAGAGTCTGTCATACAGAGTGAAGTAAGTCAGAAAGAGAGAGACAAATACCGTATGCTAACACATATATATGGAATCTAAGAAAAAAAAATGTCATGAAAAACCTAGGGGTGAAACAGGAATAAAGACACAGACTTACTAGAGAATGGACTTGAGGCTATGGGGAGGGGGAAGGGTAAACGGTGACAAAGCGATAAAGAGGCATGGACATATATACACTACCAAACGTAAGGTAGATAGCTAGTGGGAAGCAGCCGCATAGCACAGGGAGATCAGCTCGGTGCTTTGTGACCGCCTGGAGGGGTGGGATAGGGAGGGTGGGAGGGAGGGAGACGCAAGCGGAAAGAGATATGGGAACATATGTATATATATAACTGATTCATTTTGTTGTGAAGCTGAAACTAACATACCATTGTAAAGCAATTATACTCCAATGAAGATGTTAAAAAAAAATAAAAAAAATAAAAATAAAAATAAACAGAGATCATTCAACCACGGTTGGTGTTACTGACCAGGGTTTTTGGCCTCCTTAATCAATAGAAATTGATCAGAGGCCAGACAAGAAACTCAGGCAAGGTTTTATTGGGGCCCCTGCTGCAGCAGGGGGGATTGAAAACAAGTAACAGGTTCCCTTGCTCCGCTCCCTGAGGGAGGGCAAGCTGGTTCCTTATATGGGGTGAGGGTAGGAGTGTGTCCAGGGGTTGGGCTGGAGGGGTGGCTTAGGTGTTTTGCCCACCCCTTAGGTGGTGTTGAATGCAGGGGGCATACGTAGTACAGTTTTTGCTCCCAGATCTTCAGAAGTGGCAGTTGGATTTTTGGTCTTTTTGTCCATAATTTGCCCCAACTGCACATGCATGCAGTTATTTTTAGTCCCTTATAGTTTCTTTGTATTTGGTTGCTTGGAGACATTTGTCCCGGTGCAAGCATTGCAGCAAAGGGTTCCAGGCCCCAGGTCCCAGCCTGTCTCATTGGGAGCAGGGGAGGGTTAGGGTTGTGGCAGGTGAGAGGGGGAGGGTTGCATGGCTGTCACTCCCCGAAGTACAAAATATGTAAGCGAGACCACTCTGAAGAAGGGAAATCGTCTCCCGATTTGGGTCTGCCAGATAGAGCGCGACACCGAAAGCAGGCATTAAGTCAGGGAAATCTCCCTGAAAGCAGATCTGACTACCCAAAAGCAAGTGGGGTGGGCTCACAAGTTTTTAACTGCAACCCAATGTTCATTTACCATTAATCAACAAAGTTAATTAGCAGATAATCGCTGCCCCTTAGGGTGTGTGCTACTCAAAGCTCTCAGCAGATAAATACATTTCAAAACAAAACAAAACAAACAACCCAACTCTTTAGAAATTAGTGTGAATGTAGTCTTTTTTCCTCCACCTTGTAAATAGCATACAGATGCTTTTTCCTTCAGGATGTCTAGGCCCTTAGGAGCCCCGGGCCCCATGTTTTCTAGACAGAGTGCATGGAGTGGGTGGGGTTAAGAGCACGCACTAGTCAGCCAATCATTGACCAAGGTTTCCCATGCCAGGAGATCCAGACCAAATGCTGAGCAAAAACAGACCTGGTCCCCACTCAAGGTCCAGGAGGAGGGAGGCTTTCAAGAGAGAGCCACACAATTGAATGCGAAATTACAGGGCGCCCTAAGGGAAAGGAATGTGGTACCATGAGAATATATTTTTTAAAAAAATAATGGAGGAGGGATGGATCAGGAGTTAGGGATTAGCAGATGCAAACTATTATATACAGAATGGATAAACGTCAAGGTCCTACTGTAGAGCACAAGGAACTATATTCAATATCCTGTGATAAACCATAATGGAAAAGAATACGAAAAAGAAGATATATATATATGTGTGTGTGTGTGTGTGTAACTGAATCACTTTGCTGTACAGTAGAAATTATCACAGCATTGTAAATCAACTATACTTGAATAAAATAATTTAAAAAACAAAACCATCTTGGAATTCCCTGGTGGTCCAGTGGTTAGGACTCTGTGCTTCCACTGCAGGGGGCAAGGGTTCGATCCCTGGTTGGGGAACTAAGATCCCACAAGCCACGCAGCTCGGACAACAAAAAACATCTTGGCCTGGAAGCAAAGTCTTCTGCTCTGTTATCTGGAGACTGGGTAGGAGCTCATGGTCACAGGCTGCTGGGGGACCAAGAGACACAGGTGACCGAGGCCCTGTATCAGCACAGAGGAAGGTGCACCAACGTTGTTAAGAAGCACGAGAGTGAGGGAAGGTGAAAGTCAGACCGGATCAACTGAAGAATGTGGATCGTTACACTGAGAGCAATGGGCAGCCAATGAGGACTCTTCAGCAGGGTCTGGTGTCATGATTCAATTTGCATTGAAAATAACACTGAATATGCAGTGGGGCGGATGGTGAAAGAGCCACCCAAGTGAAATAAGGAAACTACCTAGGACATCACAGATGTCAGTGGGAGGGACCAGGGAGGTGACAGCAGAGAGGGAAAGCATGGTGCATCCCAGGAATGCTGAGTTGACAAAATCAGCCACGACTTGGTGGCGGAAAGGATCTGAAGGTGCAAAGAGGGGGAGGTATAAAGGTTAACTCCTAGCTCGTTGGTTTCTGTAATTGGATGGATGTTAGAGACGGCTGGCAGAGGGCAGGCTGGGGAAGTTCCTGTGTCCTGCCTTGGCCGTGTGGAGTTTGAGGTCTGATGCACAATTGGAGATGAGACATGGGGTGAGCTGTCCGATTTAGGGGTTTGGAGCTCAGGGGCAAGGTCTGGACTGGATAGAACCTTAGATCATTTAAGCCACAGATGTTGAAGGCATTTGCCAGGAAAGAGTGAGAATAGGAGGAGGAGGAAAGGGAAGGGAGGAGGACAGAAGGGAAAAGAAACTAGAGGAGAAAAGGGGAAGAGGAAGGGATGAGAAAGGAGAGAGGAGAGAAAAGCCATGGCTGGAAGAGGACCCCCCTCCCCACTTCATAGCTGAGTACAGAAGGGGATGCTGCAAAGGAAACAAAAAGTACCCAGAGAAGCCAGGAAAGGGATGCAAAAAGCGTGGTGCCAGGGAAGGCACGGCAAGGGCAGGAAGAGAAGGCGTCCAATGACTATAGGGTTATAGAGGCTGCTGTGGGGGGTGGGGGGTGTCCTCCATTTGCCCTCCGGGATGGATGCCATCTCCACCCTCTTCCCCCACCCTGCTCTCTGCCCTGGGGGCTGACCAGCGGAGCCATGGCTCCTGTGTGGATTTGGCCAATGAGGAGCCCTGGCAGGAACTCAAGAGAAGGAGAAGAGGGAGGTCAAGACATATCTTCATCAGCCCCAACCCTACAAGGTCATGAGAGCTGACTGTGCCCCTCAACCCAAGGTCACTGTTCCTCAAAGGACTCTCTTCCCCCCAGTTCCCTCCTGGCCCAGGGTACCAATGCCTTCGTTGCTACAAGGCTCTGGAAGAGAAAGCCAAACTTTTATACCCCCAAACTGATGGGTCATTAGATGGAGGTCACCCCAGGAAGAGCTGGGCTGCACACAGAGCCGCTGGGGTGTGAGTCCCACACCCCTGCAGGGGGCCCGGACAGCACAACCCAGCATCCATCACACCCACCTCTTATGGCACTTGGATCCTTCTGGTGTGAGTCTGGGGACAGTTCCTGCAGGATCCTGGTGGGCTGCTCTGCCAGTGGAAAATTCAGAAGAGTTAGTAAGGTTAGTGGGACGAATCAGAAGCCCTGTCACAGCATCTGACCTCGGGCCCCAAGTTGAAACTCGTCATCCCCTCCCCACCAGCCATTCTCGATTTTCCTTACCTCGGTCCACACTTCTGCTGGTCTTGGTACCTCACCTGGTGGCATGACCCCAATGTCATTCCCGAGAGGCCTGAGCCCCCAGGCGCCATGCCCCACCCAGGCAGAGTTGGCACACTGGTCTTGTCCATTCACTGCTATCATTGGGCAAAGGAATGCCAAGAAGCCCCAGATGGATAACCTGAATGTCACGCAATTCCTCCCAGCCCCACTACATAACAGCAGTCCTTTCCACTCTTGATGATCAATGTTAATTGCCTCTACCAAGATGGTGGCACCCCGCCTTGCCTGTGGGTGTTTTCACACAAGTAGCCAAAGTGTTCAGGTGGCAGCTATAGTTTGCTGGCCAATGGGAACCTCATTGTGTCCTGCAGTAGAGTGTTCCTCTTTGGGGGACCAGGACCTTGAAACCCACAGAGCCCAGATTTGCAGATACAAGAAATCCAAATTCCCTGACTACCTTGCTGGGTGGGGCCACTCCGGCTCCCACTCCTTGGCGTGGACCATTCCCAGACCATTGCCAAGGGGTTTCTCATCAGCTGAGGCATCCCCTGAATGAGGTGACAGTGGACGGTTTTCTGTAGGCAGCTTTCCCAGGAGCTGGCTAATTAAAGTCCTTCATTGCTAGGATGGTGGGGGTGGGGGGCAGGATTGGACACTGCCACACAGCACCCAACATAAGCAGTGGTTAGAAGAAACAAATGTATGGCTATGTGTAACTGAGTCACTTTGCTGTACAGCAGAAATTAATATAACATTGTAAATCAACTATACTCCAATAAAATAAATTAAAATAATGTTTAAAAAAAAAAGAAGAAGAAGAAAGGGAGAAAGAATGGGTCCAGCTGTGAGTATATGTGGATGTGAGATGGTGGGACAGTCTGATGAATTCACTTTTCTCTGAGAAGAGGCAAGATGCTCTGCTCAAATTGGGGGTGGGGTGGGGGGGAGAGGCTGTTTGTGGGACAGTGCGTTGTCCTGAGAAACTTGGTGATATCTCTAAGACGAGTAATCAAGGATTTATAGTAATATCAATTTTGCTTTCTTGGAGATGAGGCTATGCCATGTTTTTGCAGGTGGGGTGGAAAACATTGCCACTTTCATGCAGGGTGAGTTTCGCCCAGGGAAGCTCAGAATATCAGAAAGACATGCTTGGGAATCTAATCTCTTTAAGAAGCAAGTGGATGGATTAGCAGAGGACGAAATAGTCAGCGGCACAGAGGGCCTGATAAGACTGAAGAACCAGCGCAAAGGGAATCATTAAATGAGCAACCAGGGAACAGAAAGTTGTGATCAGGCAGCAGGAGGCTGGAATTACCAAAACTCTGGATGTGGAGCAATTTCTGGCAAGCTCTATCATGTGACCAGTCAGGAGGCTGGTTGAGGTGGAGTGCGGGAAAGAATTACAGGAGCTGAGGGAGTGACCGGTGTATTGGAAGGGCCACCTGTGTGGATGGGGGAAATTGCTCCGTACCTGACAGGCTTGGAGTTGAGATGACAGAGCAGTGCCACAGGCCAAAAGCTTCTGCAAAAGGGCAGAGTGGCCAGAAGTGTATCCGAACACCTCTGTGAAACCTTGATATCCAAAAAATTACAACAAACCGTTTCACATAAATGATTTGATTTGACTTCCACAAAAACTCTGCAGGATAGGCAGGAGTGTTACTGAACCAGTCTTGGGTCCACTCGCCCACAAGCAGTAAAGCCAACCTACTGACACTGGGTTGTGGTGAAGACAAGTACAGCGTTTATTGCAGGCGCCAAGCAAGGAGAACAGGCAGCTCGTGCTCAAAAGACTCAAACCCCCCAATGGCTTTCAGGGAAGGGGTTTTAAAGGCATTTGGAGAGAGGGGGCTGCAGGTATGTGATCAGCTTGTGCACAGTTCTCAGATTGGCTGGCCTCAAGGTGAATTTTCAAGCGTCATCCACCTTCTGGTTTCAACCAGTCTAGGGTCTATGGTTTCAACCAGTCTAGGGTCTATGTTGTTGTAGTTAGTAGTTTTCATCTGGTGGGAGTCTGCTTCCTATAAAAACAACTTAGGAATCTGTGTCAGGCCTGTATCTGTATCTTTCAGGGACCTCTAAGTTCAGTCACTCTGCATGTGGCTGACTTATAGTCTAAATTGTTACCAGTTCCCCGGCCCAACAGCTATTTTTTGTTTCTACACAGAATGTGAAGGAATCTTCACATTCCTAATAATTAACTCCTTTTTTTTTAATAGATCTTTATTGGAGTATAGTTGCTTCACAATACTGTGTTAGTTTCTGTTGCACAACAAAGTGAATCAGCCAGATGCATACACATGTCCCCATATCTCCTCCCTCTTGTGTCTCCCTCCCTCCCTCCCATCCTCCCTATCCCACCCCTCTAGGTGGTCACAAAGCACGGAGCTGATCTCCCTGTGCTATGCGGCTGCTTCCCACTAGCTATCTGTTTTACATTTAGTAGTGTACATATGTCCATGCCACTCTCTCACTTCGTCCCAGCTTACCCTTCCCCCTCCCCATGTCCTCAAGTCCATTCCCTATGTCTGCATCTTTATTCCTGTCCTGCCCCTAGGTTCTTCAGAACCTTTTTTTTTTTTTTTAGATTCCATATATATGCGTTAGCATACGGTATTTGTTTTTCTCTTTGTGACTTACTTCACTCTGTATGACAGACTCTAGGTCCATCCACCTCACTAAGCCAGCCTTTAGAGACTGAAGGGAGGCCTGGGAGACTAAAGGGAGGCCTGGGAGACTAAAGCCGTCAAAGGACAGGGATGCAGACCGGTATATGGTTTCAAGGGCACTGTTTTCTCTGCTTGCTGCCAGGAAAAGGAAGTGCTCCAGGATTAGATGAGCTCCCAAGGACTGCGACTGGAGACCTCATCAGAGGACCCTGCCTCATCTAGAAAGCTCTCCTGACCCCCAGAGAAGGGTGACCACTCCCTCCATGGGCCCTTCCTTACTGCTTCTAGCCCACCTGGCTCCCACGTCCTTCTGTGTCTTCTGTCCATCAGCAGTGAGGCTGGTAGTGGTAGAAATTGTGTTTCATGTGGCACCGTGCACTCCATATGTACTCAGGGAAGGAATTCTGACACCTGGGTCTATGCTTTCTACCCCTGGGAGACAGAATCTGGGGTTGGGCCGTTTTCTTTCTTCACATTAGCATCAACTTAACAATGATTACCTGCACTTGAAAATGGACATGTTGGCACATGTTGGGGGAGGGAATGCCAATGACAAGTATTCACACTTGTTGTATTTATGTCTGCTCTGTACACACCCTGCCATGGCCACTGACTGATACAAAGGACAACCAAAGTCCTGCTTGTTTTCTAAAGAGCAGTCCTCGGGCCAAATTTAATCAAATGCTGGAGACGGAGATTAGGGCTAGGTGGACAGACGCATTCAAATAAAAGATGGAAGGAAGGGGGACTTCCCTGGTGGTCCGCTGGTTAGGACTCCACACTTCCATTACAGGGGACACAGGTTCCATCCCTGGTCGGGAAGCTAAGATCCTGCATGTGGTACAGTGCGGCCAAAAAAAAAAAAAAAGGATGGAAGGAGTTCAAGATTTTGCTCTAAGGAAAACAAAGCTTTTCATTATCAATAAAATACAGTCAAATACCAAACACCCCTGTGGTGGTTAATTTCCCAACCAGAAGAGGCACTCTGACTGCCAGGGTGAAGTCTATAAAAGTCCAGCGATTCTCGAAGAACTTAGGATGCTCACTGAAATAGAAACAAATAAACGAAAAGAAAGAGGAAAGAGAGCAGTGGGTGTTGAAGGGACACCAACTCCAGTAGCAGATGGGAGCTACTGGAGAAGCTACTCCAGAAATCCTGGAGCCACCAGGATTTCTGAGCTGGTCCACCCGCTGCAGCAGCCTCTCCAGCAGCCTCACAGCTGCCACCCCTGCTGTCCTGCCTGGCTTCCCACACGCCGCCGCTGGGATGCCTCACTCCCTGCTCAAGCCCTCAGCATGTCCACTTTACACTTAGGGCGAAATCCTTACAGGAATACCCTTGCCTCCTCTCTCCCGCTTCCAGCCTCACCTGAGGTCACTCTGCCCTTCACTTACATGCTCCAGTCACACTGGCCAAACCGTTTGACCTCAGGGTGCTTGCACGTGTTACTCCACAAGCCTGGAAGGCTCCAGACCCCACTCTACCCTGCCACCCCTTCATCTGGCTCTCTCTTGCTCATTCTGCAGCTCTCACGTAAAATGTCCCTTCCTCAGCAGTCTTCTCTGATACCCAAATATGATGCTTTCCGTCTGTCATAATCACTCATCACATCCTGAAGTTTTCGTGCACAGCTCACATTCCCCATATGTGAAGATACACTCATTCCTGTGCCTCTCACTGACTGACTTCAGGGGAGGAATGGACTAGACATCCTGAGGACAGAGTAAGCGAACCTTAAACGGGATGCCCAGACCCCTGAGAACCGGCCACGGAGCACAGAGATTCAGAGAAGCCAGGAGGAGATGTGACCACGAAGAGCCACCAGAGGGGGACAAGCCCAGACAGACCCCCCAGACAGAGGGAATCGCAGCTCTTGATGAGTAGTGCACTTGCTGGAGTGCAGCCAGTACCCAGCCAGGGCCAGGGGATGATGCGCCATGCTCACTCCTGCCTGCACCCTCCACCATTCTCACCGAAGGAGGGTTATTTATTACCATTGTAGTTGTGATCTTTTCCTCCCCAGCTGCCCTGTGTCATTTCCAACATTCTCCTTCTTCTGTGTGTCAAGCAATCACTTCCTGCCCCCCCCCACAGTGGAAAACTTCCCCGCCACAGGCTGATTTCTCTGCAGAAATATCACAAGACTTCCACAGAGCTCTCTCTTTTTTTTTAATTAAAGTATAGTTGATTTACAATGTTGTGTTAGCTTCAGATACACAGCAAAATGACTCAGTTATACATATATAATTACTTTTTCATATTCTTTTCCGTTATGGTTTATCACAGGATGTTGACTCTATATCCCTGTGCTCTACAGTAGGACCTTGTTGTGTATCCATTCCCTATATACTAGTTTGCATCTGTTCATCCCAAACTCTCACTCCTTCCATCCCCCACACCCCTCCCCCTTGGCAACCACAAGTCTGTTCTCTATGTCTGTGAAACTGTTTCTGTTTCGTAGATAGGTTCATTTGTGTTGTATTTTAGATTCCACATATAAGAGATGTCATGTGGTATTTGTCTTTCTCTGTCTGACTTACTTCACATAGTATGACAATCTCTAGGTCCATCCATGTTGCTGCAAATGGCATTATTTCATTCTTCTCTATGGCTGAGTAATAGGGCTCTCTTTTTAATGTCTTGAATGAACCCCGTAGCTCCTAATTACCTCATATGTACACTAGCTTATTCCTGAAGGCTGCTCTTGTCTCCCCAGCTGTACTGTGAGTCCCATAAAAGAAGGAACATGTGCCACATAGGGTTAAACACCCCCATTGTTGGAAGACGCTTTGTCACGATCTGGCAAAGATGGACATGCATGTAACCCACCACCCAGCAATTCCTGTCGAAGTTTCACCCTAGAGCAACGTTTATTAACGTGCACCAGGAAACTGTGAGAGTGTTTATAGCAACTCTTTCTCAGCAGCAAAAACCCTAGAAACTACCTAATTGGCCCTCTTCAATAGAATGAATAAGTAAGTGTTGGCATATTTATTCAATAGAACGCAATATAGCAATAAAAACCAGCACAGGCACAAACACAGATGGACCGAAGCCTCGGTTGAATGAAAGAAGCCCATGGGAAACTACATGATTCAATCAATATAGAGTCAAAAGCAGGTAAAACTAAATACTGTATATTAAAGAATGTATACAAGTGTGGTGAAACAATAAAGAAAAACAAGGATGTAATCAACACAAAATTCAGGATGGCTATTTATTCTATTAATTGCAGTTCTTAAACTACAAATACCATCACATCTATTATTTTGTATGCCAGTATAGTGAGCAATTTAGAAAGGAAAAACAAACAAATAGACTAACTCGATAGCACTCAGCACAGTGGTGACATAGAATTATGTTTTGTTTTGTTTCTAATAAGAAGAAAAGTCTTTGAAACTAAAGGATGAAAATGGTGGGGAGAAAGAACCAAAAATGTGGAAAGGATAAATCTGTATGTCACAGGCTAGAAAACTATATAATATGAGCAAAATGTAAGAAAAGAAAAAAATCTCTCACCACCATTATTTTCTCCTTCTCAACTTTTCTTGTTCTTGAACCTTTATTGATTGCAGGATACCTGTTAAAGCTCGATCTTGTCAGTCGAAGCATTTGCATAATTAGTCTTCCTGAATGTCTCCTCTCTTTAAGAATCTCTCTCCCTCTCTCTCCTTCCTATTTCCTCAAATGGCACGTGGATGCCAGGAAATGTTAGGGTCCTGATGCTCTGGGAGAGTGGCTGCTTCCCCACTGGACCAACTACGAAGCTGGGTGTCTGTGGCTCTGGTCCATGTTACCATGTAATGCAAAGTCCATTTTACCATGTAATGGAACATACTCATGGGATAACACCAGGGTCAAGGTCATGGGGCCAAAGCTCTGCCTTCCATGGCTTGTGAAGCAGTTCTGCCCTATGAAGTCCTCAGGACGAGACTCCTCTCTGCACCTCTCCCCACCCCTGGGGAGGGGCCCTCGCCCCCCACCCCCCATGGTCCAGGAGGTGGCATGGAGTTCAGTCTGACCAGGTTTTAAGGAAGGTTCCCAGCAGCTGCCTCATGACACGTCTACCTTCATCCCATTGGTCCAGCTTTGTGACTTTGTGACATCCTTTCCCCGCTGCAAGGGAGGCTGGGTTAGGGAGCTTTATTCTGGCTGGTTCTGTGCCAGATAAGAATTCTTTCACTATGAAAAGAAAGAAGAATGGCTAGTCAGGGACCACATGCAAAAGCACAATTCAGGAAAACCCAATCGAATCCTTTTTTTTTTCTCTTTTGTAAACTTGGCTTTCAGGACTTTAAAATCTTTGATTGGACACTCAAGCTGAACACTGGCATTTTTGCTCCAGGTAACAGCCACTTCCCGCTTCCCTGGGCAATCAGTCTCAGCCTCCAGGCCTAAGAAAAGCTAAGGGAGAAGAGGTGGATTTGGGGGAGAAGCTAATTCCCCCACTACATTTGAATGCAGAAGATACCAAGAGGGACAGTCGCCTCCCCATGGGCACCTCCCACCACTGCCTAGCAGGGTTTGACTCGCAGCTTTCTTGATGCTGGTACAAGAGGAAAAGAAGAAATATTGCAAGGCCATCTTTCATGCAATACTGGGTCTCAAGCTTTGCAAATATAATTCCAGTTGCTATGCCTTAAACAAGCCATTGTTTTCTCCTTTACAAGAAAGGAAAAATGACCTCCAATAATGTTGTGCAATTTTAACCCCTCCAAGGATGCAGAAAAGTCACAGAAATGGAACCTATAGTGAGTGATTTTCCAGGCTCAGCCATGCTTAAGAAATACAGCAAACGGAGCCCAGCACGAGTGGCCAGTCGCCCCCATGGCAGCTCTGCGTGACTTTAAGAGCCCTGGAGACAGCTTATTACCAGTCAGGGTGGCGAGGAGACTCCTGGCCCGGCTCTCGTAGCCAGCGGACCCCTCACTGGAGTGCTCCCGAGGAACTGGAGATTTCATGATGCAGACTCGTACTTCAGGCAGTTTATTTTTTCCTGATGCCTCCTTCTCAGAAAGTGTAGTGAATTGGTCGTTTCCAAACCTAGAGTGGCCTAGAAGAAAAAAGAAAAGAGAAACTTTTAATTCTGATGAATCTGAATGTACAAATCGGCTCCGTTAGCAAACCAACTTAAACGCTGGGCTTTGGGGTCTTCATTTCCGGGATTAGGATATTAATACACATCCTCTATTCCCAGAGTCCCACTTTAAGGCTCTGAGTCCATACATGTGAAGTTCAGGAACATTAGCAGATCCCAGGGTGATAGGGAGTTATTCTTCTCATTGTTCAATGTCGAATCAGGATCACTTCATTATTAGGAGTTGGGATGGCTGGGCTCAGCTTCGGAGAAGTTTAATTAGACAATGCAAGCTACTGATCCTAAGATTCACTGGACATTGACAGAGGAGGGAGATGTCAGTGCTGATGGTTCAATGGTTCTCATTTGACGTTCTGTCCAGAGTGCGGGGAGCACCCCAGGGAACTCCACATAAAAAGGACCTCAACCTTATTTGTTATGCTCAGGAGATGCTAAGGTATCAGCACTCTACCTGCTCTGCCTCTGATAAAAATGGACAAATAGCAGACAGCCTTCGATACCCAAGCGCCATGCCTTATCACAACAATGTCCTTGGCAAGAGAGCTCTACCCACCATCCCCCTTGGTGTGGCCAGGATAACCCAGACAGAGGATGACTTTGTTAGAAATATTAGAACACAAGAAGATATCTGGAGAAATTCTTACTGCATCTCACAAGTCCCCAGGGCCATTGAGGGATCACAGTTGAAAAACCGCTGCTCTAGGGCAGGGGTCAGCAAACTGCAGCCTACCAGTGGGCCAAATCCCACGTGCCACCTGCATTTATACAGCCCGTGAACTATGAATGGTTTTACATTTTTTAATGGTTGGGAGACGGTACGGGGAGAATTTCATGACACTTGAACATCATATGAAATTCTCCTTTCAATGTCCATAGAAAAAATTTTATTGAGACATAGCCATGCTCATTTACATGCTATCTATCTCTGCTTTTGCATCGTGATGGCAGAGCTGAGTAGTTGTAACAGAGACCATCTAGCCCACAAATATTTACCATGTGGTCCTTTACAGGAAAACCTTACTCTAGGGTAAGCCAGTGACCTCACAGCACACCTGAGGGGGAAGCCTTATACATGGTTTCCCGCCCTTTGTCAGATGCTCTGGGTTCATCTGAAGATGGACGCTTTCCAAAGAATTACTTCTTTAACGTTTAGGTATTAATAAAAGGAAAAGAGATTTTTAAATTGCCTTTAATCTTTCTCTTTCTTCTTGTATTCAAATAAGAGCAATTACAGGGCAGAGGCCTGCTTAAAAGTCTGACAATTTATACAAAATTAATGTCACAAGAGCTCGAAACAAATGTATTTATTAAAGTAACCCACAGAATCAGATAGCAGCAAATAGAAAGGGGGAAAAAACATCTAGGAACCTGTGATTCCAAGTCAGTATTTCATTTTCCTTTGCATTTAAATGATAACACATTTTGTGGCCAATTATTGCAGACTTTTTCTAGCAGGAAAAAGGAGAAGAAAAACGCACTCATTGAAGGAAAGCTCTGCAAGAGGCAAGAAGTGATAAACTTCCCCAAGCCTATTTACACATGCAGTCAATGAAACAGAATTTTAATGAATTGTGCCATGTAACCTGGTGAGTAATGAGCTGCAAAAGCCTTTGTCAATTGCAGTGACAGGGAACTAACTCTTTCAGTTTCAAGATCAATGAGAGAGTTCTCTGTTCTGCACTCCCCAAAAGTGGAACTCTGGGGAGAAAGGAAGTTGTCAGAGGCATGCCATCTCTACAGATCACAACAGCAAGGCTGCCATATGTTTTGTACACCACCCCCCCTTATATTTAAATCCTGACTTCAGACCAAGAGGGACTCAAAGACCGTTTGGAGATCAAACAACACAGCACCTATGAAATGCCGATACCAAATGACAACAAAAAGGCTGGAGTGACTCTAATAATAGCTCCCAGTATTTCAGAAGCTGTATTGAGTTTGACTGCTGGTGTGGACCGTTGGGAGGAGATAAAGCCCTTGACACTGAGTTCCTGATTTACAAAGATATGGGTGGTGGGCTCTTTGGAGATTAAGCACTGACCTAAGGCTTCCTGCTAATTCTGCCTTCCTTCATACTTTTTTCATCTGCTGTCCTCATTGCTGTGACTCCAAACAGTCACATTCTTTTTCAGAGACCTTGGAGTTGCAAATTATTGTATTATTCATCTCCATTACCTCCACTATTGCTATGGAGATATGGTTGTTGCTGTGGTCCTAATGCTATGGAGATGTGGTTGTTGCTGTGGTCCTAATGCTATGGAGATGTGGTTGTTGCTATGGAGATGTGGTTGTTGCTGTGGTCCTAATGCCACAGAACAGAAGAATCCCCAGGTGAAAAAGACCCCTCATTCAACAATAGGTCAACAACATTTATTGAGCACCTACTATGTGGAAATAATAAGAAATCTTGGGAAAGTGGAGATGAATAAAATATCAAACCCCACCCTTAATTTGCTCTTAGAGTTGTGGAGGAGACAGACTCTTACCCTCCTTGAATCAATTAATAGGCAATTGGATTATACATTTTTTGTTTAACAGAGGTCTTAAAAAGATTATACTTCGGGCTTCCCTGATGGCGCAGTGGTTGAGAGTCCGCCTGCCGATGCAGGGGACACGGGTTCGTGTCCCGGTCCGGGAAGATCCCACATGCCGCGGAGCGGCTGGGCCCGTGAGCCATGGCCGCTGAGCCTGCGCGTCCGGAGCCTGTGCTCCGCAACGGGAGAGGCCACAGCAGTGAGAGGCCCGCGTACCGCGAAAAAAAAAAAAAAGATTATATTTCATGTTAGGGGTCCAGTGAATGTAACTTGCCTGATATTTTGACACCCACATCAAACTAAGGGAAAATATTCCTACGATGCCATCCCCCTCACCAACACAATCTCGAAGTTTACTTAGAAGCAACTTCTTCTGCACCTCTGTTTTCTTCCATTAAGTTTCTCTCTCTGGCATCAAGGTATGGGACCATTAGCAAAAGCCACGGGAAAGCCATCTCAGTGGGTGGGCAGGGTGCGACGGGGTAACCTGATAAAATGGAAAACTTGAAGTGATTCGCAATGTTGCGTTGAGGAAATTGCCACGGGCAATCCCATTCTGTCAACAGAATGTTCCACTTGACTGAAATCAAGACACAGGTGAAGACACGCTCTTGCAGAGAGGTGGAGCAGTGAGGCACTCTGAGGGAATTAGGCTGCCCCAGGCCACCCAGCATCCGTTCTTAGCTGGTAAATTTTACTGGACTCTGAAGAGATAAAAAGATGTAGTCTCCATCCTCAAGGAGTTTACGATCTAGCCAAGGAATCAGGCTTGTGGAGGGATATTCATAATTCAGGGAGGAATAAAGCTATTCCTATAAGCAGTGGATGATTGAAGACCATGACAGCACATTCAGATAAGACTCAATTCAGATGTCAAGGGTAAGGGAAAAAATGAGTTACCTTTGAAAATGGATAGTCCAGATTACTAGACATGACAACCTCATCTTTGACACATAGGCTTCCCCTCTAACCCAGGGACCCTTCTTTCCTGGTCCTGCCTTATATCCTTGTGGTGGGCACCATGTTGGCTTCACCATGGAGCCCCCATGCCAGGACGCTCCTCTCCTCCAAACCTGAATCAGCGTAAGAGATGCTTTTAGAGAGAAGGGTTTCCTGCCTAGAGTTCAGGGCTGGCTTCTTCTCCAAGGAGCCACCTTGAAGGACCCCAAATTGACCACCCCCTGGGAAGAAGTCCTACCTGCCCACAGGGTCACAGTTACAGCCCCAGCAAATAGGCATACCTGCACCCAGCACCAGTGCTGATAAGAGGAGATACAGATGTGCAAAGCTAGAGGTGAGCAGGGACAGGCAAAGATGTTCACTTTTTTTTTCAACACTTGTGTTAGAACCAGGAGGTTGTCTTTCCAAGACACTAATTCAAACTTCAGAGAAAGATGTGCTGCCATCTTGAAATCTTTCAAGGTGGAAAAATAACATCTTCTGGTCCCTCTCCTTCAGATCCAGTTTAGACTCCTCTCTCTCTCTAAACCTCCGACGCTGCCCCTGCTGCCCCTCCGTCACATCTACTCTGGACCCAGCTACTCCCAAAGGTCCTTCCATCTTCAACCAAGCTGATCTCATAAATGTTATCCATCTGCACCTGTAATGGGTTGGGTGCAGTCCTAAACGCAGAAAGTAAAGTCAAGTGAGACAACGACCCCGTCTTTAGAGAGCGGACCATCAGCGAGGAAGATGCACAGGAGAACCAGGGTTTGCACCCACGGGAAGGGCAGGAAGCGCAGGAATCCTGTGTGCAGGGAAGAGGGCACTGGATTGTCACACAGGAGGAGAGCGGCAACTGAGCAAAGGGATGAAGTCGTAGAAGTAAGAAACAGCATGGTCCATTCAAAGAGCCGTGGCCCCTTCAGAGAAGCTGGAGCAGCCGCTCTAAGGGTGGGTAGGAAAAGATGAGGTTGCCGTGCCCAGCACCAGCCAGCCGCCAGAGGCGCTGCTGAGCCAAACTGAGGAATCCGCCCATCTTCATCCTGAAGCCAGGGAGACCCCAGATATGGTTGAAGCAAAGGGAGGTTGCGCTTTCGGCTCTAGGGAGGCCGGCTGGAGAGAAGGATGCAAGCTGAAGGGCAGCTCTGGGCCAGTCACTGTGGTCCTGGTGATGATGCCACGGCCAGCAGGAGGCAGGGGAGGGTATACGTGAGCAGCTTCAAGAAATAAATAGGCAGCATTTGGTGACTATTTGTTGGAAAAAATAGGTTTGAAGGAATGAAAGGCAAGTACCTTTATGCTCATTCCTTCCTCCGAGCCTTTGCCCAGTGACTCCCCAGCCTCATTATTGCCCCCCTTCCTTTCCTCGTCCACCAGCCAGAGAACGACTTTTATCTCCTCCGGCAAGCCACCCTAGCAACCTCCACATGCCCTGCTGCTCCTTTCCTGACCACACATTGTCAGGCGTGCAACCTGAATGTGGCTGCATTGCACTCGCCCTCATTGTTCCACATGCCTGCCCAGCGCGGCTCCCTGGAGGAGGGGGACCGTCCAGTGGGGCTCCCATCCCATGGTGCTGCTCCAGCACCTTTCCTTTCTTTCAGCATCATCTCGTCCCTATTTGCATGTACAAGTACCAACCACACGGCAGTCTCAGTGGAAACAATAATAACTGGCTAGCAAATGGTCATCATTTTTCGAGAGCCAGGTATATACCAGACATTATGCTAGGATGGGGATCTATCTGTCTATCTCTCTGTCTGTCTGTCCATACACTCATCCATCTTAGACAGATAGATAGGCAGGTAGATAGATAGATACATACATACATAGATGACAGATGATAGATAGATAGATAGATGATAGGTAGATACTATATCTATACATATGTAACCCTTCTGAGTGTAGAGAATTCTCTGCTTTTCAAAGACCCGGCACCAAATGTGAAAGTGTTAAATCAGAAACTGTGAAGGGCCTGAGATTTCACCCTCCTTGCAAGCTGCCCCTAGTTTATGCATGTATAATAACAGAAGACACAAGACTTCTGAGGCCGAGACAAAAACCAGTTATTTCTCATAGCAAAAGCCACAGTGAGAGCAAAATCTTGTGTCAGTTACCTAAACCTCAACCCCTACAGGTGAAAGAGAGAGAGGGAGAGACACCTTTTTTTAAACTTGGAAAGTAAGCACATCTCTCCAGGGGAATTTACCATCCTGGAATATCTCCAGAGAGGGCGGCAGCTCTATGCTTCATTTCTTCAGCTCGAGCTTCCAAGGTTGGCTGCTATTCAGACGAGCTTGAACCAATAGCGTGAGAAACATAGGAACGTCACAGAGAATTGCCTCGTGGGCTTTTCCCAGCCTACCCCCAGATGTGTCCATGATGGTTCCCGGTGCACAGTTCCCGTATTCTAGGACCTGTACCACCTTCCCCAAGGTCTGGCTCTTGTGGGACCAGAGCCAGTTAGAAAGGCACCACCCACGTAGCCCTGGTGGGGCTGCACACCACGCAGGTGTCTCCCAGACGTTACCTCCGATCTGTGAAGCAGGGCTGTTAGTTATTGTCACCGTTTTAAAGATGAGGAAACTGTGCCTTGAAGTTGAGGGTCTTGCTCAGTACTGAAGCGGAGCCGGGCTCTATGGTCCCTCCCCCAACCCCCCATGTCTTTCACCTGCCTTTTGGCTGCAGAAAAACTTTAGCCGAAGAATAAGTTTAATCGGAGAAGTGAGAAAAGGCAGAAGCAAAGGAAAGCAGTCCAACAGGACAAAACAATAATCGTTTAGTCACTAAGCCAAGTCAGAGACATTTAGAGCCGCCTCAAGGGCTGTAGATAATATGCTGAGCCATATCCTGGGAGTTGTTCTGTAGATACTGAAACCCCCACCAGGTGGAAGAAGTTAACTACATGATGACCAGACTGTAGCCATGACCTTAGCTGCCACAGTTCCAAGAACTGACCTCAAAGAAAGGGAAACAAACCGACCCTGGAACCAAAGATTAACTGTACTGAAAACAATCAAGATGAGGCTGGTCAGACCACCACATGATCAATTTCAAGATGACGTCAGAGCTGACTGTGCTGTTCCTGCACGTAGCCCCCTCCCTCTGCCTATACACCCCTGAAACTCCCCTTTGAAAGCTCTTGCCCCCTGACTGTCAGTGGGGGAATTGGCCTTTGGACACGAGTCTGCCCTCTCCCCCAGTTGCCAGCCTCTGAAATAATGCAAATTTTCCTTTCCACCAACCTTGCCTCCTGAGTACTGGCTTTCAAGGGGCAAGCAGCTAGACGCCACTTTCGGTAACATTACTACACCATAAGTGGGAGAGGCAGGGATTCCTTGCCATGTCGTCCAACTATAAAACCTGTGCTTTTCTTCTGCTCTTAAAGCCTTGAGAGTTGGCATGGGTCCCTAAAGAGGTCAGGCTTCTCCCCACCTCAGTGGAGGGGGTTAAGCAACTTCCATGCTTACTATTAATTAAGAAGAAAGCCATTCCTTAACCAGACCCTTCCTAGCAAGATGGCCTTTTAAGAATAGCAATTAAGAGTCTGCACTTTATAAGCAGATCCAGTCTAACTTAGAGCAGGACAAGATAAAGGGAACAAGCTTATTAGCTTAAAATGTCAGGCTACTTTGCTACAAAAAGGAATTTTTTTAAGCCCAAGCAACTTAACAAAATAATAAGACAGGCAGCTTCCTACCTGCATAAGAAACATAACCACAATGTGTGGCCACACAGGCCAAAACTCTGTGCAATAATGTCATTACCTTTCCAGGTCCCAAGCAGATGGAGATGGGACAAAGGCAGCCATCGGTGGAGCAGAGGCCTCTGCTCTGCACGCACCGCTCCTGTCCCAGCCACCCCACATCATAGCCAAGAAGAATCCTGGGCCACAATCAAACTGGCATGCAAAAAAAAAAAAAAGCCTGGAAATATTTGTTTTTCATGCATATGGTTTTTAAATCCCTACCATCTAACCAGCACGCCTTTTCCTTGGGGTCAGAACCATTCATGGCACCTGCTGTGCAGTTCATGAAGGCTTGTTTGAAGACATTAGACTTCTGCCAGGTTGGAAGACAGAGCTGCCTATGGGGAAAAGGACAAGAGTCATGCACCAGCCATAGAGGTAGGGCCAGCTCACTCCAAGTGACTGCTGTCCCAGGAGCCATCAATTTTTGTCTGTGGCTCTGACTCAAAGTTAAATGAGTATGTCATCTGTAGTGTCCCACCATGAACCAGATACCCCTGACGACCTATCTGCAATGAGCCCTAATTGAATGAAGATTGATGGGAACAGTAGAATTTCCAAGACCATTTGCAAATGAGGGTGCCAGCTTGATATGACATGGCTGCCATGAACTGCAAGAGCTAATATTCTTCCCTCAAGTCCCCACTCTGTTGCCAGGAATGAGCTTCTTCATTCCTCTCCACTGACCTTGAACAGCACTTTAGCTGGCCTCCTAAGGGAGAAGGTTAAAGAAGAAAAAGTTACTTTTCCTTTTTCCTCCGTCCTCCTATTTTATCCTTTACACTGGTTGAAGAATAACCTATTTAGCTGGAACAATTCATGGCGGATGGTGAATTTGGCCAAGTTCTTCTTCTATGCCTCTCTTATCTTCTCGATAACAAGCACACCCCTCGCCTGTGTCACCACCTCATTCGCTCCTGAAACCCCAAATGTGAAGGGAAAAGCACAGGAAAAATCTTTTCATCGATCTTAATGGGAAATGTTTGGAGATTTTGTAGGTAGAAAAACATATCCATTGAAGCCTGGAAATAAGTTTAAGGCATAAACGACAGCTTGAAAGTTTGTACGTAAAACGCAACGCAATGAAGGAAGGAAAGAAGCTTGTTAGTAGCTGTGGGTGATGGAGGCCAAGAAGAGTCACCCTCTGGAAGTTGGTAGAGAATCAGGTGGTTGACTTTCAGGCAAGCCTTTCATATCAAAATCAGGTGAGCTTGGTGATAACTTCCTTTTCCTTCAGACTGACACGAGAAGAAGCTTCTGATGTGGAAGACATGTCCGTAGAAGATGTGGGATCTGTAGGTTTAAGAAAAAGGGGGAAGAGAGAGTTTCAAAGCATGAGCAAAGAGCACATGACTTCTGCAGACTAAAGAGATATAGAGAATCTGAACTCTTTATCCCCCTCGTTTGGCACATGTTTGCTCACCAGAGTTTGGGTTCGTCTACAAAGGCAGAAATTTAGATTGTCCTACAGGGTGTTCTGATTCAAAACTATCACGTCAATTGCTGAGTATACGTCTGCCCAAAGTGCAATGAAAAAATGTCACTTCTTATTTTTGCAGCATACTTGGGGATGAGAAACCATTGTACTGGGGGAAGAGTCATCGTGTGAAAAGCAGTGTAGTCTCCCCAGAGCCACATGGCAGAAGGCGTTAAGGGCACGGTTAAGACTGAGAAGCAAGTGCAGCCCTCTGCACGGAGCCGTGAGGGTCTCGCTTAGGAACTGGACTTGTTGTTTTCTGCCTTCATTGCCCTGACTCTCCTTTTACCTACAAAGTGCCCAGAACTGGGAGAGCACCTGATAGGCGCACCATAGTGGGTAGTTTTTATTTGCTGAATAGAATTTGCATTCAAATCAACGGAGAACCCACACACATTCTAAAACTTCCAAGGCAATGCTTCTCAAACTGTGGTCCTTGGACCAGCGGCAGCAACCCCTGGGAACCTGCTAGAAATGCAAATCCTCAAGCCTCATCCCAAACCTACCGAATCAGAAAGTCTGGGGCAGGGGTCCAGCAACTCATGTTAAAACAAGCCCTGTAGTTATCGCAGATCCACACTAAAGTGTGGGAACTGCTCTAAGGAATCAGACATTTAACCCAAAATGTCCTTACAGACCTGGAATATTCAACCACAAGGGCTCAAACCAAATGCCCCTAGAACAGAGGCCCTATTCCTCTTACTTGCTGGCTAACTTGTGTAACAATCTCTCAAAGGTGGTGATTGCCCTATGATTTACTACAAGCTTAAAGTTTAACACAAAAGGCTAATTAGTAATTCCTCCCAGTGTTTTATATATGTAGAGAAATATACGAAACTTGAAAGTGTCATCATATTAAGCGGAAGCCACTCAAATTACCGTACGAAGCTAACAATGAATTTGTTAAAGGCAGGACGTCACACTGTTTTCACAGTTTCCCGTATCTTCACGGCACGGCACAAAACTGGTCCAGAACTAATGCTTGTTGAAGGGAGGAACATGTGAATAAATGAAAAACGTTAATGTGGAAAAAAGTGGAATTATGGGTTTGAAGCAGTGTTTATCAGGAAAACATCTGTGAACCTGCACCAATACGTACCACTCACCATTGGTTCAGACCCATTCCAGAATGAAATTTCAATGGCACTGAAAGAAAACATATGGTTCCCTGGTAATAATGTGGCATTGTGTAGACACAACCTAAATTTGAAAACCTCTACAAATAGAAACCTTGCTTCCATCTGTCTCTTAAAAAAGAAAACCTCATAATTGCTTATAATCATGTTCGTTTACCGGTTTCTCAAATGCTTAACAGCTGGTGGGGGGCGGAGGACAGAAGGGCAGGAGGAGACATGGGTAATTAATAAAAGTCGTTCTCCTGCCGATTTTAAATGTTATCAGTGCTTAAAATGTCAAAACTATGTCCCTACTTTCCTTAAATGACTCACTGCATGACATGTCATAACTGAACTCCCTTCTCCAGCCCATGGATTCACCCCTGGAGAATTCTACAGAATGAGTGAGCTCAACCCAACTACTTCTATTTTTTTATTGGAGTCTAGTTGATTTACAAAGTTGTGTTAGTTTCAGGTGTACAGCAAATTGATTCAGTTATACATATACATGTATCTTCTTTTTAAGAGTCTTTTCCTTTATAGGTTATTATAAAATATTGAGTATAGTTCACTGTGCTATACAGTAGGTCCTTGTTAGTTATCTATTTCGTATACTGTATAGTATTGTGTATATGTTAATTCCAAACTTCTTTTAAAGGACTTTCGGGAGGCTCTAAGAGAGAGAGCCATTTGCAAGGACAATTCAATTGATGAAGAATGATATATGGCAAATAATTATGTCAACATTCAAACTGAACTTCTTTTCCAGACTAGGAATTAAACCAGCAGGGAGTCGGACCTGGGAACATATCTGTTTCTGCCAGGGAATAGAATTGACGTGCATCTGAGGATGTGTCCACCCAGGTACAATCCAGCCCTGGTGCCTTGTGGCACACAGAGGAAAACCCACCTTATGGAGGTGATGCCCTGTCCGCCGGCTTCTCCGAGGTGGTGGTGAGGACCACAAGCCCAGAGCACCCCTGCATGAGCTCATAGACCGTGCATATCCTCTCCCCACCCCCAGACCTACAGAACAAGTGTCCCTGGGTGGGGCCTGGATGGCAAGGTCACGACTCTTCAGGTGATACTGATTTAAGTCAGGGCGAGGGCTTCCCTCTCTCTCACACCAGTCACGAGCAGCTTGTCAGGACCCGGGAGGCAGGTCCCCCCATCGAGTTAACTCTCTGCAACCATTCCTGGAAGTAGGGGTCATTCCACAACTTTAAGAGGACAATAAAGGGGCTTGTCGAAAATGGCTGACCACACGTAGTCTGGAAGGAGGAAGACCTCGGTCGTTAACCTGACCATAATAACAGAGCGTCCTGTCAATTGCCATCTCGGGGGTCCCTGGATGGCCTCCCTGTTCTTCCTCTTCAGAAAACAGTGAAGCCCTTCAGCCCAGGCTGCTAAGAGCCTGGTCTCTGTCCTCCGCCAGACTGAAGTCTTCCGTGACCGTCAGGTTCTGCTGGAGCTCATTTCCCCACCCGATCTCCTCCTGGCCTGTCTGCTCAGTCATAGCCCCTGTCACCACACTGAAAAATCATCAGTCTCATCACCTTGCAGTACACCTGAAACACTGTAAATCAACTATACTTCCATTTGTTTACGAAAAAGATGTCATAACCTATAATGGAATAGAATTGGAAAAAGAATTATATGTATACGTATACTGAATCACTTTGCTGTACACTTGAAACTAACACAACATTGTAAACTAGCTAAACTTAAAAAACAAAACAAAATCACAGATGTGAGCAAAAATAAATAAATAATTTTCTTTTAATTTTTAAATAAAAAAATAAAAAGAACATGGGACAATTATATGCTGTGTACAAGGAATTCACCTTAGGTTAAATGATAAAGGTAAATTACAAACAAAAAAGTTGAAAAAGTAAAAAAAAAAAAAACCCTCAGTCTCTTCATCTGTAATTCTCAGACTTAAGTAGATGTAGTAGGAGGAATAATAATAATTGAGATTCAGCATGTCTATGAGGGACTAGCGCTATACCTATTTTGTAATGAACAAATGGAGACACAGAGAGGTTAAGAAACTTGCCCAAGGACACACAGCTGGTCATTGCCAATATAACAAATTCATTTACTTTGGAGCATGGGTTGGGAATCAGGGTGCTTGGAGTTCAAATCCTGACTCTATCTCTTACTGTGAAATTATTTAACTGCTCTAAATCTCATTTCTCTCATCTAAGAAAGAGGAACAGTAATAATAAAATTGTAGTGGGGCTGGCTGGTTGAGTTAACTTGCAAAACCGTTACAGCCCTGCATGCATGATAGGCAATCAATAGATGTCATTGCTGTGGTACAGTATTCCAAAGGAAGTTGTCCCCTCCCATGCTCTGTGACACGTCTGTGCAAATAACCTACCCCCGTGGAGTAGCGTCCCTTTCCCTGTGCGCCCAGGGCCCCGGCACAGGCTCCAGCCTGAGTGTCTGAGCACCCGGCCCCCCACTGCGCCACCCAGTACTGGACCACCTCCTCTCTCCCTCCCCTTCGTGCCACATCTTGTCCACCCAGGGACAATGAGAAGGGAGGTCCTACTGGCTTGGTGGGTGCAGTGCCTCCTTGGTGGCACCAAGAATGGAAGGTACATTCCGCCTTCCTCCACTGCACAGAAATACAGCTGCAGCCCCACTTCCTGTCTATGTCTGTTAAACATCCCCACCTGCAGCAGGGGATTCACCCTCATATCCATTTGCCTGCCCTCACCCTCCCACCCACACTGCTCTGCATGTGATGAAAAGAAAGTGTTTGGTACAGGAACTACTTATAAAGACTGAGTTTGCTTTCCTCGTATCTTCTTTTTTTAATCTTTTTTTAAAAATATTTATTTATTTATTTTTGGCCGCGTTGGGTCTTTGTTGCTGTGCATGGGCTTTCTCTAGTTGCAGTGAGCGGGGGCTACTCTTCGTTGTAGTGCGCGGGCTTCAGTAGTTGTGGCTCGGGGGCTCTAGAGGGCAGGCTCAGTAGTTGTGGCACACGGGCTTAGTTGCTCCGTGACATGTGGGATCTTCCCGGACCAGGGCTCGAACCCATGTCCCCTGTGTTGGCAGGTGGATTCTTAACCACTGCACCACCAGGGAAGCCTGCACTCCTCATGTCTTGCGGAGCTTGTGGGCAGCATCTGGGATGCAGAGGAGACAGAAGCCAGTACCTATCTCACCCGCATGGCTGTCCCCTCTTCTTTTAACCCTACGACTTTCTCCAACCCAGACTAAGCCTGTCCTCTCCTCCAAGCCTTCCCTGCCCACTGGGACCTACGTGCATTCTCCCGTCTCTGAATCCTAGGAGACTTTTGTCATGTTGGCACCCATGTTTCTGAATCACCTTAACTTCTCGACTGGTCTTTGCCTTCCGTTCTCCTCTGAGCATTTGGGGTCGAGGGCCATCTTCACAGAAGGGGATGGGCTGGACTAGCTGTGGTTGGAAAGGATTTCCAAAATTCAGACATTGACGGTAATTTTTTAAATTTTATTTTATTCAAGTATAGTTGATTTACAATGCTGTGTTAATTTCTGCTGTACAGCAAAGTGATTCAGTTATACATATATAAACATTCTTTTTCATATTCTTTTCTATTATGATTTATCACAGGATAGTGAATATAGTTTGCTGCAAATGGCATTATTTCATTCGTTTTTATAGCTGAGTAATATTCCATTGCGTATATGTACCACATCTTCCTTATCCATCATCTGTCGATGGACATTTAGGTTGCTCCATGTCTTGGCTATTGTAAATAGTGCTGCTATGAACATAGGGGTGCATGTATCTTTTCGAATTATAACTTTGTCCAGATATATGCCCAGGAGTGGGATTGTAGGGTCATACAGCAACTGTATATTTAATTTTTTAAGGAACCTCTATACTGTTCTCCACAGTGGCTGCACCAATTTACATTCCCACCAACAATTTAGGAGGGTTCCCTTTTCTCCACAGAGGGTAATTTTTTTTAATTCAGGTAATTCATTCCTTCAGCCACTGTTGTTGGCAAATGTATAAATAGGTACAGCCTTTGGGGAGGGCAATTTATCTGTATCCAAATCTGAAATAGGTCTGTCCTTCCACCTGGTAACTCCCCTTCCAGCTATCTATCCCAGGAAATCTTTGCATGTGTGTACAGAAAGTTATATTTAGAATCATTCTTGGCATTTATTATTTATAATAGCAAAAAGCTGGAAGCCACCCATCCCTAGAAGAATGACCAGATTATTTCGCCACACTATGCTGAAGTTAAAGAAAATGATGATCTGGATGTTCAGAAAAAGATCTTAATGCAAATTGTGTTAAAACAAGGATTAACAAACTTTTTCCAAAAAGGGTCAATATTTTAGTCTTTGCAGGCCATTCTGTATCTGTTCCAACTACTCAATTCTGCCACTGTAGTGCAAAAGCAGCCCAAGAAGATAAATAAACAAAAAAATATGGCTGTGTTCCAATAAAACTTTATTTACAAAAACAAGCTTGGGGCCAGATTTGGCCCAGAGACCATAGTTTGCCAAGACCTGAGTTTTACAAAAAAAGCAAATTCCGGGGCTTCCCTGGTGGCGCAGTGGTTGAGAGTCTGCCTCCCGATGCAGGGGACACGCGTTCGTGCCCCGGTCCGGGAAGATCCCACACGCCGCGGAGCGGCTGGGCCCGTGAGCCATGGCCGCTGAGCCTGCACATCCGGAGCCGGAGCCCGTGTTCCGCATCAATATGCACAAGTCTACCCCCATTTATGTAAATCTACCTCCATTTATATAAAAAGAAAATCATATAGATCTGTATATGTTCTTTACTACGCGTATACATGCATTTATAGAAAGTCCTGAAGGGTTATAAAAATAATAACATCATAAGGCCACCTTCAAATAACAGTTTGAGGAATTTTGACAACTGTTTCTTTTATGCATGACCTCTTTTCTCCTAGACAATTCTAATTGTCTTCAATTAGACAGCAACTCTAACACATTATTCTTCTAAGAAAGGAATTAAGTAAGAATTTTCAGCCCCCTCCCAAAAGAACAATTGGCAGGCAACCAGATCTCAGGGCTCTCTCCCAGCTTCCTAGCCAGCCAAAGCAGGGCCCCAAGACAGCTACAGGCCAGCTGGAGCAGGTACTTTCATACCTGGTCTTTGCTCTTAAAGATTCCCAAAGCCAAAAACAGACATTCTTTTTTAAAGGGCAATTTATTTGAAGTATTAATTAAAATGCAAATTACTCTAAGACGGCTTGGCTTTTAAACAATTGCTCTGAAGTTGCCATGAATATAAAGCATATGAAAGTCTTCCGTTTAGAATGATCTGCATACTTGCTCACAGTTGAAAAATTGCTTGACTTGAAAATAACAAGGGTGGGCAGTAAAAGCCAAGTGATGCAGCCAAAATCCTTTAGCAAGAGCTGCTCTCCTTCAGGAGGACAAGGGAGGGAAAGGGTTGAAGAAGAGCACTCTGCTAAGACTCAGTCTCCAGCAGGGTTTTTTGAGGGGGTGAAGCTCGCCACCCACAAGGAAGGGGAGCCCAGTTACCAGGGTGGACCTCACAGCTTTAAAGTAATTAGAACCTTCTACAACATGTTGACTAGCTTCCGACCCTCTCCTTCCTGAGTCAGGGAAGAGAAGGAAGCTGTAAACAAACATGAAGCTCATGAGTGGGAGGGAGTGAATCCATCATAATCTTCAAGGAAGGAGCAAAAAAGACTCACTGTTCTTAAGCATCGTCTTTGCACCAGATGCTGGGTGTAGCTTTTTGACATCCTTTTCCCAGTTTTACTTAATACTCCCCACAACCCTGAGAGAAAGGAATTAACATTCCTATCTAATGGGGAAAAAACAAAGCAGAAAAGTTAAGCAATTTGGTCCAGGGTCATGAAATTAAAGAGCAAAGGAAGAGAATGGAAGAGAAGTAATACTGATGACAACAATGATACGAACAGCTTTGACAATTACATCTACTGAAGAGGATACAACTTAATCAGGTACATCACTTCTCTTACTTCACTTAAGGGTTTCCTAAGCCACAAGGCCCAGGAGAGGAACTTCCTCAGGCAGTTCTGGGGTGGGGACCGTCATGCTGATCTCCAGGTCAAGAATGCAGGGCTGGACCAGGACCAGAACCCTTGCACTGCACAATGGGCAAACATTCTCACAAGAGGAGTGGCTGCAACACCTCTCCCCACCAGAGTTTCAGCATCTAAGTGACTCCCCCAACCAGGACTCTGGCATTCTGATCCATGACAACAAACCCCCCAATATCCCAACATCTACTCACCAGTTAGTAGTAGCCTAACGTGGTGGTGATGAGAAGACCTTTTTTTTCCATCATCAGCCTTGATCACCACCAGCTCAGACCAATTAGTTGAAACTGTTGGTTTCTAGAGCAATTTGGAATTATCTGATGGAGGGGCTTCTTTCTCTTTATACACCATCTCCTGTCCGGACACACCCACATTTGCTTCCCCTAGACTGATCCTATGACAACCCAGATGTTCCCCACCAAGAATCGCCTCGTTCCAAAGCAGCTCATGAGCTACCTTATGTAGGCTTTACTGAAGGAGCCGAGGGGAGATGAGGAGGGAGTTTACATCACACCTTCCATAGCAAACAGCTCTAAGTTCTTCCTTTGTTATTTCAGTTCTCAAAGTCCCTCTTGGGCCCCTCCTTCCCCCAGGGGGCTGGTTGTCTGCTCCCATAGGAATCCTGGCTTCCCTGGCTCCTTGATCCTGGATTTCAAACTCCTCTCCCTGTGTAGTTCAGAGAAATTCTCCCCTCCCAGCACCTCCCTCTGCACTTGTGCTCTCAGTGCATCCTGTGCACAAAGAATGTCACCTGCCATATCAGTTAACAAAGGATATTGCTGCCATCAAGACTTCAGCCACTGCAGCCACCCCTGACTCTGCACGCTGAGGAGATTCAGGATGGAGAAAAGCAGGACACTGGCTCAGGATAGTTAAGGTGAATATCAAAGGAATGATTTCAATGAACCCAGATTCTTGCATCTTTCCCAAAATAGAAAAGCAATAAATTCATTAAGTTGAGATGTCTGGTTTTCTTTAATTAGCAATAACCTTTTGATGTTCAACTACTTGGGTTTTTTCACAAAAATTCATATGTATCCTGGTTCCTCACTTCGGAACTGTCCTCAGAGCTCTCTGAGAGGCTGTATCCCAGGCTTAAGTCCTCAGTAAGTCCACCGAATAAAACATAATTCTCAACTTTTAGGTTGTGCCTTTTTTTAGTCAACAATCCAAACAAGAGACCCCCTTATAGAAGAGAGTTTATCAACCATCTTTAGTTACTAACCACATCTCACTCCCAAACTCTACCCCAAACAGCCCACCAAGTCATCTTAAACACAAATTGTACTTGACCAGGAAGAATTAGGGTGAAAGAAGGCCTTCCCACCTAATTCCATATTCCCTTCATGGCATCCATGGAGATGGGGAGAGGAGGAAGAATGAGAAAGGCACAGCCCCTCTCTCTGTAGACTTCGCTTTGGCTACACATGAAAGGCTCGTATGGTCCCTGAGAGCGGCTGACAGCTCTCCAAGGGACTGTCTTGGCCAGAGGGAATAGACTTGCTGTGTGTGGTGTATATGTGCAAACGGCGCAAAGGATGGGCGTCGTAACTCAGGAGGGGACAGATCTTTCTTGTCAAGGGAGCTGTCCCACCACAGACCAGGCACCTGCAGGGTGGTGCACTTCACACCAGTCCGAGGTGTTGGCAGGGCCCCCAGGACCATGTGGCGAGGCCCAGCCTTGGACAGAAGGGGGAACTGGATGAACTTCCAACTTCTCCCTCCAAAGGTCTAAGACACTCGATCCTCACAGTTCGGTCTTCAAAACAGAGAGGCCACCATGCATGCTGATCCTGTAAAAGTGCTTCATAGCTCCACACACCCACATCACCTCCTGACCACACCTCTGGCATTACAGAGGAGACGTTGGCTGAGTCAGCTTTTTTTTATTTTAAACATCTTTATTGGAGTATAATTGCTTTACAATGTTGTGTTAGTTTCTGCTGTATAACAAAGTGAATCAGTATACATATGTCCCCATATCCCCTCCCTCTTGCGTCTCCCTCCCACCCTCCCTATCCCACCCCTCTAGGTGGACACAAAGCACCTAGCTGACCTCCCTGTGCTACGTGGCTGCTTCCCACTAGCTATCTATTTTACATTTAGTAGTGTACATATGTCCATGCCACTCTCTCACTTCGTCCCAGCTTACCCTTCCACCTCCCCATGTCCTCAAGTCCATTCCCTATGTCTACCTCTTTATTCCAGTCCTGCCCCTAGGTTCATCAGAACCATTTTTTTTTTAGATTCCATATATATGCGTTAGCATACGATACTTGTTTTTCTCCTTCTGCCTTACTTCACTCTGTATGACAGACTCTAAGTCCATCCACCTCACTACAAAAAGCCCAATTTCATTTCTTTCTCTGGCTGAGTAACATTCCATTGTATATATGTGCCACATCTTCTTTATCCATTCATCTGTTGATGGACACTTAGGTTGCTTCCATGTCCGGGCTATTGTAAATAGTGCTGCAATGAACATTGTGATGCATGTCTCTTTTTGAGTTATGGTTTTCTCAGGATATATGCCCAGTAGTGGGATTGCTGGGTCATAGGGTAGTTCTATTTTTAGTTTTTAAAGGAACCTACATACTGTTCTCCATAGCGGCTGTATCAATTTACATTCCCACCAACAGTGCAAGAGGGTTTCCTTTTCTCCACACCCTCTCCAGCATTTATTGTTTGTAGAATTTTTATGATGGCCATTCTGACTGGTGTGAGGTGATACCTCATTGTAGTTTTGATTTCCATTTCTCTGATGATTAGGGATGTTGACCATCCTTTCATGTGTTTGTTGGCAATCTGCATATCTTCTTTGGAGAAATGTCTGTTTAGGTCTTCCGCTCATTTCTGGATTTGGTTGTTTGTTTTTTGGATATTGAGCTGCATGAGCTGCTTGTATATTTTAGAGATTAATCCTTTGTCAGTTGCTTCATTCGCAAATATTTTCTCCCATTCTGAGGGTTGTCTTTTCTTCTTGTTTACAGTTTCCTTTGCTGTGCCAAAGCTTTTAAGTTTCATTAGGTCCCATTTGCTTGTTTTTATTTCCATTCCTCTAGGAAGTGAGTCAAAAAGGATCTTGGTGTGATTTATGTCGTAGAGTATTCTGCCTATGTTTTCCTCTAAGAGTTTTATAGTGTCTGGCCTTGCATTTAGGTCTTTAATCCATTTTGCATTTATTTTTCGTATGGTGTTAGGGAGGGTTCTCATTTCATTCTTTTACATGTCACTATCCAGTTTTCCCAGCACCACTTATTGAAGAGACTGTCTTTTCTTCATTGTATATTCTTGCCTCCTTTATCAATGATAAGGTGACCATATGTGTGTGGGTTTATCTCTGGGCTTTCTATCCTGTTCCATTGATCTATATTTCTGTTTTTGTGCCAGTACCATACTGTCTTGATTACTGTAGCTTTGTAGTATAGTCTGAAGTCAGGGAGCCTGAATCCTCTGGCTCCACTTTTCTTTCTCAAGATTGCTTTGGCTATTCGGGGTCTTTGTGTTTCCATACAAATTGTGAAACTGTTTGTTCTAGTTCTGCGAAAAATGCCATTTGTAGTTTGATAGGGATTGCATTGAATCTGTAGATTACTTTGGGTAGTATAGTCATTTTCACAATGTTGATTCTTCTAATCCAAGAGAATGGTATATCTCTCCATCTGTTTTTGTCATCTTTGATTTCTTTCATCAGTGTCTTGCAGTTTTCTGAGTACAGGTATTTTACCTCCTTAGGTAGGTTTATTCTTAGGTATTTTATTCTTTTTCTTGCAGTGGTGAAAGAGATTGTTTCCATAATTTCTCTTTCTGACCTTTTCTTTTCCCCACAATCAGAGAAAAATTTATTTTTAAATAAATACATTTATTTTTAAACCTTCCTGTTCAAAGATGGACCTCAGAGCAAAGCTCTGAACAGGCAAGATCCACTTTTTCTAGTTCAGTATATTGAACAGTATCTTCTCTGCTAACCCTTGATGCCTATTCATTGGTTCCTCTTATATTCCTTCAATCTTATAGGCTGCTTTAGAAAAATGGGGGGGGGGAAGGTGAACAATACTAATTCTGCAAAAGATATAATAGTAAACATGGCCTTAGTTGCAGGCCTCCTTTTCATCCTCCCACACAATCACCTTGTGATTGTAGCAATGGCATAGGTAAGGTAAGATCTATGCTAGTCCTTAAAATGGCTGATCTTCCATCATTAGTGTATAGGAATGCAAGAGATTTCTGTGCAATAATTTGGTATCCTGCAACATTACTAAATTCATTGATTAGCTCTGGTAGTTTTTTGGTAGCATCTTTAGGATTCTCTATGTATAGTATCATATCTTCAAACAGTGACTGTTTCACTTCTTCTTTTCTGATTTGGATTCCTATTATTTCTTTTTCTTCTCTGATTGCTGCAGCTCAAACTTCCAAAACTATGTTGAATAACAGTGGTGAGAGTGGGCAACCTTGTCTTGTTCCTGATATTAGAGGAAATGCTTTCAGTTTTTCACTATTGAGAACGATGTTGGCTGTGTGTTTGTCATATATGGCCTTTATTATGTTGAGGTAGGTTCCTTCTATGCCTACTTTCTGGATAGTTTTTATCATAAATTGGTGTTGGATTTTGTCAAAAATTTTTTCTGCATCTATTGAGATTATCATATGGTTTTGTATCACATTGATTGATTTGCATATATTGAAGTGTCCTTGCATTCCTGGGATAAACCCCACTTGATCATGGTGTATGATCCTTTTAATGTGCTGTTGGATTCTGTTTGCTAGTATTTTCCTGAGGATTTTTGCATCTATGTTCATCAGTGATATTGGCCTGTAGTTTTCTTTCTTTGTGACATCTTTGTCTGGTTTTGGTATCAGGATGATGGTGGCCTCATAGAATGAGTTGGGGAGTGTTCCTTCATCTGAAATTTTTTGGAAGAGTTTGAGAAGGTTAGGTGTTAGCTCTTCTCTAAATGTTTGATAGAATTCACCTGTGAAGCCATCTGGTCCTGGGATTTTGTTTGTTAGAAGATTTTTAATCACAGTTTCAATTTCAGTGCTTGTGATTGGTCTGTTTATATTTTCTATTTCTTCCTGGTTCAGTCTCAGAAGGTTGTGCTTTTCTAAGAATTTGTCCATCTCTTCCAGGTTGTCCATTTTATTGGCACATAGTTGCTTGTAGTAATCTCTCATGATCCTTTGTATTTCTGCAGGGTCAGTTGTTACTTCTCCTTTTTCATTTCTAATTCTGTTGATTTGAGTCTTCTCCCTTTTTTTCTTGATGAGTCTGACTAATGGTTTATCAATTTTGTTTACCTTTTCAAAGAACCAGCTTTTAGTTTTATTGAGCTTTGCTATCATTTTCTTCATTTCTTTTTCATTTATTTCTGATCTGATCTTTTGATTTCTTTCCTTCTGCTATCTTGGGTTTTTTTGTTCTTCTTTCACTAGTTGCTTTAGGTGTAAGTTTAGGTTGTTTATTTGAGATTTTTCTTGGTTCTTGAGGTAGGATTGTATTGCTATAAACTTCCCTCTTAGAACTGCTTTTGCCACACCCCATAGGTTTTGGGTCCTCGTGTTTTCGTTGTCATTTGTTTCTAGGTATTTTTGAATTCCTCTCTGATTTCTTCAGTGATCTCTTGGTTATTTACTAGAATTTTGTTTAGCCTCCACGTGTTTGTATTTTTTACAGTGGTTTTCCTGTAATTGATATCTAGTCTCATAGTGTTGTGGTCAAAAAAGATACTTGATACAATTTCAACTTTCTTAAGTTTACCAAGGCTTGATTTGTGACCCAAGATGTAACCTATCCTGGAGAATGTTCCAAGTGCACTTGAGAAGTGTATTCTGTTGTTTTTGGATGGAATGTCCTATAAATGTCAATTAAGTCCATCTTGTCTAATGTGTTATTTAAAGCTTGTGTTTCCCAATTTATTTTCATTTTGGATGATCTGTCCATTGGTGAAAGTGGGGTGTTAAAGTCCCCTACTATGATTGTGTTACTGTCTATTTCCCCTTTCATGGCTGTTAGCATTTGCCTATGTATTGAGGTGCTCCTACACTGGGTGCATAAATATTTACAATTGTTGTATCTTCTCCTTGAATTGATCTCTTGTCCTTCTTTGTCTCTTGTAACAGTCTTTAAAGTCTATTTTGCCTTATATGAGAATTGCTACTCCAGGTTTCTTTTGATTTCCATTTTCATGGAATATCTTTTTCCATCCCCTCACTTTCAGTCTGTATGTGTCCCTAGGTCTGAAGAGGAGCTCTTGTAGACAGCATATATACAGGTCTTGTTTTTGTATCCATTCAGCCAGTCTATGTCTTTTGGTTGGAGCATTTTATCCATTTACATTTAAGGTAATTATTGACATGTATGTTCCTAATACTACTTTCTTAATTGTTTGGGGTTTGTTATTGTAGGTCTTTTCCTTCTCTTGTGTTTCCTTCCTAGAGAAGTTCCTTTAGCATTTGTTGTAAAGCTGGTTTGGTGGTGTGAATTCTCTTTACTTTTGCTTGTCTGTAAAGATTTTAATTTCTCCATCGAATCTGAATGAGATCCTTGCTGGGTAGAGTAATCTTGGTTGTAGGTTTTTCCCTTTCATCCCTTTAAGTATATCCTGCCACTCCCTTCTGGCTTGCAGAGTTTCTGCTGAAAGATCAACTGTTAACCTTATGGGTATTCCCCTGTATGTTATTCGTTGCTTTTCCCTTGCTGCCTTTAATATTTTTTCTTTGTATTTAATTTTTGACAGTTTTATTAATATTTGTCTTGGCATGTTTCTCCTTGGATTTATCCTGTATGGGATTCTCTGCACTTCCTGGACTTGATTGATTATTTCCTTTCCCATGTTAGGGAAGTTTTCAACTATAATCTCTTCAAATATTTTCTCAGACCCTTTCTTTTTCTCTTCTTCTTCTGGGACCCTTATAATTCGAATGTTGGTGTGTTTAATGTTGTCCCAGAGGTCTCTGAGACTGTCCTCATTCTTTTCATTTTTTTTTCCTTATTGTGCTCTGTGACAGTTTTTTCCACTATTTTATCTTCCAGGTCATTTATCCATTCTTCTGCCTCAGTTATTCTGCTATTGATTCCTTCTAGAGAATTTCTTATTTCACTTATTGTGTTGTTCATCATTGTTTGCTCTTTAGTTCTCCTAGATCTTTGTTAAATGTTTCTTGTATTTTTTCCATTCTATTTCCAAGATTTTGGATCATCTTTACTATCATTACTCTGAATTCTTTTTCAGTTAGACTGCTTATTTCCTCTTCGTTTTTTGGTTTTTACTTGCTCCTTCATCTGCTGCATATTTCTCTGTCTTCTCATTTTGTTTAATTTACTGTGTTTGGAGTCTCCTTTTTGCAGGCTGCAGGTTCATAGTTTCTGTTGTTTTTGGTTTCTGCCCCCAAATAGGTGAGGCTGTTTCAGTGGCTTGTGTAGGCTTCCTGGTGGAGGGGACTTGTGCCTGTGTTCTGGTGGGTGGGAGTGCCTCTTGTCTTTCTTGTGTGTCATCCAGTGGTGTGTTTTGCTGTGTCTGTGACCTTATTATGATTTTAGGCAACCTCTCTGCTAATGGGTGGGGTTGTGTTCCTTTCTTGCTAATTGTTTGGCATGGGGCATACAGCATTGGAGCTTGCTGGCCATTGGTTGGAACTGGGTCTTAGTGTTGAGATGGAAATCCCTGGGAGAGCTCTCTTTGATTTATATTATGTGGGGCTGGGAGGTCTCTGGTGGTCCAGTGTCTTGAACTTGGCTCTCCCACCTTGGAGGCTCAGGCCTAACACCCGGCCAGAGCACCAAGACTCTGTCAGCCACACAGCTCAGAAGAAAAGGAAGAAAAATAAAATACAACAAAATAAAATAAATTTTTAATCAGTAAAATTTTAAAAATTAAAAAGAAAGTGAGAGAGTAACCAAACCAATAAACAAATCCACCAATGATAACAAACACTAAAAACTAAACTAAGATAAATATAAACATCAGAAACAAATCAGTTGACCCAGGTTTAATGAGTTAAAACACATCCTGCATTAGCCACATTGGTTTGATTAAATGCAAAAACAATTTGTTCTTTTCAGTAGGTTAAGGACACCACTAAAATCTTGTTTATACTCTTAATTTGTTTAACAGATGTTTTATTCGAAAGAATACAATAAGCCCTTGCCCTCCCTGTTGAGGGGAATGATCATCAGTTCTGAATTTAAAATTTTTAAATAAGTCTTCCCTAACTGTGAAAAATTCCATAGTGTGGTTGTCCTTCATCTACCCATTTTACAGAACAATAAACTTGAGCAAAGAGGGTACAAACTAAACTCAGGCTCTCTGGACCACATTGTCCCAAACACATGCCTAGGGCATGCCAGGACCCACAAGGACCGGCCAGAATAGCCCTCCCAGTTGTTGACTTTGGTGTGGTTTGGTTTGGTTTAGTTTAGTTTCACTTTCATTTTGTTTCATTTTGGGATTTTTTGCTTGGCTTGGCTTGGCTTTACTTTGTTTTGTTTTGTGGGTAAGGGACAAAGGAGAGTGATCCAAAACCACTCAGAAAGATCAACATTTTAAGAATGGATATTGGATGTGTGGTGTGTTCTTGAAAATAGAAGTGCACAGAGCGTTTCCTATGCTCTACTCCATGCCCACCCCAGCCACCCAAACCTTAGGATGTAAAGGCCTACTCAGAAGTCCCCAGTCCAACTCAGGCTACAGTCCTGACACATATGAAACCATGAGGAGACTATTTACTCCTTTAAAATGTTTTGAGCATGTACTGTGCACCAGGCATTGTGAAGGGTCCCATGCAAAAGCTGTCCCCAGTCTCTGAGTGCTGATGACCTACCAAGGGAGAGAAGACAGACAGTAACCCAGCACAGGACAGAGTCATTCAGACAGTTCAGTGCTTTAAGAGTCAGAGGGAAAAGAGCCCATAGCTCTTCCCAGATTTAGCAAACAAAAATATAGGATACAGAAAATGTTTGGGACACATTTATACTCAAAAAATTATTCATTGTTTTATCTGAAATTCAAATATAACTAGGCATCCTATATTTTATCTGGTTGATGAAATAAGGCCAATCTTCTGCTAGGAGATGGGATGTCAGTGAACTAGTACATTCAAGGGGAAGGATGTTACAGGAATTCATGAGAAAAGTTCAGGATGGGCCAGTGGCTGGGCTCTGCTACAGCACCTGTCTTAGTCTGTTTGGGCTGCTATAACAGAATACCATAGACTGAGTGACTTAGAGACAAGAGAAATTTCTTTCTCACAGTTCTAGAGGCTGGGAAGTCCAAGATCAAGGTGCCAGCAGATTTGGTGTTTAGTGAGGCCTTCCTGGTTTACAGCTGGCCATCTTTTCTCTGTAACCTCACATGGTGGCCAAAAGGACAAAGGAAATTTCTCAGGCCACTTTTATAAGGGCACTAATTCTATTAAGCCTCTGCCAAAGGCTCCACCTCCCAATATCATCACCTTGGGGGTTGGGCTTTCAACATATGAATTTTGTGGGGACACAAAACTTTGGTCCGATGCAACACCTTAAAGCGGCAAACACAGAGGGAGCAGATGACAGAGGCTGTGGAATGTTGCCTAAATTGTGTGATTCTGTCTCAGACAAGGAGCTCGATTCATCAGGTCCACGTCATAATGGATGAGAGGAGCATTTAATTAAATGGAAACACTATGGAAGCTTTTGCAAGGCCAGTCCACCCATCTCCCAATTTATAAACGTCAGTTATAAACCTGTGACCTGTATCATATCTTTTTATTTTTTTGCTCTTTTTTAAATTGAAGTATAGCTAATTTACAATGTTGTGTTAGTTTCAGGTATACAGTAAAGTGATTCATTTATACGTATATTCTTTTTCAGATTCTTTTCATTATAGGTTATCACAAGATATTGAGTAGAGTTCCCCATGCTCTACCATAAGTCCTTGCTGTTTACGTATTTTATATACAGTCGTGTGTGTGTATGTAAATCCCAAGCTCCTAATTTGTCCCCCACACCTCCCCCCATCTCCTGTGTCATTTCTTAAAGAAGGATCCTTCTGTGCTGCAGTTCAGATCAGCTCATTTCATGCTTGGAAATTTCATGAAAGGGACATTTCAGTCCCATCTGAACCAAATTTGATCAAAGTGAGAGAGATGTGCTATCAGCAAGTTTCGGACACTGCCAGAGTCTAGACAAATGTGAATCCTAGTGATGACATTCCAGCCTACCAGCTTCTCACGGTGGGGTCTTGGCAAAGTCCTGGAGCCTCTCTGAGCCTTCAAGTCCTCCTGTATGAAGCTGACCTTGCCCACTGGGCTAAGGAGCGGAGATGGTGTCTGCAAAGCACTTCACATAATGCAGGATGCAGTGGGCACTTCGTAAATGGTCATGTTGGCAGGAAGCTAACTTGTAGCACCATTCCGATGCTACTTAACAGATTTCTGGGCTACAAAACAGTCATCTGAGAAGTCTTCAATCTCCTTTAAATAAAAGTTTATGAGCTGAGTCCTCCTCTTTCTCTCCAGTTACTCTTTCACTAAAACCTCACATGCAGCAGCTGCACAGCCTAGTTATCAGGGAGACAGCCAAGGGCCAGGGGCAAGCCTCAAGGAGCCCGTGTGTACCTGCCAAGGTTCCAAGACCCAGGAAGAAGCCCATGGTGGACCCTGGAACCTGGCCGAGTTCCGCCGTTTATCCTTTACAGGACAAACTTAGCACATCCCCAATCCTCAGTGCTGCCATGGTGCTTTTAAATAAAAGATCCTCCGATGGAAAAACAGCGGTCTTAATTTTCTGAGTTGGCTTGAGCTCACATTTCCCCCACTCAGGTCAAAACCTGCCTTTGGCTCCAACCCCATTCTGTTCCCTGCAGCCACACAGATTCTGTCACTGCCAGCTGCAGGTGACCCACCTGCCCACCACCTGAAGACCAGAACAGGTCACCCCTAGGGTTGGCACCTGCTCCAGCAACAGGCATCAGAGACAATGTCTGAGCCTAGTGTTAAGTCCTGAAATAATAATCCTTATAGACTCCAAATGATACTAACCCTATTTCTTGCACATCCTTCCAGTTACTGGGTAACTGGGTAACTCTGTTACTCATCAGCAGCCTGATCCCAGGGCTTGACATAACTGCAACTCAGTTTCCTCATGTGTAAATGGGAAGATTACCCTCAGGGCTATCATGAGGCTGAAATAATTCTGTGTGTATGTACCACTTAGCATCGTTCTTGGCATAGTCTGTACTCAATAAATGGTAACAATGATAAGAAATAACCTGCTGAGTGTTTACTATGTGCCAGAAATCATTCTAAGTGCTTTGCAAATATCAACTCATTGAATCCATGCAACAACCCTGCAAGGAGAGGGCAGTCATTATCCTCTATTTTTCTGATGAGGAAATAGAGGCTCCACAAGATTCCTCGTCTTGCCTAAGTTTGTGCAGCTCTTGCAAGGCAGCTGAGCTCGAACCCCACAGCCTGGTTCCAGACTCCAGGCCCTGACCACTACCCAATACTAGCCTCTTTACAGCTACCATTTAAAGAATGTTGTTTTTCACTGCAGGACTGGTTAGCCACAGGCTCATGCCAGCCACAGGCTGGGTCAGCCTCAGGCCCCTGAGAATGAAGGTTTGACCCAAACCTCATGCCTCCACGGGGGCACTCAGCACTGACTCCCAGCCTGAGGAAGCAAGGTGACTCCCCCACCATCAACTGCCATCATTCTCTGTTTCTGAAGCTTAGTCACACACTGGGAGACCCTCATGGGATCTCACAGGCCTAAAAGACCACCTCTATCCCACAGAGTTCTTCCTAAACACCCCACAGCTAGGGAGGGTCATCTGGCATCACCTGTTTATTTGTTGAAAGGCATAGAGCCTCCTTTGTTGTCCTGCCTGCAATCTCCTTGCAAGCCCACCTCCGCCCCCTCCCAAGGTCACACACTTTGCAAGCTTATACTTGGCTCTGATGCTCCCCATTCAGCCTGGGACTCGTCCATCTGGTCCTGCACCATCCTAGCTACTCAGTCTTCCATTCTCATCCTCAAATCGCTTCTCACATGAGATTTCTCAGCATCGTTGCTGTAGTTATAACCTTGGCTCCTCTGCATCTTGGTTCTGAACCCCAGGTTCAGACTTTGGATGCCCTAGAGGTCAGCCCTGTGAAGCACCCGTGGCCCTGAGACACTTTATCCATCACCTACCCTGACAGGCAGCTCATTGTGTAGCTAAGGGCACAGAGATAAGCAGGAGAGCAGACACATCCACTGGCCCCCAACAGTGATCTCCACCAGCTCCACAGAGGACCAGACCTCCTGCACCACCCCCAGACCATTCTGTCAGCTAATGCTTTTTTTGGAGATGGGCCCTGAGACTGGAAAGCTCGGAAACAGCAACTACCAACATCCCCAGCACTGGAGAGGCTGTGAAATGCTAACAATTCTTTGCCTGAAAAGAATTCAACCTTCCTTTTTACAGCTCACCCATTAAGAAAGGTCTATGAAATTGACTTTAGATTCCCAGTTCTTAGGCATTTGTCTGCTTTACTTTTATTTCCACAGAGGCAAGAGATAAAATGCAGTGAAAACACAAACTTGTGTGTAAAAAAAGGGCCAGAAAACCACTGCTCTGCACAAATTCCACCATTGTAGATGGATTTTCTGGAGAAATCACTTGTCTGTCAGTTGAAACATGTAATAGGGAAGAACAAATCTAACTCCCTATTAGATGTTTCTTTTACTTTAACCTTTGTATTCTACTGGTTTTGCTTCAAGTTAAGAATGTTACCTAGGGAATTCCCTGGCGGTCCAGTGGTTAGGATGCCAGCTTTCACTGCTGAGGGCCTGGGTTCAATCCCTGGTCTGGGAACTAAGATCCCACAAGCCATGTGGCATGGCCAAAAATAAAAAATAAATAAAATAAAATAGACATTAAAAAAAAGAATGTTGCCTATACCCTGAAATATACAGGATAGCCCATTCTCAAGTCTCTGACCTTTAAGGGTGTAACACTTTTCCCATTCATATAGAGATTAAAAGTTGCAGAACAGAGAATAACATTTGTCCTCTTGGAGGTTTACAGGAACATTGTGACCTACCTACATGGACAGCTGCAAGAACAAAGGATTCCAACACCAAGAAGTTTGCAACAACTAACCATGCTCCTCCCTCAGCTTGCCTTTGAAAGTGCTTTGCTGAAACCCTTCGAGGAGTCTGAGGCTTTTTGGATTCCAAACACACGTCTCCTTGCATGGCCCTGCAATAAACCTTTCTCTGCTTCAAACTCCAACGTTTTGGGTTGTTTGGCCTCACTGTGCATTGAGCATACGAACTTGCGTTTGGTAGCAATCAGTATGAATGACTTGGTTAATCTATCTTCTCAGTAAGAAACTCTGACTGCAAGGAAATGGGATATAAAACAGGAAATGAACAATGGGGAAAAGGAGGAAAAAGCAGACCCACTTCACTTCAGGAAATGGCACCACTGGACGTCCAGTGGCTGATAACCAGCTCTGGAAGCTCCCCTCCCCACGCCCTTCACAGGATGTGTTCGGCCCATGGGCAATTCCAGTCGATGCCCTCCTCCCATCCCCTCTCCATCCACTCTCTCCATCCTCCGCCGGGACCCAAGTCACCTCTTGCTTAGTGTTACCTCCTGACTCATCTCCTGCTTCCATCTCACACTCTAATAGCGAGAAGAGTGATCTATTCAAAACATAAATCAGATGAATCCACACTTCCTGCTTTAACACTATAAAAAGTTCTCATCGTTCCTACCATAAAATCAAAGCCCTGTTTGGTGTGCAAATCAAAGGCCCGGTCTCCCCTCGGTGTCTGATCTCATCTGCTGCCCTTCCTCCCCTGCATCACTGCTCTCCAGACAGATGAGCCTTCTTTGCTCCCACACGTCAAGCTTGGTGTGCCCCAGGGCCTTGGCACTTGCTCTTGCCTCTGTTGCAAATGCTCCTGGCCAACTCCTCCTCAACTTTAGGCGGTGAGTCATGTCACTTCCGCATGGTGACTGCCCAAACGCCCCGTCTAGAATAGCCAGCTTCCTCGATCTGCTCCCTGACACGCTCACATCACCCTCTTTATTTTCTGCCAGGCCCCAGTGAGTCAGGGAAACTGCATTACTTATACATTGACGTGTTTATTGTCGGTCTCCCCACTAGAATCTGGGCTCCGGAACAGCAGAGACTGTGTCTATCTAGTTCCCCACTCGTCCCAGTGCCCAGATACTTGCGAGATGAAAATGATGACCACAGAGGGTGTCTGCGGAAGACAAGTCCTGGCTGAGGATCCCAAAACGGCCGGCCTGATGGACATGTCTGTGCATTAACTCATCATGATATTCTCGGGTGCTGTGTGAACAGGGGGACATGCCAACCAGGTCCCACTCCAGTGGGGACCTCCAGCTGCTGGGGGTGCTGTCAGCAAGCCAAACAGCTGTCAGCCTCTCCAGGGTCACTACCGAGCCTCACCTCAGGTTACACCCTTCTCGGAGTGACGCTCATCCAAAGACCAACTGAGGTGAGGGTACAAAGGCCCAGACATTGGGGCCAAGGAGGTACATCTCTAAGGGGTTATTCTAGCCCCCAGTGCGCCCCACAGGGCTGGGCTAGGCTGCTGTCAGACTTGCCTCCCAGCTGACGACAAATTAAAATTATAGTGGGAGTGATCTCAGTTCAGGTGATCTGGTCTCAGACAGGTCTCTGCCCCACTGAGAACCTGAACTCTCTTTGAACTGTACCAGGTCCAAGGACACCACCAGCTGTCTTCAGAACAGCACCTGCCGGCTGCAGCCTTATGGTCTCAAAGTCTCTGCTGGTAACTATGCAACCACTTCAGACCCCAACCAATCCTTACTTAGCAAGCACCCTTACTTCTTGTCAGCTCCAACCATTACTCTTGAGAAACAACTCGAGTAACTAACTGTCACCGGGAGGTTTTTGCCTTTATAAGTCTCCCTCATGTTGTAGTCCATTGGAACATAGTGCTTCTTAAACGTGTGTCTCCTGGGCTGCAGTCCTAACAAACTGCAAATAAGCACCTTTTTAAACTCTAATTCGAAAAGATACATGCACCCCAATGTTCATAGCAGCACTATGGCCAAGACATGGAAGCAACCTAAATGTCCATTAACATATGAATGGATAAATAAGAAGTGGTCCGTATATATATATATATATATATATATATATATATATATATATATAATGGAATATTATTCAGCCATCAAAAAGAACTGCCATTTGCAGCAACATAGATGGACCTAGAGATTGTCATACTAAGTGAAGTAAGTCAGACAAAAACAGACAAATATCATATGATATCACTTATATGTGAATTCTAAAACATGACACAAATAACTTATTTATGAAACAGAAACAGACTCACAGACATAGAAGACAAACTTATGGTTACCAAATGGGAAAGGAGGGGAGGAGGGGTAAATTAGGAGTTTGGGATTAACATGTTCACACTACTAAATATAAAATAGATAACCAGCAAGGACCTACTGCATAGCACAGGGAACTCTACTCAATATTCTGTAATAACCTAAATGGGAAAAGAATCTGAAAAAGATGCATATATGTATATGTATAACTGAATCACTGTGTTATACACCTGAAACTAACGCAACATTGTAAATCAACTATACTCCAAAATAAAATTAAAATTAAATTACAAAAAAGAAGTGAGAAAGATAGATAACCAACAAGGACCTACTGTATAGCACAGGGAATTATATTCAATATCCTGTAATAACCTATAATGGAAGAGAATCTGAAAAAGAATAGATTTATATATATGTATATATAACTGGATCACTTTGCTGTACAGCAGAAATTAACACAACATTGTAAATCAACTATACTTCAATAAAATAATAAAAAATAATTAATTTTTTAAAAAACACCTTTTATTTCAATCAGGTCTCCGTTTCTATAATTTTGGGAAACACAGCTCACTTCCTGCTCCCTTCCCCTCCTGTCCACAGAGGCAGTTTCCAAGGGCACTCCCATCACAAACCTCTTTGACAGCTAAACTCGTTCCTGAGTCTGCTTCCTGGGAACCCACCTTGCACGAAGCCCCTTCTGGTACTCAGAACCGTGGCAGGTGCGCATCCCAGCGATGCAAAGGCAGGTGTTCACACTGGGGAGACAGGTGATGAACAAGCCCCCAGGTACAGCGCTACAGTGGAGCTACAGGGAAGGAAGGTACACAGCCGTACACAGCCCTCACGGTCCCTGGAGGGACCCGGCCAAGCAGAAGCACCAGAGAAACTTCCTGAAGAAAAAGCTGCCTAAGTTCAGTGAAAAGGAACAGGTGAGAGTAAGTCAGGACCACTGGGGACAGGACATGAATGTATAAGGCAGAGAGACAAAGCTGTAAAGGTAAGCAGGGACCAGGTGAGGCAGACACAGAGGGGAGGACCCAAGGGAACAGGATGCAGGGTCCACAGGGGAGGAGGAGATACAGCTAGACGGCTGGACATGAGAGGCATCCTGAACCCTGGACCTACATCCACTGGAAGGTCAGAGAGGGCACTGGGCTGCACACGCCCCATCGTTCTGTCCCTTCCTCGCAGTGGGTCTGGAATCTCCATCCCTCATCGCTGAGCTGAGCATTGGGGAGGGTGAGGAGAGCCTGGCCTGACCTCCACCTGAAGTCCCTTCTGACAGCACCGTCCTCCGAGTGTGCCCTGGGCTTCCCCAGGCCATGCCACCTGCTGCCCCTCTAGCCGCATCACTGAATCCCCGTCACGAATCCCCATCACTTGGTATTTATCACCTAATGAGGTCTGCAGCCTCTCAAATCCAAGGGCAACCATCTGACTAAAGCCAACCCTGCATTTCCATATTCCTGTCAAAGTTACACTATCTACCCTTGACCAGACTGCCTGGTGACCCTCCCTGTTAATGAAATGCTGTGGTGATTAAAACCTCCGTCAGGCTTGATGTTTGAAAGGATCGGTGGCTTTTTAGAGAGCACACTTGACAAACTGCCTGGAAAGCTCCATCACTTGGGAGAATTTCCTTTTGGCCCAGGCCTGATTTTTTTCTTTTTTTTTTTTTTTTCTTAGAAGGAGTGTGGCCAAGAGAGTAGGCTTTGGGCTTCGGGTTTTGTTTTGTTAGCTCACTTCTTTTGTTGTTCGTTCACTTCATTTCCTGACTTTTCATAAAAGCTTTCAGGGTAACTGATATTTTTATTCGGAAAGCATTTCCATCTACGCCAGACCACTGGCTCGGTTTTAGCTAATTAAACTTATGACACGAAGGAGTGGGTGAAAGTTCATTCCAGAGGTACAGGGCGATGCGATGCTGCGTGCTAATTGAGCCCTCACAGAAGACAGATGCTGCAGGCTGCCTGCTGCTTTCCCGTTATCACCTGCCTGGCACAGCCCTGGGAGCATGGGGATGGAGGCCAGGACCGCGACATCTACTGGGGGAAAGTCTGCTATTTGGGACATGATTCTTCACGGCTTGCTTTCACATTTTAGAATACCTACCCCTTATCTTTTTGTTAAATACTGCCCGTAAATGACCCAGCAATGACTGGAGGAGCCTTGACAATTCCAGTCTGGTGTCTGATTTACATCCACATTTGGAAGGATTGGTTACGATGAGGACAATAGTTTTTCATGAGACAAATGTGGGATGTGCTGCATAACCACGGTGTCCATTTAGCAGCTCCATTGTGCCATGTGCGATCCAGATATTATTTCTTTTTTTCTCAGAACAACTCTTCAAAGCAAGCATCAGGGCCTCTTCTGTCCCAAGAAGGACATGCGGTCCCGAGAAGTTAAGAGGTCCAAGGTCACAGAGCAAGTGGCTGAGTTTGTCCCTGGGCCTGACTCTCAAGTTCATGTTCTGTCTGTTGAAGGAGACTTAAAAACAAGTACTCTGGACCCCGCTGAGAGAAAGCAGGCTTGGGCACGAGAGGAGGGGACAGTGGTCTGCAGTTCAGCCTACCTGGGTGGTATTTTTCTCCCCTGTGTTCTGCAGCTGAAGTTTTGCTGCTCCTGACAATATTTGCTTTTTGTATCTTTAGGTAAAAAAGAGAGAGGTAAGGCTTGCCAGCATTCTCTATGTCCCAGATGGTGCACAGTTTAGATGCTTCTGAAATCTGCCTGTTCTACTGATGCTGAACAGAGGGGAGGAAACATGTGAAGCCAGTGGCATCTTGATGCCAAGAAGTGGGGAGCACTGGATCACACTGCAAACAAAGGAATGTTCTAGAATGGTCACTGAATGTCACCCACAGGATGAGACCACGGATAACAAGCACCTTCACACTGGTGATGGAGGTCACATTGGCTGCTCATTTCTCTGAGTGAGGCTTTGCCAAGAAACATGTCAGCATTGCCAAGAAAATTGTGTGTGAAGGCGGGGAGAGGGGAGAGAAAAATGAGGTTGAACCCTAGCAGATATTAAAATATATCCCAAAGCTACTATAATTTTTTTAAATTAGTACTTGTTCAGGAATAGACAATAATTAATCAAATGAAACAAAAAAGAATAAAGTTACATCTAAATGCATAACTGACAGATGGAAATTGAGTAAGGGATAAAGGTAGCATTTCAAATTGGCAAGAAAAATTGAGATTTATTAAATGGTGATATACAACTGACCAGCAATCAGCAAAAGTAATAAGTAAACCTACCTCAATTCCTATCAAAAATAAATTCCAGATAAATCATTTAAAACATAGGAAATAAAAACATAAGAGCACTAGAAAAATAAGGAAATATATTTATAATTTTAGAGAAGGTCTTTATGAGCATGACACAAAATTGAGAAGACATAAAGGACATATTGATAAATCTGACCATATATATATTAAAGAGCATCTAAAAATAGCCAAAAGGCAAAACCGGGAAAGTGTTTTGGCATATGAAGTACTAATGTCCTTAATATACAAAGAGCTCTTATAAATCAATAAGAAGACAAACCCAATAGAAAAAAGAGAGTTGTACCTTGACAACTTAGCAAACAATTCAAGGAACATTAAATGCAGTTGATCATCAATCACATAAGAGCAAACAATCAACCTCACTCAAAATTACATAAATGCAAACAGGAGTTATCTTCTACCGTTATCTCCCTCTAGGAGCAAACACGACAATCTTTTCAAAACACAAATATGATTATGTATCTCCCCTGTTTCAACCTCTTCAAAGGTTAGGAAAGGAAAGGATCCTTTTCTCTTATGAAAGGATCTAAACCCTGAGTGGGTCCTGTGTGGTCTGGCCCTGAACCCACCTCTCCTTTCTAACTTCCCCCCACCTGGATTCTTTTCAGGACCTTCGTCCATGGTGTATTCCCTCTCTCTCCCTTCTCCACCTAATGAGTCTACTCATTTTGCAACTCAATTGTCCATTCCTGGGGCAAGCTAGTCCTGACCACCCAGCCTAGCCCCTAATTACATCAGCTCTCTCTTTTATATGTTCTTCTAACTATTATGTATTTCTCTCTTATGGCACTTCTAAAAGTGATCATTTACATTTACCGATGTGATTACTGAATGTTTGTCTCCTCATCTGGACCGTGAGCTCCACTGGGAAAGGGTCCTGCCATTTTGCTTTTTGCCCTCCGTGTTTTCCCAGACCCTAACACACATGCTTGGCGTAGAGTAGGTGCTCAAGAAATATTTTTCAGTGGTTGAATAAATGAAAGAATTCTCTCCTGTGATTTTGGCAAATACTAAAAAGGTGCAGAGAGAATCAAGCGTGCATGTACACTACTGGCAAAAATAATTTTTGAAGGCCAACTTAAGTGGTACCTAACAGAATGAACCTATCTATTAGCTATACTTGCAGACATGCACAAAGATACGTGAAAGAAGATGCTGCTGGCAGCATTTCTGGTAATGGCAAAAGCCAAGAAACAGTATACATATTTGTCATCAGAGAACAAGTTAGAAAAATTATAATCCATCCACACAATGAAATACTGTATGGCCATTTCAGAGACCGATGTTGATCCTTACACAGATGTGGGAAGTTCTCCAATGTAGAATATAAAGTGAAAATGTAAGTTGCAGAATGATCCATGCAATGTGATTCCATGGGTGATTGTTTTAATGATACAATATATATCCTTTCATTGGCATAGGAAATTTCCGAACAGGTAAACAATAAGCGATTCATCATGGTAACTTCACAGGGAGGGGGGTGGAGGGAGACATGCTTTTCACTTTAGACCCTTCTAGACAGTTTGAATTAAGCCATGAATATGTATTACATTTTTAATATTGCAAACTATTTTCCAAAAATAATTGTTTAATAAGGGATCCCAAAACAAGTTCATTAACACCCTGTTACAGAGCCCCGTTATTTCCCATTATCTTCCCTCCTTGATTATCTTAAAATTCGGAGGTTCTTAACCCTGGACCTTGATTTTCTCTGCTGTCTTTGTGCGATTTTAGCATCCTCAGTGACTTTTCAGCACAAAGGAAGTTTTCGTTTCTAGGGATGTTTTCATAAAGCAAAAATCTCTCTAAAATTCCAGCAAGTGTTCCAAGTGTCCCTGTGCAGTAAATGTTCCTTTGTCTGGGTTTTCATACACCCAGGCTCGCCTAGATCAAGGTACCCTGGGAAGTTCCTTCCACAATTTCACATCCCTTTGCATGGCCCACAGAAGGAGAGTCTATCAAAATTGAACGTATCTCTTCTAGGTCTGAATGGAGCGCCTCCTTCCCGATACCTCTCTTTAGTGCTTTGAATTAATTTCCACTCTGAGCTGCCAAAAGCTAGTTCCTCCAGAAATAAATATATACCCGAAGTAAAACAAATTTACCTGTAATACCATATGGGGTGCCCCAACGCTGCATTCAGGAAGAGGAAGGAGTTATGTAACAACACACTGCGGTGTAGTAGAGCTTGTTTCTGTGACTCTATAAGTAATAAAGCACCCTCCACGGCACCTTAAGCAAGCTATGAAGGATACTTGATCTCCTCCAGTTCTGTTGGGCGTCTACCATCTGTTCAGCTGGTAACACCTCTAAAAGGAGCATTAACACAACTCAAAGCCTCCTTCAGCTTACAAGTTTCCCTGCGTGCTCTTCAAATAGCGCACACTGGGTCAGCCGTGATTTGACTATTTATGTTTAGAATAACTCCAGGAATGTGTTTCCACCCCTCTCTTCCCCTCTCCTGTTCTGCCTCGCCGCCTTTGTCTTCTCATCCACATCCTTGCAGCAGGCAGTGGTGAGCTTACTTCCCTGGGTCAGACAGGACATGACCTAATGACTGGTCCAAATACACTCTGATGAAAACCAGGAGGACGCAGGGAAAGCAAAGGACACACCCAGTTGGTGAATCCCTACCAGAAGCAAGAGAGCAGATGATGGCTAAACCAGTGACGGCTCCCCTCCAGGTGCCCATGCTTTCTTCCTGCCTCTGGTAGGTCAAAGTGCAGGGTCCAGGGGCTTCCCTGGTGGTGCAGTGGTTGAGAGTCCGCCTGCCGATGCAGGGGACACGGGTTCACGCCCTGGTCCGGGAGGATCCCACGTGCCGTGGAGTGGCTGGGCCCATGAGCCATGGCCGCTGATCCTGCGCGTCTGGAGCCGGTGCTCCGCAACGGGAGAGGCCACAACAGTGAGAGGCCCGCGTACCGCGAAAAAAAAAAAAAAAAGTGGAGGGTCCAGAGAATCTATAGCTTGGATGGAGGGAACCTTTCCCGATCCAGCTTCTGCTGAGTACGTGCCTGCTATTCCCAAGGCCACGCTCTCCTCTGGACCAGCTTCTGCCCCCATGAGTCCCTTTTCTCTCCAAAAGCCCTTTGGGAGACCCTGCCCCGAGATCTTATCCTCACTCTGCTAAGTCTTTCTCCTGCTTAGAGTGTAACCGAGCAGGACCCTGCAAGACCTTCCCAGAATGGACCCCCGCCCATAGTCCTCCACCTGCCTTTTGTCTGTAGAAAAACTTTAGTTGAAAAATAAATTTAATCTGAGAAGTGAGAAAATGCAAAAAGAAAGGAAAACAGTCAAGCAAGACAAAATAATCATATTTTAGCCATTACACAAAGTCAACGACTTTAGTTCCTCCTCAAGGGCTATCGATAATATTCTGAGCCACGTTCTTTGACCTGTTTTGCAGATACTGAAACGCACACCAGGGGGAAAAGTTAACTGTCTGCTGCCCACAAGCACGTAGACCCCAGACTGGTTGGAACCAGAAGGTTGATGATGCCGACTCCCAATTACCTCACCGCCAACCAATCAGAAGAATGTCCACGAGCTGACCACGCCCTGCTCCTTGAACCCCGTAAGACTCCTCACTACCCACTCCAGGGAGGGACACACAGTCTTGAGGGCATTAGACCACTGTACCTGCCAAAGCAATAAAGCTATGTCTTTCTACTTTACCGAAAGCTCTGTCTCTGCGATTTAATCTGGTGCCTGTGTACAGAGGCCAAATTTCAGCAACAAGAGGAAGGGAGAGCTCTTTGCACATGGGAAAATGGTAGGAGACTGATGGAGACTTTGTTCTCGGTTTACTTTTACTAGTTGGTTCACTGAGCAAGTGGATTTTCAACCAGTCCCTGTTGAACCTGTCCCTTGCCCTCTAGGTAGGTAGCCCATAATGACACCATCCACCCCTCCCAAAAGAAAAAAAGACCAAAATCCTCTCTAGGGAAGTGGGATTATGGACATCAGGGGCATTTGCCCCAGGGGCATTCGCATCAGGGGCATTTGAAAATGCAGAATGAGAACTTGGTAACCCAGGAGGAAGGGGGCCAGGGAAGAAGGGTCTTGACCAACCTTTCCCTGTGGTCACATGAGCATCACTGATTTACCTGTGGCTACAGATCACTGAGGGCCAGAGGGTCAGAATGGGTCCTTTAAGAGCATCAGACAACACCAGCATCACTATCTGCTTGCCCCCTTCATCTCAGAAATGCGGAGCCTAGTGATCAAGGGCATAGAATACAGAACCAGACAGACATGCGTTCACATCCCCTCTCTACCACTTGACAACCGTGTAATTCCAAGGTCCCTTAAACTCCATAGGACTCAATTTCTTCCTCTAGAAAGTGGATGTAAGTTTGTTGAACTGTTACGAAGATTAAATGAGATCATGTGTTTAGCTGTCCTTTTCTTTCTGAGAAGTACAACCCCACCTGTCTCCTTCTTCACATTGGCTGCCAGGGAGTTCAGAGTCAGACTGAAAGCAACAAGGCAGGTTCTTCCACGGGTGCTCTTCCTGCCTTCTCCAGGCTGAATGTATGTTGCTTATTCTTCTTTTCCTTGGACCTAAATCTTTGCTGTTCTAGTTACATTGTTTTCTTTTATGTGTTCCTGTTTTAAATGGTCTCTGGGCCTTTGTAGAAAGAGTAACTATATAATTAAAGAGTCTTATGAAACTAAAAGAGGGCCCTTGCCCACCTGCCTGCCAGGCTGCAACTTTCCTCTGGGGGCTCAGAGGACCAATGAAAGACAACCAATTTGATCTCAAAGATGACTAATATTCTTTTTGCTCTGATAGAATTCTAGGTTTAAAGAGAACTTTATTACCCTAATCCCCAGAATGTGTGTCACCTGCAAAATCGTTCTGAATCCTTTAAGGGCAGAAAAGAGAAAACACCAGGGCTGTGTCCTCACACATCCAACTCTGAGGCTGAATAGTTATCCCAAGTGTCCTGTACTCCCCGGAGGGTGGGCATCGGTTGGTAGATCATGCCTGGTTTATTCCCTCCTGTGGCTCTCAGTTGAGTTAAGCTTGATAGAGGCTGCCCAGCAACAACGTGGTATATCAGGAAGTCAGAATTCGCCTGGAGACGTGGCCTGCAAGCGTTGCCAAGGCGTCCTTGAGAGGACACCCCACCAGGGGGTCTAGAAGACCCAGCACCACGAGGCTGGGAACCCAGGGAGATCTCTCACCCCTCACCCTGCAGGAGGTGCAGACCAGCAGACAGGTCTGGGAAGCTTGCAGTGGCTCTGCAGCAGGGCCAGGACACAAAGCACATTGAGGGAGGTCACATTCTAGAACACCTGCTAAGTGCATCCCTTAGCCGCCTGTTCGTGCCTGTGGGAGGCCCTTGGAGTCCACGTGGCTGAACCTCCCCATCCAACTCCAAGCAAACAAATCGATGCCAACATTGACATCCTTGGTTCAAAACTCAGGACCCAAAGTTCCACCCAAGTTTCACTGTTTAGCTCCAAGTACTTCCAACCCTACAGGAGGGAAAAATGAATTGTGTGGCTCTGCTGTCAATATCTTCTACCCATTGTGCCCTAAATTCCAAGACAGTCACTTCTTTCTTGAAGTGAATGTGTTACCAAACGCGAGTTTGTGTGCCTCAGGCCGAGCGAAGCCAAACAATACCAAAACCATCAGAGTCTGGATCAGAGAAAGGCTTATTGCGGGGCCATGCAAGAAGAATGGGTGGCTCATGCCCCCCAGAAACCCTGAACACCTCAAAGAGTTTCGGCAAAACATGTTGAAAGGCCAGGTAAGGGAGGGGAGTCCCAGGGTATGGAATAAGCTCATGCACAATTCTCGGACTGATCGATGGTGCTCAATCCTTAGGCACCAGAAGGTCTGGGGGCTACAGGCTCATGATCATCAAGTAGTTAGTTTCTTCCATTTGGTGGTGGTTTTCAGCATCTGAAAAACTTAGGAAATATGCCTGAGATACTATTATCTGGGTACTTCAGAGAGGAGCTACAGCAGAGGATAAGGGAGAGGGGATGGTGGGGAGAGGTAGTACGGGCTCTGGTGCAGCCTCTCTCATCCCACTGGCTGGGGCTGGCTGTCACCACCTCCTCCCTGGCTTTCTCACCAGCTCAGCTCATATTCTTCTCCCTTCCTCTCATGAAGTCACCCCCCTCTTCTGCTACAGAATGTCTCACTTCCTGTTGATCAAGCCCAGACTCTCAGCTGCTTGGAATTTCAAAGTTGGTTCGGAATTACTTCCTTAGGCTCCGTTTTAATCCCCAACTTGCATCAAACCAGTTCCGTCTCTCTGTCTCATATATCCCTAACTACCTTCAGCAAATACTTAGTAAGCACCCTTTAAGGACATTGCATTGTCCTAGGTCTTGGAGAAACAGAGAAAAGAAATCTGTGGACCCAGGCCCTCCATGAACTCACAGGTAATAGTGGAGAGGAAAAATAACCCCATACGTGTCATCACATTTTTATCCAACCCTAGAAAAGCCCTGAGTTCTCCTCTGTTAACTGGTACAAGCCTCGTCCTTACCCACCTGCATACAAATCCCCCTCCTTTCAGGAAGAGAATGCTTTGTTTCCCTCCCCATTCTTAGCCATGTGACTTGATGAGGTTGAAACCCATCCCCAGGTCCCAGAAAGTGTTCTTGGGTCAGTCATGGAATCCCATGCCTCTGGCCTACAAGAATGGACACATAACTTAGTCAGAGGCAAGGAGCTGGGGCTCGTGGGAAATACAAAAGTCTCTCCTTGTTCTTGTGAATCTGTTATAAGAAACCTTTTCTCTTCCACTGTATGAATGAAAAATGTCACCTGCCATATCAGTAAACAAACAAAGTTGCAGCCATCAAGCCAGTAGCCACTGCAGCCGCCACCACACTGGGCACCCTGTGGGGATTCAGGAGGGAGAAAAGCAGGACTGGGGCCCTAGACAGCTAAGGTGCACATCGAGGGAATGATTTCAATGAGCCTAGACCCTTATATTTTCCCATACATAGAAACGGCATCCCTGTGTGTTAGGAGAGCACAGCCTCCCTGAGGTGCCTAGCTAAATTCATTAACTTGAGATGTCTGGTTTTCTTTAATTAAGTTTTCTTTTTTTTGGCCGCACCGCAAGGCATTCGGGATCTTAGTTCCCCGGCCAGAGATTGAACCCACGCCCCCTGCAGTGGGAACACAGAGTCTTAACCACTGGACAGCCAGGGAAGTGCCAACAGTTATCTCTTGATGTTCTGACTACCTGGTCTTCGTTGCAAAACTCCTATATATCCTGGCTCTTCCGTTACCTTTTTGGAGCTGTCCCTCAGAGCTCTCTGAGAGGTTGCCTTCTGGGCTTAAGTCCTCAGCAAGTCTGCCGAGTAAAACATAATTCTCAACTTTTAGGTTGTGCTTTTTATTTATTTAATTTTTTTTGGCCACACCATGCAGCATATGGGATCTTAGTTCCCTGACCAGGAATTGAACCCATGTCCCCTTCACTGGAAGTGCAGAGCCTTAATCACAGGATCACCAGGGTAGTCCTAGGTTGTGCATTTGTTTTCAGTTGACAACTGGATGACGTAATGAGAGGTGGTGAGGATTATAACACTCCAGCAACTGTTTTGAAACTGTAAGGTATCCTGAGCTGCCAGGAGCCTTCAGTATAATCTTGAGGATAAGCCTGGGCCAGGAAGGCAGAGCAGGGACAGGAGAAGTCCCAGCTCTCAGGGAGCCCTTCTGAGCCCAGATCAGTCTTCCCCTGAAGACTGACTACCTCTGAGCGTATCAGTTACAAGAACCAGCCCGTAAATCCCCTTTATAGATCAAGCCAGTTGGAGTATTTTATGTCAATTACAACCAGACACAAGCTAACAGATGTACTTCCTCACAGAGGCGTGGTGAGAATTAAGTGAGGAAAAACACTCTGAAGCGCACAAAAAGCTCTCCACGCGCCAGGTAGTGTCATGTGGCAGAAAGTACTCAGCAGCACCCAATAAACACTTTTTGTATCTTAAGGCCTGATCACCCCTGCAGAGAAATTATCTCCGAGTGTGAAGTGTCCCTTTGAACCAGAAGTTTCTGTAACAGTCGTGTTGAAAGCTACCAGACACCACAGGAATCACGCAAGTCAGAGCCGTGGGCATCCCAGCGTTCACACGACTGTGAAGGTTCCTAAGCCCCAGATGGAAAGGACGTGCTTATCTGCAGTGCCAGGAGCAGTGCTTAACCTCAGGACACAGCTCCTGGAAACTGAAAAGAATCCCAGGTCAGTCATCAGAGTGAGGGCGAGACTGTTGGTGGAGGGATGGCCATCAGAGAGCATACACGGCACTCTTGCCTTTGGGGGACGGAATTTCACCCACACACACTAGGAGAGCCAAAGATATTTATGTCTATTTGCATCACGAGTGATTGTCAAAGCACGGGAATCCGTCTCTCTGGCTGAAAAGATGACCCCATCCACATTGTTATCTCATGTTCGGGATGCATCTCCGAACAAATCTTACCGACAAGTTGACACGTTTGATTCTGAGAAAACGGCATCCTTGTGTGTTAGGAGAGCACAGCCTCCCTGAGGTGCCTGGCATCTGCTTTGCTCCTTACACAGCAGATCAGAGGCTGCACAGCAGTGAGGACGGCCCAGACTGCCCTTGTTCTAGGAAATCCAAGTGCAGGGGAAGTTCTACAGCTGCTCCAGGCCATACACGGCTGGAGCAGAAGACCAGGGGAGCCTGTGGTAGCCAAGATATGTTACCAAATGGAAGATCGTGTGTCCAGTGCACAGTGAGGCCAAACAACACCAAAATGACGGAGTTTGGAGCAGAGAACAGTTTATTGCAGAGCCATGCAAGGAAACAGGGGGCTCATGCCCCAAAAGCCCCAAACTCCTCGAAGGGTTTCAGCAAAGCATTTTTAAAGGCCAGGTGAGGGAGGGGCGTGGCCATTTGTGGCAAACTTCTTGGTGTCAGAATCCTTTGTTCTTGCAGCCGACCACGCAGGTCAGGTCACGATGTTCCTGTAATCCTCCAACAGGACAAATGGTATTTTCTGTTCTGCAACGTTTAATCTCTGTATAAATGGGAAAGTATTATACCCTTGAAGGTCAGAGTCTTGAGAATGGGCTATGCTGTATATTTCATGCTAGAGGCAACATTCTTAACTGGAAGCAAAGGCCATAGAATACAAAGGTTAAAGTAAAAGAAACAGATCTGATTTGTTCTTCCTATTACAGATAGGGCTCATACCCAGCCCTGACATGTATGGTCTCTAAGGGGTCCCTGTGGGCACGGAGCCCTTTTCTGAGTCTGCTCAGATATCCAAGTTGCCCTGGACAGGGACGTGGTGTCCAAGGTCCTGTTTCAAGGTTTGGAGAACCAGCTACAGCAAGGGAACCCACTCCCCTTCCCACAGAGACTCGGCTCCCTGCGGACCCCTCCAGCCTGCACCTACCCCAACACACAAACACACGGCGCGCACACACACCCCAAGCACGACTCCCTAGCACAAACCCGTCTTGGTTTTACTGTGGCTATGTCAAGGATAGTGGGATACTCCACCCTTTCATGAAAATTTATAGGCTTTCAGTAATAGGAAACTCAGATTTTGCTAAGAAGTTAGATTTTATTTTTCTAATGACACTGTGAGTTGGGTGGATAGTGTTTCTTTGCTTCGGCTACTAGGAAGTTCAGAACCAAATTTGTACCAACCTCTAATACCTGCCCAAAATCCTAGGACAAACATTCGTTTACTAGCCTGGCTGTAAATTTAATCTTACTCTATTTTTTTTTAAGAAGTTTATTGAGATATAATTTACATACCATAGAGTTCACTCATTTTAAGTGTTCAGTTCAATGGTATTTACAGAGTTGTCCATCCATCGCCAATATCTAATTTTGTAACATCTTTAATTCAAAAGCAAAAGTTTTTTTTTTTATTTTTGTTTCCTGAGTTTTCCATTTGATTATTTCAACTTGTCATTCTTTTTTTTTAACATCTTTATTGGAGTATAATTGCTTTACAATGGTGTGTCAGTTTCTGCTTTATAACAAGGTGAATCAGCTATACGTATACATACATCTGCATATCTCCTCCTTCTTGCATCTCCCTCCCATCCTCCCTATTCCACCCCTCTAGGTGGTCGCAAAGCACCGAGCTGATCTCCCTGTGCTATGCAGCTGCTTCCCACTAGCTATCTATTTTACATTTGATAGTGTATATATGTCCAAGCCACTCTATCACTTCGTTTCAGCTTACACTTCCCCCTCCCCCCATCCTCAAGTCCATTCTCTATGTCTACCTCTATATTCCTGTCCTGCCTCTAGGTTCTTCAGAACTATTTTTGTTTTATAGATTCCATATATATGTGTTAGCATACGGCAGTTGTTTTTCTCTTTCTGCCTTACTTCACTCCGTATGACAGACTCTAGGACTATCCACCTCGTTACAAATAACTCAACTTCGTTTCTTTTTATGGCTGAGTAATATTCCATTGTATATATGTGCCACATCTTCTTTATCCATTCATCTGTTGATGGACACTTAGGTTGCTTCCATGTCCTGGCTATTGTAAATAGTGCTGCAATGAACATTGTGGTACATGACTCTTTTTGAATTATGGTTTTCTCAGGGTATATGCCCAGTAGTGGGATTGCTGGGTCTATGGTAGTTCTATTTTGAGTTTCCTAAGGAACCTCCATACTGTTCTCCATAGTGGCTGTATCAATTTACATTCCCACCAACAGTGCAAGAGGGTTCCCTTTTCTCCACACCCTCTCCAGCATTTATTGTTTGTAGATTTTTTGATGATGGCCATTCTGACTGGTGTGAGATGATAACCTCATTGTAGTTTTGATTTGCATTTCTCTGTTGATTAGTAATGTTGAGCATCCTTTCATGTGTTTGTTGGCAATCTGTATAACTTCTTTGGAGAAATGTTTATTTAGGTCTTCTGCCCATTTTTGGATTCGGTTGTTTGTTTTTTTGATATTGAGCTGCTTGTATATTTTGGAGATTAATGCTTTGCCAGTTGCTTTGTTTGCAAATATTTTCTCCCACTCTGATGGTTGTCTTTTCATCTTGTTTATGGTTTCCTTTGCTGTGCAAAAGCTTTTAAGTTTCATTAGGTCCCATTTGTTTATTTTTGTTTTTATTTCCATTTCTCTAGGAGGTGGATCAAAAAAGGATCTTGCTGTGATTTATGTCATAGAGTGTTCTGCCTATGTTTTTCCCTAAAAGTTTTATAGTGTCTGGCCTTACGTTTAGGTCTTTAATCCATTTTGAGTTTATTTTTGTGTATGGTGTTAGGGACTGTTCTCATTTCATTCTTTTACATGTAGCTGTCCAGTTTTCCCAGCACCACTTATTGAAGTCACTGTCTTTTCTCCATTGTATATTCTTGCCTCCTTTATCAAAGATAAGGTAACCAGGGCTTCCCTGGTGGCGCAGTGGTTGAGAGTCCTCCTGCCAATGCAGGGGACATGGGTTCGTGCCCCGGTCCGGGAGTATCCCACATGCCGTGGAGCAGCTGAGCCCGTGAGCCATGGCCGCTAAGCCTGCACGTCTGGAGCCTGTGATCCACAACGGGAGAGGCCACAGCAGTGAGAGGCCCACGTACCACCAAAAATTAATAATAATAATAAGGTAACCATATATGTGTGGGTTTATCTCTGGGATTTCTATCCTGTTCTATTGATCTATATTTCTAGTTTTTTTAGCCAGTACCATACTATTTTGATTACTGTAGCTTTGTAGTATGGTCTGATGTCCGGGAGCCTGATTCTTCCAGCTCCATATTTTTCCCTCAAGATTGCTTTGGCTATTCGGGGTCTTTTGTGCTTCCACACAAATTGTGCAATTTTTTGTTCTAGTTCTATGAAAAATGTCATTGGTGGTTTGATAGGGATTGCACTGAATCTGTAGATTGCTTTGGGTAGTAGAGTCATTTTCACAATGTTGATTCTTCCAATCCAAGAACATGGGATATCTCTCCATCTGTTTGTATCATCTTTAATTTCTTTCATCAGGGTCTTATAGTTCTCTGCATACAGGTCTTTTGTCTCCTTATGTAGGTTTATTCCTAGGTATTTTATTTTTTTGTTGCAGTTGTAAATGGGAGTGTTTCCTTAATTTCTCTTTCAGATTTTTCATCATTAGTGTATAGGAATGCAAGAGCATTCTGTGCATTAATTTTGTATCCTGCTACTTTACCAAATTCATTGATTAGCTCTAGTAGTTTTCTGGTAGCATCTTTAGGGTTCTCTATGTATAGTATATCATCTGCAAACAGTGACTGTTTTATTTCTTCTTTTCAGATTTGGATTCCTTTTATTTCTTTTTCTTCTCTGATTGCAGTGGCTAAAACTTCCAAAACTGTTGAATAATAGAGGTGAGAGTGGGCAGTCTTGTCTTGTTCCTGATCTTAGTGGAAATGGTTTCAGTTTTTCACCATTGAGAATGATGTTGGCTGTGGGTTTGTCATATATGGCTTTTATTATGTTGAGGTAAGTTTCCTTTATGCCTACTTTCTGGAGAGTTTTTATCATAAATGGGTGTTAAGTTTTGTTGAAAGCTCCTTCTGCATCTATTGAGATGATCATATGGGTTTTCTCCTTCTTCTCCTGCAATCTGTTAATATGGTTTATCACATTGATTGATTTGCCCATATTGAAGAATTCTTGCATTCCTGGGATCAACCCCACTTGATCATGGTGTATGATCCTTTTAATGTGCTGTTGGATTCTGTTTGCTAATATCTTGTTGAGGATTTCTGCATCTATGTTCATCAGTGATATAGGCCCGTAGTTTTCTTTTTTTGTGACATCTTTGTCTGGTTCTGGTATCAGGGTGATGGTGGCCTCATGGAATGAGTTGGGGTATGTTCCTCCCTCTGCTATATTTTGGAAGAGTTTGAGAAGGTTAGGTGTTAGCTCTTCTCTAAATGTTTGATAGAATTTGCCTGTGAAGCTATCTGGTCCTGGGCTTTTGTCTGTTGGAAGATTTTAGTCACAGTCTCAATTTCAGTGCTTGTGATTGGTCTGTTTATATTTTCTATTTCTTCCTGGTTCAACCTTGGAAGATTGTGCTTTTCTAAGAATTTGTCCATTTCTTCCAGGTTGTCCATTTTATTGGCATATAGTTGCTTGTAGTAATCTCTCATGCTCCTTTCTTTTTTCTTCAGTGTCAGTTGTTACTTCTCCTTTTTCATTCTAATTCTGTTGATTTTTGTCTTCTCCCTTTTTTTCTTGATGAGTCTGGCTAATGGTTTATCAATTTTGTTTATCCTCTCAAAGATCCAGCTTTTAGTTTATTCATCTTTGCTATTGTTTCTTTCATTTCTTTTTCATTTATTTCTGATCTGAACTTTATGATTTCTTTCCTTCTGCTTACGTTGGTGATTTTTGTTCTCCTTTCTCTAATTGTCTTAGGTGTAAGATTAGGTTGTTTATTTGAGATGTTTCTTGTTTCTCGAGGTATGATTGTATTGCTATAAACTTCCCTCTTAGAACTGCTTTTGCTGCATCCCATAGGTTTTGGATCATTGTGTTTCATTGTCATTTGTTTCTAGGTATTTTTTGATTTCCTCTTTGATTTCTTCAGTGATCTCTTGGTTATTTAGTAGTGTATTGTTTACCTCCATGTGTTTATATTTTTTACAGATTTTTTTCCTGTAATTGACATCTAGTCTCATAGCATTGTTGTTGGAGAAGATACTTGATACAATTTCAATTTTATTACCTTTACCAAGGCTTGCTTTGTGACCCAAGATATGACTTATCCTGGAGAATGTTCCATGAGCACTTCAGAAGAAAGTGTGTTCTGTTGGTTTTGGATGGAATGTCCTATAAATATCAACTAAGTCCATCTTGCTTAATGTATCATTTAAAGCTTGTGTTTCCTTATTTATTTTCATTTTGGATGATCTGTCCATTGGTTAAAGTGGGGTGTTAAGTCCCCTACTATGATTGTGTTACTGTCGATTTCCCCTTTCATGGCTGTTAGCATTTGATTTGCCTTATGTATTGTGGTGCTCCTATGTTAGGTGCATAAATATTTACAATTGTTATATCTTCTTCTTGGATTGATCCCTTGATCATTCGGTAGTGTCCTTCTTTTTCTCTTGTAATAGTCTTTATTTTAAAGTCTATTTTGTCTGATATGAGAATTGCTACTCCAGCTTTCTTTTGATTTCCATTTGCATGGAATATCTTTTTCCATCCCCTCACTTTCAGTCTGTATGTGTCCCTAGGTCTGAAGTGGGTCTCTTGCAGACAGCATATATCTGGGTCTTGTTTTTGTATCCATTCAGCCAGACTATGTCTTTTGGTTGGAGAATTTAATCCATTTACATTTAAGGCAGTTATCGATATGTATGTTCCTATTACCATTTTCTTGATTGTTTTGGGTTTGTTGTCATAGGTCTTTTCTTTCTCTTGTGTTTCCTGTCTAGAGAAGTTCCTTTAGCATTTGTTGTAAAGCTGGTTTGGTGGTGTGAATTCTCTTCACTTTTGCTTGTCCGTAAAGTTTTTAATTTCTCCATCGAATCTAAATGAGATCCTTGCTGGGTAGAGTAATCTTGGTTGTAGGTTTTTCCCTTTCATCACTTTAAATATACCCTGCCACTCCCTCTGGCTTGCAGTTTCTGCTGAAAGATCAGCTGTTGACCTTATGGGGATTCCCTTGTATGTTATTGGTTGCTTTTCCCTCGCTAACTTTAATATTTTTTCTTTGTATTTAATTTTTGATAGTTTGATTAATATGTGTCTTGGCATGTTTCTTCTTGGATTTATTCTGTATGGGACTCTCTGCGCTTCCTGGACTTGATTGACTATATCCTGTCCCATATTAGTGTTGTTTCCAACTATAATCTCTTCAAATATTTTCTCAGTCCCTTTTTTTTCTCTTCTTCTTCTGGGACCCCTATAATTTGAATGTTGGTGTGTTTAATGTTGTCCCAGAGGTCTCTGAGACTGTCCTCAATTCTTTTCCTTTTTTTTTCTTTATTCTTCTCTGCGGTAGTTATTTCCACTATTTTATCTTCCAGGTCACTTATCCGTTCTTCTACCTCAGTTATTCTGCTATTGATTCCTTCTAGAGAATTTTTAATTTCATTTATTGTGTTGTTCATATTGTTTCTTTGCTCTTTAGTTCTTCTTCTAGATCCTGTTAAACGTTTCTTGTATTTTCTCCATTCCATTTCCAAGATTTTGGATCATCTTTACTATCATTACTCTGAATTATTTTTCAGGTAGACTGCCTATTTCCTCTTCATTTGTTTGGTATGGTGGGTTTTTACATTGCTCCTTCATCTGCTGTGTATTTCTCTGTCTTCTCATTTTGCTTAACTTAACTGTTTTGGGGGTCTTCTTTTCACAGGCTCCAGGTTCGTAGTTCCCATTGTTTTTGGTGTCTGCTCCCAGTGGGTAAGGTTGGTTCAGTGGGTTGTGTAGGCTTCCTGGTGGAAGGGACTGGTGCATGTGTTCTGGTGGATGAGGCTGGATCCTGTCTTTCTGGTGGGCAGTACCGCATCTGGTGGTGTGTTTTGAGATGTCTGTGAACTTATTGTGATTTTAGGCAGCCTCTATGCTAATGGGTTGGGCTGTGTGTCTGTCTTTCTAATTGCTTGGCATGGGGTTTCCAGCACTGGCACTTGCTGGTCATTAAGTGGAGTTGGGTCTTAGCGTTGAGACAGAGATCTCTGGGAGAGCTCTCACCAATGGATGTTACATGAGGCCGGGAGGTCTCTGGTGGACCAATGCCCTGAACTCAGCTCTCCCACCTCAGAGGCTCATGCCTGACACCCGGCCAGAGCACCTAGACCCTGTCAGCTGCACGGCTACTAGTGCTGGAGGGTCTCCTGTAGAGGTGCGGTGTTGGCTGTGGCTCACCATGGGGACAAGTACATTGGCAGCATAAGTTCTGGGAAGCACCCCTTGACATGAACCCTCCTTGAGTCCACCACTAGCCCCACCAAGAAAACTCCTACTCTTTTTTATCATGCATGTGTGTGTGCATGCACACACATATTAAAAAACGCATAACATGAAATCTATTCTCTTAAAAAAGTTTAAGTATACATTACAGTATTGTTAACTGTATCCACAATATTGTACAGCAGACCTCTGGAACTTAAATCATCTTTTGTGACTGTAACTTTATACCCATTGAACAATATCTCCCCCTTTTCCCAGCCCCAACTCCAGTCCCAGGTCACCACCATTCACCTCATATAAGTGGAATCATGCAGTATTTGCCCTTCTGTGACTGTCTTTTTTCACTGAACATAAAATCCTCAAGTTTCATCCATGTTGCAGCAAATAACAAGATTTCATTCTTTTTTATGGCTAAGTAATGTTCCCTTGTATATTACCTTTTGTTCATCCATTCATCCACGTTTGACATTTAGATTGTTTCTACTTCTTGTCCACTGTGAACAATGCTTCAGTGAATATGAGAGTGTAGATATCTCTTCCGGATACTGATTTCAATTGTTATGGGTAAATACCTGGAAGTGGGATTGTTGGATCATATGATAATTCAACTTTTAATTTTTTTGTGGAAATTTCACACCATTCTCCATAGTAGCTGCATCATTTTACATCTCTATCAACAGTGCACAAGGCTTCCAGTTTCTCCACATCCTCACCAACACTTGTTAATTTCTCTTTTTTTTAATAGTGGCTATCCTAACAGGTGTGAGGTGTCTCACTGTGGTTTTAATTTGCATGTCGCTGATGATTAGTGATGTTGAGCAACTTTTCATCACATATTGGCCATTTGTATGTCTTCTTTGGAAAAATGTGTACTCAGATCTGCCTATTTTTAAATTGGATTGTTTGGGGTTTTCTTGCTATTGAGTTGTATGAGTTCTTTATATATTTTGCATATTAACCTTTATCAGGTATATGATTTGCAAATATTTTATCCCATTTGATTTTCACTTTGTTGATGGTTTCCTCTGCTGAGCAGAGGCTTTTTAGTTGGATGTAGTCCAACTTGTTTATTTTTTTCTTTTGTTACCTTTGCTTTGGGAGTCCAATCTAAAAAGATCATTGCCAAAATTGATGCCACGGAGTTTACCACCTATATTTTCTTCTAGGAGTTTTATAGTTTCAGGCCTTACATTCAAGTTTTAATCCATTTTAAGTTAGTTTTTGTGTATGGTGTAAGAAAGTGTTCTGGTTTCATTTTGTTGCATGTGACTGTTCAGTTTTCTCAGCATCATTTATTGAAGAGATTGTTCTTTCCACATTGTAGAGTCTTGGCTCCTTTGTTGTAAATCAATTGACCATATATGCATGGTTTCATTTATAGGCTCTCTATTCTGTTCCATTGAGCTATAAAACATTTTTTATGCCAGTACCACACTGTTTTGATTAATATAGTTTTGTAATATAGTTTGAAATCAGGTACCATGATGCTTCCTGCTTTGTTCTTCTTTTTCAAAAATGTTCTGGTTAGTCAGGGTCTTTTGTGGTTCTGAACAAATTTTAGGATTGTTTGTTCTATTTCTATAAAAAATGCCATTTGAATTTTAATAGGGATTGCATTGAATCTGTAGATTGCTTTGGGTAGAATGTACATTTTAACAATATTAATTCTTCCAATCCATGAACACAGGACATGTTTCTATTTACTTATGTTTTCTTTAATTTTTTTCATCAACTTCCTATAGTTTTCAGTGTACATGTCTTTCACCAACTTGGTTAAATTTATTCCTAGGTATTTTATTATTTTTGATGCAATTGTAAGTGAGATTGTTTCTTAATTGTAATTATGTTTTTAAATCAGGAAGTTTGAGGCCTCCACATTTGTTCTTCTTTCTCAAGAATTGTTTTGTTATTCGGGGTCCTTTGTGATTCCATATGAATTTCGGGATAGTTTTTTTCCATTTCTGTAAAAAATGCCACTGGAATCTTAACAGGGATTGCATTGACTCTGTAGATCATCTTGGGGAGTATGAACATTTTAACAATATTAAGTCTTCTAATCCATGAACACAAGGTATTTTTCCATTTATTTGTGTCTTCTTTAGTTTCCCTTCTTTCTATTCTGTGATGATAAATTTGATTTTGATTTGGCATTGGGAGCCCAGCAGATTTCAGAGTTCCCTTCCCAGCTCCATGGGATAAATACAGACTAGTATAGTTCAACCTGGTAATTTCATTATTTGTGTTAGAGACTGGTTAAGCTCAAGTATGATTCATGTCAATTAGCTTAAGGGAAGTATGCTAGGCTATTTTAAGGAAAAGTTTCCCTTCTTCATACAAGACAAACAAAAGAAGAGATGGTTCTCCCTGACTTTGAACATTGCCATACAAGGAAGGAAGACGGGTGGCTGTAGTCATCTTATAACCTTTAGAGGAAGTCGGAAGGATTATTGAACAGGAAACTAAGAGCCCTGACATTCTTGAGTGGACAAATTAACCAACCTTGGAACCAACCATGCTCAGACTTTCTGTTATGCAACATAATAAATTTTCCCTAATGTTCAAGGCACTTTTGATTGGGTATTGTCTTACTGGAAGCAGCAAGCATCCTAAAACACTAAAGTTTCTATGCATAAATACAGACAAATTATGCATAAGTGGGAACATAACACACAAAGTGCCCTTTGTTTCTTTTTTCAATGTGTCATGATCTTTCCATCTTATTATGGAAAGGTTTACCTCATCCTTTTAAATCATATGCATATGAAATGATGCAATAAGGGTGTTAAAAGCCAATGGTGCCCATTCCAGTTCAGAGCAAGGTGGAGCAAACCCATTCAGCCATGTCTCTTCTGTTGAATAAAGTTATAAAACCTAAACAGAATGCACAGAGCAGTTATGTGAGGATGGTAAAAAACTAAATAGTAGCAGGGGTATTAGGGAAGACCAGAATTCAAAGTGCCACCACATTGGTGGTGAGTTCCCTATTTTTCCTCTAGTTTCCCCCAGGCTACACTCAAAAAGTCTAGAGGTGGACACTGGGACATGGACAGAGAGAGGGCCAGGCAAAGCCCTCTACTCCTAGATGAAAGAGTGGGAAATAGGTCTCCTCATGCTCAGAGAGAGTGGGGGCGAATCTCCCAGGGTTTTTTTCTCTTTTTCTCTCTTTTTCATTCTCCAATCTCCCATGTCCCAGCCACAAGGGAATCTCATGGCAGCAGAGGCAGCCACAGGTATGGCACTGAGGTCACACAAGAACCCAAAGTTCTCCAATAAGAGAACCCTCCTCTCTGATCAGAGGAGCTAGGGACCCAAGAAGGTGGGGAAAATCTCCTTTGCTCTTTCACTCTCTGTCGTCCTACTTCTTGACCCCAGGAGCAATGGCAGTTATAGGAAGTACACAGCAGAGTTGCTGACTAAAGCCACAGCTTTCTGACCAGAAGACCATATAGAAGAGGCCCAGGGAACCAGAATGTACCAGAGAGATGATGTACAAAGAGGGAAATGCCCGGGAAAGCTCAAGATAGGCCCACAATTGAGCTGCACATGTCTGTATAGGATCTTAACTAGCACACCAAAGACTTAGAGACTGCGTTAAGAAATAGACCACCACTGCCATCCCAGACCAGCAAGTGCACAGCACACACGTGGGACAGATGTGAACTGCACTACAAAGCCTCCAAAGGTGAACCTGAGATTGAAACCACATTTCCCAGAAGCCTGGTCAGCACTTGCAGCCTAAATCCAACCAGGTTTTTGCCCCCTAGAATAAAACTAGCAAAATTCTCCATAGGATTAATTACAGCTCAGAATTTCATAACAGAAAATTCAAAGCATTAAGCCCATAAGCCAAAATTACTCAGCATATAAAGAGCCAGGTTGTAGAGATGTGCATGGACCTAGAGACTGTCATACAGAGTGAAGTAAGTCAGAAAGAGAAAAACAAATATCGTATATTAACGCATATATGTGGAATCTAGAAAAATGGTACAGATGATCTTATCTGCAAAGCAGAAACAGAGACAAAGACATAAAGATCAAACATATGGATACCAAGGGGGAAGGGGGGCATGGGAGGAATTGGGAGATTGGGATTGACAGATATACGCTACTGATACTATGTATAAAAAAGACAACTAATGAGAACCTATTGTATAGCACAGGGAACTCTACTCAGTGTTCTGTGGTGACCTAAATGGGAAGGAAATCCAAAAAAGAGGGGATATATGTATACGTATAGCTGATTCACTTTGCTGTACAGAAGAAACTAACACAACATTATAAAGCAAATATACTCCAATAAAAAAAAAGGGAAATCTCAATTTGCATGGGAAAGACAAACAGACACCAACACCAAGATGACACAGACTTTAAAACAACTATTAGAAAATGCTCCAAGAAGTAGTTAAATATGGTAAAAGGCATAAATACACAGATTCAAGAAGCTCAGCAAACCTAAAAGAATCCATGTCCAAATACCTCATCATCAAACTTTTGAAAACTAAAACTAAGAAAAAAATATGAAAGCAGATAGAGAAAAATGACATGTTAATTATGGGGGAATAATATTCAAATGACTGCAAATTTCTCATCAGAATCCATGGAAGCCAGAGAAGTAGAGAGTCATTTTTAACATGAGAAAATAAAAGAACTGCCAAGCCAGAATTCTGTATACATAAAAATATACTTTAGGAATGAAGGTGAAATAAAGACATCTTAAGATAAAGGGAAAGTGAGAGAATCAGTTGCCAACAGAACTTCTTTAAAGGAATTGTTATGAGTCAGCCATAAGAGAGAAATCTTGCCATTTGTGACAACATGAATGGACCTTGAGGGCACTATGTTAAGTGAAATAAGTCATACAGATAAAAGACATGTATGATCCCATTTATAAGTGAAACCAAAAAAAAAACACATAAAAACCGAACTCATACATATAGAGAAGAGATTGGTGGTCACCAGCGATGGGGTTTACAGGGGTGGAAATGGGTGAAGGGGATCAAAAGGCATAAGCTTCTGGTTATAAAATAAATAAGTCACAGCACGTAATGTACAGCATGATGGCTAAAGTTAGTAATAATACTGTATTGCATATTTGAAAGTTGCTAAGAGTATAGATCTTACAAGTTCTCATCACAAGAAAAAAAAGCTTTTAATTATGTATAGTGATAGATGTTAACTAGACATATCATGGTGATCATGTCGTAATATATACACATATCAAATCATGATGTTGTACACCTGAAATTAACATATGTCGCATGCCAATTACACCTAAACTAAAAATTTTTTTAATTGCTGAAGGAAGTTATTCAGGCAGAAGGGAAATGCTACCAGAAGTCAACTTACAGCACCAAGAATGAAGAAAAAGAAAGAAATGGTAAATATCGGGGTAAATAGAGTAGACTATTCTGTCCTCTTGAGTACTTGAAAATACATTGCAGGGTTGAATGAAAAAAATTTGAGTATTATCTGATGAGTTTTCAGTGTGGATAAATATAATACATAACACAACTATAACACAAAGTAGGGAGGGTAAAGGGAGTTATATGGTGGTCAGATTAATGCAGTCCATTTGAAGTGACAAAATAGTGATGCTAAATAAACTCTGAAAAGTTAACTATGTATATTGTAATCTCTGGAGCAAATATATATAGAGAGATATATATATATTTCTATGTATGTATATGTAGATGTAGATAGAAGGATAGTCAAAAACAAAATAGATAAACTACAATATTAAAAAAAATATTCAGGGCTTCCCTGGTGGCGCAGTGGTTGAGAGTCCACCTGCCGATGCAGGGGACACGGGTTTGTGCCCCGGTCCAGGAAGATCCCACATGCCGCGAAGCAGCTGGGCCCGTGAGCCGTGGCTGCTGAGCCTGCGCGTCTGGAGCCTGTGTTCCGCAACGCAAGAGGCCACACGGTGAGAGGCCCACGTACAGCAAAAAAAAAAAAAAAAAAAAATTCAAATAACCCAAAAGAAAGCAGAAAAGGGCGAGCAGAGAAACAAAAAAAAAAAGAGGAAACAAACAGAAAACAAATAATAAGATAGTAAATCTATATCCAAACATGTCAATAATTACATTAAATGTAAATGGTTTTAACCAAGGGTTAGCAAAGTTTTTCTGTAAAAGGGGCAGACAATAAATATTTTTGGCTTTTTGGACCATATACTTTCTGTTTCAACCAGTCTACTAGGCCACTGTAACATGAAAAAAGTATAAACTATACATAAATCCATAGGCAGGCCAGAGTTGTCCCACAGGTCACAGTTTGCCAACCTCTGGTCTAAACACATCAAATAAAAGATAGAAATTATCAGAATGGATAATAAAAACACAATGACCAAACTACATGCTACCCATAAGAAACTGACTTGAAATATAAAGATATAGGTAAATTAAAAGCAAAAGTACAGGAAAAGGTATTTCACATAAACACTCCTATAAAGAAAACTGGGATGGCTATAATAATATCAAAACATACTTCAGGGCAAAGAAAATAACCACAGATAAAAAGACATGTATTTTGAAGGTCTGTTGTTAGGTACTTATTCATCTGGGATGTCTTCATGGTGAATTGACCCTTTTGTCATTATATAATGTGTCTTTTTATCTATGGTAATTGCTTTTATTATCCATTCTGACAATTTCTGTCTTTCATGAAGTTAAACATACACTTATCATACAAGCCAGATAACCCACTCCTCGGTATTTACTGAAGTGAAATGAAAATCTATGCTCACACAAAAACCTATACACAAAGGTGTATTGCAACTTTTCCATAACTGCCAAAAATAGAAAACAGCCCAAAGGCCTCTCAATGGGTGAATGGAGAAGCAAACTATGCTACAACCATATGGTAGAATACTACACAGCAATAAAAAAGGAACAAACTACTGCTACAACGTGGATGAGTGGCAAGTGCCTCATGCTAAGGGAAAGAAGGCAGACTCAAAAGGGTATTACTGTACAACTCCATTTATATGACATTTTTGCAAAGACAGAAATATAGGGACATCCAATAGATCACTGTTTGTCAGGAGCTGGGATATGGGGAAACTTTGGGGGTTGCAGAATTATCCCATATCCTGGTTGTGACTACTCAACTCTATACTTCTTTCAAATTTTTCAGAATTATACACTAAAATGGGTGGTGTTTACTTAAGTTTTAAAGTGGGAAAACACGCACGGTGTGTCTAGGAGGAAAAGAGTGGGGGACGATCTGGCCCTGTGCATCAATCCCTCTTCTGTTGCTATACCGCGCAATCTCTGAGCCCTCACCATGCCCCAGATGGGCACGTGATTTCCCCAGCTCTGGCATTCGCACCCAATGCAGGACATCCCTGTAGACCCCTAGACTGCGGGGGCTCCCAGGGCAGCACAAGCTTGGCAGCTGTGTAATCCTCCTGGCCTGAAACAGCAGGGTTTCATTGTTCAGCTTCCAAGAATGTGTTTGCTTACAACCCACCAGGAGACCAAAATGAGAGCTCTCCAAAGCAATCTTATCTTCGGTTTCCACAACAGTTTTGCCATCCTTTTATAGAACGAGCATGAGAATGCATACAGTCACAGTAATGGGAAAGCAGAGTGGGTGAGGCCAAACAGCCCTGAGACTCCTCACCAAAATTTACTTTAGGTCAGGTTCACCCTCATCTTTTGCCCACCTTCTGTGCTCTCAACAAAAATTCTGGTATCAGACCAGTGCTTGAAAGGAGAACTGTATTTTCTCTTGCATAGAGTAATTTCTACCCAGGGATATTTCTGCAGCAGTTTGTCTAGCAAATTCATTTGTCAAGCAAATTAAAAGTAGCTACTAAAGAGAAAGACAAATACCATATGATATCACTTACATGTGGAATCTAAAATATGACACAAATGAACCTGTCTATGAAACAGAAATAGAATCAGAGACATAGAGAACAGACTTGTAGTTGCCAAGGGGGAAGCGGGTGGGAGAGGTTTGGATTGGGAATTTGGAATCAGCAGATGCAAACTAGTATATATAGAATGGATAAACAACAAGGTCCTACTGTATAGCACAGGGAACTATATTCAATATCCTGTGATAAACCACAGTGGAAAAGTATATGGAAAAGAATGTATATATATGTATAACTGAGTCACTTTGCTGTATAGCAGTAATTAACACAACATTGTAATTCAACTATACTTCAATAAAAAATAATTTTGTTTTAAAAGTAGCTGCTAAAAATGCAACCCTCTGCTGCTATATACTTGAGACTCTGATGAATCCCTCTTGCAGCCTGAAATCTGCTAAGGGCAGCTACCTTCTCCGTGGCTCCCCAGTGACCAGGGCAGATTCCAGCACATCTTAGGCTGCAAATAAATAGAGACTGAATTAGTAAATGGATGAACAAACAAATATAAAGCCATTCTAAATTCATTTCTTTAAAAATATATCTATTAAAGAACAGAATGTATTTGTCGAATGGGTCTTCCCAGCGTAGCTGTGGCTGAGGACACAATGAGAAAAATAAATTCTTCTGATGGACAAATGGAGGGAAAATCATTTTTTTTAATTGAAGTATAGTTGATTTACAGTGTTGTGTTAGTTGCAGGTGTACAGCAAAGTGACTTAGTTATACACATATTGAATATATACATTCTTTTTTATAGTCTTTTCCATTATGGATAAAGAAGATGTGGTACATATATACAATGGAATATTAGCCATAAAAAAGAATGAAATAATGCCATTTGCAGCAACATGGACGGTCCTAGAGGTTTTCATACTAAGTGAAGTAAGTCAGAGAAAGACAAATATCATATGATATCACTTATATGTGTAATATAAAAAAAGATACAAACGAACTTATTTACAAAACGGAAAGAGACTCACAGACATAGAGGAAAATCTTATGGTTCCCAAAGGGGAAAGGAGGTAGGGGAGGGCTAGATTAGGAGTTTGGGACTAACAGATACATGCTACTATATATAAAATAGATAGCCAACAAGGTCCTACTGTAGAGCACAGGGAACTATATTCAATATCCTGTAATAAACCACAATGGAAAAGAGTTTTTAAAAGTGAAAGAAACATTTTTTTAATATTTTTAAGTTAGACTGCTTTAAAACTACAAGGAGCTTCCCTGGGAACTAAGCTGAGAAGCCCGTGTATTGCCGGGTGATGAGGTGTGATTGCAGCCCCTGCAGAGTGAGATAAAGCAGGGTGGCCTGTGAGGCCAGGACTGCTAGGCAGTGGGCCCTTTCAGGACCGATGTGCAACTTAGAGCCACTTTATTTCCACTTGTCGGAAAAATTGTCCTAGTAGACTTTGTTAGATTAAGACGCTTTACTGCCATCTGCTGGAAATTTATAATAAACATACAAACCTACCAAGTGAATGGCACCTCCTTAGGTGTGGAGCTATAGCATAACAACCCGTACTTATGCCAAAGGACAGGCTCTAGTCACAAGCACTGCAGACACCAGGAGGGCCCATGTGCACAGCACAGCACCTGACGATTGTCACAGCAAAGCCACGCACCCCCTCACCATGTATCCAGATCCTTGCTAAGTCCAAGAACAATAATGACATGGGCGGTGGCGGGGGGGGCGGTCTTCATGATACAGCCTTTTCAAAAAACAAAAAAGTCCTGGAAAAATTAACTTTAAATAGATTGAGATCATAAAACTGCAATTATACTAATACTAGAGAGAAGTCAGACCATAGAGGAATGGGTAAAGAAGTGAGATAGATAGATATATAGATATATATACATATATACACATATATATGTGTGTGTGTGAGTGTGTATATATGTGTGTGTGTATACACACACACACACTCACACACACACAATGGAATATTACTCACCCATGAAAAAAGAATGAAATAATGCCATTTGCTGCAGCATGGATGCACCTAGAACTTATCATACTGAGTGAAGTCAGAGAAAGACAAATACCATGCGATATCACTTATATGTGGAATCTAAAATACGACACAAGTGAACATACCTATGAAGCAGAAACAGACTTACAAACATAGAGAACAGACTTGTGGCTGCCGGAATGGGGAGTGGGGGGAACGATGGATTGGGAGTTTGGGATGGGCAGATGCAAACTATTATATAGAGAATGGATAAACAATAAGGTCCTATTGTAGACCACAAGGAACTATATTAAGTATCCTGTGATAAACCATAATGGAAAAGAATATGAAAAAGAATGTATATATATGTATAACTGAGTCACTTTGCTGTACAGCAGAAACTAACACAACATTGTAAATTAACTATACTTCAATTTACAAAACTATTAAAAAAAAACATAAAAAAGAAGTCAGACCAGGCCCAGATATTAACCATGTCTTTTATTTTCTGTATTCTGATGGTTTGACATCTGCAGCCCACTCTGGAAGGACTGCCCCTCTTAGGGATGGCCAATTCCTAAAGATAATAAACAACTTACCTGTGAGAGTACTTTTCAAATACAAGCCAACCAAGCCAGAGCCCACCACCTCCTCTATCAGGCTCTCACAGGACTTTCACACCTGGGCTACTATCCCCCTGCCCTGAATACCCCAGGGCCAGGTGCCTGATGACTAGTGACAGCCCCTCTGCCCCGGAGCCCACTGATGTTGTTCAAACGAGCAAATCCTTAGCCTGCTGACCTGCTCGTCTGTTTCTTCCCACGGAAATCATGACAAAGTCTCCTGCCCGTGTTTTGCTCTCCCTTCCTCTCCCTCCTGGCTGACCCTGGTGCTTCCCTGTGTGGCCCTGCTGGTGCAGCATGCCCATCCTCTCGGGAACCATGAGTAACAAACTGTCTTTCAATGGCAGCCATCCCCTGATCTGCTGGCCTTACTGTACCTCAGATCTTCTATTAAAACACTATATGTTAAAACAGCCGGGAATCAACTTAACAGGTGAATGCCTGTTTTCAAATGAACTGTGGAATTCCATTGTCCTGTCTCTGGCTTCTCTCCAAATCCACGTAGGCTCCTGCCACTTGCCCCCTGTACCCACCCTGACCTCCTGGCTCTTCCAGGAGCTACAGAGCCCTCCTTTTACATCTGACTTGCCAGGACCTGGTCTTATTTCTTTCTGAGCATTAGCTGCACTAGCTGCCTGGTTTGCATTTGACAAGCATTTACAACTAAATCTCTTATTTTAAAAAGACATCTTCTTATGGTACATAAGAATACTACTCAGCCATTAAAAAGAATGAAACCATGCCATTTGCAGCAACAGGTATGGACCTGGAGATTATCATACTAAGTGAAGTAAGTCAGACAGAGAAAGATAAATATCGTATATCGCTTTTATGCGGAATGTTGAAAAAAAAATGATACAAGTGAGGGACTTCCCTGGTGATACAGTGGTAAAGAATCTGCCTTCCAATGCAGGGGACGCAGGTTTGATCCCTGGTCGGGGAACTAAGATCCCACATGCCGTGGGGCAACAAAGCCCACGCGCCACAACTACTGAGCTCGCGCACCTCAACGAAAGAACCCGCGTGCTGCAAACTGCAGAGCTCACACATGCTGGAGCCCGTGCACCACAACTAGAGAGAGAAGACCCGCATGCCACAACTAGAGAGAAGCCCACACACAGCAACGAAGACCCGACACAGCCCAAAAAATAGAGAAAATAAATAAATAAAATAATAAAATTTTAAAACATGATACAAGTAAACTTATTTACAACACAGAAACAGACTCACAGACTTAGAGAATGAACCTGCAGTTACCAGTGGGGAAGGGTGTGGGGGAAGGATAGATTGGGAGTTTGGGACTGACATGTACACACTGCTATATTTAAAATGGATAACCAACAGGGACCTACTGTAGAGCACAGGGAACTCTGCTCTATATTAGGTAACAACCTAAATGGGAAAAGAATTTGAAAAAGAATAGATACCTATATACATATTACTCAATCACTCTGCTGTACACATGAAACTAACACAACATTGTTAACCAACTCTACTCCAATATTAACAAAAAAAAGTGCTCTGACAAGGATTGATGACAAAAGCTTCTGCAGAACATTTCCCCATGTAAATTATTATGTAAATTCTCAAAAGTATAATTTTATGTAAATAAATATGTGGAAAGGAAAAAAAAATTTTAAATGAAAAGACATTTTCTCACACTCTCTCTCTCTCTCTCTCTCTTTCTCTCATGTTGATTTTTGAATGGTGAGCAGCCAGACTTGATTCAGTAGCACTTTCTACTTTGCCACAGTCCTCACTCCTCCCTAATGTCTTCAATCCACTCATGTAGGTTACCTGTCTGGCCACTTCAGCCTTAGAGTGCAGAACCCCTTCCAGTTACTTAGGATTCAGGAAAACAATGACTTTACATTCTGGCAGTCTGGCTTTTTACCATAAGTTCCTAAATGTATTTTATCACTAAAGTTACCCATTTCCCCTGGAGGCTCCAGGGGTGGCCCTGGGGGAGGTCACAGGGAAAACTGAGGGGCTTATCCTCTATTTACCCCCTTTGTAGGAAGACGTAGTGGCTTCGAAGTACAGGAAAAAGAGAAGCCCCAACTGCAGGGTCCTCGCGGGTCCTCAGAAGACTCCAGGGAGACTCAGCTCTCCAACCAGCTCGAAGCCCTCAGCTTTCTCAGCAACAGAGCCTTGGGGGCTGAGAGCTGGGGCGCCTGGTGCCCCCTCAAATCCCACAGGGGCTGCTGAAGCAGGGATCACAAAGGCATTAGCAATTCATCACATGTAATTACCACAGATTGTATCCATGGGGACTGGATGGAGTTAAGAAGCTTCAGGAGAAGTGGATACATTTCTGATTAGAATTTCTCAGCCCTGAGCTACTGAGTATAAAGAAAATCAGCACTGGGGGGAAAAGGGGGAAGGATGAGGGGGAGAGAGAAGGAGGGAGGGAGGGAGATTGGGAGGGAAGAAGACAGGCAGGCAATGATCTAGTCCCCACCCTGATTTCTGGATGGAAGGTGAGCAAGGTCCCTGTATAATTCATCTTCCCTTGGGCTCCTACAATTCACGTCTCCCTCCCCCAGGACAGGCTGGAGCACCATTCCACGGGGATCTCCGTTGCCAACAGACATCCCAGGCCTTCACTCTCACCTACTCAACAGGATTTCTGGGGTTGGGGCCCCATATACTGCCTTTCTCACACTGTCCCGGATGATTCAGATGCACAACCGGGTTTCAGAAGGCCTGCACCAGGGAAAGGCAAGAAGTCATCATAAAGACTGCCTTTTTCGAGCCTTCCTTTGCCATTTCTAAGTGTTTTACACATTTTGTCATGAGTATCGCTAAGGGGGTCCCAACACTGCAGTGTCAATCTACCCATAATCCCTCAACTGATGCCCTATTTTGTGTCTCACCCTAGGCTCTGAACAGGAGATAAAAGGATGGAGAAGATACAGCTTCCAGCCAGGAGGCAAAAGACAGGAGACAGAATTAGCGCGCAGTGGGTTTGTGCTCAGGTGAGGGATGCCATCAGGGTGCCAAGGGGAGGGGGGCTTGGACCCCTGGTAGAAGTCAAGGAGGGCTTCATGGAGGAAGTGATATTGAGATGGTCTCAAAACGGAGCCGAGGGGAAAGGGAGGAGAGCCCCCTACGCAAGGGACATCACCAAAGAATGATGGAGTGTCAAGGAGACCAGTGTTGTGGCAGAGACAGATAGCTGCCCACCAAATGCATCGTGTCCTTCTCCAGCTGCAGCACTGCTGCTGGCATGTGTCTGCATAGGGAAGCCCCACACTTCCCAGCTTCCCTCTGAGCCAAGTTCAGGTCAGAGGATGTGAACGGGAGTAACATGTGCAACTTCTTGGTCATCTCCAACTCAAGAGATCAGCCCGTTTTCAGGAAGGGTTTGAACGAAAGAAGTAATACGATTCACTTGGTGTTTTTTTTTTCAAGTTTACTCTGGCAGCCAGTGTGGCAGGTGAATTGTCAGAGAGACAGGAGCCAGGGAAATTGGCGAGAAATTTCCTTCCAACCTCCAGAAATAAGTCAGAAAGAGAAAAACAAATACCATACGCTAACACATATATATGGAATCTAAGAAGAAAAAAAAGGTCATGAAGTACCTAGGGGTAAGACAGGAATAAAGACACAGACCTACTAGAGCATGGACTTGAGGATATGGGGAGGGGGAAGGGTAAGCTGTGACAAAGCGAGAGAGAGGCATGGACATATATACACTACCAAATGTAAAATAGCTAGCTAGTGGGAAGTAGGCACATAGCACAGGGAGATCAACTCGGTGCTTTGTGACCGCCTGGAGGGGTGGGATAGGGAGGGTGGGAGGGAGACGCAAGAGGGAGGAGATATGGGAATATATGTATATGTATAACTGATTCACTTTGTTATAAAGCAGAAACTAACACACCATTGTAAAGCAATTATACTCCAATAAAGATGTTTTAAAAAAAAGGCAATGTGTAAGAGTTTGGGGTTAACAGATACACACAACTGTATATAAAATAGATAAACAGCACAGGGAACTCTACTCAATATCTTATAATAACCTATAATGGAAAAGAGTCTGAAAAAGAATATAGATATATGTATATGTGTAATTGAATCACTGTGCTGTACACTTGAAACTAACACGAATTGTAAATTAACTCTACTTCAAATCCTGAACTCCACCTAATGGAGGAAGAGAAGGGAGCAGCGGGACACCAGGGGGCAAAAGTGACAGAGCCCAAATGCCGCATGAGAGGAGGAGGGGTGAGCATCTGACCTGGGTGATGGAGGTCACCCAACCTTCAAGCTCAAAACACAACTTCCTGTCTCATGTTCCCTCCATCACTCCATCCACTCATGCACAGGCTCAGCACACATGAGACGGCACCACCCCACAGCCAGCACTTCTCTCCTGCTGATACCAGCGACTATGAGACCTGTGGGCACCACCCTGAACATCCCCAGCAGACGGTCCTGAATCCATCACAGGAACTTCACCAGGCACATCCTATCCTTTGGGGTCACAGGGGAACCTAGAAAGTGTGCCTCTGGGTTCCTCAAGGGTATAGGGGAAGGGACAAAATGTCTCCAAGCAACTGGAAACAATCTATATGACAAGAGAGTCATAAAAGAAAATGTTGAATTTCTCCCCAAAATGCTGAGTTAGAGGATGTGCGTTTGAGCAGCAAGGACAGTAAAGGTTGAGAAGAGAGGACAAGAGGAGTGCTGCACACACTTCACATGTTCATCTCTACCCATCTCCTGACACCTCCGCTGGGAAGATTTCTCTCAACGAGATAAATAACTCAAGGATCGGGGCTATGATCAGAGCTCTTGATCCGGAGTGTGACCTTCCACTTTTCTCTATTTATTTTTGAGATTAATCAGAGTCTTTACTGGGCTCGTGTCAATAAACAACAGGCTTTTCCAATATATACCACCTGCACATCCAGTATATCCAAGAAAATAAAAATATATCCACAGGGATTAGTAGCCATGAATCACCTGAAGCCAAGGCAAACAGAGTTGTAGATTTTAATAGCCCCAAACATCTATCTCTTCTAAATGGAAGGGAGGTCAGCCCCGCCAGCCCCTCCTCATGAAGAGGAAAGGTAACCTACCCAGCCATATTTTTGATAAAACATTCGCTTGAAGACTAGCTGTGTTCTGAGGGCTATGTCATGCCTGCAAATAGGTCTCAACCCTGAAGCATAAGCCTAACTGGGATAAAGGAGAAAAAGAAGGGAAGGAAAGAAGGAAGACAAGTTGAGAGAAGGGGAAAGGGAGGAAAAAAGAGAAAGACAGGAAGAAAATACCAGCAGAGTGCATGTGCCCTTCTCGCTGCTGTGGTTGGGAAATCCACGGACCTCAGACCATGCGACTCTGCTGCTCCATCCTGCCGCCACCTCCTCTGGGACTGAGCAACCTCCTGGCCTCCTGGAGGGCTCGGTTTCTTCAACTACAGCACGGTGGATGGGGAAGGCAAGCCTGTGTACACTTGACCTAGGACAGAGCTGGCTTTGCAAATCAACAGGGAAAGGACAGACCACTCGATATGTGGTGCTGGAACATTTGCTAACTTTTTAAAATGTTTTATTTAATGTTGGAGTAGAGCTGATTAACAATGTTGTGTTAGTTTCAGGTGTACAGCAAAGTGATTCAGTTATACATATACATGTATCTATTCTTTTTTGATTTGGTACTTGGAAGAAGGCAAAAAGACTTCTGGCATGTGAATCACTTAATTTTGTGGGAGTAACATTGTAGGATTAAAGGCTTTTTTTTTTTTTTTTTAACAGGCAAGGAAAATTTTATTCAAGAGTATTGCGGTAGGGCTTCCCTGGTGGCGCAGTGGTTGAGAGTCTGCCTGCTAATGCAGGAGACACGGGTTCCAGCCCTGGTCTGGGAGGATCCCACATGCCGTGGAGCAACTAGGCCCGTGAGCCCCAACTACTGAGCCTGCGCGTCTGGAGCCTGTGCTGTGCAACAAGAGAGGCCGCGATAGTGAGAGGCCTGTGCACCGCAATGGAAAGTGGCCCCCGCTTGCCGCAACTAGAGAAAGCCCTCGCACAGAAACGAAGATCCAACACAGCAAAAATAAATTAATTAATTAATAAAAAATCCTACCCCCAACATCTAAAAAAAAAAAAAAAAGGGGTATTGCAGTAGAGGTCAAGACTATTGAAACAGTCAAGAGAGACTGAACTCAACTCCATGGAAATGACAGGCAGGAGAGTTTTAACTAATAAGGAGTTTTAAGCACTGGAATGAGCTAGTGGAAAAGTATTAGAGGACATTGGGATGAGGTTGGTCAATACGATTAAGCTATCACTTGCAAATTGGCCTTTATTGAAAAAGTTAGGCTCCTACCCTCCCACAGAGACTGGGAGATAGGGCCCTATCTTTCTTGTTTTGTTTTTTTTTTTCAGCTTTTTATTTTATATTGGAGTATAGTTGATTAACGATGTTGTGTTTCCGGGGTACAATGGCAAACTGATTCAGTTATACGTATACGTGTATCCTTTTTCCAATTCTTTTCCCATTTAGGTTGTTACATAGTATTGAGCAGATGGGACATTTGATAATTTAAAGGAAAACAGTGAAATCTGATTTCTGTCTCAAACTGCCCAAAAATAAAACCAGAAGAATTAAAGACCTAAATGTGAAAAGCAAAATGTTAAACTTTCAGAAAAAATAAATAAATAAATACAGGCTATCCTTTAACTCTGAGGTAGGGAAGACTTTATAAAAGAAGTCACAAACAGCATAACCTTGAAACACCTTTCACCGCCTCTCTGCTCCCCTGCCACGCCCAGCTGCCAGCCTCCACCCTCTGCAATCTGGATGAGAGCACCAGCCTCCTATCGTCCTCCTGCTTCCCGTGATCTCCCCTCCAGCGCATCCTCCATGCTGCAGGTCACTCTTTCTAGAACACAGAAGAGACCGCAGCACTCCTCTGAGACCCCATCACCCTCAAAAGTAAGCGCCTTCCTCGCACTATCTGAACTCTGCTTCCACCGCCATCTTCATCGCCCCTCCCCCACTCCTTGTCCGACTTAACCCCTGGCAAGTCTCCATCAGTAAGTTCTGTTCCCAGGACTGGCCCCGGCTTCACACCTCCGTATTCAGCTCAAGCTGTCCCCTCTCCCTGGAATGACCCCTCGTGCCCTGGCCAATCGCCAGCTCAGACACGGCCTCCTGGCGATGCCCTAATTGCCTTCCAATGTGCCCTCTGAGCTTGAAGGTAACTTTCTTACATGGGCACATCTTGAAACTAACTCAACCGGAAAAAGCTAACAACTATTTCTAGAGCTGGGCACATGGCTGGTAAGAAAAGACGGTGAAAAACAAAGAGTGGGGATAGTGTAAGGCCAACTGGCCCGAGGCAGGGGAACACAATAAGATTCACAGGTTGCATCAGACCGAAACTCTCCGGACCACCCAGTTCCAGAAACTGACCTGGAGACTTTCCGGACTACCCAGTTCCAGGAACTGACCTGGGGACTTTGAACCCGGCCCAGCCTTCCCGCCTTTCGAGGGGCGGGACTAACGGTCCCCCAGGATACCCGAAAAGACCACCAAATAAGGAATACCCTGCGCCCTCCCAGATTCACCACACCCCTTTCCCTTCTTCCCCTATAAAATCTTGCCCAACCCTCGCCCGGGTGCGACTTCTCTGGCCCCTTTCTCTCGGACCAGTGAACCTCGCCCGGGAGCGCTCCCTAATAAAGCTCACTTGAAGTTTTCCTCTGTTTCGCGGTGCCGTTTGTTAAGATCCGACCTTACAGATAGGTATCTGTATAACTGATTCACTTTACTGTACACCTGAAACTAACACAACATTGTAAATCACTATACCCCAATAAAAAAAAATTTTTTTTAAAGAAAGAAAAGAAAAGACCATGAAAAGAAGTGAGGGAGGGAGGTACATGGACAAGCTTCAAAATTTTGCTCACATCCCTCTCGGGGTGGTAGGGGATTAAAGTGTTCTAACTACTTTTTTGTTTGTTTGCTTGTTTGTTTTGCGGTACGCGGGCCTCTCACTGTTGTGGGCTCTCCCGTTGCGGCGGAGCACAGGCTCCGGACGCGCAGGCTCAGCGGCCATGGCTCACGGACCCAGCCGCTCCGCGGCATGTGGGATCCTCCCGGACCGGGGCACGAACCTGCGTCCCCTGCATCGGCAGGCAGACTCTCAACCACTGCGCCACCAGGGAAGCCCTCTAACTACTTTTGACACATAAAACAAGGCAAGTCTAGATCAAGATGGGATACTAGATTTCCTTTTGGCCTCACAGGCACAATAAAGCACTGTGAAACTTTAAATTTCATAAGATTTGAAATTTTTCTATTATTTTTCTGGACCGTCTTTCCTTCTCTCCCTCTCAGCACAACTAACCCATCACATAAAATGAGTATGAGCTGAGGGTCTCCAAGAATCAGGGTGGGTAGAGGAATCAGGCGATGAGCTTAATAAAATTAATAGAAATGTATTATATTCATATGCAATTGTATACTTTTGCAAAGTATTTTCCCATGTCATAATTTGTTGGGCATTCCCATTAATCATGAATTAGATGGAGCAGGTATTATTTCCATTTATCAGAGATGTGAGGCCAAAGAGGTTCAATGGCTTTTTTGAATATTTGTTGATTAAATGTAAAACTGCAACTCAGAAGTTAATACTTATAATAGTTAACATGCATTATTTACTATAGGACAATCACATCCCAAGCTTTCCAGATATGATCTCACTTAATCTTCCCAACCCTGTCCTAAAGTGGGTACTATTTATCAGGCCCATTTAACAATGAGAAAACTGAGTTTCTTTCCATTCAACCGTAACCTCTACACAAAGAAGGAGACTCTATCAGCCATGGTTCTTGGCTGTAACAGACAGAAACTGACCCTCACTACTTTAGGCAGAGAGCTTATTTACTAAAAGTTATTGAGTTTGGATCCAATGGCTTCTTGGTGTCAGAAAAAAATCTATTTCTTTCATAGCTCATTTTTATCACATTTTTGTATTCACTGTTGTCTCATCTGAATTTTCTTTTATTTAATAAATTTAAAGTTGTCAAAAATGACACAGTTCATACATCTCCCAATTAGTTTATAATCTCTCACTTGTTTTGTTGGAATATTGTAAAACACCTTTCCAAACTGCAGCACTTTTACCAACTTTTTGAATGAATTTTGCAACCCATTTGGAAAAAAAAAAAAAAGGTATATAGGATGACTGACCAACACTGAGGAGGGGACAGAGAACCACTCGGAGACTGTGCAGCCTGGGCTGGCCCCGCCCACATCACTCATAGCCCCACCCCCCTCCGCCCACTGCCGGATGGGACTTTGGGTCCCTACTTGCCAATCAGAGCCTGGGCCACCTCCTGACTGACAATACCCTACGTCCCACGTCCTGCCCTGGAGTGAGGGAGGGAGGAAGCATGAGAATCTGCATTTCCAGCTCCGATTATGGGAAGTGGTCTCTGACCCGTCTGTTGGAGAATCTCCCAGACGCGAGCAGGGAATTAATTCAGTTTAGTGGACCGCAAAGTTCCCTACCCTCAGTCCACCCAAAGCCTCACCCAGGACCGCAGAGGCCCCTCCCCCGCTTCAAGCAGGGTTGACACGGAGGAGCCCTGGGTAGCCACCCAGTGGCTTTTCCTCAATCACATCACACCTTCTTGGCATCCAGGGCGGCAACTAGAAACAAATTATGGAGCAGTGGGTGTTTACTTCACAGTGACCCAGCTGCAACCCGCCTTCTTCCCACATGAAACCTTTCCTGATCCCTGACCCTCTGACCCTCTGATTTCCTGACCCACTGACCTCCAGACACACTAGTTCGATGCCAGCCTCCCCCTCCTCTTTGCATCCCTGGTACATACTTATGCATATACCACCCTCCATTTTATGCATTTATTGCATTTACGTCTTGAAGCTTCATGGAAGCAGAGATTATATTTTATCTCAGTTGTAACGCCAGGGCATAATATGGGATCCCAGTATGTGACATTTATTTCAAGGACTTACCAATCAGAATGCTGCATGTGCCCACTGATTTCTCAGTACTCATCAAAGAACAAGAATTCATTCTGCCCAATATTTATCAATAGCTCAGCTATAGAAAACAATATTTAGGGACACTTGCCTGACTAATTTCAGTGCATTTACTTTTCTAGATCAGAAGCCACAAACAGGCTGAGGTTGGTCCTCAAGGGTATTTAGGATGGCCTTTACAGTATTTTGTAAAGAGTATGAGATTGGAGTACGACCAGAATGTCCTTACCCATCACTCCCTGTTGTCACACACGAGGCACAGACACAGTTACTACCTGCCACACCCTGAGGGCATCTGTGTTCAGATCTCTCCTGTTTCCCATATGCTCGTATATTACCTTCAGAGTAAGTTCAAAAGCAGCCTCCTTTATACCTGGGGGTCCTTGATTCGGTACCATGTCAATTTGCTTTTATTGAACTGAGCTTAGATGGCGTGTCCTCAGCCAACATAAGGGATGCAAGACAGATGGTCCTGCAAAAGACACTCCTCCCTGTATTCTTAGGATGATGGCTTTGATGGTGTGGTCCCTGGAGCGAGGACCCTAGGACCTCTCAGCAGAACCTACAGGAGACATTTGTGCCGGGGGTCTGTGCCTCTCCTTGGCACCTGGTTAATGACTGTCCTCATGGAGTTCCATAAATCCTGTAAAGCTGACAGAGTCAATGATTGTGTTTCCCTCTTGGGTTGGCCCTCAGAAAAACACAGAGCTACAGTTTTGGTCCATCTCTAGAAAACTATCTGAGCCCCATGGATGTAGTTTGGGTAAGAACTATTCCTCTAATTTCATTCCTTTTCATTGTTTTTCACTTTTATTATTTTTTATGGGTTTGAACTGCAATGTATCTTTCTAATCAAACCTTTTAAAAGAATGTAAATTAAAGACAATAATATTAAAGAAGAGTCAACTCAGATGAATGGTTAAAGAAGATGTAGTACATATATACAATGGAATACTACTCAGCCATAAAAAACAATGAAATAATGCCATTTGCAGCAACATGGATGAACCCAGAGATTATCATACTGAGTGAAGTAAGCCAGACAAAGAAAGACAAATATCATATGATATCACTTATATGTGGAATCTGAAAAATAAGATACAAATGAACTTATTTACAGAACAGAAATAGAGGGAATTCCCTGGCAGTCCAGTGGTTAGGACTGTTCGCTTCCATTGCAGGGGACACGGGTTAGATCCCAGGTCGGGGAACTAAGATCTCACATACCACGTGGCATGGCCAAAAAAATTAAAAACAAAAAAAAGAAATTTTACAAAAAGTAACTAGATCCACAGACATAGAAAACAAACTTATGGTTTCCAAAGGGGAAAGGGGGCGAGGGATAAATTAAGAGGTTGGGATTAACATATACACACTACTGTATATAAAATAGATAACCAACAAGGACCTACTGTATAGCACAGGAACTATACTCAATATTCTGTAATAAACTATAAGGGAAAAGAATATATATTCCTTTTCAAAATATTATATATATACATATATATACACACACATATATATATATATGAATCACTATGCTGTACACCTGAAACTAACACAACATTGTAAATCAACTATACTTTGATTAAGAAATAAATTTTAAATATAAATAAATATGTTTTATAATATATAAATATATAAATAAATATATATATAAATTATATATAATATAAATTTTATATATATAAATATATATATTTTATATATTTATATATTACATTTTATATATATAAATATATATAAAAATATAAATAAATTTTAAAAATAAAGCTACTGTGAACTAAAAAATAAAGAATAAATAAAGACAAGCCAACTAATTGATGTCCTGGGAGCTATTAAAAGAACACAGTGGGGACTTCCCTGGTGGTCCAGTGGTTAAGACTCGCTGCTTCCACTGCAGGGGGCGAGGGTTTGATCCCTGGTCAGGAAAATAAGATCCCACATGCTTCGAGGTGCAGCCAAAACACACACACACACACACACACACACACACACACAATGGCTGAGGAGTTGGGAAAAGAAGAAGGAGGTGGGAAAACCTAATATACACTCAGGGGAGAACCCCGAGGCCTTGCACAGGGCCTAGCACCACAGTACATGCTCAGTATACATCTACTGAATTTTTTACATTATTTATTGAGTGAATACGTGAACCTCAGAGCTAGACATGGCAAGAAATGTCTTCGATGTCTCTCCATGTTCAGAATGATCTGGCACACCGTAGGAAATCAATAAAATGTTTGTTGAATAAAGGGATGAATGAGGAAGCAAATTGAACAAAGGAATAAGCAGGGTGGGGAAGGTCTGCGTGGGCTGAACTATGCAGGTTTACAGAGCAGCAAGTAGCTCCATCATCGCTATGACAAAGGTAAACCCATAGGAGGAATGGCCAGGAGACAGAAGAGAGTTTGCACACATTTAGTTAAGACCAGCCCAGGAAAGGCAGCACCCAGCCACACACCCCACCGGACACAGGGGGGAGGGGGGAAGGACCAGAACAGCAGAAAGAAGCTTGACGGAGGCTTTGACCACCCACATCCAACCCAGCATGTGCTCATCCCCTTACAGCCTGCCCAGTTCTGTTTTCACCCGCTGGCATTGCCTTCCCTGCATTTGGCCAACAGTTTCTCTGGATTCTTCTAGAGAAGCAATGCAAAACTTGTAGCATTTTGTTAGACATGTGAAATCAAATTCATATTTTATGACAAAACAAGAAAAATTTAAACATAAACATTCTTCTCTGCTCTTTGGCCTCCTCACTGTGTACCGTTGTATCCACATTATGCATCAACCAAACCTCTCCCATCAGCAGAAATACCTGCTCAGCCATAAACAGCAACGTTCTCCCAGCACCAACAAGACAACTCCTTAAAGATAACATTTCTTCTGGATCTTGTAAGAAGTCTCATGACCCACTGGGATGATGCTTAGATCTGGATTATGTAAACTGTCAATAATACATCGTTTGATGTACAGCCCTCTGTCTCAAAACACTTATATAAACTGTATCTTGACTTCTAATGAGTGGCACAGTTCTCAGAGCTTTCTGAGATGCTCTTCCCAGGTTATAATCCTCAAATTTGGCTCGGAAGAATTTTCCAATTCTTTCTTAGATGGACGGATTAATTTTTCGTCAACGTATATATCCGTGTGTTTTATTTTTTAGATTCCACATATAAGTGACAACATAGAATATTTGTCTTTCTCTGTCTGACTTATTTCACTCAGCATAATGCTCTCTAGATCCATTTGTTGCAAATGGCAAGGAAGCGGGGAGGGGCAAGATGGGCTACCGGATTAAGAGATACAAGCTACTCTGTATAAAACAGAGAAGCAGCAAGGGTATACTGTACAGCACAGAGAAATATAGCCATTATTTTATAATAACTTTAAATAAGGCATAATTTATAAAAATAGTGAATCACTATGTTACATACCTGAAACTAATACAATATTGCAAACCAACTATACTTCAATTTAAAAAAATAAATACATAGATAGACAAATAAGTAAGGAGTTGTCTCGGCAACACTGTCAGTCCAGAGGTTCCCAGAATTTCCAATTCGAAATGATGTTGATGTTCACAAGGGTCTCCACAGACGTTGGTGATCCCCAAATTTCTGAACACTCACAGCACGCAATGTTCCCATCAAATGCACAAAGTGCAGTTAAAACACTAAGTGGCTTTTTTTAATTTTATTTTATTTTATTGACGTATAGTTGATTTACAATGTTGTGTTAGTTTCTGGTGTACAGCAAAGTCATTCAGTTATACATATATATATGTTCTTTTTCATATTCTTTTCCATTATGGTTTATCACAGGATATTGAATATAGTTCCCTGTGCTCTGCAGTAGGACCTTGTTGTTTATCCATTCTCTATATAATAGGTTGCATCTGCTAACCCCAAACTCTCAGTCCATCCCCCCTCCCCTTGGCAACCACAAGTCTTATTTCTATGTCTGTGAGTCTGTTTCTGTTTCATAAATAAGTTCATTTGTATCATATTTTAGATTCCACATATAAGTGATATCATATGGTATTTCTTCACTTAGTATGATAATCTCTGGGTCCATCCATGTTGCTGCAAATGGCATTATTGCATTGTTTTTTACCTGAGTAATATTCCATTGTATATATGTACCACATCTTCTTTATCCATTCATCTGTCGATGGACATTTAGGTTGCTTCCATGTCTTAGCTATTGTTAATAGTGCTGCTATGAACATTGGGGTACATGGATCTTTTCAAATTATAGTTTTCTCCAGATATATGCCCAGGAGTGGGATTGCAGGATCATATGGCAGCTCTAATTTGAGTTTTTTGAGGAACCTCCATACTGTTCTCCATAGAGGCTGCACCAATTTACATTCCCACCAACAGTGTAGGAGGGTTCCTTTTTCTCCACACCCTCTCCAGCATTTGTTATTTGCAAACTTTTTAAGGATGGCCATTCTGACCCACATGGGGTGGTACTTCACTGGAGTTTTGATTTGCATTTCTCTAATAATTAGCAATGTTACTTGACTTTTTAAACCCTCAGTGAAGTTTATTACGTCCTCCAAAAACACCAAGACCAAAGAGAGCAGGGCTGCCATGGGTTTGTCTGGGTTCACTCACGAGCTCCTCCAGGCTAGCTTCATACCACCCTGTATTCACAGTTTGCTTCTGAAAATGACCATTCACTGTGTATGAAGGGTCCTTTCAGGGTAATTTGAAAGTAAATATTTGAAACCACAAATTATTAAATCAGCCAAATGCTAAGGGTCTAAAGTCATCTTTACTTCAAGATTAATGCACCACACTCTTCCTCTCTCTCTCTCTCCCTCCTCCCTGCCCCACCCTCAGAAGAAAAACACCATTAAAGTGCAGACATTAAAATCCTGAGCAATAGCTTTAATAATGCTGTAGAGGCAAGCACCTCAGAAAAGTACTAAAAACAGCCTCGAAAAGAAACCAGAATACCAACCACAGTTCTTTTTTCCCCCAAATTATCAAAATAACTCAACGCTCACCCAATATTATTGGTGTTTGCTTCATTGACTTCAAAGTGTATCTCCTCTCATTTCCCTCTCTCCTCTCAAATCCATCTGCATTATTCTGTCACTAAAGTTTGGTATGAAAGGAAAATTCAGACTTCAAATATTGAATCTGAGCTTCATAAATAGAGTAGTAATGGAAAAGTCAGACAGAAATAAAGACCCAGACAAAAAATAAAGACTAATAAGAGACTCAGACAAAAATAAAACCCCTCAAATCAGCTGGAATAGCAAACCCTAAATTGTTTATGGAATCAGTTATGCTCTCAGAGCTGTGGGGCCGCAAGGCTTTGGATTTGGGCTTTGTGTGTATGCGGGCTTGAAGTGTCTGGTTTTTGAAAGCTGCTGCCAAAACCTATCTCAAGGACCACAACAAGAGCCATCATCAATTTCCCTTTCTTCCTGCCCACCTCCCAGTCTGACCACCCCGCTAATTTGTTCTACATTGGATGCCATAGACCCCTGGCCTTGTACAAGCCTGTCTGAAAAGTACCACATTAAGTGGTGTTATCCTTCTGTGTACAATAAAGGCCTCCCCAATTCCGATGGCTTGAGGGCTAGCCAGGTCAGCGAACATAGAGAAATCAAAAAGGTTTTGGAGTGTGTTTTATTACTATCTTGTTCTACATACAGGAATCCTGATGAGTTAACAACATTCATTCATTTATTTAAAACTCTGACCTAGAACAGCACTGTCCAAGAGAAATAGAATTCAAGTCGCATACTTTAAGATTTCCAATAGCCACATTAAGAAACTGAAAAGAAACAGATGACATGAATCTTTAAAATAGTTTTTATTTAATCCAATATATCTAAAAATATTATCATCACTTCAACATGTAACCAGTATGTCTCCAAAATGTGGGGTATATTTTACACTTACAGGACATCTCAATGGGGACACTAAATTTGCATCAGAAATACTTGATCCTCAGAACATTGTAAATTAACTATAGTTCAACTTTTTAAAAATCCTAAATATGGGACTTCCCTGGTGGCGTAGTGTTTAAGACTCCATGCTCCCAACGCAGGGGGCCCAGGTTCGATCCCTGGTCAGGGAACTAGATCCCACATGCATGCCGCAACTAAGAGTGCACATGCCACAACTGAGGAGCCAGCGAGCCGCAGCTAAGGAGCCCAAGAGCTGCAACTAAGGAGCTCACCTGCCACGACTTAGACCTGGCGCAACCAAATTAATTAATCAATTAAGTTTAAAAATTCTTTCTAAAAAAAACTTTTCAATCTAAATAAATAAATGGGTACTAAATATTAAAACAAAAGAAATATTTGATCCGTATTTAGAGTTTTTCAAATTTATACCTGGAAGAGTAGATTCACATACAAGTTCAATAATGGAATGATCTGTTTTTTATTTTTAATTTAAATTAATTTAAATCCTCCAAAAGTAAAAGTTTAGTTCAATCACACTAGCTACAGTTCAACTGCTCACTGGCCACATGGGGCTAGTGGTTCCAGCCTCAGACAGTGCAAGCTAGACTGAAACCTGGCTGGCACACTTCCTGGTTGTGTGACCTTGGGCAAGCCACTTCACCTCTCTGAGTCTCTTGTTTACCATTAAATAAAATCCTAGCTGTAAGAGGCCCCCACTGTCTGCACCTAAGAAACGGTACCTCCCACTCACCCACTGAAACCTCCTCACCTCCTTTCTCCAAAAACTGTTTTTGTGAGTAGGTAAGGCAGTTAGCATACAAATTGCATTTAATCACGTAGAAAGACATTTCCACCAAGGACTGAAGATTCTGCTCAGTCTTGTGGGTACCACTAGAGTAGACTAGTGTCCAGCCCTCTGGGCCCCCCTGTTCTAGCATGTGCCACTGGCATCATAATTATCTGTACTAAACATCGTAATACATCTGTAATAAGCATCATAAACATCTACTCTCCCGCTGCACTAAGGAGAATATTTATGGGTTTCTGCTCTGCAGAACCAACACACACAGAGCCTGGCACACCCCAACAGCCATCACAAAATGGTTTTTGAATAAAAGAATGGATCACCCTGCAATACTATCTGTGGGGAAAAAAGGGGGTAGGGGAAAAGATTTGCAAAATTATGTAAACCTTATCCCAGCATCATCCACTGGCGATGCTTGTGGGCGGGGGTGGGATTAATGACTTCTAAGTTAGCAGAGGCTCAAATCATTCAAGAGGCTTTACATTCTGGCCCGCGGTGTTCTCAAATTGTCCTAAAGCTAGGTACATTTTGGAGAACAATCCAACAATTCTGCATATAATGCTATGAAATTATTCTCCAGTCCTTTCAACAAGAAGCACCGTCTCTCTGTCTCTTTCACTGCCTAGCTCTTGTGCTGAAAAAGCCTTTCCCACCTTCTTCCCTCCCAGGCACACACGTATTCATCCTCCCAAGTCACTTTATTCATTACTTCCTCTAAGAAGCCTCACCCAGACACTTGCCCTTCCACCCACCCTAGTTTTATAACTGAGCAGGACCCTATGGGGCCTTCCCAGAATAGACCTCCACCCATCTCTGCCTGCTTTTTGTCTATAGAAAAACTAGTCAAAGGGCAAATTTAACCAGAGAAGGGAGAAAATGCAGAAAGGAAGGAAAACAGTCAAGCAAGACAATATAATAATACTCTAGCCATTAAACAAAGTCAAGGACCTTTAGTTCCTCCTCAAGGGCTACATATCATATTCTGAGCCACGTCCTTTGAGTGTTTTGCAGATACTGAACCCCCCCCCCCCCACCAGGTGAGAGAAGTTAACTGCGTGCTGCCCACAAGCACGTTGACCCCGGACCAGCTGGGACCAGAAGGTTGATGATACTGACTCCCAATGACCTCACCACCAGCCAATCAGAAGAATGTCCACGAGCTGACCACGCCCTGTTCCTTGAACACTATAAGACACCTCACTACCTCCTCCAGGGAGGGACACAGTCCGGAGGGATTAGCCTGCTGTGGCCCCCTTTGCCTGGCAAAGCTATTTCTTTCTACTTCACCCAAAACTCTGTCTCCAAGATTTAATCCGGCACCAGCGAATTTTGGCAACGGTTTCCCTGTGCCCCGTGGGGCTCCGTACACACTTCTCTGTTGCACTCAAGGGGACCAGGCTTCAAACCGTTCACTTAAATATCTCTCCCTTATGCCAGTACCTGAATGTGAGCATCCTGAGTTGGGAATTCTGCATCCCCAGTCCAGCTCCGTGCCAGGTTCAGGGGCGTGGGGTCCACGTTTGTGGAACTGAACTGAATTGGATTAAATGAACAGCTCCCAAGCTTTGTGTGTGAAATTTTACATGACTAAAGTTCAGACAGCTGAGTTTTGCAATTTTGCAGAATTTCATTTTTGTGACCTTTCATCTTCCCAGAACCAGGACCCTAGCATGTGCTCCTGAAGCCCAGAGGGAAACAGAGAGAAAAATGGGGGTGTCAGAGGGAAGGAAGGTAGGAACTTCCACGTGGTGGGTTCCTCTCTGAGCCCAGCACCCATATACCACGTGTATGGGCCAAGCCACCAGACCCTCACCACCAAATCTTCATCATGGCTCGCTATAGCAGTGTCTGTTATTCTTATTAAATAGGTGGGGAAACTGAAGCTCAGCGAGGTTAACTCACTCAACAGAGCATTTGGTGGAGCCAGCATTCACATCCATCTCTGTTGAGATCCAAAGTTTTATTTTGTTTTATCCATTCTTTGGTCTTGCTCCTAGGTCTGGAATGACCACTCAGAAAAGAAGTAAGGCACAGGAAAAGGAGAGGATGAGGTTTCTCATTTTGCCAACAGCGAACCCTGCCTGCCGTTGGAAACCAGAAGGAAGGTAATTCAGTGTTCAGCCATAGCAGTGCCTTAGAAAAGAGAAAAAATGGCCCGTCAATTTCTTCATTCATTGCACACATATTTATCTAGTACTTAGTATAACATTGTTTTTGTTATTGTTACTGGTATTGCAAAGTGAAAACAAGAGCCTTGCCCTCTGTGAAGTTATAGTCTCCTAGGGGTGACAAGAAAGTAAAGGACAAAGGCTCCCACCCCCAAGTAGGGGGGTATGGCTGGAGCCCCACCATTCCTGTTTTAACATTTTCTTCTCTTTCTCCCTCTCAACCTAGAGATGTCCTAGAAGTGACTTTGGGGCTCTTTCTCCCCCACTGTTGGTGGCTGTACTCAGCAGCCCTCAAAGCTGACGGGATAATGGTTCGACCAGACAGGAGCCAGCCCACTGCCAGGAGGGCCAGTCCTTCCCCCCATGCTCCCTCGGCGGGGCACTGGCCCTTGGCTAACGCTCGGGTGCGCTGGTCGTGTGCCTGCCTTAATCCCATGCAGGGCAAACAATAATTACACCAGGCAGCTTGGCCCAGGCACTCAGGAGCGCAGAATGGGCACTTGTGGGGAGTCAGCTCCAAAATGATACGCAAGGCTTTTTCTTTCTTTTTTCTCCCTGACAACATTGTGACTAATGGCTTTACTTTTGGAGTTTCTGGATCACTGAATCAATTTTAGGGTCATTAGTGAGGGGGGAATAGGCCTTCTCCATCTCGAACTGTCTGTCCCCAGAATCCTTTTCTCTCCAGTCCTTCCCATGGCTGTCACGATCGGCATGAGAAGCCCTGACGCGGGTGTCATGCCATTTGGTTTGCACGGTCTCCACGGGCCAAACAAATAAACAACGGCAACAGCAAGGTCCGGGTCACTCCAGCATGAAAGCCTGGCACTGTAACGGACACGTCAGTCACTTTGTCAGCCCGGCCTGGGTGGCCCCCCCGCGTCCTGTTCTCCATCCCCGCCAAGCAGGCAGTGAACCAAAGGATGTCACTTTCCAGCCTTCGCTGGTTCAAGCTGGAGTCATCCCTGACACAGCTCCAACCAACCTGCTGGCTGACCAGCCATCAAACATACTCTGCCTGGCATCTGGATTAAGAGACATAGCCATGCTAATCAAGGATGGGCAACGGAATTGTCATGTCCTGCCCACTCAGCGCTGGTGACCCCTTTGGCTACGTGCATGGCAGCAGGCAAAGGGAAGCAGAAGAGGGGGGCGGACGCTGACAGATAGAAGGAGGAAGAGAATAGGTCTTTAGAGATACGGCCAGAATAATTTCCACTGCCTGTAACTGGGGCCGTAAATTCCCCCCAATGAGGCAAGAATGTTTCACCTGAAAGGCCCTGGATATTTCCCTAGAACAACCACCTCTTTTACAGATGGGAAAACGAGACCAGAAAAAGAAATTTTGACCAGGGCTATCCAAGGCATCAATGATGGACAAATGTTACCCAATGCGGGCTCACTGGCCCGACGCGCGGTGAATCTAAACAAACAGAAACATCGGAGTTTGGAGCAGGGAGGGGTTTACAGCAGGGCCACGCAAGAATGGGTGGCTCATGCCCCAAAATACCCCGAACTCCCCGAAGAGATTCAGCAAAAGGCAAGGCGGTGGTTGGTCGTTACCAACTTCTTGGTGCGGGTAAACCTAAAACAAGAGAAATGTTATTCTCTGTTCTGCAACTTCTTATCTCTATGTGAATGGAAAAATGTTATCCCCTTAAATGTCAGAGCCTTGAGAATGGGCTCTCCTGTATATTTCAGGCTAGAGGCAACATTCTTAATTCAAAGCAAAAGCAATGAAATACAAAGGTTAAAGTAAAAGAAACGGCTCTAATATGGAGGCAGATTGGTTCTTCCCTATTACACTAAGACTGGACTGGGTTGCTTCATTTAACAGATCAAGCTTGGCTACTAAGGGTTCTGCACCCAATTCCAATATGTGTGTGTGTATTTTTCCACACCAACAAGAAATGCTCCAGCACCAGTAGGGTGTCCTACAATTCAACTCAATTCTGACACTATCTACCTGGCGATGCATCAGATTCCACAGGTTAAGGGCTCAGCCCTACAAGACTGCCCCCCTCCCGCCCACCTCCGATGCCAATCACAAGTCCAGTTGTCAGCTGTGCTTCTGACCAACAGATTACAGATGGGAGGTTCCAACAATCCCCTCCTTGGGTTCAATTCATTTGCTAGAGCAGCTCACAGAATTCAGAGAAACATTTTATTTACTAGATTAATGGTTTATTATAAAAGGATATAACTCAAGAACAGCCAGATGGAAGAGGTGCAGAGGGCGGGGTGTGGGGAAAGGATTCTCTGAGCACCCCTGTCCTCCTGTCAATAGTACTGAGCACTGACTCGACAAAGACACATTCCACTGTGAGGGGCTGACCTAGTAAATGGGAGTTTGTTGGTTTGTGTCCCTGGGAAACGCAGAGGCACATCTTAACTGCAGCACAGCTGGATCCTGGACCCCAGGATGCCATCAGGCTCGTCTCTTTTTCTTTGGTTGGATTTATATCCATCCAACTCTCTTCTCTCGCCTGTCAGCTTTGTTCTCAGGAAAGCTCTATTTATGTGGGTCCCAGATGGCCACCAGAAGCTCCTGGCCAAGTTCATCTCTGCCCAAGTCCTTCTCTGTCCAAGTCATTCCAGCGAAAGTCTCGGGATTGAGTGTTTGTCCTGGATTAGGTCACATGCCCAGCCCTGGACCAGATTCTGTGACTCTGATTGGCCAGCCCAGTCATTCACCCACCTCTGTGTCAGAAGGCAGGGGAGCGGGAGTTCCAAAGGGGGATTCAGATGGAGTATAGATGGGGGAATGCATTCTGGGCAGGCAGATACTACAGATGTCCACTGTGGTCACCTGCCATGCGCCAGGACGGGGCTCTGAGCTCTACAGCCACAGATCAAGCCCTCTTCAAAGCATCCCTAGATTGTATTCATCGTCATTTTCCAGATAAGAAAACTAAAGCTTAGAGTGCTTGAATCTCCTGTCCACATTTCCACTGCAAGTACAGGGTCAAGCTGGATTCAAACCAAGTCTTATTTCCCAAAACGGACAAAAGTTCCTCAGTGGTGCTGGTGCCTGTGAGCTACTCCACAGCCTGTGGCAGAGTCTGGCTCTCCCAGCACAAAGCAGCTCATACCCTGTGTCTGCTAATGGAAAGCGTTAGCACGCGCACGCGCGCACACACACACACACGCACGCACGCACGCACACACACACGCACACAGTTCAACTAAGGTTATTCCAGTTTGAGCCATAAGACAATGCCTCCTTTGTGATTCCTATTTATGACTCCAACAGAAATTAAGGACTCACTGTCTTAAGGTCTCCCTCCGTCCCTTCAGAGCCAAGGGACCATTTGATGATCTCTGCTCCCTTCATCATCCCCCCTGCAGCCACTTAGTCTGAAGGCAGATCCCTGGTCCCCATAAAGTGAGGCAGAGAACAAAGCAGGGATGAGAAGTGGCAGGAGGGGCTGAGCAACAGGGGCCGTGGGCCTGGCTGCTTCTCCATCCTGCCTGTGCCAAGGGCACAGACTGGGCTACCTGCACAGCCTCGGCCAGGGCACTGCACCTCTCTGTCCCAGGCTTCTCCTGAGTGGAACGATGGAGGTATCAGGAGCTGCCCCTTGAGTGGCTACAAGGATTAAACGCCCCGATACGCATAGTGTGCTCAGAGGCCAGCGCGCGGTGGGCTCACAATAAACTCAGCTCGGCAATATTGATGCAGAAAACTCGGCCTCTGTGCACCGATACCAAACTGAATCTTGGAGACAGAGTGTTGGGTGAAGTAGAAAAGAATAGCTTTATTGCGTTGCCAAGCAAAGCGGGCCACGGCAGGCTCGTGCCTCTCAAAACTGTGTCCCAACCCAGGAGGATCTGGTGAGGAGTTTTACAGCAGTGGTTCAAGGGCTGCCGGGTTGCTGATGAGATTCTCTGGTTCTCGAGGCTGTCAAACTGTGACTTCTCTCTGGAATGAAGAATGCTTCATCAAGTAGTTAACATCTTCCATTTGTTGGGGGTTTTAGCTCTGCAGAAGAGCTCAGAGATATTGTTATGTGTGTCAGCTGAGATGGAACCAGGGCCCTGCCCCCAAAGCTGTGCTGTTGTTTCTTTGGACTGCTCCTCCCTTATCTCTGCACACCCTCCCTTCCCTGATTAACAAGCGTCTGAAAGGCTTCCATGCCCAGGAGCCCAACAGGGTCCTGCTCAGTTTCAGTATCATCAGAGAGAGGACCAAGAACTGGAGCAGAAGCGTGGCCTGGACACACAGACAGGAGGATCCCAGAGAAAGCGGGACCCTATGGCCAGGCAGAGACATTCCAGACCAAGGAATCCTGCTCAATCTCTGGGAGAAAAGATGGACTTGGGGCGACCTGTGCATACAGGCACCCTCTGCATGGAGGTCAGGCCCTCCCAGCACCTCCCCCAGCCCAGACTTTTAGGAGAGCAGCCAGGGAACATGAGGGCTCTGAGAATACCAAGTCCCCCCTCTGACCTTTAAGAAGTAGCAGACCCGGTCGGCCGCCGCTGCCACTGCCGCCAATGCTCCAGCCTGTTCCGTGTGGCCCACGCGGGCCCCGCCGCGGCCATGATGATCCACGGCTCCCAGAGCGGCCACCAGGACTTCTCCTTTGGGCCCTGGAAGCTGACGGCGTCCAAGACCCACATCGTGAAGTCAGCGAATGTGGAGAAGTTAGCTGATGACTTGCATATGCCATCTCTCCCTGAAATGATGTTTGGAGACAACGTTTTAAGAATCCAGCATGTCTCCGGCTTTGGGATTGAGTTCAATGCTACAGATGCATTAAGATGTGTGAACAACTACCAAGGAATGCTTAAACTAGCCCGTGCCGAAGAGTGGCAGGAAAGCAGGACGGAGGGTAGCACCCTAAGGAAGTTATTAAACCGTATGATTGGACCTATACACAGATTATAAGGGAACATTACTTGGAGAACCACTTAAGCTAAAGGTTGTACCTACAACAGACCATATAGATACAGAGAAATTGAAAACCAGAGAACAGATTCAGTTTTTTGAAGAAGTTCTCCTGTTTGAGGATGAACTTCATGATCATGGAGTTTCAAGCCTGAGTGTGAAAATTAGAGTAACGCCTTCTAGCTTTTTCTTGCTGTTGTGGTTTTTCTTGAGAATTGATGGGGTGCTTATTAGGATGAATGACACAAGACTTTACCATGAGGTATCTATTCTCATTTAATGAAAGTACTAATTGACATTGGGCTTGTTCGCATTGTTACATTGTCAGTCTGACAGTTTGAAATGCAGTAATGCTTTATATTATATGGCTATTCGTCTGACCTTTAAGATCGGGTGTGTCATATTCACTGTTGACTGCACAGTTATCGAAACATTACATCTTCTTTTCCAAAAGTTCTACAAGTTGAGCATGTTTTCCAAAAGACACTCCCTGGTAAAGGGGAGTCTTATGCTTTTAAAAAACCTCTTAAACTTAATCTGTTTAAGAAAACGGTCCCTTAACGCTTACTTTTTTTGTGGTATGTGTTGTTTATGTAATGTCCTGATATTAGAAATACCAATCTCATGGCCTCCAGAAATTTTTATTATACAATTATTTTGATAGTTGTTTTAATGTTTGAAAGCTCTGTGCTCCATTTCAAGGAACTGTTAACATACGAAGTTTTCAAAAAAATAAGTGAAGGAAGTGGGGGGGAGGCTTAAATTGAGTCATGAAAATTCTTCTTGTAGCTTTATAGCAGCCTATACTTTTTTTTTTTTTTTTTTTTTTGCGGTACGCGGGCCTCAGTGCTGTGGCCTCTCCCATTGCGGAGCACAGGCTCTGGACGCGCAGGCTCAGCGGCCATGGTTCACGGGCCCAGCCGCTCCACGGCATGTGGGATCTTCCCGGACCGGGCCACGAACCCGTGTCCCCTGCATCGGCAGGTGGACTCTCAACCACTGCGCCACCAGGGAAGCCCTATAGCAGCTTATCCTTTTTGAATGAATTTTTAACGTCATATTTGTCATCATATAGAATGACAAATGAGAGAAGAAACCAGCAGTATCAGGGTAATCGTAGTAATAGTTAACCCTCCTAACAACCCTATGAAATAGATGCTATTATTATCTCTGTTTTATAGCTGAGACAACTAAGGCAAAGACAGATTAAGTAACTTGCCCATGTTATACAGTTAATAGGTGGCAGAACTGGAATTTAAGCCCAGTAAGCTGTGATTGGATTGGTATTTTCCTAAATCCTGCACTTTCTTTGAAAGTGAATAACATGGTCACTGTGATGGATTTTTTCTTTTTAAAAGTGATAGTAAAATACTAAAAATAAGCTACACTTTACTCCCTCAGAAAAAATGAAATCTAAATTTTTAGAAATGCTTATACTTTAACTCAACAATATTGACTTTTCTTTCAGAATTTATCCTCAAAAGATTCTTACATACAGTAACCCACACATATTAATCAGGCAGCTGTATAGAGTTGTATGCATATAAATAGTCATGGCAATGCTATTGTTTATAATAGCTAAAAGGAAAGAAGTAAGATGCTATAATGCCCCTTGAATGAGCATTGATTAAATGGCCATTTATATCCTGTTGGCCTACAACAAATAGACTGCCAGATATTTCTCCAGCAAAGTTGGATTTATTCGGAATCAGCAGAAAATTGCAATTCAGGTCTGCAACCATGGTGGGCCATGTGCAAGTCCCCACACGGCAAGGGAAGGAGAAGGCTTTTATAGAGAAGAAAAGGAAAATGGGAGTGCTATCATAAACAGAGAATCCATGACTTTCCATTGGTTGAGCCCTTGCCAGGAAATAAGAGGAGTCTTTCTTTTTTCTGTTGGGTTCTGCTACGGTTGCTGGGTATGAGAGCTACCCATTCTAGTCTCCCAAATCTATTTAATTGAGGTTTCTGTTTATGAATTTTTTTACAGTCCATATAGTAGAAAAATATGCAACCATTAAAATTAATGGCAGGCATCATCGGATGAATGGATAAAGAAGATGTGGCACATATATACAATGGAATATTACTCAGCCATAAAAAGAAACGAAATTGAGCTATTTGTAATGAGGTGGATAGACCTAGAGCCTGTCATACAGAGTGAAGTAAGTCAGAAGGAAAAAGACAAATACCGTATGCTAACACATATATATGGAATTTAAGAAAAAAAAATGTCATGAAGAACCTAGGGGTAAGGCAGGAATAAAGACGCAGACCTCCTAGAGAACAGACTTGAGGCTATGGGGAGGGGGAAGGGTGAGCTGTGACAGGGCGAGAGAGAGTCATGGACATATACACACTAACAAACGTAGTAAGGTAGATAGCTAGTGGGAAGCAGCCGCATGGCACAGGGATATTGGCTCGGTGCTTTGTGACCGCCTGGAGGGGTGGGATAGGGAGGGTGGGAGGGAGGGAGACGCAACAGGGAAGACATATGGGAACATATCTTTATGTGTGACTGATTCACTTTGTTATAAAGCAGAAACTGACACACCATGGTAAAGCAATTGTACCCCAATAAAGATGTTAAAAAAAAATTAATGGCAGAAAGTTGTTTAACTGATTTGGAAAGATGCGCATATTAATGTTGACTTTTAAAATGCAAGTATGATCTATATAAGATGTTATGTAGAGATTCCTAAATGTTAAGGGTAGTGTTATCTATAGAGATTGTGATTGCTGATGATTTATACTCTATACGTTTATAGGATTTGATTTTTTTTTAACAATGAGCATTAATCTGTTTGGTTGATATAAAAGATGGAAACTTTAAGGGAACATAATCTTGTGATTTTTCTTTAATTAAATAATGTTTTACCAAAAAAAAAAAAAAAAGAAAGAAAAAGTAACAGACCCCAGTCCTGTAAATCCAACAGGATGCTGTCAGCCAGCTTCTCCCTCCCATACTAGGACTAATCCGCTGACCACAGTGTTCTCCGAGCCCAGACCAGAGGCCTTCTGCTGGGGAAATATGTATGTATTAATAAATAACTCTATATAAACACTACATATGTATCTACACATATATACATCTGTACATTGTATGTGTGTATATATACATACATATCATATACATATATTATAATTGTATTATACATAGATACACATATACACATAGTCAGATACTATATATTATCAAACAATGATCAAGAGATATTTGAACAAAACATGAATGAAGGGAAGGATCCAGCCATTCACAGATCTGAGCTTCTCTCTCTTATGCCCTTCCTATGTGCTTCCCTTATCTATAGGCAAAAATGTTGGCTGTCAGGCCTTGCTCACCCTCAACCTCTGTACCCTACTTTCCCTGCATCTGGGTGCACTTTACCCTCTCCCCTCTTACCCTTCCCACTCAGGCCCTCTAGTTGAAGTTTAAAGAGCTGTGACCAGCCTCGGTGAGTGACCCAAGTTTTCCCTGCTCTTGTGCTGTTTGTATCTTGTGCTCCAATGCTGAGAACTCCGTTCCTTTGGGATGAGATTTTGTTTTGCCTTTGGTGGTCTCCCAAATCTCCGAGGTGCTGGGACCCTATCTTGCTTTTCTAAATACCCTTCCTGGAGATACCAGTCTTGACCAGACCTCTGTGAGAGCTGGCCCTCACTGCCTGAGTCTCCAAGTGCATGGTCTTTCCCTTCTCTACATGCACCCCAAAACTAAACCTTACATCTGTCTTAGCCTAGGGCTAGGGCTGCCATAACAAAATACCGTAGACTGGATGGCTTATAAACAGCAAAAATGTATTGCTCACAGCTCTGGAGCCTGGAAGTCTGAGATCAGGACGGCAGCATGATGGGATCTGGTGAGAGCCCTGTTCTTGACTTGCAGATGGCTGCCTCCTGGCTATGTGCTTACATGGAGGAGAGAGAGAGAGAGAGATCTTTCTCTTCTTATAAGGACACTAATCCTATCAGATCAGCCCCCCACTCTTATACCCTCACTTAACCTTAATTACCTCCATAAAGATCTTATCTTCAAATACAATCAGATCAAGGGGTTAGAGGCTTCAACATACGAATTCTGGGGGGACACAAACATTCAGTCTATAACCACATCTAATACCAGTTCTTTCACCAAAATGTCAAACTCTGCCCTCACCCAATCCTGTACCAGTCAATCCGATACCTCCACCCACCCCCATGCCCTGATCTGCCACGTGGCAAGCAGCACCTTGCGCAGCAGGAAGCAGGAGGGAGGCCACCTGTCTAAGGAAACGGCTGATGAAGGGTTGACGTCTAGTTACACTCCTGACTTCTGACCACCAGCTCCCCTTGACCTCTGATCCCTAGGGCTCCCTCACACTCGGCTGCAGCCTGACATTTGGCCTTTGAGTCCCGTCCGCATGCTTGGCTTTGATCTTCTGGTCCCCATTGGGCCTCAGTATCCCCAGCCCTCTTGCCTGTGCCACTTGTCAGCCTCCCAACCACCTGTGGTCTCACTGAGATGACTTGTCTAGATGTCCTTTCCCACTGTTTCTCTTCCCAGAGCAGCCACTCCACCGTCCCCTGTCACACCTGCCACAGGTGTCCCTGTGGAGGAGCACCTACACTGCCTCACCAAGAGGCTGGGGGCCAAGCCACTTCCCAGGATGATGGGATGGGCGAGCCCTGCACCAACTTTATAAATAGAGCATTTCTCTCTTCAATTATTATCATGTAGTCCATCATCAGAGACTATTTCTGGAAAACCCACACTGAGCCCAGTGGATTGATCGAAGGGTTCAGCTCTCATCTCAGGATTACTGCATGGACATCATCTACAAGAAAATAAACAAACATGCAAAGGCAGCGCTTAAGAGAGTCATCTCCAGCCATTGCCCCGGGAGGTGAAGCCGTGCCCATTCAGGGCACCAACATCCCTAAGTTATAGCCAAGAAGAAAAGAGAAAGAAAGTGAGAGGATAATAGTGAAGAACAGAAAAGGAGGAGAAAGCAAATGGAGAGGAAAAACTAATACATGGCAAAACGTGGTGAACCTTGAGCTGGTTCACTCTGTGTTACCCGCCCCCCCAGCCTCCATACAAATGGGAGAGAATCAAATTGTCAGGATGTCAAGATTTTTACTTAGGAATCAACCAATTTCATATATAAAGAAGTAGATTCACATCAGCCTACAGTTAGTCAACGAGTTAGATGCCAGTGCTCAAGAGATTTTAATAGCAGTCAACATTTATTTAACTTGATATGGGCAGTAACTGTGCGAAATGCATTATGTGTATTATTTCTTTTAATCCTCATGAAAACTTAGGAGATAAGAACTATGATTATTGTCCACTTCACATATGAGAAAATATCTTTTTATCTATTTCCTGGCCATGAGGAAATATCTTGCCATGATCACTCCACTACAAAAAAAAAAAAAAAATCTATCTGACTCCAAAGGCTAGCTGGTAACCATTCCATTTATTTCTAAATCAGGCTCCAGGGAATATTATCATTCAGCGGAACGTGAGTAAAGGTAGGGAAGGAAGATTTAAATGTATAAAAAGAAAGTGGTCGCAGCAAATGCTGAGAGATACAGATGGATTGGGCACATTCCTAGTTGAAATTCTGATCTTTATTCCTAAGCAGTCAAGTTCGAAATTCAAATTCCTGACACCTTCTTTGACTGTGAAAATGTTCATTTTCTTCAGAACCAGAAGATTAGTTCTGGAATGTCACTTCAAAAACACTGTTTTCTCCAACTCAAAAGGATGCTAAAGACCCACTTTCAGGATGTTATCTTTTTGAGATAACCAACCTCATTGTGAAAATGAGGTGTTTCCAATTTTTGGCTCCCATATAGCCATTACTGGGATATAGAGAAATGTCTGTCAGCAAAAATCTGTGGGCCAAGGATTTCGGGATACATTTTTACCTCCTCTGTGGTTGGGACTCCGGGTCCCCTGGTCTGTTACTTCATAGGAGCTGCAAATCCTCTGAGAAATAAATTCAGGGTGGCCACTCATATCTTGTGGATTTGACTTCGTGCCAGCCGTAAAGGAGAGCTAACTGACCATGCAGCCCAGGAGGAAAGCCAGGGAGAACTACATTCATGGGATCCCGGTTTCAGAGGGTCATAAATCTCGAAGGCTCCTCAGACACAGAATTCCAAATGAGGCTCCAGACCCACACTGTCTACCCTGATCGCCATGGCCACACGTCCACTGAGCGTCCACAATGTGGCCAGTCCATGTGAAGAGGTGCTCTCTGCGTGAAATACACACCAGATTTCTAAGACTAAGGATGAAAAATTCATTAACTCATTAATGATCATTTGTAGTCGCTATTGGATAAGTTAAATAAAATACATTATTAGAATTGATTTCACTTGTTTCTTTTTACTTTCTTAATGTAGCTACTATAAAATTTTAAATTACATATGTGACTTGCTTTCTGTTTCTGTTGGTCAGTTCTGCTTCAGACACTCAAACCACTGAAAAGATCTTGCAGCTTACTAAGATCTTAACAAATCAGTGTATGCCAAAATTACACGACTTACAGAGCAGCTTTCTATGAGAATGACCTGAAGACTAGCAGAAAAGATTTTCCACAATTAAAGACATAAAAAAGGAACCACACCACAATGAGATGTTAGGAGGGACAGAGACACAGTATAGTTTGGACCCACACCCCTGAGTTGGCGACCCACACAAGGAGGAGCACTACAATCTCAGAGGTCTTCCCCCAGGAGTGAGGGGGCCGAGCCCCACCTGGGTTCCCCAGCCCTGCACTGGGAATAGGAGCCCCCAGAATATCTGGCTTGGAAATCCAGCAGGGCTTATGTCCAGGAGAACTGGAGGACTACATCAAACAGATAATCCACCCTTAAAGGGTGCATATAAAATCTCACACGCTCCGAGACCCAGTGCAGAGGTGGTAGCTTGAGAGGAGCCCGGTTCAGACACTTGCTGACCTTTAAGAGCCTCCTGGAGAGGCAGGAGGAACCTGGGACTCCCCCAGGGGACATAGATGTTGGTGGCAGCCATCTGGGGGCGCTCACTCTACCATGATAACACCAGTGCTGGCAAACACAATTTCCAAATCTTCCCTCTAGCCTGTTAGTGCTGGAGACCCGGCTCTGCCCTCCAGGGGGCCAGCCCCAGCCCCAGGACCCCGTGGGCCACAAAGCTAACCATGTAGGAAGCCTACCCTGCCTTCCAGTGACCCCATAGCCATTGCATGTGGCCTGGTCTCACAGCCAACCAGGCCAGGAGCCAGCCCTGCCTACCAGCACACCTACAGTAGTCAGCCCACCCCACCCCAACAGAAGCGGGCACACAAGCCACACAGGACGCACCCCTAGAGCATATACGTCTGGTGACCGACCAGAGGGGAGCATGCTGCTGGGCCCCAGAGAACATCTCCTACATAAGCCCTCCCATCCGAGATTGGGAAACATAACTGACCTACCTAACACATAGAAATAAACACAGAACAGGGAAAAATGAGGAGACAGAAATATGCTTCAAACAAAGTAACAAGACATAGCCTCAGAAAAAGAACTAAACAGGGAATTCCCTGGTGGACCAGTGGTTAGGACACTGTGCTTCCACTACCAGGGCCCCAGGTTCAATCCCTGGTCGGAGAATTAAGGTCCCACAAGATGCATGGCATGGCCAAATAAATAAATAAATAAATGTTTCTTTAAAAAAGAAAGGAGTGCAATATTTGTAAAAAGAAGAAAAAAGGAAAGAAAGAAAGGGAGGGAGGAAGGAAGGAAGAAAGAAAGAAAGAAAGAAAGGGAGCTAACCAAAGTGGAGATAAGCAATCTACCCAATAAAGAGTTCAAAGAAATTATTAAAAAGATGCTCACCAAACTCGGGAGAAGAATGGATGAACATAGAGAGAATTTCAACAAAGAGTTAGTTCTTAGAGGAAATGCTTTCAGCTTTTCACCAGATTATGATATTAGCTGGGGGTTTATCATATATGGCCTTTGTAACGTTGAAGTGTGTCCTCTCTATCCTGATATTGTTGAGAGTTTTTATCATAAATGAATGTTGAATTTCATCAGCATCTTTTCAGCATCTACTGAGAAGACCATACAATTTTTATTCTTCAGTTTGTTATTGTGGTATCACGTTGATTGACTTACAGATATTGAAACATCCATGCATCCGTAATTCATCTCCATCTTGAGAAAGAACAGAGCTGGAGATATCACACTCCCTGGCTTCAAGCTATCATACAAAGCTACAGTGATCAAAACGCTATGGTTCTAGCCCCAAAACAGAAACATAGATCAGTAGAACAGAACAGAGTTCAGAAATAAACTCACACTTTTATGTTCAATTATTCTATGACAAAGGAGGCAAGAATATACAATGGGGGAAAGACAATCTCTCCAGTAAATGGTGTTGGGAAAACTGAACGGCTACATGCAAAAGAATCTAATTGAACTACTTTCACCATACACAAAAATAAACTCAAAATGAATCAGACTTAAATGTAAGACCTGAAACCATAAAACTCCTAGAAGAAAACATAGCATTATATTCTTTGACATCGGTCTTAGCAAAATTTTTTTGTATCTGTCTCCTCAGGCAAGGGAAATAAAAGCAAAAATAAACAAATGGGACTACAACAAACTAAAATGCTTTTGAGCAGCAAAGGAAACTATCAACAAAATGAAAAGGCAGCCTACTAAATGGGAGAAGATATTTGCAAATGATATATTCAATAAGGGGCTGACATCCAAAATATACAAGGAACTCATACAACTCAATATTGAACAAACAAACTTAATTTTTAAAAAAACTGATTAAAAAATGGGCAGAAGACCTGAATACATATTTTTCCATAGAAGACAGATAGCCAACAGACACATGAAAAGATGCTCCACATCACTAATCATTGGGGAAATGCAAATCAAAAACAACGAGATATCACCTCACACCTGCCAGAATGGCTATTATCAAAAAGATAAGAAAAAGCAAGTGTTGGCCAGGATGGAGAGAAAAGGAAACCCCTGTGCACTGTTGATGGGAATGTAAATTGGTTCAGCTACTATGCAAAACAGTATAGAGGTTCCTCAAAAAATTAAAACTAGAACTACCATATGATCCAGCAATTTCACTTCTGGGTATTTACATGAAGAAAACAAAAACACTAACTCAAAAAGATATATGTACATCAATGTTTATTGCAGCATTATTTACAATAGCCAAGATATGGAAGGAATCTAAATTTCCAATTGGTAAAGAATTTGTGGTATATATCTATGATGGAATATTAGCCATAAAAAATGAAATCTTGCCATTTGCTACAAATGGATTGATCTAGAGGGTATCATGCTCAGTGAAGTAAGTCAGACAGAGAAAGACAAACAACATATGATCTCACTTCTATGTGGAATCTTAAAAATAAAACAAGAACAACATTGTAAAGCAATTATACTCCAATAAAGATATTAAAAAAAAAAAAAACAGCTTGTACCTGAGATCAGAAGAGGCAGGGACACTCAGGGGAGGAAGAAGAGCATGTCCAAAATAAAACTCATTCTTCTTTGCCCCCCCAAAAAAGTAAAAATAAATAAAAATAAAATTTTTAAAAAATAAAACAAAAATAAAATGAAAAGATACAGAGAACAAACGTGGGGAGGGGGAGGTGAAATAGGTGAAGGGGATTAAGAGGTACAAACCTCCAGTCATAAAATAAATGAGCCACAGGGATGTAACATACAGTGTAAGGAATACGGTTCATAATATTGTAATAACTTTGCATGGAGACAGATGGTTAAAAGACTTATCGTGGTGATCACTTCATAATGTATGCAAATGTCAAATCTCTATGTAATACACCTGAAACTAACATAATATTGTGTATCAAGTATATTTCCATTTAAAAAAAATTATTGTGTGAGCCCATATCTCCAAATAGCTCTGGTTTATTGAACATGCAAAGCCCCCACTCTTCACTTCACCACCAATCCTGCCCCTTTCTACTTTCCTAATTCTCTTTATTTTATTTTTTTAAAATCATATGTTAGGACTTCCGTGGTGACACAGTGGTTAAGAATCCTCCTGCCAATGCAGGGGACACAGGTTCAAGCCCTGGTTCGGGAAGGTCCCACATGCCGCGGAGCAACTAAGCCCATGAGCCACAACTACTGAGCCCGCGTGCTGCAACTACTGAAGCTTGCACACCTAGATCCTTTGCTCCACAACAAGAGAAGCCACCACAATGAGCACTCACTGCAATGAAGAGTAGCCCCTGCTCGCCGCAACTAGAGAAAGCCCACGTGCAGCAACAAAGACCCAACGCAGCCAAAAATAAAAATAAAATAAATAAAAATTTTTAAAAATATCATACGTTAAAGGTTTATACATCACTTGTCTTCTATTATCAGTAATGATATAAGGAATTTTAAAACAAAACAGAATTGTATTCAATGTAAAGAAAATTTGAATCTATTGTCTTCAAACATGTCAATGAAAAATTTTAGTTAGTTTTCCTAAATTTTCCAAAAAGTTCTTTTTCTTCAAAAAGGGATTAAATTTTTTAAAAATAGATTAAATTATCTATTAAAGTTAAGGCAATGTAAAATTACATGTAAACAATATCCATTTTTAAAATCAGATGTACTTAAATAAAGCTCTTTCTAAACTTTTTCAAAAGTTAATTAAATCTTTAAAATGATTCATCTAAATATAAAATTATTTATGATTCTGGCATTCATTATCTATCTAAATGTCGATGCAAAGAAGAGTATGGTGTGTTACAGTGTTACATCTAGACATACACACAATATTGCAAAATGTTCCTCAGCCATGGTGTGCAGTGTTTGTGAATCATGGCCTAATTGGAGAGTCCTTCTAATTGGAACATGAAAAGAAGAAAGAAAATGGGTGTCGACACCAGGGGAAAATGACACTTTGTTTTGCAAGACTCTGCTGTATTCACGTGTTCTGAGAGAGAGAATCTGACAAATTAATTACTCTGTCTTCAAGGGAAAATTTGACAACTTAATTAGCTTCTCTTTTCCTTTACCAAGTGCTTCTGCAACTCAAATCCTCCTTGTCTCCCAAAGCAGTGTTCATCTCCAAAATCTGCAGCGGCACAGCCTACAGACCTGGTTACCTTCCAACAGTCAACTGTTATGTTGAGGATGGAAGATAAAAGTTATGAAGGAGTGTTTCCCTGGAGCCTGAAAGGTGTTAGTCATGAGACTGGATGTTTAAAGGATATAAATCACTAGATGCCAGTCCTGAGCTCCAAGAGACAGAAATCACAATGTGTTCTCAATTAAACTTACTTTGTGTGTCTGTGATACACAGGACTCTCTAAAGCATAGGGCCCAGAGTTGGGTCACTCTTGCCAGAATCTTAGGGCAGCATCAGGATTCAAAGTCAATCACCTGCACCTGGGTCCACTCGCTGAGCTCCACCATGGTTGAGTGTGTACACTGGAATGAACCAGGATGCTATGACCCACCACTAGATTGTTCTCCTGCTAGACTCTAAATTCCAGACAGCCGACAACCGTGTCTGACTTTTCCACTGCTGTATCCTTAGTATCCTGCACAGTATTTGGGCACAAAATTTGAGCTCAGTCATTACTTGACTAATGAAGTTAATAAGCTCACTGAGATCCTCATTTTTCTCACCTGTGAAATGGGGACAAAGATACCTTCCCTCACGAAGATTGTCTTGAGAATAATACGTGATCATATTCGTACAACCTCAGATTACTCTTGACACATAATATTAATTTTATTATTTGATGACTTAAAAGTAAAGTTAGTAACCTCTCTGGAGTATTGTTTTCTCATTTACAAAATGTCATTAAGACTATTTTGAGGACTGAGTAGGAAAACATATCTGACAAAAATTTAAGTGTTCAGTCGTTGAGTGGTAACCGTGTTGATCATGAGACGATGATGACAATGACAAAACTCCAAGCTTAACCCCAAACTCATCTCATTTCACTTACTTCCTGATACCATGAAGCACTTAGAAAGGGCCTAAGAAAAAACAAAGCAAAACAAGGGCCAAAGGGCTTCCCTGGTGGCGCAGTGGTTGAGAGTCCGCCTGCCGATGCAGGGGACACGGGTTCATGCCCCGGTCCGGGAGGCTCCCACATGCCGCAGAGCAGCTGGGCCCGTGAGCCATGGCCACTGGGCCTGCGCGTCTGGAGCCTGTGCTCCGCAACGGGAGAGGCTGCAGTGGTGAGAGGCCCGCGTACCGCAAAAAAAAAAAAAAAAAACAAGAGCCAAAAACCAAAGCTCTGCCCTCAACACTATTTAGGCCACAATATTTTTAAATAACTATTATTGTTATTCTCATAATTATTAGCCAGTCATGAAATATTCATTTAACATTTACTAATGTCAGAGAATAGGAACACTGGATTGTTTTCAGCGGAAGCATATGTCACCCTGTAGAGAAGATGACTTTAAAATATTAGAAATAATTTTTAAAATAACATAAAACAGTGTATAGCACTATTTTGTTTTCCATTCATTGTGTTTTTATTAATTGGTTCATGTAACTGGGAAATTCACAGGATGAGTTCAGGTACAGCTGGATCCAGGATGTCAAACAGTAGCATCTGGACCCTAGGTCACTCTCCTGGCTCTTGTCTCTCCTTTCCTCTGAGCCAAGGTCCCTTTCAGCCTTTCCCCAAAGTTGACCATGGAGTCACTTAAGTCATAGACTCACCCCTGCATCTGGAAAGTGGGCTCAGTCCCACCAGAACCACTTGAACTGAAGTGGAGAAGGAGTGAGCCCTCAACAGAAGGAGAAATGCACAAGGCCCACTGGGGCTTTAGGCGTGTCATCATGACAGGAAAGACAGCCATCTGTGTCCTTCTGGAGGTCAGTGCATGGCCTGGCAGCGGGGCTTCAATGGCAGCCTTGCTGGGCTTCAGTTTCCTATCAGTTTTGTTTTCTTGTTTTTGTTTTTTAAGTCAAATGCTAATTTGTATAGTGATGATCACTTGTAACAGGCACACCAAAGGAAAGGGAGCTGAAGCAGTCAGAGGGTTTGGAACAGGATGACAGAAGAATGGAAAAGAGAACAAGAGGGAAGGAGAGAGGGAAAGAGAGCAGAAGCAAGGGAGGTGGGGAGGGAGAGAGAGAGAGGGATGTATTACCAGGGTTGGATGGACAAAGGTGAGTAGGGGGTTAGAGTACATGGGTCTATTTTAATAACTGGGAGAATGGAAACTAATAAATGAAGATCAACATTCCCCTTCTCATTAGTTCTAGCTACTCATTTTTTTCCTAATTTAAGGCTGATGCCCTGTCCTTTTGATGTTAAATGATGCTAGTATGAGAAAGCAGACGGTTCTCATGGAGCAGAAATAATCACGGCAACAATCTTGGATCCATATGGGAACTTCAGTGAACGCAAACTTTGACATCCCCTCTTGCTGTTTTTTCTTTTCCAATGATGACAGAGTTTGTTCACTGCAGCTCCTGGTGTTCGAAGTACCATCCATCAGCACTCTAATCATTGTTCACCATTAATTCTGTGAGCACACCATCGCCACAGCAGTTATGAACCATCTGGTACATCCTTCCATTTTCGCATGTCACTTACAGATGACAGTTACTCAAGTTAATGTGACCATTTGGATGGCCAGGTTCTCACTCATTTCCAAGACACAGTTACAGGGATGATATCTTGTCGATATTCCATCAAGGCATTTTAACCCCATCTCCTCCTTTTCTATTTGCAACCCCCCCATTTCTTGGACTGGGGCTCACTGCTCCAGAGCAAAAGGTGACCAGGCCACAACCTCTTTAACAAAACAATAGGCTTAAAAGTCAAGAATTGCAAAAAAGGAGAAAGGGAGAAGAGAAGAAAGATAGGAGAGAACACTGGTGCTGTGGGAGTAAGGCTCCAGCACCTTCTGCAGACCTGATTTCTGCACTTTGGATTCCATAGGACACACTAAAGGAATGCCACTACTCCCTCTTGTGAGAACACCAGAATCAAAGCTAGCTGCTAGACAATCATCAACAGGAAGACACTGGAACTCACCAAAAAAGATACCCCACATCCAAAGACAAAGGAGAAGTCACAATGAGACGGTAGGAGGGGCGCAATCACAGTAAAATCAAATCCAATAACTGGTGGGTGGGTGACTCACAGACTGGCGAACACTTATACCACAGAAGTCCACTTCACTGGAGTGAAGGTTCTGAGCCCCATGTCAGGCTTCCCAACTTGGGTGTCTGGCAACAGGAGGACGAATTCCTAGAGAATCAGACTTTGAAGCCTAGTGGAAATTGATTGCAGGACTTTGACAGGACTGGAGGAAACAGAGACTCTTGGAGGATACACACAAAGTAGTGTGCGCATCGGGAACCAGGGGAAGGAGCAGTGACCTCCAGGGAAGACTGAACCAGACCTACCTGCTAGTGAGGGAGGGTCTCCTGCAGAGGCAGTGGGTGGCTGTGGCTCACCATGAGGACAAGGACACTGGCAGCAGAAGTTCTGAGAAGTACTCCTTGGTGTGAGCCCTCCCAGAGTCCGCCATTAACCCCACCAAAGAGCCCGGGTAGGCTCCAGTGTTGGGTTGCCTCAGGACAAACAAACAACAGCCCCACCCATCAGCCGTCAAGCGGATTAAAGTTTTACTGAGCTCTTCCCATCAGAGCAACAGCCAGCTCTACCCACCACCAGTCCCTCCCATCAAGCCTCTTAGATAGCCTCATCCACCAGAGGGCAGACAGCAGAAGCAAGAAGAACTACAATCCTGCGGCCTGTGGAACAAAAACCACATTCACAGAAAGAGAGACAAGATGAAAAGACAGAGGGCTATATACCAGATGAAGGAACAAGATAAAACCCCAGAAAAACAACTAAATGAAGTGGAGATAGGCAACCTTCCAGAAAAAGAATTCAGAATAATGATAGTGAAGATGATCCAGGACCTCGGAAAAAGAATGGAGGCAAAGATTGAGAAGATGCCAGAAATGTTTAACAGAGACCTAGAAGAATTAAAGATCAAACAAACAGAGATGAACAATACAATAATTGAAATGAAAACTACACTAGAAGGAATCAATAGCAGAATAACTGAGGCAGAAGAATGGATAAGTGACCTGGAAGACAGAATGGTGAAATTCACTGCTGTGGAACAGAATAAAGAAAAAAGAATGAAAAGAAATGAAGACAGCCTAAGAGACCTCTGGGACAACATTAAGCGCAACAACATTCGCATTATAGGGGTCCCAGAAGGAGAAGAGGGAGAGAAAGGACCCGAGAAAATATTTGAAGAGATTATAGTTGAAAACTTCCCTAACATGGGAAAGGAAATAGCCACCCAAGTCCAGGAAGCACAGCGAGTCCCATACAGGATAAACGCAAGGAGATACATTCTGAGACACATAGTAATCAAACTGGCCAAAATTAAAGACAAAGAAAAATTACTGAAAGCAGTAAGGGAAAAATGACAAATAATATACAAGGGAATTCCCATAAGGTTAACAGCTGATTTCTCAGAAGAAACTCTACAAGCCAGAAGGGAGTGGCATGATATACTTAAAGTGATGAAAGGGAAGAACCTACAACCAAGATTACTCTACCAGAAAGGATCTCATTCACATTCGATGGAGAAATCAAAAGCTTTACAGACAAGCAAAAGCTAAGAGAATGCAGCACCACCAAACCAGCTCTACAACAAATGCTAAAGGAATTTCCTCTAGTCATGAAACACAAGAGAAGGAAAAGACTTACAATAATAAACCCAAAACAATTAAGAAAATGGTCATATAAACATACATATCAATAATTACCTTAAATGTGAATGGATTAAATGCTCCAACCAAAAGACACAGGCTCGCTGAATGGATACAAAAACAAGACCCATATATATGCTGTCTGCAAGAGACCCACTTCAGACCTAGGGACACATACAGAGTGAAAGTGAGGGGATGGAAAAAGATATTCCATGCAAATGGAAATCAAAAGAAAGCTGGAGTAGCTATACTCATATCAGATAAAATAGACTTTAAAATAAAGAATGTTACAAGAGACAAGAAAGGACACTACATAATGATCAAGGGATCAATTCAAGAAGAAGATATAACAATTATAAATATATATGCACCCAACATAGGAGCACGTCAATACATAAGGCAACTGCTGCTATAAAAGAGGAAATCAACAGTAACACAATAATAGTGGGAGACTTTAACACCTCACTTACACCAATGGACAGATCATCCAAAATGAAAATAAATAAGGAAACAGAAGCTTTAAATGACACAATACACCAGATAGATTTAATTGATATTTATAGAACATTCCATCCAAAAACATCAGATTATACTTTCTTCTCAAGTGCGCACGGAACATCCTCCAGGATAGATCACACCTTGAGTCACAAATCAAGCCTCAGTAAATTTAAGAAAATTCAAATCATATCAAGCATTTTTTCTGACCACAACACTATGAGATTAGAAATGAATTACAGGGGGAAAAACGTAAAAAACACAAACACATGGAAGCTAAACAATATATTACTAAATAACCAAGAGATCACTGAAGAAACCAAAGAGGAAATCAAAAAATACCTAGAGACAAATGACAATGAAAACACACAATGACCCAAAACCTATGGGATGCAGCAAAAGCAGTTCCAAGAGGGAAGCTTATAGCAATACAATCTCACCTCAAGAAACAAGAAAAATCTCAAATAAAAAATCTAACCCGACACCTAAAGGAACTAGAGAAAGAAGAACAAACAAAACCCAAAGTTAGCAGAAGGAAAGAAATCATAAAGATTAGAGCAGAAATAAATAGAAACAAAGAAAACAATAGCAAAAATCAATAAAACTAAAAGCTGGTTCTTTGAGAAGATAAACAAAGTTGATAAACCATTAGCCAGACTCATCAAGAAAAAGAGGGAGAGGACTCAAATCAATAAAATTAGAAATGAAAAAGGGAAGTTACAAGAGACACTGCAGAAATACAATGCATCCTAAGAGACTATTACAAGCAACTTTATGCCAATAAAATGGACAAGCTGGAAGAAATGGACAAATTCTTAGAAAGGTATAACCTTCCAAGACCAAACAAGGAAGAAACACAAAATATGAACAGACCAATCACAAGTAATGAAATTGAAACTGTGATTAAAAATCTTCCAAAAATCAAAAGTCCAGGACCAGGTGGCTTCACAGGTGAATTCTATCAAACACCTAGAGAAGAGCTAACACCCATCCTTCTCAAACTCTTCCAAAAAATTTCAGATGAAGGAACACTCCCAAACTCATTCTATGAGGCCACCATCACCCTGATACCAAAACCAGACAAAGATACTACAAAAAAAGAAAATTACAGACCAATATCACTGATGAATATAGATGCAAACATCTTCAACAAAATACTAGCAAACAGAATCCAACAGCACATTAAAAGGATCATACACCACGATCAAGTGGGATTTATCCCAGGGATGCAAGGATTCTTCAATATATGCAAATCAATCAATGTTATACACCATATTAACATATTGAAGAATAAAAACCATATAATCATCTCAATAGATGCAGACAAAATTCAACACCCATTTACGATAAAAACTCTCCAGAAAGTGGGCATAGAGGGAACCCACAGCAAACATCTTTCTCAATGGTGAAAAACTGAAAGCATTTCCTCTAAGATCAGGAACAAGGCAAGGATGTCCACTCTCACCACTATTATTCAACATAGTTTTGGAAGTCCTAGCCATGGCAATCAGAGAAGAAAAAGAAATAAAAGGAATACAAATTGGAAAAGAAGTAAAACTCACTGTTTGCAGATTACATGATACTATACATAGAGAATCCAAAAAATGCCACCAGAAAACTACTAGAGCTAGTCAATGAATTTGGTAAAGCTGCAGGATACAAAATTAATGCACAGAAATCTTTTGCATTCCTATACACTAATGATGAAAAATCTGAAAGAGAAATTAAGGAAACACTCCCATTTACCATTGCAACAAAAAGAATAAAATACCTAGGAATAAACCCACCTAGGGAGACAAAAGAACTGTATGCAGAAAACTATATGGCACTGATGAAAGAAATTAAAGATGATACCAATAGATGGAGAGATATATTATGTTCTTGGATTGGAAGAATCAATATTGTGAAAATGACTATACTACCCAAAGCAATCTACAGATTCAATGCAATCCCTATCAAATTACCAATGGCATTTTTTATGGAACTAGAACAAATCATCTTAAAATTTGTATGGAGACAGAAAGATCCCAAATAGCCAAAGCAGTCTTGAGGGAAAAAAACAGAGCTGGAGGAATCAGACTCTCTGACTTCAGACTATACTACAAAGCTGCAGTAATCAAGACAATATGGTACTGGCACAAAAACAGAAACATAGATCAATGGAACAAGATAGAACGCCCAGAGATAAACCCACGCACCTGTGGTCAACTAATCTCTGACAAAGGAGGGAAAGATATACAATGGAAAAAAGACAGTCTCTTCAATAAGCGGTGCTGGGACAACTGGACAGCTACATGTAAAAGAATGAAATTAGAACACTCTCTAACACCATATACAAAAATAAACTCAAAATGGATTCGAGACCTAAATGTAAGACCAGACTCTATAAAAGTCTTAGAGGAAAACTTAGGAAGAACACTCTTTACATAAATCTCAGCAAGATCTTTTTTGATCTACCTCCTAGAGTAATGGAAATAAAAACAAAATTAAACAAATGGGACCTAATGAAACTTCAAAGCTTTTGCACAGCAAAGGAAACCATAAACAAGACAAAAAGACAACCCTCAGGATGGGAGGAAATATTTGCAAAAGAATCAATGGACAAAGGATTAATCTTCAAAATATATAAACACCTCATGCAGCTCAATATTAAAGAAACAAAAACCCAATCCAAAAATGGGCAGAAGACCTAAATAGACATTTCTCCAAAGAAGACATACAGATGGCCAAGAAGCACATGAAAAGCTGCTCAACATCACTAATTATTAGAGAAATGCAAATCAAAACTACAATGAGGTATCACCTCACACCAGTTAGAATGGGCATCATCAGAAAATCTACAAACCACAAATGCTGGAGAGGGTGTGGAGAAAAGGGAACCCTCTTGCACTGTCGGTGGGAATGTAAATTGATACAGCCACTATGGAGAACAGTCTGGAGGTTCCTTAAAAAATTAAAAAGAGAACTACCATATGACCCAGCAATCCCACTACTGGGCGTATACCCTGAGAAAACCATAATTCAAAAAGAGACATTTACCACAATATTCATTGCAGCACTATTTACAATAGCCAGGACATGGAAGCAAGGTAAGTGTCCATCAACAGATGAATGGATAAAGAAGTTGTGGTACATATATACAATGGAATGTTACTCAGCCATACAAAGGAATGAAATGGAGTCATTTGTTGAGACGTGGATGGACCTAGAGACTGTCAGAGTGAAGTAAGTCAGAAAGAGAAAAACAGATATCATATATTAACACATGTATGTGGAACCTAGAAAAATGGTACAGATGAACTGGTTTGTAGGGCAGAAGTTGAGACACAGTTGTAGAGAACAAACGTATGGACACCAAGGGGGGGAAACCGCAGTGGGGTGGGGATGGTGGTGTGCTGAATTGGGCGATTGGGATTGACATGAATACACTGTTGTGTATAAAATTGATGACTAATAAGAACCTGCAGTATAAGAAAACATGCAAACAAACAAAAAAAACTAATACTAAACTTTCTTTGGGTTATTTGTATGGAAATATGTTAACATAAATGTTTCAGACATTACACGAAATTTCTAAAAATCTTATATATTCTGGTATAATGCTATAAGTCATAATTCTAGTTATTACTTTAAACTGTATATCTCAGAAATAACTAAATTTCCTTGTCAATTGCATTATTATGAACTTTCATCAAATCTTTAAGCGTGGTCAGTTTTAAGTCTTTTGTCATTTACAGACAGTTCTGGGTATACTCTGACGTTTTTGCAAAAATGTTCCTATAAAAGGGCTTCATCTTCAAGGAATTCATGGAAAAGACTCTGACAAGTACAGGTTTCTGGTAACTGACTATACTGCTGAACTAAATGAATAAGCATTTTCAGAACTCTAATGGAAAACTGATGAACTCATAAAAATGCTAACAAAAGATCAAGATGACAAAAAAAAATAATTACATGGGACTGAGTGAACTGATGAGGATGATTATAAGTTTTGTGACTTTCTGTTTGAATTTAAAAAAATACCCCCCCCAAAAAAAAGAGAGAAAGGATTTGCTACATTTCTTTTGTTTTAATTAATTTTTATTGGAGTATATTTGACTTACAATGTTGTGTTAGTTTCTGCTGTACAGCAAGGTGAATCAGTTATACGTATACATATATCCACTCTTGTTTAGATTCTTTTCCCATATAGGTCAATACAGAGTACTGAGTAGAATTCTTTGTGCTATACAGTATGTTCTTATTATTTATCTATTTTATATATAGTAGTGTGTATATGTCAATCCCAATCTCCCAATTTATCACTCCCCTTCTTTCCCCTTTGGTAACCATAACTTTGTTTTCTACATCTGTGACTCTATTTCTATTTTGTAAATAGGTTCATTTGTACCATTTTTTTAGATTCCACATATAGGTGATATATGACATTTGTCTGCCTCTGACTTACTTCACTCAGTATGACAATCTCTAGGTCCATCCATGTCACTGCAAATGGAATTATTTCATTCTTTTTTATGGCTGAGTACATTTCTTTAGAATCTATTTGACACTTCAGGAACCAGGCCTGGGAGACTTCAGACCAGCATTTTTCTGTAAAGGAAGGAGATCCAACCAGAAAAGGAAGGGAAAACCACCCCTACTGGCCCAGGGAATCCTGGGGACAGGAGACCTACAGGCAGGCGATGGTGGGGAGTGGAAGGGATGTGGGCCTCAGATGAGGGGCAGGGATCCAAGATGTCTTCCTTCACCGCAGGATACCAAACGCCACCTTGAAGAGAATATGGGAGACTAAAGATTTGAATATGTTATCTAATGAATTACTCAGGTTGGACTATTTTAAACCTAGAAGGACTTAAAAGTTAATTTAGAGGAAAACTGCATTTATGGACAACATAAAGAAACTCTGCTTCCTCTCTACACCTGAGTATATGTGCCGTCTGCAACCGACAGCACCTTTGGTCAACTCAGATTTTCTCCACTAATGTTGAATCCGTATGAATTTAGGTATACAAAACTGATGCCTCCATCGAAGGGACCAAATAACTGACTGGGCTCATCTTACAGAGTAAATCAAATTACGGGGGACAGATGTACCTACTTAAGAGAAGAAAACTATTAAGCATCTCCCAAGCACAATTTGCCTACAAAGAAGGTATTTCAGCTCAAGAAGCAGCATGTGATGCTTAGGCCAGTGTTTGATATGCTAATTACGTCAGTCATCTAGTACGAATTTATTATTAATGTCAGCTAACATTTACCCGAGCCTTTATTATGGCCAGTCAATGTGCTGAATGCTTACATTAGCTCCAAATTGTGAGGGATGCTATCATCCCGCTTCATAAAGGGGGGACTAGGGGAAATATCTATTCTATTTATTGAACTTACTGTACAAAATTTTTACACTTTATAAGGATGTCACTGGCTGGCAAAACAGTCAAACCCATGTAATAACAAGGGACATTTTTTCTTTTTTATTGAAGTATAGTTGATTTACAATGTTGTGTTAATTTCTGCTGTACAGCAAAGTGATTCAGTTATACATATATATATATGCATTCTTTTTTTTTAATATTCTTTTCCATTATGGTTTATCATAGGGTACTGAGTATAGTTCTCTCTGCGATACAGTAGAGTCTTGTTGTTTAACCATTCTATATATAATTTGCATCAGCTAATCCCAAACTCCCAGTCTATCCCTCTCCTTGGCAATCACAAGTCTGTTCTCTATGTCTGTGAGTCTGTTTCTGTTTCATAGATAAGTTTATTTGTGTCATATTTTAGATTCCACATATAAGTAATATCATATGATATTTTTCTTTGTCTGACTTACTTCACTTAGTATGATAATCTCTATGTCCATCCATGTTGCTGCAAATGGCATTATTTCATACTTTTTAATGGCTGAATAGTATTCCATTGTATATATGTACCACATCTTCTTTATCCATTCAGCTGTCGATGGACATTTAGGTTGTTTCCATGTCCTGGCTATTGTGAACAGTGCTGCTATGAACATAGAGGTGCGGGTATATTTTTGGATTAGAGTTTTGTCTGGATATTTGCCCAGGAGTGGGATTGCTGGATCATATGGTAGCTCTATTTTTAGTTTTCTGAGGAACCTCCACACTGTTTTCCATAGTGGCTGCACCAAGTTACATTCCCAACAGTGTAGGAGGGTTCACAAGGGACATTTTTTAATGGAATTCAACAGTATGAGGGTCTTTTATTTGGGGAATAAAATTACCAGAGGAGTAATTTTTGAATACACAACCTGAAGGAGTTTGTTTTCTTTTGTTTTTGGTTTTTAGTTTGTTTTTGTTTTGTTTTTTGGATTTTTTGTTTGTTTTTTTGTGTGTTGTGTTTTGGGTTTTCTGTTTTTTTGAAGGAGTTTGTTTTAAGACATTTTCTCCCATTGCTAAGATGCAACTCCCTCTGACGTAGATAAATGGGGGCTTGACCCCCTCACAGTGACACCAGAGACTGGATTTGCTGAAACCCTATCACAGGCCAGGGTCACAGACATTACTGCTCCCTTTTCTTGACTAGTTTTTAAGCTCAGAAGGTAGAAAAACTTTTCCTTCAGTAAGAAAATCCATATTTGTTCATTCCAAACTCTTGATTGAAAACTTCCAAGAGGTTATCCCAATGGGGGACCCACTGCACTGCTTCCACCTAACCATAGGTAGCAGGGTCTGGACAAGGGGAAGGGAGTTTTCATACAGTTTTGTACACTTCTGAGAGTGGGTTGGGACTTGAACTTTGATCAGGCAAATCTGACCCTACCAGATATATGATCTCTGAGTTTTAGCTGCCTTAGCCATGAAAAGGGGCATAACAAGAATATCTAACTCATAGGTTTACTGTGCGGATTGTATGAACAAGTGTAGATAAAGCTCTTCACATGGTATCTGGGCCCCGTGAACACTCAGTGAATAGTAGCTATTGCTATTTTATCACTGTTAATAATCACCTCTCAAGTAAAACCAGTGGCTGCCCACATACTTTCCTAAATACAGGTCACATGGGAATAATCCTGACATAGGGAAGTTCCCCTTGACTTTCATGCTAAAAGACTGAAAGGTAAGAAGATCCTTTTAAAAGCCCTTCCCTGACAGGGGGTAAGATCAATATGTTCAGGTCTGTTCTAGACACAGGTCAGCATAAAATGGATCCTAGTAATTTAAGGAGAAATTCAATATTGTGCCTCAGCCCAGGTGAAAAGATAAGACCACCCCATTTTTAAGGGAAATTTGAAAACATCCATGGGGGGCTCCCAACCCCCAGTTCTCTGTGTAAGAACTGAGCTGATTAGAGGGTTTGGCTATCAAGAAATCGTACAAACTCCAATGTTGATTTTAGAACGATTTTTGTTCAAAATTAACATGTTTAATATAGGAATTATTTTTTAAGTCACAACAAATTTTTTAAGAAGCACATTCATCATCCCAGGGGTGCAATTGTTGACATTTGGGTGCATAGCCTAATGTTAATTCTATCTTCCCAGTTTTCTGCTCCTTTTTTACGCTAAAATTCCTGGGGAAAGTTGCAGCACTCACTGCCTCCAGATTCCTCACTGGAGGGTCTGCTTTCAGCCATTCCCATCAGCTTTCCACCAAAAGAGCCCTCGTCAAACCCCGCCCCCCCCCCCCCCCCCCCCCCCCCCCGCCCCGTGAGCACCCTGTGTCTCCATGAGAGCCAATTCTCAGCCCCCTCCCTAAACCGCGCTCTCCTCGGTGTTTACCTCGCTTTCCCCCTCCCTCCTCCTGAAAGCTCTTTCTTTGCTCTGCTTGTAGGACGTCAGTCCTCCGGTCCCCCCCTACCCAATCCACTCTCGGCTTGCTTTGCGGTTTCTCCTCTTCCAGGCTCTCAAGGCCGGAGCACCCGGGACTCAGCCCTCTTCTCTTCCTGAGGGTCCTCATCCAGACTCAGGGCTTGAAACAAGCCCTCCAAGCTCACTCCCCCGCCGTGCCCTCTCCCCCAACTCCAGACTCCCCTCTGTAGCTCTCTGCAAAGTACCTCTACTTGGCTGTGCTGTGGACACCTCAAATTCCATGCCTGATGCTGTGTCCTGATCTGTCCCAGCTCCATCCTTCCAGTTTCCCAGTCAGTTTCCTGGAGTCATCCTTGACCCATCTTTACCTCACGCTCCCATCCAATCTGTCCAAAAAAATTGTATCACTTATTGATTCAAAATATATCCCGGAATTCCCTGGTGGTCCAGTGCTTAGGACTCCACTCTCTCACAGCCGAGTGCCCAGGTTCAATCCCTGGTCAGGGAACTGAAATCCCTCAAGCCACACAGCTTCAGGTGTACAGCAAAGTGATTCAGTTTATATATATACATATATATATGTGTGTGTGTGTGTGTATATATATATATATATATATATATATATACACACAGACATATATATGTGTGTGTGTATATATATATATATATATATATATATATATATATATATGTATTCTTTTTCAGATTCTTTTCCATAATAGGGTATTACAAGATACTGAGTAGAGTTCCCGGTGCTATACAGGAGGTCCTTGTTGGTTATCTATTTTATATATAGTAGTGTGTATATGTTCATCCCAAAGTCCTAACTTATCACTCTCCACCTTTCCCCTTTGGTAACCATAAGATTGTTTTCTATGTCTGTGAGTCCGTTTCTGTTTTATAGGTAGGTTCATTTGTGTCATACTTTAGATTCCACATGTAAGTGAAACCATATGGTTTTTATCTTTCTCTTTCTGACTTTTTTCACTTAGTATGATAATCTCTAGGTCCATCCATGTTGCTGCAAATGGCATTATTTCCTTCTTTCTTATGGCTGAGTAGTTTTCCATTGTATATATGTACCACATCTTCTTTATCCATTCATCTTTTGTTGGACATTTAGGTTGCTTCCATGTCTTGCTTATAGTGCTGCTATGAAGATTGGGGTGCAGGTATCTTTTCAGATTATGGTTTTGTCCAGATATACAGGGCATGACATGGCATTGAACAGCAAAGGTACACTGTCTGTTCACGTGCTGTATACATGTTTGCATTTTATACACAAAAAGAGTAAGATGTAAGTTCCCTCTTGTGGGGGAGGGGTGAATTGGGAGTTTGGGAGGGGTGAATTGGGAGTTTGGGTGAATTGGGAGTTTGGGATGCAAACTAGTATATATAGGATGGATAAACAACAAGGTCCTGTTGCATAGCGCCAGGAACTATATTCAATATCCTGTAGTGAACCATAATGGAAAACAATATTTTAAAAAGGCATATCCTGGACCAGGAGACCACCCAGCCGCCAGTGAGCACCAGCCAGAAGGGTGGAGTCCATACAAAACTCATCTCAGACCCAAGGGATTCCTTAAAATTCCCCACTTTCCCCTCAGGACACACTGAGACATTTCTGTTGTTTTTAGAATGTTTTGTTGTTTAGGAGAGTTTGGTTTTGTTTTTGTTTTTGTTGTTGTTGTTTGGTGAAAAGAAGATGCCTTTCTCTGCACCTTGAATCATACCATGCAGCTGGGTTTACTGAGTTGCCTTTGTAGACAGCTGGCCTTGGGAACACCACTTGTTAGAAAAGTGCTGAAATCAAAGCAGAATGGCCCAAAACAGAGCCTGGCATGCAGGAATCGCTCAGCAGATGTTTCTTGACTGTACATTAAGCACATTTTTTCAAATTGAAGTATAGTTGATTTACAGTACTCTGTTAGTTTCAGGTGTCCAGCAAAGTGATTCAGTTATACATATATATATATATTCTTTTTCAGATTTTTTCCCTTATAGGTTATTACAAAGTATTAAGTATAGTTCCCTATGCTATACAGTAGGTCCTTGTCAGTTACCTATTTTATTTACAGTAGAAGCACATTTTTTTTGTAGTCTTGGCTATCACTTACCTTTATTTTTACAACAGGGGAGGCAGGTCGAGGGAACCCCACATTGCATGACCTGCAAGGTCACTGGGCCTGGGCTCAGGCTCCAGGCTGTGTCCCCCAGGAGGCAGCAGGAAAGGGGTTCTGCTGCGACCCCGTGCCCTGGCCGGTGTTGCCTGGCTGGGCCGTGCACATGCGTCACCACCGCTCTGTAGGCTGCATCCCAGCCTTCCCACAGCTCAACAGAGATGCACATCCCGAGAAATGGCATAAATAAAGAGGCAGAGACGCGGGGCCCAGGAGGTCCGGACACCCGGAGCCCTTCTCGTTGGAGCACTGGAAGGAGGCAGTCAGATGTACAGCTGTAATTACACAGAGCAGGCTTCTTTATTTACACTTTCTCTTCGTTCAAGACTTTAACGAGCTCCTGCTAATGGCAGATGTGAATTGGAAAGGCCTTAACTGCGCTTTCAACACCTTGTCATTCTTATGAGCCAATTACAAGGAGCTGCTCATTGCTGATTGCAGCAAACTGCACGTTCATTACACTGAACATGTGTCTCACCAATGATAATGATCATGATCATCTCCTACAGCCGGGAAAGATGGAGTTTAAAGACAATGGGAGGATGGCTCCTTGCCCTGCTAGCAGCAGCAGCTGGTTGTGTGTTGCCCAGTCATCCAAAATGCCCCTCCCCCAACCAGGCAGACGGCTCTCCTCACTCTGAACCTTCCCTTTACTATGTTCCAATATTCAGCCAGCTAACAATTGACAAGCCAAGACATGGAAGCAACGTGAGTGCCCGTCAACAGACAATTGCATTAAGAAGATGTGAGATATAGATACATAGATATGTTTTTACACACACACACACACAGAGGTACACCATGGACTATTACTTAGTCATTAAAAAGAATGAAATAATGCCATTTGCAGAAACATGGATGGACTTAGAGATTATCATACTAAGTGAAGTAAGCCAGACAGAGGAAGACAAATACCATATGATATCACTTATATGTGGAATCTAAACTATGACACAACTGAACTTATCTACGAAACAGAAACAGACTCACAGACATAGAGAACAGACTTGTGGTTGCCAAGGGGGAGGGGAGTGGGAGAGGGATGGATTGGGAGTTTGGGATGAGCAGATGCAAACTATTATGTGTAAAATGGATAAACAATAAGGTCCTACTGTAGAGGTCCATATCTGTGAGAAGAACAATGTCCCCTAGGCGAGCCCATAGGAAAGATTTTCTCCTTTGCTGCATGGGTTTATGGAAATTTCTGAAAGTAGGGAGAAGGCCTGAAGCTTTCATTGCACATATTAAATGTTAGAGGTCACGGGTTAAGTAGCCATCCATCCCAGCTTGTCCAGGACAGACCTGGTTTCACCTGTTGTCCCATGTCCTTAACACTCTGTTTCATTCTCCAAAGTGTCCACATTTGGAAAAAAATGAGTCATATGGCCATTTTATCACTGTTCAAAATGAGAGCTGGTGACAACCCAGGTTTGGGATCCAAAAGCAAGTCACTCAGACCTTCAAGGTCGCAGCAGAGCATGTCACCCAGAAAGAAAGGGCCTGGGTCCACTGGCAACAAGAGAGAAGTTTAGACGTGTGACTAGTGTCTCATCCGCCTCCCAATCCTCTGCCCTTCGCAGCCTTAAAAACAAGTGCAAAACATACACTCGACCTCACTTGTCATTTGTGAGCTGGAAAGGTCATCAAATGAAATTACACGCTGCTTCAAACACACTGGCCTGGACCCTGGGCTGAAGATGAAGCCTTTTCTATTATATCCCCTGACGCCTCAAGGAAGTGAGGCACATTCACCAATGTTTTACTTCCCCAGCCCTCTCTCCCCATTTCACAGGCTGTAAATTAAATGAGATGGGGATGGAGAAAGGGAAGCAGGATTGCTATTTGCTGAGAGCAAGGTCACTGCATCACCACCCATCACCCATCACCACCCTTGTTTGAAGCCTTCCCCCAGCCATGCTGTTGAGGCAGCTGGGAACGTGGGACCTGCATGTGCAGTCGGACTCTGCCAGCCTGCCCAGGTCTGTGCCTACAGTCACACATCCCCTGGTCAAGGCATTTGCAAATTCCCCAAGTGCTCAGGGGGTGCCCCAAATGCAGGCACAGCTGGAGGATCCTTCAGAAGGCTGCAGCCTGCACTTGAGCTACCTGCTGTCTAGGCTGGAAGACAAGATTAACACATGCCTGAAGGGGCTGGAGAGAAGTCCAGTCCCCAAGGGCTTTTACTGGGTTGAGTGGAAACATTCTGCAGTCCAAAATGTGTCCTCACTTGGATGGCTTTATACAAATTCCATTGACTGGGCGGCTTAAACAACAAACACTTATCTCTCACAGTTTTGGAGGCTGGAAGTTGAAGATCAAGGTGCCAGCAGGTGTCTGACTAGGTTGCAGACCACCACCTTCTCACTATGTCCTCATACAACCTTTCCTCGGTGTGTGAGCATGGAGCAGAGAGAGTTCTCATGTCTCTCCCCCTTCTTATAAGGGCACTAATATCATCAGAAGAGCCCCATCCTCATGACCTCATCTAAATCTAATTACCTTGCAGAGACCCCGCCTCCTAATACCATCACATTGAGACTGAGGGCTTTGACATATGAATTTGGGAGGGACACAGATATTCAGCCCAGAAAAAAACGCCTATCTGGGGAGATGAGTCATTTGATAAATATTTACTGTGCACCAACCCCATGACAGGCTGTATTCCGAGCACTGGAGATACAGCAGCAGTGACTATAAGAAACTCCCTGCCCCCATAGTACATCTCTTCCAATGAAGGGGTTGGAAACCATCCAGATGATACAGCTGCCAGTGTGTTCATGAATTTACATGCAAAGCTAATCCCCCCAAATCATAGTATCTATCAGACACCATTTCCAGGTAGGCTCTGTAGGAGTGCTTCACCTTTATTCCTCATTCCGGTATTAGCCAGGCATGGGAAAGGAAGCTGTCAAGGTCAGAGATGCCAGGAAGGAGAACCTTTAGTGGATTGTCTCACCTGTCATTACAACTGTTCTAGCTTTGCTGTCTAACAGCTCTGATCTCAACTCTCAAAATTCTGAATGAAATTTCCATGTAGATAGGTCCACAGTCCCACAGGGCTTGGCAGGATAATGTTGCTAAGCATCACAGATTTGAAAGCAGTATTTGTTATATGGACCCTGCAATGAAGTGCACAGTTAACTTCCTTAAAGCCACTGCAATGCGAAAACTACCAAAGACCGCAGGTCCCATTCACCCCAGTCCTTTACATCAGTGTGGGGGGCAGTTCAGTGTTGTAGCACAGACTTGAGGTTACACTGATGTGACCTTGGGCAAGTGACATAAGCTCTCTGAAATTTAGTTTTTTCATCTGTAAAATGAGAACAGAGACCTTGCAGGTATATTGAACTAGAGCTAATATATGTAATGTGCTCAGCGCAGAACAATCACAAAGCAATTGGTACTTACTGCCAATGCTAATGCGACTGACATTCCTGTTCATCACCGTCTCCAGTGATCATAAGAGACATAATCCTGCGTTGGTAATGTTATTTTGTCTGTAAAATGCATTAAAATATCTCAGTATGGACAACATGATGTATATATGTACACAAGTTAACTGTAATCTATACCCGGGGTGGTTGAAGAACATTTGAATCATCTAATTATAAATCCATACTCCAAGAAAAAGGAACCCTCTTACAGTGTTGGTGGGAATGCAAATTGGTGCAGCCACTATGAAGAACAGTATGGAGGTTCCACAAAAAACTGAAAATAGAGTTGCCATATGATCCAGCAAACCCACTCCTGGGCATATACTCAGACAAAACTATAATTTGAAAAATACATGTCCCTGATATTCACAGCAGCACTATTTACAACAGCCAAGACATGGAAGCAACCTAAATGGCCACTGACAGATGAATGGATAAAGAACATGTGATACATATATGCAATGGAATATTACTCAGCCATTTAAAAGAATGAAATAATGCCATTTGCAGCAACATGGATGGACCTAGAAATTATCATACTAAGTGAAGTCAGGCAAAGACAAATACCACATGATATCCCTTATACATGGAATCTAAAATATGACACAAATGAACTTATCTACAAAACAGAAACAGACTCACAGACACTGAGAACAGACTTGTGGTTACCAAGGGTGAGGGGGCTGAGGGAAGGATGGACTGGGAGTTTGGGGTTAGCAGATGCAAACTATTATGTATAGAATGGATAAACAACAAGGTCCTACTGTATAGAACAGGGAATAAACCACAATGGAAAACAATATAAAAAGAGTGGAGAGATAGATAAATAGATAGATAGATGAACCAAATCACTTTGCTGTACACTTGAAACTAACACAACATTGTAAGTCAACTATACTTCAATAAAACATATTTTTTAAAAATACACAATAAAAATCAATCAATCAATCAATCAATCCACACTCCAGAACTGAGTAAGGTCTTGCCTCTCAGAAATTATCTGTATCTATACAAGAGGGTGCATTATTTAGCCTAAAGAATGAGAGCATAAAGTGTCAAATTGTCAAATAAGGCTCACAAGTATCAGAAATCTTACCCAGTATCAAAATTTTTGATACTTTTGTCTTTCAAAAATACAAGTAATTGTGAGGCATAAGTAAAGCGAAGAGAGGTCTGGGGTCCCCACAGCATAATCTCCCCAGATCCTTTCTTGTTACATCAACAAGCAAGTTGAGGTCTCTAAGTATGACATGTGGCTGCATCACTCGTGCAAAAGGGAGATGTTTAGGTTAGGAAACATCTCTGCTTTCACACTCAAATTGTCACGTAGCCTACTCAACACTTTCCAGGGAGTCATGCACCATAAATCCATAGATTCCATAAGCAACTTTAACACAGACCAGGTACATCCTGCTAACAACATTCCACAGGTAAGGACTCCCCTGTTAGTTACCACTAATGTTATCATGAGTGACTTGTAATTAGCATGTTCACAAGAACTTTTACCTTCCTTCTTCTTTCCCAGAGACCTCCCAGCACCCTGCCCAAAGGAAAGGACTAGATTGCAGGCCTGCTGTGAACCATCCTCTCTCCACTGTTAGAAATACATCTGCACTGGTTCAATACATGGTGTTCAACGAACGTGCTTGGCTAGGAAGGCTGATGGGAGTTCGTGTCCCTGCAAGAAATAATCTGTCAAACCCAACAGGTTTCACCTGTGGCCCCAGGTCTAGAGTATGTTCTCCCACTGCCCTCAACATAAGATGCTGTCACCCGACCCAACTAGAAAGTTCTCAGTCTACCATCAGAATACTGTTGCCTCTGCCTCTAAGTGGACCTTTTATGCAAGTTGTTTGTCAAAGAGCCTAAGCATTGGGTGTAGACTTGACCTGAGCTGACAAAAAGAAGCTGTAGAACTCTTCTTTGCCTGCTTCTAATAAATATGACTTGGTAATAAATGTGCCACCTGTAACAGAACTAGAAGGGAGGCTTCTTTTCATTCTAATTTGCCACCTGATGGCAAAAGTGAAGAGAAGGCAGGTAGGGTCCCACCTTCCTCAAAACATCAAATTTGCTAAAGACCCTGGCAATTATTAAAAGGACGAATTAGCCAAGATAGGTTGGCAGAGAAATTCAGAGACCCTGGTCCTTGCCCTGCTCTGTCACTACCCAGTTGTGTTGCCTTGGCTCAGACCATGCCCCTTCGGCCTCAGTTTCCCCATCTGGACCAAATCCTATTCGGATCTCTGTTACACAGCAATTTTCTCCCTGTTCTGACAGCTTTGTTTACTACTGAAGAGACTACAATAAAACAAGTATGGGAAGCAGAAATTTGCCTAAACAAAAAATGAACAAGAAAAGGGGAAACTAACTATAGCCATGTAACTGTGGGGAGAGGGGATGTCTGGGTGGACAGGAAGAAACTTGTTCTTCCATAGCCCTCTCTTGTCTTTGAGGAAGTTGGGACACCAAGAAATCCGAATAAGTAGAAGGAAACAGAACCATTAATATCTAGTGTGATTATATAATTTCTTGTCCACACTCAGGAGAGTGAAAGGGGACATTATGAGGAATTGCTTCAGAACAGGCATGAACGGAACAATCCAGGCACATCAGGATGGATCCAGAGCTGACCTCATCTGCACATTGATGGACGAAGTTGGCCATGGACTTGATGGCCCCTACCACTAGGGAGGACTAGCAAAGGTAGCAATGGTTTCTTTCAAAGCTAGAACATTGATTTTCAAAAATGAGACCATTCAAGCAAACATGGATATATCAAAAAGTAACTTGCCACCATCAGTTTTTACTCTTAATTACTATTTGAGCTTAATTGCCAATCTTATTTTATCTTTTGTCCTTGATGAAGAACTTCAAACCTTGAGAAAAAAAAAGAGATTTTCCCCTCACCCATGGTATAGATATTTCAAATAGACAGACTAGAAAAGATCTTTCAAACTTCAGTAAAAAGGCCACTCAACTAACCAGACTGCCTTTCATATCATGGTCATTATTAAAAATTAATCTACTAATTTCATCTTTCCAAATAAATTAGGGAAAGTATTACCTTGCTTCAGGGAAAAATGTATTTATTTGTGAGGGCAAGACTAAACTTGAGTGGAAATGCTAAATCAAAAGTGTTGTAATGTAAATGTCCAACATAAGAAATGGTTATATAAATTCTAATACTATCCTATAAGGGAAAGCCATGTAGTCTCTAAAACTAATAATTTAGAATTGTATTGACATAGAAAGATGTTTATGATATATTATGTTCAGAAAGGTATACTGAAACACATCAAATACTTTTAAATTTATTTGATACTAAAAACAAAAAAGAAAAAATATCATGGTTCACTTTGAGAGGACGATGAGGAACCAACCCATTATTTTGAAAACTGGGACATAAAGGAAAAGAATCAAGCATTTATCTTGCTCTTCCTGTGCTAATTGTGCCGTGGGTAACAAAATAGTGGTTGGGGGAAAATTTATCTTTACAGAACTATTTAGCTGATAAACAAAAAAGATATGGTAGGATTAGAGTATTACCATTTTATATTGTCTAATGAATTTATAGATGTTTTAGATTGCTAGGGCTGCCCTGACAACTTACCACAGACTGGGTGGCTTAAACAACAGAAATTTATTTTCCCACAATTCTGGAGGCTGGAAGGAAGATCAAGGTATCAGCAGGGCTGGTTTCTTCTGAGGTCTCTCTTCTTGACTTGCAGACGGCCGTCTTCTCCTTGTGTCCTCACGTGGTCATCCTTCTGTGTGTGTCTGTGTCCATACCTCCTCTTTGTATAAGGACACCTAATGACTTCATTTCAACTTAACCACCTTGTCTCCAAATACAGTCACAGTCTAAGGTACTGTGGGTTAGGACTTCAACATATGAAAAGGAGTGGGGGACATAAATCAGACCCTAATAATAGATCTAGGTGACATTACAAAAAGAGAGACCCCAGACTTTATGTGCCTCCTGAGGGGTGTACACAATACCATTTATGAAGTAGACTTGACTAATAAGAATGGAATCTGATCAAGTTTGGAGATCAAACTAGCAATTTAGGGGAACATTATAAATGACACCATGGGGAAGAAATCAGCAAAATCCAGACTGAGAAACTGTGGAACAGATGACCAAGTTTCTTCAACAAGTAAACTGTAAGGAGAAAACACCAAGGATGAAGCTATGGATTAAAAAGATTGAAGAGACATAACCAAAGCAATTGAAAGTATACACCTTGATCCTGATTCAGACAAATCATTATAAGACAACTAGACATATTTTAACAGTGACTGGATATTTGAGGATTTTAAGATAGTGCTGTTAATTATTTAGGTATGATAAGGGTATTATTTCTGAAGGGTCTCTATCTCATAGGGAGAAGACATTACTGATTAAACAATATGATGGCTAGAATTTGCCTCAAAATAACTGGGGTGGGGGTAAATTGAAATACAGATGAAACAAGATTAGCCACAAATGAATATTACTCAGCCATAAAAAAGAATGAAATTCTGCTATTTGCAGCAACATGGATGAACATAGAGAATACTATGCTTAGTGAAATAAGTCAGACAGAGAAAGACAAATACCGTATGATATCACTTATATGTGGAATCTAAAAAAATAATACAAATGGATGTATATGCAGAACAGAAACAGACTCACAGATGTAGAAAACAAACTGGTGGTTACCAGTGGGGAGAGAGAAGGGGGGAAGGGCAAGATATGAGTAGGAGATTAAGAGATACAAACTACTATGTATAAAATAGGTAAGCAACAAGGATATTATTATACAGCACAGAGAAACATAGCCACTGTTTTGTAATAAATTTAAATGGAGTATAATCTATAAATATTGAATCACTGTGTCATCCACCTGAAACTATATAATATTGTAAATCAACTATACTTCAATTTTTTAAAAAAATGATTAGTCACAAATGGAGATGCAATATATTATACAGTCTGTTTTAGTATATATTTGGAATTTTTCATAATAAAAACATTTTTTAAAGTGAGGGGATGGGGGACTTCCCTGGTGGCACAGTGGTTAAGAATCCGTTCAAGTCCTGGTCCAGGAAGATCCCACATGCCTCAGAGCAACTAAGCCCATGCACCACAACTACTGAGCCCACGTGCCACAACTACTGAAGCCCGCACACCTAGAGCCCGTGCTCCACAACAAGAGAAGCCACCGCAATGAGAAACCCACACACCGCAACGAAGAGTAGCCCCCGCTTGCCGCAACTAGAGAAAGCCCGCACACAGCAACAAAGACCCAACACAGCCAAAAATAAATAAATAAATTTATAAAGTGAGGGGAGGGAAACCATTTAGAGCATATATAATACAATTCTATTATGAAAAAAGTGGGGTGGACGCACACATACATATGCATGATCTTAGGAAGAAAATCAAATGGTAACACATTCAAACCTCCAGAGGCTGATCCTGGGTGGCAGAATTATGAGTCATCTCACTAATTTTTACACCATTCTTCATTGTTTACACTTTTTAAGGACTATCAATTTTTTTACCATCAGGAAAAATAAGATACTTTCATTTTTAATAAAATGAAAAGCCTTTGAATAAGTGAAGAGTCTGCTGCCTCTAGTATCTCTTGTAGGTAGCAATTCTAGAATTATGTGGATGGATAAAATCTTATCCTTCTCATTACTGGAGTCTGGGGGCTATTAAGGCCCATTCCCCTATGGAGTAAGGTAACATCCAAGATCATGTCAAAGCAACGTTCAAATGGTGAAAATGGCAAGTTTCACAGGCATGCCATGAAGAGTAAAATTGGACACACTAAATATGAAGCATGCGAATTCCAAAGGCTATTGAATAACTACTGTTATTTAACAAAGTGAGATTGGAGTATGAATTGACTGAAATGAGAGTTCATTTCCCTTCTGAAAGTTCCATCCCTTCCTTCAAAGAGTGAACTGATATATATATAAAAGAGATAATAAGGACCTACTGTATAGCACAGGGAACTCTACTCAATACTCTGTAATGGCCTATATAGGAAAAGAATCTAAAAAACAAAGTGGATATGTGTATATGTATAACTGATTCACTTTGCTGTACACCTGAAACTAACACAACATTGCAAATCAACTATACTCCAATAAATTTTTTTTTAAAAAAGTGAACCAATCAGAGCATTCTCTCCAGCCCGGCCCTCTGCTATCCCATCTTGAGAAAGTCATGGATGAGTGGTCAGAGTTGGCCTTAGCAACATGTGTCCACGAGGAAGCTTCACTGGGGGTTGGTTCACACACATTTATTTAGTGCCTCCTGTGTTTGGCCCTCTGGTGGAAGGCTGGGGGGGCTAAGAGGACAGGGGTAAAAAAAAATGACTTTTCAAACACAGGCCTTGCTTTGGAAGATTGCAGTCTAGTTGGAATCACACACACACGTACATCACTGATACTAGAAAAACACTAACAGAATTGCAGGCATTCTCTGCTGTTATGGACTGAATTGTGTCCCCCGAAATCAAACAAATCAAACATATGATTTACCCAAACCAAATCATATGTTGAAGCCTTAGCCCCCAATATGATTGTATTTGAAGATCAGGTCCTTAAGGAGGTTATCAAGGTCGCAAGGGTGGGGTCCTAATCCAATAGGACCCGTGTCCTTACAAGAAGAGGAAGAGATGCCAGGAGTGTACATTCATGGAAGAAAAGTCATATCAAGACACAGAGGGAGACGGGGCCGTCTGCAAGGCAAGGAGAGAGCTCTCCCCAGAAACCAACCCTGTCAGTACCCAGACCTTGGACTTCCAGCCTCCACAACTGTAAGAACATAAATTTCTGTCACTTAAGCCCCCCAGTCTATGGTGTACTGTTATGGCAGCCCTAGCAGACCAAGACACCTGTAATTCACATTTTTCACTTCCACACATCTTGCTCCCTTTTCAGGAATGGCCATTCCATCTAGGGGCCAATGGCAGCTGTGGACACTCCCCTTGCTTGCCCCCCACCACGTCTTGGGATCCCATCCCAAATGTACAGTGTCTGGGGTGCCCAAAACCAGGAGCAGAGCTAGTCTAGGTAGAGCCTTTGGGTAAATTAGATCAAGTCCCCTCCTCTGAGTCAAGGCTGCCCTGGGGGAGGGGGCGGTGGGGCACAGGAGGGTGAGGGGACAGGACTTGTAGGGAAATCAGAAAATGGGGCCCCTTGCTCTGCGCAGGCTCAGCCTGTACGAGTCTAGACCAGAAGAGCCCCCCACCATGCTGCTTGGCCTGACGTCCTTGTGCACAATCCTATACAGGTCATAAGTGTCGGTCCTAATCCAATGGACCCGTGTCCTTACAAGAAGATGAAGAAATGCCAGGAGTGTACATTCACAGAGGAAAGGTCATATCAGCACACACAGAGAGATGGCTGTCTGCAAGCTCCAGTCCAAACCCTTGACACCCCTGTTCCATGGCCGGCTGCTCACCTCAGGCCAGGGCTACTTCAAGAGGAAGGTGGCAGCAGATGTAGACACCAGGACAGTCAACACCTGGGTTCCTCCCCTTCTGTCCCTGCCACCAGCTGCAGCCCTGTTCCCACAGGCAGCCACGTTCCACACTCACCACCAGCCCTGGCACCTCAGCGCAGACTAAGTCTGGGTCCTCCTCTGACCTCCTTCAGCACCTTTAACCATTGGGACTTTGTCATCCCTACAAGGCTGTAGGGGCAAATGACTTAATATCCTCAGAGGTACTTAGGAGGGAACTTCTTACGTTATCTGTTTGCTAATTCTTACTGGTAGAGACTCCCCCTAAGAGGCTGCCATGCGGTTGGGAAGGGGCGGGGCCATCGCGCCTCAGCTCCCCAGTGGCCCCCACCCCCAAGGCTCTCTGTCCAAGTGAGGGCTCTAAATGCTCTCCCAGAAAGGGCCACTGTGCAAAGCTAACATTGTACTCTTACCCTAGTGGTCATACCCATTTAGAAGGATGTCCCATGTAATCACACATTGAAAAATCTGGCTCAATGCTGATTTTTTAAAAGTATGAATATGCACCAATCTGTCGTGGGGAAAATGTTCATTCAGAGAGTGAAGGGTGGTGACGGGGCTCCTCTTCATCTCTCCTCATTCCTTTCACCGTGTTCACGACCAGCTCAAAACTAACCTCAACCCCTCTGATTCCACGTCCGAGGATCAAGAATGAAGGTGACACCATCATCCAAAAGTCTGCAAATAACAAATGCTGGAGAGGGCGTGGAGAAAAGGGAACGCTCCTACACTGTTGGTGGGAATGTAAGTTGGTGCAGCCACTGTGGAGAACAGTATGGAGATTCCTTTAAAAACTAAAAATAGAGCTGCCATATGATCCTGCAATCCCACTCCTGGGCATATATCCAGAGAAAACCATAATTCAAAGAGATACATGCACCCCAATGTTCATAGCAGCACTATAGCCAGGACACGGAAGTAACATAAATGTCCATCGACAGGTGAATGGATAAAGAAGATGTGGTACATATATATACAATGGAATATTACTCAGCCATAAAAAAGAATTAAATAATGCCATTTGCAGCAACATGGATGGACCTAGAGATTGTTATACTAAGTGAAGTAAGTCAGATAGAGAAAGACAAATACCATATGATATCACTTATATGTGGAATCTTAAAAAATGACACGAACTTATTTACAAAACAGAAACAGACTCACAGATGTAGAAAACAATATTATGGTTACCAAAGGGGAAGACAAGGAGGGATAAATTAGGAGTTTGTGATGAACATATACACATTACTATATATAAAATAGATAACAAAGATGTAAAAAAAAAATAAAATAAAATAAAATAAAATTCTTAAAAAAAAAAAAAAAAATAGATAACAACAAGGGCCTACTGTATAGCACATGGAACTATATTCAATAACCTGTAATAACCTATAATGAAAAAGAATGTGTGTGTGTGTGTGTGTGTATGAATCACTTTACTATACATGTGAAACTAACACAACATTGTAAATCAACTATACTTCAGTTAAAAAAAGAATGAGGGTGACATACTCCATCTTGGACATGATCAGAGACTGGGCTTATCAACAGACAGCAAACTGCACCAAAAGCTTGGTATGGTTTGAAAGATAAGTGTGTAAAGACCTTCCAGCTAAAAAGCTCCCTGGTCACACGACCACCAATATTGCTTTATTTCTTTGGCCTCATTCTTGACCCTTTTAAAATGCAACCATTCCTGGGAGCAATGACGTAAGAAGCTTTTTTATTTCAGTTCACTTTTTTTTTTAATTGAAGTATAGTTGATTTACAATGTTGTGTTAGTTTCAGGTGTATAGCAAAGTTATTCAGTTTCATATATATATATATATATATATATATATATATATGCATATATATACATGTATACATTTTTTTCCAGATTCTTTTCCAAAGAAGCTCTTGCAGTTACACAGCAGGACGGCGGGCAAGAGAACAGACTCTGGAACCAGGTTACGGATTCACATCTTGGCTCCTCTGGCACTCACTGTTGTGTGACCTTGGGAAGGTTATTTATCCTCTTCTCGAGCCCAATTTCCTCATCTGTAAAATGAGCATAATCATAGTACTTTCTTCAGAGGCTTACAGGAAGTATTAGATGAGGTCATGTGTAAGTTGGTTAGCCTAGTGACTGACATGGAGTAAGCAACCAATAAATAACATTAACTATTATTAGTCCTTCATACTCAAGTATAAATTAGTCTATAAGCTCTGTTTCTTTGAGGATGACAGACATTTAGACGTGGTTGGTTTTAAATTAAATGACAAAAATGTCAGCGATCCTGGCCTCTCCCAGTTGTCATCCACCTTCTCTCCAATGTCACCATGCTGAGGCAGATGTCACCTGCCCTCCGTCCAAAGGAGCCATTCTCACTGCAATGTCACCACCCCCTCCTGTGTCTGGGGACCCAGGGTCCACAGAGAAAGTGAAAAACTTCACTTTATCCAAAGTTTAGCCAAGGACCTGTCCTTGGCTTTGCCTGGAAACTGATCTGTAAGGCAGAAAATACTGAGAGTTGTTGAAAAGCCAAGTCCAGAGCACTTCACTGAAGGCAAAGTGAATGTGGCTGAAAGCCTGTCCCTCTCCAGTGGCTGTAAATTTGATTTAATCAAAAAAGCATCGGTTAAGGATTTAATGGAAGCTTGTCTCCAGCTTGGAAAGAAGAGTAAAAAGGGAGCGGTTATTGACATTTTTACTGCCTAGCGGGAGACACATGTCTGGCCCAAGTAAGTGAATCTATCGGCATTGGGAAGTGGATGAGGCACTGATCAATCTCCCCCCAACCTCGACTGGAGCTGGGTAGTGTCGCCCATCAAGCTGTTCGCCAGGTGGATACCAGCAGCTCTGCCTCTGGACTTACAGAGCCAATAAGGGCACAACTGGGATGGAATTTGTTTGAAAACCTATGAAAAGGGTGTATTCTGTCCCTTCTCTGATATGGGCAGCCTTGGAGATTTGAAGCTGAATCCCCGTAGCACACAACTGAATGCGTGTTCCTCTACAAATTATCTGAAGATAGCAGGAATGCCCTCCCCCACCGTGCCCCCAATTCCAAAATATCTCTTCCATCTTTTTTTTTTTAATATCTTTATTGGAGTACGATTGCTTTACGGTGTCGTGGTCCTCCACCTTTAGAGTTACTGCTTTGAGACATCTTCCTATTTTTCTTTTTAAAATAATAAATATTCTGGGAGTGATCATAAAATAAAATGTTATCATATATTGTCAGAGGGTGAATTCGTTTATGCAGTTTCTCTCCCCAAGGTGGAGAGTCAAAGACGCTGTTGGGGAAGGTTTTGGTATTAGATAGAAGTAGAGATGGCTGCCTACCCGTACGGACCCAAGTTCCACGTTGTTGCTGGGGAGCCAGCCTGGGACTACATTTCCCAGCTCCCCTTGCGTTTGGGTGGCATGGTGACTACATTTCCCAGCTCCCCTTGCGTTTGGGTGGCACCTTATGTCTTGCTACTGGAATGTGGGTGGAAGTGATACGTGTCACTTCGGACTGACCTGGTTGAGTATCAGGTTCATTATTCCCACACCCTTCCCCCACCTGCCAGCTGAGTAACATCAGGCCAGTCTTGTTATAGCAAAAGGTGGCAAAGTCATATCATGGAAGCAGCTTGGGTCCCTGAGTCACCCCTTGGAAGAGAGCTGCCCGATTCTGGAGGGACTGTGCGGTTTGGGGGTGGTTTGTGCAGCTCTCAGCATCACCAGCCTTGAGGCAGGGGCATTGGCAGAGAACAGACCTGAGTGTGGTGCTCTCACTGGTCCCGCTGTGGGAAGTGGGGGCGGTGGGCACTTTTGGAGAAGGGGGGAGGGTGAAGGACCAGCAGTATATTCACACTGTGGTCAAGAATTCCCAGACAGTAGCCACCCCGGTGAGGTCACTGGGCAAATAGAAAGAACAGGAATCCGATGTTCCAAAGAGGAGTTGTTTGATCAGAAGAAACTTTTCTGTACTTGGTTGACAGTGATGGGCTGTTTTCCATTTTTATTTCGGTTTTGATTTAGCCCTTATAGTGCTTTCTCGTATTTCCATGTGTGGCAGGCAGAATAATGGCCTCTCCAAGACATCCACGGCCTCATCCTGGAAACTGTGAATGTGTTCGGTTACCTGGCAAAGGGTACATCGCTATCTTAAAAATAGGGTGTTAACTTTGATTATCCTGATGAGACTAACCAGCGTCCTATTATTAAGTTTATGATAATTCACAGGTGTTTTTTTGAGGTATAATTGACAAATAACATTATATTCGTTTCAGGTGCACAACATAATGATTCAATATTTGTATATATTATGAAATGATTACCCCAATATGTCTAGTTAACATCTGTTCACCACACATAACATACAGAATTTTTTCTTGTGATGAGAACTTTTAAGATCTACTCTTAGGAACTTTCAAATATGTAATACAGTATTATTAACTATAGTCACCAGGCTGTACATTACATCCCCAGGACTTACTTACGACTAGAAGTTTGCACCATTTGACCACCTTCACCCATTTCACCCACCACCTACCCCCCACCACTGGCAACCACCAAACTATTTTCTGTATCTATGAGCTTGGGTTGTTTTTGTTTTGTTTTGTTTCAGATTCCACATATAATTGAGACCATAGGTTATTTGTCTTTCTCTGTCTGACTTATTTCACTTAACATAATGGCCTCAACATTCATCCATGTTGGCACAAATGTCAAGATTTCATTCTTTTTTATGACTGAATAACATCTCATTGTGTATATGTGGTACATGTACCACAACCTTTTTATCTATTCATCCATCAATGGACACTTAGGTTTCTTCCATGTCTTAGCTACTGTAAATAATGCTGCAATAAACATGGGGGTGCAGATATCTTTTCAAGTTAGTGTTTTCATTTTCTTTGGATAAATATACAACCAGAAGTAGAATTGTGGGATCATATGGCAGTTGTATTTTTAATACTTTGAGAGACATCCGTACTGTTTTACATAATAGCTATACCAACTTACATTCCCATCAACAGTGCACAAGGGTTCCTTTTTCTCCACATCCCCGCCAATACTTACTAGTTCTTGTCTTTTTGATATTAGCCATTCTGACAGGTGTGAGGTGATATCTCATTGTAGTTTTGATTTGCATTTCCCTGATGACTAGGGATGATGATTAGGCACCCTTTCACATGCCTGTCGGCCATCTGTATGTCTTCTTTGGAAAAATGTCTGTTCAGATCCTCTGCCCATTTTTGTTAATCAGATTGTTTGTATTTTTGCTATTGATTATTGAGTTGTATGAGTTCTTTATGTATTTTGTATATTAACCTTCATCAGATACATGATTTGTAAATATTTTCTACTATTCAGTAGGTTGCCCTTTCATTTTGTGAATGATTTTCCTTTGCCGTGCAGAAGCTTTTTAGTTTGAGGTAGTCTCGCTTGTTTATTTTTACTTTTATTGCCTTTGTTTTGGTGTCAAATCCAACAATTCATTGCCAAGACTGATGTAATATTACCACCTAAGTTTTCTTCTAAGAGTTTTATGGTTTCAAGTCTTACATTCAAATCTTTAATCCATTTGAGTTAAGTTTTGTAAGTTAAGTTTGTAAGTTTTGTGTAAGATAGGGGTCCAGTTCCATTCTTTTGCATGTGGACATCCAGTTTTCCCAGCACCATTTATTGAAGAGACTCTCCTTTCCCCTTCATATATTCTTGGCTCCTTTGTCATAAATTAATTAACCATATATTTATGGGTTTATATATGGGCTCTCCATTCTGTTTCATTGATCTATGTGTCTGTTTTTATGCCAATACCATACTGTTTTGATTACTATAGCTCTGTAATACAGTTTGAAATCAGGGAGCATGATGCCTCCAGTTTTGTTCTTCTTTCTCAAGACTGCTTTGGTTATTTGGAATCTCATCCAATGTTGTGTTAGTTTTAGGTGTAGAGCAAAGAGATTCAGTTATACATATATATATATATATTCTTTTTCAGATTATTAATTATATTATTATTTAATATAATGGTATTATTAATTATAAGCCACATTTTCCATGGATGTTGATTCTCTCACAGAGAATACAATCTGTCTTAATGATGGACAATTCAGGCATCAAAAACAGAGGAGTGAGGAAAACTGGGAGGATAAGGGAGAGATTTGGCCCTTGAAATCACCCCCTAAACAGGGCCTGCTGTTCAACCAAACTGATGACACCTTCAAGCGCCTGGCTCTCCCAAACGCACAGGACCTGTGGGTTAACCGGCCACCTCTGGGGTAACAGGCAGAGGAAAGTTACCCCAGCCGCCTCGGCCTGTGGACGGGACAGAGGGAGTGCACACCGGGCTTCAGGCACTCAGCATCACCCAGCTGCGTCTCACAATCCATTTAGCTTATAATAGCAGATATGAACATTTCATCAGGTTTGCTGCTTTACTCTTGTGAAATATTAAACATTAATAAATTATTCAGCTCCACGTAAAATACTACAAATGTTCATAGGTTTGATCAAGAGGTATTTCAGCAGCCCGTTTGTTACAGGGTTATTTCGAGCAAAGCGATCTGCTCCAGGAAGAGATTTCTTTTTTCTTCTTCCATTATTTGTGTTCCTTAATGGGGAAATGGCTGTTCTGGGATTCAGGTGCTACAAATAGGTACATAAGGATGCAGAAATTCTGCGTATGGAGCTGTTCTACACATTCGGGGAGGGCTGCGGGCAGGATCTGGACACTGCGTTGGGAGGAAGAGAATGAGCTGAAGCAGGGGTGGAGGGGTGGGGCGCAAACTTAAGAAAAGTGAGGCTGGACACAGAGAACAGACTGGTGGTTGTCAAGGGGGAGGGGGTGGGGGAGGGATGGAGTGGGAGTTTGGGGTTCACAGATGCAAACTATTATATAGAGAATGGATAAACAACAAGGTCCTACTGTAGAGCACAGGGAACTTTATTCAGTATCCTGTGATAAACCATCATGGAAAAGAATATGAAAAAGAATATATATATATATATCTGAATCACTTTGCTGTATACGTGAAATTAACACAACATTGTAAATCAACTATATTTCAATTTTTAAAAAAAGCAGTCTCCATAGCCATTCTTTCTGCATACCCACCTCCTCTGGATTTGAGGGTCCTGCTTCCCCAGACCTGGACTCATTGTTCACAACACCAAGAAGGTATAAAATGAGACCAGCTTTCACATGGTCAGACAAGGCATCCTTGCTGTGGCCAGCTTGGCAGGGCTGGGCGTGACCCTGGAACTACAAGGAAGAATAAGGGACAGGCCCATCTTTAAGGAGCCCACCTTCGGTTGGGGGTAACAGAAACAAAAAAGTGAGGCACAGGGCTTCCCTTGTGGCACAGTGGTTGAGAGTCCGCCTGCCGATGCAGGGGATACGGGTTTGTGCCCCGGTCCGGGAAGATCCCACATGCCGCGGAGCGGCTGGGCCCGTGAGCCATGGCCGCTGAGCCTGCGCGTCTGGAGCCTGTGCTCCGCAACGGGAGAGGCTACAACAGTGAGAGGCCAGCGTACCGCAAAAAAAAAAAAAAAAAAAAAAATTATTTTATTGAAGTATAATATAGTTGATTGATAATGTGTTAATTGCTGCTGTACAGCAACGTGATTCAGTTATCCATATATACACATTCTTATTCATATTCTTTTCCATTATGGTTTATCACAGGATATTGAATATAGTTCCCTGTGCTATACAGTAGGACCTTGTTGTTTATCCATTCTCTACATAGTAGTTTTCATCTGCTAACCCCAAACTCCCAACTCACCCACATCCATCCCCCTTGGCAACCACAAGTCTGTTTGGAGATAGCTTTAAATGCACTGATGTTAGGAAGGACACGTCTTTGCTGTCAGGGCTTGTGTCTTATCCTCCTTCCTGAGGAAGATGTCCTCTGAGGGCTGTCAATGCCCTCCTGATAACCAGGCCTCCCCGTGGGCCGGATTTCATGTTCCTCCTGGCTTTACCGCACGAGGTCTCAGGGAGCCATCCTCCCTTCTCCAGGGAGTGGAAGCTAATGGATGCTTAATTCAATAGTGCTCACATTGTAAAGTGCTGGCTAATAAAATGCATTTATAGAAAATCCCGTGGAGGACTTCACATCCACACTCCCTCCATAAAAGCTTGATAGCCTCCCAATGTGACACGCTCACGTGGGCGGAGTGGCTGGCGGGGCCCTGCACCAGGCTCCTAGCAGAGCATCTAACCCCTTCCTGTCTCCCTGTGGCCCCTAACCCCACCCTCCACCCTCACTCCATCTTCCCCATCCTGAAGTGGTGTTTCTAAATGAAACCTTTCTGGTGAGTTCAAACTCTGACCAGTTCAGGAGGAACCATTTCCAAAGGCAGCGTGTCAACGTAGAGCAGCTGTGGCATTCACAGGGGGTTACTTTTGCCCAGCCAGGACCCCTTTGAAGAGCCATGGACAGCCATCCCAGGAGGACCCTGGGCCCAGAGGAAAGGACAGGCTGAGATTGTGTGATGTAACAACAATATGAGGAGGGGTGCCTGGGGCTCAGAGTCAAGCTGCGGGAGCTTGGTCCAGCACCAGAGAAGAGAAGGTGGCCTGTCGGGGGAACCACAGAGAGGCTGGGCTGCTTGTCCTGAGAAAGAACATTCCAGAAATCAGAACTTTCTAAGTAGTGGAGGAGTCCTCTAGAGATGCCAGCTCCGTGAGAGAGGGGACTAGACTACTGTTCTTCATCACCACATTCTCCCCAGCTTAGAACAATGCCTGGTACCCAGTAAATCGCAGTGACTTCTGCTGAATGAATGAGTAGGCCAGTGATTGAATGGACGTGATGACCTCGCCCTCAAAGGAGATGTGGGGACACCACAGGCCAGGCAGAGGGCCTTGGTCATGGTGGTGCTAAGTCAGAGGTGGTTGAAGCATCCGCAGGCCAGGAGCAGAGTGAGCCTGTGGCCAGCCGCTCCTGAGCGACACCTTGTCCCCTTCCCCCATGAGCTCTGCAAGGCCCAGCCCAGGGCACGTCCAGAGCGAGCGTCCCATCGTGTTTGCTGCCTGCTTCCTTCCAGGACCCACGCAGCCCAGCCAACCAGGTTCAGGGGGCTTGACTCTGAGATGATTCTGCATCCTTCTCGGAGGCTAATTCCAGCTCCCGCAGGTATGTTAGCCAAGCCTGATGGTACTAAAATAGTGTAGGAAATAGGGCCTTGGTTTATAATATCGTCGAATTATCGTTATCAAACCTTTTGAGTAATTCTGCCATACAAACCCTGTTCCCAGGGTCTGGGATCCTAATGTTTCAGACAATCCTAAATGTCCAGTCTGTACGTCTTGGAGGTTGGATTTTTTTTATTTTTATTTTTTATTTTTTTTGCATTACGCGGGCCTCTCACTGTTGTGGCCTCTCCCATTGCGGAGCACAGGCTCCGGACGCGCAGGCTCAGAGGCCATGGCTCACGGGCCCAGCCACTCCACGGCACGTGGGATCTTCCCGGACCGGGGCACGAACCCGTGTCCCCTGCATCAGCAGGCGGACTCTCAACCGCCGCACCACCAGGGAAGCCCTGGAGGTTGGATTTTAAAGTTCACTGGTGATGGAAACTGACACCCTTGCTGGCACGTGGTGGGGCCTCATGGCATGTTAGCTGACGAACCACTGGGACGGTGAAAACATACGTTCCTTTCGACACGGTGTTATTGTGGGTGGCTGTGTGCCCAGAAGCCCCCAAAGCCACGTAGGGGCGTGACCTACAAAACCAAGAGGATTATGTAGACCGCGGATCCGCCAGGGGCCCTTAGGCATCATTCAGTTCAACCGACAAACAGGAGGAAGCCTACCTTTGGAAAAACAGATGGTCCGAAGGGCACACTGGCTCCACCGCCTACTGGCTGCTTCACCTCAGTCAAGTTACATCACCTTTCCAAACCTCAAGGTACTCATCCATCCGTGGGGATAATTCTTCACTACCTCATAAGATGGTGGTGAGGGTGTGATAACACAGGTTAAATGTCTCTCAGAGAGCAGATGCCAAGTGGGTGGTGGTTGTTATTTTCTGAGTGAGGAAACAGGCCCCAAAGTGAGATGCTGAGCCAGCATGAGCCCATTAGAGATGCTTACAAGTCCGTGCACTGCTTGGGTGCAGGCCAGGATCCCAGAGCCTCAGAAGCTGTCTCCTAAGTCCTGGCAATCAGGATGCAGGACCCAGAGCTCAGGGTCAACCCCACTTCCCCCCAAGGATTGACAGTTCCTCCAGCCCTCCCCCCGTCCCTCCCCTCCTCTCTGCTTCTAGAAGCTCGGGGAGGTTTTCTGGCCACATGGAGCTCTTGGGAGCTTGCTGGAGCCTCAGCCACAATAAGTTAAGGCCTTGATGAGGTTTGATTTTTTATTAGATGAGCCCAATGGGGTGAAGAGAAATTCTATCTCTTCCAGCAGCCCCCTCAGAAGGCTTAGCTTCATCAAGCCTCCAAGATTAAGTCATTTACTTTTTATTTTTTTAATCCATGCCAGAGAAGCATTGTCTAAATCAGTGCCTTGTCCAATTAAAGAGAACACTTCTCGGCAATAGCTTCCAGCAGGGCTCTTATGAGGCGTGGAGGATCCCTGCTTTGTGTGAGAATAGAGGTGACGGTGCTGACATTTCAATTAGCTTCATTTTGCTTGGGGGAATTTAAATCTTTCCCTAGCATAATTACACTCAGAGCTTGTTCTCAAGTCCTCCCACCCTTGACAGTTGCTCTCTGGCCTCACCTCCTCCTCCAGGAAGCCTTCCCTGACCTCTCACCCTGCAGCCTCAATCACCCCCTCTTGACTCTGACCTGCCTGATACAGCAGCCTTCAGGCCCCTGATTACAGTTTCTTACATGGCCTCCAAAACAAGCTGGCTCTCATCCACACATCATACAAGACGAGCAACAATGCAGTCAAAGCTCCTGTCTTTACAGTGTCTGCTAAGAAAAGTCATGAACAGCAGCCAAGGCCTGAACACACACCTTTCCTAACAGATCTACATGAACAGACAGCAGAGGGGCCTGAGGGACATTCAGTCCCAGCGAGGTCGCCCATGGAGAGGCTTGAGGACGATCAGGGAACAGAGATGTGCGCTCGCCCCTGCCAGTTACCAGGCATGAGCTTGCAGACTGCCTCAGTTCAAATCCCACCCCTGCCTCTTGTCCCTGGGAGACCTTGTACAAGTCATTGCAACGCTTTGAGAGTCAAGTTCTCACCCTGTATAATGGCTAAAACAGCTCCTCCATGGATGAACCTTGAAGGCACTATGCTCAGTGCAATAAACCAGTCACAAAAGGGAAAATACCATAGGATCCCATTTATCCCTAGAGGAGTCAAATTCAGAGACAGAAAGTAGAAGGCAGGTGGCCAGGGGTTGCGGGAGAGGGAGGGGGAGTTCGTGTTCAACAGGCAGAGTTTCAGAGATGATGGTAGTAGCACCACAATATGAATGTACTCAATGCCGCTGAATTGTACATTTAAAAATGGTGAAGGGACTTCCCTGGTGGCGCAGTGGTTAAGAACCTACCTGCCAATGCAGGGGACACGGGTTCGTGCCCCGGTCCGGGAAGATCCCACATGTCCCGGAGCGACTAAGCCCGAGTGCCACAGCTACTGAGGCTGCGCTCTAGAGCCTGCGAGCCACAACTACTGAGCCCACGTGCTGCAACTACTGAAGCCCACGAGCCTAGAGCCCGTGCTCTGCAACAAGAGAAGCCACCGCAATGAGAAGCCCGCACACCACAACGAAGAGTAGCCCCCGCTCACCACAACTAGAGAAAGCCCGCGCGCAGCAACGAAGACCCAACACAGCCAAAAATAAATAACTTAATTAATTAATTTAATTAATTTTTAAAATGGTGAAAATGGTAAATTTTCTGTTATATGTATTTTACCACAAAAGAAAAATAGCTTTGATTTCATAGGATGAGTGTGAGGATGTGATGAGATAATCTATGTGGAGTTTAGAATATTGCCTGGCACTGCTGCAGTGCTGATTGTACACAAGCTATCAGTATCATAGCCCTTTCCCTGTTTGATTCTGGGGTTCTGACCCCTGGCTATCTCCCTGACCATGGCCTCCCTGATAGGAAATCTGTTAAGAGTCACAGGCTTGGGCTTCCCTGGTGGTGCAGTGGTTGAGAGTCCGCCTGCCGATGCAGGGGACACGGGTTCGTGCCCCGGTCCGGCAGGATCCCACATGCCGTGGAGCGGCTGGGCCCGTGAGCCATGGCCGCTGAGCCTGCGCGTCCGGAGCCTGTGCTCCGCAACGGGAGAGGCCACAACAGTGAGAGGCCCGCGTACCGCAAAAAAAAAAAAAAAAAAAAAGAGTCACAGGCTTAACATGGATGGACCTGAGATTATCATACGGTTACCAAAGGGGAAATGTTGCGGGGAGGGATAAATTGGGAGTTTGGTATTAACATATACACACTACTATATATAAAATAGATAACCAACAAGGACCTACTGTATGGCACAGGGAACTCTGCTCGATATTTTGTAATAACTTAAATGGGAAAAGAATTTGAAAAAGAATGAATATATATATATGTATAAATGAATCACTTTGCTATACACCTGAAACTAACAACATTGTTAATCAATTATACTCTGATATAAAATAAAATGTTTTTTAAAAAAAAAGAGTCACAGGCTTGAGCCCCTTTCCTTCCTCCAAACGACAGCTCAGCTCACGGGATGCCTCCGCCCACCATCCTCCACCCACTGTCTTTGCCCACTACGTTCACATGTGCAGTCCCACCAGGGCAAGCCTTGTTTCCGAGATAACTCCTCAGACTCCGGCACCAACTTGCTTATCCACCACAGTGAACAGGATGAGAAAACAGACTCAGAGAAGAAAAACATCACACCCTGCCCTTCAAGGCTGGCAAAGGCAGAGCCAGGATTCAACGCCAGGTCTCTCTTACCCCACAGTCTAAATTCTTTCTACTAAGCAGCCATGCTCTAACCCCAAGAGGGAAGAGGAATTAGCACCCAGTCAGTCTCACTCAAGGCCATACCTCCCAACATGGTCAACTAGAACTAAGCTGCCTTCTTAGCTTCTCATTCCTGTCAGCCCCACCCATTCCCTGGGCACTGGGCAAACACAACTCAAGTGCTTTCCTCTGTCTTTCTTCCTCACTGCTCCCACCATCACTATCCCCTGCCTACTTCTTCTGGTAAACTCCTATTCATCCTTCAAAACCCAAATGAAATGTGACCACCTGTGAGAAAACTTCACAGATGCCCCCACCCTTCAGGCTAAATTCGATAGATATTCCTTCTTTATGTTAGGCACATAACATATCTATCTGTACATATATCTATATCTATATTTACATCTGTATCTATATCTATTATTTTTCAGATTCTTTTCCCTTATAGGTTATTGCAAAATATTGAGTATAGTTCCCTGGGCTATACAGTATTTCCTTGTTGTTTATCTATTTTATATATAGCAGTGTGTATATGTTAATCCCAAACTCCTAATTTATCCCTCCCTTCTACCCCCTCGCCCCTTTGGTAACCATAAGTTTGTTTTCTATGTCTGCCCACTTTTAACTTTGTAATTGTGCTTTCCTCTGCACAGGATTATCAACTTCTTAAGGGCTGTGTCCTACACATAAAATCACTAAAACACAGGGTTCTCCCTCCGAGTCTAAGGAGCCAATCATAGACAAATGGACACCAAATACAAGGTGGGGAGGCAGGGGAGGAGTAGCACAAACTGAAGGGCCTCTATAACTTGAAGGCACAATCAAGCCTAGATTCTGAGAATGAATATATCTTGGATGGCTCAACACCATAGATTTCAAAAGTATGTAAAACTCTGCAAAATATACTCAACCTTGTTTCACGGACTGTCTTCATCAACCTTGTGTTGCCTGAATTAACTGTTTCTCTCTCCCTGCCCACCAGCACCCAAGCTCCTCCCAGATAAAGACCCTGGAGCCAGATTTGTTCCCCCCAGAACTTCCCTGTCCGAAGCCCCAGTTGCAAGAATCGACAACACAAGCATCCTGCCATATTTTTCTTATAGTGAAAGAGAAGGTAGTGATGCACACAGCAGCATTATTGTAACATTCAGATCAAAAATAAATCATTCATAAGCATGAAAATAGTGTTGAGGTGCCGCTAGGGGTGTAATCACAGACAGTAATATTCCCTTTTGCCAGGACGGACTTTCTGTGCAGTCGGTGAAGACACCCTATTACTTAGCAAGAGGGTGACCACGGGCTGCTCATTCACATGAGTGACAGGAAGTCCCCAGTCTCTGGAGCCAAAAGCCACAGAGATCTTTGCTCCATTAGCAGCTGATGCAGGAGAATCATACATTAAGTGTTTTCTGCCTTGGTTGCACGTTCGAATCTCTCGGGAAGTTTTTTAAACCGATGCCTAAACTTCAGCCCCAGAGGTTCTGTTGTAATCGGTGTCACTTGCTGCCCATCCTTTCTGCTGGCCATCCTCCCTGCTGAGCACCAACCCCCTGCCCATCCCCCTGGCTGCCCATCCCCCCACCACCTCCACCATCCCCTTGCTGCCACTGTGGTCCAGGCTCTGTCACTCTGCATAGGAATCACTGCCTGAGGGTGCCTGGTCTTCCCTCCCCCCACCCATGTAATCCTTCCTGCACCCCAAAAAAGGACCAGAGTCAGCTGTGATGGAGGAGACGCGAGAACTAGACAAAGGGGGCGGGGTTGGAGGAAAGAGGGGCCTCCCTGCGCCCAACACGGTGTGAGGGCAGGCATGTTGCCGCTGGGAGGGCAGAAAGGCCAAGGCCGTGAGATCTGGTCCTGTCATTTCACAGCCCATCAGCTGTCAGGGCGCCACCTGCTCTGGCCGGATCCCGTGTCAGACACCCAGAGACAGAGAGAAAAGAAATCTCAATTTATTTACACAACAGAAACAGACTCAGAGACGTAGAAAATAAACTTATGGCTCCCAAAGGGGAAGGGGCGGGGAGGGATAAATTCAGAGTCCTGGCTTAACATAAACACATGACTATATATAAAATAGATAAACAACAAGGTCCTACTGTATAGCACAGGGAACTATACTCAATATTTTATAATAACCTATAAGGGAAAAGAATCTGAAAAAGAATAGATATAGTTGTAAATATAGGTATATGTACAACTGAATCACCTTGCTGTATACCTGAAACTAACACAAGATTGTAAATCAACTATACTTCAATAAAAAAAAAAATACTTTTTTTAGAAAAGAGAGAGAGAAAAGGCATCTCTGGCATCGGGAACTCTGGGTCCAGAGAAGACCAGCACTAAACACAGAGCGGCCGCGCACGTGACCACTGCCCTCGCAGAGGGCACCCAGGGGCCATGGGGGCCCCAAGGGGACACCTAGCCCGACCCCTGGGGTCAGTGAGGGTTTCCGGGAGAGCTGATATACCTGGACTTATCACCCGAGTTTACGGCACGCTCTCCCGCTTTCTCTCTCTGAAGCTTCTCAACCCTGAAATGCAGACACTGTTACAGACCCGATTTGTAGACGGGACACTGAGGTTTGGGAGCATCAGGTAACTGACCTGAGGTCTCAGGTGCTCACAGCCAATCTCTCAGCAGCGCCACTTGGTGTTGGATGGGCAGATGGGGTGAGGGGTTTGGAGGTCACTTGTCCCTGTGTAGGGGTCCCCACCTACCCATGGTGCCCACACACTGGCCATCTCGGGGATGGCCCTTCCCCTCCCGTGGCCCCAGGACCTTGGAGAGATGTGACCTGCCCTCAGAGGCCCAGCCTCCAGGGACAGGTGGATTGCACACCCAGCGACACCCGCCCCACAGACACTGGACCGGGGTAGCGACCAGGCCTGGGGGGGCCTGGGCCCAGCAGCTCTCACGAGAAGGACGGGCCGGAGGGCACCCCTCACCCTCACCCCAGTCCCTGTCAGAACGGCAGCCACAGGCCCTCCCAGCAAGTGTCTGGCAGGGACCCCAACCCCTTCCAGAGCTGTAGGGGCTCCTTTGCCCACCTTCGCCAGGTCCTCAGGCTTGTTTGTGGCTGGATAACATTTTGAGATAATCGTGGACAGAATTACTTTCTCCCTGCATTTTTCCCCTTTCTTCCCCACCCCCCAGAGCGAGTAGCTGATTAAGTCCTCAGGCGCCTCAGAGAAGGCGCACCCCAGGGCAGAGAACAGGAGACAGCAGGTCTTCGTGGACTTTGTGTCCCAAAAGTCTAACTTCTTAGGACAGTGGTCCTCAAACCCAGTAGGGTATCAGAACCACCCAAAAGGCTGTTCTGATACCCACCCCAGAGTCTCTGTTTCCCAGTCTGAGGGAGGGCCCAAGAACTTTCATTTAAGACAAGTTCCGGGCATGCTGACAGTGCGGGGCCACAGGCCACACTGAGAACACCTGTCCTCCACCTTTGCATCTCACCTTGGCCGTAGATTGGAGGCGCCTGGAGAGTTTTCCAAACCTCTCATCCCTGGCATACACCCAGAGATTCCGGTCTCGGTGGCCTGGGTCAGGGCGTAGGCACTGCAAAGTCCCCAGTCCTCCCGGGCAGTCACCCCACCAGCTGCAGGGTCACCACTCTGGAGCGTGCTGCTCGCTGGGCCCCCGCCTCTCACTGCTCAGCTACACCCCATGCCCAGGGATGGCTCTGAGTTTCTGGCCCCTGCTCACTGCCTGGAAGGCTCTGCCCCCATGAACCCTTCCTCTTCCTCCCTGGGGATCTCACTCAAGCACTCACTGGAAGGAGCCAGTCCCCCAGCCCCCTGGGCTTCACCCCCAACCCTCCCAGCGGCCCCCCCCCCAGTTCCCTGTCCACGCTCTGTCCCACCTGCACTGGGGAGCATCTCGGGCCCAGGTCTTCCCAAGGCCCCAGCCTGCAGGTCAGGGACCATCTCTCGCGCTCACTCCTGTGTTCCTGCCACTTGGAGCACAGTTCTGCGCACAGTGGGTGCCCGTTGGTGCTTGAATGAGTCCTGAAAGAATCCTCCTTCCACTCCGACCACATGGAGAGGCTCAGATTCAGCCCAGACACCACATGGCAAGGGAGAGCGGCAGCTGTTTGGCCTGCAGGAGAAATACCAGTGGGAGCGGAAGGGCTATCCTCAAACACCCGCAGGGCTGCAGGAAGGACCAGAAGGATGACTTTCTCGGGTCGCCAGGGGTCACTGAAGCTCTAGGTGGAGATTCCAGGGCAGGTCGGGAGCACCTCATTTCCATGGCGATCAGAGCTCCCAGGAGGCCTTCGGGCAGGGTGCTGCTTCCACCAGCCAAAGGGCCTGGGAGCAACCCTGGACCCTCCCACCCAGAGGATCTGCCGGTCCATGGTGACCATGGCGACAAGGCTCGCCCACAGCACCTAGAGCAGGCAGACAGGCAGCGGACTCGGGGTCACGATGAGGCATGTGGCTCCATGGCCCTGGTCCGTCTGAGCCAACTTCCTGGCGAGTGACCCATGCAGCCTCCAGGCCCACACTCAGTAGGACCCGGCCCTTGGTTTCATGCTCTGCTGTCACCACCTTGAAATTCTCAATAATTATTTTTGACCAGGGGCCCACATTCCCACTCTGCACTCGGCCTTACAAATTCCCTAGCAGATGGAAACTATTACAGAGGGCTCCCAGATCTCTTTTAGCAGGAGAGAGTCTCCTATACACTTTTAAATCACAATTTGTAGCACCCCCAAAAGCATCCTTTGCGAATTGCAAGTTGTCCAAATCAGAGCTGCACACACAGAATCCTTCTGCTTGTGGGGACCGGGGCAAAGGATCCGTAAGGAGCTGTGTGGCTCTGGCTGTGGTCCATTTATAAAGGCACACGTGGGTTCTAGGATTTTACTGGACCTACAGGTACTAACCCTGTGCTTGGCTGAACTCACTGGTCAATCAAACAGCTATGAAGACCAAAACGAGATACTTTTTTTTTTTTAAAGCTTCTTCTCGGTTTTTTTTGTTTTTAATTTATTTATTTTTGGCTGCGTCAGGTCTTCGTTGCTGCGTGCGGGCTTTCTCTAGTTGCGGCGAGCAGGGGCTACTCTTCGTTGTGGTGTGTGGGCTTCTCACTGCGGTGGCTTCTCTTGTTGCAGAGCACGGGCTCTAGGCGCGCGGGCTTCAGTAGTTGTGGCTCACAGGCTCTAGAGCACAGGCTCAGTAGTTGTGGCGCACGGGCTTACTTGCTCTGCGGCATGTGGGATCTTCCCGGACCAGGGCACGAACTGGTGTCCCATGCACTGGCAGGCGGATTCTTAACCACTGCACCACCAGGGAAGCCCCACGAGATACTTTTTAAAAAAGGATTTTCTGTTCACTTAATTGACTCAGGAAAAAGCAAGAAGTCAAGAGACTGCCTCTCTGAGTTTTCTATCTACGCGTTCATTCAGAACAGTTGTTAAACCATTGATCTTTCCACAAATACATTCCCAACACATAGCTCCAGGAGTTTTCTAGAAATAACTCCATTCAATTTACTTGACATTTAACAAAGCCCTAGCACCCAGTTCTGTGCTCTATGGGAATCCAGAGGCTTCTTCATCTGCATCTGTCTTCCTATTCCTCCATCTGGCCCCAGCCCTGCTTGTATCCGCAGGGCTACTGTGAGAGCCCCGTTAGTGATGCTCTGTGATCCACTCTCGATGGTCACAGGTGACTGGGCCAAGTTGGACAACTGACTCAAGCTAAGTCCATCAGAATCTCTCTTCCAGAAATTTGGAACTAATAGCTTCTAGCATCTTGGAAGGATGTAAAGCAGGCTGCTGAGGGGAGCCGGGAGCCATGATATAGCCTGGGAAGCAAGCAGGGAAAGTCGGTCTACAGAGCAGAAGGAGAGAGGAGAGACAGACAGGCAGCTTTTAGGTGTGTGAATTCCCTGATCTCAAGGCCAGGCGGGGGCCAGCTGCACTCCCACCAGCTTCCAAATCTTCCCCTCTATCTTGGAATACACTGTCCTTTTATGCTGAAGCAAACTCAAGTGGATTTCAGTACTAGCCACCCGATTAGAGTTTGTCTCCACTTGATAGGGGGAAAAAATTTCAGGATAATTTAATCACAGATGCAGAATCCATCACAATATTTGTTTATTCCTAAGGGTGTAATTACCAGGTACATAAGCAGACAGAGGAAAAGAGAGTGTGTGATGCTACACTTCAAGCCTTTTCACGCATTTAAACCTGATTTCTTTAATAACACAAAACATGTTAAATAAATACTAGTTTCCCTCCCTGCAGCCACCAACCTTCACAACAGTGCTACTCCAGGTATGGTCCCTGGGCCAGCAACATCAGCACCATCTGAGAACTTGTTAGAGATGCAACTTCCCAATGTTCGTGGCAATATTCACAATAGCCAAGACATGGAAGCAACCTAAATGTACATTGACAGAGGAGTGGATAAAGAAGATGTGGTATATTTATACAATGGAATATTACTCAGTCGTAAAAAAGAATGCAATAGTGCCATTTGCAGCAACATGGATCGACCTAGAGATGACCATACTAAGTGAGCTAAGTCAGACAGAGAAAGACAAATATCATACGATATCACTTATACGTGGAATCTAAATATATTATAGAAATGAACTTATTTACAAAACAGAGATAGATTTACAGTCATAGAAAACAAACTTATGGTTACAAAAGGGGAAAGGGGTGAAGGATAAATTATGAGTTTGGGATTAACATATACATACTACTATATATAAAATAGATAACCAACAAGGACCTACTATATAGCACATGGAACTATATTCAATATCCTGTAATAAAGCATAATGGAAAAGAATAGGAAAAAGACATATATATGTATGACTGAATCACTTTGCTGTACACCTGAAACTAACACAACACTGTAAATCAACTATACTTCAATTAAAAATTAAATTAAAAAAGAAGAAACGCAGGCTTCCCTGGTGGAGCTGTTGTTGAGAGTCCGCCTGCCAATGGAGGGGACACGGGTTCGTGCCCCGGTCCGGGAAGATCCCACATGCCGCGGAGCGGCTGGACCGTGAGCCATGGCCACTGAGCCTGCGCGTCCGGAGCCTGTGCTCCGCAACAGGAGAGGCCACAACAGTGAGAGGCTCGCGTAACGCCAAAAAAAAAAAGAAGAAACGCAACTTCCACGCTAGACCTCCCCGCACAGAAATGGGATGGAGCACAGCCAGGTAAGTTTTAACAGCCCCCCCCAGGTGATTCTGATGCCCTCTAAAATGTTGGGAACCATAGGCTTCCTAGGTACCACATGCTTTCACAGGCCTTATCCCAACTGCCCCTCAACACAGCCTGTGAATAACCGCTCTGAGCCCACCTTCACATGAGAGGAAGCCAAGCTTCCAGGCAATGGCCTGGAGGAAGTCACCCAACCAGAAGAGGCCCTGGGCGCTGGCACTCAGGATGCACTGTGCTCTCCTCTGTTCCTCCCATTCAGCTCTCCCTGGGCCTCTCTCCCCCTCCCACCTCTGGAGGCTCGGTCACCTCTGGGTCCAGCTCAGGCCCACAGGGCTGGTCTTTCACTGCCACCAAACCCAGGCTCTCCCCTCAGCCTCAGGGGGTGCTCCCTGTGGATGCCACTCATCACTCCCCTGTCATTCAAGCCCTTCTCGGGGGGAGATTATCCCATAAGGACAGAGACTATCTTCTGCACCTTTGGTTCATCCCCAGCCTCGAGCTGGGTCTGAGCCGTTCATGGTTTCCTAACGGTCTCTCTCTAACTCCAGCTCGCCCTCAATTTCACAATTCCCACTGTCACGCAGACAGCACATGGGGATGGAATTTGCACCCCAGGGAGCAAGTTTTACCTACGAAGCATTAAGTTTTGACAACAATGCAGCTTCCTCAGAAGGAATTCGTACTTAAGCAATAACGAGTCACTTATTTCAATGCATGAATGAAAAACTTGAGAATTAGTAGAAAAATTCCCTGAGTGTTGATAAAGCCGGCACCATCGCAACATTCACTGTGCTGCCCAGGAAGGGGCTGAGAGAGGAACAAGGAAGTGTGTGCCGCCTCCCCAGAGCCCAGCATTGCTGACAGCGATACTAAGACCAGGAGGACAGAAGCAAGGGGAGAGAAGGATGCTGACAATCTGAACAGGTGGGAAACGCCTGCGTCCCAAGGTCACGGGTGTAAGACAATCTCCAGCCCCTTTTAAATATGGCCACAACCTGCATCTCTGGGCCTGAGAGAAAGTTTCCCCAGAACCACAGAAGGCCACTCTGCCCATGAGACAAGTCAGAAGTAGCAGGGAATTAACAGCTGCCAGGAGCAGCCTTTTCACCTAGGAGTTGGTGTATAAATACCTCAGCTCTCCCGCCTCACCCCCAAGGTGGGGCGATTCAGAATAGATTTTGCACCATTTCTCAGACTTTCCCCCTAAGATGACGCTCCAGGTGCCCACTGTGACAGCTGGTTTAATGGTACACTCTTTTTTTTAATTTTTATTTTATATTGGGGTATAGTTGATTAACAATGTTGTGTTAGTTTCAGGTATACAGCAAAGTGATTCAGTTATACATATACATATATCTATTCTTTTTCAAATCCTTCTCCCATTTAGGTCATTACAGAATATTGAGTATAGTTCCCTGTGTTATATAGTAGGCTCTTTTTGTTTATCTATTTTATATATAGTAGTGTGTATGTGTCAATCCCAACCTCCCAATTTATCCCTCTCCCCCACCTTTCCCCTTTGGTAACCATAAATTTGTTTTCTAAGTCTATGAGTCCGTTTCTGTTTTGTAAATAAGTTCATTTCTATCATTTTTTTTTAGATTCCGCATATAAGCAATATCATATGATATTTGTCTTCGTCTGACTTACTTCACTTAGTATGACAATCTTCAGGTCCATCCATATTGTTAGAGGAGGCATTATTTCATTCTTTTTAATGGCTGAGTAATATTCCACTATATATACCACATCTTCTTTATCCATTCACCTGTCAGTGGACATTTAAGTTGTTTCCATGTCTTGGCCATTGTGAATAGTGCTGCAGTGAATATTGGGGTGCATGTATCCTTTCGAATCATGGTTTTCTGCAAATATATGCCCAGAAGTGGGATTGCTGGATATGGTAGCTCTATTTTTAGTTTTTTAAGGAACCTCCGTACTGTTTTCCATAGGAGCTGTACAAATTTATCTTCCCACCAACAGTGTAGGAGGGTTCCCTTTTCTCCACACCCTCCCCAGCATTTATTGTTTGTAGAATTTTTGATGATGGCCATTCTGATCAGTGTGAGGTGATACCTCACTGTAGTTTTGATTTGCATTTCTCTAATAATTAGTGATGTTAACAGTAGACTTTTTATTAGCTGTTCCTTTCCTTACCTTACTGATCTAGTCTAGCAGTGTGTTCCCTGGACTACCCAAATAAACTACTTGAACTTGAAAAAAATAAATAAATTCAGCCAGCACCACCAGCACCACCAAGCAGGGTACCCCTGATGACCTGTGCTCCACTGCTTACAGACTCTGCTTCTGGCCATCGCCCTTACCCCGGCTGGGACACCCACCTGGAAGAACGTGGGCCCCGGCACCTGAACAGATGGGGCCAGGGGGCTTGGGGGAAAAGCAAGAATGACAAATACCAGGTCAGCAGGGCTTGTCCTGGAGAGAGAATTCCCAGGGCCACCTGCTCTCAAGAGGTGGCACCTCCTGCATTGCTGGTGGGAATGTGAATTGGTTCAGCCACTATGGAGAACAGTATGGAGGTTCCTTAACAAACTAAAAACAGAACTACCATACGACCCAGCAATCCCACTACTGGGCATATACCCTGAGAAAACCATAATTCAAAAAGAGTCATGTACCACAATGTTCATTGCAACACTATTTACAATAGCCAGGACATGGAAGCAACCTAAGTGTCCATCAACAGATGAATGGATAAAGAAGATGTGGCACATGTATACAAAGGAATGTTACTCAACCATAAAAAGAAATGAAATTGAGTTATTTGTAGTGAGATGGATGGACCTAGAGTCTGTCATACAGAGTGAAGTAAGTCAAAGAGAGAAAAACATACACTGTATGCTAACGCATATATATGGAATCTAAAAAGAAAAAAAAAGATACTGATGAACCTAGTTGCAGGGCAGGAATAAAGAGGTAGACATAGAAAATGGATTTGAGGACCTGGGGTGGGAGGACAAACCTGGGGCGAAGTGAGAGTAGCATCGACATATGTACACTACCGAATGTAAAATAGTTGGCTTGTTGGAAACAGCAGCATAGCACAGGGAGATCGGCTCGGTGCTTTGTAATGACCTAGAGGGGTGGGATAGGGAGGATGGTGGGGAGGCTCAAGAGGGAGGGGATATGGGGACATGTGTGTGCATATGGCTGATTCGCTTTGTTGTGCGACAGAAACTAACACGGTATTGTGAAGCAATTATACTCCAATAAAGATCTATTTAAAAAACTAAATACTAAAAAATGTAAACTGTAATAAGCTAAAAGAAAACAGAATTGAATATGTTTTTAAACATACAAAAGAGAAAGAATGTCTATGCTTAAAGGGAATAGAACCCACAAAGGAAAAAAATGAGCATATCCCAGTAAAAACATACGTAGTTGAAATGAAATGCATATGGCTAAATTTTAATGTCTAAAATTGATACAAACTGATAAAAGCACAAAGAATGCAAACCATTTAGAAAGAAACTATAATTAATAAATTATAAACATATGGGCAAATTTTCAACTCCACTGGGAATCAAATAAATATGAATTAAGACAACAGAAGAAAACTTCTTTGGGGCATAAACACTTAGCATAAAATGCCCATTGTTGATGAAGATGTGATGAGATGAGCAATAGAATGCATTCCTAGCAGAAACATAAACTAATCTCCACTTGGGAAGCAAGTGGACATACGTATGCGCATGTGTGTATATATATGTGTGTATGTGTTTGTCTTTTGCCTTTTCCTTAGCTTTGGTAGGATGTGAATCTCTTATGATTATACGTGCATATTATATGATGTACTGTAATATATAATATATATTAATATGTACTATGTATCATATCTATAGAACTATACTATGTATAATGTACTAGACTATATCTATATATAACGTATAGATATAGAGACTTCCCTGGTGGCACAACGGTTAAGAATCTGCCTGCCAATGCAGGGGATATGGGTTTGAGCCCTGGTCTGGGAAGATCCCACATGCCACAGGGCAGCTAAGCCCATGCACCACAACTACTGAGCCTGCACTCTATAGCCCACGAGCCACAACTACTGAGCCTGCGTGCCACAACTACTGAAGCCTGCGCACCTAGAGCCCATGCTCCACAACAAGAGGAGCCACCACAATGAGAAGCCCGTGCACCACAACAAAGAGTAGCTTCCGCTCTCAGCAACTAGAGAAAGCCCGTGGGCAGCAACGAAGACCCAACACAGCCAAAAATAAAATAATAAATTAATATTTTTAATGTATAGATATACATATATAATGTATCATAACAGATTCACATCTTGCCAAACTAAAGAAAGAAGTTCACGTGGAGAAAAGACCAAAGACAAAGGCTTTTCTCCTCCATGCCGAGGAAACTGACACTGATGTCTTCTACAGGAGCAGCGCCTAGCTTTGCCTCTTTCTGTGTCCCTTGCCGAGCCTGAAGATGCCTGCAGACTGGTTCCTTCACATGTGAGCCTGCATCAGAATCTCCCAGAAGGCCAATCAAAACACAGATCACGAGGCCCCATCCCCAGAGTTTCTGCTTTGACAGGTCTGCGATGGGACCCTAGAATGTGCATTTCTCACAAATTTCCGGGCGTGCTGCTGGTCCCTGAACCGCACTTTGAGAAGCATCGACCTGCACCCCAGGTACCCCTCTTGGTGCCCCACCTAACGGCACCTCCCCAACTGATGTTACTGACCAGGCTTGTTTGCCTGACACCCAGCCAGCCAAACACTGAGACCCCAAGCTGACCTTTTAACACACATGCCCAGTTGGAGGGTCGGTAGTCCTAACCAGTCTTAACCAGCTCGAGCTTGACCTGGACACGGTTGATCCCAAGTTCCTGAAAAATAACTTGAGCAAACATCATAAGAGTCCTATATCAGAGATGCTATCTATAGGGGCAGTGAAGGGCTATTGTAACTTATTGTTTAGGCTACGTGGCACTCGGAGGACATGCAAGTTTTTGTGAAGACAGTTAAAGCAAGCTTGATCGGTGAAGGCAGGTTACAGTTTATTATTTATTAAGCAAGTTATAGTTGAATGAATCTAACTGATGACTACCTTTGGTTTCACTGGCAGAACAATGTTGTACAGCTCTAAATTTTTTTATTTTGTTGAAATATAGTTGATTTACAATGTTGTGTTAGTTTCTGCTGTACAGCAAAGGGATTGAGTTATACATATATATACATTCTTTTTCATATTCTTTTCCACTATGGTCAATATCACAGGATATTGACTATAGTTCCCTGTGCTCTACAGTAGGACCCTGTTGTTTATCCTGTTGTTTATCCACCCTACGTATAATAGTTTGCATCTGGTATAGTTTTAAATTAGTTGACGAGCCACACCACCTCAGCAAAGACCCATGAGGACTTAGATCCCAGGATTTAGTGATATCCTGCTAGTGCTGCCTTGTACTTCTCAGCCCTCTGGTCTTTTCCTTAAGGTCAGGAAATGCTCAGCCCCTGTGGTAAAGGAACCAATTGCCCCAGCTCACTGGATGCCTCCATTTTTCTTCATTCCCTTTTCTTCCCTCTCCCCAGCTCATCACCAGGCAGCTGTCCACGGAGGGGACTCTGGAGGACTCAGAACTGTGTTCCCATCCTGGCTCAGCCACCTTCCCGCTATAAGACCCAGGACAAGTGTCCTCAGCAGCGTGAGTTTCAGGATCTCTATTGGCTAATGACCATAGGTGCAGTGGTTACATTGAAAATGAACACAAAAATCCCTCATAGAGCAGTCAGTAAATGCTACTCACCATTCACTGCTCAGCCTTACCTGTAACCTTCACTTATTCTAGTCAGTAACCCAATCTGTCCTGTTTGGTCTCCTTTGCTTATGTGCCTTTTCTTCGCCCATGTTGCCAAATGTCTTTGTTTGTTAATGGCTTTATTGAGGTCATCCCTGTTTGTTTTAAGTCATCCATCGTGAAGTATAAAGAGGGAAATCCCCCATCCCTCCTCTACCCCAGTCCTCAGAGGTAACTACTGCTAACAGTGCAACCTTTATCTACAAATATATAAACATGTAAATACATACATCTGTTGTATATATTTATTTTTCTGCAAAAATAAAGTAGTGCCACATATTTTTCTGCAGATTTTTTTGTTTTCTCCTTTTCTGCTGAAAAATGTATTTAAGGGATTTGTGGTATCCACTCCAACATGGAAAGAGCTTGGAAGTTCCCACTTCTGTCCTTACCATGTGAAAAAAAGTGAACAAAATGAAAATCGATTATTGTTTTGGGACCTGTCAGAGAATTGAGGTCATAGGGCAAGTCATCACCCCAAAATCTGGAGAGACAGGTGAATCCAGAGAGTCTCTGCTGAGATCACCTCACCCTGAGCAGAGGCTGCTGCAGCCATCAACTAGAAGGCACTTCTGTGATGCACTGCTGAAGGTGGCATGTGGATGAGGTTAGAAGTGAGGCACCCCTGGGGCCATAGTCTGGGGGAGCCCCATACTCATGCGGGTTTTACTTCCAGGAACCCTACCAGGTTCTCACAGGAAAGAGCTGAGAAATGCCCCCTCTTTCTTTGGCAGGGGAGGAACGTAAGTGTCCATGGATAAATGAATGAACAGATAAAGAAGATGTGGTACATATACACAGTGGAGTATTACTCAGCCATAAAAAAGGATGAAATAATGCCATTTGCAACCACATGGATGGACCTAGAGATGATCATACTAAGTGAAGTAAGTCAGAAAGAGAAAGACAAATACTGTGTGATTTTATTATATGTGGAATCTAAAAAGCAAAACAAACAAAACAAAACAGAAACAGACTCATAGAGACAGAGAACAACCCAGTGGTTGCCAGAAAGGAGAGTGATGGGGGTAGGAGAGAAATAGGTGAGGGAGACTAAGAGGTACAAACTTCCAGTTTCAAAATAAATGAGTCACAGGGATGAAATGCACAGTGTGGGGAATATAGTCAATAATGACGTAATATCTTTGTATAGTGACAGATGGTAATTAGACTTATCATGGTGACCATTTCAAAATGCATATAAATTTTGAACCACTATGTTGTACACCTGAAGCTAATATATTATTGTAAGTCAATTACAATTAAATAAAATAAAAAATATATATTATATAAAATATAAGAATAAAAATGAAAGGAAGAAGAGCCAGAGACCCAAGACAACAGTAACTCTCAAATTTTCAAATACAGTACCAGAGAATTGCCGAGGAGCTTATTAAAATTCATATTTGGGTATCGAATGCCCAGAGGTGTTGTCAGTGGGTCTGGAGTGTGGCCCAGCAATCTGCCAATAGAGCAGCTTTCCAGGTGATTCTGCGTAGAGGTCTCTGTGCCACACTTCGAGACCACGCCCTAGAAAAGGCAGAAAAGTTTGATCCCGTGGAGAGGTTGGCCAGTAAGTCAGGAAGGAGTATTTCAGCTCAGGGGGTCTCATCCTTGGCTACATATTAGAATCTTCTGGGTCGCTCTTTAAAAATACTAATACCCGAAAATCCTCATGGATCAGAATATCTGGGCAACTGTAGACTTTGAAAGCTCCCCTGGTGATTCTGATGTATGGCAGGGTTGACTATTGCTATGACTGAACAGAAAAGGCTGGCACTTTTCAAATGGCATCACGGAGGTGACCGCCAGCTGTGTCCACGCCTGGCTGCCCGCTCGGGCTATCCGTCACAAACCCTGGTGACTGGGCAGAAAACAATTTGGCTGAAAGCAAGCTGGCCAGAATGCATGTTTTAAATCCTTCAAACGGTGGACAAAACGGAAAGTGCAGCCAAAGCAGCGGAGCAGACATAATTGGCTTTAAATGAATTCAGAACTTTAAGACAAGGAATTCCAAAACCCCAAAAAAGTCCAGAAAATTTTCTTTTGCCGATTGAGTTTTGTTGTTGTTGATTTCCTTTTACAAAAGCAATCGATTCCTATGAAAGAAATGGGAAAACACATAGAAGCAAAAAGAAAAAGGCAAAGAGTATCTGTAATTCCACCCACACAAAGAAGATTAATAAAGCACCTTAGACCATATCCTTCTAGACCCTTTCTTATGCAGATATGTGCATCTTTTTGTCTAATAGATCTTTCCTGCTAATCCCATTAGGCATTTACAGCCAAACAATTTTTCCCTTTTATAAGAAGCATAGAAGAGGGACTAAATGGCTAAAAATTAACTTTAAATACAAAAGGAAAATGTAAGAAAAAATAAAATTCTGAAAAACTATCCAAAAATCCCCAAGGACACACACATTTTTGAAAAACCACTCGAATTGTGTTCAAATGTTACCAGAAATGACCCCCCAAATGACATATGTTGTTAATGAAATCATCATTATGGAGAACATCTTGACCAGTTTAGCCAAATGAGAGATCTCAATCTGGGGGTACCTGCCGCCCGTCACTGTCCCTCCTGTGGGACTGACCTGACTCAGTCACGCATCTCCAAGACACATATCACACTCCTCTTCAGGTTATCCCAATCCTTCCCGTCATTCAAGGCCAGGGTTGTTTTTTGTTTTTGTTTTTGTTTTTGTTTTGCGGTACGTGGGCCTCTCACTGTTGTGGCCTCTCCTGTTGCGGAGCACAGGCTCCGGACACACAGGCTCAGCGGCCATGGCTCACGGGCCCAGCCGCTCCGCGGCATGTGGGATCTTCCCGGACCGGGGCACGAACCCGTGTCCCCTGCATCGGCAGGCGGACTCTCAACCACTGCGCCACCAGGGAAGCCCTGTTTTTTGGTTTTGTTTTGTGTTTTTTGTGGGGTTTTTTGATTGAAGTATAGTTGATTTATGAAGTCATGTTAGTTTCAGAGGTACAGGAGAGTGATTCAGTTATACATATATACATACCTATTCTTTTTCAGATTCTTTTCCCCTATAGATTATTACAGAATATTGAGTAGAGCTCCCTGTGCTACACAGCAGGTCCTTGCTGGCAATCTATTTTATATATATAGTGTGTACGTGTTAATCCCAACCTCCCAGGTTTAAACCCAATCCCCCCCTCCAACCAGCCCTGCTGTATTTTCTCTGAACCCCTCAGTGTTAATTCTACCTGTACCTGGGGCTCTTAATCGATTCCCTTTCTAAGCACCTCAGAATCCCCCGTGCATTAATCTCAGGTCCCCACCAAGGTCACCATTCCTCCTCCACTGAATCCAGCTTATCCCCATCTGTGTCTCTCACAGTATGGAGCACAGTGCTGGGCACACAATATACAGTCGATAAATATTGAATGAAGTGCAGGGGATTTATAGGTAGATTTTTTTTTTAAGACACTCTATTCATCAGTAAAACTCAGTGGGATGGCGCTGAGGATGGGAGGGTCACAGCGGAAGCCTGGGTGTTGTTATAAAGGATAGGGTCTGACAGGAGGGCGACGGGGTAGCTCTGTGCTCCGAAAGGCAGGCAGCTGTATGGAAATGCGGGCCGAGCCTGCAGTGAGGACGAAGGAGAGGAACAAAGCAGTCTCTCTGATGGAGGGCCCACCCGGGCTGAACCCCCAGCAAAGGTTTTCCCAACACAGTCCTCTAAACTGCTCAGGGTCAGACAAGCTGGCAGTGTCCTGGGGGGGCCACGGAAGCCGTATTGATGAAGACAGGAACCCACAAGAGGCGAGGCCACCAATTCCCACTGACGAGAGAGCAGGCTGTGATGTCCAACTGATGGCAGCCTTGAGAAGTGACAGCATCGTCCTGGAGCCCCTGAAAGGGGAGGACTGGAAAGCCAGTCCAAGAGAGCATCTGCTTCAGACTTTGGAGAAAGAGATGTTTTTATTCCATGAAAAGATCAAGACGATCCTGTGGCTCGGGACAAGTGGTAAGCAACTATCATATATAGGATGGATAAACAAGTCCTGCTGTAGAGCACAGGGAACTATATTCAATATCCTACGATAAACCATAATGGAAAAGATTATAAAAAAAAGAATGTCTATGCTTGTATAACTGAGTCACTTTGCTGTATGCCTGAAACTAACACAGCATTGTCAATAAAAAATAAATTTAAAAAAAAAAGAGAAGGTAGCGATCCAATTTCATATTTTTCAAAAAAAAAAAAGAAAGAAACTAAGTTCACATCATAAAAATTCAAGACGCCTGGGGCTTCCCTGGTGGCGCAGTGGTTGAGAGTCCGCCTGCCGATGCAGGGGACATGGGTTCGTGCCCCGGTCCGGGAGGATCCCACATGCCGCGGAGCGGCTGGGCCCGTGAGCCATGGCCGCTGAGCCTGCGCGTCCGGAGCCTGTGCTCCGCAACGGGAGAGGCCACGACAGTGAGAGGCCCACGTACCGCAAAAAAAAAAAAAAAAAATCAAGACTCCTATTAGGGAAGAGAAGGGGATGCTGCCTTAGCAACACCGAGGAGCACCCCTAGAGAGCAGGAGGCTAATGTCCCCAGGGGGTGATGCCAAAGAAATCTCATCAGGAAGGCTAAAGCCCAGAATGATCGGGAACTGCCAAAATACATAAGGGCAGTAACGCTGGCTTTTTAAAGAAAGAGATAAAACTTGTCTTCATAGGAATTCTTTCTGGGGATTGCACCATACTTGCTCAGAAGAAATTCCTTAATAAACCACTTGGGATAGAAGCTGTGGGCTGTAGCGCATTTGCCGAAAGCCAATTCAGAGGAAGTTAATTCTCCGAACACACGTGGCTGAATTTTTAACTCACTGAATGACCGATTTGACAAACACTGTCAGACAAAGACTGTAAAACGGGTCCTTACCAGGTCGCCACACCGCTTCACCACACGTCCTGCCGAAGGTAAGTGTATTGTGGCTTTTTCCACGGTGTGGCTTAACCTTTCAGGATGAGACTAATCTGTGTGCTCTGCTTTCAGGGGTCGTGCAATGCCTCCTGTGTCTATGGGACAAGATCTCTGGCTTCTAGTATATCTTCACTCACTCCACTGCTTTCTCCGTATCACATAAACCAGAGAGTAGCTACATCAAATGAATATTTTAAGTACGGTTCATATGCATACAGAACTGTTTATCAGTCCAGACATGAAAGGATGGCTTTGCTCTTTTACCATTTTATGCCAGTTCAGGGTTTCTCTGCTTTATGGACTGTGTTTTCAGCCTACCACACAGAAGTGGGTGTGCTACGTAAGCGTAGACACAGAGTCTGTGTAGGCTGATTCGGGCATACAAACGAAAAGATGGAGAGGACGGTGCCCTGTCCCCAAGGGTCAGCCACCCCATTCGAATCCTACCTATTGGCTACTGGACTCGAGATCAGCTGTGGTATCACTTATATGTGGAATCTCAAATATGACACAAATGAACTTATCTACGAAACAGAAACGGAATCACAGACATAGAGAACAGACTGCAATTTCCAAGGGGGAGGGCGTGTGGGGGAGGGATGGATTGGGAGTTTGGGATTAGCAGATGCAAACTATTGTATATAGAATAGATAAACAGCAAGGTCCTACTGTAGAGCACAGGGAACTATATTCAATATCCTGTGATAAACCATAATGGAAAAGAATATGAAAAAGAATATATATGTAAAACTGAATAACTTTGCTGTATCGCAGAAATTAACACAACACTGTAAATCAACTATACTTCAATAAAATTATTTTTAAAAAAGGATCAGCTCTGGGGCATGAAACATACAACACTGATACCCATCTACCTGCACCAATACCACACAAAACCCCCTCATGCCCCTTTAAAATTCTGAACTTGGATTATCCAGGAATTGATTTTTGGTAAATTAGCCCATATCCAAAAAGGGACCTCCCAGGTTGGCCAAAACTGTCTCGCGTATGGCCAGTAGGGAGGTGTCTTTGTTGTAAAGGAACAGTGGAGGGGAGCCAAGTAAAGAGGAGAAAAGGAAGCAGGTGGAGCAAGTGAGGTGGGGGGAAGGCCCCAGCAGTCCTTGCCACCCCAAAACTGTAGGTAAAAGTCTGCAAAAAGTCATGAAGGGCTTGATGTGAGCAGCAGGCAGCCCAGAGATAGAGACTAACAGTGGAGAATCCACTTACATAAGGGAGCTCAGGGGATGCATCTCCCATGCAGCCATTTTTATCTCTTTTGGATGTTTACCTTGCTAGTTCTACAATATTCTTAGTCATTATCTCTAATATCTCTATTAGGAATGATACATTCTGCAGAGAAAACTAAAGAAAATATAAAGAAACAGAGTTCTACATCCAGGGAGTTGGGGGCCCGGTAGAGGGGTGTCCTGCCAATGACAGACAGAAGTCATGGGACCCTGCCAACACCCCAGAGACAGCTCTCGATCATCAGAGGTCAAAGAAGGGGGATTCAATCAGGTTCAACCACATCTCTAAGAGGCAGGGACTCAGGTGACAATTAGGCTTGATGACCCAAGAGAAGCCAAGGCTGTCCCACTTGCCTATGTTTAGAGCAAAAAGATGGACAGTGAAAGGGGAGTCCCAGTGCTTAGGGATGCTGTAAGATTTATAAGGTGAAAGGAAGCAGAACTATATACACTCAGCCTTGCCTTCCTTTTCCCTCCCTGGGAAAATTGTCAACCATGAAACTTGATCATGCTGAAAATCAAGGGCAAGATGTGGGGGGGAGACAAGCAGTGTAAGCACCCCCCACCAAAGATGCCCACACCCTAATCTCCAGCATCCATGAATGTTACCTTTCAGCAAAAGGGAATTTGCAGATATACGTAAGGGTACGACCTCGAGTTGGGGAGATTATCCTGGATTACCTGGTGGGGGCAACATAATCACATTTGTCCTTAAAAATGGAGACCCTTTCCCGGCCGTGGTCAGAGAGATGAGAGGAAGAAGAAGAGATTCAAAGTGTGAAAAGGACTCCACCCGCCATTGCTAGATTTGAAGACGGAGGAAGAAGACACTGAGCCCAGGACTGTAGGGGCCTGGGAAGCTGGGAACAGCCTAAGCTGTCAGCCAGCAAAGAAACACAGACCTCAGTCCTACAACCACGGGGAACTAAATTATTCCAACAACACGAAAGAGCAAGGAGACGGGTCCTCACCTGGAGCCTCCAGAAAGGAAGGTAGCCCTGCAGACACTTGATTGTAGACCTACACCAGACTTCTGACTTACAGACCTGGAGGTAATGCACCTGCGTGGATTCACACCGCTACGTTTGTGGTGGTTTGCCACAGCAGCCATAGAAAGCTAACACAATGAATCAGCAAATAAAAAGAAAGCAAGCAGCACCCTTAAATGAATGCAGATCCCTGAGCCTGGATTAATTATGTCCTAGAGAGAAGAGGGAAATAATTCAGCATGGCAAAGTTAAGAAGCTCTGCATGTTCTATCCCCTTCTTAGAACCTTGCAAGGCTTATTAGCATATTAAAGCCTCTGAAAAATCCTACCAAAAAAAAACTGTTTCACCTTCTTTAGTCTACCTTTTCCAAAATTGTATAACCTTGAAAGCCCGTTTTATATAATACCTGCAGACTCCCTGGAACTGCAGTTTCTGTGGGTTGTTCCTGATGGATAAAACATTCAACCGTATCACTCCGCTCTTAGAAACTCTTCAGGGACCCCCAGGCCCTTCAGGATGAGCTGCTTGCTCCTTAGCATGGCACTCAGAGCTCTCCAAACTCACCCCTGCTGAGCTCTCCAGCCTCATTTATCAGCAAACTCCCCAGTCTCTGATAATTACAAGTTAAATCTTTTTGTAACCATTATGTTTTCTAATCAGTTAAGAGCAAAATCCTGCCCCTTCAGCTTCCCTCTTTCCTTTAATTCCAGCCACATTGAAGAATTTCTCTAGGGCTTCATTTTCTCTCAATTCCATACCTTCCCACGTTTTATTTCCTTGGCCTGAAACACAAATTCTCGACTATCTTCACCTTGAAATGTCTTCCGTCCCTCAAAACTCTGCTCCTATGTCTGTGTCTCTATTGCCACGTTGCAAATAAGATCATCTATACCATATAAAATATATAACTAATGAGAACCTACTGTAGAGCACAGGGAACTCTGCTCAATGCTCTGCAGGGACCTAAATGGGAAAGAAATACAAAAAAGAGGAGATATATGTATACGTGTGGCTGATGCACTTTGCTGTACAGCAGAAACTAACACAACACTGTAAACAACTATACTCCAATAAAAATTTTTTTAAAAATAGAAACATAGCTTAGTCACATGCCTTAAAAAAAAAAAAGAACTCTGCTCATATGCCACTTCCCCCAGGCAGTTCTCCTGACTCTTCCCTGCACGATTCAGGTTAAGGGCCCCTCCAGTCTGCTCCCCCAGCACCCCAGGCTTAGATCTGTCATCACAATCGGCCCTCTAAATGGTCATTTTCTGTTTACTTTTCTCCCCTCCCCACTAGACCCTGAGCTCCCAGCAAGAGGAAGTCTACACTCCCTCCCAGGCCATGACTGGGCTGAGCGGGAGAGCGGACAGGACAGCACTGGGAGCAGAAGGGAACCGCAGGCAATTTCATAAGCAACATAGGCCCAGACATGGTAGGAATGGAAGAGCAGTGGCAGAACCAGACTCAAATCAGACACCAAATCAGAGGCGAGCTAGAGCCGGCTGCCAAGGACAGGAAGAGAAGCAGCGGTCAGACAAGGCATCCCAGGTGCACAAAAGGGAAACTTTACAGGGAGCTTCGGGCCTCGCTGGAGACCGAGGAGGGAAGTGCTCCAAGCCCAAATCAGTCCAGCCTGGGACACAGAACACATTCGTTCAGTAGATACCCATTGAGCTTCAACTACAAGCCAGGCACTGTTCTAGAAGCTGGGTGAATGTGTGGGGCAAACCAGTCACAACTCCTGCTCTCAGGGAGTTTAGATTCTAGAAGGATGGGACTAACAACCAAGAGATGAATCACGAAAATCTTGGATAGTGATAATTATAAGTGCTGGAAAGAAGATGAAAAGATTGACATGACAGAGGCGGGGGATGGGGGTGGGGATGTGTTGATTACATCAGTGGCCAAGACCAGGGGCCTCAATTATCCAAAAGACAAAAGTAAATGTTGCTGGAGATGTGGAGAGAAGGGAGCCCATATGCACCCTTGGTGGGAATGTAAATTGGTGCAGCCGCTATGGGGAACAGTATGGAGGGTCCTCAAAAAATTAAAAGTAGAACCACCATATGCTCCAGTAATCTCACTTCTGGGTGTATATCTAAAGGAAATTAAATCAGGATCTCGAAGAGATATCTGTACACTCATGTTATTGTAGCATTCACACAGTCGCCAAGGCATGGAAGCAACCTAAATGTCCACCGGTAGATGTATAAAGAAGATGTGGTACATATATACAATGGAATATTACTCAGCCATAAAAAAGAAGGAAATCATGCCATTTGCAGCAACATGGATGGACCAGGAGAACTTTGAGCTAAGTGAAATACTCCAGGCACAGAAAGACAAATATTGCATGACCTCACTTATACATGGAATTGAAAATAGTCACACTGGGGCTTCCCAGGTGGCGCAGTGGTTGAGAGTCCGCCTGCCGATGCGGGGGACACGGGTTCGTGCCCCAGTCCGGGAAGATCACACATGCTGCAGAGTGGCTGGGCCCGTGAGCCATGGCCTCTGAGCCTGCGCGTCCAGAGCCTGTGCTCCGCAACGGGAGAGGCCACAACAGTGAGAGGCCCGCGTACCGCAAAAAAAAAAAAGAAAATAGTCACACTGAAAGAAGGCAGAGAATTGAATGGCGATTGCCAGGGCTTGAAGGGGGGTGGGATGGGGAGATGTTGGTCAAAGGGTAGAAAATTTCGGTTACGCGAGATGAATTGGTTCTGGAGACCTAATTTTCAGTAATGTGACTGTCGTTAATAACCTGTAAGGAAAAAGAATTTGAAAAGGAACATAGATGATGATAGATAGATGATACATAGTTAGATATGTATGTGTAACTGAATCACTTTGCTGTATCCCTGAAACTAACATGATCTTATAAATCAACTATACTTCAATTTTTTAAAAATTTGACTAGGAAAAAAAACAATACTGTATACTTGAAATTTGCTAAGAGAGTAAATCTTAAGTGTTCTCCTCACCAAAAAAAGAAGAAAAAAGAAAATGATAACTATGTGAAGTGATGGCTACGTGAATTACTTTCATTGTGCTGATTATTTCACAGCATAGACAGGTACCACAACAATGAGTTGTACACCTTAAGTATATACAATTTTTGTTCATTGGTTATACCTCAATAAAGCTGAAGGAAAAAAGAGAAAAAGACCAAGAGGCGTCTCTGTGAAGGTGACTTGAGTTGCATCCAGAATGACAAAGAGCCAGAATGTGATGACCTGGGGACAGAGATTTTCAGGCAGAGGAAACAGCAGAGGCAAAGGCCCTGGGGCTGGAACCGGCTCAGTGGGTCGGTGCAGAAAGAAAGTCAATGCAGCAGAGCTTAGCAAGGTGGGGAGGTGGGGCAGAGACCAAGGCAGAAAGAAAAGGGACCAGGAGCCACAGTTTAACAGTGTTAACCCGGAAGGAAAAAGGAAAAAATGGTCGACAAGGAGGAAATAGGACCCCCTTCCGTCCTTCAAGGGCCCCACGCTGGCTGCCACCCCTGCGCTGCTGGTGTTTAGCTGTCATCAGCCAGGTTGCTCTGTTCCGATCCAGGGCCCACATCCACCTCGGATTTTCACTCCAGAGTCAGCGGCCTCTGCTGTAATTTAGCAGAGCCGAAGGAGATTAATTGCTGAGCGGAAAAAGCAGAATCTGTGCTTCCACAGGTGTGCTGGGTCTTCCCTCACCCTGCAGAGGTCCTTCCTCTGCAGGGAGCCTTGCTCATCGGCCCAGTCCAATGAGGAGATTCTGGGGAGCTGTGATAAATGAGGCCATTCTCTGCGGAGACGTTGTTTCCTAACCGGTTAAGAGCAAAATTTCAAGATGTTATTGGTGTAGCTACTGACCAGTTCTGCCCCATTTAACCACATTATCTTGAGGGCAGAGAGGCCAAGAGAGTTGGGAGTTTTTTGTTTGGTTGTTTTGGGGTTTTTTTTTTTTCAATTGGAACTCATACAGACAAAGGGTAATGGAATGGAATTAACCACCTGTCTATGGCCGGGAAGGAAATGGCAGGCTGACCCCCGAGCTTCCCCTCCTCTCTGCTCTGCGGAGGTGGAAGTTTCTGTCAAGTTTCTGCAGAAAAAGCCCAAGGCCGGCCTCAGACCCAGCCGTCCAACGGAGGCCCACAGAGCAATGCAGATGTCCCAGTTATCCCCACGGAAATTGGATAATGCGAAATGCATTGATTAGGAAGCACAGGTTGTGTCCTGAAGACTACCGTTATCATTCTCCACGGTAGAGGCCAACAACAGGACAAAAGGGAAAATCAGTCATGGGGGCAGTTTAGGAGCTGGTGGACTGTTTACCGAGCAGCCATCTGCCCATCTGACAGTAAGGATTATTGTGACTGTTAGAGGCTGTGAACTACACAGCAATTCGATGTTCTAGAAACCCTTTCATTTAGGTTTGGTGTTAATGTGCCACTCAGGATTGCCCTGGTGATACTTCTTTCAACTCATAGCTTTTGTACTTATCGTGATTAAAACTCGCCTTCATTAAATCAGAAAAACACAAATACCATATGATATCGCTTATATGTGGAATCCAAAATATGACACAGATGAACTTAACTATGAAACAAAAACAGACAGACAGACATAGAGAACAGACTTGTGGTTGCCAGGGGGAAGGGAGAGTGGGGGAGGGATGGATTGGGAGTTTGGGATTAGCAGATGCAAACTATTGTATACCGAATGGATGAACAACAAGGTCCTACTGCATAGCACAGGGAACTACATTCAATATCTTGTGGTAAACCATAATGGAAAAGAATATGAAAAAGAATATATATATATATATATATATATATACACACACACACACATATATATAAATAACTGAGTCTCTTTGCTGTATAGCAGAAACTAATACATCATAAATCAACTATACTTCAATAAATGTTTTTAAAAACTCGCCTTCATTATAAAAGAAACATTTAAAAAATTAACTTTGTGATTGCAAGTCTGAAGCTCCCTGACTTCTAACACTTTTTCCCGTTGAAGCAATTAGGTTTATAGTGAAGTCAGTCCATAATCTACTTCCCAGGGCTGCTGTAAGGAAAAACGAAGAATACATGGAAAGTACATAATGGACACAATAAATGTGAAGTCTCTTCGTATCCAACCTGTACGGAGAGTTTAAACTTTTCCTAAAGGCATAAAGCAGCAGCAGGACTTCGGGGAAGCTTCTAGGTTTGGCGCGTAAAATTCAGACGTCAGAGTCAAAGGGACCTGGTGAAATCTTGGCTTCTGCTCTGATTAGCTGTATAACACATCTCTAAAACTCAGTTTTCTCGTATCTAAAATGAAAATATGAATCGTATGTATGAATATATATAAATAGTATATATGAATAGTATATGTCTTGCAGGAGTTTGGTCAAGATGACGTAAAACGTATGTACGTCAGACCCAGCCTAGAGGAAACCACCTATAAAACGAAAGCCAGTGTTGTCTCTTCAGGCCTGAAAGGGACAGAGCAAATGGCCCTTTCAAACCCAGTGTTCTGCCCTCCTGAGATGGTTCTGGTGAGTTCTGAGTCATCCTTAGTCTCTTGCAGGGAATTCCCCAGTTTTGATCTTTGGGACCCCATCTTGAGTGAAAAGCAAGCTTTCTTTTCCGGAAGCTAATGCATGCACTAAGGGATTTATAATGGACATTTTGCTGCTGCCATTTATTCCTGGGGTCCCTGGACATGAGGCCGTACGTTGATTTAGAGCCAAGGTCCAGCCAAGATGCTCGCAGGTGATATATTTCATCATCGTGGTCAGGTGAGGACGGCTGCTCCACAGAAGGGCTCCCTTTCCTCTCCGAACACAAATCACGTAATCATGTGTTCTCAGAACTTCCTTGCACTGTCTCCCCTTCCCTGCAGCTCTGCCCCCCCGGGGTGGCGGGCACTGCTGCCCTCCTCTCCTCCCTCTCAGCAGGAGACACAGGGGCTTCCTGAGTGGGCTTCCCATGAGTAGCACTCTCCCTGCAAGAAGAATTCAAAGATGAGCTTTTTAGGGATGAGGGCGATCCCTTAACTGTCACCCTTTCAGGCGGCCCCTCCTCGTGGCTGGGAAGATCTTCAGTTCTTCATTCATTTATTGGGTCACCCACTCACCAAACATATGCTGAGTGCCCACCGTGTGCCCCCGGAGACCCCCTCACAGTCCAGGGGGCAGATGTGGGCAGGGGCGTCTCCCTGGGGCTGAGCATGTGTCTCCAGGTCAGACAGGGCTGGATGCAGACCATGCCTCTGCCTGCTGGAACTCCGCAGTGTCTCTGAGCACGTTTTCTCATCTGCTCAGAGGGAAGATGTTAAGAGCCATCTCAGAGTTGCTGAGATTTCTCTGCATCCTAGCTTCTCCGACAGCCCTCACCCACCCCCGCCATCCACCCAGACGCACAATTCTAGAGCCCTCTGAGCCAGCCTGCCCCAGCTGACACACGTGGCCAGGCCTCCACAAGGACAGGGCTGCCCGAAGCCGCAGCCCCGGTCATGGCCCGCTTCCTCCTTGGCCAGCCTCTTACTCTGCTTTCCCACGTCCTCTCCAGGAGGGCTGAGCCTCTGTCCCTTGGCCAGTCTCCTGGCTGCCACCTGATGTTGCCCCTCCCTCCTGGGTGTGACAGAACCACCCCCGCTCCCCCCCACCCCCCCGCCTCCTCCTCTGCTTGGACTCTCAAGTGATCCAGCTGCCCCGGCTCCTCCCTGCGGGTCTTGCATGGCTGTGTTCTGCCAGGTCCACCATGGCCCTCTGCAAAGACGAACCAGAAAATAAGAGCTCCGGGCTTGTCTCTGGGATGTTCCCATTCTGGACCAAGCCTCGAGCGTGGACCCAGCTCCTTGAAGCAATGCAGGACCAGAGGAGGAGAGCAGGGTCTTCTGTGTGCCTCACAGGGTAGCCAGCAACCAAGAGAGAGTAATTTCAGGGGCACGGAAAAGCTGGCATCCCCCAAAATTGCTCCCTTACCTGCTCACTGATGCCTGAAATTACTTCCACAGAAAACAACGTGCTTTATTGCACAATTAGAAGTAAGCCTTTAAACGTAGATTTCTCTGGTCGAGAAAACACAATGATTGCACTCGTACTGAAGTATAAATCGATGATGCTCAAGGGAGCGGAGGAGTGTATCACAGTCTCCCGGGGTAGAGGATTTGGGACACGTGCAGTCCTTTAAAAGCATCTTCTGTAGCTTATTCTAGGTTCAGAACTTCAGGAGGGCAGTTGGGTGGCACATATTAAAATGTTAAATATAAATGCCTTTGACCCAACAATTCCTCTTCTGACTCTCTCCCTAGAGAAACTATTGTATATGTACAGAAAGTGCTATGTACCAGAGTGTTCCCTGAAACATAATTTGTAACAATAAAAAAATAAGAATCAATTTGTATGCTCATTCACATGTGGTATTTCTGTGCTATAGAATACTATGTAACATTTAAAAGAAAATGAGGTAAAGCTACCTGCACTGGTGTGGTATGACCTTCAAGACATTTTAGAAGTGAAAACAAGCAAACTGCAAAACAATGCACAAAGAATAGTAGTATTCAGGTAGAAAGAAAGCAGACAGACCAACTTATTTCTATAGATAGTTGTGTCTGTATATAAACGCATAAGGAAAAGATCTGGAAAGATACACATCTGAGATAAGCATGGTTACCTCTTGGAGGTCTTAGAATTGGAGATGGTACTTAAAAGCATCTGCTTTGTCGGAATTTTGTCTACAATAATAATGCATTCAAGAAATACTTGCACAGTTCAAGATATTTTTGGTAGTATTACATAATCTCATGTTTGGAAAAAAGTGTTTGTAATCATAACACAAGTACAATATTAGAGCTAGATATTGGGGTTAACATATACACACTACTATATACAAAATAGATAACCAACAATGACCTACTGTATAGCACAGGGAACTCTGCTCAATATTCTGTGATAATCTATAAGGGAAAAGAATACACACACATATATATATATATACACATATATACACACATATAACTGAATCACTTTGCCTTATACTTGAAACCAACAGAACACTGTAAATCTACTTATACTTCAATAAAAAATTTTTTAATTAAAAAAATTTTAACAATAAATAAATAAAAATAGTAAAACTTGACAAAATTTTTTTAGGCAGGGGGTCATGGGCTAAAACAATTTGACAAACACTGAGATGATAGCAAGGTAACAGCAATAATAATTTGAAACTAGTTTTGAAAATTATTTCCTCTTTTGCCTTCCTGACGACATAGTCTTCATCCTAGTCAGTCAGATTCATTCACTCACTCATATTTGTTATAGAAAAAATGCAAAGGAAATGAATGAGGCAATTATTATTCTGCTCCTGGCATGCAAAATATGATTTTCAGCAAGGCAATATGCTTGAAAGACAGGTTTGTCGGAGAAGCGAGCGTTTCCAATTCCTTTAGCTCTGATGTAGTAGATATCAAGGGCAAAACCTTGCGGGGTGGGGGGGGGTGTTGCGTGGAGTCCCCGCTACGGTCCCCCAGATGAGGGAAGATGGTCCTTGTACACATGACACACGGGTCATGGAGGCCCCTGCTGCAGTAAAGAAGGAGCAGCTGTAAATCGCACTCCCTTTCCAGCCTGGAAGAGCCTAACAAGTGGGGAGGGAGGACCAGAGCAAAGCTGAGGGGTGTTCTTCCCCACCCGTCCCTCCAGTCTGGGGTGGTCAGACAGCGAGGGCAGCCCTGAGGGCATAAGGCGGTCCACGGGACTCCCCATGTGGAGCCCTGGAAGGAGAGCCCAGCGTAAGCATCCCTGAAACAGCCACAGGCCTCAGGAGCCAGAGGACACCTCGCTCAGGACCCCAGCCCCTCACTCATCCACTCCATCTTGGGGAGAAGCCAGGAAGGAAGCAGAACACCAGAGAATCTTGAGACACAGGCAATTTTACCCAAGGAGACTGAGCAGACAGCCCAAGAATAAGTGATGGGAGGATGGTGAGAAGTGGGCACCTTCATACACTGTGGTGGGTTGTAAAATGGTGCAGCTGCTGTGGCAGCTTCTCAGATATCCAACACGGAGTTACTGTGGGATGTGACAATTTCACTCCTAGGTATATACCCAGGAGAAATGAAAGCATAGGTCCCCAAGAAAACCTGCGCAAGAGCATTCATAGCAGCATTATTCATAATAGACCAAAAATGGAGAGAAAACAAATTTATGGTTACCAAAGGGGGTGGGGGAGAAGGAGAAGAGATACATTAGGAGTTTAGGATTAACAGTTACACGTGACTATATACAAAATAGGTGAGCAATAAGAACCTACTGTAGAGCACAGGGAACTATACTCAATATTTTGTAATAACCTATAAGGGAAAAGAATCTGAAAAAGAAGAGATATATATAACGAAATATATGTATAACTGAAAAAGAATATATATAAACAACTGAGTCACTTTGCTGTACACTTGAAACTAACACAACATTGTAAATTAACTAGACTTCGATTTTTAAAAAAATGGAACCCATCCAATTGTCCATCAACTAATAAATGAACAAATAAAATAAGATATGTATTCATCCAATGGAATATTATTTGGCCATAAAAAGGAATAAAGTACTCATATGTGCTACAACATGGATGAACCTTGAAAACATTATACTGAGAAGCCAGTCACAAAAGACCACATATTATACGATTCCATTTTCATGAAGTGTCAAAACAGGCAAATCTATAGAGACAGAAAGTAGATCTGTGGTTGCCAAGAGCTGAGAAAATTGGGCTGAAATGGGGAGTGAATACTAATGGATAGTGTTTATTTTGTACTGAAATTGTTGTAGAATTGATGGTGGTGATGGTTGCACAGCTCTGTAAATATACTAGAAGTCATTGAATTCTACACTTCAAGTGGGTGAATTATGTTTCAGTAAAGTACTTGAAAATAGAAAAAGAAATATAAGAAAAGGAGAATGAAGAAGCAGATGGTTTTGAGGCTGTGTTTTAGAGCAAGTTAGCTAACGCGAACCTTAAAAACTGGACTTCCCTGGCAGTCCAGTGGTTAGGACTCGGTGCTCTCACTGCCACGGGTCGGGGTTTGATACCTGGTCAGGGAACTAAGATCCCACGTGAGGCGCGGCCAAAAAAAAAAAAACCACCTTAAGAGACATACCAGAGACCCTGGGCTTTCATGGCTCCTACCTTTACAGTTTTGCTGCTTGCAGGTCCGTGACATAGTAGCTTTTGTCATTTTCCCGAGTCACAAATCGGAACATCACGTCCTCAAGGGTGTCTTGAGGGAGGAAGTTGCTAGGCTTCTGAGAAGAGCAGACCACCAATATCTGCTCCTCCAAAATGACCCCGTTCTTCTACCTTCATTGTAACATACTCATTCATTTCTATAAGCGATGAACACTTGTTTCTTTGCAGAAAATGACACCCAGAAGAAAGCCAAGTGTGTGTGCTGGTGAAGGGAGTGAAGAGAAATGTGAAAAGGTCTAATTAAAAAGTAGATGCAGGGCTTCCCTGGTGGCGCAGTTGTTGAGAGTCCGCCTGCCGATGCAGGGGACACGGGTTCGTGCCCCGGTCCGGGAAGATCCCACATGCCGCGGAGCAGCTGGGCCCGTGAGCCATGGCCGCTGAGCCTGCGCGTCCAGAGCCTGTGCTCCACAACGGGAGAGGCCACAACAGTGAGAGGCCCACATGCCGCAAAAAAAAAAAAAAAAAAAGTAGATGCAATACATGGATGAACCTAGAGATTATCATAATAAGCAAAGTCTGAAAGAGAAAGACAAATACCATATGATATTGCTTATATATGGAGTCTAAAATACAACACAAATGAACTTATCTACGAAACAGAAACAGACTCACAGACATAGAGAACAAACTTGTGGTTGCCAAGGGGGTGGGGGTGGGAGGATGGATTGAGAGTTTGGGATTAACAGATGCAAACTATTATTTATAGGATGGATAAACAACAAGGTCCTACTGTATAGCACAGGGAACTATATTCAATATCCTGTGATAAACCATAGGGAAAAAGAATATGAAAAAGAATATATGTATGTGTACCTGAATCACTTTTCTGTACACCATAAACTAACACAACATTGTAAATCAACTATACTTCAATTTAAAAAAATCTTTTTTTAAGTAGGTGCTTTAACAGTGGTCCTTCCTGTAAGGAATGGTAAAGGTCTCAGGACATAAATTTCCAAAATGACCATGGTCTGCTTTGATGGAAATACATAAATTGAGAGAAGCAGAAACTGGGAGACCAGGGGCACAGAGACTTAGCAAAACGACAACTCAACAAGAAAACCATGTGCCCTGGGTCTCCCCAAGGCCAGGCACTGTTCAAGGCATGGCAGGACCTGTGGAAATCCAGGTCACCCTGCCGTCCAGGCACTTGCAACCTTAGCTGTAATGTGAGACCCAAACACTAGAAAATTCAAACAGGAATTGAAGGGAGAAAGAGGACTCCAGGAAAGCAGTAGAATAGAGGTTACAAGGCAGGATGTGATTAACTGCCCAATGAATTGCGTGTCTGTATACAGCTGGAGGAGTTCTGAGGTGGGAGAAGTTATTGCAGGGCCTGCACAGAAAGAAGAGGCCATTTGAACAAGACAAATGCAAGAGGCCTTAAGAAGACTGGCCTGGAGAAAGACAAATATATGATATCACTTATAAGCAGAATCTTAAAAAATGATACAAATGAACTTATTTACAAATTGGAAACAAACTCACAGACATAGAAAGCAAACTTACAGTTACCAAAGGGGAAAGGGGGGATAAATTAGGAGTATGGAGCAAACAGACACACACTACTATATATAAAATAGGTAAATAACAATGACCTATGTGTAGCCCAGGGAACTATATTCAACGTCTTGTAATAACCTATAATGGAAAAGAATCTGAAAAAGAATATGTGTGTGTGTGTGTGTGTGTGTGTGTGTAACTGAATCACCTTTGACCGCACATCTGAAGCTAACACAACATTGTAAATCAACTGTAGTTCAATTTTTTTTAATGGTTTAAAAAAAAGAGAAAGCAGGGAGGAAAAAAAAGAGGGACATTTTAAAAGACATTAAACATGAGAAATGATTAACAAAATTAAAAAAGAGTATTGTTTTAAAAAAAAGGAGACTGGGACTTCCCTGGTGGCGCAGTGGTTAAGACTCTGCACTCCCAATACAGGGGGCCTGGGTTCGATCCCTGCTAGGGGAATTAGATCCCGCATGCATGCCGCAGCTGAAGATCCCATACACTCCAGCTGAGACCCGGTGCAGCCAAATAAATAAATAAATAAATATTTTTTAAAAAAGAAGACTGGCCTGGAAACGTTTTGCCGTTTGACACTTTTTAATTGAACTTGTCTTTCCCGTTGCAGGTTCAGTTCCTTCTCGTGGACCCCGGGATCTATTTTGCAGCCTGGATTCTCTGGTCACTTGTGAGCTGGTCACCTCTTGACAGGGAGAGGAAGAGCTGAGGGGGAGAAGGACTTGTATGAGTTCCAGCACTCCCCCATCAAAGCTTACTGCTGTCTCCCCACCATCGTCCATCTCCCCCCCACCCCCAGGACGGCCAAGCTAGCATCCCTTTGACTTCCCACCACGCTGGCCAAGCTCCTAGCGACTTGAGTCAGACTCCCCATCAGTCTTTATGAGATTGGTAAAACCTAGCCTCATTGCATGATTCCTGCTGGAAAATGCAATGAGAAGTGCCCGGTGGCCTTGAGAAGGCAGCGCTGCTATCTTAGTCCTTAGATGAATGGTCAGCCTCACATCCCTGGAGGAAGGCCACGCCCATGGCCGGGAGCCTGAGGCTGGGTCTGAATCAGCCTACTGGGGAGACACACAGGGAAGCAAAGGAAAGGAATTACCTGCTCGGACTTTCACGTGATTTTTTTTTTTAATTCATTTTTTTTGGCTGTGTTGGGTCTTTGTTGCTGCACGCGGGCTTTCTCTAGTTGCGGCACACGAGCTTCTCACTGCGGTGGCTTCTCTTGTTGCAGAGCACGGGCTCTAGACTCACAGGCTTCGGTAGTTGTGGCACACGGGCTTAGTTGCTCTGCGGCATGTGGGATCTTCCCCGACCAGGGCTTGAACCCGTGTCCCCTGCGTTGGCGGGTGGGTTCTTAACCACTGCACCACCAGGGAAGTCCCTTTCACATGCTTTTTTAACCTTCTTGATAAGCCTTCAAGTTAGATAAAATTATTCACATTTTATAGTTGTAGAAACCAACTTAGAGTAATTCACCGGTGAATTTGTGAATTTGAGTTATGCCTGCAGGTCTGTCTGATCCCCCAAACACTGCTCTTTCCATTTTTTTACACTGCCCTGCACTGAGTCACAGCCCATCAGACCTCATCTTCTGACTCTGCCAAAGAAATCAATAAAAATGATCGTTATGATTATTATAACACCAGTGATTTTGCTCTGGGCCAGATGCTATACCAGAAACTCCACTTGTATTATTGTCAAACTTTAAAAAAGAAACTTGTCAAGGAGTAATCACTATTCCCACGTTACTGCCGAGGAGAGGGAGGATTGTATCAGCGAGATCAGGCAAGGCTGAACACAAAATCTCACTAGCTTCACAAAATCCACATCATTCCTCACTCATACTAACATCCAACAGGGCTTAGCCAAGGCTTCACTCTACTCACTCACTCAAGGTCCCAGGTTGATGGAGATTTTGCCGTCTTGTAGAATCACCATTTAGAACACAGCCTTCCTCATAATCGGGCAGCAAAAGTCAAGCACGGTGAACTCATACCTATTCTTCTATGCTTCAGCACAGAAGAACTAACTCCCACCAAAATGCAAGGAAGTAGACTGGGATGGGTGTAAGAGCACTTGGATATTTGGTGAGCATTGAATGTCACTGCCACAAGTCTCAAGTAGGTTAAGAATATTGTGGGAGTTCCTTGGTGGTCCAGGGGTTAAGAATCCGCCTTCCAATGCAGGGGACGCGGGTTCAATCCCTGGTTGGGAAACTAAGATCCCACCTGCCACAGGGCAACTAAGCCCACACGCTGCAACTACAGAGTCCACACACTCTGGAGCCTGCGCACCACAACTAGAGAGAAGCCCGCAACCCGCAACGAAAGATCTCGCATGCCGCAACTAAGACACAGCACAGCCAAATAAATAAATAAAATTTAAAAGAAAAAAAAGTATATTGTTCTAAGCCACAGAGCTCAGACTTGAAACTGGTCTGTGTCTCTCCAAAGTTCATGACCCATGTGGAATTCAGAAAGGTAACTGCTCTAAATCCATCAGAATTGCTAGATGGGTCCCTCCAATGAGGATCTAGTGTCTGGCAGGAACACCCAGGGCAGCAGGAAGCTGTAAATGTTCTTACTGATCTCCATCATGGACTTGCGCGATGTCCCAGAGACCTCCTGATTTCTCTCAACCTTCCAGCATGGGGTGCTTTCCTCGGCAGATTTATCCCAGCCTCGTGGACCTGCATTTATTTCTGGGCTGCGTTGCCCCTGCAGGCAAAAAGTTTTATGCTGCTCGTTTCTTCATTTGTACATTGCTATCTCACCCCATTCTACAAAGATGTCCTGTAGCATAACCCAAAAATGCCTAGAAAATAAGTTTAAAAAATTAATCTGTGAGAAAATAAGCACTGAGAAAAATAAAGATGGGAACAATGAGATGAAGTTAAGGATGATGACGTTGTACAAAGTGCGTACTGTTGGTTCTACGAGCTTGCTTGGGTCAAGTCAAACATGTTTTCTGAGCTTCCAGGCAGCCCATAAAAGAAGGAAACAGAGAGTACATAATCCATAAATACCTATAACACTAAAATTCAGCCAAATATTCAGGGGAAGCTCAGCTATTCCTGGTACTCATACCTGATAGAAATCTTCCCATGCATCTACCCAAAGAGAATACAGCAAGAGAGAGACAGAGTACCTGTGTGTATGTGTGTGTGTGGCGGGGGAGCGGGGGCGGGGCTGTAAAGGCAATTCCAGAAAATAAAGGGCATAGCAGGGGCTTCCCTGGTGGTGCAGTGGTTAAGAACCCGCCTGCCAATGCAGGGGACACGTGTTTGAGCCCTGGTCCAGGAAGATCCCATATGCCGCGGAGCAGCTAAGCACGTGCGCCACAACTACTGAGCCTGTGCTCTAGAGCCTGCGAGCCACAACTACTGAGCCCCTGTGACCCACAACTATTGAAGCCCGTGTGCCTAGAGCCCACAACAAAGACAAGCCACCAGAATAAGAAGCCCGCACACTACAACGAAGAGTAGCCCCTGCTCACTGCAACTAGAGAAAGCCCTCACAGAACAACAAAGATACAACGCAGCCAAAACTAAAATAAATGAATATATAAATGTATAAATAAATAAATAATAATACTTTTTTTTAAATGCATTGAAATCCTAAGTGGAAGAGTAAACATATGCTTTCATTTTTGGGTCCCTCTGAAACCCACCGAAAACAACAATAAATGAATTTTTGAAGACATCCACCCACGAAGACAGAAAGAAATCTCCGGATCAAAATTTTAGAAACCGGAAAGCAGATGAATGAGTGAGAACTGATTTAGAACATTCAAGAACACTGAATCCTTAGCTAGCAGTAGGGAGAGTCAAGAAGCACCCAAATTACGCTGCACAACCCCTAAAACATTTGGAGATGTCCAATACCTCTGGAACTGGGCGTAAAAGTGGGACTAAAAATAGGGTTAATAGAAAGACCATAGGAAAGCAAACAACCGGATGCCCTCCCAAATTCCACACAGTCTGGGACCACTCCGCCCCTCACCCAGCAGAAACCTGGAGGCTTGTTCTTTGAAGAGGATAATATAATACAGTCTCTGGGTCAGACATACCAGGCACAGTCCAAGCACTTCCAACCAAGAAGTGGTTCAAGTGCACATCTGCAAATAGAACTCTGAGGCTCACAGATTACTGTCAGCTGCGTGCAAATACTCGAAGCCAGAGATTGGAAAGGTCTTCTCCGGGGAAATTCCCAAAGATGCTGACGTTGGAGGTTCCGCAGTGGAATAGCCCAACCAGATCAGCCTATGTTGAATACCATTCACAGTGTCCAAACTGCCTATCAGTTTTGCAGCCTCACTACAGATTTTGTGTGAAAAATGAAGGATTACCAGACATCAGAGGAAAGAATCCAACTTGAACGCCAGACACCAAATCAGAGAAAAGCAAATTAGAAGACCATGCAAGGAAAATAACATCAAGACAAACTATCACATTTGCAACTACATGGATGCAACTAGAGACTGTCATACTAAGTGAACTAACTCAGAAGGACAAAGACAAATACCATATGATATCGCTTACGTGTGGAATTTAAAATAGAACACAAATGAACATATCTACGAAACAGAAACAAACTTGTGGTTGCCAAGAGGGAAGGGGGTGGGAGAGGGTTGGATAGGAAATTTGGAATCAGCAGATGGAAACTATTTATAGAGAATGAATAAGCAACAAGGTCCTACTGTAGAGCACAGGGAACTATATTCAATATCCTGTGATAAACCATAATGGAAAAGAATATGAAAAAGAATGTATATATATGTATATATATATATATATATGCATAATTGAGTCACTTTGCTGTACAGCAGTAATTAACACAACACTGTAAACCAACTACGCTTCAACAAAATTAATTTTTAAACAAAGAAAGAGTAAATACGTTGGACCACACATTCTCATTTCTGAATCAAGACTGTGCTTTGCTGCTTGAAGGGACCTAGGAATAATTAGACTAGTCACAGGACCACCTGAGTTTTTATCTAAGCCACGGAGAGGATCTCCCCACTGAGAACATTTTAAGAGGCAGTGGAAAATAAAATGAAGTTGCATCTTCATTGTGCCACCCTAGCCCCTCTCTCTCCCTGGATCCAGCCAGGACTCAGGAACAGACAAGCCCAAGCTTCCCTCCTGGCTTGCTGGAACACCTAAACTAAAGCCCTCAGCAGCCATGTAAGAAATCCTACTACGCTAAGTCCCCCATGCTGTGAGGAAGCTCAAACTAGTGTATTCAGAGAGACCTAATGAAGAGGGAGAGATGCCCAGCCAGCCTCTAGCTTTTCCTTCCCCTCACTCTTCCAGATCCAGCCACTGTTTTACTGGAACAGCAGGACAGACCTCCATCCAAAATTGCCCAGCTGAGCCCTTACCAAATTTCTGACCCAAGGAAAACATGAGAGATAATAAAATAATTTTTGTTTTAAAAAAAATGAAGCTGCATCCTGATTACATCCCTTTATTCATGCTGTTCAACACGCTGATTACAAAAATTATTAACACCCATGCTATGGACAACTAAACAGTGCTTACAGAGAATGAGGACTCACATGGAAGATCTCCAAGACGTATTATTATGTGGGGGAAAAGCTAGTTGCAAAACAACGCTTAAAGCATAGTTATGTTTATGTGCTAAGAAAAATACCTATACAGGTGTGTGTGTGTGCCCGTGTATCTGTGCGTGTGTACGTGTGTGAGATAGAACAACTCTCTGCTCCCTCCACCCCCTTTGCTCAGTCCCGTCCTCACTCCAAGTGGGAAAGGGGTCTTTCAGTTCAACAGCACGCCAAAGTCGTGTATGAAAGGTGATCAGTAGCACAGGAGAGATTTGCCTGGCCAGTAGGTGCTCTTCTCTGAAGGACAGAAGGACATCACCCACCATTGCCAGGCAAGGATGCAGGAATGGGTCTCCCAGGTTTGCACTTAGAGTTGGTAGCAAATGAAGCATCCTGACCGAGAAGCAGAAAAGGAAGGAGGGCGGGGGACGGGATGGATGGACATTCCCCCTCGCGGGCTGAGCTGAAAGACCCCCAAATGGGAACAGCAAGGAAATCTTTTGCATCATCCTCTGGACTTGGATGTCAGGGATCAGCTAACAGCAATCCTGTGGTCCTTCAGGCAATAGCCTACATGCACACTCTCCAGGCACAGGGCACAAAAAATGACCTTCAGATGGGAAGGTTCAGGGAGGGACACAGAGGACACACAGTCCTCTACTAACAGTGGTCACAGTGGGGCAGTAGGTTTGGGACAAGAAAGTAGAGATGGGCCCAGGAAGGAAACTTTCACTCTTCATCCTATGTTTACATTGCTGTAGGAGTTACAGCAAATATGTGAGCATGGGTTGCTTGCATGGCTTTTGCTGCATGGTAAATTTGAATCAATAAATCAGAGGCTGCAAGGAGGAAAGAAGGGGGGGATAAAAGTGGGAGATTGGGATTGACATATATACACTACTATATATAGAGGACAACTAATAAGAACCTACTGTGTAGCACAGGGAACTCTATTCAGTGCTCTGTAATGACTGATATGGGAATGGAGTCTAGAAGAAAGTGGATGTATGTATATGTGTGAAAGAATCACTTTGCTGTACAGCAGAAACCAACACACCATTGTAAATCAACTGTACCTCAATTTAAAAAATTAATAAAAAAATAAATTGGAGGCTGCAGGGTCCTTCCGTGGCTGTCCTCTGGCTTCTAAGAGGCTGAGCTTTTTTTTTTTTTTAACATCTTTATTGGAGTATAATTGCTTTACAATGGTGTGTTAGTTTCTGCTTTATAACAAAGTGAATCAGTTATACATATACATATGTTCCCATATCTCTTCCCTCTTGCATCTCCCTCCCTCCCACCTCCCTATCCTACCCTTCTAGGTGGTCACAAAGCACCGAGCTGATCTTCCTGTGCTATGCGGCTGCTTCCCACTAGCTACCTATTTTACATTTGGTAGTGTATATATGTCCAGGCCACTCTCTCACTTTGTCACAGCTTACCCTTCCCCATCCCCATATCCTCAAGTCCATTCTCCAGTAAGTCTGTACTGGCCATTCCAGCCAAGCAAGGCTTAAACGTTGAGGTGTCTCTGAGATCACAGCAGCGTTCCTTAGGGCAGAGTTGAGTCTGGGAGAAATCTGACACGGTAGTAACCGGGGCACTGCTGTGCCGTGCATCTCTACCACACAGCATCAGGACTGGAGGTGGCTGCCAAGAAGGAGCAGGAGCCAAGGAACCGCCACCACCCACAGCTGGAATTGGGTCCTCTCGGCAGCCCCCCACCCCATGCCCACTTTCAGAATCAGCCAGCGTGGAAGACTACAGAAAGCCACATCCCTTCCTCCCTCTGGAAAGAGACTTGCCCCCAGGAATGCTGCCCTCTCCCCCCTGGCACTTTCACAGTCAATAAGCAAATGCTGCCGAGGTTGAAAGACCTTCCCTGGTGAGGGTCCCACTCAGCTTTCCGATGAATGTGGGTTCCATACACCTGGCGGCTAAATTAATTCCATGGTACTGAGCTCCAGCACTGAGGGGTAGGCCAATTAATCTCTTTGATGAAATTCCCTTCAAAAAGTCCTATATCTCAGAGGAACGATTGAGACTGCTCTAAATTATATTAATCTTAGAAAATCATGTATTTAGCAAAAGGTAGAATTTCAAGACCATTCAATCATAAGAGAACATTAGCGTGGCACTTTGGAAAGCAGTCTGACAGAACCCCTGAAGGTTAAATATACGGTTATCATATGACCTAGCAATCCCACTCCTAGGTTATATACCCAAAAGAAATTAAAACATAAATTCACACAAAAATTTGTAACTGAATGCTCATAGCAGTGTTACTCTGATGAGCCGAAAAGTGGAAACAGCCCAAATGCCCAGTAAAGGATGAACGGATAAATAAAAATGTGGTCCATCCACATAATGGGATATCATTCAACCACAAAAAGGGATGAAGTTCTGACACATGCTACAACGTGGATGAACCTTGAAAACAAAAGGCTGACAGAAGCAAGACACAAAAGGCCACATAGCATATGATTCACTTATATGAAATGTCTGGAATAGGCAAATTTACACAGATATGGACACACACTGGCCTCCAGGGAATAGGAGGGAGGGGAGGGTTGGAGGATGATGGCTGAACGGTGAAGCGTATCTTTTATTTTTAATTTTTTTTAACTGAAGTATAGTTGGTTTACAATGTCATGTTCGTTTCAGATGTACAGCAAAGTGATTCCATTATATATATATATTCTTTTTCAGATAATTTTCCCTTATAGGTCATCACAAAATATTGAGTATAGTTCCCTGTGCTATACAGTAGGCCCTTGTAGATTATCTATTTTATATATAATAGTTTGTGTATGTTAATCCCAAACTCCTAATTCATCCCTCCCCACAACCGAAGAGTATCTTTATGGGTGATGAAAATGTTCTAAAATTGACTCTGAGGCTGGTTGCACAACTCAGCCAATATACGAAAAACCATTTAACTGTACGCTTTAAATGAGTGAATTGTATGATGTGCGAATTATTTCTCAATAAAGCCATCTAAAAAAAAAAAAAGGAGAGGGAGAGAGAGATCTTTAAAATAAGGTCCAGCTCACTCTCTGGACTCAAGATAGTTTTCCTCAGATCTCAGCTACAAGGAAACCCAAGAGTTTTGTCATTCATTTGTTCCTTCAACAAATATACATAAAGCCCCACGTAAGTGCCAGGCACTGAGGCGGCACTGAGGACGCAGCGGTGAACCGGGCAGACCACGGTGCTGCCAGGGGAGCTTCCACCGTGTCAGGGGAGGCAGGCAGTCATGGACAAGAAACACGACTGTGAGATGGTGATAAGGAAGGTGAAGAAAAACAAATCAGGCCAAGGGGGGAGGGGCAAAGAGGGCGTGGCCTCGTCCTTCTCAAGGTGGTCAGGGCATGTCCTGGACCAGGTGCTGTTTGAACAGAGGCCTGAAGGGAACAGCTCACGCAGGAGACCCTGCAGCCGAGGGAACTGCAGTTCCTCACACAGCGGAGTGTTTCCTTCTAACCTTCATAGTCCTTATGTGGAGCTAGGGCACCAGAGGCTGAGGTACCCCATCAATGGCAAATCTGATACACCCCCAGTTATCAAAGGGGGGGTGGGGAAGTAGGGGTGGAGTTGTGTGAATTCAGCTCCCCAAAACAAACGGAATACCTTCTTTTCTTTCTTTTTTTTTTAACTGGAATAGAGTTGATTTACAAGGTTGTGTTCGTTTCTGCTGTACAGCAGAGTGATTCAGTGATACACATATATATACATTCTCTTTCTATATTCTTTTCCATTATTATGGTTTATCATAAGATACTGAATATAGTTCCCTGTGCTCTGCAGTAGGACCTTGGTGTTTATCCATTCTCTATATAATAGCTTGCATCTGCTAACCCCAAACTCCCACTCCCTCCCTCCCTCGACCCCCTCCCCCTTGGCAACCACCGGTCTGTTCTCTATGTCTGTGAGTCTGTTTCTGTTTCATAGGCAGGTTCCTTTGTGTACGACTTTAGATTCCACATATAAGTGATATCATATATGAATACTGTTCTTTTCTTCTCTCTCCCTTCTCCACAGCCAGCTTCCATTCCTCCAAGAAGTGTTTGTTCATTAACCCTGGAAAGAAGAGAAGAGCTTTCCCAGAGGAGGTCTGCCTGTGGAGGGCAATGAAGGATTTGGTTCACTGCTGGCCCTTTTTCGGGGCATCTGACCCCAAAGGCACAAAAGAAAGGCCATGGTTAAAAGGAGGTGTGTGTGAGCCCTTCCTGCTGACTCTCAGGGTCCCAGCAACCCACCCTTGATGCGGGGCTCAGTATACATGAGTGTACACACTGTGCTAGGAATTCCAGCACCAGGAAAAGGAAGGCGACGCAACAGTTTAACACTCACTGCAGTATGCCATCTAACAAAACGTTCAGTTAGAGTTTATTTTACCAGAAATAAATCAGTTTATATGGACAGCCCTGTCACTCCTCTCTAGACAGGTCCCCAGAGTCTGGATTATGGGCCCCTGAGCAAAGGAAACTTTCCACATATGGGAGAGATGAGGGCTGGTCATTACTGGAAGGGGAGGCACGGCAGAGAAACGTCTTCCCAAAGCTCAAGCTCTCCTTTCACTGTAAAAGTTTGTGGGGGAAGAAAGGGCAAATCCATGTAGACAGGAAGTAGCTGAGTGGTTGCCTGGGGCTGAGAACAAGGATTAACTGCACACAGGCACAAGGGATCTCATGGGGAGGAATGAAAAACTGAAACCGGATTATGGTAATGGTTGCACGACTCAGTAAATTTACTAAAAATTGAGTGAATTCTATGACATTGGAAATTATTTTTTTAAGTTTGCATGAGATGAAAAGATAAATTTGGGGGCAGGGGTGGCAGTTTTAAAACATGGCAGAGGGCTTCCCTGGTGGCACAGTGGTTGAGAGTCCGCCTGCCGATGCAGGGGACACAGGTTCGTGCCCTGGTCTGGGAGGATCCCACATGCCACAGAGCGGCTGGGCCCGTGAGCCATGACTGCTGGGCCTGTGCGTCTGGAGCCTGTGCTCCGCAACGGGAGAGGCCACAACAGTAAGAGGCCCACGTACCGCAAAAAAAAAAAAAAAAAAAAAAAAAACCCATGACAGAACATTTTCAGCAACATAGATGGACCTAGAGATTAGGGATTACCATACTAAGTGAAGTAAGTCAGAAAGAGAAAGACAAATATCATATGATATCGCTTATATGTGGAATCTAAAATATGACGCAAATGAACTTATTTACAGAACAGAAATAGACTCACAGACATGGAAAACAAACTTATGGTTACCAAAGGGGAAAGGGGGTGGAGGGATAAATTAGGGGTTTGGGATTAAAGTATACACACTACTGTATATAAAATAGATAACCAACAAGGACCAACTGTATAGCACAGGGAACTCTACTCAATACTCTGTAATGAGCTATAATGGAAAAGAAACTGAAAAAATATATATATTATATATAAGAATATATATTATATGTATATATATATAACTGAGTCACTTTGCTGTACACCTGAAACTAACACAACATTGGAAATCAACTATACTTCAATAAAATAATTTTTTATTATGCATTGGATAAAGGAAAAGATAAAAATAAATAAAAGAGAGCAGAAAATTCTTCGACGTTTCTCTCATTGAGAGGTGGCGTCTATGTCCCTTCCCCTTTAACCTGGGCAGGTTTCTGACGGCGTCGACTGGCAGAGGAACCTGGCAGTGATACTGTGTGACCTCTGCCTTGTTTTCTGGGACCCTCCCCAGAGGCCCCAAGCTGGGAGGAGGTCCAGAGTAGGTGCTCCAGGCAGCAACCCCAGCTGAGCCAGCGTGCAGGTCACCCCCACCCAGGCTCAAGTGAAGAAGCCTTTCCAGAAGACTCCAGACCCCAGGCATTCAAATCTTCCCAGCTGATGACCGAGACATCGTGGAGAAACAAGCTGTCCTTGCAGGGTCCCCCTCAAATTCCTGACCTGCAGTTTGTAGGCTACGGCTGCTAACAAGGTAGCAACCGCAGGTCTGCTGAGGGGGCTGACTGGAGCCCTCGAGGCTGGGGCAGGATGTCCAAGTCCATCACAGACAAAACTCCGCTCAGCACCTGGTATGGCAGGTTCTCCAGCCCCTGCTCAGAAGGGATTCCTCCTATACCTGCCACCCAGCATCTTCGTCAGCCCTCGAGCCCATGAGCCAATGAGCATCTCCAAAACAAAAAGGAATTGAAAAAAAATTGAGCATCTCCATGGGACTTTGCTGTGGTCCAGTGGCTAAGGCTCCACGCTCCCACTGCAGGGGGCCCAGGTTCGAATCCTGATCAGGGAACTAGATCCCAAATGCCGCAACTAAAGAACCTTCATGCTGCAACAAAGATCAAAGATCTAGTATGCTGCAACTAAGACCCTGCACAGCCAAATTAATTAATTGTTTTTAAATGAGAATCTCCACTTCCCTCCCCACCTTAGCCTCCTTTGGCTGCAACCAGCATGAAACAGTCAACCACACAATAAAGGATCTCTTTGTCATCATTTTCTAGCAACTGCTCCTACACCAGGGGCTGAGACAGACAGACGAATACATGGTGGTCCTCACCTTTGAAGGGCTCACAGTCTAATGGGAAGGACAGATACATCATCTTTGTCATTATATACCAACTTCTATCATTATTTTAACATCCATCTTCCCCACTGGACTCTCAACTCCTCAAGGAACTGGGTCTCCTCTGTTCACTTCGTTATTCCCAGAAGGCACTTGATAAATATTTACTGAGTGATTGTATTGAATTGCCAAGTAATAATCTCTTCAACAGAGGTCCAAACAAGATCCTGAGCAAACGATGGGTGATGACGTTCCTAAAACAACCTAATCCAATGGGCAGAGGCTCAGAGGAGAAATGAAACACCTAGAACAGAGGGAGCAGTATGGGTCCCTCCCAGGAGCAACTCACTGGCTCCCTCTTACTGAGACAAGCTACAAGCTCCCTGGGCTCTGTTTCACCCTCCTATGGGCTTTGTGACCTAGAGAAACAGCCCAGAGCCACCTGGACATCAGTAGTACCAATAACAATTGATGCTCGCTTACACCAAGTTCAGGGAACAGAGCTCCCAAACCACGAATGTATCCCCGCTTTGTTTTCAGTTGTAACAAACCCATCTATTTCCTACCAGTTGTATAAAGAACTTCTTGTTTTTCATTCTAAAACGCCAACTGTTTCAAGCTTTGGGAAACCTCTCTGTCCAGCCCCCCAGATCTTGGTGCACAAAGTCAGATTTGTGAGTTTATAATTCCCCATCCTTTACCCTGCCGGCCACAATCTCCTGAAACCAGAGCAGCGTCAGGCTCACAGCCTGAGCTCAGATCACAGGCTTTGGACTCTCCCTCGCCATCATTTTCATTTTTGTGCTGAATTTTATAGAACTTGTCATGTCAAAGAGGAGGAGGGCAGCCTCAGATGAGAGCAGGGGAGACACACATTTGCAGGCCAGCGAGCACGTGCTCAGCCAGGGGGCAGAGGTGAGCAGGGCCCCCGCGTGAGAACCCAGTTGGAGCCAATTCTTACCAGGTCCCGCAGACCCCAGTGGCAAAGACAACAACGCCGCCACTCAGCCTGGGCTGCCACCTCTGACTTTAGTCTGCCGTCGGTATATCTGCCCGCTGTAATTAGATCACTGGAGACCTCGCCAATGAAAAAGACATTCATCCCGGCCTCTTATCACTCCCCAGGACTCTCACCTGCCTTCTTAACCCCTGAATCTGGCCTCCCCTCTGGGCTCCCAGTGAGTAAGCAGAGGCCAGGAGATAGTTCCTTCCGAGGAGCGCTTCCTCTTACTCTTGGCTCCACAGGGAAAAATCTTTCTTTCCTATTTTGCTGACTTTTTTTTTCCTTTTTCCCTAAAATTTTTAAAAGATTTCTCTCCTAAAAGAAATTCTAGGTGGAAAATGTGGAACGCTCAGGAAAAGTTCAAGGAGCTTGTGAATCCTACAGCCTCATATGAGACTTTCTTTTGCTTTTCTTTCGTGTCTTTGGTTTGTAAACTGAGTCATTGGATGGCTTTGTTCTCCTGGGGAAACTCATGACTCTTCATCCCAGCTTGCCTGCCCCACTCGTGAAAGCAGCTTTTCTGCCCCTTTTCCTGTTTGCCCGTTTCTGTTCCCCTCTAACCTTGAAAGAACATAATTATAGGAATGAGATCACTAGGCAATTTAACCTAACTCCTAAGTTAGGTTCTCCTGAATGCTCACCATGCCAGTCTAACCTGTTGATTCTTTTCCTAGAAAGAATGACCAGCTCTCTCCCTGCAACAGCTCCCTTAGCAGTCCTGCAGGCAGATCATATTGGCAAGATAATATCTGAAGAGAGAGTCAGCCAGTCTGCACACAGTGGAGAAGAATGCAAAACCCAGCCTCCTGCCTCAATGATTCCCTGAGATTCTCCCCTTTTTTTCTCTTTAAAAACGGTCATGGCTGAGCAGAATCTTGGGAGTTGGTCTTAGGAAAGGAGTCCATCCTCTCCCCAGATTGCCAGCTTTTCTGATTAAAGCACCTTTCCTGTCTACTGACACTTGCCTCTCGATTACCGGCTTTTGAGCGGTGAGCAGCTGAAGCTGAGTTGGGTTCCACTCAGACTGAAAGCAAGGGTCGCCCTCTGGGGCAGGAGCGGTGAAGGCTCCAGGATGGACCTGGATCCGCTAGCCCAGATGGCTTGAACTCTCTGGACCTCAGTTTCCTCACTGGAAAGTGATGTCAACTTCACAGGGTTTTGAGTGGATTAAACAAGATGACAGTGCCATCCCCATACCTAATGAATGCTCAGTGAAAGTTATCTCCCTCCCTCTTTTATGGCCCCACCTCCATCCCCCAATTATGCAGCCAAAGCCGCAAAACAGACGTAAACTCATTCAAGGTGCAGAAGTGTCTATCTGAGCAGGTGATTTTCACCACAGGTCCCCCCAGATCTGAGCACACAGAGGTGTGCCTGCTTCGAGTTCCAGGGAGAGGGTGCCTGGCAGCAGGGGAGCCTTGAATTGAGCAAAAGGGAGTTCTGGTGGGCTGGGAAACTTCTCCACTTTGCCAGTTTGAGTTATAACGTGACAGTGAGAACTTGAGAGTCATAGTCAAGAAGGTGGATGCAGGTGCACACAGATTTGGGCGAGAAGAGGGGCATCCTTCAGAACAAATGTTCATCTCAGAGGCACTCTCTCCAGAAATAATTCCAAAGTTTAGCTTTTAAAAAAAGTGAGCATAGGAGCTTAATGTTACATAATTTATGAAGGGCAATTTTGTCGTATGCAGCAAAATCCTTTAAAATATGTATGTACTTTGACCCAGCAATTTCACTTCCAAGAATTTATCCCAAAGACATAGTGATGCCAGATGCAATGTAGGGACCTTGTCTGACTTCTGCTTCAAACAGACTAACTAAAAAGACATTTGTGAGATGACCAAGAAAGTTTGACTTCCGGCTCGATATTTGATAATATTCAGAAATCATTATTATTTTTTCATTAACTAAAGTGCATACTTTATTCAGATTGCCTTAGGTTTTTCTCATTCTTTTAATGTATTCTATTTTATTGTTAACTGTGGTAAAATACACATAACATAAAATGTGTCACCTTAACCATTTCGAGGTATGCAGTTCCGTGACATCAAGTACATTACACTGTCGTGCAATCATCACCACCATCCTTCCCCAGAACTCTTTTCATCTTGCAAAACTGAAACTCTAGACCCATTAAACCTTCATTCCCCCTCCCCCAAGCCCCAGGCAACCACATTCTACTTTCTGTCTCTATGAATGTGGCTATTTTAGGTCCTCATGTTAAGTAGAATCCTACAGTGTTTGTCTTTTGTGACTAACTTATTTCACTTAGCATAATGTCCTCAAGGTTCATCCGTATTGTAGGATGTGTCAGAATTTCCTCGCTTTTTTTTAAATTTATTTATTTATATATTTTTTTTAAATTTTTGGCGTGGTGGGTCTTTGTTGCTGCTCGCAGGCTTTTTCTAGTTGCGGTGAGCAGGGGCTACCCTTTGTTGCGGTGCACAGGCTTCTCATTGCTGTGGCTTCTCTTGTTGCGGAGCACGGGCTCTAGGTGCGCGGGCTTCAGTAGTTGTGGCTCGCGGCCTCTAGAGCGCAGGCTCAGTAGTCGTGGCACACAGGCTTCGTTACTCCACGGCATGTGGCATCTTCCCAGACCAGGGCTCGAACCCATGTCCCCTGCATCGGCAGGTGGATTCTTAACCACTGCGCCACCAGGGAAGTCCCAGAATTTCCCTGCTCTTTAAGGCTGAATAATATTCTATTTAGGATTCCTGGACCCAATTCCAGTGTGTGGGAGGGAAGTTTCCTCCACACCAATAATGAGCCATTCTTAGGACACTAGCTGTGTGTGTCCTACTGAGACAGGAAGGAAGGGGCAGGGCACAGCCATTAAAAGAAAGAATGACCTAATCATTAAGAACAGGACAAGATAAAAATGGGTTAGAACAAACTAGGCCCGAGATGGCAGAAGATTTAACCTCCAATAGCCTCAGTATACTCATTGTAATACATTAACGTCTAAGTGACACACCCACAGGAGCCATGACAGTTCCCAGGCCAACCATAAAAGGTCAAAAAGTGGGTGGTGGCCCAATTCCTTGAAATCCCCACTCCTTCCCCAAAATAGTTGGAATACTCCTCCCACTCATTAGCCTATGAAATTACCCAGCCCTATAAAAACTAACCACCCTCACACCTTCAGGCTGCTCTCACTTTCCCAGGTGACCCCATGCCCTGGGGCCACCTCTCACCTTCTGAGATGGCCCACACTCTGTCTATGAAGTGTGTATCTCTCTAAATAAATCTGCTTTCACTTTACTATGGTTCGATCTTGAATTCTTTCCTGCAAGAAGCCAAGGACACTCACTTGGCAGCCCATCCCAGGGACTCACCCGAGACCTGGGACATGACCATCCTCTTGGGCCCCATTTTTTCTACAGCACTACAATTCAGCTCCATTACCTACCTGGAGACGGCATCAGATTCCACGGGTCCAGGGCTCGGTCCTTTGCGACTGCCCTCCCTCCTGCTTCAGACACCAATCACAAGTCGAGTCTATCGCCTGTGCTTCTGACCAACTGGCTTAAATCAGAGGTTCCCATGACCCCCTCCCCCTTTGGATTCAATTAATTTGCTAGAGCAGCTCACAGAACTCACAGGAACATGTTACGTACTGGATTACCAGTTCATTATAAGAGGATATAACTCAGGAACAGCCAGATGGAGGAGAGGCACGGGGCAAGGTGTGGGGAAAGGGGGCTGAGCTTCCATGCCTTCCCCAGGCATGCCACTCTCTCCGAATCTCCATGTGTTCACCAACCCGAACCCAGTCCTTTCAGGGTTTTTATGGAGGCTTCATTATGTAGGCATGATTGATTAAACAATTGGCCCTTGGTAACTGATTCAACCTTCAGCTCCTCTCTCCTCCCAGGAGGTCAGTGGGGTGGGACTGAAAGTTCCAACACTCCTATCATGTGGTTGGTTCTCCTGGCGAACAAGATGGGTCCAAGTCACCTCATTAACATAACAGAAGACAGCTTTATCACTCTCATCTCTTGGGAAATTTCAAGAGTTTTGGAAGCTTTGTGCCAGAAACTGGACCAAATATATTTTGTTATTATAAGTCACAATATCACATATTCCATAGTATGTATACACCACATCTTATTTATCCATCCATGCGTCAGTGGACTCTTGGGCTGCTTCCACCTCTTGACAGCTGTGAATAATGCTGCTGTGAACATGGGTGTGTAAATATCTCTCTGAGATCCTGCTTTCAATTCTTTTGAATTATTACTAATTTTGATAATGGAATTGTGGAGATGTTACTAAAACAAGAAAGAGTCCTAATCTCTTAGACATACATTCTGAAGTATTTTTGGAAGAAATTGAAACCATGCACCTCAGATTGGGACTTGAAGCCATGTGCCAGGACTCGAATGTGGCCAAAACCCTAATTGGGACTTGAAGCCACATGGCCGGGACTTGAACCCGGCCAAAACCCACGGTCTACCAACTGAGATCACACACCTGGTTTCAGGACTTAATGAAGCTCAGGTTCTTGATGTCTCGTAGCAGAAAGAATTCAGTGAGAGACAAAGTGATCGGTAACAAGTGGATTTATTCAGAGAGAAACACACTCCACAGACAGAGTGTGGGCCACCTCAGAAGGTGAGAAAGGAACCAGGGTATGGGGTTGTCAGTTTTTACAGGGCTGGGTAATTTCATAGGCTAATGGCTGGGAGGAGTATTCCAGCTATTTCAGGATGGGGTGGGGATTTCCAGGAACTGGGCCACTGCCCACTTTTTGACCCTTCTCTTCGGCCATGGAACTGTCATGGCGCCTGTGGGTGTGTCATTGAGCTTGCTGATGTGTTACAGTGAGCGTGTACTGAGGCTCAAGGTCTAGCGGAAGTCGACTCGTCCGCCATCTTGGACACATTTGATTCTAATCAGTTTATGTCATGCCCTCGGGCTATGTCATTCTTTCAAATGTTGTGCCCTGCCCCCTTCCTTCCTGTTTCAAAATGATATGAGAGTTGAAATTTGCATTAAATGCAACAGGGGTGAGAGGAAAAAAAATTGGATATTTTGATAATTACCAAAGTTGAGTGATGGGTGATTGGGAGTTTGCCACCCTATTCTCTACTCTTGTATTTGCTTGAAATTTTTCATTTAAAAATAAAAAGTTTAGGGAATTCCTGGCGGTCCAGTGATTAGGACTCTGCTCTTCCACTGCAGGGGACACAGGTCCGATCCTTGGTCAGGGAACTAAGATCCTGCATGTCTCGCAGCATGGCTAAATATCCTTTTTTTAATTTTGTAAATAAACAAAATTTAAAAATAAAGCAAAATGCAAAATAAACGTACAATAATAAGAGGTTTGTTAAATAAGTTATGGTACATTTATAATAGAGAATACACAAAGCAGCCTTTAAAAAAAATTTTATTGAAGTTTATATTACTTACAGGGTTAGATATTTTTAATATATTGTAAAATATTAAAAAGCAAGCCTATAAAAATTATGTGCAGTGTGTTTCTACTTTTGTTTTAAAACAAACATATCTATACAGAAGGTTGTAGCCCAAATGTTATCAACGATTACCTTGGGGTAGTGGGATTAAGCTAACCTTGTCCTTTCTCCACTGGCATTTCCTAATTTTTCTACCATGAGTATGAGTCACTTGTTTGGTGAAAAATATTTTTAAAAGAAGGTATTACACCAGGACTTCCCTGGTGGTTCAGTGGTTTAGAATACACCCGCCAAAGCAGGGGACACAGGGTCGATCCCTGGTCCAGGAAGATCCCACATGCTGAGGAGCAACTAAGCCCATGTGCTGCAACTATTGAGCCCACCTGCTACAACTCCTGAAGCCCATGTACCTAGAGCCCGTGCTCCGCAACAAGAGAAGCCACCACAATGAGAAGCCCGCACACTGAAGAGTAGCCGTCACTCACCACAACTAGAGAAAGCCTGCCTGCAGCAACAAAGACCCAACGCAGCCAAAAAACAAAGAAGGCATTACACCTGCATCCATGGCCACCTTGACAATTTCACCAGCTTCTCTATGTACGTGTGTGTGTATATGTTAAGTCTCCTTAAGTAACTAATGTCTACTAAATATCAGGAAATCAGTAGATGGTGTTTGGGATGACAACTAATTCCTAACCTAAAGGATTATTCATTTATTCATAAATAATTTCATCAGGAACTGTTAGTAAATCAAAGTAATATTCCTGAGGCTGACAGGACAATCACTGTGTTATTTAAGACCCTTTGGGATTAACATATACACACTACTATAAATAAAATAGACAACTGACAAGGACCTACGGTATAGCACAGGGAACTGTACTCAATATCCTATAATGGAAAAGAATCTGAAAAGAATAATTTTATATATGTATATGTGTATCTGAATCACTTTGCTGTACACTTGAAATTAACACAACATTGTAAATTAACTATACTTCAATTTAAAAAACTAAAAAAAAAAAGAAGAAGAAGACCCTGTGGTTAGTCACTTAACCAATTTCAGAAGAGTCTAAGTCTCTGGTTCTGAAAGTGTGGTCCACGCTCAGGATGTTGCCTTACTACTCTCATTTGCTCACAAGCATACAGTGTTTTCCAGAGGCTGTATGAACGTGACATGGCAACAGGTTGAATGTAGAAGCAGAGAGAAGAATCCACCATCCTCTAGGAAGCCTGCCATTAAAGCCCAGGTTTATTGTTGCTGTTTTTTCAGAGAATTAATGAATGTTTTTTAAATGTCTCGGTTTTAAATTCTAAATTCAGTAAATATCCATAAATACAATCCACAGAAACAAAATCTTTGGGGGGGGGTCCTCCACAATTTTTTTTTAAGTGTTCAGGAATCCTGAGACCAAAAGTTTCTGAGAGCCCCATCTTAAATAAGAGCAAACAACAAAACAGTTAATTATTTTGTGTGTGTGGCTTTATTTTATTTTTTTTAATATTTTTTAATTTTTTTTTTTTATTGAAGTAACAATGCTTTTTATTGATTAACAATGTTGTGTTAACTTGTGCTGTACAGCAAAGTGACTCAGTTATACATATACATTTTTTTAAATATTCTTTTCCGTTATGGTTTATCATAGGATATTGAATATAGTTCCCTGTGCTATATAGTAGGACCTTGTTGTTTGTCCATCCTGTATATAATAGCTTGCATCTGCTAACCCCAATCTCCCAATCCACCCCTCCCCCAAACCCCCTCCCCCTTGGCAACAGTCTATTCTCTATGTCTGTTTCGTAGATTCATTTGTGTCTTATTTTAGATTCCACATATAAGTGATATCATATGCTATATGTCTTTGTCTGACTTCACTTAGTATGATCATCTCTAAGTCCATCCATGTTGCTGCAAATGGCATTATTTTGTTCTTTTTTATGGCTGAGTAATATTCCATTGTACATATATGTACCACATCTTCTTTGCCCATTCTTCTGTCAATGGACATTTAGGCACAACTGTAATTCTTAATAACAACATAAAGTAATATCACAGGACAGAAAGGCAACAGGCTGAGGACCTGGGCTCCAGAACTGAGCAGTGCTCAGAGCCTAAGGCAGCCCTGTCTTGGGTTTCTCCCTTTCTGGGGCCAGGGTCCTTGTGTCTTGATTTCCCTTTGGAAGCCAGCCTCTCCTCCCTCCTGGCAGCCCCACCTTCTCTATTCCTCTTTGCTGTACAAGACATAAATGGCTGCTCAGGGGCCCTCCATCAGCTCAGAAATGACCCCACTGACCCACCTTGGCTTTGGCCATGGGGATGGAGAAAAGCACTTCTCAGAGAAGGAGGTCCTGTAAGCTGCAGACACCCTGAGAGCTGCGTGTTTCAACCATCCCATCACCAGGCCCCGCGGGGACTTCAGCTCCAGCCTCCCCACTTCCCAACCAGTAAGCCAGCTTCGGGCCACCCCTACAGTGCTGCCAGATAAGCCATCTGAGAGCTCAGCTCTGTCAAGTGGAAGTGCAGAGTCCTAACCACTGGACCGCCAAGAAATCCCCTAAACGGTCCCCTCTTGATACCAAAGTCCTAATAGTCCAGGGTCACCACAGTCTGACCCCAACAGAGCACCCTAAGAGCCAGGCCACTGTACCCTCCTGAGACCCTGCACCCCAGCTGTTTCCAGCACAGGTTCTTTTCCTTTCTTCCCCCCTCCCTTGATGGCATCGCCCATCCATCACAAATGCCCTCCCTCCACTGCCACGGGACTCAGCCCTCCCCTCCCAAATCACTACTTTGGGACCACTTCCTCCAGGAAGCCTTCCCCGCTTCCTGCCAACAGCCTCCCTCCCTCCCAGCCCCTCCTGGGACTCTTAGCTCTGCCTTTCGGTCCTTATTAGGTCACAGCTGCCTTGAGGGCCTGTGGTATAATTAAAAATAAATAGTGCGGTCTTTGTGCACAGTTCCTGGCGCAGAGCTCCTAAAACCTCAGGAGTTTTCGGGTTTGGTGCACTAATGAGATGGCCAGGGTTGGGAAGGGTGTTAAATAGTTTCAGAATGGAGGCTGGTGGCCAGAAAAACCAACCAGTGATTAGAGGGTTAGAACTTCCCATCCCACCTAGACCTCTGGGAATGAGAGCGGAGCTGGAGATCGAGTTCAATCACCAATGGCCAATGATTTAGTCAGTCGTGCCTCCATATGAAACCTCCATCAAAAACCCTAGACAATGGGGTTCAGAGAGCTTCCGGGTTGGTGAACACATGGAGGTGCTGGGAGGATGGCGCATCCCGAGGGAGCACGGGAGCCCTGTATGTGCACCCCCCATACCTCCTCACCCTACACATCTCTTGCGTTTGGCTGTTCCTGTGTTGTATCCTTTATAATAAACCATTAAAGGTAAGTAAAATGTTTTCCTGAGTTCTGTGAGTCATTCTAGCAAATGACTGAACCTGACAAGGAGCTGTGGGAACTCCCAAGTGCATCATCAGACAGAGGTATAGGTGGTCCCTGGGACTTGCAGGTGGCATCTGAAATTGGGACAGTCTTGTGGGACTGACCCTTCATCTGTGGGGTCTGCACTAACTCCGGGAGGTAGTGTCAGACTTGAAATGCGTGGCTGGACACCCACGGGGTGCTGGAGAACGGCAGAATCCGCGTGGGAAAGAAGCACACAGCTGGTGTCAGAAGTGGTCTCACTCCCTTTTGTGTGCTGCCTGGAATCACCCCACGCAGAGCAAAGAAAGAGGCATGGCAGTGCGGCGGGGGCCGGGGCACAGCCTGGCCTGACACTGTGGGTGCTGTCACACCAAGCCAAGCTCATCCTGTGACAGGGAAGAGCCAATTCTGACTCCAGGCTGGATCTGTGTCTTTGACTTTTAGCCTTTGCTTTTTTCACTGCTTTGGTTAGTTTAATCATACATCATGGCCTGCCTCAGGGAACCTTGCCCACCTGTGGATGGCTTCAAGAAAGAAGGAATGAACACATCCCCTCCCCGGGCTGGCCATTCCAGGAGATGTTTTGCAAGACTGATGGCCCTTTTGACTTTTCTTCCTCCTCGCCTCTCCCTCTCCATTCTGCCTTTCCTCCCCACCTTCCCTCTCTGATTCTATAAAAGAGGCTGGCATCCAGACCCCAGTAAGATGGTTCTTTGGGGGACCCCTGTCCACCATCTTCTCCGTCTGCCGGCTTTCCGAAAAGAGTCATCATTCCTTGCCCTAACACCTCGTCTCCCAATTTACTGGCCTGTCATGCGGCGAGCAGAGCGAGCTTGGACTCGGTAACAATCAACCCTCTGCGTCTCCCCTTTGCGATAAAGAATTGAGACCCATCGTCTCCGAGGCCCCTTCGTATCTAAAATGGGTTAGTTCCAGTCTATGAGTTTATGAAGCCTTGGAACCCAGGTCATTGTTAATAATACTCCTTCCCAGGATTGTATTCGATGAGTTGAGTGTCTAAACACAGTGATTTCAGGGAGAGAGAAAAAAAAAATGGGCACTCGATTGATTTTGGGGAAAAATCAATTTTTTTAAAAAAATTCATAACAATTTTTAAAAACACACAAACTTTTTAAAGCACTGAATTCAGCTAGGGGAATTTTTTTTCTCCTAAATAAGCAAAGGACTCGGTCATTAAATCTCTGCTGGGTTTTCCTTTTTCCAGGGCAAGTTCCTCTTATTTGCTGCCCATATATTTTCAAGCTTCTAATTTGTCAGTTCTCCCTACTGTGGTTCCCAAGGCTTCCCAGCCCAGAATCGTTTGTGACTTTAAGGAAGGCACGGCTGGTCTCTCTCCCGGATCGTTAATAAAGCTGCTTAGGGGAGCGGGATCCCACGGCTGCCCCCACGTGACGGATGGCTGTCGGTCTTCACCCTTTGTCGCTGCTCCTCTGTACTTCCAAACTGCATCGGCGTGGTCCCACGGAGCCAACGGAAGTCGTCATTTTCCAGGCCACTTGGAGGAGAGGTTCACCTTCCCACCGCACCTCTTTCCTCCTGCACCTGTGCTCACTAGACCTCTCATCACTCATCTCCATCTTCCCCGCAGCATCTCTGCCCTTCTCCCCAGCGTCTCAGGATGAAACTGCAGCCCCTGATTGGCTGGTTTGGAGAAATCCGTGTGCACAGACGCCTCATTCCATTCCTCCCCCTTCATCTGGCAGTGAACCCACACCCCCTGAGCCCTGCCTGAGTGATAGGTCTCCCAGCCTTTCAGAGAGATGCCTGTGGCTACGTGGACCAGAGACAGACACTCCCGAGACCCGACAGGTCGAGGTGACACAGGACCGCGTGTGAGGCGGCAAGAATGGCAACCGGGGCACACGAGCCTTACACCTGTCACAGATTTTTATTTCCTTAAATTTTTGTTGGAGTGTAGTTGATTTACAAGGTCGTGTTAGTTTCAGGTGTAGAGCAAAATGAATCAGTTATACATATACATATATCCACTCTTTGTTTTTAAGATTATTTTCCCACATAGGCCATAACAGAGTACTGAGTAGAGTTCCCTGTGCTATACGGCAGGTCCTTGTTGGTTATCTATTTTATATATAGTAGTATATATGTCGATCCCAATCTCTCAATTTATCCCTCCCCCGCACCTGTCACATTTTAAGGTGCAGCTCAAAGAGCACAGGAGAGGGGCTTCCCTGGTGGCGCAGTGGTTGAGAGTCCGCCTGCAGATGCAGGGGACACGGGTTCGTGCGCCGGTCCGGGAGGATCCCGCGCGGAGCGGCTGGGCCCGTGAGCCATGGCCGCTGAGCCTGCACGTCCGGAGCCTGTGCTCCGCAACGGGAGAGGCCACAGCAGTGAGAGGCCCGCGTACAGCAAAAAAAAAAAAAAAGCACAGGAGAGGTAAGCAAAGAATACCGGGCAGGGGTGTTCAGACAGGGGGACTTCTCAGGGCTGCCGGAGTTCCTTCCAGGAGATGCGCCAGGGAGTGGCTGAGACACTCACTTGCCCAGAGTGAGCTCCTACCCAATGGCTGGAAGCCCAAGGCGGGGGGGGGGGGGGGGGGGGGGGGGCTAAGGAGCCTCTTGGTGGGGGGGGGAAGAGGGGCCTAAGGAGCCTCTTAGACCGCAACAATGTCATCCTGAAGCTCCCGTCTACTTACACAACGTGGTCGCAAAGCTGCTGACAGCAAGGCCTGTCCCCCGGATCTCACATCCAGGTCTAGGAGCCCCCCTCTACCCACCAGCAGCTCCCGCTGTGGCACAGATTATAAGAAAATGAGTAGGTATCGAGCACGCCCAGCCCTGTTGCAACTTGCGTTTGCAAAATATGAAACCTCCTAAATTTGGGGGTCTAGGGGAGCCTGAGTACAATAGGTGTAATCAAGGCCAACATCCCAGGGGAGAGGAGAAAGGACATCTCCCTGTGCAAGGACTGGACCTCCAGGGCACCCAGCTGCACATGGAAACACACACAGCCGCATACACACATCGACTAGGTCAGGCGCCCGCCTCTGCAGTCCTGTGCGTTAATCGTCCTGTTCACGTGTCTAACACCCTCTTCACCCCCACCATCCCTCACCCCAGCTGCTGTCGGTCCTGGGATGTTCCCCCTGGATTCCCAGCCCTCCACACCGCCCGGCTCCAAACAGGCGTCCCGAACAATGCTGTGTGAACTGAGTCTCGGGGGCACCGTGCTCTCGGCCTTCCCTGTTCTCAGCCCCCGGAATGTTTTCTCCTGCATCCCAGGTGGGCTTCCTGCTGGCGGCACAGAGTTGGGTGCTGGTTCTTACATGGATCCAACTTCAGACGCGGCAGCACCCCAGAAAGGGCAGCAAGGCTTTGAGGACAGACAGAGCTGGTTCAACCCTGAGACAAGTCGCTGAGCCTGGGAGCCTCAGCTTTCTCATCTGTACAGTGGGGACAGTGTTAGGGCTGCCCGTCTTCGAGAACTCTCAAGAAGAGGCTAGAACACGCCAAACACCAACCCCAGCAGCTGGCACGTAGTACATTCTCAGTGAGTGGCATTTATCGTTGTCACCTTCATTTCCTCCCAGAATACACAGGCTGCAACCTCCTATCCACTCACCCAACCCATGTACACAATTCAATCCTTAGCCCTCTGACCAGTAACTTGAGGGACAAGTTAGACCTTTATGGATATTCTGAAGGTACGTGAAACTTAGGTGGCCAGGTCCATCAGACGGAACACAGGATACCCAGTTACCTTTGAATTTCAGATAAATGGTGAATACATTTTTTGTGTTAAGTACATCCCAAGTATTGCATTGGACACACGTGTATTTTTAAAAGTATTCATTGTTTATCTGAAATTCGAAGGCAGCTGGGCGTCCTGAATGTTTATCTGGCAACCCTAGTGAGGTTCTCCTGTGATGGATCTGATCTTTATCGGGGCAACCTTGTTTTGAAGGCTCTGCCCTCTTCTCCACAACAGGAGTATTGCTGAGAAGTACAGTGAGAAGTTTCCCAACACTTTGGAACTGACTTAGGGAGGAATCTCAGCGTGTTAGGATAGACACAGGAATCTTTCATTTTCCCCGGACCTGCTGGGCTCACTCACAACCTCCCACTCGTTCCCGCTGGGGGACAGCTCCCATAATGACATCCCAGTGGGATTCCCTAATTTTGCGGTCATTTTCAGTTAATTAAAGCAATGGCATTCTGGCTTTTAAGGCTCGGTCCTATTCATCTTAGAACTTGAGTTTCATTTTCCATTCAAAGCACTCCCGCCCACCCCTCCAGCAGAAGCCAAGATCGCGGACCTTGGAGCTGGGAGGACAGGACAGGACAGAGGTGCTGACCTCTCTCACCCCCTTCCCCAAGTTGGACCCTCTAGAGTTGGGGTGGGAAGAAGAAGGAAGGCAGAGGGCCCCTGCATGGCTGCCTGGGGAGGCTGCGGTCCTCTGCTGGAGCCCGGCGCCGCCCCAGCAACGAGGCGTGGAGCCCCTTGCGGGAAGGTGCCCCACCTTCCAGCTGAACCCCAGCCATGGGCCTCCCTCCACCCTCCTCCGATAACAACGCCTCTGGCTTTTGCTACAGAGGTCCAGGCCAGCCAAGCACGCTCCATCACTCTCTGTGGGGCCCACAGGCAGGGGCAGGCTCCGGCTCCCGGGTCTCCCTGGCATTCAGAGGGGGTGGTCTTTGCCCCCAACCCACCGGCTGCCTGTGGGTCCCAAGCTCTCTTCTCAGTGGTCCAGCAGCACCAGACACTGTCATGGGTCAACTTTCCCAGAAGCAGACTCTGAAAGGAGGATTTTCGAGCACATGAATCATGAAGGGATGCTCCTGGGGGGCCCTGTTAGGGAGTGGGGGGACCAGGCAGGGACGGTGAACAACCAAGAGAGGGTCTGGTTTCATCTTGTGAAGCTCTAGGGCCAGCAATGTACAGCTGGGGGAGCCAAGGCGCACCACCTGCATTATGTGGTCCATGAGCTAAGAATGGTTTTCAGATTTTTAAACGTAAAAATCTTTAACCTTACTTGATTTTGTCTCTTGACCTGCAAAGCCTACAAGCGTTACTCTGTAGCCCTTTACAGAAAAAGTCTGACCATTCCTGGATAGTGTGTAATCCTTGATCGGCTCCTGGTTTGACAACCAGTCTGTAAAATATACTTTGGGAATAATTAGGAAATTTTTACTAGGAACTTGTGTTAGGTGATATTAGAAACTCTGTTGGAGATGTGGGCTGAATTATTCAGGATTGAAAGGTCGTGATGAGTGTAACTCACTTTAAATACTTCACGAAAGCAGAGGAAGCAAATATGGTAAAATGTGAATGATTGTAGAGTCTAGGTGGTGGATTTCATTATACCACCCTCATCACTAGATGTTTGAAATTTTCCTAATTAAAAACTAGGAAATTAATATACAACTTCCTCTTTTTCACCTTCTATATCTAACCCATCATCTCAGGCCTGTCTATTTTATTCTACTCTCTAAACTGCTCTCAAATTTCTCCCCCTCCTTCATCCCAACTGTCATAGTTTCAGCCCAGGCCATCCTCAAAGACCATAGCGCCATTTTGTAGGGAAATAAAACAACAAATAGCCCTAAAGACGATTCCTTCTTTCTGCAAATATTCATGAAATGCCTGCTACGTGTCAGGCTCTGGGGTAAGCACTGGGGTGCAGCAGTGACCACACAGAGTTCTGCCCTCTTGGGTTTCCCAATCCCCAGAAATAGTATCCACTTTCCATAAGCATGGATGTTTGTGATAAGGTCCCTGGATCATCCAGAAAGGGTTTCCTTATGCTCAGATATCCTTGTATCACACACTCCAGAAAGATTGCCATGAAAATATTTTTCATTTCTTTTTTTAGCTTTTTAACAGTGAGCTACTCTCACTACCCTGAAAGGTCACTCTCAAGAGTCCTTCTGCCCTAGCTGACCCTTCAGGCTTCCCTCTCCCACTGTGTTATCCCGTCCCCAAAGTATCCGGGCCTCTTCCCAGTGGTGTGCTGGTGAAGTTTCAAGAACTAGCCCTCTGAAGAGGAGAGAGAAAGCCCCCATGTGTCTGTTTGCCATTTTCTGTGATGTAAATTTTCCCATTAAGGCAAGGTACCGACCTGATGGCTCAGGATGCAAAACTGGGGAGAGATGCATATATTTCTTTTTCTTTTCTTTTTATTTTTGGCCACGCTGCTCAGCTTGTGGGAGCTTAGTTGCCTGAGCAGGGATGGAACCCTTTCAGGGCTGTGTGAAGGAGCAGCTGGAGTGATGCATAACAGCTATGCGCATCCCAGCACTTCCGCTAGAACGCGCTCCGGAAAAATCTTGGGTTCTGCAAAATGGCACACTAAAAATTTTTTAAACAGAGTTTATGAGAAAAATAGGATTCGGGGCAGAAAAGCCTCTCAAAATCTAAGAGGCATTGTAGACAGAGCACTCATAAAACAATAATAGCCTGCTAAAAACACCCACGGAACTCAGCCTCCTGCGTGGGTGCACACAGCATTCCAGGTAGCCCACACCTCCCAGGCTTGGCCTCCTCCCTGGGGGCGGGTCTTTGCATCAGAATTTAAAATGTGATCCTGCCTTGTCCATCCTGTTTGAACACAATGGGAAACGTCTTCCCAGCTTCACCACAGCTGTGCTAGCCTCCCGGGACAGCTTAATGGTGTGGACAGAGTGGGTTCTTTTTTTTTTTAGTTGAAGTATAGTTGATTTACAATGTTGTGTTAGTTTCGAGTGTCCAGCAAAGTGATTCAGTCATACATATACATATATTCATTCTTTTTCAGATTCTTTACCCGTATAGGTTATCACAGAATATTGAGTAGAATTCCCTGTGCTATACAGTAGGTCCTCATTGGTTATCTATTTTATATATAGTGTATCTGTTAATCCCAAGTTCCTAATTTATCGCTCCCCACTTTTCCCCCTTGGGAACCGTAAATTTGTTTTCTGTGTCTGTGAGACTATTTCTGTTTTGTAAATAAGTTGATTTGAATCATTTTTTAGATTCTACGTATAAGTGATATCATATAGTATTTGTCTTTCTCTGTCTGACTTACTTCACTCAGTATGATCATCTCTATGTCCATCTGTGTTGCTGCAAATGGCATTACTTCATTCTTTTTTATGGCTAATATTAAGTATAGGCTCTTTTTTTTTAACATCTTTATAAGTATAGGTTCTTGAAGCCCCCAAACCAGCCATTGCTTGCACCAAAAAAAACCCTTATGCAGGATTTTCAGCTTTTTTTCTTAAGATTTTTTTTATATTGCCAAGGCTTTCTCTTTCATTGTGGGAAACCTTGCCTCCCCCCACCTCTGCATGGCTTCAACCCTTACTGAAAAAAAGTGAGTAGAAGCCCACATGTGTTACTAACGCCATGCCCCTATTTACCAGGCTTATGTGAATGAATTCACATCACAGAAACAGGTGTTGAAGCAGAGCTCGCCTCCTCCGTGGCTTAGAAATAGTTAATCAGAGTGAAAGTCATTCTCCTTCCCCTAAAAAGCCCCACGATTCCTACCAAGACCTCAGGTAGACAAGGGTCAGGGTGTCAGGAATTATGGAATCAAAAACATAGCTTCTTTACTTAGGAAGATGCACCCCTCATTAAGCAAACCTATATTTAGGGTTGCACATTCCTTCAGGGTAAACACTTTCTCTGTACCTGCTTGACATCAATGAAAGAGAAATGAGTCATTCATTTCCAGAAAGGATCCACTAGTCCCCATTTACCATTTCACACACACACACACACACACACACACACACACACACACACACACACTCCTTCCAAAGCTCCAGGTCTTCATCTGACCAAGAAAAGTCATAAATCCAAAACAAAAAGACCCAAACTTTAAATCCTTAAAAAGTAAGAAAAATCCCCCATGCTCTCCAAGGATTTTTTTCCATTTGTTTGACCATTTCCATTTTGTAAAACCCTCTCTCCTCATTGTCAAGTCAATTGAGCACATGTTTGTTGAATAATTACTGTGTCAGGCCCTGTGCTAGAAGCTGGAAACCCAGGAAAGAGATTCTGTTTCAAAAGCCTGGGATTTATATAATCCAATTCAGGAAGATTTTCATTAACCTCTTTTTTTTTTTAACTTTGGTTCCTGAATGTGTTAAGCTCCCTGGGCTGTTCTCCTAAAGCCGTGGGACCTGTCTCTCCCTCAAAGAGAATAGCAGAGACAGACATAAAAATGAATTACTGGGGGGAGGGGTAAAGTAGGAGTTTGGGATTAATATACACACACTACTATATATAAAATAAATAACCAACAAGAACCTACTGTATAGCATGGGAACTATACTCAATATCTCGTAATAACCTATAATGGAAAATAATCTGAAAAAGAATATATATATATATATGTAACTGAATCACTTTACTGTACATCTGAAACTAACACAACATTGTAAATCAACTGTACTTCAATTTAAAAATCATCATTTCAGAATACTCATACATAAATATGAATGTAAAACTATTGAATAAAATATTAGCAAATTGGAAAGAAAGAAGAAAGAGAGAAAAAGAAAGAAAAGAAAGGAAGGAAGGAAGGAAGGAAGAAAGAAAGAAAGAAAGAAAGAAAGAAAGAGAGAGAGAAAGAAAGAAAAAAGAAAGAAAGAAAGAAAGAAAGAAAGAAAGAGAGAGAGAAAGAAAGAAAGAAAGAAAAAGAAAGAAAGAAAAAGAAAGAAGGGGAAAGAAAGGAAAAAAGAGGTCATCCACTGAGAAATTTAAAAAAAAGAGGTTCCAACTTCCAGTTATAAGCTAAATAAGTCACAGGGTTGTAATGTACATCATAAGGAATATAGTCAGTTATGTAGTGATCACTTTGTATGGTGACAGATGGTTAATAGACATCATGGTGATCATTTCGTAATGTATGTAAATGTCAAATCCCTATGTTGTACACCTGAAACCAATATAATATTGTATGTCAACTATACTTCAATAAAAAAGAAAAAAGAGGGGAAAAAAATAATGAATTACTGTGCAGCTTAAAAGTAGCAACATTCAAAATATATGCAGGTTGGAAATTCCCTGGCGACCCAGTGGTTAGGACTCTGCATTTTCACTGCCGAGGGCAGGGGTTCAACCCCTGGGCAGGGTACTAAGATCCCACAAGCCATGCAGCATGGCCAAAACAAAAAACAAAAAAAAAAAACACTGCAGGTTGAAAAGGAGGACACAGAGGGAGTAATTAACTTTTTTTTTTTTGGCCATGCTGTGCATCTTGCAGGATCTTAGTTCCCCAACCAGGGATTGAGCGCATGCTCCCTGCACTGAGAGCTCAGAGTCTTAACCACTGGACCTTGTGGGCCAGCATAGGGGACTCTTTCTACCTAGAGTGTGAATGGCTAACAGGGAACAAGTTCCTTCCCCCGATAACAGAGGCATCCTCATGGGGCCTCGAGCACCCCCGCCGAGAGAGATGCAGGAGTGTATGTGAGATGTGAGGTTCTCCAGATTAGCACCGAGGGGTCGCTGGCCACCATCTCCTGCTTCCCACCTGTTAATGGGCACACGCAGGCCACCTCCTGCAGTCAGGGCCTGCACATATGCTAACAGCCTTGAGATGAAAAGTGCAGGTGTTGTTTCCAGGCACTCGGAGTGTCTGAGAACTAGGTTAGCAGATGTCAAGTGGTGAAGATTGAAAGCTCCTTCTAGAAGCCTATGGAAAATCAGGCAACGATATAAACAACAAGGTCCTACTGTAGAGCACAGGGAAATCTATTCCACATCCTGTGACAAACCATCATGGAAAAGAATATGATAAAGAATGTATCTATGTATAGCTGAGTCACTTTGCTGTACAGCAGAAATTAACCCAACCTTGTAAATCAACTATACTTCAATAAAATTAATTTTTTTTAAAAAAGAGTTAATAGAAAGGAAATATTTGAACACTATTCCAAATGTGGATTCGGTGCAAATTAGAAAAGTTTCGCATGAGACGCTTTGTGGCCATCTGCTAAAAGATGGTTATGGTGACTCCCCAGCCCTGCAATGCTTGCATTTCCAGAGCACCTGGAGGTGTGCTCAGTGAAGCACAGTCCGCATACTGTATGTAGGTGGCCGCCGGGGGGAAGTTCATGGTCAGGAAGCCAAAGTCAGGGCCGTGGGGAGCCGACCTCCAGCCGTGCTGCCTGCAGCCTACAAGCCCACAGGACCACATCCACTGAACTGGGAACACAGAGGCAGAGCGGTCAAGACAGCCTCTTAGCCTTGATTAGGGGTCAGGCCACCTCTCTGTAGAAGGTTTTGCATTGTTCTATTTGGATTATGTAACCATGAGAGTAAGAGCAAAAGGAAACGCAGATGTCAGCCTGTGTGTCCAGGATATTCTCACCAAATATTTTATAGATGTCTCTCCTTGGGAAATAGAAGCAGAGAATTTCTGGTTCTGGAAAAATGGTGAAATAAGCTAACACAAAATCTGTCCACCACAATACACAGAGATTCTAGATGATCCATTAAATAACAATGTAAAAATGCATTTTTTTAGAAATTAATTTAGTTATGTCTTTTCTTTAAGAGACTATTTTTTAGAGCAGTTTTAGATTAAGAGAAAAATTGAGCAGAAAGTACAAAGAGTATCCTTATTACCCCCCAACACAACACACACACACACACACACACACACACACACAGTTTATCACGCACCTGCGTGATACATAAAAATTCATTTTTAACATTTTTATTGAAGTATGGTTGACTTACAATGCCGTGTTAGTTTCAGGGGTACAGCACAGTGAATCAGTTATACAGATACATATATCCATTCTTTTTCAGATTCTTTTCCCTTATAGGTTATTACAAAATATTGACTAGAGTTCCCTGTGCTATGCAGTAGGTTGTTGTTGGTTGTCTGTTTTATATATAGTAGTGTGTATGTGTTAATCCCAGTCCCCTAATTTAATAAACTATTTTATACTTTTTCCCATAAGTCAGATAAAACAGTCATCACACACGCCACTCCCAAACAACGCTTGAGAGTATATAAAGGAGAACCAGTGAGGGATAAGTAGCCACCCCAGGGGAGCTAGGCCCTGATCTAACACAGATAAAAACATCTACCAGTGAGTGGAGGTGGGAGGTTGGCGCCCATTTCCTTTCTGGCCACTACACTCACACTCACATAAGGAGGGCTCTTCTTTTTTAGTGGCCATGTGTAAACAGAACTCAGTTTGGGTGAGCAAGGGAGAATGGATTGAAGCAGACCATCTGTAAATTTCCCGGGATGGTCCAGCAGTCATTCTGCAAACTGCCCATCTCTCCCTGCCACCGAAGGCAGCTTTAATGAGCATGATTTCTATTATCTCTTTCCAAAAGCAAAATGGATAGCTGCATACGAAGTGGACTTAAAAGCCCCCCTGCCCCAAAATGTCTCTACCACTAGCCACTGGCAGCCTAAAATTGCACCAACAGAGATTCCCTGCTTGGGATTAAGCAGTCAAAAGGCAAATGGAGGGAATTCCCTGGTGGCGCAGTGGTTAAGAATCCACCTGCCGATGCAGGGGACACGGGTTCAATCCCTGGTCCGGGAAGATCCCACGTGCCGCAGAACAACTAAGTCCGTGTGCCATAACTACTGAGCCTGTGCTCTAGAGCCCACGAGCCACAACTACTGAGCCCATGTGCCACAACTACTGAAGTCCGTGCACCTAGAGCCCGTGCTCCACAACAAGAGAAGCCACCACAATGAGAAGCCTGTGCACTGCAATCAAGAGTAGTCCCCCCTCGCCACAGCTAGAGAAAACCCGCGCACAGCAATGAAGACCCAGCACAGCCAAAAATTAAAAAATAATAAATAAATAAAACTTTAAAAAAAAAAGACAAATGGAAAATGGGGGCCGGGGAGGGGGAGGTCTGAGCATCCCCTGGATCTAGAGGAGCAGGGGACGGCCCCACCCCACCCCCCACCCCCACCCCGTGAGAGACAGCGGGGGGTCACCGAGGCCAGTTCTACAGGCTTTGGCCCGTGGCTGAGGCCTGCGGCACAGACACACTTGGGAAACCCTTCAGGCTGAGAGCCAGGGAAAGGCGTGTGGAGTTCAGGTCCCAGAGCAAATCAGCACAGAGAAAATTAAGAGGATCAATAAAAGAGTTTAATGAAACATAAACAGGTTCAGGGAGGGCTTAAATAAATTCACGGTCAGTCCAGAGCAGGTTGTTAAGGAACATCTCTGACTCTTGGAGGCTGACGTTCTGGAAAAACAGCCACACCCTCCTCACAGAGGCCTCGGAGGAGAGGCTGTCCCCCAAGTATCACCAGGCCAGCCTCACTTGTCGTGGCCAGAGGACACAGACGTGGGAGGAGCAGAGCAGATGCCTGTTTTCCTGCACGTGTGATTGGTACCCTGGCCACAGCCCGGCAGCTCCCCGGATCCCAGTTCGGCCAACACCCCCACCCCCCACAGGGATGCAGGGACATGAGGTGACCTCCATGCTGTGACCCAGGAGGGTCAATCAGGCCTGCGCTCAGCCCTAACACCTTGTCCCCTGCTGCAGGTGCCCATGTTGATACGAGGAAGGGGTGCCCCCCAAGCAGGTCCACACTGGGGACAAGGGCTCCTCGAATGCCCACACCCTTGCTGACCTCAACCCCAGCATTCCCAGTAGTCCAGGACTCTGCTCAGAGGGGAGAAAGCGTCTGCCTGCTGGCCCGCCTGCCTTTGACTGCCCCATCTGCCCCCTCTTCTCCCAGGTGGAAGGAAAAGGCTGTCGGTGGCTGCCTGCCCAGCCAAAGCTCTCCTGGCACGAGCCCTGCCCTCGCTAGGACAGCCTCAGCAGCAACTGCGCTAGATGGAAAAGGCCTGGTCTCTTCGCCGAGGAGGAAACCGTAGGAGGGAGGCCACAGCTCTGGGCTGTAAATATGGAGACACAGAACAGAAGCTACTGAATACAGCCCCAGCACATTCTCACACTGGAGGGTCACTCCCCGCGACCTTCGTTTCTGCTCACTGGTCTCCATCAACACCACCCAGCCCCACCGGGGACCTTGGCCAGGAAGGCAGGCCCAGAGGGTCTTGTATCAGAAGGCAAGAAGGCAGAAGGAGGGCGGGTGTTTCTGCTTAGAAGCAGTGGGACCCAGCCTGGATCTCCCAATCCCCAGAATCAGTGTCCCAGCTGTGCGGGGCTGACCAGATCAGGGGACAGCATGACCCCTGTCCTCACCGCTTTTGCTGGTCAACTCTGGAGACCAGCATTCCTCCAAACATGCTCGCCCTGGTCTGGGTCACAATACTTGTGGCCTGATTCGCCTCTGTTCTCCGAGAAGAAATTCAGAATGAGACAGGCTGGGACCTGGGACCCTTTGCTGCAGTGCTTGCACCTGGAGCAACAAAATACACAGAAACTATAAGGGACTAAAAATAACTGTGTGCATGAGCAGTTGGGGCAAATTCTGGACAAAAAGACCAAAAACCCAACTGCGGCTTCTGAAGAGCTGGGAGCAAAAGCAGCGTGCTGGGAGCAAAAGCGGGGTACGGAGCATGCCCCCTGCACACCACACCACCAGAGGGGTGGGCAAAACACCTAAGCCCCCCCTCCAGCCCCACCCCTGGACACATCCCTACCCTCACCCCATATAAGGAGCTGGCTCGCCACCTCCTCTCAGGGAGCGAGCAAGGGAACATGTTACTTGTTTTCACTCCCCCCTGCTACAGCAGGGTCCCCAATAAAGACTTGCCTGGGGCTTCCCTGGTGGCGCAGTGGTTGAGAGTCCGCCTGCCGATGCAGGGGACACGGGTTCATGCCCCAGTCCGGGAAGATCCCACATGCCGCGGAGCGGCTGGGCCCGTGAGCCATGGCCGCTGAGCCTGCGCAAAAAGACTTGCCTGAATTTCTTGTCTGGTCTCTAGTCAATTTCTACTGACTGGGGAAGGCCAAGAACCCTGGCTGGTATCAAGACCTTAAAATATTCTAAGCCTGGGCTTCCCCGGTGGCGCAGTGGTTGAGCGTCCGCCTGCCGATGCAGGGAACACGGGTTCGTGCCCCGGTCCGGGAGGATCCCACATGCCGCGGAGCGGCTGGGCCCGTGAGCCATGGCCGCTGAGCCTGCGCGTCCAGAGCCTGTGCTCCACAACAGTGAGAGGCCCGCGTACAGCAAAAAAAAAAAAATATATATATATATATATATATATATATATATATATATATATATATATATATTCTAAGCCTGAGAAGAATATCTTTGATAACTCTGCTAGCCACCCCCTTCTCTCCCTCTTGGTGACTCCCTCTGCATGGGAAAGGGTGGCCTCTGCACCCCTTCCCCACCCAGGCCCCAGCCCTGGCCTCACAATAGGCAGGCTCTCCAATTCCAGCTCACGGGGCACATACACACCACCCAGATTTTCAGGGATCCCTGACGGGACAAATAAAGTGGGTGCGTATTGAGCAGTCTCCACTCAGCAACGCAGAAACCACCTCCTGCTTCTCTCAGAATGATGGGTGAAGGCTTTTTTTTTTTTAAGATCATTATTGAAGTATAATTGCTTTACAGTGTTGTGTTAGTTTCTGCTGTATAACAAAGTGAATCAGCTATACATATACATATGTCCCCATATCTCCTCCCTCTTGTGTCTCCTTCCCACCCTCCCTATCCCATCCCTCTAGGTGGTCACAAAACACTGGGCTTATCTCCCTGTGCTACGCGGCTGCTTCCCACTAGCTACCATTTTACATTTGGTAGTGTATATATGTCCATGCCACTCTCTCACTTCGTCCCAGCTTACCCTTCCCCCTCCCCATGTCCTCAAGTCCATTCTCTACATCTGCATCTTTATTCCTGTCCTGCCCCTAGGTTGTTCAGAACCTTTTTTTTTTTTCTTTTTTAGATTCCATATATATGTGTTAGCATACGGTACTTGTTTTTCTATTTCTGACTCACTTCACTCTGTAGGACAGACTCTAGGTCCATCCATCTCACTACAAATAACTCAGTTTCATTTCTTTATAAGGCTGAGTAATATTCCAAAGTATATATGTGCCACATCTTCTTTATCCATTCATCCAATGATGGACACTTAGGTTGTTTCCATGTCCTGGCTATTGTAAATAGTGTTGCATTGAACATTGTGGTACATGACTCTTTTTGAATTATGGTTTTCTCAAGGTATATGCCCAGTAGTGGGATTGCTGGGTCATATGGTAGTTCAATTTTTAATTTTTTAAGGAACCTCCAGACTGTTCTCCATAGTGGCTGTATCAATTTACATTCCCACCGACAGTGCAAGAGGGTTCCCTTTTCTCCACACCCTCTCCAGCATTTATTGTTTATAGACTGTTTGATGATGGCCATTCTGAGCGGTGTGAGGTGATTCCTCATTGTAGTGTTGATTTGCATTTCTCTGATGATTAGCGATGTTGAGCATACCTTCATGTGTTTGTTGGCCATCTGTATATCTTCTTTGAAGAAATGTCTATTTAGGTCTTCAGCGCATTTTTGTACTGGGTTGTTTGTTTTTTTAATATTGAGCTGCATGAGCTGCTTGTATATTTTGGAGATTAATCGTTTGTCAGTTGCTTTGTTTGCAAATATTTTCTCCCATTCTGAGGGTTGTCTTTTGGTCTTGTTTATGGTTTCCTTTGCTGTGCAAAAGCTTTCAAGTTTCATTACGTCTCATTGTCTATTTTTGTTTTTATTTATGTTTCTCTAGGAGGTGGGTCAAAAAGGATCTTGCTGTGATTTATGTCATAGAGTGTTCTGCCTATGTTTTCCTCTAAGAATTTTATGTTGTCTGGCCTTACATTTAGGTCTTTAATCCCTTTTGAGTTTGTTTTTCTGTATGGTGTAAGGGAGTGTCCTAATTTCATTCCTTTACATGTAGCTGTCCAGTTTTCCCAGCACCACTTATTGAAGAGACTGTCTTTTCTCCATTGTGTACTCTTGCCTTCTTTATCAAAGATAAGGCGACCATATGTGCATGGGTTTATCTCTGGGCTTTCTATCCTGTTCCATTGATCTATATTTCTGTTTTTGTGCCAGTACCATACTGTCTTGATGACTGTAGCTTTATAGTATAGTCTGAAGTCAGGGAGCCTGATTCCTCCAGCTCCATTTTTCTTTCTCAAGATTGCTTTGGCTATTCAGGATCTTTTGTGTTTCCATACAAATTGTGCAATTTTTTGTCCTGCTGTGAAAAATGCCATTGGTAGTTTGATAGGGATTGCACTGAATCTGTAGATTGCTTTGGGTAGTAGAGTCATTTTCACAATGTTGATTCTTCCAATCCAAGAACATGGTATATCTCTCCATCTGTTTATATCGTCTTTAATTTCTTTCATCAGGGTCTTATAGTTTTCTGCTTACAGGTCTTTTGTCTCCTTAGGTAGGTTTATTCCTAGGTATTTTATTCTTTTTGTTGCAATGGTAAATGGGAGTGTTTCCTTAATTTCTCTTTCAGATTTTTCATCATTAGTGTATAGGAATGCCAGAGATTTCTGTGCATTAATTTTGTATCCTGCTACTCTACCAAATTCATTGATTAGCTCTAGTAGTTCTCTGGTAGCATCTTTAGGATTTTCTATGTATGGTATCATGTCATCTGCAAACAGTGACAGTTTTACTTCTTCTTTTCTGATTTGGATTCCTTTTATTTCTTTTTTTCTCTGATTGCTGTGGCTAAAACTTCCAAAACTATGTTGAATAAGAGTGGTGAGAGTGGGCAACCTTGTCTTGTTCCTGATCTTAGAGGAAATGGTTGCAGTTTTTCGCCACTGAGAGCGATGTTAGCTGTGGGTTTGTCATATATGCCCTTTATTATGTTGAGGTAGTTTCCCTCTATGCCTACTTTCTGGAGAGTACCATAAATAGGTGTTGAATTTTGTTGAAAGCTTTTTCTGCATCTATTGAGATGATCATATGGCTTTTCTCCTTCAACTTGTTAATATGGTGTATCACATTGATTGATTTGCATATATTGAAGAATCCTTGCATTCTTGGGATAAACCCCACTTGATCATGGTGTACGATCCTTTTAATGTGCTGTTGGATTCTGTTTGCTAGTATTTTGTTGAGGATTTTTGCATCTATCTTCATCAGAGATATTGGCCTGAAATTTTCTTTTTTTGCGACATCTTTGTCTGGTTTTGGTATGAGGGTGATGGTGGCCTTATAAAATGAGTTTGGGAGTGTTCCTCCCTCTGCTGTATTTTGGAAGATTTTGAGAAGGATAGGTGTTAGCTCTTCTCTAAATGTTTGATAGAATTCACCTATGAAGCCATCTGGTCCTGGGCTTTTGTTTGTTGGAAGATTTTTTAATCACAGTTTCACTTTCAGTGCTTGTGATTGGACTGTTTATATTTTCTGTTTCATCCTGGTTCAGTCTCGGAAGGTTGTGCTTTTCTAAGAATTTGTCCATTTCTTCCAGGTTGTCCATTTTATTGGCATATAGTTGCTTGTAGTAATCTCTCATGATCCTTTGTATTTCTGCAGCGTCAGTTATTACTTCTCCTTTTTCATTTCTAATTCTGTTGATTTGAGTCTTTTCCCTTTTTTTCTTGATGAGTCTGGCTAATGGTTTATCAATTTTGTTTATCTTCTCAAAGAACCAGCTTTTAGTTTTATTGATCATTGCTATCATTTCCTTCATTTTTTTCATTTATTTCTGGTCTGACCTTTATGAGTTCTTTCCTTCTGCTAACTGGGCTTTTTGTGTTCTTCTTTCTCTAATTGCTTTAGGTGTAAGGTTAGGTTGTTTATTTGAGATTTTTCTTGTTTCTTGAGGTAGGATTGTATTGTTATAAACTTCCCTCTTAAAACTGCTTTTGCTGCATCCCATGGGTTTTGGGTCATCGTGTTTTCATTGTCGTTTGTTTCTAGGGATTTTTTGATTTCCCCTTTGATTTCTTCAATGATATCTTGGTTATTTACTAGTGTAATGTTTAGCCTCCATGTGTTTGTATTTTTTACAGTTTTCTTCCTGTAATTGATATCTAGTCTCATAGTGTTGTGGTCAGAAAACATACTTGATACGATTTCAACTTTCTTAAATTTACCAAGGCTTGATTTGTGACCCAAGATATGATCTATCCTGGAGAATGTTCCATAAGCACTTGAGAAGAAAGTGTATTCTGTTGTTTTTGGATGGAATATCCTATAAATATCAATTAAGTCCATCTTGTCTAATGTGTCATTTAAAGCTTGTGTCTCCTTATTTATTTACATTTTGGATGATCTGTCCATTGGTGTAAGTGGGGTTTTAAAGTCCCCTACTATTACTGTGTTACTGTCAATTTCCCCTTTTATGGTCATTAGCATTTGCCTTTTGTATTGAGGTTGTCCTATGTTGGGTGCATAAATATTTACAATTGTTATATCTTCTTCTTGGATTGATCCCTTGATCATTATGTAGTGTCCTTCTTTGCCTCCTGTAACAGTCTTTAAAATCTATTTTGTCTTATATGAGAATTGCTACTCCTGCTTTTGATTTCCATTTGCATGGAATATTTTTTTCCATCCCCCACTTTCAGTCTGTATGTGTCCCTAGGTCTGAAGAGGGGCTCTTGTAGACAGCATATATACAAGTTTTGTTTTTGTATCGATTCAGCCAGTCTATGTCTTTTGGTTGGAGCATTTAATCCATTTACATTTAAGGTAATTTTTGACATGTATGTTCCTATTACTATTTTCTTAATTGTTTTGGGTTTGTTATTGTAGGTCTTTTCCTTCTCTTGTGTTTCCTGCCTAGAGAAGTTCCTTTAGCATTTGTTGCGAAGTTGATTTGGTGGTGCTGAATTCTCTTAACTTTTGCTTCCCTGTAAAGGTTTTAATTTTTCCATCAAATCTGAATGAGATCCTTGCTGGGTAGAGTAATCTTGGCTGTAGGTTTTTCCCTGTCATCACTTTAAATATACCCTGCCACTCCCTTCTGGCTTGCAGAGTTTCTGCTGAAAGATCAGCTGTTAACCTTATGGGGATTCCCTTGTATGTTATTTGTTGCTTTTCCCTTGCTGCTTTTAATATTTTTTCTTTGTATTTAATTTTTGATAGTTTGATTAATATGTGTCTTGGTGTATTTCTCCTTGGATTTATCCTATATGGGACTCTCTGTGCTTCCTGGACCTGATTGACTATTTCCTTTCCCATGTTAGGGAAGTTTTCAACTACAATCTCTTCAAATATTCTCTCAGACACTTTGTTTTTCTCTTCTTCTTCTGGGGCCCCTATAATTTGAATGTTGTTGTGTTCAATGTTCTCCCAGAGGTCTCCAAGGCTGTCCTCAGTTCTTTTCATTCTTTTTTCTTTATTCTGCTCCCTGGTCGTTATTTCCACCATTTTATCTTCCAGCTCATTTATCCATTCTTCTGCCTCAGTTATCTGCTATTGCTTCCTTCTAGGGTATTTTTAATTTCAGTAATTGTGTTGTTCATCACTGTTTGTTTGCTCTTTAGTTCTTCAAGATCCTCGTTAAATCTTTCTTGTATTTTCTCCATTCTCTTTCCGAGATTTTTGGATCATCTTTACTATCATTACTCTGAATTCTTTTTCAGGTAGGTTGCCTATTTCATTTTCATTTATTTGGTCTTGTCAGTTTTTACCTTGCTCCTTCATCTGTAACATATTTTTTTGTTGCTTCATTTTTTTTTTTTTTTGGATGGGTGGTGCTGTATTCTTGTCTTACTAGTTGTTTGGCCTGAGACAGCCAGCACTGGAGTCTGCAGGCAGTTGGAGAGAGCCGGGTCTTGGTGCTGAGATGAGGACCTCTGGGAGGCCTCACTCCAATTAATATTCCCTGGGGTCTGAGGTTCTCTGTCAGTCCAGTAGTTTGGACTCAGAGCTCCCACCACAGGAGCTCTGGCCTGGGAACCAAGATCCCGCAAGCTGCGTGGCATGGTAAAAGATAAAAGAAAAAAAAGAGCAGTACAATATCAAAGAATAAAAAACAAAATAAAATTAGAAAGATAAAGAATATATTAGGAAAAATAAAACTCTAATTGAAGCAACTGCAGCAAGGTAAAAGAAAACCAAAACAGAAAAAAGAAAACAAATGGGGTGGGGGGGAGAAGCAAAAGGAGAGAACAATAACAAGGTATAAAGAATAGAATAAAATTAGAAAAATAAAAGATTTATTAGGAGAAATAAAAATATAAATGAATCAACAACAATGGATCAACAAGGTAAAACAGAACCCCAACCTAAAAGAGGAAAATAGAAAAAAAAAGCCCTGGCTACAGGGGTGGAGTTTAGATGGGGGTGGAACTTAGTCAGGGCCGGGGTTTAGGGTGGGGCGGGGCCTAGGCGGGTGGGCGGGTGATGTTTGAGCGTGGGGGCGGGGCCTAAGCGGGGTAACGTTCAAGCTTGGGGCGGGGCCTCTGCTTAGGACCAGCAAGGAAGCAGAGAGGCAGCTCGCGGAAAGGAGGATTTGTGGAGTGTGGAGCTCCGGAGTTTGGCAGTAGGGCCCTGGCTGAGGGTGTGTGGGTGGGGCTTAGGCCCAGCGCGTTGGAGGGGGCCTCCGAGTGTAGAGGTGGGGACCTGGCTGGGGCTGCAGGGGCGGGGCTTGGGCTCTGCTCGGCAGGAGGGAGGCTCCGAGGACAGAGGGTCAGGCCCGGGAGCCCAACAGGTGTCCCGGTGCCTAAGCTGGGCCCGTCCCCTTCTGTTCCTCCATGCCCCTCCCCCACCGTCTCCCCCAGGTTCTCCCCCATCACCACTGGACTGTTAACCATGGGTGGGTCCTGCTGTGTGTAGGAACTCCTCCCCTCCCCCAGCCGCCCCTCAGGGGTGCAGGTCCCAGAGGTCCGGCCTTTACTTCTGCTCCCCCTTCCCTCCCTCCCTCACCCTAAGGACCCCATGGCTGGAGGGGGCCTCAGTGGGCAGAGGGTCAGGCCCGGGATCTCAGCAGGCTCCCGGGGGCCCAAGTGGTCAGGGGAAACCTGGCCACGCTCCCTTTTGATCCTCTGTCCTCCCAGTGGTCCCCCAATTTCCCCCTTCAGGCATGGGATCCCTTCCCCTCCCCCAGCCACCCCTCAGGGGCGCCAGTCCCGTCCCACCTCCACTTCTCCTCCCCTCACTCCCCCCACACTCCACATCCTACCCGGTCGCTGGGGGTTCCTCCCGTCTCCTTAGGTGTCCGTGGTCCCACACCAGTGCCTGGTAGGTGCCCCAGTTGTGAGGAGACATGAATTCCACGTCCTAGTACACCATCTTGACTCCGCCAGGGGGAAGGCTTTGAGAGAAGAAAAGAGACCAACAGAAAGATGTCAGCTGCCTGACACTGCCAGTCCATGACTTGCCCAGCCCTGACCACTGAAAGCCAAGCCCCCCAGCCTGCAGGGAGGGGTCTGATTATTCCCACTGTCCACGTCCCATCTCTCCCCCAAACCTCTCACACTTGGTGATGTTTCTGCGCAATCCTAGATGTCTACGCCTTCTCCCCCGTGGTGGCCAGGTGACCCAGGGAGAGGGTTCCATGACAGAGCAGAAAGAACAGAGGCCCAGAAGGAATGTGGTGAGGGCCGGGAGTGATGGTGGTCCAATTTTTCTGACTTGCTTTCCCCAAACCTGAGAGCGTGGTTTGCTCTGGCCCCTTGCGCCCATGGGTTGGAACATGAGCAACGAGATGCCACATCACTCAGGATGAGAGCATTATCCTGTGGGGCTTCTGCACCTGAAGCTGGGCTTCTCATTAGGCCCATGTACCAGTGGGAGGTATCCTCCAGCAGGTGACACACCGATGGTGCCTCAGTGTCGTCATCTGTAAAATGGGGCAGACAGTAGGGCTTTGCGTGTAGAGTTGATGCATGCTCTAAATGAAGAGGTGTACTCACAAAACTTATCACAGAAACTGGCATTTACTAAGTAGTCAGTAAGTGACGGCCGTTATCCACTTGATAGGAGACAAAGAGCTCCATCAGTCTCCCCATCTTTGACCAGTCTGCCCAGTGCCTGCACCACCCAGCAGTGCTGAAGGACCAGGACTGGCAGCTGGAGAAGCTGTGTGTGAAGCCGGACTCTTTTCTGATCCCTTTGGTTCATAGTCCAGGCATCTGCAAAAAGAAAAAAAAAGAAAAGGTTTGCCTTACAGGACAGCTCTGCCCTTTTTGGCCCCTTCCTTTGCCCCAAGGAAATTTTTGGTCTTTGAAAGCCAGGTTTTGTGCCATTCTCCAATTTATTTCCTTAATGTTTCGTCCAGTTCTGGAGAGCAGGCTCCCCAAAGAGCTCAAGATTTCCATTTTTTTTTTTATTTCTTTGCCTCTTCCTTCTCTGTTTCCCATATCCTTCTCCTCTTTTCGTGTCTAGCTAAAGACTTGAGTCTTATTAACGTTGCTGGCCCTTCACCTCCTCCACAGAGCACTTGGGTGTCAGAACATCACAACCTGGGTGTCACTCAAACCTTCCCCCTGCATCAGGCATCATTCAGATAGCTCAGAGAAGAGTCAGAAGCAGCAGGAGCTGAGCAGTAATTAGGAGAGTGCCCAGGCAGTGGGAGGCAAGGTGAGAACTGAAGGTGAATCCAGCCTCTGCACCCCGACACCGAATTTGAATCTCAGAGACAGAGTTTTGGGTGAAGTAGAAAAGTATAGCTCTATTGCTTTGCCAGGCAAAGGGGGACGCAGTGGGCTCATGCCCTCAAAACTATGTGTCCTGACCTGGAGCTGGTACTGAGGAGTTATTGTTATGGTTCAAAGAGGGGTGGTCAGCTCGTGGACATTCTTCTGATTGGTTGCTGGTGAGGTAATTGGGAGTCGGTGTCATCAACCTTCTGGTTCCAACAGGTCTGGGGTCTGCGTGCTTGTGGGCAGCAGACAGTTACCTTCTCCCAACTGGTGGAGGTTTCATTATCTGCAGAACAGCTCAAAGATATTGTTGTGTGTATCCCATGAGGCAGAGCCAGGACCCTGCCCCAAGGCTGCACTATTGTTTCTTGCCTGCTCCTCCCTTGTCTCTGCATCCCCTCCCTTCCCTGATTAGCAACTGTTTGAACATTCCCTTTGGAACTCAAGGAAGGTCATAGAGGCTGAATGAAGCTTATTTCTTGTAATCAAGAAATGGAGGAGCACGGAGAGACTTTTGTGCCCAGGAGCCCCATGGGGTCCTGCTTGGTTTCAGGACCAGCTGTGCCTGCCAAGGTGGAGGGGGCAGCTACCACTTCAGGAGCCAACTAGTTCCACCACCCCCTGACCTTTGTCTAGACCCAGATCTCTCCAGGAGTATCCCCTTCCTTGGGGGAAGGAATTTCCCTCTCTTCAGGGCAAATACACACCCCCTGAGAAAGGAGGACGGTGCTGCTATTGTCTGTGCCCCAGTCACTTCTGTTTAGCCAGGAGGCCCTCCGCATCCCATCCCACCGGCCTGTCTCAGTAAAGGCAGCCCTCAGGACACAGGACACAGGCCACAAGGAGACCCGTCCAGACACAGCCCCACCCGACACATGCACTCAGGAGAAGGCAGCTCTGGTCTGTGCCCAGCAGTCACAGTCTTTCCAACCTCTGCAAGGCCGTGGAGACCTCACTCAGGAGAGAGGGAGGGAGGCCGAGGGAGAAGGGCCAGGCAGCAAGTATTAAAAAGTCCACAGGAAGCTCATGCAATCCCCACCAGCCCCAGAGTCAGGCGGGAACAGAGCTGGCTGGCCCTCCAGAAGATGGGAGGGGAGCCCTGGGCCTGAGTGTGAGGGTGAGGCAGGAGGCTGATAAGCCCCAGGCTGCGCAGCTGGAGTCTGTCCCCTGTGGACAGATACTCCAAGATGCAGAGGAGGAGAAGCTGAGCCCTGCCCAGATAAGAGACCACATATTTCTCATTCTTGAGGCCAAGGAGACATACTTCTCATATTTCTCGTTCTTGAGGCCAAGGAGACCTTCCTGACTCTACGTGCGCAGAAAAGCTCCTTGGAGGTCAAAAAGGGAATGATGTCAACCTACCCATAGGCCTCTTCACTAGAATCCATCTTGGCTAATAGATGCGCATGCACACATGGGAGGACCCCGAGATAAACCAAATACAGACTCAGAACCAGGCAAAGCAAGGTGAGGGGGCAAAGGAAACCCAGAAGAAATGCTCCCTGTAAGTGAGTCAAACTACCACAAGGGCACAACTCTCTCTCTGAGCCCACCCATATGTCTATCCATACGTACTCTTTTTCCTGCTAATAAACACTTGACTTGTTTCACTACTTTGTTTCTTTGTGGAAATTCATTTTCTGCAAAGCCATACGGGCCAGGGCCTCGTCACTGGCCACTGGCCATCATGGTCTAGTGGCTAGGATTCAGCGCTCTCACTGCCTCGGCCCAACTTCAATCTCTGGCCAGAAACGGAAATCCTCTTCAAGCCGCTGCAGGTTAAGACCACCCAAGATCAAGGGCAGCAAGCAGAAGGGCCAACGGGGGCACAGGGGCAGAAGATGAAGCCGTGGTCCTGGGCAGGACCACAGAGGGTATGGGGAAGGCCCAGCAAAGACGCCTCCAGGGCTGAGACTTTGCAAAGTCTGGATAAGAGCCTCTTGGTCTGGGCTGGAGGCAGGGAAACCCAGCTTCCCCAGTGCCAATTTGGTACCCATGGGACCCAGCCAGCCCTCTGACACTCATTTTGTTGCTTTGCTCGGTGTTTGCTTACTGGCTTGCTTTCATTCTCTTTCTTTTCCCAGCTTTGGCTTCCTCATAAACATCATGTTCTACTAAGGGTTAGGTGCTTCAGAAGCTTAGGGAAAGGCCAGGAAGCTCAGGCAGGATGTAGGCTTTGAGGATCTCGGGAACTGCCGGGGCCTTCGTGCAGGTGGAATCATTTGTGTCTAGTGCCATCTTCTGGTCATCTCTGAGAACTACACCTGACGGAGCTAAAGGACCCGCTTGCCTGCAATGCTGAAAAGCCTCCTCGACTTCTAGTTCAGGGAAAAAGCCAGTCTAACTTGGCAAAGTCTGAGCTTGAGATCATTTCCGAGTGAAGCAATGTTTTAAAACTTTCAGACGCTTATAGGAACCATTGCTGGGCCGGGAGGCAGAGCCAGGGCCTGAGCCATTCTTCTAGGAAACTCTGGAACAGTTCTTAAAGGATCAGCAAGTAGCTCATCCTCATTTTAGTCAATACCTGCATATAATCCATTTTACATGTGAAAATAACTCTCTGTGTTTTGCCCGTAAGAAAGCTCAGTGGTCCACCTCTCCAGGCCAGCCCCCTCCAAGGCCCCTCACCATACAGCCCTTCCTGCCTTGGGCTGTTGGAAAAAATCGCATCTCCCCAAGGCCGTGCATTCCTTGGGGGTTTAATCCTGCTGTGGCTGCAGGCACCTCTAGGTGCCAATGTTGCCTCTCCCCATTTAGTGACCAGATGGGGTTTCTCCTGCAAACGCCCCCCTCCCACGGGGATCACGAACTCAGACAGCCAGACCCAGCAATACCACTTCTAGAATAATATCCTCCAAAGAAGTACACAAGCATGGAATGGTATTTGTATAAAGTTTTCCTAATCGTGTTTGGAATGGCAAAATACTGGCAATAATCTATATTCCTCTCACCAAGAGAATATAAAATAAATTGTGGATTCCAATATAATAGAAAGCTAGGTCACCATAAAAAAAGAATAATACGGAAAGAGCTCCAAGATATACTGTTATATGAAAACAGAGAACATAGTGTGCTAGCATACACAAGAGTATGTGTGGATGGACGGATGGATGGATGGACGGATAGATGGATGGATGGATGGACGGATGGACGGATAGATGGATGAATAGATAGAGTATGCAATCTAATATTTCTAGAAGAGTATACAAGAAACCAATAATATTGGAGCCTTTATGGAGGGGAACTGAGTGGTTATAGACAGGTATGAGAGGAAGACCTTTTAATTTTAAAACAATTTATTTTAAATAAGTATATTTACTTTTTCAAAAGTCTATAAAGAAAAAAAAAATGGCCCCTGTCACATGGAGGCTGCCCAGGAGCTGGCAGGGAAGCATTCCATGGTGGGCCATGAGCAGAAAATGAACGATACATTTTGTAGGTAGATTGTAAATCTTAGGCCATTCTCTGTATTTGCTTCTTTTGTTATTCCAGGGCTTTCCGTAAAGCACTGTTTGAACACTCCAGGCTTGTTGCAATTATGCTGCGGGATTTAGCTAACAACACCGAAACTGCTAAGATATAGGTTCTGCCTTCAAAGAGTTCCCAGTTTCTTGAGGCGAAGAAACACTTATAATACCTTGCAATTAATACATTTGGATTATCTATTGCTATGCAACAAACGACCACAAATTTAGTGGCTTAAAACAATAATGTATGGGAATTCCCTGGCGGTCCAGTGGTTAGGACTCAGAGCTTTCACTGCCGGGGCCCGGGCTCAATCCCCGGTTGGGGGAAGCAAGATCCTGCATAACGTGGCCGGAAAAAAACCCCAATAACTTATCCCTCTTCCCTTATGTTTCATGGGTTAACTGGAACCACTGGGAGATTTCTATTTGGGCTCGTTCATGGAGCTGCAGTCTGGACTTGCGGTAATGGAGTTGGAGTCATCTGAAGGCTCGACTGGTCTGGATGTTGAGTGCTGGCCCAAGGCCGTGGAAGCCCCCCATGGGGCTAGTTTGACTCCCTCACAGCATGGCCATCACGATGGTAAATGGCTTCTCCCAGAGGCCGTGGGGCTTCTTATGACGTAACCTCAGGAGTCAGGCAGCTTCTCTTCTGCTGCATTGGTCAAAAGCAAGTCACCGGGCCAGCCCAGAGTCAAGGGGAGAGGACTATAAAGTCATGAACACTGGCAGGCGTGGTTCATCGGGGGTTCATCTTTGGAGAATGGTCCCCACAGGCTAAGATAAGACAAGTCCAGGGTGCCATAGGAGCTCAGATCTTGACCTTGATTGAATGTCTGTCCCAGAGCTTAATCCTCAGAGGAACACTTTCATGCTTTTGAAAAAAAGGCTTGTTGGAGAGTTATTATGCAAATTTCAAACCTGGAAAAATGAGGAAACCAATTAGAAAGATTGCAAGTCTTGTTTCTCATTTACTGCATTCGAGAGATACATGGTCAAAAACAAAAACAAAAAACCACACATCCCGGAACCAACTTTATTTAGCTGACAACTGAGGAGCTTCTGGAATGTCAAGGCAGAATCAAAGAAGCCCTGCTATGGCACGTGGGAGGACCTCTGGGTCCTCAAGACCGCCCCATCTCCTCTCCACAAAGGGCAGATTCACACACATCCTCTGAAAAAGGAAAGGCTTTCTCAACTTCCTCCCTAACCCCCATCTCCTGAAACAAGACCACCATCCCTACTGGGCTTGCTTCATCCAAAAATGGACCCAAATAATCAGCAAGGAAGTTATATGAAATCTTTAAAATGCTGATGAGATTCATCCTTCATCTTCAATCAGATACATACGATGTAAAGAGAATAGAACACAAATAGGATATCTTACAAAACTAATAAAAATAGCATCTTTTTTTGTTGTTGTTTTGTTGTTTGGTTTTGGTTTTTTTTTTTTTTTTTGCGCTACGCGGGCCTCTCACCGTTGTGGCCTCTCCCACTGTGGAGCACAGGCTCTGGACGCACAGGCTCAGTGGCCATGGCTCACGGGCCCAGCCGCTCCGCGTCACATGGGATCTTCCTGGACCGGGGCACGAACCTGTGTCCCCTACATCAGCAGGCGGACTCTCAACCACTGTGCCACCAGGGAAGTCCTAAAAATAGCATCTTTTGAACAAGATTTAGTGATGTGAGGTCATCACAATAGGTTATTAACTGAAAAAAGAAAAGATACAGGAACACAGCATTGTAAATCAACTATACCCCAATTAAAATTTAAAAAAGAAAAGATAACAAAACTATCCACAGTATTTACCAACACAGAGGAAAAAAAGATGAGTGGAAAAGACACTGAAAATATTATAGTGATTCTCTCTAGTGGTAAGATTTTTTTTTTTTTACATCTTTATTGGAGTATAATTGCTTTACAATGGTGTGTTAGTTTCTGCTTTATAACAAAGTGAATCAGTCATACATACACATATGTTCCCATATCTCTTCCCTCTTGCGTCTCCCTCCCTCCCACCCTCCCTATCCCACCCCTCCAGGCGGTCACAAAGCACCGAGCTGATCTCCCTGTGTCTAGTGGTAAGATTATAGGAGATTTTTCTTCTTTATCTATTCCTGTATTTTGTACAATAAGCAGAGAGACCTTTTATAGTCAGGAAAAATTTCCATGTATGCATATGTATCTACTTTGGTCTCTTCTCCAAATCCGCTTTCCCATTTCCCACAGAGCATTTCCCTGTTGACTCCAGTTTGACAGCTTAACCAGGGGCCAGCAAGTGAAGGCCTCCCTACGCTGACAGCGTCTCCTGTTTGGGTTCCACCCTGTTGCTTGATATTGGTACAAAGGAGCTTGTTAAAATGTTGAGCTACTTGTGATCATGTCGGGGGGCTGGAGGGCATCTGGAATGAGAGGTTGCCATGGTGAGGAGGGCTGTTCAGGCAGCAGTTTGAACAAAAGACATTCGACTACTAAGAACAAAGGCAGAAGAAGAACAAGCAACAGCAGAAACATCCTGTAGGAGACTCTCCCAGTCTATCCACTCACTCCACACTCTCCCTCTCAAAGGTGCACTGACCTCCTGCACCTCACAATGGGCATCTTTTATTGTCATCGTTACTATCATCAATATCGTCACCACCACCACCACCACCATCATCACCATCATCATCACCATAATCACAATCATCATCATCACCATCATCATTACCATCACCATCAATACCATCATCATCACCATCATCATCATCACCATCATCATCACCATCATCATCATCACCATCATCATCACCATCATCATCACCATCACCATCATCATTACCATCATCATCACCATCATCACCATCATAATCACCACCATCAACACCATCATCACCACCATTGTCATCACCACCATCATCACCATAATCACCATCATTACCTCATCATCATCACCATCATCATTACCATCACCATCAATACCATCATCATCATCATCACCATCATCATCATCACCATCACCATCATAATTTACCATCATCATCATCACCGTCATCATCACCATCATCACCATCACCATCATCATTACCATCATCATCATCACCATCACCATCATAATCACCACCATCAACACCATCATCACCACCATTGTCATCACCATCATCATCACCATAATCACCATCATTACCTCATCATCATCACCATAATCACCATAATCATTATCATCACCATCATCACCATCATCATCACCACCACCATCATCATCATCACCATCATCACCATCATCACCATCATCGCCATCAACATTACCATCATCATCACCATCACCATCATCAACACCACCACTATCATCAAAATATCTTCGTCATCTTCACCATCTTCACCATCATCACCACCACCACCACCACTATCATCACCACTACCAATACCACCCCACCTAGAATGTTAAGCATTATCTCATTTAATCCCACTAACAACCTGCTGTATAGGGATTATTAGCGCCATTTTAAAGACGAGGGGCTTCCCTGGTGGCGCAGTGGTTGAGAGTCTGCCTGCTGATGCAGGGGACACGGCTTCGTGCCCCGGTCGGGAAGATCCCACATGCTGCGGAGCGGCTGGGCCCGTGAGCCATGGCCGCTGGGCCTGCGCTTCCGGAGCCTGTGCTCCACAATGGGAGAGGCCACAACAGTGAGAGGCCCGCATACCGCAAAAAAAAAAATAAAAATAAAAATATAAAGATGAGAAAACTGAGGATTATTGAAGTGCCTTGCCTTAGGTCAAATAGCATAGTAGTCAAGTGCACAGTCTCTGGAGCCAGAGAAGCAGGTGTTTGATTCCCAGCTCTGCCACTTCTGGTTGTGTGACCTTGGACGAGGTACTTAATCTCACTGTGCCTCAGTCTCTTCATATGTAAAAAAGAGACATTAATAGTACCTACCTGTATTCGTTTCCTATTGTAGTTGTCACAAATTGCCACAAATTTACTGGCTTAAATCATCACACATTTTTTTCTTTTTTAGTTCTGAAGGTCAGAAGTCCAAAATGACTCCTATGGAGCTGAGCTCAAGGCCTCTAGAGGGCTGTTTCCTGCTGGAGACTCCAGCGGGGAATCCATGCCTCACCCCTTTGACCTACTAAAAGCTGCTTCCTGCCCCTCCCTCTATCTTCAAAGCCAGCGCTACAGCATCTTCTCTTTTCCGTGACCTCCTGCCTCCCTCTTGTAAAGCAGGGATCCCCAACCTTTTTGGCACCAGGGCCCAGTTTCATGGAAGACAATTTTTCCACGGAAGGAGGTGGGTGCAGAGGATGGTTCAGGCGGTAATGCGAGCGATGGGAAGTGGCAGGGGAAGCTTCGCTCACTCGCTTGCCCGCCACTCACCTCCTGCTCTGTGGCCTGGCTCCTAACAGTACCGGTCCGCAGCCCGGGGGTTGGGGACCCCTGTTGTAAAGGCTCCTCCTGATTACATCAAGCCTACTTTGATCATCCAGGATCATCCCCCCACCTCAAGATCCTTAATCACATCTGCAAAGTCTTTTACCAGGTAAGGGAACATATTCACAGGTTCCAGAAATTAGTATGTGACTGTCTTTTGGGGGAGGTATTATTCAGCCTAGGAAGGCTATTATAAGCATAAATGAGATAATATAAAGGGAGGGCTACAGAACACCATCTGGCATGATGCTATATAAGTGTTAGTTGCTGTTATTAATAAAAGTCTCACACACACACGCACACAAACACACAGATGACATGGTGTAGCTAAGATTCGAGCCCATGCCAAAGAAAAGCCCAGATGTCATAGGAACCATAAAATCCCAAAGTGGAGTGAAAAATCCCAGATGGGGAAAAAGTTTTGCCTGATTCTGCAACAGACCCAGGAGCATCTGTCTGGATTCCTTGATTAGGAAGTGCCTTGGATTTACAAGTCAGTTGGTTTCGACCTCAACCAATAAGATAACACAAAATGCCGGATATGATCTCTGAATTATGGAAGGAACTGGGCTTCTCAGCTTTTATCAGGGTCTAGATGTTTCCCCGGGCACAAGGGAAGTTGAGCTGTAAACATAAACAGAATCACAGGTCATGCCCTCAAGCTTTAATAGCAAGTTGGGGAGTTTCTCCCATGTTTTGAAAGGGCAAATAGGCCCTCATTAATTTCATTCCATCATTTAGCATTTCTGATGGTTTTGACAGTCTAAAAAAAATGAGTGGCTGCTAAGAAAAAAAAAAAAAAAGTCTACTATTTGGAAGACAGCCCAGTGAAACAGAAAAAGGGGAGAACTGGGTTTGGAGCCACCAGGCCTGGACTCCCATCCATGCTCTGAACCAACATCTTTTGTAACCAAGGGTGGACCCCTCCCCTGGCAGGGCCTCAGTTTCCTCAACAGTAAAGTGAAGGGGCTGAGGTCCCCCAGTTTCTGATATTAGATCATTCATTGATTCAATTCTTCTGAAATGCCTTCCTCTTTCCTCTACTCCCTCTCTCACCAAAAATTTCATCTTTTTTTTTCCCTTCCCCCGAAGGAGGCTCTTTACTTTGAAAACACTCATTATTTCTAATTTACACGACAAGTCTAGCTGGTTTGAATAGATAGTAGAAGAAACACGGCTTTGGGTTTTGCTCTGTCATTTACCAGCTGTGTGATTTTGAACAAATTACTTAACCTCTCTGTTTCCCCAGCCCTAAAACACAGATCATTCCTCCTCATAGGAATGTTGTGAGGCTTAAATACACACAAAGAAATTAGAATAGTGGCTCCCATGTAGCAAGTGCTTAATAAAAACTGACATTAACTGTTATTATTGGTGTCATTATATATAATATTATTATCCTTTTCTTTGGCAGATCTCCTAAATCCCATCTTTTGGTGATTTTAATAAAGGCATTTTGAAAAAGTCATTTCAGACGACAAAGTCTCCTGTCCTGGTGCCCCTCTTCCAGGAAGAAAGGAAAGAAAGCAAGAGGGAAGAAAAGGAGGAAGCCATGGAGGGTAGGAAGGACAAAGAGAGGGAGGAAGAAAATTCAAATACCCAACATAGAGGGATTTAATCACAAGGAAAGAAAAACACCATTAAAAGCTATAATTTATGGCTTTCAAGAAATTATATCGATTTGAAAAGGAGCATTGAAATTGTGCCTCCTTAGGAGTAAAATAAACAGCTTTCTGGAGGGTTAGGAGATAATTTTACATGAAGACTGAGCTTGTTTAAATTTCAGAAGAAATGATTAGAATATTTTACTTTCTCCTGCAATAATGGCAGCAACTGGCCTGGAAGATTTTCACTCAAGTTGTTGACGGTGAATTTGACTACAATTGAAATGCGCAGACAAAAGCTCAGGTCCCTGATGGCATCCAGCTGGCAGCCAGTCAAGAAGCGGATGACATCACCCACCTCCCGAGACCTGTCTCGGGCCCCCGCCCGGGGATTTCCCCGAAACACGGGACTCTCCTATGGCACCTGCCTTCCTCACGGGGAGAGCAATTCTGATCAAACCCACACTGAGCAAGTATTTGCATTTTATGGGGTTTTGTTTAATTACAAAGCTAATACATGTTTATTACAAACAGTTTGTTAATATGAGACTAAAAAATAATTTTACTTAATCACTTGCCCTCACCCAAACCCGATCCCATCAGCAAAGAAGACTGCAGTAAATATTTCAGGACTGGGAAGATACTTCTTCAGCATTACAAAGAATGTCCATTTCAGGGGCGTCCCTGGTGGCGCAGTGGTTGAGAGTCCGCCTGCCGATGCAGGGGACACAGGTTCGTGCCCTGGTCCGGGAAGATCCCACATGCCGCGGGGCGGCTAGGCCCGTGAGCCATGGCCGCTGAGCCTGCGCGTCCGGAGCCTGTGCTCCGCAGCGGGAGAGGCCACAACAGTGAGAGGCCCGTGTACCGAAAAAAACAAAAAAAAGTCTATTTCAACCCAGTTGTTCACAGCATCTATTACAGTGAAATTCTAAAGTAGCATTTCCCAAAGTGTGTCCCTAGACCACCAATGCATGAAAGTCTCTACCAAAAAAGGAAGGAGAAGAGGCGGGTCAGCTGCACCCATTTCCCAGACATGCACGGTGAGCACTATCATACCTAAGGCTCAGAAGCTGTGCAGGAGAAAAAAACACTTTTTAAAAATTTAACCAAGCATTACCCAAAACATCCTGAAAACCCAGAATCCCATGGAACACACTTTAGGAAACACTGCATTTAGAAGCAAAACAAGACGATCTCCTATGACAGTTATTAACTATGATTTTTCTCGATTTTTTTAGCCAATACTATAACATATGAAAATGGAAATAATCGGAACTTTTAGAAATCAGACAGAAATCATCTGTTGGCAGATGTTTTGTTTATCTACAAATTACAAAAGAATAAGCTCTAAAACGATTAGAATTAGCAAGAATTCAGCCAAGTTGCTAGAATAAAGGCCAAATATTCAAAATAATGGATTTTCCATAGTGTGGCAATAACTAATTAGATGTTAAGATATTTAATCACAATAATAATTTTTTAATTATGGAGATATACCTATAATGAAAAAAAGTTAAAATTTTCATTAGGGAGATGAGACGGCATTTTATGAGTAAAGCTCAAGAAGGAATGCTTAAATAAGGGAATTAGTAACGGTGTGAATTTAAGGAAGGAGTGAAGAAATTTTGGAGCAAGTTGGCCTTTAACTTGAAAAATGGTGTGCCTCTTCCTTCTGGCCTCCATGGTTTCTTATGAGGAATCCTCTGTCACTTGAATCATTTTGTCTTTATATATAATGCCTCATCTTTCCAGATGCTTTCAAGATTTTTTTTCCTTTGTCTTTATTCTTTTTCTTTGTCTTTAGTTTTTGATTATGATGTGTCTTGACATAGATTTCTTTGGGTTATCCTATTTGGATACACTGGACTCCTAGAATCTGTAGGTTTATGTCTTTTTGCCAAATTTGGGGTGTTTTCAACCATTATTTTTCCAAATCTTTTTTTGGTCCACATTTTATCCTCTCCTTCTAGTACTACAATGATACAAATGTTAGATCCTTTGTTACTGTCTCACAGGTCCCTGGGACTCTTTTCATTTCTTTTTTAGTCTATTTTCTCTACATTGTTCAGATCAGGTAATTTCTATTGTTCTATCTTCAAATTCATTGATTTTTTTTTTCTTCTTTTATATTTGTTCTGCTACTGAGCATATTCAGTGACCTTTTTATTTCAGTTCTTGTATTTTTCAATTCTAAAATTTCCATTTGGTTCTTCTTTATATCTTCTGTTTCTTTGCTGAGACTATTTTTTCCTTTGTTTCAGACATGTTTGTTATTACGTATTGACACATTTTCATAGTGGTTGCTTTAGAATCTAAATTATGAATCATTTCTGTGTTGGTGTCTGTTGATCCCCTTTTCTCATTCAAATTGACATTTTCCTGGTTCTTAGTTTGAGGAGTGACTTTAATTGTATCCTGGCCATTTTGAGTATTATCCTGTAACACTCTGGACCCTATTTAACCTTCTTTTTTTGCAGACAGTCACCCTGTTTAGGTGTGGTATGCAGGCCCAAGTGGAGCGGAAGATCCCCACTGGGCCCCACTGACACCATCCCAGGAAAAGTAGAGCACAGACTCACACCACCTCATTGCCCCCAGGTTGGGGTGGAAACTCACTGCCTCTAGGTGTGGCCAGAAGTCCAGCTGGCCACTTAGCTCTGCCAGCACCACAGGCAATGGGAGAATTCAGGAGGAACTTGGGGGAGTTTTTCCCTTGGTGTTTGGCTGGAATGGGGTGGGTGCTAGCTGCTAGGCTACCCTTTTCTCAGACCTCTGGTTAGAGTGAGCAGGCTTCCCTAGGAGAGCTTTCTCTGGTCATACCTGTTGATGGTTCCAGATTGCTGGCCACGCACAGACACAGGAACCCCTGGACTGTCACTTCCCAGGTGCCCTCAAGACCTCCCTAAGGGACTTCCCTGATGGCGCAGTGGTTAAGAATCTGCCTGCCAAAGCAGGGGACATGGTTCCATCCCTGGTCCAGGAAGATCCCACATGCCGTGGAGCAACTAAGCCCATGCGCCACGACTACCGAAGCCCACACACCTAGAGCCCGTGCTCTGCAACAAGAGAAGCCACCACAATGAGAAAGAAGCCCACACACCGCAACGAAGATTAACCCCTGCTTGCTGCAACTAGAGAAAGCCCGCATGCAGAAACGAAGACCCAACACAGCCAAAAATTAATTAATTAATTTAAAAAAAAAAAAAACTCCTTAAGAAGGGCTGTCAGTGGAGGGGGTCAAAGTGGAGATCAATCAGTCTTCCTGGGTCAAGCCCAGATGCTCTGCTGACATTTTCATTTTTTCTTTTTTTAAACAGCTTTATTGAGTTATGGTTCACATGCCATAGAATTTGCTCACTTAAAGTGTAAAATTCAATGGTTTTTATTCATAGAATTGTGCATCCGTCATCACAATCAATTTTAACATACGGTTCACCCTTGAACAACATGGGTTTGAACTTATACACAGATTTTTTTCAATAAACATATTGGAAAATATTTCGGAGATTTGCAACAAGTTTGAAAAAACCCACAGACAAACCATGCAGCCTAGAAATATCAAAAGAAAAAGTGAGGTATGTTATGAATGCATAAAATTTATGTAGATACTAGTCTATTGTATCATTTATGATCATAAAATATACACAAACCTATTATTAAAAGTTAAAATTTATCAAAACGTACACAAACACTTATAGACCATACATGACACCATTTGCAGTCAAGAGAAATGTAAACAAATGTATGTAAAATGCAGTCTTAAATCATAACTGCATAAAAGCAGCAGTGATGTAGCTGGTACTGCTAAGAAGCATCAAGCAATAACGATGGAATCAAAACTGAACATAATTGAGAGAATGGAGGGAGGTGAAAAGATGGTAGACCTGAAGGAATTGGACGCCCAGAGAAAGGACGAAGAGAGACAAGAGGAAGAAGAAGTAACTGAAGAAACGAAGAGATTCATGACACAGGAAATGGCAAGGGGATTTTCTTTATTTGAGGAGCCCCTGTTAGTTTTTGAGGCACAGGACCTGAATGTAAACAGTACACTAAGGTTGCAGCAGCCGTTCAGAGTGCAATCCAGTGCTACCATGTCATCTATGATGAGAAAAAAAGAGCTACTACCCAGACATCACTGGATCATATTTTCAAGAGCGTAGATAGAATTGAATCCAGCAAGGAACCAGAACCTGTGTCATCAGCATCAGGCGTGAGTGACATTGCAGCTTGCCCTCCGTCTCCTATTCCTGAGGATCCTTCAGTGCTACCATCTCTCACCTCCTCTCCCTCCTCCAGTCAGTAACTCTTCTTGCCTGTTCACTCGATGCCAGCCCCTGGATGCCAGCTGTTGTACTATAGTGCTGTACTTTTCAAGGTACTGTACTGTATGATTAAAAACGTTTCCTTAAAAAAAATCATAACTGCATAAAATTAACTGAAGTACATACTGTACTGACGTAACATTTTTGGAGCCATCTCCTGTGGCTCTGGAGGGTGAGTTCAAGTGTTGTGAGCATCCACTTGAAACTCTGTGCGACACTAATCATCTCCAAGCGAACAGTTCGTCTCTCCAGTAAATTGCATATCACAGTAAAAAGTGATGTCTCACAGTTCTTGTGTATTTTTCATCATGCTTAGTGCGATACCATAAACCTTGAGTAAAACCATGAGACCCATACGAAGTGCCACCGGTGATGCTGGAAGTGCCCCCGAGGAGCAGAGAAAAGTCATGATGTTACAAGAGAAAGTTGAATGGCTTGGTGTGGACCATAGACTGAGGTCTGCCATTGCAGTTGCCGCCATTTCAAGATAAATGAGTCCAACGTAAGGACCATTATAAAACTGAAAAGGAGGGCTACCCTGGTGGCGCAGTGGTTGAGAATCTGCCTGCTAATGCAGGGGACACGGGTTCGAGCCCTGGTCTGGGAGGATCCCACATGCCGCGGAGCAGCTAGGCCCGTGAGCCACAACTGCTGAGCCTGCGCGTCTGGAGCCTGTGCTCCGCAACGAGAGGCCGCGATAGTGAGAGGCCCGCGCACCGCGATGAAGAGTGGCCCCCGCTTGCCACAGCTAGAGAAAGCCCTCGCACAGAAGTGAAGACCCAACACAGCAAAAAGAAATAAATAAATTTTTTTAAAAATTCCAGAAAGTTCCAAAAATCAAAACTTGAATTTGCCACACACTGCAAATATATAAAAAAAAAGGAAATTCATGAAGCCATCGCTGCAGCTACACAGGTAAGCATGAAAACCTTGCACTTTTGGCAAAATACTTTTAAATCTCATATTGAAAATGCAGCTTAGGACTTCTCTGGCGGTCCAGTGGTTAAGACTTTGCCTTCCAGTGCAGGGGGTGCGAGTTCAATCCCTTCCAGTGCAGGGGGTGTGAGCTAAGACCCCACATGACTTATGGCCAAACAAACAAACAAAAAGACATAAAACAGAAGCAATATTGTAACAAACTCAATAAAGACTTTTAAAAAATGGTCCACATTAAAAAAAAAACACTTTAAAAACAAAAAAAGAAGATGCAGCTTTATATGAGTGCAAGATTGCTATAAGAAGGGCAAACCTATAGACTCTAATATAATTGGAGAAAAAGTGAAGTCATTATAGGACAACTTAAAGCGAAAAGAAAGTGAAGGATCCAAAGCTGGAGATTTAATGCTAGCAAAGGATGGTTTGATAATTTTAGAAAGATGTTTGGCTTTTTAAATGTCAAGAAAACAACAGAAGCAGCTTCTGCAACCAAGAGGCAGCAGACAAGTTCCCAGATGCCATTAAGAAAATCATTGAGGGGGCTTCCCCGGTGGCGCAGTGGTTGAGAGTCCGCCTGCCGATGCAGAGGACACGGGTTTGTGCCCCGGTCCGGGAAGATCCCACATGCCGCGGAGCGGCTGGGCCCGTGAGCCATGGCCGCTGAGCCTGCGCGTCCGGCGCCTGTGCTCCACAACAGGAGAGGCCACAACAGTGAGAGGCCCGCGTACCGCAAAAAAAAAAAAAAAGAAAGAAAAAATCATTGAGGAGAAAGGACACCTGCCTGAACAGGTTTTTAACTGCAGACAAAAGTGCCTTATTCTGAGGGGGGGAAATGCCACAAAGGACATCTATTAGTAAGGAAGAGAAGTGAGCATTAGGATATAAGGCAGGAAGGGATAGACCAACTCTACCGTTCTGTGCAAATGCAGTCAGGTTTATGGTCAGGAAACTGTAATATATAGAATGGATACACAACAAGGTCCTACTGTAGAGCACAGGGAGCTATAGTCAATATCCTGTGATAAACCATTATGGAAAAGAATATGAAAAAGAATGTATATATATGTATAACTGAATCACTTAGCTGTACAATAGAAACTAACACAACACTGTAAATCAACTACACTTCAGTTAAATAAATGAATAAATAAAAAGAATTTGCAGTCCATCAGCTTTTGTATAGCTTCTACGCGCTTTTCCATATATTGACATTTCCGATAAATTCCTTTTTTTCCAGGGTTTATAATTCTTTTGTTTTCAGTTGAGGTCACACTGATTTATAACATTATATGTTTCATGTTTACAACGTTATATTTCTACTTCTGTACACCCTACAGTGTGCTCACGACCGAAAATTTAGTTTCCATCCATCAACATACAGTTGACCCCTTTCCCCATTTTGCTGCCCTCAACCCTTCCCCCGCCTCCTCAACCACGACTCTTCTCTGTATCTACGTGTTTGTTTTTGTTTGGTTTGGTTTGTTCACTTATTTGGGAGTTTTTGTTTGTTTATTAGTTTTTTATATTCTACATATGAGTGAAATCATATGCTATCTGTTATCATTCTTGTACCTAAAGGCTTCTAACTAATCATGAGTTACCACGTGTCCAACCTGCAGGACATACCCAGGAAGAAAGCCACCCCAAAATGTCAACGATATCAATAATCTTTGAACAAAATTTATGCAGATTTTTCCTATCAGTTTCCCAATTAGTGCGAGCGAAGACAGCTCCAAGTTGTCCAATATAAATAAGCAATCTGAGGTACGATATGAAAAAAAAGATGTAAAATATTTTGTTAATAATTATTATTTTGATTTTCTGTTGACATAATTTTTTATATATTAGGTTAAATAAAACATTAAAATTATAAATAAATAGGGCTTCCCTGGTAGTGCAGTGGTTGAGAGTCCACCTGCCGATGGAGGGGACACGGGTTCGTGCCCCGGTCCGGGAAGATCCCACATGTCGCAGAGCGGCTGGGCCTGTGAGCCATGGCCGCTGAGGCTGCGCGTCCGGAGCCTGTGCTCTGCAACGGGAGAGGCCACAACAGTGAGAGGTCCGCGTACCGCAAAAAAAAAAAAAAAAATATATATATATATAAAAATAAGCAGTCTGATGATATATCAGTCAAGCCTCACCCCCATTCTTCTCTCCAAGTCTCTCCCCAGTGCATATGAATGACTTCTTCCCAATGCCCTAGTGCAGGGCCATGGTTGACTCCATCTAGACACTGAAACGGCCACAACCCCCGATCTGAATCTGCCACCCATCCTTTATTTTTCTTTTTTTTTTTCTTTTTTTTTTTGTGTGGCTGCGTTGGGTCTTCGTTGCTATGCGTGGGCTTTCTCTAGTTGCGGTGAGCGAGGGCTACTCTTCGTTGCCGTGCGTGGGCTTCTCACTGCGGTGGCTTCTCTTGTTACGGAGCACGGGCTCTTAGGCACACAGGCTTCAATAGTTGCAGCACGCTGACTCAGTAGTTGTGGTGCCCAGGCTTAGTAGCTCCGCGGCATGCGGGATCTCCCCAGACCAGGGCTTGAACCCACGTCCCCTGCCTTGGCAGGCGGATTCTTAACCACTGCGCCACCAGGGAAGCCCCTACCCATCTTTTCTGAGGGCACAGGACCCCTCAGCTCCTCCCTAGGGTCTCCTCTGCAGCCCCTTCCCAGCCAACTTCCTACAGAGGGTACAGCCCACTGTAACCGCAGTATAATGAGAGGCTGAGAGGAGGGGGAGAAGCAAGAAATCAGGGTCCCAATAAGCCAGGCCAGTATTAGATTCTATTCCCCGTGCTTACGGAAAGGCTTTTGACATTTGAGGGGTTAGCATCCTATTTTATCTATTCTCCGAAGACTAGAAAAGTCCACAAAGGATAACACTCTTTTCCCTTTGCTGAGATAAAATTTGAATGATGTACTTCATGTATTCATTCAATCCAAAAATATCTGTTGAGCCTCTTTTCCACGCCAGGCACTAGTGCAAGACGCTGGCATTCAATGATGAGCAAGACGCAAGTCTGCCCGCAAAGCAGTCAGATGGAGGGGTAATGCAGACAAGCAGAGGGGCGGCTACCGCGCAATCTCAGCGTCATCCAAGCTGTGCCAGGGAGCCCTGGTGCGGGGGGCAGGGCCTGCAGGTGGGCCTGCATGTGGATCCTTCCGTGTGGACCACTCCGCTGGTGACTGAGCTCATCCTCTGCTCAGCCCCGCATCTCAATAAGGCCTTACTGGATGCTTGCATCACTGATACGCAGGAATTTTCATTACACATCTGAAGTCAGTTCGTATTTTCATTTATCCGTTCCCACATTTTGAGAGTAGAATGCTCTGCTTCTGCACATAGTTCCTCAACCTGGGCACTACAGACCTTTAGGACTGGACAATTCTTGGTCTCAGGGGCTGCCCTGTGCATTGTAGGATGTTCAGCCGCAACCCTGGCTTCTACCCACTAGATGCCGGTGGCACGTCCTTCTCCCAGTTGTGACAACCAAAAATGTTTCCAGACCTTGCCCAGTATCCCCTGGGCCCCCAGCAAATCACTGCTCTTTGTTTATTCACAGATTTGAGTAGCCCTGGAGGCCTCTGAACATTTCCCCTTAGAGTGTAGAGGTGTGCTTCTCACCGGTGTGGTCAGTAAGCATTTTGTGAATCCCACCCTGCTATGGCCAAGCTCCGAGAAGCACAGAGAGCAGTATTCAGGGAATATGCAGCAGGGAATGGGTGAGAAGAAAGGGCCGCACTATCATCAAAGCCTCTGATGCAGGGGCGTCCCTGGTGGCACACTGGTTAAGAATCCGCCTGCCAATGCAGGGGACACAGGTTCAAGCCCTGGTCCGGGAAGATCCCACATGCCACGCAGCAACTAAGTCCGTGCACTGCAACTACAGAGCCTGCGCTCTAGAGCCCACGAGCCACAACTACTGAGGCAGTGAGCCACAACTACCAAAGCCGGCGCGCCTGGAGACTGTGCTCCACAACAAGAGAAGCCACCGCAATGAGAAGCCCATGCACCGCAATGAAGAACAGCCCCTGCTCGCCACACCTGGAGAAGGCCTGCGCACAGCAACAAAGACCCAACGCAGCCGAAAAATAAATAAATAAATTTAAAAGAAAAAAAAAAAGGCTCCGATGCAGCCTAAGCAGCGTCCACTTAATCCATCAGGACACAGGCAGTCACTGAGGGCTTTAGAGCAGGCAAGTGACCAGAATCAGACTTCAGGATGATACCAAGGCAGCAGAATATCGGACAGATTAGAGGAATGACAGTTTGGAAGCAGGGAACCAACAGGCTTTGGGGACAGGCCTGGCAACAGGTGATGGCATTCCGATCTAGGAAAGTGGCAGAGTGAGCTGGAAGTCAAAAACAGGCCTACGAGGCACCTAGGGGGTAGACCCTACTAGGAACAGGTGGAGAGTGGAGAGGCCAGGGAAAAGGGGCCTCGAGGCTGAGGCAGTGGGAAGCACGGGAAGGGCTGGGGGCTGGTCAGAAGCAGCTTAACTGTAGACACTCCACGGAGTGTCTCCACAGAGTTTGCTGAGAACTGGAGACCAACTTCTCCATTTACCAAGAAACAGTGAACTGTACTGTTTCCATCGCACCTCTGTGGAAGGAGCTCAGTAAAGAGAACGGACAGTCGCATGAGTGGTTAGCTAAAGGATAATACTTCTGATCAAAAGTTAATAGTAGAATTCACAGTTATCTCAAAATAAAGTTTTTAAAAAGTCAGTGAGGGAGTTCTCTGGCAGTCCAGTGGTTAGGACTCGTTGCTTTCACTGCCATGGCCCTGGGTTCAATCCCTGGTCGGGAAACGATCCCACAAGCCGCGCAGTGTGGCCAAAACCCAAAACCAAAAAACCAAAAAAGCCAGTGATACATTTAGGATAAAACCAACAATGCAAAAAATATATATGCATCTTTAAGAATTTTTTGTAATTTCCCAATTTTCAACAATTGATTCCATATTTCTTTTATAATCACAGAAGGAACACAAGTCAAAAAAGGGCAGAATATAAAAAACATATCGAAAAGCAATGGTCTGCATATTGACATATTCCTCAAAGTGTTTACATAACCCCTGTCACACCTTTGATTGCACACCAGGTGATATGATCTATTCTCTCCTGCCGGTGGGTATAAAATAAAAGAGGATTAAAGTCAAAGTTCTTCTGGAAGCAGCTCAAAGAATGCTCATGCCAGTCCTATTCCCTTTTCTTTGTCCTTCTTCAGTGAGGGTATTTGGGAAGTACTCATTATGCCAGACTGTTTGGTGACGCAAGGCAGGCCACAGCCAGTGACCCCGGTGCCCATGTGGCCAGTTCTGTTAAGCAAGATGAAGGCGTGGCCTTGTCCTTGATGGGGTGGGGCCCTGCAGGTTAGGCGTGGAAAGGCTCACCAGCCTCACAGACCTCCCGGCCATCAACCCTGCTACCCCCCAGCTGATGCCCGCCTCCAGGACCGGTCCCGGAAGACTGACGGCCAACCTCTGCTGGGCACCGTTGAAGAAAGCCTGGGTCCATCCCTCTGATCCCCGTCTTTCTTTTGGGGATTTGAAGGTTAACTTTTCTTTTGCAGGCTCGGAGGCCATGGCTCACGGGCCCAGCCACTCCGCGGCATGTGGGATCTTCCCGGACCGGGGCACGAACCCGTGTCCCCTGCCTCGGCAGGCGGACTCTCAACCACTGCGCCACCAGGGAAGCCGAAGGTTAACTTTTGATGCAAAAATATGAAGCCTTAAAGTTGACTGATCTTTCTCTTTTTTAATACTGACTATGGGTCTTTGTCTTAATTGTGTCAACTCTAGGTCTAATTAAATAGCTTCTGATTAAAGTAGAAGGGCCCAGGCCACAGACTGCTCCCAAAACAACCCCTGAATGATTTAAACAATCTTGCAGTCTTCCCCCAGAAGGCGAAAACAAACACTGTACCCTTTGTATTTCCCAAAATATGGGAATGAAAAAACTCTGGCTTCACTTCAAGGTCAGGGTGAGCAAAACGTTCATCACTGGAAGGTCTGACCACAGGGACGCCGCAGAGGAGGCTGAAGGCGAGTCTTTCCTGACCTCTGGCCAGAGCTGGCTGGCAGGTCCAGCTGGCACATCTAGACTGCGAGGCCAGCGTTCTGTCACCAAAACACACAGCTGAAATGGAGGAACGCAGGCCTCTAGCCAGAGCAGATGGCTATGGGTAAATGTTAATTCATATTAAATGACACCAGACGATCATAGTCACTGATGTAAGGGACAGGGTAAATAAGGGAAAAGATGACAAAGGACGTAACTAACAAGCCCAACTTTGTCCGAGGATTCTACTTATTTTCACGGTTTTATTCCTTCCCCATTCCTGAGAACTCCACCCTCAGGACCTAATCACCTCCCACAGCCCCACCTCCAAATACCATTCAATCAGGGATTAGGCTTCAATATACGAATCTGGGGGGAGACAGAAACATTCAGCCCTCTGCCCCCAACTCCAATCGGTGAGCAACCGTACTCAATTCTTTCTCCGCAGGGTACTTCACGTGCATCTTACCCCATCATGCTCGTCATCAGCTACCCAAGCTGACTGACCCTTATAACCTCAAAGACAGCAAGAGCCTCTCACAGGTCTCCCTGCCTTCGGTCTCCCCCCACTGGTAACATGACACAGCCAGGATTCAGAACTATGGCTGGCTGACCCCAAAGCCGCTCCCTCTCTTCAAAAAACCCTAACGTCCTCCAATGCCCCATGCAAAGTCCCAGTTCAGGTTTTTCCAAGTCTAACAATCCAACCTTGCCAGACCATCCCCTCCATTCAAACGGTGACATCCCCCCCCCCCATTAAATGGCTGATACATTTCTGCTTTGGTTTCAATTATTCTGCCCACCCAACAATGACCTTCTCTAGTTCCAGGCTTACCTAAATCCCATCTCTTTCATGAATCAGTTCAATTATACCTCCTAAATTCCCACAGCAATCATTCACAAGTTATTTAGCAATTAAGTACTATTATTATGACATCTTATCTATTATCATCTTGAATATTTTTCCCCCCTCAGGCCACGCAGCACAGCATGTGGGATCTTAGTTCCCTGACCAGGGATCCCCTGCATTGGAAGTGCAGTCTTAACGACTGGATCGCCAGGGAAGTCCCTAACATCTTGAATTTTAGCTCGGAGTAGGGAATCCTCATAGATGGCTGATGGGAGAACATACTGGCAGTTCCTTAAAAAGCTACACATAAAATTACCATTTTTACCATAGACTCCTAGGTATCTATCCAAAAGAAATGGAAATACCCACTCCACTCACACACAGACTTGCACAAGAATGTTCCTAAGAGCCAAAAAGTAGAAACTTAAATCTTCATCGTCTGATGAATGGATAAAACGTGGAATATCCATACAATGGACTATTATGCAGGAATAAAAAGGAACAAGCTACTAACGTGAAGGAGCCCTAAGAATATTATGCTAAGTGAAAAGACACAAGGGACCATATACTGTATCATCCCATTTGTGTGAAGTATCCAGAAAAGGCAAATTTATAGAGAAGGAAAGTAGCCTAGTGGTTGCCTGGGGCTGGGAGTGGGAACAGGGATCTTCTGGGGAGATAAAAACGTTCTCAAATGGGTTCATGGTGATTTTTGCACCACCTGGTAAATCAAATCACTGAACTGTACACTTGATATGAGTCCACTTTATATGTAAAATGTATTTCAATAAATCTGTTAAAGTTTTTTTTTAATTATAGTAGGCGCTCAAATATTAGCAGAGTAACTAACCTTACTTGTTTATATATTTTCTCACCACCCTCGCCCCTGCAACTTGACCCTAATCTTGAGGGCAAGACCAAGTCTCCCACGTACTGTGCTGATTTTCAATACAAGTTGCACCTAACCCAAACCTATACACACACTGTGTTCACAACCACTTGTGGATGTGATTTTTGCCTTGTCAGGCTATGGAGTGGGTGATGCCATCAGGAGAGAAATGGTGTCTGTGGATAGACAGGCAGAATAACCGTGTCTGAATCCCAGCAGCTCCTCCGCTTCCTAGCTGTGAACTCAGGGCACTGCCCGCTGCGAGCCCATTCTCCAGGCCCAAAATGGGAAAAACTATGGTAGCTACCTCGTAAGACTGTTCTGAGGATGACATGAGATGATCTGGAGAAAACGTTTAGCGCGGTGCTTGGAAGATGTAACAGCTCATTGCACGTCGACTTCAAACACACACACCCGACCACAAATGCACACACACCAGAGGAATCTCTTTAAACAGGAAACAACCTTCAACAACAGAGGGTACGACTACAGATGACCCACCCCTCTTCTTCTCATCTACCAGGCGAGGGGCCCTGGGATGTCTCTTCTCCCTTCCAAGCCCACTGAAATTCATCTGTGACCAGAAATACTATTAATCATCGAACATGAGGAACTCAACAGTGCCCACGATTTTCATCATTTAGTTTGTCTGACTCTCCATCCTCTCTCATCCTACAAGGTGGGATTTCACTTCCTGGCTCCCTCGGGGTGAGCAGGGCCACACATCCAGTTCTAACCAACGCACGTTGAGAGGAAGTGACGTGTCACTTCCAAACCAGAGCGTGTGTCTGTACAAGACTCTCCCGGAGGAACTAATAAGCGGCACAGCTGCGGCTGCACTGTCAGCTACGTGACGCCAACATGGGGTGGGGGACCTGAAATGGTCGGGGAGGATGAGCGGGAAATAAACCTGCTCTATGTCATTTTGCGTCACCCAGCCTCGCCTGACAAAGTCACAAGGCTCTCAGGCTGTGAAACTGTACATTTTAGTGTTTTCTTTCTTAATTTATTTATTTTTGGCTGCGTTGGGTCTTCATTGCTGCGCGTGGGCTTTCTCTAGTTGTGGCGAGTGGGGGCAACTCTTTGGTGCAGTGTGTGGGCTTCTCATTGCAGTGGCTTCTCTTGTTGTGGCTCGCGGGCTCTAGAGCGCAGGCTCAGTAGTTGTGGCACATGGGCTTAGTTGCTGTGCGGCATGTGGGATCTTCCCGGACCAGGGCTCGAACCCATGTCCCCTGCATTGGCAGGCGGATTCTTAACCTCTGTGCCACCAGGGAAGCCCTGAAATTGTACATTTTAAATCTCTCACCTAAAAAAACCTTCCTGGGACTTCCCTGGTGGTCCAATGGTAAAGAATCCGCCTTCCAATGCAGGGGACATGGGCTCAAGCCCTGGTCAAGGAACTAACATCCCACATGCCGCAGGGCAACTAAGCCCGTGCACCACAACTGTTGAGCTTGCCCGCCTCAAGTAGAGAGCCTGCATGCCACAAACTACAGAGCCCACGCACCCTGGACCCTGCGCGCCACAACTAGAGAGAGAAAAACCCTCACGCCACAACTAGAGAGAAGCTCACGCTCCACAACAAAAGATCCTGCACGCCTCAACAAAGCGCCTGCGTGCTGCAACTAAGACCCGATGCAGCCAAAAATAAATAAAATAAATTCTAAAAATAAATAAACAAACCTTCCAAAGACCCTTCATTCCCCTGGCTTCTGTGCCGAGGCACTCTCCCTGTTCTGTCAGCCTCTCTGACCACTCCTCGTGGCTCCACTCCCTCCCTCTCCCCCGCTGGTAACCAGGGCTCTGTCCTCAGCCCAGAGGCTTCTCAATCCACACGCCCTCCAGGGAGATCCCACCCGCTCTCCCGATTCATCTACCACACATACGCTAAGGCCACCCGAAGCTCTCTCGAGGACTCCCCATTTCCCTCACACCCGAAGTCCTGCTGGGCACCTCAGCCAGCAGCTCCGCAAGCACCATCAGTCCCACACGTCCAAAAGCAAGCACACTGTCTGCCCAGCTGCCTCGAGCCACGCGTTTCCCCCTACGAGCCTCACGTTGGCTAGCGGCACCTGAGCCTCCTGGAGGCTTCCAGACCAGAAACCTGACAGTTAGGCCGGATGCCTCCGTCTCCTTCATGCCTTCCTCATTCAGCCAACCATCCCAGTCAGTTTCACCTCCCTTAAATGTTATTGTATGGGGGGAAGGGGGACGGTTTGTTTTTATTTGTTTAATGCTTATTACAGTGACTAAGAAAAGAAACTGTTTCAGGCTCTGGGAGAATCTTATTCTGGTGTGAGGCATGACAGTGACGTGCTACCTGGGACAAACAGTTCGGTCTAGACCACGAAAGAAGAAAGCTACAACTTCTGAGCGCACAATCATGAAACGATGGCAGGAGCAGCCTGCATATCCAAATCATCCCTTTAGCCACTTGCTCAAGTCAAGGTCTCAGAACACAGCCAAAGGAGCTTTTGTTCTTTATTAAATTCTCTTAAGCATCACTCATTGTTCAAGTTTAAGACAGGGCAAATCCTTTCTAGTATTTATGGGGCTCTCATCTTCCCCTCATAAATATATCTATAAAGAAAGCATCCACTAACTCACCTCTATTTTCTCTAACCTGCTTGATTTTCTAAAGTTGGAAAAAGCAATCTTGGTGTTCCGGAACCAGAGCCAAGGCTTCTCAACATCTTCGGTTAAAATACCAGTTATTTCCCAAGCAGGGGAGAGCACAGCAACATTACCTACGCTTTACAGTACACAGCTCAGTGGCTGCTGTCTTTTGGCTACTCTACCACACAGCAGTGTGGGCTCATCACCCCAGTCTTCTTCAGCCTCAAAAACCATTCAGAACTTACTGCCCATGTAGAAGAGTTCGCATGGCAGCATACTAAGTGACAAAAAGACCAAAAAAAGAAAAGAAAAGAAAGAAACTGTTTTTATTGCTTTACAACAAGCCGGCAACACACACAACAGAATAATCATACACGTGACACTTGTACATCCCCGAACGGAGTATAAAACCAGAATGTGCTCCTCCACTTAAAACGTTATTTGTGAAAAGTGAAATCCACAACTCCTGCCGAGAACTTTACTGTTCTCAAGCAGAATTGATACTTAAAGAGGCAAAGAAAGCTATGATCAAACTTACTGCATATGTCTGATCATGCAATTCAAAGCCTTTTATGCTCAGTCCAGGCAGTGCTCTTACTGCACATTTGAGGTGACCATCCTAGGCACTTTAAGACTCCATAACATCTTTCTTTCCAAATTCTTCTGCAGAAAGAGCTGTCAAGGAAATTGTTCTAAAATGCAACTATGCATAGCAATTTATGTCTCATTTCTACTTCTTTCCTCATGATGGAAAATTTGATCAGTCCTTAACTCAGCCTGATAACAGCTCTGATGGCCATGCCAGATATCCTACTGTACAAACAGGAAGCCCAAACCCGTATTAGGCATGAGAGGGTGACACTTCTAAATACTTCCTGTTATTCTGGACACACTGGCACCTTCCCTTCAGTGAGCTCCAAGATGCTGTGGATTAAGTCACCATTTTAATAATATCTCAACAGCAAAATTACATGGCAAGTACTACCTGAAAATTAGGAGGGGGGCGGTGCCAATGAGATACATGTGACTTGCCCAAAACTGTAAAACCTGACTGTTGGAATAATCAACAACCTGAGAGAATTGCTTACTCGAAAAAACATGACCAAATCAGCTAATTTTTTTGTTTGTTTGTTTTTTAATTCAAGGTTTTCTCTTACTTCCAGACAAAGCACAGCATTCTTCAGTCAGAACATCACCAGTCAGGGTGTTGAGAATTAACTCCGCTGAGTGGCTTTACACTCCCAGACCTAGCAGTCTACCTGGCTATTAGGTAAAAAGTTTCATAGCTCTGAAGTACATCATGTGAAATGTTAGTTCAAGATGTGTGTGGACGCAATGTTTACCTGCTGCAACAGCAGAATGTTAAGGCAACATCAGAACACAGAGGTGTTTTAAAACACTACCCCTATCCCCACCTGGTAAGCAGAGCCAGATGATGTTACTCAATCCTTAATACAAAAATGTCCCCAAATAATCTGCTGAACTTGACTTTGCAGTTTAATCTTTGATATTTTGATGGCAGTGAGAGAGAACCCTGGGGCTATACTTCCCTTGCAAAAAAATTCAACATCTGATTTACTCAGAAGGTTTAAAATGAGGAAGGAAAATATAAAATAACTTGTCCTTCGCTTGGCAACCATCCTTTTGAGTTAACTATTTTTATACGGTATCCAGGGCATACCTGGGTATGGATGGCTAATTTGGATATAGAAAACATCAAGGGTCACTCCTGGAAGAATCACAAACAAGACAGTAAAGCTCTCCATCAGTACATCGACAGCATCAGGGTAAGCAAGAAAAGAACTTTACCAAGAGCTTGGCATTTACACTTTTTGACAGAACTGAAATACACTGAGTTACAGAGCAAATTCACTGAAACGACAAAGAAAACTCTGTCCTTGTAAAGGCTATTCTTTCACCCCCAAAAAAAGTGTTTCAACTCTGATACACCACACAACCGGTTAAGAAAATGAAGCGCGGTGTTTAGCGATGGGCATCCTAACGACCGTGAGAGGCGCCGGGCTGGGGTCAGCGGGGCGCGCGGAGAGCCCCTACTTCTCCACACAGGCCGCCGCCGTCTCCTTGTTGAAGCCACGGATGGAGAGGTCGTAGACCACCTCCTCCACTTTCTTCACGTCATACTTCAGGCCGTCGTAGCGCTTCCGCAGGGAGTCGTTTTTGAGATTGAGGAGGCGGAAGCCGGAATCCAGCTCGTTGATGAAGGTGGAGATGTGTAGGGGCCGGGAATAGTCTCCAGCAGTCACGCTGTTGACCGACAGTCTCGACTGCGGGACAGAGAAGCAGGGATGTCACAGCAGGGCTCCTCCTCCTGGCCGCGGCCACAAGGCCCGTGGGCCGCAACACGTCTCCATACTGCCCCTCATAATTCCAGTTCTGACAACTGCTTGATCTTACTAACTTACTTAATAACTTAAGAAATCATCGGCCTTTTGTTGGAGTTTCTGTGGCCTCCAACTTTTCATAAATATGAATAGGTTATAGTGAACACCTTTATAACAGCTTTTTCTCTTCTTTTGAATTACTTTTATAGGATAATTTCTCAGGAGATGAAGGCGATAAAGGCAAGAATAATTTATACAGTTATATAGTTAAATTGTTCCCCCAAACAATTATATGAATTAATGCAGTCACCAGGAATATATGCCTCACCACTACTTTGAAAGGAGGTATTCTCATCTTCTAAAAATGCACACAATAGTTAAGTGTGCACAGCCACCTCATCGTCTGAACCGCTGTCCCAGCAAAACCTAACACACACAGTACACAGTCAATGACTACCCTGTGACCGACAGGTGGCTTAGAAAAGAACGAGGCTTCTGAATTTTTGTACCCATTTTAAAAAACTGACAATGAAGTGGAAAAATCAAAAGAGCAAATGACAAATCACTAAGCTTCTTACCAGTTCACTAGCAAGAATGAGAACTCCTGAGAGATAATCTTCTACATCCAGGTGAAATCCCTTCTCCCGATCTGGCTCAACTAGAAAATATAACAAAGACAAGGTCGTGATGGAAATACAACTTACACCTAAAAATTTTTTAAACTACAGACACACACACATGCACACACGTGTAATTTCTCTCAAAGTGAAAAAGGAACAAGTCCTTCAAAACTATCTTTTGAATGTGGACATATCCTTGGCACTGTGGACTTTTCATGCTCTCAAGCAGAATTCAATTTTTCCTTCCATTCTTCTTTCAAAATATAATACCACCAAAGGGCTTCCCTGGTGTCACAGTGGCTAAGAATCTGCCTGCCAATGCAGGGGACATGGGTTCGAGCCCTGGTCCAGGAAGATCCCCCATGCCGCGGAGCAACTAAGCCCATGCGCCGCAACTACTGAGCCCCCGCGCCTAGAGCCCGTGCTCTGCAACAAGAGAAACCACCGCAATGAGAAGCCCGCGCACCACAATGAAGAGTAGCCCCCGCTCGCCGCAACTAGAGAAAGCCCATGTGCAGCAATGAAGACCCAACGCAGCCAAAAATAATAAATAAATTTTCAACCAAAAAAAATAATAATAATAATACCACCAAGAATATATGTTATGTCTGAGAATACCTTTGTTTTTAGAAGTGCATGCTGAAGCACTGAAATGACAAGTCATGGTCTCTACACCCGGCTTTCAAACGGTTCACACGTGCCTCCAAGGCACACACAGTAAGAGACTAAACAGATGGGCCAAAATGTGAACAAGTAGAGGATCTAAGTGAGGGGTACACAGGGGTTCACTGCACTGTTCTTTCAACTTCTCTGTAGGCTTGACGTTTTTAAAAACTCAAAGGAACGCCCAAGTACAAAGAGCAAGCCACTACATATTTTTAGTTTTTCTGTTTCCAAGTAACCCGTTTTCCATTTAGCTCTCATTTGTTTCCATAAATAGAAAGTCCCCCCGCCAAAACCTCAGCTGGCCCTGCAGGTAGACATGCCTGCGGACACTCACTGCCAAGGATCTCCGTGACCGCCTCTCGAGTCACCAGGGTCTCCGACTCCAAGTACACGACGAAGGCTGCCAAGAAGACCAGGCGCTGTAGCACAAATCTCCAGTGCTCGTGAAACCTGCAGCGAGCGTGAGGCACCAGCGTCAGAAAGACAGAACGGGGGCAGCCATGGCCAGACACGTGAGGAGTGGGGCCATTTTCAAATAAAACTTATAAAACGTGTAAGAGCAATGTGACATTTAAGTATATGAGATGGATTCAGCGTAAGTACACTGGACTGGATTTGCCAGTCCAAATTTATAACAATTACTTACTATAATTTTAATGAATGAGAAGCATGGTCCAATTTTGATGAATGCAAAACTTTACAACCAAAGGCTATGGACAAGAGCAACTGTGCTTTAGAAGTTTAATCAGTAAATACAATAACACTGCTCTGAGAAAAATAAATGTGGGCGAATGAAGATTGATGAGAGCCACAACTGTACATCAGCCTCAGCACCTGACTGTGTTATTCTCTGAACTGAGTGCAGGGTATCAAGAAACTCCTGATTCACACACATAGGAAATAACTACCATTTGCAGTCACTAAACAGGTGAACTTAAAACCTTGGGATACTGCAGTTAAACCAAGCTAGGAGCCTGAAAAAGAAATAGAAATTTTACAACCCCTAGATATTTATGCTACGCCTCCTGATTTTCAAATGTGGCAACAAATTCAAAATCTTCTTTCAACAAAACCCAGGCCAAACAAAACATTCTGTGGTCCAAATCAGCCACAGGGCAGCCTGTGTGTGAACTCCAAACACCATGGTCTCTAAAGACCCTGCCAGTTCTATTGTCCTACTTCTCTAAGCATCAGTTATTACCTTACAGCAGGGGTCAGCAAACCTTTTCTGTGATTGAGGCTTTGTGGGTCACTTTCAGTCTCTGTCACATACTCTTGTTTGTTTTCTTTTTCTTAACAACTCTTTAAAATATAAATATATTTATATAAAATATAAAAGGCCACAGTAGTTTGCGGGCCCCTACCTTTAAAGAATCTTGTGAGGTTATACTATCCACTCCCCACATACATGTCCTAACTATTCCTTGCCTATAACGTGTCTTAAAAGAACATCTTCTCTAGTGAGAAAGCAAGTGTAAGTAGAAAAGTTTAGGTTCCTATTTACTATATTTCATCAACACTCAGTTTTTCCCAGTTTAACATCTATGAAATCATGATGTATTGTACAATCTACATTTCACAATTATGATTAACAACAAATTTTTTCCCTAGTGGTATGAAAAATAACATTGTATCTTAAAATTAATAGTGTTGTACATTCAAGGAGATATGGCATATTACCCACATATGTCACTTGGCAGTGAAATTCGATATTCAGTATATTTATACACACACATACACTGCCACTTAATCCCATAACCTTAACAGCAAAGATAGGGTTCATCCAACTTCACAAGTAACTTGAATATACTAAAAAGATATTCTCTATTTTGACCTTCACACAATACATATTTTCTTTTTAATTACCTTTTCATTGCAAAAATTATACATGTTCCTTAAGAAAATTTTGAAAGTAAAAGGGAGAAAAAAATAAAATCAACAATTTTGTCACCATTAAAATACCACCACTATTAACAGTTCCTTTTCCTTTCTGTTGCTTCTCCTAAGTAGAAGGATTTTTACCGAAGCAATCATTTTAGTACATATAATTTTTCTCTTGCCTTTTTTTACTTAATGTTATAAAGGATGTTAGTTGTCTTACAAACCTGTAATACTGTTCAGCAGGAAACTTGGTCTTCAAAGACGTCAGATGTGTTTTTACTGTACCAAAATGTTCTCGAGCTTTCAAACACCTCTTTGGAACTGATCACAAAAAGATAATCAAACATAATAATGACAGACTGAGCAGATTTCAAATACACTTCTTGCTTAACAGTCTATGTAGTCTACCTGGAAATTTTTTTAAAATCTCATGACCAAATGTAGGGTATGCAGCTCTGCTTTCAATCTGGCTCTCAAAATTTCATATCTAGCTTCCCTACTAAAAAATAAACAAACAAAAATTGCTAAAAGGGAATATGTTGGGTAACATACTGGTAAACTATCATAAATAACCTCATCTTTAAGCTGCCTTTCCTAGTCAGTCCCCAAAGGATGCCTAAAATTGGACTGCTTCTCCCATATTTGGTCAAAAGGCAGCTTTATAATTATTCTCAATCAGGCTGACCAACTCTGTATCACCTAGAAAAATGACTTGCCCCTGACACCTGTTAATTACATCATTATATCATTATGTTTCTGAAACTATATTTCAGGTCTCTCAGTTGTGCTGACTACATCTTACAATGGAGGTTCCATGTCTAAACTTCTCGTACTTGATACCCAAAGAAGAGCTGACTGTAAACACATTGACAACATTTTACACTGGCCATTTCATTATCTACAAATGCATATTAAATTATTTTCAATGACTGAAAGACTGGGTTTAAGAAAAAGAGCCAGATAAAAGTTGCTAGATACACAAGACAGCTATGAAACTACCACAATTATCATCAGTATAACTCTATCACAGGAGAAAACATTCCTATTTCCACCTACGTGAAACTAGAATATCAAAATACACAGAATTCTGGAAACCTGTAAAATAATCAACTCACCCACTTCACCAATTTTTACTCACCATAAAGCATGAGAGACATTTTTCAGAGTAAATAATACAGATTTGATATGTCTTCTGGATGTAAATTAACTCTTTAAATGAGAGATCAATAAATTGGATAAAAACCTTCAAAATCAAAACAAAGAACTTACTGTCCTGAAACCCAGCACCCTGATGGACCCCTTGCAGTAGCGTTAAAATCTCTCGAGCTGTTTGTTCTAAACTCTGTACAACTTTTCGGATTTCCTAGAAAGAATTAAAGATGAAAATATCAAATAAATCCAACATAATCATTATATTATCATAGCCTCAAACCAAATATACTAAATAGCATATTTGATCTATGACACCTTCACGTAGATTCAAAACACTAGCAACCTTTACAAGAACATGAATGGTGCACAAAATATCCAGATTTGAATTCTGACTTTTCCACTTACTTCCTCTGTGAGACCTTCAGGAAGTCACTAAAAAGCCTTAGATTCCTGATATAGACTTCAAAGGCTAATTGCCACCCACTCGCCCAAAATATCCCACTCCAACACTAAAGGAGATGAGGCACCCACACGTAAACCAACAAGAGAAGAATGAAACATAATACAAGGATCGGGTATTTTTCATTCATTCATTTTACAAATATTCACTGAGCACATTTTTAGGCACTGTGTAACTACTGAGGAACCAAGCAGGCAGTCCCTTCCTTCCTTTAGAGTATAACGGGGGAGGCGTTTAAAAAATAACCATCACACAATTTTTTTTAATGGTAACGTACTACTAGAAGTAAACATAACAGGGTAAAAAATTATTTACATTTTGACATCAAGGAGGTGAACACGAGATAACCAGGAAAAGAGTGGGAAAGTAGTGCATTCCGGGAAAAGCAAGCAGTACGTGCAAAAGTCCTGAGGCAGGAAGCTATTTGGGGAACTAGAGGAATAAAAGGGAGGTAAACTGAGCATAACACACAACGGAAGAAGGCGTAAAATGAGACTGGAGAGAGAGAGCTGTGAGCCACAGTAGTCTGGATTTTTATCCTACGTGGAATGAGAAGCCATAGGAGAGTTTTAAAGAGAAGGGCACACGTGCTTTTAAGACACCAATAAACAAACACAACAAACACGTGTCGTCTGAATCCCAAGCGCTAACTGAGGCTTCGACATAATCATACGCTAAAAAGGAGGAAAACTGACACCCAAATGAGGTAGGTGATGCCAAGGAACCGAGCCCCGAACACAGGGAACCAGGACCTGGCAGCAGAATCGGGGGCCGGGGGAGGGAAGTGCCCTGAGCCAAAACAAGACGGGAGCAACCCACCCCCGGAGGCTTCCCCACCGCTCGAATCTGAGCGACGGAGGAGGGCCGGGCGTCGCGGCCCAGCTAGGCAAGGAGAGGGAAAGGGGATGGGGAGAGAGGGGGCTCGCCTCTCGGATGTCCTGCTCGGCAGCCAAAAAGCCCTGCAGCTCCACGAAGATCTCGCTCACAGACATGGCGCCGGCCGCACGAGTGTCAGCCAGGGCGGCGAGGGTGGCCAGCCGAGTTCGTTCGGGAGACAACCGGCGCCGTCAGTCACAACGCCCGCCACCACCGCGGCCGCGTCCACCGGGCCCTGCGCTGGGGCTGTCGCTGGGGTCCTCCCAGGCCCACGGCGCGCAGAAGGCCGGGCTGTCCGCCGCTCTGCCTGAGGCGCTGCCCGGAAGGCATAGCAAGGTGGGCCGGGCTCTTCCGACAGGCATCACCGAAAACAGCCCGGGAAGGGGTCCTCGGACCACGTGGGCCTGAGGGCTGGGGCTTGGGTTTAGAGGTGTGGGGCATCCCGCTATTAGCTCGTGAAGTCCACCCCCGTGTTTTGTTGGGTGTTTGGTGCCAGGAGCCCTGCACGATGCCAAAATCTGAGGATCCTCAAGTCCCTTATATGAAATGGCGTAGTATTTGAGTATAACCTACGCACATCCTCCTGTAATACTTTGCTTACTTATTAGGTATTAGTTGTTATACCTAATAAAATGCATTAAGAAAATAGTTGTAAATACACTGCGAATAATATGTACATAGTTGCTGGTGCACGCAAATTCAAGCTTTGCTTTTCGGAGCTTTGGAATTTTGTTTTTGAATATTTCTACCTGGGGTTGGTCGAATTTGCGGTGCGGAACCGCAGATACGGGGGGCTGACTACTGTACATGGTGTTTTATCCAACAGCAGTTGGCGGGAAGATGCTTCGATACTGAAGGGTACGCATAAAAAGAATGTAGATTGCAGTCTTCGTAAAAAGGGAAACAGTACATTCGTTTCTGCAAAAAAATACTCGGGAAAAATAAAAGTGTATGCGGGACTGTAATTAAGGGGATGGATTGAAAGTGAAATTTTTCTTAAATTTTAACTTCTTTGTAGGATTGTGTTGCCTTTTTTTAGATTATATGAATTTTTAAGCGTGCCGGGTGGGAAGTTTCTCTCCTTCTCAACTACTACCTTCCCTCATTCCCCTTCCTTGAGGCACGGGCTGTAATGATTTCTTGTTTAACCTTGCAGTTATTCCATACATCTACCCTACAAATACAAATGTGTATGTGTGTGTAGGATACACTCCATATGAATTTAAATGATTACTTATATCAACTAAATGATAGTTTATTGTTTGCTTTGCGCCAGACGTTATTCTAAAACTTTACATGAAAGGTCATATTTTATCTCCAATATACTTATGCGAATTTGATACTATTTTTATCTTATAAATGATGTTACTATGTTAACAGATTAATTGACTTGCCTAAGGTCATATGCAGCTATTACAAGATGAAGTTGTAATCTAAATGAGTTGTTTTCATCACCATGCTATTATCATCATGTATATATTGAAATTTCTTTGGGGAATTTGCTATGCTTTTTGCACATCTTACTACAAAGTTTTCATCTTTCTCATTCAATTCTAGTAATCCTTATTACTTAAAAATTAACATTTTCTCATTCTTTTACCATTTTTAAAAATAATTTTTGAAATGCAGACATTGTTAATGTGAATTTTTTTGTTTGTTTTTGGTGGAATGGACATGTCCTGTTTATTAACACAGTCAGTCCTTTATGGGCTATTTCAGTTCTTTCTATTATAAATAGCATTGTGATGAAAGTCTTCGTAAGCCCTTATCAGTATGTAAAATCATTTCCTTTTGATATACAGATGGGCAACAGGCACATGAAAAGATATCATCAGGGAAATGCAAATCAAAACCACAATAAGATATCACCTCACACCTGTGAGAATGGCTATATGAAAAAGAAAAAAGGGACTTCCCTGGTGGCGCAGTGGTTAAGAATCCATTTGCCAATGCAGGGGACACAGGTTTGAGCCCTGGTCCGGGAAGATCCCACATGCCACAGAGCAACTAAGCCCATGCGCCACAACTACTGAGCCTGCACTCTAGAGTCCACCAGCCACAACTACTGAGCCCACGTGCCTAGAGCCCTTGCTCTGCAACAAGAGAAGCCACCACAATGAGAAGGCAGCACACCACAGCAAGGAGTAGCCCCCGCTCGCCGCAACTAGAGAACTAGAGAAAGCCCGCACAGGGACAAAGACCCAACGCAGCCAAAAATAAATAAATAAATAAATTTATTTTTTTTAAAAAAAGACGAGATAACAGGTGTTGGTGAGGATGTGGAGAAAAGTGAACCTCCTATGCTGGTGGTGGGAATGTAAATTGGTGGAGGCACTATGGAGAACACTATGGAGATTTATCAAAAATTAAAAATAGAACTAGCATACAATACAGCAATTCCAGTCCTGGGTATTTATCCAAAGAAAACAAAAACACAAATTTGAAAAGATACATGCATCCCAATGTTCATAGCAGCACTAGTTACAATAGCCAAAATATGGAAGCAACCTAAGTGTCCATCAACAGATGAATGGATAAAGAAGATGTGGTATGTAGATAAAATGGCATACTACTCAGCCATAAAAAAAGAATAAATTTTACCAAATGTGACAACATTGGTTGACCTGGAGGGTATTATGCTCAGTGAAATAAGTCAGGCAAAGAAAGACAAATACTATATAATATCACTTATATGTGGAATCTAAAAAATAAAACATGATCAAACATAGCAAGGCAGAAACAGACAAACAGATACAGAGAACCAACTGGTGGTTGCCAGGGAGGAGAGAGGTGGGGGGAGGGGCAAAATGGATAAGGGGATTAAGAGGTACAAACTACAAGATATGAAATAGGTAAGTTAAAACTGAATAAATAGATAAGTTTCCAGGGATGTAATGTACAGCACAGTGAAAAAGCCAAAATTTTATAATAACTCTATACAGAGTATAACCTATTAAAATGTCAAATTACCAAATGCACACCTGAAATTAATACAATGTTGTAAGTCAACTATACTTCAATTAAAAAATTAAAGTTAGAAATTTAAAAATGATAGTAAGATCATTCATTTGATAAGTCCTGTTTTTAAAGCTCCTGAAATATTTTGCCAAATCCCTCTGCAAAGAGCTTGATTTCATTTTCATTCCCCTGCCCACCAGGGCCTGAAGGAGCCAGCTTGGCTGCTCTCTCCCCAGTGTGAATATTAACACTGTAGACATTCTGGGCTAATTTAAGGGTGAAATTATACCTTATTTAATAGTACTGCAGACAAGGTCATGGGTGGTGCACGTCTGCAAGGTTCCTTGAAGGGCAAGAGGGGAGAAACAGAAGTCTGGTTGGGAGCTGTGGCCTGCAGTCTGAGAACAGGAGAAGAGGTTAGGGAGTCAGTGCAGAGAGAGAAAAAAGAGATGGGCCTTGGGCTGTGTAAGCAGGGGATTTTAATTTATAGAGCTGACAAAATGACAGCTAGAGAGGCCAGTGCCATTGACAGAAGAATTTATTCCTTGCGTCTCCTGAGAAGACAGGGCACACCATGCCAGGCAGGGCCACACGGGGAAGCACCAGGTTTGGTCAGGAAGGAGGAGCAGGAGTGAGGGAAAGCCAAGCCAGAGCCTGTGTCCCTGTGTCCCTGTGGCCACGGGCAGGGCAGGGCGGGGCAGAGCAGGGTGATGAGCTTAGGACTGGCCAATGTGAATGCTTCTGGTGGACTTCAGGCTATAGGAGTGGTCTCAAGTTGCCTGGTACCTCGCCTTGGCATGATTTAGGGGAGGGGATATTGGCTTGGTGTGTGAGAGTCAGGTAAGGAGATGCTCCAGGCTGAGCCCTTTGCTGTCTCTAACAATTGGCTAGCACTGGAAGGAACAGTCTCTCTGCAGCCAGCAAGCTTTTTTTCTTTATTGAAGTGTAGTTGATGTACAATGTTGTGTTAGTTTTTGGTGTATAGCAAAGTGATCCATATATGTGTGTGTGTATATATATATATATTCTTTTCCATTATGGTTTATTGCAGGATATTGAATAGAGTTCCCTGTGCTCTACAGCAGGACCTTGTTGTTTATGCATTCTAGATATAATAGTTTGCACCTGCTAACCCCAAACCGTCAGCAAGCTTTTTAAGGTGTCAAAACATCAGAAAATACAAATATGATTAACACAGGCTGGGAAGAGGGCACCAGGATTCAGACTGCAGGACCCAGGACACCATGACCCACAGCCCCACTGAATGCAGGAAAGGATCCTGGGATGAACGAGGGCATTGGTGAGTCAGTCCATGGATTTTCAGAGGGAACCTGGACGCTCTAGGCAGGCCCCACTCTCCACTCTCCCCACCCCCATCCCCCCGCCGGTCCACCCAGCTTTGCCAGGGTCACTGCCACACTCGGGGTCTGGATTTGGGGCTGTGCATGATGTTAAACCCAGCACACGGCAGGATGTGGCCCAGGTGACAGTCATCTACAGGACAGAGGAAAAAATGTCCCTCCCAGCCTCAGGTCATGTGGCCCTAAATGGTCTGCAGACTGAATTTTTAGTTTGTCAGGTGACATGCATTGAGGCTCCACTGTTGAGCCGGGTGACACAGATGAGAACTGCTCCCCACTTCTTCCCCTAAAATTGCTCCTTTCAGTTCCATGCCCAGAAGCCCTGTGCCTGAGCAAGGGGCAAGGGGCAGGGCCAAGCAGGCTGACTCTGGTAGCTGGGCCCACGTCCCATGGGTGGCATGTTGGACGGCCCTGCAGGGACCAGGCAGAACGATGGAAAGCGGGGAGAGCAGGGGAGGAGGAAGGTGGGCAGGGCTGGGCAGGCACCTCGGCCCCTGCCGGTGCCCACTGGCTCCCCTCTCAGGACCGCCCCGCAGAGCCCTCTCCTCCCAAGGCCCAGCTGCCCGGACACTCAGCACATCCCTCCTCGCCCTGCAGCTGGTCCCGCTCTGCCGCCAGCCCCACCTCAAGTCCCAGGCAGCAGCCCTCGCCATGCTGGGCCCCCAGCCCATAGGTGGTGATGGTGGCACCATGGGAAAGACATGCCACTGTTCTGTCCCAGCAGATATGGGAGGGCAGTGGGGGAAAAGGAGGGGAGAGACCTGCAGTGAGCACACTCAACCGTCCAATCAGGGGTCTGCGGAAGTGCCTGGAGGCATGTGGGTTGTTAAGTGCCCAGGCGGGGAGGGCTGGGGTGGCCCTGGCAACGCGTGCTGGGGACAGGATGCAAAGGCAGTGTGTACGGCACGGTCCAGCTCAGTGAGAGCCATCCCACCCAAGCAGCCTCCCCGCCTACATACAAAATCAGAAAGAAGGAAGAAAGGAACGGAGGGAGGGAGGGAGGGTGGAAGGACAAACACAGGCGACACTAGCCTGTCACCTGGGGCACGCAGAAGGCCAGCTGCCCGTCTGATCGTTAGTAGTGTTGCTGCTGCCACTAAAGAGTGCAGACTCCCCCACCCCTACCCCAGAAGACTTAACAATCATCTCACCCAAAGTCTTCTTCATGGCTGAGAAGACTGAGGCCCCACCTGAGAGGAGGACAATCTCCCCAGGCACATGGCCGGGGGGTTTCTGGACTCTCTGACCAGGATGCCACATCAGCTCCCGTGACCACCTGCCCAGGTCCCAGAGTGACCCTTGGGCCCTGGGCAGCCGAGGAACAGCAGAATAAGATGGTCCCCAGCAGGGCCAAAGCGTATGTCACTGGAAGGTGCCGTGAAATGACCCAGACTCAGAAGCGGGGAAATGAAACAGGTCCTGTCTGGGCTGCGGTGTGATCCAGGGGCTGAGAGACCCTGTCCCCAGTTAAGGGCTGACTTCTGTGGTCTGGTGAAGGCCATGGAGAGGGTGGCCTGGTAGCCTTCTGTGAACATCTAGGATCTCCTGCAGCACCTGGCCCTAACAGGCCAAGACAGGTCCAGGACCAATCAAAGTATTTTCCTCAGAAAACCATTTCAGGCTGCACCAAATATGGTAACTGTATTCGTTTCCTAGGGCTGCCATTACAAATGATCACAAACGGAATGGCTTAAAACAGAAATGTCTTCTCTCACAGTTCTGGAGGCTAGAAATCCAAGTTCCAGATGCTGGTAGGGCCATGCTCTTGAAGGCTCTAGGGAAGAATCCTCCTTTACCTCTTCCCAGATTCCTGTGGTTGCCAGCAATCCTTGGCGTTCCTTAGCTTCCAACAGCATCACTCTAACCTCTGCCTCTGTCCTCACGCGGCATTCTCCCTGTGTGTGTGTGTGTGTCCCCAAACGTCCTTCTTACTATAAGGCCATTAGTCATTGGATTAGGGTCCAACTTTCTCCAGCACGACCTCATCTGAACTTGATTACATCTGCAAAGACCCTGCTCACATCACAGGTACTGGGGTAAAGACTTGAACATATCTTTTGGGGGGACGCATTTCAACCCGGTTCAGAGATCAGTTCCCCGTATCTCTACTCCTGATACTCAAAGTGTAATCCTCGGAGCATCAGCCTCACCTGGGAGCTTGTGAGAGACACAAAACCTAGGGCCCTGCCCCCGACCTAGGAATCAGAATCGGCAGTCCATATGCTCTTTCAATTTTGCGAAGCCTTGGGCCACCACCTGATTCTTTGGGGGCCGGGAATTCCTGGAGGGGACTGAGAAGATTCGAGAGGGGAAACTCCCAGAAAAGAATTGCCAGTTTGCCTTCTTCCCGTCTTTGCTCCTCCCCTCCGCTCCCCATAGGAACTACTAGATAAGTCAGGGATTCAAGCCTGGGAAAGAGAGGGTTGTTCACACACACACCCAAGGGAGGGGCCTTCAGGGAACCATAGAACTTGGTCTGTATCCTCTTGGTCAGTCCCCCTCTGGGGGACACAGAGGCCAGTATCTGACTCATACATCAAATATCTAACTTTGAGAACAGCCAAGATGCCCTGCAACAATGCAAAGAGGAAAAAGCATCTCCTACAACAGAGACAAGAGAAGATGAGGTCCTTACTAAAGGATGAGATCAGCGTACAAAGGCCCTTCCAAGTCGAGCACCTGGCCACAGGGCTGACCTCAGCGGACGGGTCGAACCACGGGCGGGCAGGCTGCCGAAATACTGAGCAGCAGGCCGAGGGAACACCTCCAAAGGGCGTCAACCCTGGACATGCCCTGCAGCACCGGCCAAACACGCAGCCCCTTCCGCCCTCTGGCCGCGCTGAGAACGCGGCGCCCCAGGCCCCGCCCCTGCACCGCGCCCCAAGCCCCGCCCCAGGCCCCTGCCGTCACTTCCGCTTTGGGGAAGCGGAGGGCTCGGCGCTTGTGGGAGCGCCGCGTGGGTCTTTTTAGCCTGCGAGCTGGTGACATGGCGGCCTTCACTGGCCCGGCCAAGCCGCTCCTGTCCCTGAACCCGCAGGAGGATACCAAGTTTAAGAAGGAGGTGGCACAGGTTCGCCGGCGCGCAAGCAAGGTGAGCGGCCAGCGCGGCCCGGGCCGCGAGGGGAGGCGAGGGACGGGGTCTGATGGTCCTGCCCGGCGCGCCTCGGCCTCCCCACGCCTGTGCTTCGTCTGGGGTCACCCCGGGGGGCCCGGACCTCATGAGGTAGGAGGCCGAGGTTTCCCCCGGAGGACCGAGAAAAGACGCGGTTGGGCCGTGGGCCTTAGGGTCCTCCGGGGGGTAAGGGGTGGGTATGGGGGAGGGGTGCACGAGGAGAGGAGAGGAGAGGAGAGCCAGCCGCTGGGTCGGCCCTCGTCCCGCTCGCGGATCAGCCTCACCCCGGAGCCGTCCTGCTTCCGCTTTGCCCCCGAACTGGGGAGGTTCGTTTGCCCGGTTAGTGGTTTTGGAATTCTTAAAAGACAGTATTTGCCAAGCTCCGTTTGCTGCCTAGGAGTTGGCACTCCGGGCTGGGAGTGGGAGGCTGAGAAGACCGCCTACTGCTTGATGGTTGTCCTCTTGGGGAGATAGACATTACACAGCCAATTTTTTTTTAACCTTTATTTTTATTGAGGTATAGTTGATTTACAGTGTTGTGTTAATTTCTGCTGTACAGCGAAGTGATTCAGTTATATGTATATGTGTATGTGTGTATATACATATATATATATATTCTTTTCCATATTTTTTCCACTATGGTTTATCACAGGATATTGAATGCAGTTCCCTGTGCTATACAGGAGGACCTTGTTGTTTATCCATTCTCTATATATAGTTTGCATCTGCTAACCCCACCCTCCCAATGCATCCCTCCCCCACCCTTGGCAACCATTAGTCTGTTCTCTGTGTCTATAAACAGCTAATTCTTTAGTGTGTTATGGTAAGTGGAAATACAGAGTAGGTTCTTGACCTCTTGTCTTAGACTGAGAGCAAGGAGTTTCACAAGTTTTGTTGCATTGTGACTTCTTATTACAAAGAAAATATTTGCCTGGTCTTTGTGTCTTCAGCAACAGGAGAAACAAAAACTTACTCCTGGAGTGATCTATGTGGGCCACTTACCTCCGTCGCTTTATGAAACCCAGATCCGAGCATATTTCTCCCAGTTTGGCACTGTTACAAGATTCAGACTGTCCAGGAGTACCAAGGTAGGAGTTTTGTATTGAATTAGATTGTTTTATTTTCCAAAAGTGTATCATCCTTGACAATTTATGGAGCATGTTTGCATGTTACCACTTATTACTCTTCATTCCAGAAAGGGGTTGGATAAGGTCTAGAACCTGAAGCAGCCATGAGAGCAAAAGCAATATTCCTGTAAATGTTTGCTTTGCTTTTTAAGAAAAAAAAGGTAATTGCTTCAAGTTCTCAAACTAAATTGACAATCCCAGTAAATGAGTCTTGTTTGTCTTGTGACTGCTAAGCCAGGGGTATGTGAACTTCAGTTTGAGGAGCAGGTTCATACATCGTGTATCAGCCTCTGATATGTAGCATCACTGTGACAGCAAAGGTTTGTATGGTGGGTAGTTGGGTAAGGACACTGGAGCCAGACTACCTAGGTATGAGGCCTGTCTCTACATGTTAGTGGTTGTGTGACTAGGGACAAATTCTATAACCTCTCCATGCTTCTGTCTTCTGATTTTCATATTTGTAAGATACGACCTCCTAGGAGTTATCTAATCGAAGATAAATATGGTAATAAGTGTAAGATTCTTAGAACGCCTGACACACAAAGTACTATATAAACGTTATCGTTGCATCATACCTACGTCCTAATAAAGAAAGGTTTATGTGGTTTGTTTCATTAATAGAGGAGTGGCCCACTTTATTTTCTTCCCACACATACACTTTATTGGTTGTAACCATAGAGTTCTTGTTATTGGAATCTCTTTTTTTCTCAGTACGGTTTTTCCACATTTTCCCACTTGAGTTACAGCAAATCAGAGTTAACTATTTGTTGTCACTGCTCTGTTCCTTTGCTTGAGTATACTACAGTTTATTTATCCACTCTCCTGTTGAAACCTAGGTTTTTTCCAGTCTTGTAGGTAAAGCTGCTAGGAACATTCTTGGTGCAGGTGTAGGCAACTTTCTCTAGAAGGTATTTTTCAGACCTTCAATCCACAATAAGAAATCCACAAGGCAACACACATGTACATAAACATAAATGAAAAACAAGTCCCAGGAGATGATACTTAACCTTTCTATTCAGTTTTGTAACAATACTTTTCTGACCTACGAAATTCATTTTGTTGCCCTCTAAAAGGTCAGACTCTGAGTTTGAAAAATAGAGCTTTACAGCCTATCCTCAGGATGACTGAGTGCAGAATGAGTTTCTCCATATTGAGTATAGCTGTTCCCCAGCTTTGTATTCTGAAAATGTTCGGGTCTACAGGGAAGTAGAAAGAATGGTGTAATGAACGTCCCTCCCCTGGATTCACCCGTTATTAATATCCTGACACATTAGCTTCAACTCTTCCCGTATCTATAAAAAGGTACACACCTCTTTGTTTTGTTGAACCTTTTGAAGCAAGTGGCAGTTGTAATGCTTTAATACTAAATGCATAATCATCAATTTAAGAATGAGGACATTCTGTCCTCATTTAAGAATGAGGTAATCCCAGTGTAAAAATCTCATTTACTGTCCATTGTCACATACCCCCGTGGTCCCTGCCCACCCTGGGATCCAGTTAGGGTTCGTGCATTGCACGTGCTTGTTTAGCTGTTCATCCTGTCTCGAACGGTCTCTTTACTCCTGTTTTGCTTGTTTGGTTTTTCTTGACATAGGCTTTTTTGGAGAGTTTAGGCCAGTTGTCTTGGAAAGCGTGCTCCTTGCTGAGATGCACTGGAATGCATCATTTCCAGCTTTGTTGCATAGTAATAAAGCTACCGCCTCCCCACACACCCTGGTTTTGACTCTTTGCTTGGTATTGCCAGCATTCTGAGATTACTAGGTCGAGGTGTTGGCTTTTAAGTTTTTGGTTTTTTGGACACCTGACATGTATTTTCACATCAGGTTTCAAAAGATTTATTAGTTCACAGTGTGGTACATTGAGCTAGATTTCACAGTGTTTTACACTCCACCATCCTTCCCCTCCTGAGTTGGGATTGTAAAAGGACTGTCAGATTTTTAAAGTTTTACCAGAATCGTCCTGTTGCAGATAACTGAACTGAGACTCTGGGTTGTGGCCGTGCCTGAGTTCTTAGTCGCTGGCGCAGGTGGTGCTGGGAGTGAGCCTCCTGGCCTCCAACTCTGTTGAGCCACACGCCCTTTAAATGGTTCCTCATTTCCAGGATCACATGACCAGTTCTGAGCCATATCTGAGAATATGTTGTTTAATGCAAGATTGTAAAGTATTTCTAGTCGTTGTCACTAAGAACTGGATCGGTAGTGGGGAAAAGTTCTTTTTCTACTGCCCTCCTAAGGTCCCTGGCTGGCACCCTGTAAATTGGACTGCAAAAAGGGATTAACAAGACCAAAACAAACACCTAAAATGTATGCTTACACATGGGACTGCTCGGAGAGGAATAACTCAAAGGGTTGGTTAGAACTTGGGCCTATACAGCATCTTGGCAAAGGAGCGAAACATTTTTGGAGGAGCGACAAGACGAAGGAAAAGTGCTTTGAGTTTGTAGGGCTGCAAATTGTGGGAAGGCAAATATACGGGAGACTAATGATGGATGAGGTCTACTTCGTAAAGTTTTTTGTGTAGAGTCCTCTAACTTCTGTCTTTCTGGTAGAAGGAGGAAGACACCTTTGTAAATTCATGTCCTGTTTTTAGGTAAATAAAGGGAGGACAGAGTTTTTCTTGTATCTATTTCTCAATTCCTTCATCTCAAAATAATCCTATGCCAAAGGAGCGGATGTTGGGCAGGCATTCCCTGCCACCCTGCAGTAACATGTTTTGAGTACTTGACAGACATCTTGTGGAGCGCTTACGGATTATTTCATATTTTCCTAGCAACCCTGTGAGAGTGGTTATAGAAGGAAAAACTGAGGCTTGAACATTCCTTACCCGATTAAGTGTCAGAGCCAGGGTCCAAACCTGGGCATTCGGACTCTAGAACTCTTGTTACCGAGCTCAGTGAGAAAAATCCACTGTATGTTGCAGTGTGGAGGCCAAGAACTCCGGATGTCCATGTCAGAGGATGTCCTTTGCCCCCAGCCGTGGAGAAGCCCAGTCACTAGTAAACATGACAGTGAATCAGTATTTTATTGATTAACTTTAGAGACACTGAGGAGTTCATTTCTTTTCAGTTTTTCCATATAAAATGGGAATTATATCACCTGCATTCTTTGTGAAGTATTATACCATCTCCTGGGTAGTATTAATAAATACATGGATGACGTGACCACCACCCATGAGATCAATAACGAGTAAAGGGCTGGGGGGCCTCCCACATTTCCTTTATGCTGGGCTGTTGCTATTGGATGAATTCCAACTACAGTAATGTATTCATCAGACGTAATCAAAGTCCCAGGAATGCCTCAAAATCAGTGGCAAGTTCAGACCATTCTGAACTTTTCTTTCCCCATAGCAGTCCCCGGACTATGTGATTTGAAGTTGGAATCAAAGGTGTCTTGATGTTATTCAGTGAGGGGCTAATGTACATTATTTAAACTAATGACATTTTAGGAGTTTGATGGCACATCAGAATTTAATTGTTCTGCTTTCTGTGGTGGGTTTTCCATTGCAGACTGGAAATAGCAAAGGCTATGGCTTTGTGGAGTTTGAATCTGAGGATGTTGCCAAAATAGCTGCTGAAACGATGAACAACTACCTTTTTGGCGAAAGACTCTTGAAGTGTGAGTACCCGTCTTACCTGTGGGGCTGCGGGGACGCCTCCCGCTGACGGGAGGGAAGGACGGGTTGCTTAGCTGCTTGGATTCCCCCCCGCACCGGGGTGAAGCAGTGGTGCAAGGGTTTAAGTGCATTTTCCAGACAAGGTCTAATGGGAACTTCTAAATCTTCCAGAGTGAGAGCTGCTTTAGGCTGAGATGGGGTTGGTTAGGTTTCTTGAGTATATAGGAAGAGCTTCCTTGTGGGATGTGGAAGGGCTCCCTGAGAAGGAGTCACTGAAGTTGAAACCTGAGAATTACGTAACAGTGAGCCAGGTGAAGGGGTGGGAGTGAGGATTTGCTGAGGGGACAGCAGCTGCAGAGCCAAACTGACTCACCATATTCACCTGCAAGGAGAATCACAAGAGGTGCAGAAGGAGAATGAGAGGAAGGGAGGTCAGGTTACTGGAGGCCTTGTAAAGCGGGAGACCAGAGTGTACCCCGAGGACAGCAGGACCCACTAATGGGTTCTAGACCGGACGACCTTTAGCGTGAGGAGTCACGTTTCAGTTGGCCCGCATGGCAGTGGCTGCAGCACCTCCACGAGAGAAGCCATCGGGAGTGGCGGGATGGCCGCTGATTAGAAGTTCACCCTGCAGGTGTAGGGCCGCCAGTGACTAGCCTCCCAGAGCAGTGCCCTCCGGAGGTGGGGCCGAGCTTCCGGCCGCCCTGTGCTCGGGCTGGAGGGCGCCCATCCCAGTGCCCAAGTAGAACCCCTCTACTTCGGCTCCTGTTGCTAAGAGAATCCCAGTAACTCCTGAGGTCCTGCGTTCGTTCACACATTAAAAACGCGGCTCTTGGGCTTCCCTGGTGGCGCAGTGGTTGAGAGTCCGCCTGCTGATGCGGGGACACGGGTTCGTGCCCCGGTCCGGGAGGATCCCACATGCCGCGGAGCGGCTGGGCCCGTGAGCCATGGCCGCTGAGCCTGCGCGTCCGGAGCCTGTGCTCCGCAACGGGAGAGGCCACAACAGTGAGAGGCCCGTGTACCGCAAAAAAACACAAAAAAACAAAAACGCGGCTCCTGCCAGGATGAAATGGGCTGAGTGGGTAACCACGTGTATCAGATCAGTGCTGTGCTGTATCTGACTTTTGAAAGATGGCACAAAGGGCTCTGAACTTGGATACGAGTGAGATTAGCCACGTCATCACCAGTTGTTTGTTTCTTTTTTAATTTTTTGGCTGCACCGCTCAGCATGTGGCTCTTGGTTCCCCGACCAGGGATGGAACCTGCGCCCCGTGCAGTGGAAGTGTGGAGTCTTAACCGCTGGACTGCCAGAGAATTCCCAAACCCCCCCCCGCTTTGTTTTTCTTTTAATGGAAGCAGTTTATCTTGGAGGTGATCCCAGGAAAATACCTGTAAGGAGTGGCGACATGGGGCGGGGGGAGGAAGTCGATAATCAGTTAGTGAAAAGGGTATGTTAGCAAGCAGGTTACCACTTAGGCAGCTGGGCTCCGTCCTGCTGGTAACACTGGGAGACAGAATTATCCCACCTGACAAGCAAGGGAACTGGGATGTTTGCGTACCAACTCCCCATTCATCACTGGTGGAGGGTGGATTCCAGGGGTTTTGGCTTGCCTTGCATGTGGGCCCAGTGTGCGTCCGTGAGCAGAGAGATGCAGATAAGCAGTGAGCTGCCTTAGTCCTGGGCGGGTGCCCAGAGGATCAGCGCTTCTGCTACCGTGGGTCACACAGTCTAAAAGTAGGGATCCTTTTAGCTTCAGGAACCCTGAGACTTGATACCATCCACACTCTCCTCTGTGCTACTTGTCTTTGTTCACTCACGAACCTCTAGTCCTGGAATTGCTCTTGGCACACACACAGTGAGTGTTTGATAAATAGTTGTGGGCTGTATGACTTTACCTTGGGCACCTGCTTTATCTTTCAGGCTTCTCCACTAAGTGGGGGACGTGTCATTTTGATTGTGCAGTGAGGAATGACACCGGAAATTCTACAGTTAATGTGAAAATCCTTTCCCTCCCACGTGGTTGAAAACCTTTTTTATTATTATTATAGGTCATTTTATACCACCTGAAAAAGTACATGAAAAACTTTTTAGGGAGTGGCATATGCCATTTAAAAGGCCATCATATCCAGCAGTGAAACGGTATAATCAGAATCGGACACTTCTTCAAAAGCTACGGATGGAAGAGCGATTTAAAAAGAAGGAAAAATCACTCAGGAAGAGATTGGCTAAGAAGGGAATTGATTATGACTTCCCTTCACTGGTAGGTATTGCTTTGTATAATGTATCTAACCCAGTACTTTGATCCCATGCTAGGTTTTGACTAAATTTTGTCATAGCAATCGTATTATCTCCATTATACAGAAAAGGAAACTCCTGAAAGGGATTAGCTGATTTGCAACATTTACCTGATTTAGTAATTTTAGATTATTGAAGTTAAACCCTATTTGACCCAACACCATAATGCTTGTAGATTGCTAGTAAAGGTGTCATTGCCAGAATTAAATGTTTGGTTTATTATGTGTTATCAGTAAATATCAAGACTATAAATTGACCATCCTTTTTATGCCATTCTAGTTAAAATTTTGTTTCATGGTCTTCTAAGTTGGAAATACTCCCAAAGTGTATGTCAGAATTAACCAGTCAGCATGAATTCTGTGGATTAAATGAGTGGGAGTTGAAATACAGGAAGGCTCCTTACATGCATGGGTTAACAGATTTTCATCCAGTTCTTCATTGCTTGCTGAACAAGGAGACCTTGCTGAATCTCTCCTCCCTCTTTCATAGTAAGGAGAGTTCTACATCTATAATTAAAAAACAAGAATGCAGGTCATTAGGGTATGGATAGCATAGGTAAAGATCTTATTTTTTTTCTTGACTATATCTTGAGATTGTTTTGGCTCTTCCATAGACCCTGTCGGCTTATTTCCAAAAAGTTAATTAGTTGGTAAGAGATGGTATCTATTACCAAGTTTATTAGGTCTTTTAACCTTATCCAGAAACTGGAAGACCAAGTTGCTATCCTTGGGCCCAGTTCCTGGCTGTTTATTTTTTCCTTTCTGTTGTTGTTGCTTTTTTTTTCCCTTTTTTCTTTTCTTTCTCATTGAAGTATAGTTGATTTACAATATTATATTAGTTTCAGGTGTAAAACAGCGATTTAATATTTTTATCGGTTATACTCCATTTAAAGTATAAAACATTGGCTGTATTTTCCTGTGCTGTAATATATCCTTGTGGCTTTTTAATTTTATTTTATTAATTTATGTATTTGTTTTTATTTTTGGCTGCGTTGGGTCTTTGTGGCTGCACGCAGGCTTTGTCTAGTTGCAGTGAGTGGGCTTCTCATTGCGGTGGCTTCTCTTGTTGCGGAGCACGGGCTCCAGGCGTGCAGGCTTCAGTAGTTGTGGCTCACGGTCTCAGTAGTTGCGGCTCATGGGCTCTAGAGCACAGGCTCAGTAGTTGTGGCACATGGGCTTAGTTGCTCCGCGGCATGTGGGATCTTCCCGGACCAGGCCTCAAATCTGTTTCCCCTGCATTGGCAGGTGGATTCTTAACCACTGGGCCACCAGGGAAGTCCCATTTTATACATAGTAGTTTGTATCTCTTAATCCCCTACCCCTATCTTGCCCCTCCCACCTTCCCTCTCCCCACTGGTAACCACTAGTTTGTTTTCTATATCTGTCTGTTTCTGTTTTGTTATATCTGTTTATTTGTTTTATTTTTTAGATTCCACATATAAGTGAAAACATACAGTATTTGTCTTTCTCTGTCTTGTTTCACTTAGCACAATGCCCTCCATTCCATCAAATGGCAAAATTTCGTTCTTTTTTATGGCTGAGTAGTATTCCATTGTATATATGTACCACATCTTCTTTATCCATTCATCTGTCGATGGACACTTAAGTTGCTTCCATATTTTGGCTGTAATAAATAGTGCTGCAGTGAACATTGGGGTGCATGTATCTTTTCGAATTAGTGTTTTCATTTTCTTTGAATGTATGCACAAGAGTAGGGTTTTTGGATCATACGGTAATTCTATTTTTAGTTTTTTAAGGAACCTCCATACTGTTCTCCATAGTGGCTGCACCAATTTACATTCCCACCGACAGTGTACAAGGATTCCCCTTTCTCCACATCCTCTCCAGCATTTGTTATTTGTGGTCTTCTTTTTTTTTCTGTTCACGCTGTGCAGCATATGGGATCTGAGTTCCCCGACCAGGGATTGAACCCATGACCCCTGCATTGGGAGCGCAGATTCTTAACCACTGGACAGCCAGGGAAGTCCCTGTTTGTGGTCTTTTTTATGATGGCCATTCTGACCGGTGTGAGGTGATACCTCACTGTGCCTGGTGGTTAATTCTTTGCCCAAATCCCAAACACAGCCTGTATTGATACATGTTAAAACAACACTATGTCACAGTTTGGGCCTTGGTACTCTTGTGATCCATTCAGGAGCTGGAGAACTGCTTTTCCTGTGCCCCGTCTGTTACCTTGTAGGAAGCAGATTGCTGCGTTCACTGTCCTGGACTTAAGCAGGACAGACCTCCTCTAGGGCCTGCCTTTTCACATTCGTCCTGGCTCCCCACTTCCTGACGCAGGATTCTCTGGCCAGCTCCAGGTTCTAGGCCTTCACTTCAGCCTCTGCAACTTCTGCCTGCTCCTCAGTTAGGCCCCTTTTGTAGTTTTGCCCTTTGCTTAAGATCATTCACTGTATTTGTGGATTTTGCTTTTTAAATTGAAATGCTCCGGGGACTTCCATGATGGTCCAGTGGTAAAGAATCTGCTTTCAATGCAGAGGACTCCGGTTTGATCCCTGGTCGAGGAACTAAGATCCCACATGCTGCGGGGCAACTAATCCTGCACGCCTCAATTAGAGAGCCCGTGTTCCGTAAGCTACAGAGCCCACGCGCTCTGGAGCCTGCATGCCACAACTAGAGAGAGAGAACCTGCACACCACGACTAGAGAGAAGCCTGCACGCCTCAGTGAAAGATCCCGCATGCCGCGATAAAGATCCTGCATGCCGCAGCTAAGACCCAATGCAACCATAAATAAATAAAAACAAATAAATAAATAAAATATTTTTTAAAATAAAAAAAATAAAGTCTGCCCTGATCCACATATAAATTGGTACCCCCATATAAACAAACAAATAAATAAATTGAAATGCTCTGTCACATAGAATTTATTCGTAATATGTATAAGGATCTAGTGGTAAGTTTTAAAATGTACATACGTGACACTGCTAGTTTACAACTTCTTTATGTTTACTTATGTTAAGGTCTTACATAAAAACGAGGAAAATGCTTCAAACACTGGTCCTCGAAATTCCAGAAAGCACCAGGTAAAACTTTAATTTATCATATTAACTACTAGATATTAGAGAAAGATAAATGGGGAAATATATTCAAGACTACTATAGCTGATAAATATGCAGATTGATGAAGTCTCTTAAATTTATTTAAGGCTTTACGTAAGAAGAAGAAAAAAGCGGCTTTGGTCACTCCTAACACTCCTGAGAAGACTGTGGATAGCCAGGTAAGATGGTCTTCAGAATTTTGGGAATCAGAAACTACAATTTAAAAGAGGAAAAGCAGTTGCTGCTACTGTCACTTTGCTAAAATTTCATTTAATCTTGGGACTTTTTGGTAAATCCTTACTGATGATTTAGCAGGCATAGTAGAGTCTTCCATCTAATACTCTGTCATGGAACATACCATATATCCATTAATTGTGACTTTTCATAGTAAGTGTGATAAGCACCTAAGCTCTTGATTATGTGCAGCTGTATCACCAAAAGATGGAAACAGGCCTAAAATAATATGCGTAACTTTTAATAAGAGAGGGGAGGTGATGGGGGGGTCATTCCTAACATCTTCCCACATTCATGTATTATAATCTTTAACTTGTTGAACCCAGGACCCCACGCCGGTTTGTACACCAACGTTTTTGGAGAAACGAAAATCTGAAGTGGCTAAAATGAATGACGATGATAAAGATAATGAGATAGTTTTCAAACAGCCCATATCTGGTGTAAAAGAAGAAACAAAAGACACTCAGACGCCTACAAGTTCAAGGAAAAAAAGACGAAAAAAAAGCACCCAGTAATTCTGAATGTATTGTGTATGGTGGTTGTTCTGAAAAAGGTGATTTTATTATGGAGGCTGATTCTTTGTATTTAACTAGATAAGATGGAATGCAATCAGTAACAAGATGGTTGGAGAAAAAACTGTCAATTCAAGTCAACAGGGAGAGCAGTCAGTGATTTTGGCTTCCCCGCCCTCGCAGAAATGCAGGGGCGAGCACCAGCTCACAGCAGCCCGGCTCACGCTGCCTGTGCCCTGTCTCTACGGCTCTCTTCAGCTTTCATAGCTGCCTTTAGTTGCTCTGCCTGGGTAGCTTAAGTACTAGACTGTAGCCTTTGTCGTTACCATCAAATAAAGAAAATAAAATCTTTACTAAGTGACCATGTAAGTGTTTCTCTGCTAGACCCATCAGATGGCTGAAACTGGACATTAAATTGTATGAAGGGTGAGAAGGCAGCGTCACTATTAATAGGGATTCATTTATGTATATGTGATCATTTTTACCAATGTTAAGTTAGTTTGGGGTGGGCTAGCATGGATTAATTAACAACTACATCCTGTATCAGTATCATCAATCTGGAATTAGACTTCAAGATTCAAGCAGTGACCGCCAGGTAAACTTTTTCTATATTTTTTTTGTATGCAAGGGGGACTTGGCTCTCTTGAAGTAAAATTGTTGGTTTTCGCCTTTTCAACTATCTTTTAAGTTTCTGATGCTCTTGAAATATGCTTTTGTATCAGCTAATTCAGGTTCATTAAAAACATTCATTGCCACCAAACATTTTTTTCATCTAATATTTGTTATATACTTTTATAAGATACTGGGCTGGGTGAGTTGGGTTTAAGTATATAGAAAGGGCATGTTCTACCTCTGGGATAGTCCCTGACGCAAAGAGTATGCTCGCCCTGTGTTCACTGAGCTGCGTGAGTATCAGAACTGCCTCCCTCTTTGAACAGTGTCTGAACTTGTCGATCTGGAAGTCCGTCTGGTGTCCCCTTCTGGGAAAGCAGCAGGTAAGCTCATCAGTGCAGCCTGTCGGGTTTTGAATAGTTCCCGGTTCCCGACCTACAACGCGGCCACCCCAGTGCGGCGTGGTACCACCTATCATCACTTGACGCGTGCTGTGCCCTGGAGCTGGGAGACAGTGATTTCATCTTGAGCATATATCGCGGCAATGGATATTTCCTACAAGAAACAGAGTTGAAGTTAAAGAATGTTTTCCTGGGGACTAGGTTAGGATCTTCAGAAGAAGTAGCGTGGGTTTGATTTTCAGATTTTGTGGGGAGAAAATCATGAATCAAGCGGAAACCCCATGGGCCAATAAAATATGAAACTTTGCAGTATGTGGGGTAAATAAGGTGAAGAGGATACAATGCAAAACTACATTCAGAATGACCACAAGTATGTAAAATGGTATTCTTCTTTAAATAGGAAGTTAAACATCAAAATTCTAATTTGGAAACAAGCATCTGTTGCTTTTATATATAATCATTACAAAAAACTGTAGAGGAAAAAGGCATTATTCCACAGACAAGATTCAGTTGGAGCCAGACATTTCACGTGCTGTGTCATATTTGCCCTGAGACGGGGCAGCAAGTGAATAAATGCTTGACATGGTGTGAAAAGAGGTTTTCTCCTTTTGCTAGCATTATTTGGAATACATTGTGGCCATATCCAAGGCAACTGATTGCTATGACTGGAAATTGTCACCCTGGCTGACCATATGCTAATATGAACCCCAGTCTCGGTGTGATACAACAAAGGCTGTGGCTCAAAGACTGATACAAGGTAGGCGAGATAGGGCAGCTGTCCCCATGCAGTGGCTGTGATGCCGATGGCTGCATCTCCTTAGCCCACAAGTGTGATAACACGTATATACATAATTTTGCACTTTGTAGGCGGAAATAATCATGTGGCTTAAACCTAACTATGCCGTAGGTCATCCTGTGGACCACAAGGCGATTGACTATACTGGGTCGAAGCCCGACCTTCTGCAGAGTTTTGTTTTACATTTTTAAATGGTTGAAAAAAATCTAGAAGTAAATGTTACGGAGTTCCCTGGTGGCCTAGTGGTTAGGATTCCGGGCTTTCACTGCTGTGACCCCAGGTTCAATCCTTGGTCTGGGAACCGAGATCCCACAAGCCCCCAGCCAAAAAAAAAAAAAGTAAATTTCATAGAATGTGGGAATTCTATGAAATGAGAATTTCAGTGTTCATGGATCAAGGTTTATTGGATCACAGCCACGTTTATGGACCTACTGCCCGTGTATGGCTGCGTTTGTGCTAGAAGAGTTTCGTTGTGATGGAGGCCGTGAGTGGTCCCTCAGTGCTTAGTACTCCTGCTGGCTGCACTACAAATTGCAGTGCCGTGGTTTTAGCTTGACACACTTTGCCACATGTATCGTGGTACCATGAATTTTGTGTATTTTTAACCATTGCATACCCATCATGTCAAAACAAGAAGAGAAGGTGGACTTCGAGTATCATACTTAAGCTTGCGGTGGAGTGTGGGTATTTTTTTTTTTTTTTTTGGAGTGTGGGTATTTTATTAAATTAGATTGGCAAAGCATCGTGTCTGTTTTGCAGTGACCCTCCAGCTGTGCTTAAAAAATACAATATATGTTGACACTACCCAGCCAGTACCCATCACAGTATTCCCAACTCAGGAAAGCAACAACTAGAAGAAATAGAATTTTTTAAATGGAGTATCTCAGCACACGATTTCTCGATCCCCCCAAAAAATGAGAATGAGACTGTAATTAAAGTTTCCAAGTGGCTTATTTGATAGGCAAGCAAGGAAAGCCTTTTACCAATGACAAGGTAATTGTGTCATTGCAGCAGCTGAAGAAATGGGTCCAGGTAAAATAAACGTTTAAAGACTCGGCCTTTTAGCAAGAACAGTTGCTTGAATAGAGGAAGCAATATGAGTCCGTTTAAAAACAAGGCAAATGATTTCAAATGTTTCTCCTTGGCTCTTGATGAGTTAAAAGATGTTCCCAATACTGCTCAACTGAATATTATTCAAAAAGTCATTATTCAAAAAGTCCTTGCCAAGTTTGACGGGCAAGCGTGACTAACTCAGCCTGGTTTGCCCAGAACCTTTCTGGGTGTAACCCTGGACGTCCCACGTTGTGAGAACCCCCTCAGTCCAGGGCTCACATGGAGAGTTTACCACTCTAGAAATGACTGAAGCATTAGCCTCTCTGGGTAGTCTGTGTGGAACAACTATAAGCAAAAATATTTTCACAGTTGAGAAAAAAATCAGTACAACCTGGAGTGGAATCTTCCACCATGTGCCACAACCAATGGTGGTATAAAAATATGTGTGAAACAGAAAAAGGCTTAGTTAGACAAACATAACAAAAAACACTTTGTGAAAGCAAAGTGTTTAAAGCCTGTTGTATTATTGTTATTCACCAGCAAGTACTTAGAAAATATGTATATGAACATAAGATGCTAATTTTACTGTACGTTAATTTTTAAAACTATAAATTTCTAAAATTAAAGAAAAATATGTGAGTCTATCCTGTTGCTGAACCAATAGTGTCACTGGTGTACTTCATTTGTTATGGCCTTAGCCATCATCACTCGATTCCGTGAGTTTTTTGATAGAAATAGAGGCTAAAGTCCTGACTTGACCTCACACACAGCAGTTTGATGGCTTAGCTGTGGTAAAGTTTGACTGAGACTCTGACTTCACCACCAAGATTGCAAATTCCAGAATGAAAAGAACCAATCTCTGCCGTCGTGGAACGCTGAATGGCTTTGGGAATTAACTTTTGCTGGAGACTTGATGTTTCTTAATGAATTTAAGTCAGTGAGTTCAACTAAGAATTAAAGTCAAAGCACCATGTATATTCAAAACTTATTGGTGCTAAAGTCACTTTGATCACAACTAACACTTAAACACAAGAAATGTCCTGCTGCTTTATATACTTGCTGTGCTGTCAAAAGTTAAAATGAAGTGAGATCTCCATACCCACACAAATTTGCAGCAGATACAGTTTCCAACCTCAAATTACAGTTCCAGCTGTGTTTTTCAGACCTCAATACAAGTGCAAAGGAAATCTATTCCATAATCCTAACTGGATTAAATTCTGTGGGATGGATGGCCTGCAGCTATCTTTCAGCTGAAGGTGACTACCTGCAATGTAATGAATGACGTGCTAAAGGGCGCATGTCAACACGAAGCGGAGAGAATTGTACAAATGTCTTCAAAGTGAGGAATATACTCAAAATCAAATATCTGGGGATTGATCTCAGTACTTGACAGTACCTATCAGTGTGAAAAATCATTTCAGAAGATGAAATACATAAAATATGATTACAGATCAACATTAAAAGACGAACATTTGCAGATGACTTTGATCATAGGAAACAGTAACTTGACACCTTCTGTGAAAACTAATTCAAAATGTATCAAAGGACTTCCCTGGTGGTGCAGCGGTTAAGAATCCGCCTGCCAATGTAGGAGGACGTGGGTTCGAGCCCTGGTCCGGGAAGATCCCACATGCCACGGAGCAGCTAAGCCCGTGCACCACAGCTACTGAGCCCGCGTGCCTAGAGCTCATGCTCTGCAACAAGAGAAGCCACTGCAATGAAAAGCCCGCGGGATTTTAATTATTTTTTTTAATGTATCAAAGACCTAAGTGTAAAACATAAACTAAAAAACTGAATCACTTTGCTGGACACCTGAAACTAACAAAATATTGTAAAACAACTATACTCCAATTTAAAAAACAGGTAAGCTATGGCTGGGTGAAAATATCTGCGAAGGACTTTTTTCCAGAATAGAAACAAAACAAGCAGCGCAAATTGTCTTATGGAACCCAATTTCTGCCTTCTGACCATAAAATGGAAAGTAATACAGACTGTTTTCTTTTTTTTGCCTTACCATGCGGCTTTCAGGATCTTAGTTCCCCCACCAGGAATTGAACCTGGGCCACGGCAGTGGAAGAGCGGAGTCCTAACCACTGGACCACCAGGGAATTCCCCAGACTATTTTCTTCTTCTTTTTTTTTTTAATATTTAAAAAAAGTTATTATTTATTTTGGCTGTGCTGGGTCTTAGTTGCGGCACACGGGATCTTCCTTGCGGCATGTGGACTTCTTAGTTGCGGCATGCAGGATTTATTTCCCCAACCAGGGATCGAACCTGCGCCCCCTGCATTGGGAGCACGGAGTCATACCCACTGGACCACAAGGCCCCCCCCAGACTATTTTCAATACTTGTATTCTCATTAAGGACTCAGGCATGATATATGAGATAATAAGGAACAGTTATTAAATACTCGCATGTGTCAAATACTGCTGTAAGCATTTTCAGCATATTAGCTAATTTAATCAGGACAACCTGTGAAATAGATACATCTGAATCCTGAGGAGACTGAAGCCCAGAGAGCTTAAAGATGGTGAGCCAGTTCAGCTTACTCAAGCCATTACTCATGCCCTCCAAAAGGACGGGCATGCAAGCTAGATTGTTAGTGACGGTGGGAAAAAGAGGAGACGCAAAAGCCTTGCGCTGACAAGACCTGGTGACTTATTGAAGTGGAGGCAGAAATGGGGCACTGGGGCAGGCTGGGGAGGAGGAGGCCAATGAGATGCATGCATTCTTAGGAGCTTGGCTTCGAAATAACTGACAGCAACAGAACGCTAGGTGGCAGTAGATCCCAGGCACTTCAAATCCACAATCTACTCCATTCACTTGAGGAGCCTGGGGGCTTCCCGGGTCGCGCAGAGGTTAAGACAAGAATCCGCCTGCCAATTCAGGGGACACGGGTTCGAGCCGTGGTCCGGGAAGATCCCACATGCCTCGGAGCAACTAAGCCCGTGTGCCACAACTACTGAACCTGCGCTCTAGAGCCCACGAGTCACAACTACGGAGCCTGAGCGCCACAACTACTGAAGCCCACGCGCCTAGAGCCCGTGCTCCGCAACAAGAGAAGCCACTGCAATGAGAAGCCCGCGTGCAGCAACCAAGAGTAGCCCCCGCTCGCCGCAACTAGAGAAAGCCTCCACGCAGCAACGAAGACCCAACGCAGCCAAAAATAAACTAATTTTTTAGAAAAAGGAGCCTGGCAAAATGCAAAATTATTAAAGGGATTAACCCTAATGGTAACTTAAAAAAAAAAAAAAAGACCTCCCTGTGCAAACTGTTATATACAGAATGGGTTAACAAGAAGGCCCGGACCTACTGAATAGCACAGGGAACTCTACACAATACTCTGTAATGGCCTATATGGGGAAAGAATCTAAAAAAGAGTGGATATACGTATACGTATAACTGATTCACTTTGCTGTACAGCAGAAACTAACACAACATTGTATATCAACAATACTCCAATAAAAATTTTTAAAAAAAGAAAACAAGGTCCTACTGTATAGCACAGGGAACTATATCCAATATCCTGTAATAAAACATAACGGGAAAGAATATTAAAAAAAGAATATATGTATAACTGACTTTGCTGTACAGCAGAAATTAACACAACGTTGTAAATCAACTATACTTCAATTAAAAAAAAAAAATCTCAGGACTTCCCTGGTGGTGCAGTGGTTAAAACTCCATACTCCCAATGCAGGGGACCCGGGTTCCATCCCTGGTGCGGGAACTAGATCCCACATGCATGCCGCGACTAAGAGTCTGCATGCCACAACTAATGAGGCGGCACAACCAAATAAATAAATAAAATAAATATTAAAAGAAAAAACCTCCCTGGGAAGCATCATTTTACACACACACACAGCACTAATTTCTAGACAACTAGAGACAGAAACTGCCACTATGAAATGACTCTTAAGCAACTGAATGCTTAATAACATCCTTTGGGTAATTGGTTATTGTTAAAAATGAATTTGCCAAAGGATTTCAGATCACCAGTAATACAACATACTGATGACATGAACCATGAAAGTTTTTAGCTTATAAATTTGCATGTAGTTATGAACAAGCACAGCTTAGGGTCATTGGGCAATAATTATAGGTAAATGGTTTTATAATTTGGTGTTCCCCAGTGTGTATTAGAATTTGGTGGCTGTATTTTTTTTTAAGGATTTTTAAATTTTATTTATTTAATTTATTTATTTTTGGCTGTGTTGGGTCTTCGTTGCTGTGCGCGGGCTGTCTGTAGTTGTGGTGAGCGGGGGCTACTCTTTGTTGTGGCGCGCGGGCTTCCCATTGCGGCGGTTTCTCTTATTGCAGAACGTGGGCTCTAGGCGCATGGGCTTCAGTAGTTGTGGCTCGTGGCTCAGTAGTTGTGGCTTGCAGGCTCTAGAGCGCAGGCTCAGTAGTTGTGGCTCATGGGCCCAGCTACTCCACGACATGTGGGATCCTCCCAGACCAGGGCTCTAACCTGTGTCCTCTGCATTGGCAGGCGAATTCCCAACCACTGGGCCACCAGGGAAGCCCTGGTGGCTGTATTTTAAAGAAGATTTCATACAAGAACTTGGCTTTACTGTCATCATCACTGTAAACATCTGTAGCCCATGGTGTTCAGAGTATCTCCTATCCTGCACTCTCTGTGCTCATTTAGTTTTATTTTTTTATTCCTGAGGCCTGAATTATAAGCACGAAGTAAACACTGGACTTAAGATTTGGTGCATTTTTCTATTTCAATTAGTAAATCTCAACATTTGGAATTATTTTCAAGTTATAGCTAGGTGTTATATTTCTGGCCATTTTCCTCTCGGAACAAAAACAAACAAAACATAGTTGTTTGGGAAGTTAGGTTTTCACTTGGGTGGAGAGCTACTGTCCCATTGATCCAATTAGGGAATATTTCACATGCTTATCTACAAATTTCTCCTGTCCCAGGAACCAACCTGTTTAGAATTAAATTGCTCACCAAGTAACCGGGCGGCCTGCTCTGCTTCTGTGTGCTAACAGAAAGAAGGAGATGAATCTGTAGCCATGATATGGAAGTTACATTTCTGTGCTGATAAGTGGCCAAGTTTAGAATCTCCCATTATAAATAAGTGCTGTCAACCCTACGGTGCCCAGGAAAAGAAGCTCAGACATTTGATACTTTCCAAACATAGTTTCCGTAGCAAATGTGCCCTGAGCGATGCTGCTGGTCTCTGGCAGCTCCATTCACAGGTTCTCCTGTGATTTGAGCTCCAAAAGGAAGAACTGTAGCCTTGGCATGGGGGGAGGAGCACAACTTTTGCAAGAGGAACTCAGGAAACAATCCTAATTACCCATCCAAGAGAGAAACTAGTCAGATGGTTTTTGGCAGGGATACAGGATCGTCATTGATGATTTTTTTTTCTTCTGAAGGAGGGTAGTGTCATGTTTTTCTTCTATCTCTGCTTTAACACTTAGCTAGATGATAAATATTGTGGCTTTCTTCAAATTGGCTTTTAAAAAAAATCACTGCCGATGCATTTGCCTTGTATAATAAAAATTGCAGGGACTTACCTGATGGTCCAGTGGTTAAGACTGCCCACTTCCACTTCGGGGGGTACAGACGCGATCCCTGGTCTGGGAACTAAGATCCCAAATGCCACGCAGTGTGGCCAAAAATAAATAAATTAATTAATTAAATTAAAAATGCAAATAAGTCGTTTAGTAAATGCAAATTGAGTAAGTGTTTCCTACCTTGCAAATATGTAATGTAGCCCGTTACCTGACTGATGTTAATGTAGAACCAGTCGTATAAAGGCATAGGTTAGTCAAACAGCTCACTGTTTATGATTTCCTGGTGACTTTTTCCTTTTTTTTCAATTTAAGTCATTGCCTGTGTAGTTAATACATGCAAAAGGTACCCAGGGAAAAGCCAGTCTGTCCCGTCCTGTTAATCTGCTCACTGTGCTCCAGCCCACCAGCCTCCCCAGGAAGCTCCCCAGTCCCTTGAAGAAAGAGGCCCTGTTTCCTTTCCCTTCATCGTCTGTTTACTGTTATTCTAATTGTCTATCTCCCCAGCCCACCCCAGGTACCCGCATTACTAAAGGTGGGAGCTCTGTCTTACTCTGGTTGCATTCCCAGTGATTGAGACAATGCTGGTACATGAACTAACCCACTCAAAACATATCTGAGTCCTGGCCATGTGTCAGGCACTAGGGATTCAAAATGAACAAAAACCAGCAAAAACTGTTTACAATAGCCAGGACATGGAAGCAACCTAAATGCCCATCGACAGAGGAATGGATAAGGAAGATGTGGTACATATATTCAGTGGAATATTACTCAGCCATCAAAAGGAATGAAATTGGGTCATTTGTAGAGACATGGATGGACCTCAAAGACTGTCATACAGAGTGAAGTAAGCCAGAAAGAGAAGAACAAATATTGGATACTAATGCATATATGTGGAATCTAATAGATGATCTTATTTTCAAAGCAGAAATAGAGACACAGACGTAGAGAAAAAAAGTATGGATACCAAGGGGGAAGGAGTGGGGTGGGATGACTTGGGAGATGGGGATTGACATATATACACTACTGATACTATGTATAAAATAGATAACTAATGAGAACCTGCTGTATAGCACAGGGAACTCTACTCAGTGGTCTGTGGTGACCTAAATGGGAAGGAAATCCAAAAAAAGAGTGGATATATGTATACGTATAGCTGATTCACTTTGCTGTACAGTAGAAACTAACACAACATTGTAAAGCAACTACTATTAAAAAAAAACAAACAGCAAAAACTCCTGTCCTCGTGCAGCTTACATTCTAGTACTGTGAGACGAGCAATTATCAAAGAAGTAAGAGAAATATATACTGTGCAGAAAGTGGTCACTGCTGTGGAGAAAAATAAGACAAGGGTACAGGGACTTCTAGGGGTGGAAGTGGGGCTGCCCCTTTAAGGGGGTGGTCAGGAAGGCCTCACTTTGAAGTTGACATTTGAGCAGAGACCCCTTAACGTGGGAAGGGAGCGAGCCATGCAGAGATCTTGCCCAAAAAGCTTTCCAGGTGGAGGGAACCGTAAGTGCAAAGGCCCAGAGGTGGGAGCAGCCCTGGCTAGTCCAGCAACAGCAAGGAGACCAATGCAGCTGGAGCAGCGTTGGCAAGGAGGGTGGTGTGAGGAGATGAGGCCTTCAGTGAAGAGGGAGAGGAGAGAGATGCCAGACGGGGCCGGTCCTTGGAGGACATTGTTCATTCTTGGCCTTGACCCTGCGTGACATGATGAGCATTGGTGGATTTCCTTTTTTTTTTTTCGGCTGCACCTCGCGGCTTGCAGGATCTTAAGTTCCCCAACCAGGGATTGAACCCTGGCCTAGGCTGTGAAAGCACCAAGTCCTAACCACTGCACTGCCAGGGAACTCCTGGTGGGTTTACATTTTTAAAGGATCCCTGCTACACTGAGAATAGACTGAAAAGCCACCAAGGAGGAAGCTGACACCCTAGCCATCGTCCGGTGGGCGTCCATGGTGGGCTGGACCAGGGTGATACAACGGAGGAAGCAAGGAGCGCTTACCTTTCGAAGATGTTGTGAAGGTGGCAGTGAGATTTGCTGATGACACAGGTGTGAGAGTGAGAAGGAGGGGTCAAGTACGACACCAAGGATTTTGAGCAGAGCATCTGGAAGAACAGAGCTGCACTGAGATGAGGAAGCCTGTGGAAGGAAGATGCTTCAAGGAAGGGCTGAGACCAGGAGCTACATGTCAGGCAGAAGTCAGAGGTGCCTATCAGACATCCGCCTGGAGATGTCCCTGAACTCAGGTCCGGCTACTCGCCGCTCAAAATCAATGCTCTAGAGAGAGACAAATGTTGGTAGGAAGGAAAGTTGCCTTTAATCAGAATGCCGGCGACTTCCCTGGTGGGGCAGTGGTTGAGAATCCGCCTGCCAATGCAGGGACATGGGTTCGAGCCCTGGTCCAGGAAGATCCCACATGCCGCGGAGCAACTAAGCCCACGCGCCACAACTACTGAGCCTGTGCTCTAGAGCCAGCGAGCCACCACTACTGAAGCCCGTGCACCTAGAGCCCGTGCTCTGCAGCAAGAGAAGCCACTGCAACGAGAAGCCCGTGCGCCGCAACGAAGAGTAGCGCCCGCTTGCCGCAACTAGAGAAAGCCCGCGTGCAGCAACGAAGACCCAACGCAGCCAAAAATAAATTAATTAATTAATTTTAAAAAAAGAATTATATATTTGAGACATTCAGGGACAAGGTTAAGACAGAGGACCCCACTAGAGGGTATGAGGCAACAAGACCCAGGTTCATAGAAGACCATAATTTTTTTCATATAAGCAGTGTTTTAATAGCATTGTAGGATTTTATATGTTGTTTTTTCATTTTCATTCAGTTCAAAAGATTTTCTAATTTCCCTATGCCTTATTTTTTGACCTGGATTATTTAGAAGTATGTTATTAAGTTTCCAAATATTTGAGAATTTTCCAGATTTTTTTCATTATTGATTTTTTAAATTAATTTCATTGTATAAAGATAACATACTTTGATTTGAATCCTGTCTAAATTTATTTAGACCTGTTTCATGGCTCATAATATTATTTTTATGGGTAGATAGTCCACGTACATTTGACAGAAATACGCATTCTGCTGTTGTTAAGAGAACTGTTCCCTAAGTGCCAACCAGGTCGAGTTAGTTGATAGTGTTAGTGTTACTAATTTTGTCCAGTTGTTCTATCAACTATCAAAAGAAGAGTGTTGAATCTCAGTTTTTTGGTTTTTTGGTTGTTTTTTTTAAATTTTGGCTGCGTTGGGTCTTCGTTGCTGCTCACAGGCTTTCTCTAGTTGCGGTGAGCGGGGGCTACTCTTCGTTGTGGCGCGCGGGCTTCTCATTGCAGTGGCTTCTCTTGTTGCGGAGCACGGGCTCTAGGCGCACAGGCTTCGGTAGTTGTGGCGCGTGGGCTCAGTAGTTGTGGCTCACGGTCTCTAGAACGGAGGCTCAGTAATTGTGGTGCACGGGCTTAGTTGCTCCGTGGCATGTGGGATCTTCCCAGACCAGGGCTTGAACCCGTGTCCCCTGCATTGGCAGGTGGATTCTTAACCCCTGAGCCACCAGGGAAGCCTCTAACTATTATTATGAGTTTGAGAAGACCATAATATTGTTGTTGATGATTAGGGAGCCTCGGTCAAACTTCTCCTGTGATTCGTAGCATCCAAACTTGTGTAACATAAATTCCTCCCATGTGAGTCCTTGGCCTTAACCATGCTCTTTGTCCATGCTCTTAACCATGCATCCTTGATCTGTGCTTGGCCCCCTGAACTCTTCCGTAAGTTGTGCCATTATCTTCTTTTCTCCCCCTCTTAAACCAGTTTGAATTAAGCTTCTGTGACAGATAACCAAAGATGGGCTGACAGATACAGGTGACAGAGTTTTAAAAACTGGCAGATTTGAGACTACAGGCTTAAGAGTCAAGTCTTATCGGAACAAAGAGCATTGGAAATTATGCTGTCAGAGAGGAGCCTGGGAAAGAAGCGGGTTTCCGGAGCCACCTGGTCCTGCTGGGCTGACGTGGCCCTGCACAGGAGCTGCAGAACATCCCTCCCACCCCAGGGAGCTCGGGAGATAGAAATCTCCCTCTGCTGCTCCTGCGGTCCTCCTGTGAGCAGGTGTTGCTGCCTTTAAACGGGGCTTCCAAAAGTCTCAGCAAACTGAGGGCAACAGCTCTAGGAAGCCTGCAGGGGGGCGGGGTGTGTGTGCCTGACACCTGCTTTTGCTAGGAAAATGCGAGCAAGCCCACACAGACTCTTGCCACCCCCCAGTGTGGCCAATGGGGGAGTCTCCCCCGCCTCCCGTTTGCATTGTAAACATGTCTTGAATAATTTCGCCCCTCTTTTTCTGGTTAAACATTACCCACAGCTGCCTGCTGCATGGAAAAAATGGCCAACAAATCACCGAGCAGGTATGTGTCAGTGAAGACTTTCCCGCGCGCTCACCAGCAGGGACACTGACCCTTTGTGGAGGCTGTGTTCAGAAAAAATTGAAAATACGTTCTGCTTTTCAGTACATTGTGTAGCTTCCCGCGTGTTCCTCAGAAACAAGGCAGAAACCTGTGGTTACCGAAGGGGTTGGGGGACAAACGGGCAGACGGGGACGGACACATACACACCACTATAAATAGACAACTAACAAGGACATGCTGTACAGCACAGGGGACTCTGCTCAGGACTCTGTAATGGCCTACATGGGGAAAATTTAAACAAGAGTGGACACATGTATATGTATACCTGATTCACCTTGCTGTACACCTGAAACTAACACCACATTGTAAATCAACTCTACTCCAATAACAATTACTATAAATAAATAAGTAAATAAATAAACAACAGACTTTCATGTCACTTTCTTTATGGCACGTATTGCCAGGGAGGTTGATGTTACTTAGAATACATACCAGGTCCTGGGAGAAGCTTTGAACATACTCATGTAGGATCCATAAAGCATATACATGTGCATATGAGTTTCATTTATTTTTTTTGATGCAAAAATATCACACAGGAAAAAAAGAAAAGGAAAACAAAGGCTAAAAAGAAAAACAAAATCACACAGGCAAGCCAGCTCAGACACAGACAGACTAAGCAAATGGCTCAGGCCACAGAGCTTTTTTGCAGGTGGGAGCACATTCCCCGAGTCTGTTGGATCCGAAATCCTACATTCGGTGCACTTTTTGCCACCTCCGATCTATAAATGAAAGAATGGCAAAATTTTAAATTTAGGGCTTCCCTGGTGGCGCAGTGGTTGAGAATCTGCCTGCCAATGCAGCGGACACGGGTTCGAGCCCCGGTCTGGGAAGATCCCACATGCCGCGGAGCAACTAGGCCCATGAGCCACAACTACTGAGCCTGCGCGTCTGGAGCTTGTGCTCCGCAACAAGAGAGGCCGCGACAGTGAGAGGCCCGCGCACCGCGATGAAGAGTGGCCCCCGCTCGCCGCAGCTAGAGAAAGCCCTCACACAGAAATGAAGACCCAACACAGCCAAAGATAAGTAAATAAATAAATTTTTTTAAAAAATTTAAGTAGGGATCAAAACTGTAAATTGATTTTCCCTTTCTTGGTATTCCAAAAGCACTTCCTGGGACTTCTCTGGTGGTCCAGTGGATAAGACTCCGCGCTCCCAATGCAGGGGGCCCGGGTTCGATCCCTGGTCAGGGAACTAGATCCCGCAGGCACACCGCAGCTAAGAAGTCCGCATGCTGCAAGGAAGATCCCACGTGCTGCAACTAAGACCCGGCGCAGCCTAAATAAATAATTTTTTTTTTTTAAAAAAGCACTTCCTGTCTTTCCGTCATTTTCAAAACTCAGCTCTATTGAGATACAATTTACATAAAATAAAATTTTATTAAAAAAATTTTAAGCGTACATGGGAGTTTGGGATTAGCACAACATTGTTCTAATTAACGCAACATTGTAAATCAACTATAATTAAATTAAAAACACACACACACACACACACATGGAGAGAAGCCTATGCTTTGGAGGACAAGCCCCACACCTGGATTTGTTTCAAAACTTAGTTTACTAGGAAAACCCATTATCCACCTGTGTTGTTGCTGAGAAGACTAGTCTATATGTGTCTATATGTGGTTTTGAAAGGAGAGGGCTGACTCAGCTCCACCTACTGGGCCCCCTGGACATCCCTTCAGGACCCTGATCAGAGAGCAGATGTATTTCCAGTGTGTCAGGCATGGTTCCCGGCATCGGTGACCCGGTTCCAGCCATCACAGAGCTTACTGTCCAGTGGAGAAGACAGATACCAAACAGGCAATTATAAAAATGGTATATGTAGACTTGTGGTTGCCAAGGGGGAGGGGGGCGGGGGACGGTTTGATTGGGAGTTTGGGATTAGCAGATGCAAACTATTATATAGAATGGGTAAACAACAAGGTCCTACTGTAGAGCACAAGAAACTATATTCAATATTCTGTGATAGGACTTCCCTGGTGGCGCAGTGGTTAAGAATCCACTTGCCAATGCATGGGACATGGGTTCGAGCCCTGGTCCGGGAAGATCTCACATGCCGCGGAGCAACTAAGCCCGTGCACCACAACTACTGAGCCTGCGCTCTAGAGCCTGTGAGCCACAATTACTGACCACGTGCCACAACTCTGAAGCCCACGCACCTACAGCCCGTGCTCCACAAAAGAGAAGCCACCGCAATGAGAAGCCTAAGCACTGCAACGAAGAGTGGCCTCCTCTCGCCGCAACGAAGACCCAACACAGCCAAAAATAAATATAAAAATAAATAAATAAAAGATTACTATAAAAAAATATATATATATCCTGTGATAAACAGGATGAAAATATAATGAAAAATAATGTATATTTACGTATAACCAAATGACTTCTGTACAGCAGAAACTAACACAACACTGTAAATCGACTATACCTCAATAAAATAAATTTTTTAATAAGTGGTATACCTGATGAAAGGCAAGTACAGTAAGCCATGGGCATAGCAGGTGGACTTAACCCAATCTCGGGAATCAGAAAGTTGCTCAAGCATTCCAGGAAAGAACGTGACCCAAGCTCTGAGGGGCCAAGCAGGGTGACCTTGATGAAACAAGTGAAGTCCGATAAGGCTAGAGCCTCGTAAGCAGCGCAGGGGCCCAAGCTCATTACAGTAGGGGAGGGCCTGGGACTTTGTGTTTTTGCCAAGTTCTCCAAGCTATCCTGACGCCCTGAGAACCACGGCCTTAGAAGAGTACTACACGAGGCTCCGTTTCCCACACCAGGCCAAACACCACCCCTCACCGGATGGAACTTGCTTGCCTCCTAACAGATCTTGTGTCAAGTCTCCACATTGTGCAATCCTCTATCACTTCTTCAATTTTTTTGTAGACTATGGGGTTTTTGTTTTTCATTATTATATGCCTTCATTTTTTATTATTATTTTTTAAATTGATGGATAGTTGACTTACAATGTTGTGTTAGTTTCAGGTGTACAGCAAAGTGATTCAGTTATACATATATATATGTGTGTATATATATGTATATATTCTTTTTGTATATGTTCTTTTCCATTATGATTTATCACAGGATATTGAATATAGTTCCCCATGCTGTTCAGTAGGACCTTGTTATCTGTTTTATATACAGTAGTTTTATGCCTTTATTTTAAAAATCAGCTTTGTTCAGGTACAATTTATAGACAACAAATTTTACCAATTTTAAGTAAGAAAGTCAATGAATTTTGACAAATATATACAGTTCTAAAACAACCATCACCCGAAAAAGTTATTTTGTGCCCTTTGCAGTCCATCCCCTCCCCCATTCCCAGCCCTGGGCAACCACTAATCAGTTTTCTGAAAGAACAGTTTTGCCTTTTCTACAATTTCATATAAATGAAATCATACAGTATGTGGTGTCCCATGTCTAAGTTCTTTCATTTGTATAATACTTTTGCGATTCATCATTTTGATGTACAGATCAGTAGTTCATTCCTTTTAGTTGCTAATTCATATTCCATTGTGTGGATGACCGCGGTGGTTCACCAGTGGATGGACCTGTGGGTTGTTCCCAGTGTTTGCCTATTATAGATAAATAGTCTATTAAAAAAAATAATGTGGGTTTTTGTATGAATGTGTTTTCATTTGTCTCCAGTAAATACCCAGGAGAGGGATCGCCAGGTCACACGGTAAGTGTATGTTTAACTTTGTAAGAAACGGCCCAACTGCTTTCCAAAGTGGTCATTTTGTGTCCCACCTAAAATGTGTGAGCTTTCCAGTTCCTCCACGTCCAGGTCAACTCTTGGTCTGTTGTGAAATTTTTAAAAAATTTTTATTGGAGTAGAGTTGATTTATAATGTTTTGTTAGTTTCAAGTGCACAGAAAAGTGATTCAGTTATACTGAATGTATATTCTTCTTCAGGTTCTTTTCCATTGTAAGTTATTACAAGACGTTGAATATAGTTCCCTGTGCTCTACAGTAGGTCCTTGTTGGATATCTGTTTTATATATAGTCGTGTGTGTATGTTAATCTCAGACTCCTAATTTATCTCCCCCACCCTCGCTATCCCCTTGGGTAACGGTAAGTTTGTTCTCTATGTCTGTGAGTCTGTTTCTGTTTTGTGGATAAGTTCATTTGTATCATATTTTAGATTCCACATATAAGTGATATCATATGATATTTGTCTTTCTCTGACATCAGTCTTTTTAATTTTACCCGTTTCAGATTGTGTTTTAATAAAATCGCTCTTCCTGCAGGAAGGAAAATGAGTTGGAAGGGACAAAAGACCCACTGGGTAGCTTTTGCAGGAGCCTAGGTGGGAGGCTCTGAGAGAATTAGAAAACCTACTGTCTACTTTCTCATCAGCAGACAGAGGGGCCGCGGGAAAGGAATCGTAAAGAAGAAGAATTTACCTTTGAATGTACGGGGCACACTGATTTCACAGAGGAAACATGGACCTGACCGGCGTTGAAAGGGGAGTGGCAGGGCCAGAAGGAAGTGACTCTCCTGCGGATACCTGCTCCTGACCCTGCTTTGGAGACTGGGGACCCCAGCGGTAGAAGGGCAGGGGCAAGGTAAAGGCATAGTTCTTCTGTCCTTGGCTGAGATGATGAAGTAAATCCTCACAGGAAGGGAGTTATAAGTAGTGCTTAGCTGTCTTTAGAAATCATTCCAACAGCACTCGATTCATTCAATATTCACTCGCAAAGTGGCTGAACTTGACGGGCACTGTGTCTTGTCTGGGAGCACAGACCTCCCGTCAAGTTGCTCATGGTTTGGGGAATTCCCTGGCGGTCCACTGCCGGGGCCCCTGGTTGGGGAGCTAAGATCCCACAAGCTGTGTGGTGTGGCCAAAAAAAGTTGCTCACAGGTTAGTGAGTGAGTGAAGGGAGATGACCATCACTTCTAACAGTGTTTCCTCAGGTCTCTCATCTATTCGTTTGTAACCCCTTGCTGAGTGGCCCAGACATGCCCAAGGACAGCCCTGGAGTGAACATCCCTGCACCATCCCTGTCGAACAAGGTGAAGTTCAAGGCACTAACTTTGCAAGGATGAATTAACATAGTTTCTATCTTCTAGGGTTCCAGCCCTGAGTGGGTACACGCTCAGCTCTGGTTCCCAGAAGCCACCCAAGCACCTGTTTCGCCCCAATCCCACCCTGAGCAGGCTGAGATGGGGGTCGCCCCCAGAGAGACACTAGGAAGACAGAGGTTATAGACGTATACCAATGCCAATCAACGGCACAGCTCACAGCTCACCCAGATTTATCAAGAGGTCACTCAGCTCTCAGCGTTCCTGGGGAGAAAAATGTTCATTTCTTGGGAGAACAGAAAGTGGAGCTTTGGCTGAAACCACTTTGCCTTCAAGAGCAATTTTTTAGTCCCTTTGTCTGGTGCATGAAATCAGTTCCCAGAACACAGGGGTTATTAATAACTGTGGGACCTTTTCCCAGCCTCCAGATCAATTGGCAGAAGCTTCTGATTCCTCCCTTCTGGATGCTTCTATTATTTAGAGCTGGGAAGTGGCCTCCTCCTTGAAACGCGTATAGTTTTTTACGTGACTTGGGAATTGCATAGCGCCCTCCCAGCCCCCAGCCCAACAAACCCAGTCCACCAGGAGGCCTCACCCTCTTGTCCGTCTTCCCGAGCTGGCTCAGCCTGCTGGCGTCTTTGCTTCCGCCGGGATGGCCAGCTCTCTGCAGAGCGGTGCAGCCTGTACCTCTCCTCCAGGCTGGCTCTTCACGGCTAAGTGCAGGCCCGAGTGTTGACAGGGATCCAACTGCCAGCAGTGGAGCCGGCCTGATTTAGAATAAGGTCACTTTGAGCCGGCTCCTCTCCTGCAGCTGGTGGAGGCCCCGAGGCAGCTTGGGTAGGTGCTAAGTAAGGCCCAGATCTCAACCTGGGGACATGGGGGAAGCCATGCCGGCAGCTCCCGTGCAGGGGGAGTGTTGTAACACAGGTCTTCCTCCAGAGCTGCCTCTGTCCTTCTCCTCTTCTTCCCAACCCTCCTGGGGGCCCAGCCATGCCCGTGGCCTTCCCAGGCTCTCAGCTCAGGAAATTTGGACCCTCTGACTTGCATCCTCCAAGCTCCACACCACTCCCCTGTCTAGAAACTAACACGAACACCCGCCTTGTGAGGGTGGGTGACAGCGGGTGCAAAGCCCTGCCCACACGCACACACAGCGGGCACATCCTAAGGGACGCTCAGAGCTGACCGCATCTTCCCCACAAAACTGCTGCCCCCCCAACGTCCTGTCTCAGTCAACAGCATCACTGCTCTCTTAGTCACTCAGACTGAATGACAAAACAGGTGTCTTGTCCAGCTTTCATTAGCCCATGTTTTCCTTTTGTGGCAAAATATATGTAACATGAAATTTACCATTTTAACCACTTTTTTTTTTTTTTGGCGGTACTAGGGCCTCTCACCGCTGGGGCCTCTCCCGCAGCGGAGCACAGACTCCGGACACGCAGGCTCAGCGACCATGACTCACGGGCCCAGCCGCTCCACGGCATACGATAACCTCCCGGACCGGGGCGCGAACCCGCGTCCCCTGCATCAGCAGGCGGACTCTCAACCACTGCGCCACCAGGGAAGCCCCGTTTTAACCACTATTGAATGTACAGTTCAGTGGCATTGAATATGTTCACACTGTGGTGCTGTGATGGTCCGTCTCCAGAACTTCCTGACTTCTCCAGCTGAAACTCTGTCCCCATTAAACACTAACTCCCTGTACCCCTCCACCAGCCACAGCACCCACCCTTATACTTTCTGTCTCTATGAATGTGACTATTCTAGGTGCCTCACACAGGTGGAATCACACAGTATTTGCCATTTTGTGACTGGTTTATTCCACTGAGCATAATGTCCTCAAAGTTCATCCAGGTTGTAGCCTGTGTCAGGGTTTCCCTCCCATTTTAAGGCTGAATAATATTTCATAGTATAGATATACCACATTGAAAAAAATCCAATCATTGGTCTATTTTTTTTTTTTCTCTTTTGGCCACACAGCACGGCTTGTGGAGTCTTAGTTCCCTGACCAGGGACTGAACCCGATCCCCTGCAGTGAGAGTGCCAAGTCCTAACCACTGGACTGCCAGGGAATTCCTTCCTTGGTCTGTTTTTTTAAAGGGTTTTTGGAAAGGAAATTAACACAGAGAGTTTTTTTAAGTTTTCCAAAGCGCTTTTTTTAAAATCACCCATTTTATTTATTTATTGGCCGCACCCCTCGGCATGCAGGACCTTAATTCCCCAACCAGGGATCGAACCCGGGCCCCCTGCATTGGGAGCGTGGAATCTTAACCACTGGACCCCGAGGGAAGTCCCCAACACACAGAGTTTTAGAAGCCACACAATACAGAGGACTGTGCAGTGAGAGCATGTCTCCTCCCAGCTCGAGGGCAGGGCCATCCCCTTAGCACCAGCCCTCTGACCCTCCCCCAGCAGTGACCGTCCCACTGCCCGTCCCTGGTTGCTGCCCGATATTTTCCAGTTCTCACTGGTTTCTCCAACCCAGACTCTGCCTTCTGGGAGCTGTCCTGCCGGGCTGCCGGCGGGGCACTCTTCAGGCGAGCCCTGGCCTTGGCCCTCACCCACAAGGCATTAAATCTGTGGATCAATTCGGAAAGTCTCTTAAAAGTATTTTGGTCCGTGAACACGTGATGTCCTTCCATTTATTTAGGTCTTTCTTAATTTCTTTCAACAACGTTCATTGTACAAATTTTCTCCTTCATTTGTTAGATCTATTCCTAAGTATTTTATTCTTCTTGATGCTATTAGAAGTGGAATTGTTTTCTTCTTCCTTTTCAGAGCAAATGTCTTTTTGCTTCACTGGGATCCATTGGAATCCTCTCCGGGTTGCTGAGTGATGACAGAGGCCTTGTGTAGGCAGGCGTCCAAGGCCTGGATGTCTCGTGGGACACATGTGTGAGCTCTCTGAAGAAGCTGCAGGTCTCCACAGAGCACACTTCCCTGCTGCGGGATACTGATCTCCAGTTTCAGGATTCCAACCTCACCACTCAGCTCCGGCCCTGACGGCATCCCCCATAGCCACTTTCTGGATTTTCCTCCCTGCAGTGTGTATCCTCTTGGGTAGAGTTCAAGAGCAATAGCTCAAATGCAGTAGCTCCCACTCTGTTCACCTGACAGGTAGAGGCTGACTTTCCAGCTCTTACAACTTACTGTAAAGATATAATAATTAAGATCGTGCACTAAGGCACAGGAAAGGAAGAATAACCTGATAGAATCAGTAGAGAATTTAGAATATATGTCAAAAGTGGCATTACCCCCTTTGGGAAAAGGATGTGGCACTTTCAAGAAAAGGTTTCAGAACAATTGATTGTCGATTTGGAAAAAATAAAATTAGTTTCCTACCTCACACCATGCACAAAAGTAAATTCTAGGTGTATAAAAGGCACAAAGTTTGTAAAAAAAACCAAAACCTTAAAAAGCTAGAGGGAAATATAGGAGAATATCTTTATGATCTTGAAGTGGGGAAAGGACTTTTTTTTTTTTCTTTAAAGAAGAAACCAGAAGCATAAATCAAAAAAGAAAAGACTGATTAATCTGATCAGGAAAACACACCGCTATAAAAGTGGAAAATCAAGATCCAGACTAGGAGAAGGTATTGGCTGTATACAACTAATGAAGGACTGATATCCTGACTATAGAACATTTTCTAAAAATCAATAATAAACAGACAAGCAGCCCATCTGAAAAAGTAGCCCAGGCAGAGAAGGAGATCCAGATCGCCAGTGAACACATGGAAAGACACTCAGCCCCATGAGGAACCAGGGAAATGCAAATTAACACCATGAAGAAATGCCATTTTACATTCTTCACATTAGTAAAAAATATTAGTGGGACTTCCCTGGTGTCACAGGGGTTAAGAATCCACCTGCCAATGCAGGGGACACGGGTTCGAGCCCTGGTCCGGGAAGATCCCACATGCCGCGGGGCAACTAAGCCCGTGCGCCACAACTACTGAGCCTGCACTCTAGAGCCTGCGAGCCACAACTACTGAGCCTTCGTGCCACAACCACTGAAGCTCGTGTGCCTAGAGCCCGAGCTCCGCAACAAGAGAAGCCACTGCAATGAAGACCCAACACAGCCAAAAATAAATAAATAAAATTGAAAACAAAACTGTAATCTACAGGTTTATTTTAAAAAAAGAGAAAATCTTAAAAAAATTAGTGAAAAATTAGCAATTAGTGAAAATATACAGTGCTAGTGTTGAACACTCTCATATTCTGCTGGTCATTTTTTTAAGCATTTTTTTCTTCATTTAATTTTGTTTATTTATTTTTGGCCCCTCCAAGCAGCATGGGGGATTAGTCCACGCCCCCTGCATTGGAAGCAGCATGGAGTCCCAGCCACTGGACTGCCGGGGAAGTCCTCTACTGGTTATTTTTGAGATCTTTTTGTCGAGTTGAGGATGTGCCTACACTGAGGCTTCATAAACATCACTAGGAAACTTGCACTCAAGCATCAGAAGAGAGTTTTATAAAAATGTTTAGAGTAGCAAGGTTAACCAACAAACAAAACCAAACCCCTGAAAACTCACTAGATGGGAATTCCCCAGTGGTCCAGTGCTTAGGACCCCTCACTTCCACTGCTGGGGTCCTGGGTTCGATCCCTGTTCGGGGAGCTAAGATCCCACAAGTCGAGGCCAAAAAACAAACAAAACAAAAACAAACCCAAAAAACCTCACTAGATGTCTATTTAATGGGACATTAGATACATGTGAAAACATTCATACAATGGAATACCACAGAGTAGTTAAAATAAATGACCTGGACCTATCCTCTTTATCTGTAGAAAACAATCTCGGAACCGTAGTACTGAGAGAAAAAACAAGTTGCAGAAAGATATATACAGTATGATAGCATTCATATATAACCTAAAATATGAACAAATTAAAAAATACTATCACTTATGGACACTTTATAAATAGGAAAAACACAAGAATGGGTATGGAAATACAAGCAACAATTCGGTAGAAGGAAATGGGATCAGGTGGGGCTCTACAAAGAGTTCATCATAGTTTCTATTCCTTTTGTTTGCCTGAAATACTTCATTCAAAGCAAGTAAACCGAAACATAGTAACTCCCAGCATTGTGAGAGAGCTCCAATTCAATTTTCCATCAACTCCTTTATTTAGTTCTCATTTCAGCCCACTCCTTCCCAGAAAGGTTGTCTGCCCTCAGTCAGGTGACACAATCAGTTTTTAACTTTAACCTCATGACTAAGACTGTTCGTTGACTTGGGGAAGCCAAGGACTCGCTTCCAGTGAGCAAGTCTATACAGGAATTCCTCCCCACTCTACAGCCAGTGTTTTCCTTCCAAAATATTCCAACCTGTTTGCTTAATTCTCAGAGAAACGGGCATTCACGAGCTGGGTATAGGATAGCTTTTGGAATGTGGGTTCAAAGTGTGGGTTGTCAATTGTGCTCATCAGACAGCTTTAATGTGACTGAAACGGAGTCAGGATGCTTCAGTCCCAGTTCTGAATCTCTGTCTTAACTAGCAGTGAAAGACCTAAGGTGATCTCTTCACTGCTTTGGCTTCCGTTTTCTCACAGTCAAATATGGGTGGTAGATTAAACGATCCCTAAGGTACCTTCTTGATCTAACATTCCATGAGTCTAAGACAGAATTTGAGGGGCTTTCAAACAATTCCTTGGCTCTGAAATTTCTCTCTTCTGTCATTTCCATCAAGCTGGTTGGATAAATACTGGTGCTCTCAAATCTCTGGACAACTTTCAGGGATGCTATATTTTTCATATGTCCAAGTTGAAAGTGCAAAGAGGCAAAAAGTTACCCCACCTGCCATGGGGCAAATGTCTTGACTGCTCACCTAGGTATGGACTAGCACTGTCTTTGTAACTTATACCAGCAGTTGTCTGGTAAATCCCCTGAAGTGGTTGGTAGTCTCTTTGCAGTAGACATTTCCTACTTTCCCCCTGCTTGGCACTAAGAGGAGTCTAATTTATCTTCTGAGGCATGGTACACATACTTTTTGTTTAAGTTGGCTGCGATGCACGGCATGTGGGATCTTAGTTCCTTGACCAGGGACTGAACCTGCACTCCTTGCACTGGAAGCACAGAGACTTAACCACTGGGCCGCCAGGGTAGTCCCATCCTTTGACTTTTTATAAACGTAAAATATTAAGTTCATGGGGCGTAAGGACTGACAGCTTCTAGTCAGACCTGTTAGTTTCAAGAGTTGGCCACGAACTGCTGCCGTCAGGAATTACAGGTTGAAAGCAACTAAGGTCAGTTGAATTCACGTGATGTTTGAATTCAGAAGAAAGGAGATGGGCAGGTGGCGTTGACCTATCACACAGTGAAAAGCAGGGAGGATGCCTAATCCCGGCTGACTCAAAATGACAGTGCAGTGTGGTAAGTGATGTAGGGAAAGGCAGTGCAGCCAAGTTCATGAGAGAAGATGGTGCTAGGGAAGGTAGGTAGCTAAATCATGCATGAGCAAAGGTAAATTTGGGGAATTCGTAAAATCAAGATACATTTGACGATATTAGTTTAGTGACAGTGAACAGACTAATATTGTGTATGCTATCATTTACTTAAAAATTAGATGAAGCAATAAAGGAAAACTAGAAAACATGGCCTGAATATGAGTAATTATCTGAAAAGAAGAGAAGGGACCTGAATTACTGCAGGCCCCTGAAAGCAAGAAAATTTCATCCAGGAATGGGAAACTCTAAATAAATAAGACTAGGTAGGAAATACCAATACAAACCTTCCAAATAATTTAAAAATTTGCTGATTTTTTTTTTTGGTTGTGCCTTGTGGCTTGTGGGATCATAGTTCCCTGACCAGGGATCAAACCTGGGCCCCCTGCAGTGGAAGTGCAGAGTCATAACCACTGGACTGCCAGGGAATTCCCTAAAAATTTGCTGATTTCTTAAGTCATCGTTTAACTTTTTAAACTGCAAGCTGGCAGACTGACAGACTCCGCCTCTCTTTCAAGTACTACATGGTATAATCAATGTGGCAAAAACAAAAGTAGAAGGAACACAATCATGTCATTCAAGTCAAAGTTTCCCATGAATGCCAACCTGAAATGTACAATAGATAGTTGGAATTATTTTATCCTTATTATAAGTGAACAAGTAAGATGGGGTCTGTTATTTTTACTAAAGCAGACATAGTAGGGCAGTTTCGTTTATACATTCTGATCAAGCTAATGTATTCTTTTCTCACTTTGCTGTCTGGCTGTGAAGTGTGCTTGTGTGTGTGTACGTGATGATCCACTTAGCAAAATGTGCCCATCTTTGGAAATATTATCTGTAAAACTCTAAATGACTTGTTAAAATGGTAATATTTAGAGTTGCTTAAAATTATGAGAATAAATAAACCCTGTCCAAATGGCAACTAGTCTAAATCATCATTCTAGTTCTGAGAATCTGATGATGTCATAATGGTGTTTCAAGGTTGTGTTTATTTGGTTTAGGCTCAAGAACATTTCCCTTATTCCTCCTCATCTTGCTTTGACCCACCCATACCTGCTAAGTGCCCTGCTTTTTTTAAAAAATTTATTTATTATTAATTTATTTATTTTTGGCTGCGCTGGGTCTTCGTTGCTGCACACGGGCTTTTCTCTAGTTGCGGTGAGCGGGGGCTTCTCTTGTTGCGGAGCACGGGCTCTAGGCACACAGGCTCAGCAGTTGTGGCTCACGGGCTCTAGAGCGCGGGCTCAGTAGTTGTGGCACATAGGCTTAGTTTTTCCGTGGCATGTGGGATCTTCCCAGACCAGGGCTTGAACCCGTGTCCCCTGCATTGGCAGGAGGATTCTTAACCACTGTGCCACCAGGGAAGTCCAATGCTCTGCTTTTTGTTTCATCATTGTAATAACTGTATAGTCTAGTGATTTCTGTTTTCCATACTAATCTGACTTCCTTGAGTGTAAAAATTGTATCTTTCCAGCTATGCTTACCCGGGGGGGCACGTCAGGTTCTGGCTAGGGACAGGGTATTGGATGATGTTTAAATGAAAGAAGATTGCCCTTTCACTGGATTGTGAATGCCTCTACACGGTTCTTTGCATTTGGGTGGGTAGATTGGGCACTGGCACAACAGTCGATCTGTAAACTGCATGGATGGCAGTTCAGAAGGAAATCCTAAAACTAAAACTCTGTGTCGGGTTACTTTTTGGAATTTGCTGTTTGTCCCTACAAAGGTGTGAGGAATGATCTTCAAAAAGCCTAAACAGATCCAGGTTTTGACACACTGGGTGACAGGGAATGTTCAAAGGACTATTCGATCATTTGTTTTGCATCAGAGCTGCCCATAGGACCACCTGGATTTGTCATGCTTGTCAGGGTTAGAACACAGACTTTCATCCTGCCTTTGTTACTGAGAAGCGCGTTTTTATTTTATTTTGCTTTGTTTTGTGGCTGTGTCACACAGCTTGCAGGATCTTAGTTCCCCCACCAGGGATCGAACCTGGGCCCCTGCAGTGAAAGCGCCGAGTCCTAACCTCTGGAACGCCAGGGAATTCCCAGAGAAGTGGGCTTTTGTAATATCAACTGCACTAGTTGTGACAACTTTGGAAACTAGAAGTATCCTCTCCATTAAAGATGAAGTGACTTGGGTGCTTGGGACTAGGTTACGTGACTTGTCTGGCTCACACAGTGAGTTGACAGCTATGAGGGAACCCCTGATTCTACCAGTTCTCCAGTAACTGCCACTATGTGTTTCAAGAGGGGACACCGGCAGCAGAACACATTGCCAGGTGAGGAAACCCATGAGAGGTAAGCCAGACACCGGCATTGCCTCCTTCAGTGGGTGATGCGTTACCGGTAGGTCAAGTAATGAGCGTAATTGCACCCCAGGGAGGGGTTACCAACATGATTGAGCAAAGTTGTTTCCAATCTCCTGTTTTCATCCATACAAAAGACACACCCCGCCTTCGCCTACACATTTCTATAAAACACAGCACTTCTCTAGCAAAGAGACTACTCTTCCCCAAGTAGTGCAAATCCAGATTCTGTATGGGATACGACACCCGTGTGGATAGTACATATTGCTGCTATTCTTCCTGAATTTTAATTTCTAGAGGCATGAGATACTTTCTTTTTCACTGAGATTATTGAAGAAGATTAAGTAAAGCTATCTAATTAGATGTAAGTAGCTATTACTAAAGTATTTAGGCTAACCTAGGCTGGAAGATACTGCCTAACTGAGTCAGTCATAGGAAAGAGAAAGAAATCTTCTCACCCAGAGTTTAGTGATTTCTGTTTGTTAGGGCATGCTATCAAATCCTTTAAGGATGACTTTCTAAAATTTACAAAAATACATGTTTATACAATAAAATGAAGAATACAGTCATATGTTTAAAAAAGCGAGCAGTAATTTTACTGCCCAGAGATAATCACTTGCTAATATTTTGATGTGTTTGCTTCCAGAAGGTTTTCTATGCCCAAGCTGAACTGCCTACATGTGCTGATGTCTAGGCACCTATCAACCAGTTGCTAAGTAAAACATACCAGAAAGCAGATAAAAACAGGTAGGGCTGAAGATATTAATAAAAACGTCATCCTCAAAACTGTGGGGAAAAAAATCAAGAGAAGACTTGCAGTCATACAGCTTGTAGGGCTTCAGAGACCACTAGTGCAATCTTTTCCTCTGTGATGGGACCCTAAGAGAGAATGCGACCAGCTGAGAGCCAGAACTCTAATCCAGGAGCTGAGGCTTTCGGCATCATCTCCCTGTTCTCACAACGCTTATAACCATCTTTGTTAGGTACAGGACTGGATTTAATGATTGATGAACTCCGGCTCATCAGTTGTGGCACGCGGATCTTTCGTTGTGGTGCACGGGCTTAGTTGCCTAGTGGCACGTGGGATCTTAGTTCATGGACCAGATTTCGAACTGGGGTCCCCTGCATTGCAAGATGGATTCTTAACCACTGGACCACCAGGGAAGTCCCAATGAACACTGGCTTTTTGTTTTGTTTTGTTTTGTTGGCTACACTGAGCGGCATGCGGGATCTTAGTTCCCCAGCCGAGGATTGAACGCAGGCCCCCTGCAGTGGAAGCACAGAGTCTTAACCACTGGACAGCCAGGGAAGTCCCTGAAGTCTGGTTTTGAAATGAACATGCTTGGTATGAGAGGGGAAGAATAATATAATGTCAGCAGATCCTTTTTAACCCACCCAAATGATATTTGGTAGAGATTAAGTCCACTACTTAAGTGTTTAGTCAGAGAATGTGAGAATAGCAAGAAACTTGAGCGGTCCTATACAGTTTATGGCCCCATTATATAGATAGGAAAACTGAGGCCTGAAGAGGTAAGATGACTTGCTAAGGAAGCTCAGCCAGTTTGTGGCAGAGCTGGGAGTAGATCTCATCTCCTGACTCCAAGGTTCTAAAAACAGTGTAGAATGTCGTGCTCATGAACATCAAAAGAGAACTTCCAAATGATCCCACATACTCCGGATCAACAGGTGCTCCCTTATTTTGCCTTCCTTAGTCTGTCTTCTATCGGACTATTCCAAATGTGATAACGAACCTAGGCAATGGTCACCCATGACTGCCAACATCACAAAAAGAGACTATTGGCAGTGATGTGCCTCATGGTTTGGATGTATGAAGTAGTTACCAAGAAATTCAAATCTGAATCAGAATAAAGCATAGGGGACTTCCCTGGTGGTCCAGTGGTTAAGACTCTGCGCTCCCAAAGCAGGGGGCCTGGGTTCAATCCTTGGTTGGGGAACAAGATCCCACATGCCGCAACTAAGATCTGGAGCAGCCAAATAAATAAATAAATATTTAAAAAAAAGAATAAAGCATACATCACTATCAAATATCTAGGAGGTAGAAGAATATGTTACAGACTTCCAGGAATATAATCAGAAAAATCTAGAATGTGGGAAACCAACAGGACAAATAACTTGGCTTCTTCAGTAAATAAGTACCAAGAAAAAGTAAGATTGAGGGGGGGGAATCTACATATTAAAAAGACCTGAGAGGGACTTCCCTGGTGGTCCAGTGGGTAAGACTCTGAGTGCCCAAATGCAGGCGGCCCAGGTTCCATCCCTGGTCAGTGAACTAGATCCTGCATGCATGCTGCAACTAAGAGTTCACATGCCCCAACTAAAGATCCTGCATGCTGCAACTAAGACCAATAAATAAATAAATAAACATTTAAAAAATAAAAAAGACCTGAGAAGACAAATAAGTCAAATGCGATGTATTGGCATTGTTTTTGGATCCTGACTTGAACAAACTGTTAAAAAGAAAAAAAAAAGACACAGGTACATTAATACCAACCTTACAGAAATAAAAAGGATCATAAGAGAACTTTATGAACAACTGAATGCCAACAAATTAGATAATTTAGATGAGATAGATACATTCCTAGAAGGACACAAACTATTGAAATTGAAATTTAAGAGGAAATAGAAAATCTGAACAGACATAACAAGTAAAGAGATTGAATTAGTAATAAAATAACAAAACAAAACAAAACTACCTGCAAAGAAAAGCTAAGGCCCAGACAGCTTCACTAGTGAATTTTATGAAACATTTTAAAAAGAATAAATAGCAATATTTTATAAACTCTTCTAAAAAAATAAGGAGGGAATACTTCCCAGCTCAACTCATTCTGTGTGGCCAGTGTTACCCTGGTACCCAAAACAAAGACATCACAAGAAAATTAGAGACCAATACGTCTTATGAATATAGATGCAAAAGTCTTCAACAACATACTAGCAAATAAAAATTCAGCAACATATTAAAAGGATTACATACCATGACCAAGTGGGATTTATCCCACGAATTTATCCTAGGTTGTTTTGACATTTGAAAATCAATGTAATACACAATACTTAATAAAGGACAAAAACCACATTATCATCAAAATAGACACAGAAAATGGACTTGTTAAGATCCAAAAGTCTTTAAGGATAATGATAAAATACTTGACAAACTAGGAAGAAAAGAGACCATCCTCAATCTGATAATGGCCATATATGAAAAACCCACAGCTAACATCATATTTAATAGTGAAAGACTGAATGTTTTCCCCCTAGGTTCGTGAATAAGACAAGGATGTCCACTCTCACCACTTCTGTTCAACATTGTACCAGAGGTTCTAGCTGGAAAATTAGACAAGAAAGTGAAATAAAAGGGATCCAGTTTGGAAAGGAAGAATCAGAAAGAATCCCTATTTGCAGATGACATGATTTTGTATACAGAAAATGCCAAGGAAGCCACTGCAAAACTAATAAATGAGTTCAGCAAGGTTGCAGGATACAAGATCGATATGTGAAAGTTAATTATATTTCTATACACTTGCAATGAACATTCTGAAAATGAAATTAAGAAAACAATTCCATTTATAATAGCATCAAAAAATACAGGAATAGATATTCTGCAAATGAATTGCAGAAGTTGTACTATGAAAACTACACATGGATGAAAGTAATAAAAATGATCTAAATAAATGGAAAGATAGTCCATGCTCATGAATCAGAAGACTCAATATTAAGTGGCAATACTCTCCAAACTGCTCTACAGAGTCAATGCAATTCTTACCAAAATTATGACTGCCTTTTGTTTTTCAGAAATGGACAGGCTGATAGCAAAATTCATATGGAAAATCAAGGAACCCCCAAATAGCCAAAACAATCCAAAGAAAAATAAAGTTGAAGGGCTTACATTGCCCAATTTCAAAAAATTACTACAAATCTACAGTAATCAAAACAGTGTAATACTGGCATAAGAATACACATGTCAGTGGAATAGAATTTACAGTCCAGAAATAAACCCACACATTTATGGCCAACTGGTTTTTGATAAGGGTGCCAAGACAATTCAATGGAGGAAGAATAGGTTTTTTAACAAATGGTGCTGGGACAACTGAATAGGTACATGCAAAAGAATGAAGTTGGACCCCTGCTTTATACCATATATAAAAATTGACTCAAAATGGGTCAATGCCTAAATGTAAGAGCCCAAAGTGTAAGACTCTAGGAAGAAAATGTAGGATTATACAATGGTTTCTTAGATACCAAATACAAAGTGACAAAGAAAAAAAATAGATAAATTGGACATCAAAATTAAAAACTTTTGTGCTTTGAAGGGCATTATCAAGAAAGTGAAAAGGCGACCCACTGAATGGGAGAAAATATTTGCAAATTATATATATGATAAAGGACTTAAATTGAGAATATATAAAGAACTTTTACAACTCAATAATAAAAAAGACAACACAGACATTCCCTGGTGGTCCAGTGGTTAGGACTCCGCACTGCCACTGCAGGGGGCCCAGGTTCAATCCCTGACTGGGGAACTAGTATTCCGCAAGCTGCCTGGCCAAAAAAAGACAACACAATTAAAAAATGGACAAAGATCTGAATAGACATTTCTCTGATGAGAGATCCAAGTTGGCAAATAAGCATATGAAAAGACGCTTGACATCACTAGTCATTAGGTAAATGAAAATCAAAACCACAGTGGGGGACTTCCCTGGCGGTCCAGTGGTTAAGACGCTGAGCTTCCTATGCAGGGGGCACGGGTTCGATCACTGGTTGGGAAACATTCTAGTTTTTTATTGAAGTATAGTTGATTTACGACATTGTGTTAGTTTCTAGTGTACAGCAAACTGATTTAGTTTTATATATATTCTTTTCCATTATGGTTTATTACAGGATATTGACTATAGTTCCCTGTGCTATACAATAGGGCCATGCTGTTTTTATATTTTATATACAGTAGTTTGTATCTGATAATCTTAAACTTCTAACTTATCGCTCCCCAACTCCCTTTCCCCTTTGGTAACCATAAGTTTGTTTCCTATGTGAGTCTGTTTCTGTTTTGTAAATAAGTTCATTTGTATCATATTTTAGATTCCACATATAGGTGATATCATATGTGATTTGTCTTTCTCTGTCTGACTTGCTTTACTTAGTATGAGAATGTCTAGGTCCATCCCATCCATGTTGCTGCAAATGGAATTATTTCATTCTTTTTTTTTTCATTCTTTTTTATCGTCTTTATCTATTCATCTGTTGATGGACATTTAGGTTGCTTCCATGTTGGCTATTGTAAATAGTGCTGCAATGAACATTGGGGTGAAAGTATCTTTTTGAATTAGAGTTTTCTCCAGGTATATGCCCAGGAGTGGGATTGCTGAGTCATATGGTAGTTCTATTTTTAGTTTTCTGAGGAACCTCCATACTGTTCTCCATAGTGGCTGCACCAATTTACATTCCCGCTAACAGTGTAGGAGGGTTCCCTTTTCTCCATACCCTCTCCAGCATTTATTATTTGTAGACTTTTTATGATGACCATTCTGACCAGTGTGAGGTGATACCTCATTGTAGTTTTGATTTGCATTTCCCTAATAATTAGTGATATTGAGCATCTTATCATGTACCTCTTGGCCATCTGTAGGTCTTCTTTGGAGAAATGTCTATTTAGGTCTTCTGCTCATTTTTTGATCGGGTTGTTTGTTTGTTATTGAATTGTATAAGGTGTTTGTATATTTTGGAAATTAAGCCCTTGTCGGCTGCATGGTTTGCAAATATTTTCTCCACTCCATAGGTTGTCTTCTTGTTTTGTTTATGGTTTCCTTTGCTGTGCAAAAGGCTTTTACATTTGATTAGGTCCCATTTGCTTATTTTTGCTTTTATTTCTGTTGCCTTGGGAGACTGACCTAAGAAAACATTGCTACAATTTATGTCATGTCCACACAAAATCTTATAATAGAATGTTCAGAATGCCATTATGTATAATAGCCAAAAAAGTGGTTTGAAACAACTTAATGTCCATCAGCTAATGAATGGATAAACAAAATGTGGCACATATATATATATATATATATATATATATATATATATATATATATATAAAATAGAATTTTATTTGACGATAAAAAGGAATGAAGTAATGTTACATGCTACAGTATAGATGAACCTTCAAAACATGCTTAAGAAGCCAGCCATATACTGCATGATTCCATTTACATAAAATGTTCAGAATAGGCCAGTCTATAGACAAAAAGTTGATCAGTGGTTGCCTAGGGCTGGGTAGTGACTACTAATGAGCATAGGGTTTCTTTTTGGAGTGATGAAAATGTTCTAAACTGTACTGTGATGATGATTGTGCAACCCTTTGAATGCATTACTTTAAATGGGTGAACTGTATGGTATACTAATTATACCTCAATCCATCTGGTAGCAAAAAAATTATGAGATAATTAGGGAAATTTGAAGATTGACAGGGTAGTGATAATACTAGTTATTACAGTTGAACTGCGTGGGTCCATTTACACGTGGATTTTTTTCAGTAAATACATACAGTAGTATACGATCTGAGGTTGGTTAAATCCACAAATGTGGAACCTTGGATTCAGAGGGCTGACTGTGGGACTTGAGCACATGTGAATTTTGGTATCTGCTGCAGTTTCTGGAACCAATCCCCCATGGATACCGAGGGACAACTGTACTGTTAATTTTTAAAGTGTGATAATGGCCTTGAGGTTATATTTATTAAAAAAAATATTATCTTTTAGAAATACTAAAATATTTGTGGATGTAAATAATTAGAAACTACTCTTTTGACCTATTGCTTGAAGTTTTACCCCACTTTTCTGCCCCCCACCCTTGAACCAAACTCCTCCTCCAAATTACCTATCGCCCCCTCTCTCCACGTCTGTTCCTACCACTGTCTTTTTATTTATTTATTTATTTTTGGCTGTGTTGGGACTTCGTTGCAGTGCACGGGCTTTCTCTAGTTGTGGTGAGCGGAGCCTACTCTTCGTTGAGGTGCGCGGGCTTCTCAATGCGGTGGCTTTTCTTGTTGCAGAGCACGGGCTCTAGGCATGTGGGCTTCAATAGCTGTGGCTCGGGCTTCCCTGGTGGCGCAGTGGTTGAGAGTCCGCGGGCCGATGCAGGGCACATGGGTTCGTGCCCCGATCCGGGAAGATCCCACATGCCGCGGAGCGGCTGAGTCCGTGAGCCATGGCCGCTGAACCTGCGCGTCTGGAGCCTGTGCTCCGCAACGGGAGAGGCCACAACACTAAGAGGACCGCGTACCGCAAAAAAAAAAAAAAAAAATTTACAATTCCCCATCCTATTTATTGAACCTTACTTTTCACTTGTCCTTTTTTTTTCTTTCTTTCCCCATTTCAGTTAGACTGCTCTCTTCATTGTACTCCCAGTATGATACCCACTTCCTCTTGAGCCCTTGCTCCACGCAATCTTCTCTGGAATGCTCTTTCATCATCACCCATTCATTTTCAAAAGGCCGCTTGTGCTTTCGCCCCAAAGATGTCCCCTTTTCTAGATCCAACCAGGAGCCACATCCTCCTTGTCATCGCTACTCCTTCAGACTACAGTCCGCTGCCTTCCCTGCACTCCACAGAGGAGTCTACACGGGGCTTTGTTTTAGCTGGGTGTCTCCAACCACAACATCTAAGCCCCCGACTATCAGCTGTAGGATCTCACAGGTCCCTCAACACACGACACCCCCACTAGCAGGAGCTCCGATACAAGAATCGAGACGGAGGGAAGCCAATTCCCACTTTAAGAGTCGTTTCCACGGAGCAGTGTGTAATCTCACGAAAGCTTTCAACGTCAAATTACTCGCGAGCGCAGGGGCCAGAGGCGGAACGACTGTGGGTCCTCCGGAGTCCTCCAAGGGAGCCCTGTAACTTGCACAGCTTTTGCTTAAAAGCTCCGAGACACTCTCCCACACGTCTTCCAAAAGCAACGCGACGGGTGGTCACAAGCAGCCTCATCTGTGCAGCTGCTGGAGGAAGAAAGTCTCAAGGGTCTCCGAGGCCTCCACAGAGCTGGCTCGGCTTCAAAAAGGGAAAAGAACCGTTAAAAAGGTGTGCTTCCGGCTCCAGCGCCCGCGCCTCCTCGAGAGTGAAAGGGTGAGCCGAGGTACGGGAAGTCGCAAGGCACAATTTCTTTCGTCCCGGACGCCCGGCCGGGGCGCGACGCGCGTAACCCAGAAGTGAAAGGCCGGTTCCTTCAGGTATTAGACACCCCCCGCCCCCACCGGAGGAAGTTCCGGCTGGACGACTTTTACCTAGGCTTTCTTGGTTCCTCCTGAGCTCTACGCTCCCTGCTTTCTGGTGCCCTACTGCCATGGCCGCTTAGATCCGACCCTCCCCGCCTTGCCTGAGTTTTGCCGCAACTCCTCGGGGGGGGCCCAACTCCATTCTGGCCCCCCTTTCCTTAAAGAACTTTTCCCTACGGGTCCCCATCAGGGCCAATTGACGTTCTCCAAGGAGGCAAAAGCTCCTAGGACTCGCAGGTCCCGAAGCCCGGCGCAGCAAGGGCAGCGCCTGCGCGGGGGCGTTACCATAGAGAAGCAGGCGCCTCTCTGGTCTCGGTTTACACTCTCTATGGTCTAGCCGGGTCGTGGCGGTAAGGGGAAAAAAGAGAGACCGCACTACGCAGGCGCTCTGGGCTTCTAATTTTTTTTTTTTTTTTTTTTTTTTTTTTTTTAATCCCCGCACCAAGCGCTTAACCTCATTGGGGTGGAGGAGAAGGCGGCGGCCGTCTGGTCTGCAGGGGCAACAGGAGCGACTAATACGGCTGTAAGTTCCCGGTTAGGGCGAGGATGTGTAGACCCCAGCCCTTCCAGGCCCCAGCCCCCCCTCGCGGTGGTGAGCGCCGAGGCTGGGTGGGGGTGAGGTCCAGCGCTGTCATCCGCTCTTGGGTGCACTTTGGGGGGAGGGGGCGGCCCTTAGGTGGGAGCCGGGCGGGGAGCGGGAGGGGAGGGCTGTTTATCCAGCCCGCAGGTCGCTGATCCCAGGCTGCTTTGCAGAGGGAGGAGGGCGGCTGTGGGGTGAGTCCGGCTTTGTGTGTCCCCCTCTCTTCTCCTCTCCCGGACCCCACCCCGGGCCCCCTTCCCGACCCGAGTCTCCCAGGCCGGGTGGGCGAAGCCGCGTTTGAAAAGAGCGGGTTTCGCGAGGGGAGGGGGCGAGGGGGAGAAACCCACCACAACTATAGTCACGGGCGAGTGATGGGTGTGGAGGAAGATCCGGGGGGAACGAAACGGGTCCAGGCGGGCCAGACAAAGCCGAGCGCTGGCCGGGCCGAATGCGCAGGGAGCCCGCGGTTCCTGGGCCCGCAGCGAGCTTCTTCGGAGGCTGGCAAAGCGGACAAGTGCTGAGTTAAGCCTTGTGCAGCCTCCTCAACTTGCCTTTGTTGTTCTTCGGTATTGGCAGGGACGCTCTGACGGAGAGGAGTGTGTGCTCTTGCACGTTAGCCTGGTTGGCTACAATGGAGCTAATCGCATCTTACTTTCCCGTTTTCCGAGCCGCTCGGATGAGTCTGGGGTTCTCCAGAGTCTCACTTATTACATAATTTTTAATACTTGTTTTTACTCCAAAAATTAAAAACAAAAATTAGATGGAGACTTGAAGCGTGTTTTGTTGCATCTGGGTGAGTTTCTCTGTCTTGGGGTTCGTTCATTAACTGCTGACCATCCGTAGAACCTGTGAGCTCTTTAAACATGGTACTTTGATTTGTAGATGTGGCGTCCAGAGCTTTAGATTCTCTAGTCCTTTGGGAGGCAGTGATGCAGAAGAATCAGAAGCGAGAAATAGTTGCCTGCTGCCATGTGCCTTGCACCCTATTCGGGGGCCAGAGTCCGGTATAAATGATGGCTTTAGAAATTGTTGCTTTTATTACTATTATTGTGACATTTGCCGTGCCCTTGATATGAGGAATCCTGGACCGTGGGCTCCCTTTGCTCATCCAAAGCAAAGGGAGCAGTGGAGAGTAGTAACATTGCTGCAGAGACCATACAGATAAGAAAAACTACACCACAGTATTCCAGAGTTACTGAACATTATTTATCTTCTCCATTTGCTAAGAAAGATTTAAATTTTGGTGAGCTGTTTGTTTATCCATTTTTGTAAGATTGTGTAATTGCACCTTTTTTGGCAATTGTTACTCAGATCTCAGTTTCTGTAATTCATAGTTTATCAGCTAACATGTAGCAGTTTCAGATTTCTAAAGTTTCAATTTTTGTTGAGGAGTTTTCAGCCGTAGTTTTATATTCTCCCAGCTAAGGTTAAACGGAGTCAGAAATCCTTTGAAGAGACTGTTGGTGGTGGAGGTGTCATATATTTTATCTCCATGTCACAATTTAAGCGGTATTAAGTAGGGAAAAGGCCTTTGCACCTTAAATCAGTGTTAGAACTGAAAACCTTGATCTCCTAGTGTGCCAGGAATTTGGCCACAGACTCAACTTTACGTAAAAGAGGTAGGCATTTTTTTATACTAACAGGAAGCAAAAATCTGAAGCTTGGTTTTTTATGCTTCAGTAACTGCTGCGATAGAATCTCTTAAGTGTAGTTCAGATGATGGGAACTTGCTTTTTATAGAGCAAGATTTCAGATCCTAAAATAGTTTGACAGGGATGTTGAGAAGTGAATGGCCAGAAGACCATTAAGTTTATCATTCAGATGTGTTATATTTTGTTCATTGGTCTGGGATCTTAGATTTTTTTCCTTCAGTCCCTTGTTAATTCTTTTTTAGGTGGATTAATCTCACAGTTTATAAATTGGGTGAGATAGTTTTTTGGACCTGAGACATAAATTAATTTTTTCAGACTCCATTTATTCTTAAGTCTTCTACTTATAAAGTTTTAGTTTTTTAGATTGGTAGATAATACTTTTTATTTCATAGTACTGTTGGTAAATGTTATAATCATTTAAGGGATCATAAATGTTACGCTCAGAGCTGAGTTTTGATAAGAGTTTTGATAACTGCAAGTCTGGTTGTCAAACAGTGGAAAGAATAGACAGTAGCAGAAACTAACAAATGTTTAAAGACAGAATCACTGATGATTCAGTCTTTGGTTTGTGAAATGTAATTTAAGAAAGTAAACTAAGCTTTCTTTACCCAGTGCAACCAGGTCGGCATCCATAAAGAGTGTGTGTGTTTGGCTGACTGACCTCTGAAAGCCTTTTCTTTTTAGCACCAGAATTTCCTGACTGTTTCTAGCCGGGTCTTCGTCACCCCAGGGCTTTCCCGCCTCCCTTATGCTCAGACCATTACTGCCATGCTGAATGCATTTCCTCCCCAGATTCTTAGGGCAGCCACAATCCACTTCCCCACAAGGATCCCTAAAGACGTAGCTCAGATGTGTTCAAAGGGTAGCATTGCTTCCATAACACCTTTGTTTACTTTTCTCTTGTTTCTTGCCTGGAATTCTCCTGCCTCCTTGCTCGTCCCTGTTGTATCAATTATCTTCCTCCTTGGAAGACTCACTCCGGTGATTTACTTTTCTCTAGATCCTTCAGGGTTCTGGGAGTTTGTAGAACACTTTGTGCTAGCTCTGTGCTTGGACGACTGCACTGGTGTAACTAGTCACTGTAGAATGTGTAAAGGAATAAAGGAATGTATCGTAACTTAGAGTAACAGAACTTGAGCCTTGGAAGAGCTCTTAGAGGCCCCATAGTCCCACATCCTGCCTTTTATCTACAATATTTTGGTCTTTAGCCACAAACTGCAGGCACACTTTCCTGTCTCTGGACAGGTCTTGGTTGCTAGAAAGGTATTTTAGACTGTCTCCAAAACTGTCCCTCCCCTTTTACCTGTTGATCTTAGTTGTACCCCCGGAAGCAACATGAATCACGTCTGTTTCTTTTCTATGAAAGAGGCTTTCATTTCCCAGGACAGTCATCAGGCCTTCTCTAGATTTATTGATTAATTTATTAAACCCTTTCTTTAGTTAGATACCAGGGTACAACTGTACCACCAGGGTACAGCTGAAAAGACATACCTGGTCCCTGCACTTCAGGGGCTCACTCACCATCTAATAGAGAAGACAGACAAAACAGTTACAAATTGGTGCTGAAGTATGTAAACAGCCCTAGACCCTTTGTCCCCTCATGGTTTAACCTGATTTCACCACTCTCTCTTGAGACAACTTGGTTTTGTTAGGGTCCTTTAAATGCGATGTTTGAAATAAAGCAGAATTTATTTATACTGACTAGAGTATACAGTTACTGTTGTAGGTTAGGAAACTGTATCAGGGATTTTCAAACTTTGTTGTGCTTTCTGGCTTTGCCACTTACTAGCCCTGTGACTTTGGGCCATGGGCCAGTGAAATCATCTCTTTGTATTTCAGTGATTACCTCTATAAAAGGAGGGTGGAGGGAGGGCAGTGTTAATAGTAGTATCTACTTATAGGACTGTGTGAGGATTAAGTGAGATAATATATGTAAGATGCTGAGAACAGTGACTGGTGTATACTGAGTGGGTATATGGAATTCCTGTCATGTATTCATGGTGGCGGTTAATATTAATAACAGCGTAATAATAATAGCAGTAATCAGGTCACCAGAATCACTTGGAGAGCTTCTTAAAATACAAATGGCCTGGTCTTATTTATCCCCAGCCACCCAGAGATTTTGGTTAGTTCAGTCTGCATGGGGTCTGGGCAGCCATAGTTTTTATTTATTTGTTTATTTATTTATGGCTGCGTAGGGTCTTCATCGCTACACGCAGGCTTTCTTTAGTTGCGGCGAGCGGGGGCTACTCTTCGTGGCGGTGCGCAGGCTTCTCATTGTGGTGGCTTCTCTTGTTGCGGAGCACGGGCTCTAAGCGCACGGGCTTCAGTAGTTGTGGCTTGCGGGCTCTAGGCGTGCGGGCTCACTAGTTGTGGCGCATGAGCTTAGTTGCTCCGTGGCGTGGCGTGTGGGATCTTCCCGGACCAGGGCTCGAACCCGTGTCCCCAGCATTGGCAGGCGGACTCTTAACCAGTGTGCCACCAGGGAAGCCTGTGGGCAGCCATAGTTTTAACAATCCCCAGGTAATTCTTAAAAACCCAGTTTGAGAATCCTACATTCTCTAGTAATTTTGTCAGTGATTACATTTGCTTTTACGAATTAAAATAAATGACCAAGAAGTAGACAAATAGATTCTCCTGAAAGATTTGAACATCAGGATAAAGGGACAGGCCTGGCCCCAGACCCTGGGCCCCTTGGGAGGCATATCTGCTTATTACTGGTTTGGAGTGTACCTCCTAAACACGGTTACCCTTGTTTGTAGCTGCATGTATATGAACGTCTTTATAATACTAATAGCCAGATTCAAGGGAACAAACCCTGGATTTTCAAAGCACTTGTACATTCATAATCTTTGTTTCCTTCAAGATCCTGTGAGGTAGGCAGAGAAGATACCATCATTATCCTATCAATTTACAGATGAGAACCCAAGACCTGCAAGTTAAATCCCAGTACATGCTAGAACTAGGATGGGAACTGGGCCTTCTGTTTCTCGCCTAATGTTGTTTTCATGTAAATTGTCTCCTAGCTACATGAGTTTGTTACCTTATATTGAAGTTGTGGTTCGAAGTCCTCTGATCTTTTGCCACATGAGTAGCTGCCAAACCAGATTTCCTCCTTTCTTTTAGTGTGTTTATACTTGCTTTTAAAAAATGTAAATTTAAGATTAATAGTTACCATATCTGGGGGCGGCGGGTGGTGGTGGGATGAACTGGGAGATTGGGATTGACATTTATACACTAATAGGTATAAAATAGGTAACTAATAAGAACCTGCTGTATAAAAAAAAATAAAATTCAAATAAAAAAATAGTTACCATATCTGTTAAGGTTTATTTTTTTTCTGAAAAAAAGCCTAGAACTGGCTTCGTGGCCATCTTGTTACCATGGCACATTTGGGTGTGTTTATCTTCGTTCAGGATAGCTGAGGTCAGTGAATCCACTTTGCAGCTCTCTAGAATGGTTGTCCAGTTAACTTTCCAAGCAGAATCAGTTAAATTTACTTAGAATCCTATTACAGTGATAGGCAATAATACAAAAAGTTGAGAGGCCAGAGGGGGAAAACCCATGCCAAGCTGTCCTAACACAAGGTCTTGTCTTTTCATTTATTTTTAAACATTCATGTGACTCGCTATTTTAAAAATTAAAGTATTTTTCTATTTTGTACTTTTTGGTTGCATTGGGTCTTCGTTGCAGTGAGCGGGGGCTGCTCTTCGTTGTGGTGTATGGGCTTCTCACTGCGGTGGCTTCTCTCTTTTTTTTTTTTTTTTTGCGGTACGCGGACCTCACTGTTGTGGCCTCTTCCGTTGCGGAGCACAGGCTCCGGATGTGCAGGCTCAGTGGCCATGGCTCACGGGCCCAGCCGCTCTGCGGCATGTGGGATCTTCCCGGACCGGGGCACGAACCTGTCTCCCCTGCATCGACAGGTGGACTCTCAACCACTGCGCCACCAGGGAAACCCACGGTGGCTTCTCTTGTTGTGGAGCACGGGCTCTAGGCGTGTGGGCTTCAGTAGTTGTGGCTCGTGGGCTCTAGAGCGCGGGCTCAGTAGTTGTGGTACATGGGCTTAGTTGCTCCGCGGCATGTCGGATCCTCCTGGACCGGGGCTTGAGCCGGTGTCCCCTGCATTGGCAGGTGGATTCTTAACCACAGCTCCACCAGGGAAGTCCCTTTTTTTGTATTTATTGAGGTAGAATTGACATACAACAGTATATTAGTTCCCAGGTTTGCAATGTAATGATTCAATATTTTTGTATATTGTGAAGTCATCACCGCAGCTAAGTCAAGATCCATCACCCTACAGAGTTGTAGAATTTTTTCCTTGTGATGAGAACTTCTAAGATCTACTCTCTTAGCACCTTTCAAATATGCAGCACAGTACTGTTAACTGTGGTCATCATGCTGTGCATTATAACCCCAGGACTTATTTATTTATAACTGGAAGTTTGTACCTTTTGATGCCCTTCACCCATCCCCCCCCACAAGGTTTTTGCTTAATGCGTCACCCTTTAAAGCTGTCCATATGTCCATGCTTTGTAGTAAGTAATTTTAGGTCTTGCGTGTTTTTTGAATAGTTTCCGTGTAATGACATAGTACACATCATTTAAATTTTTAATAGCTTTGTCGTATTTGAGTTGATATGGCAAATTTTGGTAAACTGGGATCCTTGACAGGCACGTTATCTTTTATTTTTTTGATATTATATATACTACAACGGTGGCTTTTTTTTTTTTTTGCATGTAGTTTGCTGCTTTTGTGTTGTTTCCTTCAGATCAATTTTAAGAAGTGAGAATATTGGGTGACTTTTGATACATATTGCCTGATTGCTGACCAAAAAGTTGAACAAGGTAATAACTTCCTAAGCAATTTAAGGGTGTTTTGACAAAAATTTTACCAACTTCTGGTAATATGATTTAAGTCATTTTTTTTGTTGTTCTTTTTGTTCCTGTGAGAGGTACAGAACGTGCAGGTTGAATTGGATATCACCTGCAGGTGATCTCTCTGCATTGCCAAAGCTAGTGTGTTTTTGACAGGTATGGAGGAAAACGCAGGTCTTACTTTGTGGGGCGGACTGGTCTGTTTGCCAACATCAGAAGGTAGTCTTGTAACATCTCCGTGCCTTCCCTTTTCAACTGTTTCTTTACACAGTTGTGCTCAAGGGCCCTGCCTGAAATATTTAGCAATCAGAGTGTCTGGCGGTGGGGGTGAGGCATCTGTGTCTAACAGATTTCCCAAGTGATTCTGAGGCCACCAGCATTGGAGAGCTGCCTCAGGTCCACCTCCAAGCTGATTTCCTGCTCTGCTTCTCCACAGAGCACGTCTCTCCTGCTGGTAAAGGCAGGGCTCTGTTGTAAACAGAGGCCTGTTGTACAGAGAGAGTGAATTGTGTAGCCGCGCCCTTCCTAACGTGGAGTAGCTGGGTTCATTCTGTGAACAATAAGCCAGTCTTTCTAAGAGTTTGAACTGCATAGAAACAGCTCCTTCTCTGAAGTCTGCGTTTTATTTAAGTTCTGGTAAGTCATAGAATTCTCCAGATCCAAGCCATGTCCTGCTCAGCCTTTGATTGCCTCTGGGGTGGCAAACAGACCTCCTGTCCCGATAGCAACAGCCGTCATAGACTGAACACCCACCATCTGCCAGGCACTAGGCTGGGTGCTGTAGGAGTACTTTTGTCAGTTCTTATGTCAACGTTTAAAGGTAGATGCTGTTTTCATTTCATAACGAGAGGAAGCCAGAAGCTTCGTTAGAGCGCTTGAGTGATGTGTCCGTGGTCACACAGCTGCAGAGTAGCAGAGTTTGCCTCTTGGATTCTTCACCTTCCTTTCCACTTATCTCTGTTTTTTTCCAGCACAGGTTATTCTTCCTGCATGGAAGGTCACTGGGCTGCCTTGGGGGAAAGTCTGCTTCCAGCATCCGGCAGCATCTGGAGAGGCCTCTTCACTGGTCAGGAAGGATGTAGAGATGCAAGCTTCCCACTAAGGTTTCCATGAGGGTTAGTCAGATCTGGGGGCCTACAGTCCATTTTGGATTTGAGTCCCTGATTTGAAATCTTACCCTTGGGCAATCCAGACTCCTAAAGACTTTATAGAAACTGTTTTTTTTTCTTTTTATTGTAGTAAAATATATATAATATAAAATATGCCATTGTAACCATTTTTAAGTATATAATTCAGTGGCATTAATGACATTCACATTGGGTAACAGTCACCACAATCTGCTTGCAACTCTTTCCCATCACCCCAAACAGAAACTCTGTAACTATTAAGCAGTAAATCCCTGTTCGTCCCTCTTCCTCAGCCCCTGGTAACTTCTAATATTCTAGTTCTATGAATTTGCCTATTCTAGATATTTCATATAAATGGAATAATATATGTCCTTTTATGACTGGTTTATTTCACTTAACGTAATGTTTTCAAGGTTCATTTACGTTGTAGCCTGTGTCAGAATGTTATTCCTTTTTAATTGCTGAATAATATTCTGTTGTATGGATATTGTACATTTTATTTATCCTTTATCTGCTGATGGAACTTGGGTTGTTTCCACTTTCTGACTGTTGTGACTAATGCTGTAATGTATGTGGGTTTACAAATTTCTGTTTGAGTCTTTTTTTCAATTCTAGGTGTATACCTAGGAGTAGAATTACTGGATCATGTGGTAATTCCATGTTTAGCTTTTTGAGGAACTGCCAGGCTTTTTCCACAGTGGCTGTACATTTTTACATTCCCAACAGCATCGTACAAGGGTTTCAGCTTCTCCATATCCTTGTCAACACTTGTTATCTTCTCTTTGTTTCTGATTTTTAAAATTATAGCCATCCTAGTAGATGTGAAGTAGTATCTCACTGTGGTTTTGATTTGCATTTCTCTAATAATTAGCGATATTGAGCATCTTTTCATGTGCCTATTGGCCATCTTTATGTCTTCTCTGGAGAAATGTCTCTTTAGGTCTTCTGGCAGATTTTTTTTTTTTTTTTTTTTGCTGTACGCGGGCCTCTCACTGTCGTGGCCTCTCCTGCTGCGGAGCACAGGCTCCGGATGTGCAGGCTTAGCGGCCATGGCTCACGAGCCCAGCCGCTCTGTGGCATGTGGGATCTTCCCGGACCGGGGCACGAACCCGTGTACCCTGCATCGGCAGGCAGACTCTCAACCACTGCGCCACCAGGGAAGCCCCTCACTGTGGTTTTGATTTGCATTTCCCTAATGACTAAGATGTTGAGCATCTTTTCTTGTGCTCATTGGCCATTTGTATATCTTCTTTGGAGAAATATCCATGTATCTGTGCAAGTCCTTTGCCCCTTTTATTTTTTTAGATTGAAGTATAGTTAATTTACAATGTTGTGAGAGTTTCTGGTATACAGCAAAGTGATTCAGTTATACATATATATATTTTCATATTCTTTTCCATTATCGCTTATTACAAGATATTGAATATAGTTCCCTATGCAATACAGTAGGACCTTGTTGTTGGTCCTTTGCTCATTTTTAAATTGGATTGTGTGTCTTTTTGTTTTTGAGTTTTAGGAGTTCTTACATATTCTGAATATTAAACTCTTATCAGATATATGATTTGCAGATGTTTTCTCCCATTCATTCTATACATTGTCTTTTCACTTTCTTGATAACATATGTTCTTTGCTGCACAAAAGTTTTTAATTTTGATGAAGTTCAATTAATGTATTTTTTCTTTTGCTGCTTATGCTTTTAGTGTTATGTCTAAGGATCTATTGCCAAATCTAAGGTCTTGGCGATTTACTCTCGTGTTTTCTTCTTAGAGTTTTATAGATCTAGCTCTTCCATTGAGGTTGTTGACCCATTTTGAGTTAGTCTGTATAAATAGTGTGAGATAGGGCTCTAACTTTGTTGTTTTGCTTGCGGACGTCCAGTTGTCCCAGCACCATTTGTGGAAGACTAATGACGACTGTACTTACCTTCTGTATCACTCAGTTGGCGTTTATGTTTTGCTTTGGGTTTTTTTTTTTTTTTGCGGTACGCGGGCCTCTCACTGCTGTGGCCTCTCCCGTTGCGGAGCACAGGCTCCGGACGCACAGGCCCAGCAGCCATGGCTCACGGGCCCAGTCGCTCCGCGGCACGCGGGATCCTCCCGGACCGGGGCACGAACCCGTGTCCCCTGCATCGGCAGGCGGACTCTCAACCACTGTGCCACCGGGGAAGCCCTGCTTTGGGTTTTTGACTTCACCGCCTGCCCTCCTCAACCTCAACACCCTCCCACCCTGCCTTGTTTTCTTCCCTTGAGACAGGATTCATGGATGTTGCCTGTGTATTGCAGCTTTGCTACTTGATGTGTAAGATACAGTTAGTGAATGTGAGTTCCCTTTCTTTAGATTTTGTATAGTTACTTTTAAGTCTCCTGTGTTCGGATATAGATTATAAGGACCTTCAGAGTAGACTATATATCTCTGTTTTTCAATTTCCCACCTTCTTTTGTCCCCCATTCACTCTAGTGCCCAGTCCAGTACTGTGTTAAGTGATGTGCTTAACTTTTATTGACTGAATTGTGAAGTTGAACATAGATCTTTGTGAATACATTTGGGTAATTGCAGAAAATTATTCTTTTTTTTTTGGGCAGGTGGGGCTGTACCACGCAGCTTGTGGGATCTTAGTTCCCCAACCAGGGACTGAGCCAGGGCCCACGGCAGTGAAAGGGCCAAGTCTTAACTACTGGACTGCCCAGGAATTCTCAGAAAATTATTCTTAAAAGAATAATGATCAGTATATTATAAAGTTCTTTAAGAGTTTAAGTTCAGGTCCTTTTAAGTCATTTTCCCAAATGTGGGGATTGATGATAGTATTGTGCCTTTCAAATGCCTTAGGAATTTTTTTGTATGTGACATTAGCTATATGGATAAATGTCAGTTAGGCTGCATAATATGGTGTTCATTTCATGGATGATTAAAGCATTTTTAACTTGTTATTTAAGATTATGATGAGGGCTTCCCTGGTGGCGCAGTGGTTGAGAGTCTGCCTGCTGATGCAGGGGACACGGGTTTGTGCCCCGGTCCGGGAAGATCCCACATGCTGCGGAGCGGCTGGGCCCGTGAGCCATGGCCGCTGAGCCTGCGCGTCCGGAGCCTATGCTCCGCAACGGGAGAGGCCACGACAGTGAGAGGCCCGCGTACCGCAAAAAAAAAAAAAAAAAAAAAAAAAAAAAAAAAGATTATGATGAGTTTTAAATTGGGAATTTTACTCGTTTTAGGTGTGATTTTGTATATCTGGACCCTGCCTTCTCATTTTTGACAGATGCTCTTTTTTAAAAAATAAATTCATTTATTTATTTTTGGCTGCGTTGGGTCTTCGTTGCTGCGCGCGGGCTTTCTCTAGTTGCGGCGAGCGGGGGCTGCTCTTCATTGCAGTGCACGGGTTTCTCATTGTGGTGGCTTCTCGTTGTTGCAGAGCACGGGCTCTAGAGCGCGGGGGCTACAGTAGTTGTGGCACAAGGGCTCAGTCGTTGTGGCTCGCGGGCTCTAGAGTGCAGGCTCAGTAGTTGTCGTGCATGGGCTTAGTTGCTCTGTGGCATGTGGGATCTTCCTGGACCAGGGCTCGAACCCATGTCCCCGGCATTGGCAGGCGGATTCTTAACCCCTGCGCCACCAGGGAAGTCCCGACAAATGCTTTTAATTTCAGAAATTATTTTGAATTTGTATACAATGAGTGTATATTACTTTTCTAATGAGAGAATTAAGTATCATTAGAAAATCTTCTTTTGCCTAGAAATCTGAAAAGTTAACTAGTGGACAAGTATCTGATCTTTCTCTCTGGGTCCGTATTATCAGATTTCCCTCCATCACACTCTTTAGTGTTCAGTAGGGTCTAATGTTACTTGTCCTAAGTGATCAGACCTCCCTTGGGAGTCCATTTTGTAATCTGCCATCCAGATATCAGGGAGGGGAAGGCTCATTTTAAAGGTTGGCCTTTGGTGTTTTGTTTTCCAGTAGGTTTTGACTCCTAAGTAGGTATTCCTTAGCATCTTGTTATGAACACTTATCATGAGATACTGGTTATTCATTGTGGGGGGGGCAGGTAAGAAGGAGAGATGCTATTTTCTTTTGCTACCTCTGGCCTTATTTATGGAGAATTTGGGCCTGGTATGTATCTAAATCTAAGGCTATATCTTTGTCTAAAAAGTTTGACTTAAGAAGTATTTTTATCACTTAATAGATCCCCCTCCAGACATAGGATCCCATTCTGAGGAGGGTGGCCCTTTCAAAGGAAATGCTCTCCTGCCACGCTCGTGACACGGGCTGATGGGGTGCTACTTCAGCCTGTTGCTGATTGAACTCGCCTGTTGGTAGCCATTGCCTGTGGCCTGTGACTGCGTTTATAAAGGGAACACGATGGGAAAAGCTTTTCTTACTCTCATTCACTTCAGAATTTGGAGTAGAAATCGGAAATCGCCACAGAAGCATTTGTTTAGACAGTGTAACAGTGTTTAGCCAAACTGTGTAGTAATGGTTTTGTGGAATCATGCAAGCGTGACTAAGCCCTGGAAGATGAGGCGCACCTTGTAGTCATTTGCTTGCTAGATCTATTTTGGAGTGGCGTGGGTGACCGGAGGGGACACAGAAAGTGTGTACGTAGGTGTTCATAAGAAATGGACCCAAAACACTGAAAGCCCTTAAGGAAAACCACTGCTGTTAAAATGAGAGAGTTTTTCTGGGGTGTATCTGGGTAATTAGTAGAGAATGCACTATGTACTCTGATGAGAATCTTCAACAGACTTCACTGTGTGCCTGAGGACAGCTAGCAGGGCTGTCAGCCCTGTTTCCAGAGAGCTCTGCCCCCAGGGAAGCGGGACAAGCAAGGAGTCCCCTGGTGAGTGTGCTGAGTTCAGTGTGGAAGACTGAGGCGGGAAGGGCTTCTCATGTGGCAGTGGGGAAGGATGTGTCCCTTCCTGTTTTCATCGGAAGGATGTGAAGCCCTGAACAGGTCCACAGCCCCCTGGCTGTACACCCTGGGGCTTGGCTGTTGCCTTCCATTTATGAGAGAGCTATGTTGGCTGGAGACCGAGCTTGTGGCAGGGGACAAGGAGCCTGACTCTTGGCCATGTTAACCCCATGGTCTAATGTTGTGAAGGGGCCAAGAAAGCACCCTAGCTGAGAGAAGGCTGAAACTAACCTCTCACAGAGAACCCTGGGCCTTAATAAAATCCAGACTCTTCTATTTTACTGGAATCATCAACTGATCAGTCATTCCGTTTTGGAATTTTGGGGGTGGGGTTAGACATCATGCTTTTGGGAAATTGGTTGCTATTGAGATTGCGTATGGATAGTTATGGCATTAGTAAACTTGCGTAATTTTTGTTGTAGTCACAAGCTTATTACATGCATTATTGGCTGTAAAAATTTTTTTAAAGCATACCTCAGGGGTATTCTTGTGGGCTTGAAGGTTCCTTTCATCTTGTTTAAGTTACCTAGAAAGGAGAGATAGAACTGCTAGTTAAATGCATTAAAAATTTTAAAATATTTATTTTTTGAACAGTTAATACATACACATAATTTAAAGATTAGGTTCCCTCCTCTGCTGTCTGCCATCTACCCTTCCCTGGAGACACTAATGTTATTAATTATATGTATGAAAAAGTGCATATATATATATATATATATATATATATATATATATATGTCTTCCCCCACTCTCCTTTCTTGCACAGATGGTAGACTACTGAATTTTGCTTTTTGCTTTTTTTTTTTTACTTAATATATCTTGGAAATCAGTCTATGTCAGTATCAATACATTAAAGGCTTCTTCATAGTTTTTTGAAAATGAGGAGTATGGCTGAATAGTATGCCGCTGCATGGCATACCATAATTTACCCAGCCCTCTACTAAGGAACATTCAGTTTTTTCCAGTCTTTTGCATTTATAAAACCATGCTATAAAGAATAATCGTATAATAATTTATTTTGCATGTGTATGAATGAATTCCTGTAAGTCGACATTTTGGGTTGAATGTTATGTGTCATTAAAATTCTGAGAGATTGCCGAATTACCCATCTTAGAGGTTTTAACAAAACCCGGCCGGCGATAAGAGAATCCTGTAGTTAGTACACTTAAAAATGTAATTTTATAGAAGCGTATGACCTAAAAGTAACTTTGTAGACGTGTATGACTCTGTCTTGTGTTATTTTTGAATTAAAACATGGCTGTAGTTCAGTGATCAAAAACTAATTGAGCACTTTTCTTCTCATTACTTGTGTGTTTTTGTTTTTTGCCTGTCTTTGATTTTGCAGGAATTCCATGGCTGGAAGAGCTTCAGAAATACACTTTGCTTCCCTATAGGTGTTACCAGCACTGCCTGCTAGAGATGAGCATACTAGAGACGGACAATTTGCTGAATGACTAGCTTTTAAAATGTTTTTCGGTTCTTTGTAGTAACTGGTGAAGTCTGTGGCTCCAGGATTATGGTTCTTTTTGACTTTACAAATAACTTTCTGGTATTTATTGGACGCAATATGCTTATACTAGAAAGAATATGAACATCTTAATGTTTTGAAATGTATATTTCCTTTGACTAGATACTGTATGTACATGGTTAAAAAAGTTTAAAAGGTGCCCAAGGATAGAGAGTGAAATGTTAAGCCTTCCTCCACCCTTTTTATCATTCTTCCACATCCCATTCCCAGAGGCAGCCGCCGCTTCTAGCTTCTTGACTGGTCTTCCAGATAATCTGTGCGTGTGCGTGCTGGCAGCATTCCTCTGTTAGGGCCACTGTTATATTTTATTTTTTTAAACATCTTTATTGGAGTATAATTGCTTTACAGTGGTGTGTTTCTGCTTTATAACAAAGTGAATCAGTTATACACTGTTATTTTTAACATTTTTTTTCTTTTTAAATTTTTTATTGAAATATAGTTGATTTACAGTGCTGTGTTAGTTTCTGGTGTACAGCAAAGTGATACAGTTACACATATATTTTTCATATTCTTTTCATTATGGTTTATTACAGGCTATTTAATATAGTTCCCTGTGCTATACAGTAGGTCCTTACTGTTTGTTTTATATATAGTAGTGTGTATCTGTTAATCCCAAACTCCTAATTCATCCCTGCCCCACCCCACCTTTGGTAACCGTAGGTTTGTTTTCTATGTCTGTGAGTCTGTTTCTGTTTTGTAAATAAGTTCATTTGTGTCATATTTTAGATTCCACATATAAGTGATATCATGATATTTGTCTTTCTTTGTCTGACTTACTTCAATTAGTGTGAGAATGTCTAGGTACATCCGTGTTGCCGCAAATGGCATTATTTCATTCTTTTTTCGGCTGAGTAGTATTTCATTGTATATATGTACCACGTCTTCTTTATCCATTCATCTGTCGATGGACATTTAGGTTGCTTCCGCGCCTTGGCTATTGTAAACAGTGCTGCTGTGAACATTGGGGTGCATGTGTCTTTTCAAATTAGAGTTTTTGTCTTTTCTGAATATATGCCCAGGAGTGGGATTGCTGGATCATATGGTTAACTCTATTTTTAGTTTTTTTTTTTTTTTTGCGGTACGCGGGCCTCTCACTGTTGTGGTCTCTCCCGTCGCGGAGCACAGGCTCTGGACGCGCAGGCTCAGCAGCCATGGCGCACGGGCCCAGCCGCTCCGCGGCATGTGGGATCCCCCCGGACCGGGCCACGAACCCGTGTCCCCTGCATCGGCAGGCGGACTCTCAACCAATGCGCCACCAGGGAAGCCCCTATTTTTAGTTTTTAAGGGAACGTCCATACTGTTTTCCACAGTGGCTGCACCAGTTTACGTTTCCAGCAGCACTGTAAGAGGGTTCCGTTTTCTCCACACCCTCTCCAGCATTTATTATTTGTAGACTTTTTGGTGATGGTCATTCTGACCGGTGTGAGGTGATATCTCGTTGTAGTTTTGATTTGCATTTCTCTAATAATTAGCGATATTGAGCATCTTTTCATGTGCCTATTGGCCATCATTATGTCTTCTCTGGAGAAATGTCTCTTTAGGTCTTCTGGCAGATTTTTTTTTTTTTTTTTTTTGCCGTACACGGGCCTCTCACTGTCGTGGCCTCTCCCGCTATGGAGCACAGGCTCCGGACGCGCAGGCTCAGCGGCCATGGCTCACGGGCCCAGCCGCTCTGCGGCATGTGGGATCTTCCCGGACCGGGGCACGAACCCGCGTCCCCTGCATCGTTAGGCGGACTCTCAACCACTGCGCCACCAGGGAAGCCCCTGGCTGTTTTTTGATTGGGTTGTTTGTTTTTTTATTATTGTAAGAGCTGTTTGTATATTTTGGATATTAACCCCTTTCGGTCGTATTGTTTGCAGATATTTCCTCGCATTCTGTAGGTTGTCTTTTCATTTTGTTTATGGTTTCCTTTGCTGTGCAAAAGCTTGTAAGTTTGATTAGGTCCCATTTGTTTATTTTTGTTTTTATTTCTGTTGTCTTGGAAGCCTGACCTATGAAAACATTGCTACGATTTATGTCAGAAAACGTTTTGCCATGTTCTCTTCTAGGAGCTTTATGATGTCATGTCTTATATTTAAGTCTCTAATCCGTTTTTAGTTTGTATGTATGGTGTGAGGGAGTGTTCAAAGTTCATTGATTTACATGCGGCTCTCCAGCTTTCCCAGCACCACTTGCTGAAGAGACTGTCTTTTCTCCATTGTACATTCTTACCTCTTTTGTCGAAGATTAATTAACTATAGGTGTGTGGGTTTATTTCTGGGTTTAACATGTATTTGTAAAAATTATATAAATAGTACATTTTCATTGTAGAAAATAGAGTGTTAATGCTTTGGTATGTTTCTTTCCATACTTTTTCTATGTATCAAGAATATAAGTGACTACTTTTTATTTTAACAAAAAGGACATCAGAAACATGGAGTTTTCTAGTTTGCTTTTTTTACTAAACTGATTGTAGGTATTTTTCCAGGGCAATAAGAACACATTTTTACTTTGGTTTTCAATGATTGAATGGTATGCTACTGTTTGGAGGTACTGTAATTTCTTTCCGAATTTCCTGTTCTTGAACATTTATTTTCATTTAAAAGTCTTTTTCACGAACAGCTGCAGTGAACAACTTGATATATACATTTTAGAATACTTAACAAATTATTTCCTTAGATGAATTCTTAGATTTGTACCTGTTGGATCAAGACATATTTAAAGGTTATTGATAGAGGTTTCCAAATTGCCCTAGATAGTTATGAATTTTATTCTCATCAGCAGTGTATTAAAATGTGTATTTGATTATATTCAATTACATTCTTTTTTAAAAATTAATTAATTTTTGGCTGCATTGGGTCTTTGTTGCTGCACATGGGCTTTCTCTAGTTGCGGCGAGCGGGGGCTGCTCTTCGTTGCAGTGCATGGGCTTCTCATTGTGGTGACTCCTCTTGTTGCGGAGCACAGGCTCTAGGTGCGTGGGCTTCAGTAGTTGTGGCACGTGGGCTCAGTAGTTGTGGCTCGCGGGCTTTAGAGTGCAGGCTCAGTAGTTGTGGCACACGGGCTTAGTTGCTCCGTGGCATGTGGGATCTTCCTAGACCAGGGCTCGAACCTGTGCCCCTGCATTGGCAGGTGGATCCTTAACCACTGCGCCACCAGGGAAGTCCTCAATTACATTCTTAAGTGATTTTTTTTGTCTAAATGTAGGACTAGAGTTAGGTTTTTAGGCATTTTAAAGAAAACATGTTAGTGATGAGTAGGAATAAGTCAGTGTTGGAAAAATATTGAGGTAGTCACAACTCAGTTTGGAAATCGAGCATCTGTATGTACAGTTCAGTACATACTAATGTAGGCAAGGCACAGATCTCTTTTTGTGCTTTTCTTTTGGATTTTTTTTTCCTGAATCCATAAAATATGAATGTAAAAAGGTTATTGTAGTAATAGCAGTGTTCTGTTATAGTTGATCTGAGAAATATAGCAAAATTTCCCTAGCTGTTACGTGTAAGCTTAGTAGAGTACAGATTTAAAGTCTATATGCTTGAAATCTGGTTGAATGGTGGGTGGGTAGGAAGCCGTATGTGAAGTTGTGCTTTCAGTGTTTCCAGTCCATCAGATTCTGCGTCTTCAGTCTGAATCTTTCTGGAGCAAGGAATAGAAGCAAGGGAAACGATTTGGGCGTGAGAGACAGTAGCAGAGCATGTGTTTTCATGGCAGTGCATGCCTAAGACAGAGCTTTACCCAGGGGTGACCTTATGTTTATTTCATCGTTGTAGTCTTTCCTTTTTCTCTGTCTACTAAGGAGTCATCAGAAAAGTAGCTAATCTTCCAGGAAAGTACCTTGATGTACTGTTGGAATAGATCCTTCACTTGTGTTTCCCTCCCCAGTGGACCTGGAATTCATTGACAGATTGGCTGGCACATTAGGAATTTAAGGAACTTTAGGAAACTAGGACCAGGAGCCTATCCACATCATGTACATCTTTTCACTTTTTTCCTCTTTTCATTTTGGCATAATTATAGATTCACAAGAAGAGGCAAAAATAGTACAGAGAGTTTCTCTTCACCATTCACCTAGTTTCCTCCAGTGGTTATATGTTACCCTTTTTCTTCTCTCTCTTTCCTATTTTTGATCAGCCCTTTGGCATCTGTGGGAAATACTGAGCTCTCTGAGCTAACGATTGCTGATTGCTCTCCTAGGTTTACTTCTGGGGTGCATGTGGTTCTTCCTCTTCCTTTGTTCCTTGTTTCTGGAACCCCTGCTTAGTATGTGTGCTGTGCCAGGACAGGTTGCTTCTCTCTGTTCAGGCTCTTCTGCTCTTATTTTGGGAACATTAAGCGTGGTGGATATATCCTTCCTGTGTAGGTCTTTTTCCTAAGTTATATATACTCAGGTCTAAAGTACTGAGACTTGTGTGTATTCTTGGTGAGAAGCAGCAGCTGTAACTTGGTGGAAATAGCCCTGGATTTGGAATTAGAAGCCCAGGTTCAAATATTGATTCTGTTTCATACTTGTTGTGGGACGCTGGAAGTTACTTTGCTTCTGAATCTGTGAAATAGGCATGACAAGTAACGATCTTACAGAGGTTTTGTTGGGGAATAAAGAAGGTGGCATTTTTATAATCACTTAGTGCATTGGAAAGCGCTATTTCAAATGTGAAGTACCTATGCTTATTTTAAATTGCTGAAATGAAACCCAAATTTTAAACCACTGCTGCAGTACTTCTTAGCTTGACTTCTTTATTCAGTAAAAGAGAAAAACTCTGTGCTTTTATATCCCAAGCTTCTTACACCTTCTGTCTTCACACTGAATAACCCGTACTTAATAAGGTTTTCTTTTTTTCCACTGGGTGTAACCCAGCTCCCTTGGGAAATTTGGGATAGCCATGTCAGCTGTCATGCTATCAAATGACATATCAAATGCTCTGCTCTCTTGTTATTTACCTAAGTCTGGAGATTTTATGTGTCAGAAACCTGTTAGAAAATCTTTCGTGTGGGTATATATGCTCTTTTCTGCTTACCTTTTTAGTAGATTTCACTCTTAGAAACCAGCCCTTAATATGGTGCTAGAAACTGAGATTTTTATTTTTAAAGGGGAGACCTGATTTTTATTTATATACATGTATAAATATATATATGGAATAAGTAGTCAGTATAAAAGTGGGGGATAATATGAAAAATTTAAGATGTCCATAACTGGCAATTTTTTTCTTAAATGTGATCTAGTTGCAGATAGACTCTTTTAAATCATTAAGGGACAGATATCTATAGAACAGCACAGCCAATAACAGTGAATACACATTGTTCTCAAGGGCATGTGAAACATTCTCTAGGATAGATTATATGTTATGCCATAAAACAAGACTCAATAAATTTAAAAGGATGGAAATGATTCAAATGTGCTCTGACCACAATGGAATGAAATTAGATATCAGTAACAGAGGGAAATTGGGAAATTCACAAATATGTGGAAATTAACCAACACACTCCTAAGTCCCTAACGGGGTAAAAGAGGAAATCACAAGGAAAATTAGAAAATAGTCTGAGATGACTGAAAACAGAAACACAACATAACATGGTGGTAATGGTTGCACAGCAATGTGAATGTATTTAATGCCACTGAGCTGTACACTTAAAAGTGGTTGAAATAGTAAATTTTATGTATGTTTTTCCACAATTAAAAGAAGAACCCTGGCATTCATTCATTGTTCAACAATAAATATTTAGCACCTATTATGCTCCATGCACAAAATTAAACAACATACCATAACCTTGGGGATGCAGTAAAGGCAGTGCTCAGAGGGAAATTTATAGCTATAAATTCTTACATGAAAAAAGAAAGATCTTAAATCAGTAAATCTAAACTTCCATCTTAAGAAACTGGTAAGAGAGCAAACTAAGCCAAAAGCAAGCAGAAGGAAGAAAAAATAAATACTAAATTAGAAATAAATGAAATAGAGAAGAAAGCAAAAATCAACAGATTAAAAATTGAAAAGATCAACAAAATTGACAAACCTTAAGCTAGTCAAGCTAGTCTGACCAAGAAAAACAAGGACAAGACTCAAATTAATAAAATCAGGGTATGAAAGGGAGGACATTACTACTGACCTTACAGAAATAAAAAGGAATATGAGAGAATACTAGGAACAATTATATGCCAACAAATTAGACAACCTAGATAAAGTGTATGCATTCCTAGAATGACATTACTGAGATTGACTCAAGAAAAAATAAAACATCTGAATAGTCCAATAGCAAGTAAAGAGATTTAATTAACAATCAAGAAACATCTCACAAGGGGACTTCCCTGGTGGCGCAGTGGTTGAGAATCTGCCTGCCAATGCAGCGGACACGGGTTCGAGCCCTGGTCTGGGGAGATCCCACATGCCGCAGAGCAATGAGGCCCGTGAGCCACAACTACTGAGCCTGCGCGTATGGAGCCTGTGCTCTGCAGCAAGAGAGGCCGCGATGGTGAGAGGCCCGCGCACCGCGATGAAGAGTGGCCCCTGCTCGCCGCAACTAGAGAAAGCCCTCACACAGAAACGAAGACCCAACACACCCCAAAATAAATAAATAAATTAAAAAAATTAGAGCTAATAAGTTCAACTAGGTTTTAGGATACAAGATCAATATAAAAAAATCAGTTGTATTCCTATACACTGGCAATGAATAATCCAAAATTGAAACTAAGAAAACAATTCCATTCATAAAAGCATCAATAAGAATAGAAAACTTAGAATAAAGTTAACGAAGAAGTGTAAAACTTACATTCTGAAACTATACAACATCACTGAAAGAAATTAAAGATCTAAATAAATAGAAAGACATCCTATGTACTTGGATCGAATGACCTAGTATTAGTATTGTTAAGGTGGCACTATTCCCCAAGTTGATTCAACATACTCCCCATTAAAATCCCAGCTGTCTGTTCTGCAGAAGTTGACAGGCTGATCTTCATATTCATATGGAAATACAAGGGACCCTGAACAGTCAAAACAATCTTGAAAACGAAGAACAAAGTTGGAGGACTTTAATAACTTACTACAAAGCTACAGTAATCAAGACAGTCTGGTACTGGCACAAAGGGTAGGGTAGACATACAGATCAGTGGAATAGAATGTAAGTCCAGAAATAAATCCTTACATTTGTAGTCAATTGATTTTCGACAAGAGTGCAAAGACAATTCAGTGAGGAATAGTCTTTTCAACAAATGGTGCTGGGACAAGTTGATATCCACATGCAAAAGAGTGAATTTGGACCCTTTCCTCACTCATATATATAAATGAACTCAATCATAGACCAAAATGTAAGATCTGAAACAGTAAAACTCTTAGAAGAAAACGTAGATGCAGATCTTCATGACCTTAGATTAGGCAGTAGTTTCTTTTCTTTCTTTTTTATTGTGGTAAAATGGGCAGTGGTTCCTTAGGTATGACATCTAAAACACAAGCAACAACAACAAAAAAATAGGCAAATTGGACTTTATTAAAATTTAGAACTTTATGTTTCAAATGACACCATCAAGAAAATGAAAGCACACCCCACAGAATGAGAGAAGATATTTGCAAATCATTTATCTGGTAAAGAACTTTTATCCAGAGTATATAAAAACTCATACAATCAACAATAAAGACAACCCAATTAAAAACATAAGCAAAGAATTTGGTTTTTTTGTGTTTTTTGTTTTTTGGCCGCGCCACGTGGCATGTGGGATCTTAGTTCCCCGAACAGGGATTGAACCTGCACCCCCTGCATTGGAAGCGCAGAGTCTTAACCACTGGTCTGCCAGGGAAGTCCCGCAAAGAATTTGATTAGACATTTCTCCAAAGAAGATGTCCAAATTGGCCAACAAGTCCATGAAAAGAAGCCCAACACCCAGAGTCGTTAGGGAAATGCCCATCAAAGCCACAGTGAGATGCCGCTGCATACCCTCTAGGATGGCTCTGATAAAAAAGATGGACCATAAGTATTGCTGAAGATGTAAAGAAATTGGAACCCTCATATACTGCTGTGGGAATATAAAATGGTGTAGCCACTTTGCAAAGCAGTTTGGCAGTTCTTCAAAACCCTAAACATAGAGTTATATCCTGTATTCTAGTTAACACTCCTATTTGTATATCAAAGAAAATTGGAAACCTGCCCACACAAAACTTGTTCAGGAATGTTTATAGCATTATTCATACTAGCCAAAAAGTAGAAACATTCCAAATATCCATCAGCGGATAACTGTATGAACAAACTGTGGTACAGCTATTCAATGGAATATTATTCAGCCATAAAAAGGAATGAAATACTGATCCATGCTATGAGATGGATAAACCTTGAAGATAGTATGCTAAGTGAAAGAAGCCAGATATGAAAGACACATATTTTATGACACCATTTATATGAAGTGTCCAGAGTAGGCAGATCCATTCCATCAGAAAGTAGATTATTGGTTTTCATGGGTTTGGGAGAGGGGGTTGGAGAGTGACTGCTAAAGGATGATAGGGGCTTCATTCTGGGGTGATAAAAATGTTCTGGAATTAAGTAGTGCTGATGGGTGCACAACTTTGTGAACATATTTAAAATCGCTGAATTATATACACTTTATTATTTTTTAACATCGTTATTGGAGTATAATTGCTTTACAATGGTGTGTTAGTTTCTGCTTTATAACAAAGTGAATCAGCTATACGTATACATATGTCCCCATATCCCCTTGCTCTTGCGTCTCTCTCCCACCCTCCCTATCCCACCCCTCTAGGTGGTCACAAAGCACCGAGCTGATCTCCCTGTGCTATGCGGCTGCTTCCCACTAGCTATTTTACATTTGGTAGTGTATATATGTCCATGCCACTCTATCACTTTGTCCCAGCTTACCCTTCCCCCTCCCCGTGTCCTCAAGTCTCTCTACGTCTGCATCTGAACCTAGGGGCAGTACGTACACTTTAAAAGGGAGAATTTATTGATATGTGCTATATTTACTAAAAATCACTAAGGAGGCATTCAAGTTTAAGGATCTGTTTTCCATTGGTATAGTAAACAAACGGAAAGAAAAGCTGGTCACAGCTATGAAACTGTAAATGAAGCTCTCTGAAAAATACAACAGAAGTAAATGTTGCTAGCCTGAGTGGAAATTTAGGTCCCCTCTTTCTAGAGGAGCCAGCCTATTGGTTAGTGTTTGTGATGAGCCTTGTTTCTCCAATAAGCTGGCTCCCTGCTGAGGTCTCCTGTTTTTACGTAAGACCATTCCTTGGGAATCTATAATCTATATTATTACTATTCTTTCCTGTCTGGGGTAACTGCCTTGGAAATGTAACAGCTTGGTATGCCGACGTTGACATCCATCTTGTGTATATCATTAGGAGAAGAAAAGTCAGCAGTCAATAGGGAGGTGTCCTTGTTGTCAGTTAGTTTTGGTTTCACAGTTCTTTTATATATATATATATATATAAAATTTTATTTATTTATTTTTGGCTGTGTTGGGTCTTCGTTTCTGTGCGAGGGCTTTCTCTAATTGCGGCGAGCGGGGGCCACTCTTCATCGCGGTGCGCGTGCCTCTCACTATCGTGGCCTCTCTTGTTGCGGAGCACAGGCTCCAGACGCGCAGGCTTAGTAGTTGCGGCTCACGGGGCCAGTTGCACCACAGCATGTGGTATCCTCCCAGACCAGGGCTCGAACCCGTGTCACCTGCATTAGCAGGCAGATTCTCAACCACTGCGCCACCAGGGAAGCCCCCGGTTTCACAGTTCTTGAATGAATAAGATGAATGTTATTAAGTAACTGCTCTTCTCTTTTAAGACTTTTAAAAATGTCTCTTTTCTTCTTAGAAAATATGAAGAGTAGAGGAAATTATTAAGAAGTAGGAGGTAAGCTCTCAAACCTGTTACTCAGAAGCTACCTATTAATCTTTTACATACTCTATTTTTGTTCTTTTCTGTAATTTTTTTCACATGTGGGCTATATCATACTATATGTATATAAATGTCATACATTGTATATGCTATATGTGTAACTATGTATATGCAATTTAATGCAGTTTCACATCCTTATTTGTTTAGTTAATTACTAATTTTCTTGCAGGTATTTTATGTATTTTTTTCCCCACCTAGACTTAAGCTTTACAATTCTTTTGAAGAAGTTAAAAAGTGTTTTGGATTTTTAAAAGTTCCAGACAATTTTAAACACATAGAGAAGTGAAGAGAATGGTGTAACAAATTCTCATGTACCTATCAACATGCATCAGCAGTTTTCAGTGTATGTCCGTGTTGTTTCATCTTTGAGGAGTAGAATAAAAATAGAAGCAATTCTTCTTATTATAAACCTGCCATAGGAGAAGCAAAAATAAAATTAAAACTATGTTCTACTTTTATAGTTCACAAAGAAAAAAATATTTAAAATATCTGAAAGATTTTTAAGAAATTACTTCATTAAAATACTAGTGAAGGCAAGTAGTAACCATTATGAATGAATAACTTATCTGGCACTTGTGCAGTGTATTTATTTTCTCCTATTATTTTTTTATAGTATGTATACAGTAATATGGAGCTGTATTTTTTTTTTTGGTACTTATTTGTGTTTTCCATTGTGTAGTTTTCTACCACATAATTTGTGGAAGTAACTAATCCACCAATTCCATCTTTTTGGGAATTTAAGTCTGTCTTCTTCTTTTACACTTCACTGATAGTTATACATTATATTCCATAATACTGAAAGGGAGATTTTCCTCCATTATGAAATGGTAATGCCTGGTTTTTGAATAATGCTTTTCTTTTTGTAATTATAAAAGTAACATATTTTCTATATTCATCATAGAAAAAATTTAGAAAATACAGAAAAGTACAAAGAAAAATATGTAATCTTAGTACCAGAAATTAACCAACGTTAATGATTTATTTCTGTTCATATGACCTGAACTTCTAATATAGTGAACTTTCTTCTGTTACTCACTTTTGGGCATTTACATCATACATTATGGTTGTTTTTTTTGTCATGACTTCACTGTAGTTAATTATTATTCACACTGAGGCGAATGATAGAGAGAAGAGGGAGTTCAACTGATCTTTTCCCCCCTATTGCAGAATATTCTTATGATAACTTGAGGAACTGCAGATTTTAATGCTCTCTCCAAGGTAAATAATTGTATGCCCACCCGAAGTCTCGTGATTCTGCATTTCAAAGATGACATGTACAGAGCTCCCTGGAGACCACAGCACTGTTGGCCTTTGGTGCTGGAAGTTGACTGCTGGGCCTTGTCTGTGCTCAGTCTTTCTGGTCTGAGCCAGACTTTCTGAGAATAAGAACTCTTTTTTAAAAAAAAAATTATTTATTTGTTTATTTGTCTGTGTTAGGTCTTAGTTGTGGCACGAGGGATCTTCATTGTGGCGTGCAGGATCTTTCGTTGCGGTGCACAGGCTTCTTTCTAGCTGTGGCATGCAGGCTCTAGAATGCACGGGCTCAGTGGTTATGGCCCGCAGGCTCTCTGGTTGTGGCGCATGGGCTGTAGAGCGCACAGGCTTAGTTGCCCCGCAGCATGTGGGATCTTAGTTCCCTGACCAGGGATCGAACCCGCATCCCCTGCATTGGAAGGCGGATTCTTAACCACTGGACCACCAGGGAAGTCCCAAGAACTCTTTTTAGTGTTCAGCATCACAGGGCTCTATGTAAGTGGAATTTCTGGTATCTGTTAATTGAGAAAAATTTTCAAACTCAAAATAAGAATTTAGAAATAATTTTTACATTATTTTTGCATTTAAAGATTCATAGCTGCATTGCATAAGTATGAAAATATGGCTAGGAATACTTAGGTCATGGGTAATGCATGACTTGTGTCTGCACTAATTCTCAGACAGACTTTTTAAATAAATAATTAATTAACTTTTGGCTGTGTTGGGTCTTCGTTGCTGTGTGTGGAATTTCTCTAGTTGCAGCAGGCGGGGGCTACTCTTCGTTGTGGCACGCGGGCTTCTCATTGCGGTGGCTTCTCTTGTTGGGGAGCACAGGCTCTAGGTGCATGCGCTTCAGTAGTTGTGGCACACGGGCTCAGTAGTTGTAGCTCGCAAGCTCAGTAGTTGTGGCTTGCAGGCTCTAGAGCACAGGCTGAGTAGTTGTGGTGCGTGGGCTTAGTTGCTCCGCGGCATGCAGGATCTTCCTGGACCAGGGCTCAAACCCGTGTCCCCTGCACTGGCAGGCAGCTTCTTAACCACTGCGCCACCAGGGAAGTCCCTCTCAGACAGTCTTTAATCACTCCACCCTCTCACCTCAGGGGCAGGGGTCAATAGTGTTTGCAGGTTGGGAACCAGTGCTCTGGCCTTTCCAAATGGCTTGTTTTCCCTTGAACAGGCCATAGTCTGTTCTTTTTTGTGTTTTGTCCATATGTATTTGCACATTCCTTTTATCTGAAATGCTTTTTTGCATTTTTCCTATCCCCGCATTCCTCCCACTCCCCAAGAAGAAATTGAACTCTACTAATGACTGCCAATGACTGTTTTCTTCTGATTTTCAACTCAAGCAAACTTCATTCATTCAAAAGCTATTTCTCGAGTGCCATGTTTGTACAAGGCATGGTTGTAGGCATTAGGTGAACAAGATAAGCAAGGTCCCCTCTTTCATAAGACTGACAGTCCTGTGGGAAAGTCAGACAGCAAATAGGTAAACAAACATGCGATAAATTACAACTTGGCATAAATGCTTTGACGAGAACAGGATGCAGTGACAAGGGACCGACCCCCTAGAGTGGTCTTTAAAGGGCTTGCTGAGGAGGTGACTTTGAAGCTGAAGTGACAGCCAGGCCAGCCCAGGCATAAGGAGAATGTTTCAGGCATTAGGAACAGCAAGAGATAAGGCCCCGAAGTGGTAAAGAGTTTGGCACCGAAAAGAGGCCCGTGCCTGTGACTGGTGTTCAGAGATATTTGGCTCGGACATTCAAATTTGGGAGGCATCGGTTTGATAGGCATTTAAAAAATTCATGGAAATGCATGCTTATTATTTTTGGGTGAGCTTTGGGAGAGGAGCAGAGATGGTTAAAGAGACTTGAGGAGGTGCAGCCAGAGAAGTAGCAGGAAGGCATGCTCGTTTGTGGGAAATTTTGGGGAAGGAAGGAGGGGTCAGTTTTGGGATGCCTCCGAGAGGCGGGGTTAGTGAAGTAGGTCTGCCAGCAGGGCCGTCACTCGTGCTCCTGACCAGGGTGGCTGCAGTGGATGGGTGGCAGGGGGCCCGAGGGGAGGGCCGCAGGGTGAACAGGGAGTGCCTCCGTGCAGCTCGCGGGTGTAGACAGCTGCTTACAGGGGCTCAGCCGTCCCTGGTGTCACTGATGGAAGGCCTGTGAGCTCCAGGGGCCTTGAGGAAGTGTCTCAGCTGCCGGGAGTCAGCCAACAGAGGGGAGCTTGCAGGTAGATGCTGGAGAGCAGGCAGCTGAACAGGTGGAGGGGGCTGCCCTGGGTCGCTGGTGACCGTCCCAGGTGTCTCATCCTGCCTGCTTTACTGAGCGAGCAGCAGGTGAGCCGGTCAGGAGGGAGCAGCAGGGTCGGGTAGACGGGCGTCTGCGGAGAAGCCGGGAAAGCTCTTTGGGAGAGAAAGGCAAGCAGAGTTGCCAGAGAACGTGAGCTGGAAGGCTGCTGGTGGCGAAGGGCTTTCTGAAGTTTGAGATCAGTTTAAAACCAGCCTGGTTGGGTATGTGTGTCTTCTCTTCCGCACGGTCACCCCTGCAGGCCCGAGAAGGCAGCCGCTTCAGTGTGTCTGGTCCACCCAGGGTTCGGGATTACTAGGCAATGACTCCTGAGGGAGAGAGAGTGGAGGGTAGCTCCATGCTGTTGACACCTCTGTGGAATTTAATGCAGACTCAAAGGAAGGTGAGACTGGGAAGGAGTTCATGGAATCGACGAGGTTGAGGCAATGCACTTGAACAAAAGAGCTGGAGGGACGGGCAGTTGTGGTGGGAAAGGAGGATGGCATGGCAGGGAACTGAGGACCAGGCCAGGAGGGCTTGCTGGGGCCTAGAACAGAAGGCTGAAAGGAGCGGATGTTGTCAGCCGAGGGGTGGTGAAGCCGCTACAGGAGATGAGAGGAGCTGGGGAAGGAGGCAGGGAGGCTGGAGGCCGCATCCGCAGTGGGTGAGGAGTGACTGGGGGAGTGACGCGTGAAAGCCGGAGGGGGGGGGCGGGTGCTGCATCTGCCTGGTGTGCGTGGCAGGGGCCCATCCTGAAGTGCCCCGCTGAATTCCCTCGGGCAGCCGCTTCTCCTTTCTCTGCCACTGTAGCACCATGTCCAGGCCCCCGGCTTAGGGCCTGTCCCTGTACCGCCACCACCGCCTGCTTTTCTGTCTCGTCCTTCTTCCAGGCGATGACCTCCTTGAGGGCCTTGACCATGTCTTACCTTTTGTGCTTTCCAGGAGTTAGCCTGGGGCACTTGTCACACCGCTGGCCCAGGGTCTGTTCACTGAGTGACTGTGTGGCTACCAGTGAGTGGACTGTGGGATGTCCAAGGAGGAGAGAGAATCACTGCTGGCGGGGCACGGCCGGGCGTCTTGAAAGGTTCACACCATATCGTAATTATACAAATGAGGATAAGGCAGAAAAATTGTCTTATTGGTAGAAACAGCTGCTTTTGCCTACTGTGGATTGGTTCTGCTCGTTTCTAGTTTTCGGGGTTGGCTTGTCATTATGATGCCTGCTTTCTACATATTTTCCAGGGAAATTTTTGATGTGCTTATTGATTCACTGGTGCTGGTAATTTAAATTGTACTACTTGATGCTGTGATATGGAATATTATTTTATTGAAGCTTCCTGAGTGCTTTGTAATTTGATTTCTTGTTTCTTAATCCTCTACTTCTCATGCCCCATATAACTTTAACATTTTCATGTTTGAGTTATTAAGTACCCATACTTTGAACTTTCAGTGAGGCAGTGGTATATAGTATTGTAGTATAACAAAAATAATACTAACTTTGGGGCCAGACAGATCTGATTTTCAATTACCACCCGACAGTTATTAGCTTTAAAATCTTGGGCAGGGTTGTTGTTGTTTTTTTTTTTTTTTTTGCGGTACGCGGGCCTCTCACTGTTGTGGCCTCTCCCGTTGCGGAGCACAGGCTCCAGATGCGCAGGCTCAGCAGCCATGGCTCACGGGCATGTGGGATCTTCCCGGACCGGGGCACGAACCCGTGTCCCCTGCATCAGCAGGCGGACTCTCAACCACTGCGCCACCAGGGAAGCCCCTGTTTTTTTTTAAAATTTTTTTAGCCTAACCTTTCTAAGCTTCATTTCTTTATCTTCAAAGTGGGAGTAATGGGAATGCCCTGGCGGTCCAGTGGTTAGGACTCAGCACATTCACTGCCGTGGCCTGGGTTCAATCCCTGGTCGGGGAACTGAGATCCCGCAAGCTGCACGGCCAAAAAAAAAAAAAAAAAAAGTGGGAGTAATAATGCTTGCCCATCTCAGAGGTATCTCACTGTCTCTGTTGCCACACTTCTTCCCTCAACCGTTCACAAGTTTCCACATCCCTCACTTGCTTAGGCTTTTTCCCCCTATTAAGTGCCATAACTGATGTAGGACATCCTGTCCATGTTTCGAGACAAAGCTTAGACTGAGCCTTGTCTGACTGGTTTTGACTTGGTCATTCCAGGCCTTCTTGATCCATCCCTTCTCTAAACAACCACAGTACTTATTCATAGCCCTTATTTGGCAGGTGTGGCATTCTATCTGTGAAGTCTGCTAACTGTGCATCCTGTGTTTGTGGGGTTTTTTTTTTTTTTTACTATTTATTTGTGTATTTGGCTGCACTGGATCTTAGTTGTGGCATGCAAGATCTTCGTTGCGGCACACGGGACCTTTTCGTTGTGGCATGTGGGATCTAGTTCCCCGACCAGGGATGGAACCTCGGCACCCTGCTTTGGGAGCGTGGAGTCTAACCCACTGGACCACCAGGGAAGTCCCTGTGTTTGTGCTGAATTCTCACATTGACAAGCTTTTTGTGAGTACGTATCTCTTGTTCTCTCCAAGTAAGTTGGAAGCGTTTTCAAGTCAAGTCATAGATTATAGTCATTTCTTTTGTATCTTCTGTAATGAGATGTGATATATGATAAATTGATGGTTAAATAAAAGTAATCAAGATAATGGGTAGACAGAGAAGACAAATGTATTTACCCCATCCATGTAGTCATTCTACAGATACCCACTACATACATGACTACATATATGTTAGGTTGAAGCACATGGCTCCAATATTTTGTGGCTCCTTTTAACTGGTAGAATCCATTTGCTCACATTTTTGTTCTGGGCTGACCTTGTGACTTGCTTTGACCCATAGAATGTTGCAGAAGTGATTTGCACGTTCTGTGTCCTGGGCCTTGAGAGGCCTGGCCACTTCCCTTCGCCATCTTGGAATGTTCCAACCACGTATAATGAACTGCAGACTATATTACTGAGTGGTTAGAGGTCACGTGTGGCAAGAGGTCCAGCCAACAGCCAGCATCAGTGCCTCAGACATGTGGGTGATGCCACTGTAGACTCTTCAGCTGTAGTCAGGCTGGCAGATGACAGCAGCTGCCTGAGTGATCCCAGGCAAGATTAGCAGAAGGACCTGCCAGCTGAGCCCAGCCAGTCTAGACACTTAGGAGAAATATTAACTCATTGCTGTTTTCGGTCACGAGTGAAAATGGTCCTACCTTGAACTTCTCTTATGGAGAAGCCTGTAGTAGACGCAGAAGATCAGAGCTCACAGCTGGTTCTGTTCTCTGCCCCTGTCCTCGGCACTCGTCTATGGTTGTGGCCCAAGTGCCACAGAGTAGGGACCGTAAGTAAGGGATCGAGAGAGGATCTATTTTTTATTATTTATTTATTTTAATGTAAAGTACTTTTTATTTTATTTTATTTTTGGCCACACCACGTGGCATGTGGCATCTTATTTCCCCGACCAGGGATCCAACCCGGGCCCCCTGCCTGGGAAGTGCAGAGTCTTAACCACTGGACCTCCAGGGAAGTCCTGGAGCTATTTTTTAAAAATGCCCTGTGCAGGGCTTCCCTGGTGGCGCCGTGGTTGAGAGTCCGCCTGTCGATGCAGGGGACACGGGTTCGTGCCCCGGTCTGGGAAGATCCCACGTGCCATGGAGCGGCTGGGCCCGTGAGCCATGGCCGCTGAGCCTGCATGTCCGGAACCTGGGCTCTGCAATGGGAGAGGCCACAGCAGTGAGAGGCCCGCGTACCGCAAAACAAAAAACAAACAAAAATGCCCTGTGCAAGCCCTTCCCACCCTTAATCTTACTTAATGAATGTGGAGCCAGTATTCTTCCCATTGCCACTCAGGAAGGGCAGAGTCAAGACTGGAGGCTGTCTCACATGTGTACATTACATCAGGCTGTCCTGCTGTGTGTTTCTTCATTCTTGCTGAACCTGGTATTTTTTAACTTTTTCCTGTTGGCCTGCAGCAGAGTTGGGCTGCTTCTTGTGATGTAATTGTAAATGCTTAGGAAACTCTCCCTGGGGGTACACATATACTTATTTGCTTGGGTAGCTAAAAATATCTGTGCAAGGAGGTACAGGAAGCTAGCGACAGTCTTCACTTTTAGGTGGGGAAACGCAGTGGCTGGGGGACAGGCGTGGGAGGGAGGTCTTGTACTTTTGTGCAGGAGGGGATCATCCGTTACTTCTTTTTTTAAATTAAGGAGAAAAAGAGAGAACAGAGAGGACCAGTCTGCTTAATGCGTGAGGGCTTCTAGTATCTCATTCTGTGGGTTTCCTCCATAAGGAGTTTGTGACCTACTTTTGAGTGTGCTAAAGCTTTACTGCATAATTACCATCAAGAAGCATATACTTATTTGTTAGAAATCTTATAGAATTCCAACTGAAGAGGACGTTTTTATATAATATGTGTTTTAAAAATCACAGGAAAGAGACTTGAATGCAGGGCTCCTTCCTCCCTGGGGAGTGGAGACTTTACTCTCTTGCCTGTTGCTTCCCAGCTAAGCATGAAGTCTGACCTTCTTTCCCTGAGTCAGAACAAAACTAGGCCAGACTTGTAGTAACAAGGGTTTGAAGGTGGGGAAGGGAAACTTATGGCCATGCAACCTTAGAAAATTACTTACCTTTGCCTCAGTTTCTTCCTCTGTAAAATAGGGATGTTAGTATCTCCTTTATAGAGTGGGTTGGAGAATTAGAGATAGTCTGTACAGATCATCTAGCATAGAGCCTGACACCTCATGTGGTTGCTCAAAAACGGTATCATCATCATCATTGCTGGTTAGTGTCTGTTGATTTTAGGCCCCTTGAAGGAATAAAGGATATGAGATTCTTTTCATTGAGAATGAAAGGTAGATGTTTAGCGGAAGAAGGAGTGTATCAGTTATCTACTGTTGTGTAACAAAGCACCACAAATCTCGTGGCTTAAAACAACAATGAACTATTTCTTACCCTTTTGTGGTTTAACCTGGTGGTTTTTGTCTCCTTAGATGTATTTGTGTAGCCGCAGTCAGAGGATGACAGGAGAGGCTGAATGGTCCCTCCGTGGACTCACTCACGTGTCTGGCAGGTGCTGCCGGGTGTTTTTGAAGCATGTTGGTTCTCCTCTAATGGCCTCTCGTGTTCAGGAGTCTAGACCAGCTTTCTGACAGCACAGCAGTCACGCAAGCTCCACGTGACCTCTGCTCGCTCCTGCAGTCTCTGATTTCCCACTGGCCAAAGCAAGGCTCAGACCAATCCCAGGGTCACTGTGCGGGGATGAGACCCCACCTCGGTGGAAGAGGGAGTAGCAAAGCATCTGTGGCCCTTTTTAATCTATCACAAGCTTGACCTTATTAGAGCTCCTTCTTGGGCTAAAATTGGGCCCAGAAAGAAAAGATTCTGTTGGTTTCTCCACTTTTCCTGTATCACTGAACCCTTCATTAGTCCGACATAGGAGCTCATTAGGGAACTGGGGATATTTTGTTTGGACTAAAAGTTGGAGTGAAGGGTAATAGGTCCTTTTCTGTATTTGAAGTTCTTTCTTGGGAAGGAGGGACTAGTTTCAGAGTGTGGAAATGACTGGAAAGCGTGTATTTCCTCCATTTAAGGAAGGATTGCCACGTGAGACAGCGAGTCTTCTTGATTGGAAGTAAAGCAGAAGATGGGTAATTAAGTGCCAGGGACTTTGCAGGAGGGTTTTCCTCATTGAATGACTTGGCTTGTTTCTCATTCTAGAACTCAGAGAGAGCATTGTGCTTTTTTGCTGTGGGGAGGAATGGGGTGGGGGTGATGACAGGAAGGGAGAGATTCCCTGTGCTCAGACTGGAAGAGTCACCCTGCACCGAATTTTAACGTTACTTGATTTATAAGGTCAGCTCTACCTGCTGAACCCCTGAGAGACGGCGTCTACTGTCGGCGTGAAGAACGTTTCTATTTGGTACAGGGTCGGGGGGATGCTGCCTCTTGAAGACAGGTTTTCTGTGCGTCTTCTTGGGTTAGAATGGAAGGAATTGAGAGAAGAAATTGTAACATATAAATGTGTACAGTTGTTCCAGCAGCTGTAGATTAGATCGTCGGCCTGTTTAATTTGTCTAATGAAAATTATTTTGGTACTTTCCCCATATCATGTGTTTTGCGCTACCCCAAGCGCGATTTTGAGGTCTCCTGATTTTGTAACAAAACACCCAGCCCAGTTGGTGCTATTGTCAGTGGAGAACACTGTGTCAATAGAATGTGATCAGAATGTGAGCCTATTTCCTTTTCTCCCTCCATCACTCTTTGGAGGAAGAGGCAGGGACCACTACCTGCTCACCCTGTTGTGAAGCTGCTGAGCAAGAAGTTTGGTGCAGGTGCTGCCTTCGGCTTTGGTTAGTGTTACCGGGCTGGCCAGTTTGGTCAGTGGTGTTTCTGTGGAGCCTGCCTCACTTCCAGCACTTGGATTTTTAGAAAACTGAGAGTGAAACAGTAAGCTACAGTACCCACAGGATTCAGACACAGAGTGGTGTTAGGTTTTTGGTGGGAAGCAAAATTTAAGCTACAAATAAATCTTCCAGCTGAAGCAGATGATTGCTCTCCTGACTGGTGCATTTACAAACTGGAAAATTGTGAAAAACCTCAACCCACCAACTGTCAAGCTCATTGGCTCTTTGCTTTGGGCTTCAGTGTTCTTCCTGATAAAAATAATAATTATGTTATTCGGATATGGTTGCCAAGCGTTCATGCTTCTCGCTCCACTTGTGCTTATAAACGATGCTGCAGCGTGAGCTGCTTTGTCTGTGATTGAACGTTTCCGAGCATTGGAGAGTTTTGTTACCTGTGCTGATTTGTCGTTCTCTTCTCTAACTTTTCAGAATGGACTGCTGAATTATGAAGTATTCCAGACCCAGGAGGAGAACATCACTCTGCCACTCACTCCCTTCTCCCCTACCAGTTATTTAAATTGGACTTTTAATATCCTACCAGCTGCTCTTCAGACACACATGGTGCATTGTTGCCATTCCCCAGATTGCATCTCTGAAACACAGGCTCTTAGTAACCTTCAGCAAACAAAGAGGCCGCCTCCCGGGGACGCTTGCTGGGAGGGTGTCACCCCGACTGCCCTCTAGCTTCGGCTGGCTCTGGATTGGAATTCCACCATGGAGCCTCGCATGGAGGCCTGCCTGGCACAGGTGCTGCAGAAGGATGTGGGGAAGCGACTGCAGGTTGGCCAAGAACTGATAGACTATTTCTCAGACAAACAGAAGTCTGCCGACCTTGAGCATGACCAGACCACATTAGACAAACTCGTGGACGGACTCGCTACCTTTTGGGTGAACTCCAGCAATTACAAGGTAAGCCATGCGCTGGAAGACGCTCTTCTAGGTGGCCAGGCAGCCGTGGGGGATCAGAATGGGTCCTAGGAGAACCCTTTGTGAGCCGTCAGCATGATCCCTTGCTTTCCAGTAAGAGCAAGTAGAGTTTTCTTTGATTTTTGTTGGAGCTCAGAAAACCCCTTGTCCTTTAGCGCACTGAGAGAAGGCCAAGTGACCGGATAAAGAGAGGCTTTTATGTGGGAGAGGTTGCAAGCATTTGCAGCCTTGAAGTTAAAGTGACTATCGCGTCTAGCAGTGACTGGCCCTTCATGAAGAGCAAGTGGCTTCACCGATTTTCTCTGGGGGTGGAATTGGCAGTAGGATGTGGGCATTTTACCTGCATTTTAGCTGTTTTGAAGTTGGCCCAGGTACTCAGCCAAGGGCCCTCCGGTGACTTGTGTGTAAAGGCCTGGAGGATATCCTTTAGGTTCCAAAGATCAAGGCTCTTCAGGTGCCCTTGGCGGGTGGGAAGGGCCAGGCGGGGTCCCATGAATGAAAACTGGGCTGGGCTCAAAGTGCTGCAGAGGTGTCGTTTCCCCCCCTCGCCCTCCCCACCTTTAGTTTGTTAAGAAGGTGGCCCCTTTGGATCCGGTTGAGGGGGAAGACAGCGTGGGACATGTGCTAATAGGTGCTATAGACATTATAGACAGTCGGGCTTCCAGAAACAGAACCTTTTGTGATTTTTTCATTGAACCAGTCTTCTGACATGGATTCGGACTTGGAAAGGGTGCTTACAGGATTTCTTTGTTTGCTCTAGTATAGACTGTTTTCCAATTACATTAAACCTTGATCTTATCTAAGAGTCAGCAGGCTTTAGACTGGTTACCTCGGGCCCTAATAGTTCACTTAAAACTCGACATAAAATTTACCCTAATAGTCTTTGAAAGCCGAGCTTAAATTTCCTGTTTCATTCATCTGTTTTATTCATTTAGCTGAAATTAACAAGTGGTGGCTGCTGGGTGGTGGGAGCGTTCCAAAGGGGAGGGTGATAGAGACTCTAGTCCCTTACATTTTTGAGGTCTGGGAAGTCTCCTTGTCTGTGTTTGAATCACGGCTCCACGAACCTTTCTGTGTGCAAATCAGGATGCTTCCGGCTCAGAGTAACTGAATGCTGACTTAGCTGACTTAAAGTTATCTATCATAAGGAGATTGAGTAATTTCCATTAAGTCTGCATAGTTAATGCAATGGCCAGGGAAGAAGAATGTCTGCTTGTGTCTTTTACTTGGTACTTGGGAGGAAACCTTCTCTGAAGCTCCCCAGCAGACTTTTTTACATCGCATTGGCCAGAATGGCTTTGCGCGCCCACCATAGTATCGCTGGAAATGGACAGGTGTCCACGGTGGCCTTCAGCCATCATGCTCAACCTCCGGTTCCTACAAAGGGGTCCACCCTCCCCTGAGCGAAGCGTGTGGCCCTGTGGAAGAGGCGGGGTACTCGGATGGTATCGGACTCCTGATAGGAAGGAGGAGGTGAGGGATAGGAGTATCAGTCAGTATTAAGACTTGGTTCCTGTCTTCAAGGAGCTTGTAGTCTGGGGGGCGGGGGGGCGGAGTGGGCATGAATAAATAAGGGAGTGGCTCCAGTCAGTGTTGAGTGTGCAGTAATAGAGATGCACAGAATTTGGTGGGAAGACAGAAGAAGAAAGTAGTAACGTTGTCTGGAGGAGCCCAGAGGTTTGAAGACTGGATCTTTTTTTCGTAATAGGAATTGCAGAGTCACAAAGGAGTGAAAGGTTAAGACTTGACCCTTTGTGAAGTACTTTCTAAGAAAGACAGCTCGGTGGGAAGGAAAGCAGGAAGAAGGGGTTTGCTGCTGACTCGCGTGCCGTCATGGACAAGTCACTTTACCTGTCTGTGCAGGGCAGGTGTTTGACTACATCTTCTCTCAGGGCCCTCAAGCTCTAATATCTTGTATGACTTCATACCGATGGCTTTGGAGTCAAGGCCATGTCTTGTGGTTCTGATCTGACCCAGTGCTGAGCACCCCCCTGGTCTCTAAGGTCTCTAAGTATGGTGACTATGGGCCTTGTTCACACCTGGAGCCTAGAGCCCGGAACATAGCAGGTGCTCAACGAATCCTGGTTACCTGTGTGAACTCAGGAACTTAGGCATACTCTCGGCAAGTGTTCCTGGTTGCTTTACTGAAATCTGGAAACGTACCTTTTAGGGACCCATACCTGTGTTTTTCCTTTATCGTAGAGCAAGATTTCTCCTTCAGAGCCTGAAGTACACTTTAAGTTTTATTCGAAGGGATTCACTTTGTATTAAATAATTCTCTGAAGCTTGGCTTCTTGAAATTTTTTATTTTTAAATTCAGGACTAAAAAGATAAGAGAGGAAAAGGGAAGTACTTTTGGCTTTCCAAAACAGTAGTGCTTGGGTATTGTTATTCCTTTTCCTAGCAGGGAATGTAGATGAATGCAAGCACAAGGTCTTATTTAAACAAAATAGTTGGCTGAAGCTTGAATCACTTTACCTTTGAGTATTTCTTAACATGGTAGACAAATTTGTACCTGGTTTTGATTAAAGTTTAATAGCTATCATTTCTTGCTTATTTACCGTATGCATTCAGTATCTCATTTAATCTTCATAACACCCCTGCAAGGTAGATAGTGGTATCCTAATTTTATACATGAGGTCACTGAAATTACTGAGAATTGCAAGGTAATTTCTACTTGTGATTATGGAACTGGGATTTAAATGTAGGGCTCTCTGGGGACCTCCCTGGTGATCCAGTGGTTAAGACTCCATGCTTGCACTGCAGGGGGCATGGGTTTGATCCCTGGTTGGGGAACTGAGATCCCACACACCACGCAGCGTGGCCAAGTAAATAAATAAATAAGTAATAAAAAAAATGTAGGTCAGGCTTCCCTGGTGGCGCAGTGGTTGAGAGTCCGCCTGCCGATGCAGGGGACACGGGTTCGTGCCCCGGTCCGGGAGGATCCCACATGCGGCGGAGCGGCTAGGCCTGTGAGCCATGGCTGCTGAGCCTGTGCGTCCGGAGCCTGTGCTCTGTAACGGAAGAGGCCACAACAGTGAGAGGCCTGCGTACCGCAAAAAAAAAAATGTAGGTCTGTCTGATTTCCTAGCCAGTGTTCCTTTCAGAAGAATAGAGGTCAGCAAACTTGAAGAATAGAGGTAAACATATCAGGCTTGGTGGGCCCTGTGGTCTTCTTGTAAATATTTAACTAGTTTGGGCCATTATGATGCAAAGCAGCCCCAGAGAATGTGTTCATGAATGGGTGTGGCTGTGTTCTAGCAAGACTTAACGTACGGGAACAGGTAGAAGGTCAGTTGGTCCCCTGGACCGTAGTTTGCCAACCCCGGCACTAGCTAGAACATTGAGCACCTACTATGTGTAAATGCTTCTCCTTTACTGGTGGGAACCATTCGTGATTCAGCTGGGGGAAGAGCGAGCCTTATAATTTGCACATAAGTTGGGAATAACGGATCATTCATTTAGGTTAAATAGAACGCAGTTTGCTTTTGGAGCATTTTAGCTCTCTTGTGCAGACTCATTTTAGGGTCAGTATGCGATCTGCTAGCCTATTGCTGGTTATCTGCTGTGAGCTGGCTGTGATCACGGGTGCCTCTCTACACGGGGTGCTGAATTGAATCTCGGAGACAGAGTGTTGGGTGAAGTAGAAAAGAGTAACTTTATTGCTTTGCCAGGCAGAGGGGGTTACAGCAGGCTCCTGCCCTCGAAAACTAAGTGTCCCTTGAGGAGGAACCAGGACCCTGCCCCAAGGCTGCACTGTTTCCTGGCTGCTCCTCCCATGTCTCTCCAGCCCCTCCCTTCCTGGATTAGCAACCGGTGGAATCTGCCCCTCGGAACTCAGGGAGGGTCATGGAGGCTGAACGGAAGGGCTCCCCGTACCCAGGAGCCCCTACAGGTCCTGCTCAGTTTCAGCTTTGGACTTTCTTAGGTCACCTTGGGGAGTGAGTAGTTGGTTCTTTAAGTAATGTCCTCATACAGGCGGCACACCCTGGGGCTACACTGTGGGGCACCTTTCACCACCCCACCCCACCCCGTTGCTGGAAGAGCTCCGTAAGTCTTCGATGTCACCGTGACCGTGGGAGACACGGAGGAGATGGGAGACTTCTTCTTGATTATGGGGCTTCTTTTCTAGATTAGTCTGACATTAAAAATAAAAAAAACAACAAAAAATTTGAATATGGCTGCCCTCATTGATGTGGTCTCCTCTTCCTGTTTTTCCTGAATAAAACTCAAAGAAAGAGGAAGATGGTGGAGTAGATTCCTGATGTACCACCAGCCACTTTTCTTGTCTCCCCCTGCCCCTTTAGGTGAGAAGGGATGAAGGTAAGAGTGAGCTCACCTGGGGAGGCCACCTGGACCATGGCAGTTGGAGGGAATTGAGGGAGCCTTTCCCAGCTTTCCCAGGTCATCTGAGCAACTTGTACTGAGCCAAACAGCTCCGTGCGTGCAGCCTGGCGGGTTCTCACAGGGCAGGAACGTGCGTGTCTAGTGGGCTGATCGGAACAGAGCATCCCAGTGGGGACCACGTGCTTTTGTGAATATAGTCCCGCAGTCCCTTCTCTGCAGTTACAAATTCCCCAAATCTCTGAAGGCCTAGTGTTCTTCATTTTTCATTTGATGTGGAGTGAACCGATGTGAGACTACTTATGGTCCTCACTTACCTGCTTAGGGCATGTTGTGCTGTAGAAATATTCACGTTTGATGGTGGGTGCTGGCCCAGGTTCTGTTCAAGGGGATACCTATCTATCCATCTATCCATCTGTCCATCTATCCACCTATCCATCTGTCCCTGCCTGTCTGTCTATCTGTCTGTCTAAAATTGTGTGCAGCATTTTACCTTTCTAAAACGTGAAAATTCTGTGTTCCAGAACACATTTGGCCTCCAGAGTTTTAGATAAGTGACTGTGGACTCGTATTTAACATTGTAGAATAATAATAATGACCCACGGTTATGGGACGTTTCCTGTGTACCGGAAGTTGTGCTAAAGATGTGTTCATTTTAACGTATCATTGCCACATGAAGTAGATCTTGTTATCCTCATTTTACAGATGAAGACATTGACGTGCACATAAATCAGGTAACTTGTTTAAGGCGACAGAGCTGGTAATTAAGGTTTCTGGGACTTGAACCCAGGTGTCCATGCAATGGCTGAAGTACATTAAATACTTATCCTGTGCGGGTACTGCCCTGGGGGTGGGTATACCGTGGGAAGAGACAGGCCCGGTCCCTTCCCTCACAGTGTCTGGCCAGCGCTGGGCAGTCTCGCTCTGTCTAAATCTAATATATGTGGACTCCAGCCCTGTGCCCTGTTGTCTCAAGGCCCAGGCCGTGCTGACTTGTATTTGAAATTTGTAGGTTCCCTCTTAACTGAGGGCTTCCTTCCTCCCCACCCTAATGGTCTTCATGGTGTAAAGGGGGGACAGGTAAGGCAGATGAGAGGACAGGGCACAGTGTAGGGTAGGGAATAATCAACTGTTAAATTGCATCGTAGGAGCGTCTGTAAATGCCGCGGTGCCCAGAAGCAGACTGCAGAAGGTTTAGTCTCTCCTTAGCTGCTTTTCGGGGCGCAGTGTGACTCCTGCCCCAGATCAAGTGCCCTTTATGGCTGGAGGCGCAGGTGCTGACAGATACCTGGAGGCCCCTCTGTTTCCCCTTGCCTATCTCTAGAACCTTGGCTCCCATTGAGGCTTTTATTTTCCCCCTTTGCCCTTGAGAGGAGAGCCACAAGATGATTGGATTCAGATTAAGTGACTTCCGTTTCTGTTCTTGGCTTGGTGCTGACCTAGCGGTGAGGCCTTCCAGAGGCTGTTCATTCTTCCCAGGTTTCCCCTGCAGCATTGTCCTGTGGGTTGCAAGAGGTGAATTTTTCTGGGTGTAGTTTAAAAAGACAGGTGCCTCTCGCAAGTAGGAAAGCTACAGTAAGCAGTGCTAAGCAAAGGCAAAAAAAAAAAAAAAAAAAAAATCCAGGAAAAATTATTGCAAGAAAATTTATGCAGCTTGTCAAATAAAAATGGTGTCCTTAATGTATGTGATTAATGGCATTTCTTCCTGAATATGTGTTTATGTATATGCAAGGGCAGCAAAGTGTATTTGGGAATAATTCATGTTGGAGCATGAACAGTCTGGATTCCCGTCCTGGCTCTGCCACTTAGACTTTTGAGCAGGTCACTCTACTCATCTGTGCAGGGGGTCTGATGATACCTGGTACATAGCATTGTTATAAGGGTCCAGTGAGCCAGTGTACGAAGGTGCCAGGACTGCTTGGTAGCAGCACGTGGTCAGTAAAAGAAGCAGATGAAGATATGTAGTTATTGGGCCCAATGATAACAAGATCCATAGAAAGTGAACTTTTAGGTGGGACTGAGTTAGCGTGCCTGCCTGTAGTCCTTGTCCGCCTGTGCCCCGGAGCAGAGGCCTGGATCTTTTGTAATACAATAAGAATCCTTGAACCCTGCACTGTTGATAACAGAGGCTCTGAGCAGAGCAGCCGCTGGCCGGAAATTCTGAGGGTGAGTTTAAAACCTACTGGCAAAGGCAGTCCACTGATCGAGGACCCCTGTTTTCGGAGGGTTTCACTTGTTCTTTTTAATACTTTGCCTGGTTTCAGAAAGCTAAAATTGAAATAAGGATACATATGATAAAAGAAGTCATAAATTGGATGTCGAAGCAAAAAGGAAAAGAAGCAGCTGGGGTGAGAGCATGGAGCTGACAATGAGGCTGATGTGTACGCATGGCTCACATTTATGAGGCACTCGCGTGCGGGATCCCTGAAGCGCTTGGCGGTCATTGCCTCCTGTAATCGTGAGGCAGGTACCCCGTGACAAGCCCTGGGATTGGTCCCGTTCTACAGCTGGGAGAAGAGCAGTGAAGCAACTTGCCCAGGGTTATATAACTAGAAAGTTATTTTAATCTGGATAGTCTGACCTCCGAGCCCACACCCGCATCCATGCAGTACGGCTTCCTTTATAACGTTGCGACAATATTTATAGCATATTTATCAGAGCAAAAGAGTGTAAGGACATACCTCACAGCTACCAGTGATGACTTTAGGAGGCCAGGTCCTGAGTGAGAGATAAGCAACTCATTTTGTACTTTAATAAAAAACCAACATTATTTAAGATCAGTGTATTTAAAACAGTTCTTTGGCTGGTCCTAATAGAATCATGACAGTATATACTTTTTAAAGTTTTTATTTTGGAAAATACTCAGACCTACAGGGAAGTTTCACAAAACAGTGCAAAGAAGCATTATTTACTATAGCCAAGATATGGAAGCAGCCTAAGTGTCCATCAGTCAATGAATGGACAAAGAAGATGTGGTGTGTCTACACACACACACACACACACACACACACACACACACACACACAAACACGCACGCACACAATGGAATATTATACGCACGCACACAATGGAATATTATTCTGCCATGAAAAAGAATGAAATAATGCCATTTGTGACATGGTTGGACCTTGAGGACATTATGCTAAGTGAACTAAGTCAGACAGGAAAAGACACACCCTGTATGATCTTCTATGTGGAATCTAAACAAAACAGAACACAAAGGAAGCTCCCAGGTGGTTGGTTGCCACAGGGAAGGGTCCTCGTTGGGCGAGATGGGTGGAGGCTCAAAAGGCACAGACTTCCAGCTCCAAATTAAGTAGTGGGGGTAACATGCAGCGGGTATCGCTTAGTCGAAAGTTGGTGAGAGAGCACATCTTACAAGTTCCCATCACAAAAAAAACTTCCTGTAACTATGTATGGTGATGGATGTTAACTAGACTTCTTGCGATGATCATTTTGCAGCATGTACAAACACCGAATCATTATGTTGTACACCTGAAACTAATGTCATGATACCTCACAAAACAAATAAACCCAAAGCCAGCGTACCAGTGCAAAAAATTTCCATGTGTTTCATTCAGACCCCAGTGGCAATACTTCACCACTTGTTTTATCTTCTCTGTATGTGCATTTTATTATCGTTTGTGAGTTGTTAAGACATATTCATGTTTACTAAAAACATGGGCGTTCACTTACGTAGTCTTACACAGGTATCTAGAGCAGGATTAGGATTGATAGAGTACTAATATCCAGTCTGTGAGCCTTATTCATATTTTACCTGTTGTCCTACAAATGTCCTTTATAGCAAAAGAAAAAAAAATTTTCTGGTGCAAATGCAGTCCAAGCTCACAGGCTACATTTTGTTCTCACCTGTAGTCTCCTTTGGTCTGGAGCAGTTCATCACCAGTCTGTCCTTGTCTTTCTTGACTTACTGCTAGCCCGTTTGTTTCGTATAGCCCCTCCATTTGAGCTCGGTGGCTGCTTCTCAGGATTGGGTTAAGGTTATGCGTTTTGGCAGAATACCATGCAAGTGATCGGTGTATCACATCAGGAGGCACGTGGTATCTCTGTCCCACTTGGTGAAAGAGGTGTTTGCCGGGTTGCTTCCAAAAGTCGATATTTTTTCCTTTTATAATTAGTAGGTAGCTTGTGGGGAGATATTTTGAGACTGTAAATATCCAGTTTGTCATCAAACTGTCACCTACTAGCTTTAGTATCCATTGATGATCCTTGTCTAAAATAATTGTTTGGATGCCAAAGGGTGATTTTCTTTTCTTTCTTTCTTTTCTTTTTTTTTTTTTTTTTTGGCCATACTGCGAGGCTTGTGGGATCTTAGTTCCCTGACCACCCGACCAGGGATCAAACCTGGGCCCTCAGCAGTGAGAGCGCAGAGTCCTAACCCCTGGACCGCCAGGGAATCCCCAAAGGGTGATTTTCTGATTCCATCATTTCTTCTCCATTTATTAGTTGGCTTCATATATTTTTGAAATGTATAACCTTTGTCTATTTGTATAGCAGGAATTAAGTGTATATTTTGATAGTTATTCCCAAAAGGAACTACTGTGATGAAAGAAAAAAATGTTTAAATTTAGTCTTATTTAGGTACATTTATATTTGTAAAGAATTTAAGGCAACCTAATAATTTGTGAACATAATGTGGTTAAGTTTGGTTTGAGCTCTGGGCTTCCTAGCAGCCAAAATAGAAATGGAGAGATGGTTACCTATACCCTTTTTTAACAACTGTGAAAGGAATATGGAAAGGCAGATAACAACAAAATGCCTTCCTGGATGTAGCAGGGTATTAAAGGACACTTTGCATGAGGGGGAAAAAAGGAGAGCTTGAAAAACAGATGAGACAGAAGACAGTATTGAAACCGTGCACCTCAGACTGGGACTTGAACCCATGTGCTGGGATTCTAACGCAGCCTAAACCCACTTGAGTCCACGTGGCCGGGACTTGAACCCGGCCAAAACCCATGGTCTTCCAACTGAGATCACACACCTGGTTTCCGGACTTAATGAAGCTCAGGTTCTTGATGTCTCGTAGCAGGAAGAATTCAGTGAGAGACAAAGTGATCGGTAACAAGTGGATTTATTCAGAGAGAAACACACACTCCACAGACAGAGTGTGGGCCATCTCAGAAGGCAAGAAAGGCACCAGGGTATGGGGTTGTCAGTTTTTATAGGGCTGGGTAATTTCATAGGCTAATGGGTGGGAGGAGTATTCCAGGTATTTCAGGAAGGGGTGGGGATTTCTAGGAGTTGGGCCAGTGCCCATTTTTTGATCCTTCCGGTGGGCCTTGAAACTGTCATGATGCCTGTGGGTGTGTCATTTAGCTGGCTGATGTGTTACAGTGAGCGTTTACTGAGGCTCAAGGTCTAGTGGAAGTCGACTTGTCCGCCATCTTGGACCCATTTGGTTCTGATCAGTTTATGTCATGCCCTTGGGCTATGTCATTCTTTCAAAGGTTGTGCCCTGCCCCTTCTGTCCTGTTTTGGTACTGAGTGAGACACAGGTTATTCAGCTGTTCCTGTAGACAGAATTCACCAGCTAGAGTTTTGGGCTAAGGGGAAATTGTCAGATGGCATGCAGGGTGAAAAGATAACCAAGAGCTAGCCGACCCCACTGAGTTATCTTTAAAAAAAAAAAAAAAATTATTTATTTATTTGGCTGTGCCGGGTCTTAGTTGAGGCACGTGGGCTCTTCGTTGCCACGTATAGGATCTTTGTTGTGGCACACGGGATCTTTAGTTGCGGCACAAATGCAGGACCTAGTTCCCCAACCAGGGATCAAACCCAGGCTCCCGTCTTGCAAGCGTGGAGTCTTACCCACTGGACCACCAGGGAAGTCCCTGAGTTATCTTTTTAACAGGTTAAGTAGAGGGAGAGTCTGTGACAAGGACCACGGCAAAGAATCCAGAGAAATTGGATGAAAGTGGCTTGAAATAGAGAAAGGGAGGTTGGCCTAGAGGAATTATCTGGCTGTAGCTGATTTTCACAGGGTATTTGGGGTCGGGGTAAAGAGGGCTGTCCATTGTGGACCGTGTGGATGGGGTTCTGGAAGAGCAGGCAGTGCTTGGTGCCAGGCCTGATGGCGGGTAGGGATTTCTGTGTTTAATCATGCTCATTAAAGGCTTTGTGGAAGAGATGGCCTTTGGGCCTTTTCTGGATGAGAGAAGGGAGATGGCTCAGTGACTACACAGAGGAGCATGTGGCAGGCCTCAATAGAGATGATGTTTTGACATAAGCGGCCTGTCCTACACGAGTGAGGCGGGTCCTTCATGAGTGAGGCGGAGCTAGAGTCCCGGGTGGAGGAGCCTGGAGGGGGCCGTAGGGAGTGACTGCCCTCTGGCAACTTAGTAGGACCTGGGAACTGACCCGAGGGGCCATGGAAGCCGTTGAAGGACCAGCAGCTCTGGGTGCTGATGTGGGTGGTGTGGACTAGGGTGATTTAATGTAGCTTTAATGCACTATTTTCTTCTATGAAATTTTAGCTGTCATTTCTTTATCCATACTTGGTTGCCAACATCTAGGCTGTTTCTAGTTTTTTGCACTGAGCATCCTTCAACATACGCGTGTATTGCCCTCTTGTGTGTCTCTGCGCTGGAAGTTCTGAAGGGTTGAAGTGTTGGGTCCGAGCAGGCCGTATTGCCCACCCACCGGTGCTGTGGGAGTGCTTTCGTACGTTCCTGGGTCCTGGGTGTTACTTTTTCTCCGAATGTTTTTCCTTTTTGCTGGGCAAAAGATGTCTCTGTGTTGCCAGGCACAGTGTTGGAGAACGTTTCTTCTGCTTCTGACCTTTCAGATAAAAGCAAATCTTAAGAGGATATAAAGTAAATAATTTAATTTTTTTAAATCTCATTTCCCCCTTAAATGCTTGATGCAAATAGGTTCTGTCTGGGCCATCTCAAACATTAGCAGAGTAGGGGATGTCAGTGGTCAGGGGGAGGGAGGCCTGATAACTTGACAGAGTCTACCCTGAAGTGGATTAAAGAAGTGGGGTCTATTTGTTGTTATTTATTCCCATTAGCTTTTGTTAAAAAAAAAAAACCCCACAGAAGGAATAAGAGAGTTGTGAGGAAAACACCCACCATAATCCATTTCTTTGGAATGTTCCTTTCCTTTTTCCATCTAGTAGAACCTAAATAGCAGCGCATCTTAACTGGGCTAAGATGGGAGATACTGAAAAGTCACTTTGTTTTTGTTGGACAGTGAGGGTATGTGTCTGATCTTCCTTGATTCTTCATGTAATTGTAGCCTAACATAAGGAGCGTTTTTTAAAAAACAGCTTTGAGAGGAAAAGGATTGATATTAACCTTTCTGCTCGAGGTGAGGAATTTGGATGGACTTTGTATTGAACAGTTAACTCAGCTCAAACCAGTTCAAGACAGAGAGGGCATCATTGGGGCAGACCCCTGGCCGGGGCCGTGGTTTACTGTGGAGAGCGCGCGGGGCCTTGGGGAGGGCGTCTGCTCTGTCTGGCCATTGGCTTCTGGACTTTCCCTTCAGCACTGCCCTCGTGGCCACCATGGTCCCACCTCACATCTTGCGGCCCCGTCACCGGGGCAAGAATCTCTATTCTCCCAGCTGGGAGTGAGACATGCCGCCAAGCCTTTGGCCCACTCGCTGTGGCCAGGCAGGTGTGGCACCGCAAGGAAGTGGTGGCCTCTCTCAGAGCCCTGCACGTCGGGGGCTGGAGGAGGTGGGACCGTTCCCCTAGGAGAAAGGGGGCTTGGCTGGGGGCACTGTGGGCAGTGAGGACCTCATGGCTCAGATTGCTTGAGAGGCTGCAGGGCCCCCGTGGAAGGCCCAGGCTGGCAGTGCAGCTGTCGTACTCGCTGGCGTGGATTTGGGGTGCCGTTGACCTCTGCTCCGCACACTCAGGAGTTGGCGCCCAGAGGTGCCCCGCGCTCCAGGGCTGGCCTGCCACCTGTGCCTGTGCCTTGCTTCTCTCCTCTGATGACCCTGCATTATGTGGGCTTTTCACTGTGTCGTCAGGTGAGAGCTTTTCCATCTTTCCCAGCCCCTTTAAGCTGAGAACTTATTTATTCTTGGTGGTTATTATACTCGTGTTTGTAATTCTAGTACCAAGATGCCGGTGTTTTTAGGGGTATAATGCCACTCTTTCCGTAGTTTAGACATCTGAAGTCTGGATCACTTATGTATCGATGGACGTACAGAGTCACAGGCTGGTTTTTAACGTTTCAGATGTGCATTTGCTTACCGTTTGCCTGTCCGGTTGAAACCATTCTTGGGTGTCTTGTTGTAACTAAGGAAACGGCAGTTAACACGAGTGAAACTGAGCCTCTTACGTTTATGATTTATCACTTACATTTTTCTGAGAGCCAGTTTGGGCCTTTCACTTCTGTCGGAGCTCCCAAATGGAGTAGCTTTACAACTAGGAGGGGAGGGGTGATGTGATGTTCAGGAGATTGATTTGGCTCCAGGCCTGCTTTCCAGCCTCCCGGGTCTGGGCCGCTTCCCTGTGTCAGGGGCTAGACTCCTGCTCTCCTTCCCTGCAGCTCCAGGTCTGTTTTCTCGTCCAGACCTTCTGTTCCCTAGGACGACTTACTTTAGTCAGAGTCAGCCTTCCTGCCTAGTCATGCTACTTTGAGAGAAGTGTGTTCAGAGCAGGTGGGCGAAAGCCAGTGCGCTTCCCAGTGAGTGTTGCCTGGGGGCCGGTGGCAGACGTGTTTCCAGCCCAGCCCCGGGGGGCTGCTCCTGGCTGGCTGTGTGTGGGCCACAGCCCACATATAAAATGAATGAGGAGATTTAGACTCCCAGGGCCCTGAAGCACAGGCGGATGTGGGCACAGGGGGGACACGCCCACACACCGAGGATAGCTGATATACGGGGACTTTTTTTTTTTTTAAATGCTTATTGAACATACTTGAGTTCAAGAAAACCTTATGTATACGCATCACTGATGTACATAGGGGCTTATATTTTGCTTTAACATCTGTGCTTTAACTCTCCATGTACATCAGTACATAAATGATTCAGACTTCACGTTTTTCAAATACAGGAAGACTACCATAAAATACCGTAAAAACACTGGCATTTGGTGCTAGAATGCCAAGGAAAAATCTGGTATGGCATGTGTCCCACTATTAATGGAGTGTTTTTAAGCGGGAGGGGAGCGTTTAAGGGAAAAGAGAATGTTCACATTACTACTGCATTAAGTATTTCAGTGTTGGAAATTTCTTTTGTAATATCTGGCATTAAAAACAACTTTTCTTTTTTAAGGAGACTTTGGGCCCTCAACACTATTAGTTCTCTACACAGGTCAGCTTTATTCGTATTCGAGATGCATTTCTGCCAGTGTTCTCATTAATAACGGAGCAAGTGGAGCCAACAGGTTGAAGGTGGCGGGACAGAAAGCCATCTAGAAGACGCTCTGAAGAGAAACCTTGAGTGCCTTGGGAGAAGGATTTGTTTTTTGAGGCCCATCGTTAAAAATTTTATTTTATTTTTTAAAATTCATTTTATTCAAGTATAGTTGATTTACAGTGTTGTATTAGTTTCTGCTGTACAGCAAAATGACTCAGTTATATACATTCTTTTCCATGATGGTCTATCACAGGGTAGTGACTAGAGTCCCCTGTGCTCTACAGTAGGACCTTGTTGTTTATCCATTCTCTGTATAATAGTTTGCATCTGCTAGAAGGATTTATTTTTACAGGCTGAGATCTTGATCCCTTTCTATAGAAAAAATTGGTCTGTTTCTTTTGCCAGCCCCCAGACGAGGTCCTCCTGGTTTAGGGCGGCGGTGCACCTCTAGGAATGGAACACCGACACAGGCGAGCTCCCGCGCTCAGTCTCTGTGGAGCCGTGATCTAGAACCCTGCTTTGGCGATTGTTTTCACATCCTCTGGGACCATGGCCTGCCTCTGCTCTGGCTGTTGTTTTTGTCACTTGCCCGCAAATGCTTCCAGGCTGCAGAGATGTTTAGGAAGCCCTTTGTGATGCTGTGGCTTCCACTCAACAGTTCCTGGTTGGTACTTTTCCCCCCTTTTTTTCTAAGGCGGCTCCAGTTCGGTAAAATACATAATTCCTAATGGAAAGTTTCAGAGCCTGGAATCTGGGGCCAGACCGCTAGGGTTAGAGGACATGCTCCTTCCTTTACTCCCCCTCTCCCTGGCTGTGTGATCCTGGGTAGGCTACTTAACCTCTCTAGGTCTCAGTTTTTCATCTGTAAAATGGGGACAGTATCCGTCTCAGGGTTGTTGTGAGGGCGAAAGAGTTCGTACGCAGGCAGTGCTTGACGGGTGCACAGTGCTGCAGGCTTGCTGGCTTTACGATGATTTTACAGCACCCGCTGTGATAATTTCTCTGTGGTGGGTCCAGCACTGTCACCACTTACCTTTGGGTACCCGTTAGGGGGTTTAAATGGTCACAGAACAACCAAACAGCGGCAGAAAGAGAGGCCACAGGGGAAGAAGAAGTCTGGTTGCAAAGCAGCCTCGTTTCAGGAGACTGTAGTTGAGGGAGCTTTGCCGTGTGTCTCTACAGGGCACTGGGTGCAAGTTTACTGGCTCCGGCCTCTCCGTGCATTAACATGTGTACTAAGATGGGTTGTGGGCTCTTTCTTTCTTCTCTCCCTTTTTCCCTTCTCAGATCAGCACAGAACTGATCACAGTCAAGAACAAAAGAGAACACCTGTGAGCAGGAGAGGGACAGGGCTTGGGTGGGGAGACAGTAGCCTGATGGGCACTTGGCTGGGGCTCTAGAAGAGGAAGATGGTTTCGCTTGAGTAGAGTTAAAAGTGCGTTAGAGGTGTTTGCTGTGCGTATTTTGTCGAAATGAATAACTGGTGAGGGAGGTTGTGGTAGAGGAACTGTCTGAACGTCGTGAACAGAGTCACCAGGTATTCGACCTCCTGCCACGTATCACAGTTAATAGTAGGTTTTCCTATGCGTCGCTCTTACCCCACTTCCCAGAGGTTGGTTAGCCCAGAGACTCCTCAAGTTTAGGCAATGTCCTCTAGGGCACAGAGCACAGGACTGGAATTTACTGGACGTTTGTAGGGTGGCAAGGCCTTTTCGTCCCTCATTCAGCCTCAGAAAGCTTTGAGGCTGAATCCACCTTGTTCAGGGGGTAAGTTCAGCAGATGCTTGTGAGATAGGAGGGAGGGGAGCACCACAGGGTCTCGTCACGGTGGCTGGGAAACGGCTTGGTGTCCACAGGTAGTGCCTAGAGCACGGGCTCTAGGTGCGCGGGCTTCAGTAGTTGTGGCACACGGGCTTAGTTGCTCCACAGCATGTGGGATCTTCCCGGGCCAGGGCTCGAACCTTTGTCCCCTGCACTGGCAGGCGGATTCTTAACCACTGCGCCACCAGGGAAATCCCATTAATTTTAAAAAGTAATGTGCGCTTGAACTGCGATAAAGAACTGGAAGTTTCTGCTTGCATTCATTTGGCTGGGTCAGTAGTTGAAAGCGGGCCCTGGTGTCTTGCTTCTCCTTTACGTGCTGACCTGCTGTCCTGCTGTCCTGCTGTCCTGAGGGCTTGGCTGCCAGCAGGCTCGGCTTGGGGTGCAGCAGCCTTCTTCCTGAAGTGGCCCCTTGACTCTGCAGTAACCTTTGTGAGACGCTGGTCTGCCTGAGGAGCGCATCTGAGGGTGAAATTCAAGGTCAGCTCCGTAAGATAGCCGTTGCCCAAGTGACACAGTCAGACAAAATGAATCTTCCCTCCCCACATTCTTGGTGCTAGAGGTCAGGGGACGGCTCTGATGCAAGCTTAGAGTAGAAGAGAACGCTTTTTGACTGATTGAGGGCATGGCCTTTCATTTCTAAGTGGTTTAAAGAATTTACGGCCCATTGTTTGTTCATTCCAGAGTCCTAAGGATATGGGTGATATTTTTTCTCAGACAGGAATGTGGGTTTTGGCAGTGACTCTGCATCACAATAACTTGAAAATAACCCAGTCCTTTGGAACCGAAATGAAAATGTGTGACCTCTGTGCACAGGATGTGCGTGCCCATGAAAGAAATGTGTGCATGGTGAATAAAAAGTCATTTGAAACTAGAAATAGTGGCTTTCAGGTTGGGAAAATCTCAAATACCCAGCATTAGGAGAATATGAGAGGTATGTATTTCCACCCGTTGATCAGGAAGATGGTGTACTCCGCTCAAGGGTAGTCTGTAAAGACTTTTCAGTGGGGAAACGCTGATGGGGTGATGTAAAGTGAAAAAGGCAGGAGCAAAATTTATATAGAGCAAGGTCTCAACTGTGCACAAGTGTGTAGAATAAATGATCTGGAAGGAGCTGTGTGAAAATCTGAATGGTATTAATCTATATCGGGAAATTATAGACGATGGGTTTTCTTTCCATGTTCCTGTAGTTTCTAAATGTTTCACAGTAGGTGTTTGTTATTTTTATAAACAGAAATTAAAGAATTTTCTTCTTCAGCTGCTTTTGCGACGATATTGGTCAGGAAGTGATAGGGATGACATACCACGCATGCTGTCTGCTGCAGAAGTCAGACTTGTTGCAAAAAAGCAATGCCTTTGGTAGGCGCACATTTGCACGTCCGAAATTAAGGAGGGTCCCTGGTAGCTTAAAACGGTTCCTTAATTACTCTCTTGGAATTATGGTTACAGTAAAGTAACTTTTAAAATATGACTGATATGCAAGCAGTATTGCAGTTAGGGTCACGAATCCACTCAGCATATTCAACTATGTCAGCCCTACTTTTTTCTCATCAATTTTCATCTAATTGCTTGAAAAAGATGAAAAAAATCTGTAGAAAATCTGTTATGCGTTCAACACAGGAACTGTTTTGATAAGTTTGATGGCTAAGTGAGCAAACATTGGTATGAATTTAGCTTATCTTGATGATTTAGTTTACCCCTCCCCCCCTTTTTTTTTTACATTTATCTTTTTGTGGTGATTGCTGGATTTTATTTCATTTTTGCCTCAGAATTTTGAGACAGAAGATTGTGAAATATGCCATGGCCACATGTTCAGAGGTGATCAGCAGGGCAGTCAGAGGAAGCCAATGCTGGCTGTGTGGTTTGATTCCTGCTTTATAGTAAAAGGAGGATTAATACAAGAGGAAAATGCTGATTTATCTTCACCAATGCATACGCTGGAGTTGAAGCTTGTTCTTTGTATATTTCAAGCCGTTAGAGTGGGGATCTTTTGCCCTGAAGGCATGTATTGCCTCTTCCTGTCCCCTTCCCTAACAAAACAGCCTTGGTAACAATTATAATCCTTTAGAGATTGCCAGGGTCTGAGGGAGGAGGTGGGGTGGGGGTAATGGGGAGTGAGTGCTGATGGGTGACGGGGTTCTTCTGTGTGATGAGGGTGTTCTGGACTTAGATAGTGGTGATGGCTGTGCGGCCTTGTGCAGACACTGAAAATCACTGAATTGTACATTTTAAAAGGATGAATTCTATGGTATGCGACCGATGTCTCCATTATTTTTTTTTAACATCTTTATTGGAGTATAATTGCTTTACAATGGTGTGTTAGTTTCTGCTTTATAACAAAGTGAATCAGTTATACATAGACATATGTCCCCATATCTCCTCCCTCTTGCATCTCCCTCCCTCCCACCCTCCCTATCACACCCCTCTAGGTGGTCACAGAGGACTGAGCTGATCTCCCTGTGCTATGCGGCTGCTTCCCACTAGCTATCTGTTTTACGTTTGGTAGTGTATATATGTCCATGCCTCTCTCTCGCTTTGTCACAGCTTACCCTTCCCCCTCCCCGTATCCTCAAGTCCATTCTCTAGTAGGTCTGCATCTTTATTCCCATCTTGTCTCTAGGTTCTTCTAACCACTTTTTTGTTTTTTTTTAGATTCCATATATATGTGTTGGCATACGGTGTTTGTTTTTCTCTTTCTGACTTACTTCACTCTGTATGACAGTCTCCAAGTCCATCCACCTCACTACAAATAACTCAGCTTCGTTCCTTTTTGTGGCTGAGTAATATTCCATTGTATATATGTGCCACATCTTCTTTATCCATTCATCTGTTGATGGACACTTAGGTTGCTTCCATGTCCGGGCTATTGTAAATAGAGCTGCAATACACATTTTGGTACATGACTCTTTTTGAATTATGGTTTTCTCAGGGTATATGCCCAGTAGTGGGATTGCTGGGTCGTATGGTTGTTCTATTTTTAGTTTTTTAAGGAAACTCCATACTATTCCCCATAGTGGCTGTATGAATTTACATTCCCACCAACAGTGCAAGAGGGTTCCTTTTTCTCCACACCCTCTCCAGCATTTATTGTTTGTAGATTTGTTGGTGATGGCCATTCTGATAGATGTGAGATGATATCTCATTGTAGTTTTTTTTTTTTTTTTTCTTGCGGTACGCGGGCCTCTCACTGTTGTGGCCTCTCCCGTTGCGGAGCACAGGCTCCGGATGTGCAGGCTCAGCGGCCATGGCTCACGGGCCCAGCTACTCCGCGGCATGTGAGATCTTCCTGGACTGGGGCACGAACCTGCGTCCCCTGCATCGGCAGGCGGACTCTCAGCCACTGTGCCACCAGGGAAGCCCCCTCTCATTGTAGTTTTGATTTGCATTTCTCTAATGATTAGTGATGTTGAGCATTCTTTCCTGTGTTTGTTGGCAGTCTGTATATCTTCTTTGTAGAAATGTCTATTTAAGTTCTTCTGCCCATTTTTGGATTGGGTTGTTTTTTTCATATTGAGCTGCATGAGTTGCTTGTATTTTTTGGAGATTAATCCTTTGTCCATTGCTACATTTGTGAATATTTTCTTCCATTCTGAGGGTTGTCTTTTCTGTCTTTTTTATAGTTTCCTCTGCTGTGCAAAAGCTTTTAAGTTTCATTAGGTCCCGTTTGTTTATTTTTGTTTTTATTTCCATTTCTCTAGGAGGTGGGTCAAAAAGGATCTTGCTGTGATTTATGTCATAGAGTGTTCTGCCTATGTTTTCCTCTAAGAGTTTGATGGTGTCTGGCCTTACATTTAGGTCTTTAATCCATTCTGAGTTTATTTTTGTGTGTGGTGTTAGGGAGTGGTCTAATTTCATTCTTTTACATGTAGCAGCTGTCCAGTTTTCCCAGCACCACTTATTGAAGAGGCTGTCTTTTCTCCACTGTATATTCTTGCCTCCTTTATCAAAGATAAGGTGACCATATTTGCGTGGGTTTATCTCTGGGCTTTCTATCCTGTTCCATTGATCTATATTTCTGTTTTTGTGCCAGTATCATACTGTCTTGATTACTGTAGCTTTATAGTATAGTCTGAAGTCAGGGAGCCTGATTCCTCCAGCTCCATTTTTCTTCCTCAAGATTGCTTTGGCTATTTGGGGTCTTTTGTGTTTCCATACCAATTGTGAAATTTTTTGTCCTAGTTCTGTGAAAAATGGCAGTGGTAGTTTGATAGGGATTGCACTGAATCTGTAGATTGCTTTGGGTAGTAGAGTCATTTTAACAATGTTGATTCTTCCAATCCAAGAACATGGTATATCTCTCCATCTATTTGTATCATCTTTAATTTCTTTCATCAGTGTGTTATAATTTTCTGCATACAGGTCTTTTGTCTCCTTAGGTAGGTTTATTCCTAGGTATTTTATTCTTTTTGTTGCAGTGGTAAGTGGGGGAGTGTTTTCTTTTTTAAAAAATTTTTTTATTTATTTATTTTTGACTGCATTGGGTCTTTGTTGCTACACGTGGGCTTTCTTCAGTTGCAGTGAGTGGGGGCTACTCTTCATTGCGGTGTGCGGGCTGCTCATTGCAGTGGCTTCTCTTATTGCGGAGCATGGGCTCTAGGCGTGCAGGCTTCAGTAGTTGTGGCACTCAGGCTCAGTAGTTGTGGCTCGTGGGCTCTAGACCACAGGCTCAGTAGTTGTGGCACACGGGCTTACTTGCTCCATGGCATGTGGGATCGTCCCGGACCAGGGCTTGAACCCATGTCCCCTGCATTGGCAGGCAGATTCTTAACCACTGCGCTACCAAGGAAGCCCCTGTTTTCTTAATTTCACTTTCAGATTTTTCATCATTAGTGTATAGGAATGCAAGAGATTTCTGTGCATTAATTTTGTATCCTGCTACTTTACCAAGTTCATTGATTAGCTGTAGTAGTTTTCTGGTAGCATCCTTAGGATTCTCTATGTATAGTATCATGTCGTCTGCAAACAGTGACAGCTTTACTTCTTCTTTTCGGATTTGGATTCCTTTTATTTCTTTTTCTTCTCTGATTGCTGTGGCTAAAACTTCCAAAACTATGTTGAATAATAGTGGTGAGAGTGGGCAACCTTGTCTTTTCCTGATCTTAGTGGAAGTGGTTTCAGTTTTTCACCATTGAGGTGGTGTCTCCATTTTTAAAAGAGAAGGGATTCCATATGTGAAGGAGTCCCATCCTTGTCCCACCAACCCCTTTAGTCCTCTCAGTAGTAAATTACAGAGTAGCCTAGTTCTCCCAGAGAAGCCTGGGTTAAGGCTGAATTTTCACAGGCATTTGACATGCAAGTTTAAAAAAATCCATGTGATTAAATGATCAGTCCCATCTAAAATGCTGCTATGAGAAGATAAAATCTATGGACATGGATAATACCATACCTGAAAGATCTGTTTCAGGAGGACCATTATGGGGATGTATTAGTGAAGACTGCCTCTGCTTTAAACTTTAAAATGAAACAAACATGTATTAGGTGTCAATAAATAACTGAATGAAGGAAGAGAAGGGAAGTAGGTGGGTTTTGGACTTGAAAAAATGAGGGGTTTTTTTTGGTATGTTTTAAGAAGCAGTTGCTTTATTGTGGTTTTCAAATGGGGGAAGAAAAAAGAAGAGCTCTAACAGTTTTGAATGTCTAGTTACGTGCCAGATCTTGTGATTATTGCTTTCCATATTTTATGCCATTTAAGCACCATAAGAACCATATTTTCAACCCTCTTTTAAATTTGGGAAGCTAAAAATAAAACAAAGAGGGACTTCCCTGATGGTCCAGTGGTTAAGACTTCACCTTCCAATGCAGGGGGTGCAGGTTTGTTCCCTGGTTGGGGACCTAAGAGCCACATGCCTTGCGGCCAAAAAACCAAAACATAAAACAGAAGCAACACTGTAACAAATTCAAGAAAGACTTTAAAAATGGTCCACATCAAAATAAAACAAAAAATAAAAAATAAAATAAAATAACATTCACTGCCCCCTCCCCCTTAAAAAATTACAGTTGTATGAGTGAATGCCTTCAGAAGTTCCCGAAGAACAGTGACACCCAGTGTATCACCCCCCAGAGATGCCCACATCTTGCTGAACATCTGGGCATTTTCTTGTGCATGTAAAACATTAGAATTATATTATACAGGGAATTCCCTGGCGGTTTAGTGGTTAGGACTCCGCACTTTGACTGCGGGGGGGCCCCGGGTTCGATCCCTGGTCAGGGAAATAAGATCCCGTAAGACGCACGTTGTGGCCAAAAAAAAAAGGATTATGCTATACATGCTGTCCTACGGCCTGTTGTGTGTTGTTGCTTTGTTTTACTCAGTGTAAAAAGTTAGTAGAATTTTTGGGGAGATAAAATATGGTTGTTTCTATGGCCTCGTGATAATTCCTTTTTTTGTGTGTGTAATGATTTACCTCATCAGTCAGTCTCCTATTGATAGAGATTTAGGTTGTTTGCACATTTTCACCATTTAAACAACATTGTGATGAGTATTCATGCGTGAGGGCTGTATTTTCCCCCAGCCTTTTGTCATGGGTTTCCCTCCAATATGCATAAAAATAAAGAGAATAAAACTGTGAATCCCACATCCCATCATCCAGGTTCAACAGCTATTAGTGCTCTACCATTCCTGTTTCATCTGTCCTTCCTCCACTTTTCTCCCCCTGGAGTGTTTTAAAGCACAGTCCACGAGTATTATCATTTTAACTGTAAATATTTCAATACATATCTCTAATAAATAAGGACTTAAAAAAAGTACCAAAAAAAAAAGTACCTACAGTGACATTATCACACCCAACAAAATTACTCAAAATTCCTTAATATCATCTAGTAACTACTCTAAGTTCAGTTATCCTCTGTTTCAGAATTGTCTTTTTACAGTTGATTTCTTTGGAATCATATCCAAATTATGTCCTGTGTTACACTTAAATTTTTGTTAAAATTGATGCTTCTCTCCCCACCCCCTCACCTTTTTTTTTAACATCTTTATTGGAGTATAATTGCTTTACAATGTTGTGTTAGTTTCTGTTGTACAACAAAGTGAATCAGTTATACGTATACATATATGCCCATATCTCTTCCCTCTTGCGTCTCCCTTCCTACCACCCTCCCTATCCCACCCCTCTAGGTGGTCACAAAGCACCGAGCTGATCTCCCTGTGCTATGCAGCCGCTTCCCACTTTTTGTTTTTGTTTTTGTTTTTTTTTGCGGTAAGCGGGCCTCACTGTTGTGGCCTCTCTTGCTGCGGAGCACAGGCTCCGGACGCGCAGGCTCAGCGGCCATGGCTCACGGGCCCAGCCGCTCCGTGGCATGTGGGATCTTCCCGGACCGGGGCACGACCCGTGTCCCCTGCATCGGCAGGCGGACTCTCAACCACTGCGCCACCAGGGAAGCCCGCTTCCCACTTTTTATTCATATAATTTATTTGTTGAAGGAACTGTAGTATTTGTTTTGTAGAAGCTCCCTTATTCTGGATTTGACTGATTGCATTTTATGTCATGGTGTCATGTGGCATGTTCTGCTGTGTGTGTCTGGAAAGCTGATAGCTAGACCTGATTCTGGAGGCTCGATTAGCTTCAGTGTTTCTCTTAGTAACGAACGCTTCCTGGTGCTGGCGTCTTCATCCATCTGCATCACATTCACCGGTCCATACTGGCTGGTATTCTTACTTCTGGGGATGCCAAGATTGATCAGGGGGTTCGGGTGTCCTCATGGATCCCTCTGTTATATCATCTCTCACTTGTAATGGTTTTTAGGAGCAATTGATGATTGCTGCCTAGATTATTTCATTAGATGGCAATAGGACAGTTTTCTAATTCTATCATTTTCTTTAATTCTGTTATTTATTCACTGTGATTCTTCTTTAAAGAACTTTGCCTCATCAACTAGTTGGTTACTCTGAAATACAGTCAGTATAGGAAAGGCACTTTGCCTTATTCTTTCCTTCAGTTTATCAATTTTCAGAACACGAGCTGGTGCCTACCAGCCTCCAAAGATGTCTAAAGAGGGTCTTTTTAGTATTAATATAACTGATGAATTTAAACATATTTGTTGTGTTCAGTCCATTGCATTTGAGCATCTTCTTGGTGTCCTATATCTGGCCATAGGAGTGCTTTTAAGTCATGTGAAAAGGGCACAAAGCCAATTTGAAAGGGCTGTTTTCCAGTAAAAGGAATTGGGGTGCCTTAGAGAGATGGCTGATTCCAGGTCTAGGCAGGAATTGTCCAAGATGAGCCCGGGACACCTCGTCAGACTTAAAAGCAAGGAGGCGCTTTTATCAGGTTTCACACTCTATGGAAGATACCTGTCTGTTTGTGGCTCCGCACTAGAGATGAGCTTCTGGGCAGCAGGGACTATGTTTTCTTTTGGAGTCTCATAACCCAGAGCTATCCCTGCTGGAGGCTCTGCATCCCACCGCCACTCCCCAACATGAAAGAAAACAAAACTCAGCTGAGAAGTGCTCTTGGAACTTAAGGAAGGTGCCATTTTCTCAACTGCGGTGGTTTCCCCAGCAGTCTTCCAGGAGCTCTTAGTGACATCCCGAGAGTTGATTCTGGCGACTTGGAGTCCTGGCTTCCTGCAGAGACCTGGCTGTCAGGGCTTTGGGGTTGGCCTTGGCCTGTGTCACACTCTCAGTAGCATCACTCCTCTTGCACTGGAGGCGGGAGTTTGCACCTTCTGGTGTTGGGCGGGGTTTTGATGTGTCTGTCTCCTGTAGTTCATAACATGAAGCTGCCCTGTAGGTCGTGACCCTTGGTTTATTATCTCCACGTCCCTGAAATGCTATTGCTTGAATGATATCAGTTTGGGAGCCTTTGACCTTGCACATCCCCCCAACCTCCTCTAGTGGGAGGAATGAATGTTTACACCGAGTTGTGAACACGTGGTTGTGGACTCGACAGGTTGCCTGACTCTGAGCCTCGTTCTGTCTGCGAGACTGCTACCCGGCAGTGATGCGGGCCTTCCCTCCCCACAAGACTGTGTGTAAAGCTGGAGACCAAGGAATCGTTCACTGGTTTTCTCTTACTTTCTCCCTTTTACTTTGTGGTCACCGAGGTTTAGAATCTGAAACATTTCTGTGCTTTACCTGTAAGTATTTAGCTCCAAAGCTTCCCTTTTTGTTGTTAGTCTATGATGCGGCCAAAGTACATAGGGTTTCACAGGACAGAGCTGCCCACTATTGTGTGTATGTGTGTGTGTGTTTTGTGTTGTTTTGTTTTAATTACAAAGGATTCCCTTATTTAAAAAACTGAGATATTAAAGATTCATGCAACTGAAATACTACAACAGGATTCCTTGTACAATGCCTAATTTCTCACAAATAGTTACCTTTTGCCAAAGTGTGGTACAATACCATAATTGGGCATTGGCATTAATAACACCCCAACAGTCCTACTCAGGTTTATCTAATTTTATTTGTATTCATTTATGTGTGTCCATTGCTTTGGAACCGAAAAGTTTCCTAATCTGACATTTCACATTTACGGTGATCAGGTAGGGTCATAGGGATAATATCACACGTAATATGAAGTAATTAACTTACAAGAAGAAATATGGTATCTTTCCTTTTTTTTAAAATAAATTTATTTTATTTATTTATTTTTGGCTGCGTTGGGTCTTCATTGCTGTGTGCGGGCTTTCTCTAGTTGTGGCGAGTGGGGGCTACTCTTCAGTGCGGTGCATGGGCTTCTCATTACGGTGGCTTCTCTTGTTGCAGAGCACAGGCTCTAGAGTGCAGGTTTAGTAGCTGTGGCGCATTGGCTTCGTTGCTCCGCGGTATGTGGGATCTTCCCGGACCAGGGCTCGAACCTGTGTCTCCTGCATTGGCAGGCGGATTCTCAACCACTGCGCCACCACGGAAGCCCGGTATCTTTCCTTTTAATTCTAGTGAAAGTAGTAGTACAGACCATGATAATTTGGGGGCAAATAGTGTAGTAACATTATCTCACAGATGTTTTAAAGAATTGAGAACTAATTTATTGCATATGCATTCTTGACCTGTCAAGGACACTTTACAAATGACTTAACATATACTTGAAAACGGTTTGATAACTATATCCACTGTCACTTTGTTTACATTGGTCTTTTGCTTAGAAAACCGTGGTTTCTCGAGCACTGCAGGGTAATTCAGTCCAGCTCTGGGTTAGTGGAACCTGAATTAGATTTAATATCTTTGGTTTTCCCTTTTCCTTTTTTAATTGATTAGAAGAAATTGGTGGATGAGCCTTAGAAGATTGCTTGCTTTCCTCCTTTGTTCCAGGTTGGGTTTGAGGCATGGCCAACACTGTAATAGGGGTTAATTTTTAACTCTTTATGTCTCAAATACCCCATTCCCCAAACATGCATAATCCAACTGTCCATATGTTTTAGTAGCTTTTTTTTCTGAAATAATTCTTTTTGTATTTCCCCCATATTTAAGAATATGAAAAATGATACAAATGAACTTATTGACAAAACAAAAATAGAGACATAGAAGGCAAACTTATGGTTACCAAAGGGGAAAGGGGGGGAGGGATGAATCAGGAGTTTGGGATTAATATACACACTGCTGTATATAAAATAGATAATCAACAAGGACCTGCAGTGTAGCACAGGGAACTATACTCAATATTTTGTAATACCCCATAATTGAATCTGAAAAAGAATAGATACATATATATGTATAACTGAATCACTTTGCTGTACACGTGAAACTAACACAACATGTAAATCAACTATACGTCAATAAAAAATAAAAATAGGGACTTCCCTGGTGGCGCAGTGGTTGAGAATCCGCCTGCCAATGCAGGTGACATGGGTTCGATCCCTGGTCTGGGAGGATCCCACGTGCCGCAGAGCAGCTAGGCCTGTGCGCCGCAACTGCTGAAGCCCGCGCACCTGGAGCCTGTGCTCTGCAACAGGAGAAGCCACTGCAATGAGAAGCCCGCGCAACACAGCAGAGACCCAATGCAGCCAAAAATGAATAAATAAATAAATTTATTAAAAAGTGATAAATAAAAAGGAAAAGAATATGCACCTATTTGAAAAGAGTGGAAAAGCACAAGGAAAATGGCACCAATTCCTTCATCTGAAGTATCTTCCAAACTTTTAGCTTTCCTTTCATTCCAGCCTCCCTCCGACCTAGGACCCAGACACCGCTTTTTTCTTCCCTGGCCTGTCGCAGTAGCTCTCTGACGGCTCTCCTGCTCCAGGGCAAGTAAGCTTGCTAAAACACAGGCTGCTCCGTCCACCCCTGCTTGGAGTTCTTGGCTTCTCTGCTGCTTGCAGAAGAAAGTCTGGACAGCTGACCGTGGTTTTCAAAGCCCTCTAACATTTTTCTCCCACCATGTTGCCTGTACGCCTCAGCTACACTGCAGTGTCCCCACCCCGACCCGCAGTGGTATCCTTCCCCGCCCCTCCTCTTTCCTCTGTCTGGATGGCCTCTTCCTGGCCTTGTCAAACTCCTTAACATGGTTGAAGGCTCAGCTTAAATGCTGTGGCGTCTGTAGAGCCGGTGCTGATTTCTCCCAATTGAGGTGACTTTGTTCAATGGTTGCTGCCCACGGTTCGTAGACCCCAATTTATTTTTGCCAGACCAGGCTTTGCCTGGAACTGTGGCCATCTGCATACTTGTTTCAGCTATATTATCAGTGTTTTGCAGCCGAGGGCCACATTTCATTTATCTTTGTGTCTCTGAATCCCTTGCTTGCCCAGGAGGACCCTGCATATAGTAATTGCTTATTAAATTTAATTATATTCAACTGCTTGCCTGTATTTCAGATGGCTTTTTCTTTTTCTCTGTATTTTTGTTTAATCTGCTTCGTCATTAAAAAAAAATCACTCAGACGACGTCCTCTCTTGAGGTCGTATCCTAATACAGTATAGTTTTATGAGAAGGACCAGCTGTGGGACAGATTTGTAGAAATGGTCCCTGCAAGGCAGGAGGATTCTAATGGGCCTCCAGATCCCATGGGTGGCATTTGTTTCTCACAAGGGTGAAGTAAAGTGGGAGCAGCCAGTGGGAGGGGACACCTGGGAACCAGCCAGGAATAACCCTTGTTTCCTTCCAGTCTAATAAATCTGGAAGATGAGTTTTGGTTGGATGAATTCCTTGGCATCCATCCTAACCTTTGTTAGTAATTTAAGAACTTGATTTTCTATTGTAATTCATTGCCAGAAAAGTCCGACTAGAAGGATCATGAGTGTTCCAGAAGATCACACGGAAGGAAATGTAGAAACGTGAAGTGTAGTTTTGACGCTGTGAAAGAAATACTGACGCCTTCACACCCCACCCCCTCTTGCAGGGGAAGCGCTGTGTCCGCTCTGTGCTGGAGGAGGCCCTGCAGGCGGGGAGCCCGTGGAGCCTTAGATTCCGTCTGCAGCTGTTAGAAAACGAGCAGTCCGGCATGTGGGCCTCTACCACGTTGCTCAGACGCTCGGCGTGAATAAGTGGGGCCACAGAGTATTTTTCATTTAGAGAAGGAAAACCTCTCCCAGCCAAGAGGAGGAGATTGCCCTCAAACTTAAGAAACAGTAAACCGCCATCATCTGCCTGCTGCCATGGCCGTAGCTGCCAGCAGTGAAAAGGGGGGACCCTTTACTCTGTTCACGAGATGGTGTCAACTGTCCATTTCCTGTCTGAGAGAGAGAGAAAGAAGGCAGAGACGGACGCGTGCGCTACAGGCTTCTTGGGGACTAGCCCTTGCATTGTTAGTGATATTTATATGCTTGGATACCGGTTTTTTTTTTCCTTTTGCTGTTAAAACTGAAACTAAATCAGCAACTTTGAGATATTCACGTTTATCTCCATTTTACAGAGGAGGAAATTGAGGCATACAGAGGAAGTAATTTGCCCAGAGTTACATAGCCAGTGAGTAGAACAGTCTAGGTCCAAAGTCTGCATTCTTAACCCCTGTGCAATACTGTGATATCAGTTTAAAAACAAGCTTGGCCATGGTTCCTGGAACCAACCTTTCTTTTTCTTTCTTTCCTGGAATGAACCAAGCTTTTTTTATTTTTTTTTAGTTTATTTTATATTTATCAACTATACTGTTGATTTGCAATGTTGTTTTAGTTTCTGCTGGACAGCAAAGTGATTCCGTTATACACATAAATGTTCTTTTTCATATTCTTTCCATTATGGTTTATCCCAGGATATTGAATGGAGTTCCCTGTGCTGTACAGTGGGACCTTGTTGTGAACCCATCCTGTATATAACTGTGTGCACCTGCTCACCCTGCACTCCCAGCCCATCCTCCCACCCCCAACCCCGGAACCAGCCTCTTAGAATCCTGTCTTAGAGGATATGTGATACCAACTCAGTACACTAAAAGGCTGCTACTTATCACCTCTGTCACTCCAAACTCTGCCACGTCCCAAACTAAAACTTGCAGAGAGAGTTTATGTCCGCCAGTGGGTTAGCAGCAAGTGAAGGCAGGACCCGACAGTTATAGAAGGCTTCCTGTGATATTATGCTGGGCCTTGTCTGGTCCTGGAAAGGAACTCTGGACTTCAGCTCAGCACAGTGACTGTGTCTGTAATGGTGACCCTGAGACATCAAGAAAGGCTCAGTTCCAGAACATTCTCTGTAGTAGACATGTCTACTACATTTTAGGAGATTTCCATGAACTAAATAGGAAGTCCAGACATTTGGGAACAGTCCTGTTATCTTAGAGAGACCTCTCTCCGGTAGACTAACCCGTTCTTTCAGCTGTGGGCCTGTGACTTGCTTAGTGCTGGGGCGTCTTTGCCAAAGCTGCTATGCTTATTAAAGAAATGTTTCTTGCATTTGTCCTTCCACCTGTCTAGAATGCAGCTTGTTCCTTACCTGACCTCAAAGGCACTTTGAGTTTTCTGAGGGTCATTAACAAAATCTGATTAGACTGGCCCAGTGTGAGGGCCGGGAGGCTCTTAAGTCTGTGTGCCTTGGTCACGAATGCCGCCAGGGGTCCACAAGGGAGGGAGCCTGGGGCTTCCTGACCCTGCTGGGCAGAGACAGCTCCTGAACCCTTCCGGCTGGACTTCATGAGCCCACTCTCCTGTCCCCATTCGTCCATGAACCTAAGAGCCTGTTGCACATTGTAAAGTTTCTCTGGGCAAGTGTGCGGACCCTTCTGTTCTGTACTGGCTCTTTCCCCCTCTTGGCTTTCAGTGAACATTTCATAGTAAGAAAAGGAAGGCCTTAATCTTCCTCTCTTTTTTGTTTCACTGATGTAAAAGCGTGCAACTCTCAGAAGTTCATTAGTCCATCGAAACTTTTCCAGTCTACCAATCCCATCTAAGGAAGACTTAGGTAGTCACATACAGAAAGACATTGTAGTGTCTTAGCCGAGATAGACCATTGAACCCTTGGTGTTATGTAGGCTCTGTAGGTATTTCTTTTCTTTCTTAAACCTCTTTACAATCTGGATTTCTCTTTGGGTTCCTTGGCTTAATCATAGCACGATGAGAGGATAATTGGGTTACAGATTTATTTGCCCATTTCACAAATTTGTTTTGAGAACAGCAGATGTGCCGCTTGTTGAGGAGAGAAAATTATACTCTGGCTTCTGAACAAGCGATTATAGCAGTGTCGATGTGGTTGCATCCGCAGACCTTGTGTTTGACGGGACAGCTGACCAGTTAGGAGAGGTGCCCACAGACAGCCCCAAGCTTCCCTTCTGTGGGAGGAGGCTGCAAAAGCCCCCTGCCGTGGTGGCCTGGGAGCTGGGTCTCAACAGATGGGCGGGATTTGGGCAGGTGCGGCTGGAGCAGGCTGGGGAGATTCCGCCTGGATGGGGCTGGTCTGTGAGGCCATGGGTGCTGCCTGCGCAGTCACGTGGAGCTCCGAGAGGCCTCGCTGGGCTCACCCGGAGAGCGGGGCACTCACACGGGGCCTGGCCCACGGCCGCACTCGAGTATTTGTTGGTTAGCGTGAAGGAGGCGGGCGGTGATGGCAGAAGCTGACGCTCACTGGCCAGTGCTCTGTGCCAGGCTTGTGCTGAGCTCTTGTAGGCAAGTCATTTCCCTCCACCACATGGCCACCTTGTTAGTCACTGTTGTAATTCCCCTTCAGTGGGTGAAGGAACGTGGCACAGCCGGCCTCGGAAACCCGACTGCTGCGCTCAGAACCCACACTCTTCACCGGAACAGTGCTTCCTAGAAGGACAGGCTGGGGCTAGATCCGAGGGCGAGAAAGCCACACCCAGGCGCTTAAGCTGGGTTTCCAGCAGCAGCCTGTGAGGAAGCAGTGAAGGGTTTAGAGCAGGCTTCTAGGGTGTTCTGAGCTGCACCTTGGAAAGTTAAAATGTTAGGGTGGTGTCTGAGCTGACCTGGGAACGACTCGGAGGTGACTAGGAAATAGCTTAGTGAGATGAGCAGTAATGAGGTTGGGAGTGGATTGATTACTGGCGTGCTGGGGGAAGTTGGGTAATAATTTGAGCCCTTGGCCTTGGAATGTAGATATTATCACCAAACTTCATAGTGGCATCTGAGAGTGATTTAAACTTGAGCTTGTGCTTTGCACACAACAGGTCCTTAAGATAATAAATTGATTTCATTTTCTCTACAGTGCCTACTGGTTTGGAACTTTGACTCTCCCTGAGCTAAGGATGTCCTGTGTGCAGACATCTGAGGCATTATGCCTGTGAATGATATCTTTTTAGTTCTCTCCCATAGCTCCCCTTGAAATCAGAGCCTTTCAGAAAAAGAGAGGGGCCCGGGTCATTTCCATTTAATGTTTATATTTGATAGACTAGTACTTGTAACACAGAGTGTAGTGCAGTAAAGAACACGTTACAACACACTGTAACTGTTGCTCATAAAGTACTTCCAGGATTTACGAGAATGAGAGTTCAGGTTATACCCCTAGCTAGCATGTGATCTGATAATAGGGCCCAAGAAATGCATGGCCCTCTGAGGTTGGGCCAAAGACTCCCCTCATTTCCTCCCCATTTCTCTTCTTGTCCCCCTCCCTCCCCCGCCTTCACTGTGGGAGAACCTTGAAACAGTTGCTTCCCAGGCACCTGAGCCATTGATGGGCCGGTTTCATCAGAATTGTTTGGTAGCTCGGATTAAACCAGTGAAATCTGAGAAGGGTGCTGGAGATCCATTAATAGGACGCGCAGCTGTCAATCTCAGAGAAGCCAAGGTCAGAGCTGGTGCTAATAACTCTTCCCGCAAGCTTCCCTTCCCAGAAACACCCCTGCAGGCCATCTTCTCTTGTGCTTTCTGGGAGTTTTCTCCTCAGATAAGAAAGGGACGGGGTGGGAGAGTTTGGGGTTAGCAGATGCAAACTATTACGTAGAGAACGGATGAACAACAAGATCCTACTGTATAGCACAGGAAACTATAACTATATTCAATATCCTGTAATAAACCGTAATGGAAAACAATATGAAAAATAATATATATGTATAACTGAGTCACTTTGCTGTACAGCGGAAACTAACACAACATTGTAAATCAACTATACTTCAACTAAAAAAAAAAAGAAAAGAAAAGAAAGAAACGGACCCCAGGGCTCTTGTTTAGTGCCTTCCGTGCGGGTGACTTGCGACAGGCTTTCCCAAAAGGGAAAGCAAGGACTTAGAACAAGTTTTAGAATCTCCCCCCTTCTCTCTGTGTATCAGGACTCTAAGTACTGCTGTAAACATCCAGACTGGGCAGGCCTCCTGACCACGACCCACGAGCTGTGTTGGGCGTCACTCAGCGGGGGGCCGGCCGCGGGGAGGGGATGGCCCTGCAGGAGACGGGGCCCTAGGCCAGCCCGGCCCAGCCAGGACAGGGGGGACGTGGAAGGTCAAGGGGAGCTCGGGGGTGGGGGGCAGGCGGCTTGAGGGCAGGACGTCAGTTGGCTGTGGACGTGGAGAAGCTTATTTCAAAGATCATTTAGAGAGGTTTTTTAAATTTAATTTTAAAAAGTGCGCCTCTTTCTGCAGGCGCACACCTGCGCCTGTGGCTGTGCCGGTGCCCCTGGAGTCTGCGACAAGGTGGCCCAGGTAGCAGCTAAACACAGAATGCTTTCGACACCTGTAGACGACTGGAGAAGGCGGTCACACCAGTTGCTAGCATTTGCTGAGAGCCGCGTGGTTTGGGGCATCGGGAGCAGAACAGGGCATCGCCCCGGCCTTGAGGGCCGCCTGCCTCAGGAGGCCATCTGTCCTTTTCGTCTGAGCCCATCCCCGTTTATGCCTGTTGTCCTGGTATCACTGTTAACAGCACCCCATTGACACCCAGAGTGCCCCAGTGTGGAGAAATTACTTGCTTGCCTTACTTGCAAGTCTGGTGGCGAGAGGCTAATTTGTAAACATTTATCTCATTACTGCTCATCTCACAATGAGCCTGACGTGCAAAGGGGCCTAGTCTGGCCGGTCGGTAGACCCCCTCCCCTGCCTGCCCCCACCCCTGGCACCCCCCTCGTCTACCTACTTTCTGCTTCTCTCCCACAGTCCCGAACCCTCCCTGCCTCATAGCTGCCCACACAGGGCCCAGAACTTGCTCAGCGTCCAGGAGGATGGGCACGCATCCCCACTGGAGCCCCTTTGGAGCAGACTGTGGGGTGCGGCCTCCCCTCTCTTTTCTTCTTCTGGAATTGTCTTTGGGGAGAATTTTCATTTACCGATGGCCACTTGAGTGCCCCCTAGTCCCCCAGTTCTCTAGGGTATTTTGGAAAGAGCCTTCTGTGCTTCGATGCTGTCATTTTGATGGGCTGCCAGGAGGAGAGGTGGATACACATGCGTGCTTGGGGTCCTGCCTTCAGCTCGGCACGCTGCTGGGCCCCGCTTCCTACTTGCCTCCACCCCTGGGAAGGAGACACGGTGCCATAGGAGGGGCTGGGCTGTGGAGCCCCCCCAGACCTGGGCGTCAGGACAGGCGGTAAGGCTGCCCTGAGATGGGGAAGCCGAGCACAGGATGGCGTCCGAGGCCCCTTCTGCCCGCATCCTTCAATAATTGCTCCGCAGTGATTTTGAGTTAGGGAGACGCCCTGATTGTAGAAGCCAAACCTCTTTAGGATCACGATAGGCGATGGTCTCTGGTGGTGGGCTAGAGATGAACTGACAACGTCTTAGAACAGAATGGGAATCCTAAACGAGCCTTTGTGGAAGAATGGATACATGCTGGCTTCTCTCTTCCTTTTGTTTTTCATCATTGCCTTTGAGGAGATAGTGAATTCCTCATTTGAAATAATTCCATTGTGAACTTTTCATTTTCATCCCTCGCCCTTTTTGATTTGTTTACTTTCCCCCAGGTGTGGTCCTGCCTACTTTGGAAATTTGGAATCACAATTAGATATGAGTAGGAGGTGGTACTGAAGAAGCTGGCTTCCCCAGAGCTGAGAACTCACCCCCAGTTCCCAGGGCCTTTTGTTTTCTAAGAGGCTGGAAGTTAGAAGAAATTAGAGCAGCAAGTTTTTTTTTGATTTCTCTGTCCTGCCTTAAAGGTTTCTACACTAAAACAAGTTAGCTTATTTTTCATAAATGAATTCATTAAGTGTGCAGGCGTGTATATTTTTTTACTTTTCGGCAAGGCCGCCGTGCCTTGTGTTTGAAAACATGAATGAACTTGCCGAACGGAAGAGGAGGGGCTTGACCCACAGGGGCGGCTTCTGCTGGTTCTTCCCGCCTGCTCTCTCTACGCTGTTACTTGCCCTCTGATAACATCACCTGGCTCTTACCTGCCTCTTTTTTCCAAGGTGATGTAGGCATTCCCAGCAAATCATCAGACAGTCGTTTTACAGCAGAGGAAGGAACTGACACCCGGGAGGGACTAGTAACTCCCTTTCCAGATTCTGAAAACGCAAAATGAAACAAAGGCAGGAAGGATTCCCTGTACCCAGCCGAGTCACTGAGAGCCAACACTTAAAAACAAAACCCAAACAGCAGTGAAACCCCAGGGGACAAAGCCCAGCTTAAGCGAAGCTTGCCTGTTGTGTTTCTGCACTCTTGTTTGATCCCTTAGTAAATAATTGAAGAATTTGGGACAGTTCCAAAACGGAAACGTTTCCCAGTCATATCCATCTGAGAGTGTTTGGAGGAGCTGTTCAGTATTCCACCCAGTTGAGTTTTTGTGGAGGGAAAAAAAGGACTCAGTGTTGTAGCAACTCTGTCATGTTCTAGCCCGACTCTGGCTTTGGAGGTTTTGTTCTTTGCTGGGTGACTAGATAAATTAGTGAAAGGCAGAATATAGGAGGAGGAGGAGGGGTGTAGTGGGGAGAACCAAATGTACTGACTGCCTGGTTCAGTGTCGTGTGCTAAGTATCAGTACGTTCTCTGAGTCAGCTCCTCCAGTCCTGGGAAGGGTGCACATCTCCCGCAAATGTTCAACAACGCAGGAGTGCAGGTGTTTACAGTCAGGCCAGGTCCCTGGGCTGTGTCCGGTCCTGGACTTTGCTCTAAGGAGACAGAGGAGGCCACCAGCTTGTCAGGCTCTTGCACTAGAGTCCGTAGAAAAGCAATCTATTTTATGGGGCTTCCCTGGTGGCGCAGTGGTTAAGACTCCGCCTGCCAAAGCAGGGGACACGGATTCGAGCCCTGGTCCGGGAAGATTCCACATGCTGCGGAGCAGCTAAGCCCATGAGCCACAACTACTGAAGCCCGCGTGCCTAGAGCCCGTGCTCTACAACAAGAGAAGCCACTGCAACAAGAAGCGCACGCACCGCAACGAAGAGTAGCCCCTACTTGCCGCAACTAGAGAAAGCCTGCGTGCAGCAGCGAAGACCCAACGCAGCCAAATAAATAAATAAATTTATTTAAAAAATATCTATTTTATATTGCAACCCATAGGAACACCTTAGGATTCAGAGGACAGACGCTCCAGCCTGAGAGAAACCCCAGGACACAAGAACACCTTGTCTCACGTGAAGCCCTAACAGAAATGAAACCTTCCCTCATGAAAACCACTTCCCCTCTGCTTTTAGCATACCTGTGCCAGCAGACAGGTAGCGACCCCGACCCTCGTGGGTAGATGTGCCAGTCATGGGAAGAAACGGGTGATTTTCCACAAGAGAGGACAGTGAACATATTAATTATAGCTTTAGAAAACCCTTTAGATACCAGCATTATCCTTTATTTAGAAAGCCTGGACTTGCCCTTGTGTCATCTGCAAGTGCTTGTCTTATTGTCTCTGAGTTTTCCTTTGACGCTGGTGGTACGAGACCAGTGCCCCTCAGGATTCCCTTTTAAGTCACTGCAGTATTTAGGGTGGGGGAGGAGGGCCTTAGGATGGGGTGTGTAGCCAGGGATTCTTCTTCCCAGAGCCTTAGTCACGAGTCTCACTCCTAACTCGGGAGAGATGGATCTCAAGGATCAAAGACATAGCCGCCTGTAAAGTTTTCCTTTTTTTTTTTAAGTTGATTTACAATGTTGTGTTAATTTCTGCTGTACAGCAAAGTGATTCAGTTATACATATATATATTTATATATATATACATTCTTTTTCATATTCTTTTCCATTATGGTTTATCACAGGATATTTATCATAGTTCCCTGTGCTGTAGGACCTTGTTGTTTATCCATTTAAAAAACATAAATTAATTCATTTATTTATTTTTGGCTGCATTGAGTCTTCGTTGCTGCGCGGGGCTTTCTCTAGTTGCGGCGAGCAGGGGCTACTCTTTGTTGCTGTGCGCAGGCTTCTCATTGCGGTGGCTTCTCTTGTTGTGGAGCACGGGCTATAGGCATGCGGGCTCAGTAGTTGTGGCTCGTGGGCTCCAGAGCGCAGGCTCAGTAGTTGTGGCACACGGGCTTAGCTGCTCCGCGGCATGTGGGGTCTTCCCGGACCAGGGTTCGAACCCGTGTCCTCTGCATTGGCAGGCGGATTCTTAACCACTGTGCCACCAGGGAAGTCCCTGCTGTTGGTTTCTAATCGGATACTTTTGATTTGTTGAAAGACGTTTCCTCCAGTTCTTTAGTTGCTAATAGGTCATAATCATAATCAAAAGCAGAAATGAGAGTTCACGCTTCTCTTTATTCTTCTTCATTTCCGCGAGGTGTTTTTACTCTGGTGCTGGGCCTTGTGGCCTCATTTTTCTTCCTGGGATTCTCCCTCTTCTCGGCGCCCTTTCCTACCTACGCCTTTATTGTTCATAATTTCCCTTCTCCCATTCCCCAGAACAATCCAGGCCATCCTCATCCATTTATTTTACACATATTTTGGGTGTTTATGATGAGGAAGTCTTTTAAATTTTGTGATGGACAGTGAGAGCATTCCAGTTGTGTTAAGATTTCTGGGGGTTGGTTGCAAGTGGCCATCAGCATACCCTAGCTCCTGACACCTGCCCAGTAAAAAGAACTGTCAAAACTGGTTTAAGACACCGACTGCGGTTAATTCCCCGGGTTTCTGTCTGCCACGTCACACTCGGGCAGGCCTTGGATCGTCAGGCTTTGGATACCGCATTTTAGTACCTCTCCCAGCATCCTCTATCTCCTCCTCTGCTGTCCTTTGTGGTGTGACCTGAAACGCCTATCAATGATAGACACATTCCCTTAACTTCTGAATCTCCTCCTTCAGTCTATAAAATAGGCTCACGTGTCTACCATTTGAAGAAGAAACAACCACCACCTTTACTTGACCAGCAGAGTCTTCAGGCTGCCATACTGAGTTTTGCCGGCGCTTGGACTTTCCCACATTCGGTCTCGACCCGACATCCCCGTCACTCTTCGTTCCACATGTCTGATCCCTCCTCCCATGAACTTGCGGATGGACTAAGGAATTGCCAAAGCCAGAGTTCTTTGCACCCTGATCTTATGTGACTTCTTACCTGATCAGGCCCCACTGGTGACGCTGTCTTCTTCACTGGCTTTTGATGCCACCTGAGTGAGTTCTTCTTCCAGCAGCTCTTCTTCATCTACTTCGTGGATACTGCCTCCTCCAGCCCTTGCAGACGTGGGTGTTCATCAGGATGCCAGCCTCAGTCTTCCCTCTGCGTGCTGCGCGTTCTCACTGGCGACTCTCATTCCTGTACGTGTTCCCAGACCCATATCTGCACCCTACACTTCCCTCCTGGGCTTCAGGTGGCAGACACGTGCCTGCAGGATATTTCTGTGTTGATGTCCCATCAGGCCCGGAGCTCAATGTGTCAGAAACAGTTCAGCTCCTTCTGCTGTCACACAGACCTGCCCCCAGTCCCCCTGCCTCATCTCGGGGTATGACACAACCGTCGGCTTTGTTGCGCAGCCTAGAAACCTGCAGTCTCTGTCCTTGTTGCACCCAAAGTCCTCCCTGCCTCCAATTCGTGCTCCCCATCTTTGCAAAAATGAGCTTTCAAAACTGCAAATATATCATTTCACACTCCCCTATCCTTATCCCTGTCCTCCTTCCATCCCATCCCCTTTTTTCTTCCAAACTTTCAGTGGTTCCCCAGCACCTCAGGGTGAAATTTCTAAGTTCTTAGGATGCTCTGAACTTTGTTTCCTTCCAGACTCTATAAAGTTTTTGGATTTCTCTCTTATTAGTGGGATTGGATAAGTTTCCTTAACTTTGCATGTGATCCTTGCCCAGTTTTGTAGAGTTTTGCGAGCTTTTAGAATGAATTGGGAATCTTCTACCTCTCAGTGCTAGAATGTTTGTGGGTGGAGATGTCACTTGTAACAGGGTTGAAAGGAAAAATGGTTTCTTCTGGTTTGACCGTGGTGGGCACAGCCATGGCACCAATAGAGACGATGCTATTTTGGACCCGGCGTTGTAGTGAGGAAACAATTGCAGGGGGGAGATTAAACACTGCAGATGGCGTAAACCATTTTACAGCTCACATACCGCACATACTCTTAAAATTAAAAAAAAAAATTGTGTTAAAATATACATAACATAAAACTTAACCATTTTAACTGCTTTTAGTTGTACAGCTTAGCGGCTGTAAGTATATTCACGGTGTTGTTCAACCATCACCACTGTCCATCTCCAGAACTTTTTCATCATCCCAAACTGCACCATTAAACAATAACTTCCCATTTCCCCCTCCCACCAGCCGCCGGTAGCCACTACTTTCTTTCTGTTTTTCTTTAATTGAAGTATCGCTGATTTACAATATTAGTTTTAGGTGTACAGCATACACTGTTCTACTTTCTGTCTCTAAGAATCTGCCGTTTCTTGGCACATCCTGTATCTGGAGTCACACAGTATGTGTCCTTTTGTGTCTGCTTTATTTCACTTGCCTTAACGTTTGCAAATACTCTCGAACTTGATTTTTACCTGGGAACGAAGGGGAGGACAGGGCCACGTTTACTATGTGTGGTTCACTGTGGCATGTCGTTGAAATTGATTGCTTCAGTAATTTTCCCAGTCACCGGCAGAAGGGGGTATTAGGTATCCCATTTTACAGATGCATATATGGACTTGGAGACGTTAACATTCTTGAGGGCCCATGGCTAGTAACCGTGGTGGTGCCATGTTTTGAACCCAGTCTTGTCTGACTCCAAAGCCTACTTATTGTATTCTCTGTCTGCTGCTTGGAGCTCCACCCCCGCGCCCACCCCGCGCCCACCCCGCCCCCACCCCATACTGGGTTTCTGATGGTGGAGCATTCTGCTGGGCTTGTCCTGAACTGTGTGGCTTGCGCATCTTACCGGGTGTGGTTCACACCTTGCCTGTCCCCATCACAGTGGCCTGAAAGCTTTCCCCTTGAGTTCAGACAGGATAGCCATCGGCTACTGTGGGTAGTAGTTTTGCTGATTGGTGCAGTTCAGTGAATGGATTTTTCCGTAAAATGTTCTTCAGATACCTAGCCTTGTGGAAGCTTTGATTCACAGATCATTCTTACGAAGCATCCTGAGCAGACTGTGATGGAATCTGGCTAGCTCTGAAATGGAGTCTGAGGGACTTGGGAGTATGTCATGTTAACTGTCACTTTTCCCCTGATTGCAGTAAGATGCGTCCTAAAAAGTGGGACCCGGAGGGTTTCTTTCTGTTCTATTGTTGCCTCATTTCCCATCAGGGTGAGGTAAAATTCCTCACAGTTGAGGCCACCTTCACTTTTTAGACGAGTGGGCTTCGTAGTGGGCACAGGGTGGGCCCTGGCACTGCAGTATTTTCCAAGTGAGAAATAAAGCAAATTGATGGGATTCATTCATTTACTCAACAACTAAGGTTCTGGACTGTAGCAATGAGTAACTAGATACAAGTTCCTTTCTTCATGGAGCTTACTTCGCACTTGAGGGAAAGAGCCCACAAGCAAGTCAGCTGAGTGAGTTTTCATAGACTACGGGGAAGTGAGAAGTGCTTTGGAGAAAAGTGAAGCCGAGTGGGCCGAGGGCGTGCACGCACACCCATGGTATTCAGTAGGGTGGTCGGAGCGGGCCTGGCTGAGAACGTGGCACTGAGACAGAGACTGGGCGGGATGTTGGGACGGGCTGGGTGGCAGCCTTGGGGAAGGGCATTCCAGGCAGAGAGAGTGTCTGGCATGGGGAGGAAGCAGCTGGGAGGCCAGTGAGGGGAGGGGGTGGCCATCGGGGAGACCAGTTCTTACACAACATGGAGCCGTTGGCGGGTTTTCATGCTATGACTTAACTTTTAGACGGACATTCTGGTCGCGTGGTGAGAATAGATGGAAGGGAGCCCGGGGTGGAAGGAAGGATCCAAACAGGGTAGAGTGACGGTGCTTTGCTGTTGGCCATTGTGTTTGGGGTTGTTCACTGGAGCGCGAAGCTCGTACCATTCACATTATTCCCTGTCTTACCCAGGCACCCCCAACCACTTCCTCCAAATTTGCTGGCATCATGGTCGATGCTGGTGATTCAGAAATGATGGAGATACAGAACCTGTCTTTAGGGAGCGCTCAAGCTAGGCTTTAGGCACTAGTGAAACAGATGGTTTAACAAACCAGAGGTCGCAACCGCTACAAGAGCAGTGTGCGGTGGGTGTGCGGGACGTACCGCCTTCCGTCCCGGGCTACTGGGTATAGGCGGGAGGGCGCTGGAGCAAGTGATGCTTGAAGTGAGCCTTGAGAGGCACGAGAGTGACACAGAGAGAAAGCACAGTGCTTCAGGCAGGGACCCGTGTCAGTGAGAGCTGGCACATTCGGGAAAGCTGTGGTTGATGACTGGCCCACAGAGCGAATTGAGGTGTGTGGACTGTGGGCTCTTCAGAGCGTTCTCTGCGGCACCGATCGGCCTCTTGGCCCACGCAGGCTGCACTGCTTCCCATCACAACTCAGCTCCCGACCCAGCTGTTGGCCTTGCTTCCTTCTGCCGCAGGCACCACTTCAGGATCATTTCCGGATTGATAGATAACAAATACCTGCCTTTGGCAGGTGTAATGAATTCTTCTTCCACAGTCCAGTCACCAGAAAGATCAGAGTAGAGTGCTTTTAAAACAAGTAACTGATTTTTCTTTTACAGCTCTATCGAGGTATAATTTACCTGTTAATCATGCAGTTCAGTTATTTTTTAGTAAATTTACGGAGTTGCACAGCCATCACCGCAATCCGCTGTTAGAGCGTTTGCCCATCACTCGGAAAGATCCCTTGCCTCCGCCTGCAGGCATTCCCCACCCCCACCTGCAGTCGTAGGTGACCATTTCTCTGCTTCCTGTCTCTGTCGATTTGCCTTTCCTGAGCATTTCGTGTAAATGGGATCATACAGTAGGTAGTCTCTTATGTCTGATTTCTTTATCCTGTATTCCAGGTTCATGGATATTATAGTGTGCATCAGTACTAGTTTGTTCCCCTTTACCGTGAATGGTGTTTGATCGTGTGGAGGTACCACATTTTGTTTCTCTAGTCATCAGTTGATGGGTATTTGGGTTATTAGCACTTCTTGGCTCTTAAGAGTGATGCCCACTTTTTTGCCAGAAGGGCATCCAGTGGGCCGAGGGTTCTCTGGGGAAGGTGCACACGAGAGCGATTTCGGTTTGGGGAGTGTCCTTACACACTTAACTGTCCTTGCCTCGCCCTTTTGGAAGACTGGTGGCGTAATGAATGTTACTGGAGCCACGTGGTAGCTGAGTGGCCTTGCCCAGTTGCCTGTTTCCTTAGCTGGGAGGTGGGGATGCTTATAGGTGCGGTGCTTGGTACAGGGTGTCGTGAGGATTCAGTGAGATAATAGGGAGAATATGTGCAAGGTAACGGTTCATTTTCCCCATGAGCCCCCCAGCCGCCAACACCCACCCGTGTGCTGCCCCTGGGGAAGTGCTTGGGGATGAGAGGGGCTGTGTTAGGACCGCCCCGCTTCGAGTGGTCTGTGGTCTTTGGAGAGAGGTGTGGAGTGCCTGTGAAGTAGAGGGCCGGGGAGGAGCCCAGAGGCTGGAAGAGCTCCCGGGAGGGGCGCGGGGTGGGGGGCTCTTAGGAGACCCCGTAGGCCTGGCTGACTGGCTGGCTGGAGGAGAGGAGTGGGGAGGTCAGCTTAGAAGCATATTGGGAGAATTTTAAAAGCCCACGTGGAAGACTTGGGTCCTTGTTTAATCCCTTGGGCAGCCATGAATGCTTTGGTGCCTGATCTCACGTTTATGAGATGCGTCTGGAGGAGGGAGGTTGCAGATTTAGGGGCCTTTGGCCGGATTCCACCCACGAAATGTGTTTTTGGGCTCCCCAGTCCTTTAAATTCATTCAGAAAGTTGCCCGTGTTTAAAATCTGGCCATCTGGCCACGCTGGCTTCAGTTCCCACCTGGTGTCAAGTGAGCAGGGCTTCCCGAGGAGTCCGGGTTTCCGTGGTTAGGTGCCGCCTCATCTCTCCCTGCTTGAGTTGCAGCCGTGGGTCTAGAGCTGCGCTGGATGGCACGGTGGCCTTGAGCCCCGTGCGGCTGTTGAAAGTTACATTAAGGAGCTCGATGGTTTAAGCAAAATTTAAGATTCTTTTTCCCATTCACACGAGCCACATTTCACTTGCTCAGTAGCCATATGTGGTTAGTGGCTGCTGATTTGTACAGCACCAATCTGGGACATTCCTGTCACTGCTGAACATTGTATGGGGCTGGTCCAGATCTTTGAACAAAGGTTACTGATTCTGCCTCGCACTGTGTTCAACCCCGGCCTCCTGGGCTCGCTGGGCCTGTTGCTGCTCGTGTGTGAAATGAAGTGGTTTGATGACGGATGATCCTTTCTAATGGTAAGACCCTGGTGTATGGGCAACAACAGGTAACAAGCCTATCACTTCGTGAGCCCCATTAATCTCACATTAAGTACTTATATTTTAACAGACTTTTGTGGCTCAAAAAGTGTCTCTGGCGGCCATTCCAGAAGAGGGATTTAAAAAGTCAGCGGCCCAGAGGCATCTGGCTGGCACGAGTGTCCCAGGAGTCGCTGGGTGAAGCTGTGAAGGACAGCATGCTTGTGTGAACAGTTCTGCTGTCTTGCATGAACGCACAGGGTCACCGACTTTGTCACACTCTTCTTGGGTATCTGTGTTGTGCTTTTATTCTTGGGATTGAAAGTGAGTGCACTGTAAGAGTACTAATTGATTTCCCCCTTACTTAATAAGGTTGCAGTGTAGAGTCTTAAAATGACAACAAAATGTATAGAGTCAGCAGCCTGTGGCCCCATAGGGCACCTAGTGCATTATGGTAAAAATAATGCTAGTCAGGTGTACAGCGTGTGTTCTTTTTCAGAACCTGTCCTGAGGAGATAAGTGCACGTGTGCGGACGTGTGTACCCATCACAGTGTTGATTAAGATAATGACTGTGGGTAGGGGCTTGGCGGCTTGGTTTAGGGATTGTGGTGCCTGCACCCAGTGGGGTATCATCCAGCCACTGGAAATGGGGTGGAGATCTGTATGTATAGATCTGGGGCGATTTCCATGGCATACGAACCGTTTCTGTAGAACTCACAGCACAGACATGTGCACACGTGTACATGCTAGATGTCTTGAGGGACAGTCATCAGCATGTTGACAGTTGGGTGATGAGATTTCAGGCTCCCTCACTTTCATCTTTGGGGTTGTGCCCCCTCGGACTGTTCCTCTCTTTGCTCAGTAGGCTGTGCTGTTTTGTTTTTTATTTTTTGAAAGTGCTGCTGTCATAAAGAAGGGAACAAACACTTACTGAGTGCCTACTGTATGCCAGCCATTTTGTTAAAACTCTTAACCCTCCTGTGTACTCTTTGAGGGAAAGGTGTTTTATTCTGACTTTACTGATGAAGCTCGTGAATCCTGGAGACGGAGCAGCTCATTTGGGCAGTAGACGTGGCAGAGCTGGGATTCAAGCCTGGATCTGTACTCACAGCACCCTTGGACTTTTCCTGTTTTGGGCATTATCAGAGCATCAGAGACGTTTGGAACTGAGACCGACTTTATCTGGTAGTGGCAGAGAAGAAATGTGACCTGCCCAAGGTCTTCAGCTAGCTAGAGAGAGGTGAGGAGGGCTAAAAGGTGGGGTTTTGTGATACTGTGATTTTGCTGTGCTGAGAATAGCCTTGATCAAGTCAGGAGGCCCCCCCACCCCTACCCCGCTCCAGTTCCATCACTACCCAAACTTTATGACCTTGGTTAAGTCTCTCTACCTCTTTTTTGAATTTTCCTCGCTTGCAAAATAAGGGCAGTATGTTCTACATCTCAGGTTATTGTGAGATTATTCAGATTCATCCAGAAGTGCCTTAAAAACAATAAAATATGATATGAATGCAAAATATTATTTTTATTCCAGCCAGTCTGGTCTTCCGAGGCTCAAGAAGTGACCTGTTCATCCAGCCTAGCTTATCCCTTATGGACATTTTTTGGGGAAAAGGATTTCGAATTTCTTTCTTTTTTATTTTTTTATTTTTTATTTTTTTGCGGTACGCAGGCCTCTCACTGTTGTGGCCTCTCCCATTGCGGAGCACAGGCTCCGGACGCGTAGGCTCAGCGGCCGTGGCTCACGGGCCCAGCTGCTCCGCGGCATGTGGGATCTTCCCGGACCAGGGCACGAACCCGTGTCCCCTGCATTGGCAGGTGGACTTTCAACCACTGCCCCACCAGGGAAGCCCTAGAATTTCTTTCTTTGATCATTGAGCAGATGTTATACCGTGGAGAGAGAACTGTGGTTGGTTCCATTTTGGTGCTTTGACTTGTAGTTTAGAAAGTAAGTAAGGCAGAGACGAGGTCCAAGCCACTTGTCACAGACTTTTATATATAGGTCAGGTGGTCCAGGGTCACTCCCACTTTTCTAGTTTTTAAAACCTTTTAAAAAAAATGTGAGCTGTATTTAGAAAGTGCATAAAATGCAAATGCACAGTTTAATGAGATGTAAAGCCAGCAGCTCTTTAATTGCCACTCGGGACAAGAGCTGGAACATTGCCAGCACTCCCCGAAGTTACCACTCTCCTGACTTGTATGGTATCACTCTCTTGCTTTTCTTTTTTGGTTTTATCATCTAAATATGCACCTTAAAATTATAGTTTATGTTTGCTTGTTGTTGGACTTATACAAAAGTGTATATACAAGCCTTTTCACTCATTATTATAGATTTATCTCTGCTGTTGAGCATAGCTTTGATTCATTTACTTTGATTGATTATTGTATTCCCTGGCATGAAAACTGCAACTTTCACATTCTACAGTAGATGGACACATGGATTTCTAGTTTTTGGCTATCACGAATGGGGCTGCTCTGAGCATTTTTGTGCATTTCTCCTGTTGTACAGGTGCATGCATTTCTGTTGGGCATATTCCTAGCAGTGGAATAGCTGTATCTCCAGATTTGGGAGATATACCAAGATGTTTTCTGAAGTGTTGGTTGTACCAGTTTACATTCTACCAGCCCAAGTTTCCATGGAAACACGTTCTTGTCAACACTTGGTCTTGTCGTTCTTTAATTTTAGCCATTCAGGGAGTATGCAGTAGTGTGTCATTGTATTTTAGTTTATGTTTCTCTGATGAGTAATGGAGGTTGAACAACTTTTCATGTACTTAGGAACATTGATATCTTTTGTGAAGGGCCTGTTCAAATATTTTGCCCATTTTTCTACTAGGTTGCTTGTTGATTGGGCTTGTAGGTGATCTGTATATTTTCTAGAATCAACCTGTTGTTGCTTATTTGTTTTATAAATATCTCTTTCCAATGTGACTTGCCTTTTAACTTCCTTAGGGTGTTTTGGTATACCACAGTTCTTAATTTTAATTTGGTCCAGTGCATCACTCTTTCTTTTAATGGTTTATGTTTACTGTGTCCTGATACTTTCTCCTATCCTGGGATCATGCAGCTGTTTTCCTGTGTCATTTGCTAAAAGCTTTATTGTTTTGTTTTCCACACTTATATCTATACCAGGAGTTCATCTTGACATATGGGGTGAGAGAGGAGTTAGTTTCTGTTTTATTCTAGATAGATACTCAGTGGGCCCAGGGTTCTCACTCCTCTATAGTGCACACTTTGTCATAAAGAAGGTGCCCATATATGCATGAGTCTGTTTCTTTATTCTGTTCTGTTGCTATATTTGTCTTTTCTTGAGCCGATAGCACATTCTTGCTGTTTTATAATAAATCTTGATATCCCATGGGAGCGAGTTTCACCAGCTTGTGTCCTGCCATTTGCATTTCCACACAGATTTTGGAATCAACTTGTGAACTTCCTAAAGAAAAATTATAGTTGGGATTTTGAGTGGAATTTTATGTGTAGATCAATTTGGGGAAAATGGAAATTTTGCAATACTGAGTATTTCAGTCTGTAGCTTCTCTCTGTTTATTTTGGTCATCTTTAATTTTTCTTTCTTTTTTTTTTATCATTCCATAGCTTTTGGGGTAGAGATTTATTTTGGCTAGATTTATTCCTAGGTGTTAATTTTTATGCAATTAAGAATGGAAACTTAAGATTTCCTTTTTTGGCTTGTCGTTGGTATAGAAATGTAATTGTTTTTTGCCGGGGGAGGGTACATTGACTTTGTATTAATCAGTCTTGCTAAACTCACTTATTTTATAATATACCTGTAGATCTTCTGGATTTTCTACTTACAACTTCCATTAGTAATGACAGTTTAGCTTCTTCTCTCTGAGTTTTATACCTTTAATTTTTTTCTTGCCATAAAGCTTTAACTAGGACCAGTGTTGAAAAGAAATTGCAGAATGGATGTTTTTGTCCTGTTCCCCATATCAAAGGGAAAACTTGCAGTATTTCATCAAGTGTGGTGCTTGGTTTGATACTTGGATCAAAATTTGGCTCTTTCCACCTTTTAGCTGTTGTGAATAATGTCGCTCTGAGCGAGTGTACAAGTATCTGTTGGAATCCCTGCTTTCACTCCTTTTGGGTTTTATAGCCAGAAGTAGAATTGCTGGATCATACGGTGATTCTGTGTTTAATTTGGGGGACCTGCACACCGTTTCCCACGGGGACTGCACCACTGTGTATTCCTACCAGCAGTGAACGCACAAGAGTCCCAGTTTCCCCACAACTTCACCCACAGTTGTTTTCTGTTTCTGTTTTTTGGGGGATAGTAGTGACCCAGATGTGTGTCCACTATTGCTTCTTGCCTAGCGTTGCTGACCTCTCCTTTTGAACTCCTTTTCAACTTACGTTAGTTCTGTTTTTCTCTATCTTTGGTCTCTTACCTCCTCTTTTGAATTTTCCACCCTTTTGTCTCTCTGGGCTTCATTCTGGATTTTTTTCTGCAGACTCAGTTTCCTGTTTACTTTTCCCTTCGTCTGTATCTAGTGTGTTTTTAAGCCCATCCATCGAGTACTTAACTTTGGATTTCTCTCTCCCCAGTTTAAATCATGTGTTTTGTTTTCTTTACATAGTGAGAATTGTTATCTTAACATCTGTTTCTAATTATTCTCGTCCGCATAGTTCATATGGATATTTGTTTCTGCTAGTTTTCATTTACAGTTGTCCTGTGTACCTGGTTGTCTTTGGTTGTGTTTTGGACATTGTATTTGAGAATTGTCTACAGAAGGAAATTGAGGACTAGACGAGGATTATATACTCTCCATCCAGAAATGATTTGTGTTTTTATCTGCCAGGGGCTTTAGGGCACCAGTAATCTAATAAGATCATTTCTATCTGCTGTGAGGGATTGGCATTTTTCTGGGTCACCCAGATTCTTGGAAGCTGGCCTGCAGTACATCTGGAGGCTGTTTTATTTCCAATTCACTCTCCAAGTGTATAGCCATTTGGATTTCCGACCCAAGGTATAGGGGTTTATCTGGGCCACTAGTCTTCGAGGGCTCTGGAGTGCATGTTCTAGATAATGTGGTTATCACAAGTAATCAATCCTCAGTGTCTTGGTTGCCCCGTCCCAGTGTATAAATGGCCCTAGGGCAAAAGTAGACCATTTGCTGTAGGCTCATCTCTCTGGATTTTACTTTTCTTATGTTTTGTGAGCCGGTAGTTCTTCTGTGCCTTCTTAGTTCTCTGATGTTTCCAAGAAGATGTTCTTTTATATGATATCCAGCATTTGTAGTTGTTTTTAGCATGAGGCGTGGTCTGAGTTACTTAGCCATTATTACCTCCTTTTAAAAGTGTCTTTTAAAAGTTATAAAGGAACTGTGTTGGACCTTGAGAACACATCTGTTCTAATTCATCACTAGTCAGTAAAGTAGGGCTTTATTGGTCACTTACCATGAGCCCGGTATTGTGCTATATGTTACAGAAGTTTTGAGGAAATACAAGGCATGGTATTTCTTACATTCAAGGAGTTTAGCTGGGGACACAAGTGTAAACTCAGAAAATTAAATAGAATATTGGAGGAGGTGCTCAAGCGTCATACAGAGTTGATGGCTTAGTGAAAACTACTGGCAGAGTGGTGGTGTGAGCCTGGCCCTCTCTCTGCCGCTGTCCCCTCCGTCCTGGCCATCTTCACCATGGTGGGCACAGGGCCCTGTCACTCCCCCTTCACATTACAGCTCTGCCGTGGCTCCCCCACTGTGTTTGGGACCTAGCTGCGGCCCTTCCGGAGCTTCCTCCCTGGCCCCTCCCCCGCACCCGTTCCCCTCCTCCCACCCCATGTGCTCTTCTCTCTTTGCAGGGAGGTCTTCTCTTCCTTTGGTGTGAGGCTAGGTCTTCAAAGCTTATGAGCCTGGTGCAGTGAAAGCCCTTCTGGGAAGCCGCCTCTGGGAATCGACCCCAGTCCCTGTCCCCGGGACTCATAGGCGTGGCCTCCACTGACCTGAATCAGTACCTGTTTCCTCTGGCAGGGGCAGTGACAGTGCTGCGGTGCTAACAGCCAACAGGTGGAGTGGTCGGGCCCTTTCCCCTACGAGGTAGCTGTTACTCTTTCCCCCATTTAACAGGTCAGAAAACTGAGGCACAGAGAGGCTTCACGGCTCCTAATTAGAGTGGTCTTCTAGGCAATGACTTCACTCATTTATCCCTCTCTTCACTAGGGAAACAGGAACATAGAAGGGCCTGAGCTGTGAAGATAAACATGCATGGTAGTGGTTCCTTTCCTGCCCCAGCGGGGCTATGACTAAGGGAGAACTGGACAAGTGTGTGCGGTGGTTGATTCTGCTGTGAGGGTGCCTGGACTGTGCTCCAGCCTCTGCGGTCCTAGTGCTCTGGAGCTCGGCTGCATCAGTCAGCCTCATCTTCCCGGACAGTCTGTGGATTCCCCAGTGTCTCTGGGTGGGACTGTTGGGGAACGTTGCAGTCTAGGATTTAGCCAGGGCTGCCGTGGTTGGACCTGCTAGCAAACCTTCATCCTGGAAAAGCTTAAAGTCTGTTTCCCCCAAATTCCACGAGTAGGTAAACCAACATGGGCTGGCATATGTGAAAAGGCCATAGTCCTCTTGCAGCTAAGTCTTGAGGGATTATACTTAAGGCAGGTATTAATAGTTCTGCCACGAGGAACACTCCCCCCTCTGACCAGTAGTGCATCCAGACCGATGCTTAGGATTTTATCAGGAAAAGGCCAGTTCCACATCATTGAGAGGCTACTCTTTTTATAAAATAAACTTAAATTTTTAGAACAGTTTTGCATTGACAGAAAAATCCCATTATATATCATTCACCTCTAACACTGGTGGGGTATATTTCTTAAACCCAATAAAGAAATACTGACAGATTATTATTAACTTAATGTCCATAGTTTGTTCAGGTCTTAAGTAAGTTTTACCTGACGTCCTTATCATCCCAGGATGTGACGCTCCACTTTATCATTGTGTCTCCTAGGCTCCTCCTTTTGGCTGTGACGATTTGACTTTCCTTGTCTTTGACGACTTCAAGTGTTTTGAAGTGTACTGATTAGGTATCTTGCAGGATGTCTATTGGGATCGAATGTGGGCTTGTGAGTTCTTATGCGAAGGATCACAGACCTTCTAATCACATACGCAGCATAGGTCCTGCCGATGTGATTTTGTGGCTGTTGGTGTTGACTTTGCTCATCTGGTTGAGATACCGTTTCAGAGGCTTTTCTCATCGTACGGTTAGTATTCTTCGGAGGAAGAGTTAAAACCTGGTACCTAGTCGTCCGTAGCTCATAAGTCATTATTTTCCGTACCATTACAGACACAAAACCTGTCGAACGACAGTTGTTTCTTTAAGAAACGTTAAGAGGTGTGTCTTAAGATTTTTACGTTGCCAATTCCTTGCAAGGATAGTGCGTGAACTGTGGTGACTAGTGGACAAACTTGGATTACTTCTTTTCGAAGCGGTGAATTTAAGAACTGAACCAGCAAAACCTAACGTTTCCGCTTTTATCGAAACGCAGGAGCCAGGGAGATACAAAAACTCGATTGTTATTATCTGAGATCTCCTCCAGTAACTTCAGAGTAGCTCTCAAAATAAACTTACACAACGCAGAAGCGTTGTCTACTGACAGTGAATTTCGGAGGGTTCGCCCGGGAAAACAGACAAAGAAACCTGAGCTCTCTTGAAGCTGCTAGCGCCCCCTTAAAATAGAAACAGCTTTACAACCATCTTTATACAGCTCGGAAAAACTGCTTTTGAACTTCGACCTCGTGGAAAAGAGAAAATTCTTTTTTCCAAAAATTGCACCGAGGTAAAGCGTAGCTTTACCAGGTGCGAGCGTGTTGCATAGGCGTTAGCAGTACTGCCCTCGCTAAACGCTCATCGGACAGTAGCGCAACCCCAAGAAAAGGATGGTTGGCGCCGGCGCTCTTCGCGCCGCGAGAAGCAGGCGCCAACACCGGGTAGGCTTGTGGCGACTAACCCGAGCATTCCACCGCAGCCGCCCGGCAGCCGGCGCACCTCTGCTGATCTCGGCTCCCGAAGCTCGCCACGAACTCCGCGTTTTCGGAGGCTTCGGAAGGTCGCAAAGGGGCCGCTCAGTGTTACCCAGAAGGCCACGCGCCAGCTGCGAGCTGATATGCATATGTGCTCTCCGCCGGGGCGGGGCCTGCAGGGGGCGGGGCCGCAGCGCGCGCTCCCACCCTAGAGGGCGGGCGCCTGGGACTCAGGCCGAGGCGGTGGGGGTTGATTCGTGTCTCGCCACCGACTATTTCGTGTTAGCGCTGTAAACAGCCCTTTCCGGCAAGCGGCCCCCCCTCCTGACACCCGGCTTAACCCTGCGGGTCGGCGCACGCTCCGGCTCCCGGGCCGCGTCTGAGCCAGAGATGCGGTGGGGCCCCGGGAGCCGGCGGGCGAGGGCGCCGCGCCCCCCGCCGGCCGCTGACGGGGGCCCGCTGTTTGCCGTTGCAGGTGGTTCTCCTGGGCATGGACATCCTGTCCTCGCTGGTCACCCGGCTGCAGGATCGGTTCAAGGCACAGATCGGCACAGGTGAGCTCTCTCCTCCTCCAGCCCCCGGCCTTCGCTGGGTCTCGCCAAAGCTTCACTTGGCTGTACCCGCCTTCCACCCTTGCCCTCTTGTCCCCCACCCCCCAGCCCGCCCCACCCCCACCCCCTCCTGCATCTTTAGATGCCACGGCTGCCCCGTTGCCCTCGCCCCCCTCCTGGGCGTGGCCGGATCTGCCACCTCCGCACACCTGCTGGCACCCCACTCCCATATCTTTCTGCTGGCTTCTTCCACCTCCCTGTTCTAGTACCAACTATTACTTTGGTTTCTTCCAGTTAGCCATCAGGCTGTGGTGCCAACCAAGCCCTCCTTGTCCCTGACCCTTCCCTTTGAGAGGCATTGCTTTCTCTCTTTGAGAGTCCTGCAGGTCCGATTCAGCTGTATTGTTAACAGATTTTTGTTGTTATGACTGTTTACACTTTGGTTGTAGATGTCATTTCAAGTGTGTGGTAAATGATCACTCTTATTTTGAAGGGAGAGCAGTAAGTCAGAAAAATGAAATAAAAATAACCCCAGGTTCCGTAGATTAAGAGATGATTTAATTCCCGACCTCTGGGCTTTGATGATGACAATACAAACACTAAGCGTCTCTGTGCAGGCATTTCCTTGTAGAATTTCTCGGTTTCAATTGGTTCACGTGTATTTGTTCTGTTTACCGTCTGGTCAGTGTGCACCTTTCGATAAAGTCATGAGCTCTTCCCACTCTGGTACAAACCGCCCATCTGCAAATAAAAAATCCCTCTGAGGAATTTGATGTTTTAGTAGCATTCCATTTCCCCCTAAATTAGCTGAATTGTTCAGGGCTATCTCTTGTAAAAGAAATGTTTATAGATTTTTAGAAGAAGCAAAGAAAATTGACCTCTGATACCCAGGTGCCCTTGGAGCAGTAGTGATGGCCCGCCCCCAGCCATATGGAGGAAGGGCGGAGGAAGGGCAGAGAGCTGCATTCTGTCTGATGAGCTTGGGTGGATGTGATGTAAAAGTAAAAACAGACTGAGCCATAATGCCTGTTCCTCCCACGCTCTCCTCCCCACTCCCCCCGAGCAGACGTGCTGGAGCCCCTCTGTCTAACCTGGATTTCCTTTTGTGTTGACTCTTTCTTGCCACGGTCTTCCATCGACATCCATGTTAATAGCATTTCAGCAGCTTAAAAACATGCTGGAAGCTGCCTAGAGGAAGGTGGGGTAAGGAAGAAGACAAACAGTGTGTCCATGCAAAGGATTTCTGCAGATTCGCCTAGTAGTTCCTGTGGATGGATTTGAGCAGGAAGGGTAGAATTACAGGGGTTGGTGGGTTTAGAGTGATGTGCATCATTTAGGCCAGGATTTTGAAATATCCACAGTTGGTGACCACAGGCCACTAGACTAGGTTTTCATTTGATCAGTTTGCATTTTAATTTCCAGTGCTGCCGAGTTTAATAGACAGACTGGGCGACGCTAAAGACTCTGTGAGGGAACAAGACCAGGCCCTGCTGCTGAAGATCATGGATCAGGCTGCTAACCCCCAGGTGAGGCGGGGCAGGGCGGGCTCGGGGTGTTCCTGCAGAGCGCCAGTGGGTTTCAGAGGAAAAGTTTCATGGCGTTTCATCTGGCCCCTCTTCTCCCCATAGGATATTTAAACAACAAACAGCAGAAGGTATACCTTTGAATAAGTTAGTGGACTTAACATGGGTACCGAGTGCTTGGTTTGATCCATTAGAGTTGAGCTCATTTACATAACTGACTCTGTGAGTCTCTGAAAAGATGCAGCTGTGGTGTCGGGGCACTCAGAGGCCTGGCTGCAGCCCTGGTCCCTGTCTGCTGGTGAGCTGGGGCTGCCAGGGGTCCAGCTGTCCATTGTTGTGGGGTGGGGCGGGGCGGGGCAGGGAGGCGTCAGGAAAAGCCTTCCCAGGAAAGGTAAAGCCTGCATTGGCCTGAAAAGCTGAGCAGCTGTTTGGCTTGTGGATGGGGTGGGCACAGCTGTTCAAGCTGAGAGAGCAGTGTCAGTATGTGACCTTGGGCCTCATTTTCCTCACCCATAAAATGGGGACAGTTTCACCTCCCTTTCAGGGCTGTCGGGAGAATTAAACGAAATTGTATAAAGGAATGTGTTTTGACCGTTTTGAACTTGATATACGAGCATAAGTTACCATTTTCCAGCAAGCTCTTGAGAGCGCTTAATGAGCTGGTGGAGGTGGGGAGGGCTTTGGCACCTGTTGCGACGTGTCCCCCCCCCCCCCCGACCCCCGTGGGCCCCGCGTTGGACGGGGCTGCAGAAGCTGCCCTCTCTCCTCTCCCCCCCGTCCTCTGCGCCTGCAGTACGTGTGGGACCGGATGCTGGGAGGCTTCAAGCACAAGAACTTCCGCACCCGGGAAGGCACGTGTCTCTGCCTGGTCGCCACACTCAACGCGTAAGTCTGGTGGGGCCTCAGGGTGTCCTCGGCTGAGCTTTTGTATCTGTAACTGTTAATTCTGAAATCATCACGAATCTACTGGAAGTTATAGGGAAACGTCCTGGGAGGTGCCGCGCACCCACCTGTCGTCTTGCGTGTCTGTAGTGCAGGGTCCAGACCAGGAAGTTGGTGTAGATACGATCCACAGAGCTTGTTCAGGTTCATCCAGGACGCACGCATGTCGTGTGTGCGCAGCTGTGACACGGGTGCAGCTCTGGGTAACTCATTGCCACGTTCAAGGTGCAGACCCGTACCTCGCCCCAGGCGCCCCCATGCTGCCACTCATGTACTCTCCAGCTCTGCGATTTCGTTATTTTATGAATGGAATCACACAGAATGTGACCGTTTGAGACTGACCTTTTTTTCCCTCTCAGCGTAATTCCCTTGAGATTGCATACATGTTGTTGCCTGAACAGTAGTTTGTTCCTTTTTATTGATGAGTAGAATTCCCTGGTATAGACGTATCATAGTGTGTTTAACAGTTCACCCGTTGAAGGACATTTGAATATTTCCACTTTTTGGTTATTTCAAATAATGCTGTTGTGAACACACATGTACCAGTTTCTGCATGAACAGAAGTTTTCATTTCTCTTGGGTCAGCGCCCAAGAGTACAATTGCTGCGTCGTTTGGTAGATTCATCTTTACTTTTAAGAGAAACTGCCAAACTATTTTCCAGAGTGGTCTGCATCATTTTGCATTCCCACCAGCAGTGTACGAATGATTCATTTCTTCATTTCCTCGCTAGCATTGAATGTTACCACTGTCTTTAATTTTAACCATTTTGATATGCGTGTAGTGCTGTGTCATTGCGGTTTTAATTTGTGTTTCCCTAATAACTGTTGATGTTGAACATTTTTTTAAGTGCTTATTTGCAGGAGAGCCTTTTTTTTTTTTTTTTTTTTTTTTTGGCGGTACGCGGGCCTCTCACTGTTGTGGCCTCTCCCGTTGCTCCGGATGCGCGGGCTCAGTGGCCGTGGCTCACAGGCCTAGCCGCTCCGTGGCATGTGGGATCTTCCCGGACCGGAGCACGAACCCGTGTCCCCTGCATCGGCAGGTGGACTCTCAACCACTGCGCCACCAGGGAAGCCCAGGAGAGCCTTTTTTAAAATTACAAATCACCTTTTCTGCTTACGAAAGTAATACTGTGTATATCACAGAAAATTTACATAAAAAAGAAAATGATTATTGTCTATAATTCTGCCACCTTCAGATAATCACTGTTAACATGTAGCATTTTGTTCCAGCATTAAGAGTTTTATTATTTTTAAAAACAAAATGGAGATTGTAACGTTTATATTACCTTATAAGTTTTTCTCTCTTAATGTGCTAGACTTCTCGGGACCATTAAATTCGGTCTCTGAAGCTTTTTTTTGTTTGTTTGCACCACGTGGCATGCAGGATCTTAGTTCCCCAGCCAGGGATTGAACCCTGTGCCGCCTGCAGTGGAAGCACGGAGTCTTAACCACTGGACTGCCAGGGAAGTCCCTGGTCTCTGAAGCTTCTAAAAAATGTTTCTAGCCTTTGCTTACTGTAGTTCCGCATCTAAGAATTTGTCCTAAGAGAGTACTCAGGAAGGAATCGGGGAGAGTGTTGTTGACAGAGGGTGTCAGTGACAGCGTTTAGTTTATGGCGGTGAACAGCTGGAGATAGCTGAGCTGTCCTCCAGCAGGGCGTCATTCAGCTGGCGTCCTCTCAGCCGTTTATCGCAGTCTGTCTTCAAGCGGTTATTAACTGAATGTCTGGTGTGGCAGAGAGCCACACAGCAGGGCGATTAGGGGAGGACCCCGGGAACCTGCCGGGTGGCTGAGTGCACTGAGTTGGCCAGAGTAGGGACCACCGCATGACGCACGGCAGTGTCAAGACGACAGGACCCCGCGTGGGCGAGGCTGCGGCCGCGGCCTGGCAGCGAAGGGCTGGGCCAGGTGCAGGGACCCCGAGCCGGGGTGGGGGTGGGGGCGCTTGTCCTGAGAGGCACTCATAGTTTAGAACTGTGCGGAGGGGCCGTGCGGGTGTGTGTTTAGTTTGGAAGCAGAGGGGGAAGGGTAAGGGGCGAGCCTTGGTGGGCGGTGGCGATGGGCCCAGGGAGGGAGGGAAGGAAGGGGTGAGAGGGAGGAGAGGCAGTGTGCTTTCCTCTCTTCCCACCAACAGTAAAGCACTGCTTTTGTTTTCAGCTCTGGAGCACATACCTTGACACTAAGCAAGATTGTGCCACATATATGTAACCTGCTCGGAGATCCAAACAGCCAGGTGAGTGTATTTAGTGAGAAAGAAATCATTGGCTGTAGACAGTGAGGGTGCATTTTGGTTCTGGGTGGGACTTTATTTCTCTCTCTAGAGCTCGGGGTGTTGGTTGAGGTGATGGGTGTTAGTGCCCAGTAGCATTTATCAGCGTCTTTGGTGGATGGGGGCCCGCTTTGCCCTCTTCTCCACGTTGGGATGGGCCCTCACTAGCCTGTAAAGTGATGTCATCAGACCAGCCTCCAAGAGAAGGCACTCTGGTCACCATCTCTGCAGCTAGAGGGGTGGGTGTGGGGAGGGAGCGACGGTGATGGCGGAGCAGCGGCCCCCTTCTGGGGTGGGAGAGGTGGGCTGGACAGGGCCTGCGGGGGCCTCTCGGAGGTGACAGAGAGGGCCCACGTTTTGTTTTGAGCGGTGGCCACATTGGTGCATATAACTGTGGAAACACTTCAGACTGACCTATGCATGTTATTTTGTATAAAGTAAAACAAAACCCCAAAACGTCAAAGCACCACTTCCCTGGTGTCAGGGTGGGTGGGTGGGGCTTTGCTAAGCAGTGAGCAGGCAGCCCGGGCACCGGAAGTGCCAGTTCTCTCCCAGGTCAGTTCTGGTTATCACCCAGAGCCCTGTCTGTCACGTTGGCTCACACACCTGGTTAGATGAGGGGCTGAAAATAGGATCAGTAACTCACAAAAGAAATGTACACCTGCCCGTTGAACGGCATGGGATCGGAGTGCGCAGGTGCACCGGTAGGTGGCTGTTCAGTAGGAAACACCGCAGTACTGCGTGGCCCCCGGTGGTCCGGATCCGGCAAATCTGTGGATGCCTGGAGGGTTGGCGGCCCCCCTCCCTGCGCAGTGTTCAGGGGTCGACGGTACGTGGTGGACAGCATCTGTCAGTCTTGACTGGCGATGGCTACAGTGCCCTCCGTAGATGACTCTGCTCTCCCTCCACCGCCCCCAGCTCAGCTCCGAGGGCCCTTGGGTCGCAGAGCCTCCTGTTCCGCATCCTTTCTCCCTCCTCATCTCTGCCCTTGATCCCGGCTGTTTCCCGCTTCCTCTTTGGTGCCCTGCTGCACTCCCCTTCCCGTCGCCGGCCGCTTCTCCTGCCTTCTTGCTCGCTGCCGGCCTGTGTCCCTGCTCTCCCTCACCTGCACCCACTTGCTTCTTTCTGTGCATCCTCTATCCAGCCTTCACTGAAAATATCTGACGTTGGAAATTTGAGTTTTAGATACTTTTATTTCCTGGATCATACTTTATGTTCATCATCAATTTGAAAATAACTGAAGCTACTTTGTATTTTTAAATTTTTTGGCCACACTGCGGCATGCGGGCTCTTAGTTCCCGGACCGGGGACTGAACCTGCACCCCCTGCATGGGAAGCATGGAGTTCTAACCACTGGACCGCCAGGGAAGTCCCTAACTGAAGCTACTTTTAAAAAAGATTCTGAATTACCAGATGGACTATTTTGCCTTTTTGCCCCCTTAACGTCTTGTCTCCACTTTGTTTTCTGTGGAAAAAAGTCCTTTATGGGGGTCACTCCTTGAGGTTGTCACTGCTACCACGTGGCCCCTTCGGTAGAGCAGGAGAGCCAGCTGGGCTGGTCGAGGCTCTTTGTTCCTCACTTGGGTGCCTGCACCGGCCTGACAGGTGATATGAGTATCCCCGCCAGCCTCAGAGAGGCAGCGTGCTGGGGTGAACGAGGCCAGGCTCAGTGGGCGGCTGTCAGCAGTCCGGAGTGGCAGCGCCTGTAGCCAGTTTCCCACACTGAGCATCGGAGGAGTCCTTAGGAGTGTTTACCCGCATGTGTGCACGCGTGTGCAGACACAGACACGCGGTCCTCACCTCCCCGCACCCGGGGGCTCCACGCCCGCTCCTCTGATGCTAAATAACCCACTCACTCATCCCTCCTTCCAGGGTGCGTGTGTATGTCGCGTGTGCTTGTGCTTCTGACTTTATTTTCATTTTCTCGTCAGTCTTTCCTGCTGGTCTCTGAACCTTGAGGGTCAGGACTACCCCTGTCTCCTCTTTATCGTCCCAGGACTGCCTTCCAGCGGCCTTAGGACTGAGTAGACTCCCCATGGCTACCTGAGCGGTGTTCGCCTCTTAGCCGTGGATGCCTCAGGCCAGAGAGGACAGTCGTGTGTTTTGCTGGTGCTGTCACTGCACTGGGCCCCTGACCTTGTGGTCGGCTTGCATCCAGCTCTCAGTCCTGTGCGGGGGTGAGTGTGTGCGTGCGTGTGTGCGTGCGTGCGTGCGTGCGTGTGTGTGTTGAGCCCCGCAAACACTCCTGCCCCAGGGGCTGTGAGTCCTCTGGTACTGGTCTGAGTGCAGAGCGACTCAGCTTCCCAGAGCGGGCGCCCATGCGCAGGCTTTGCGTGGCTCAGGATGCTTTTGGCTGCTGAAAGTAACTCAGAATCCAACTCAGAATCACCAGAGCAGTGGGGAAAATGCATCATCCCGTGTATGGGGGGGGCCCGAGGTAGGGAGGCCGCAGGGCCTGTTATCGGCTCAGTGATGTCCCCAGGACTGCGTGTCCCGCTCCACTTCTGCTGGGCTGCCCACCCCCTGGGCTTTGTCCTCTGCAGCTCTGCTCACGGGCCCTGCGTGGTACAGCCCAGCTGCACGCGTGTCCCGCGTGCCTGGCAGATGAAAGCCCGGTGCTCCTATGTGCCTCTCCTGTTTTCAGCTTTTCTAGATTGAAAGGTTCAAACGGAGGTAGAAGTGGAGAGAATGACGTACAGCATCCCCTCGGGCCCGTCCTCCGGCCTCAGCAGCTGACCAGACGAGGCCAGTTTACTTTCATCTTTTTGCCTCCCCCACCCCATTGTTTGGAAGCAAAATGTAGATTATTTTGAAGGAAATCTTAGACATTGGTTCATTTAATTCTTAAATACTCTAAAGGGTAAGGCCTCTCCACCCCCGCAAGCCCCCCACATAACCTTAACAGCATTATCACCTCCTGTCCCTCAAGAATGCCTGATTCTCTCATGTCATTAAGTGCCCAGTCCACGTGCACGTTTCCCTGAGTGTCCCTGCGTTTACCCGCTTTCGCAGAGTGGACGGGCGTCCTCCGGAAGCTTTGCTCAGGTTCCCTGTCGTGTCTCGCGAGAGCCGCATCCTGTGCCGCGGTGTCAGCCCGCTGTCAGGGAAGGGACCAGGGTTATGGGGTGGCCTTACACTCGGGAGACTTGATCTCCCGAGCCGAGAACAGGGCCAGGGAGGACGGGGCCGGGGCATCCGAGACACCTGCTCGATGGGGAGCCCCTTTGTCAGATAAGGAGAACTCCAGTTCTGCCTGCAGACCTCTGACTTCAGAGCTGCTCAGCTGGCCTAGGGCAGGCAGCGGTCGCCTCCGCAGGGCCTTGCCCCGCTGCCTGCCGTCTGCTTTGCTGAGGAGTTTGATCCGCATCTTCAGAGTCTAGAAGCATCTTGGGGTGGCTGAGGGGCCGGCACTGATCTCAGAGCTCTCTGCATCTGGCCCTGGGCTGGCTGGCTGGCTGGGCTTAGCGGGGAGGGGCAGGGGAAGGAAGCCCCCGCAGAGGGTTTGACTGGTACCTGAGGAGTGGGCGGGTCTGAGACATCCTCTCTGTGGGCGGGTGGCTGCGGGGACAGGGTGGCTTTGGCCTCGAGTGGGCTTCCGGGTGCCCTCCCTGTCCCTGGGGGTGAAGTTCCCCCTGGAGTTTCCGCTGTGTAGGGAGCCCATTCCTGATGCCCACCTTGGGGTGCAGCGTGGCGCAGTGAGGTGACCGTGGGCCCCGGCAGGTGGCTAGCCCGCCAGGCTCCGCTCCTCTGTGTCACAGTCAGCAGTGGCCCGGTGAGTGAGGTCGTAGATTTGAAGGCCTCAGGCTCTCTAAAGCCTTCGGCCAGGGCCCGGCAGGTGGAGCTTAATGTACGGGGCCCTGGTCTTTTGCTGTCCTGGTGGCCTGAGCTCTTGGGGTCATTTGCGTGGCGAGCCTGCGGGTGGGCAGAAGCGCGTGGGGCCCCTGTGGCGGCCTGTGGAGGGAGCACTGCATGGTCCCTTCAGCCCGAACCGACTTGCTTTGAGGGGACGCCCCTCCTCAGTTGGGCTGCGATACTTTGTAGTGCCACAGACAATCTGTTCTTCTGTGATTCTTGGGTCATTTAGATCCTCAGATGCTCCCTGGCCCTGGAGCTTTCTGAGCCTGAGGAATAGCTATTTAAAGGCTAAGGTTGCTGGTCTGAGAGATGTAGATGATACCAGTCCCACCGGCCACTGTGCTGAGTGCTTTATGCATATAAACACGGGCCACAAACCGCTGGCCTGTGTCTGTGCACATACACGTGTCTGCAGGATGACTTCACTTCACGTGTGAAGTTTGGGTTTGCAAGTTGACATTTGGGAGGAGCGTTTCTGAGCTTCCGCAGAAGAGTGAAGGTGGGGCAGAGCTGTACCTGTGCCCCACGGCTACATGTTGGCGGCTGCCTGCCCGAGGCTGGGCATCCCCCTTCCCTCGCCAGCGGGTCCTGGGCCGGGGCCATTCGTCATCGTGCACCCACCTTGCTCCACGCATCATGTTACCTGCCTGGGCCGTGTAGCGCCCCCAGTTTGGCATGTAATAGGCAGTCAAATATTTGTTGAATTGAATCCATTTTTTTTCTTTCTATTATTATTATTATTTTTTTGTGGTACGCGGCCTCTCAGTGCCGTGGCCTCTCCCGTTGTGGAGCACAGGCTCTGGACACCCAGGCTCAGCGGCCATGGCTCACAGGCCCAGCCGCTCTGTGGCATGTGGGATCTTCCCGGACCGGGGCACAAACCGGTGTCCCCCGCATCGGCAGGCGGACTCTCAACCACTGCGCCACCAGGAAAGCCCTTTTTCCATTATTTTTTTTAATCTCAAAGCAGCCTTCCACTTACGAAGGAGAAAATGGAGACTAAAAGAGTTTAAAACACAGCACTGTAAAGCAGTTGTACTCCAATAAGGATGTGTAAATGAATGAATGAATGAAAGTTTAAATGCTTTGTCCAAAGTTATGGCAGCCTCTAAATGGCCAAGTAAGTCCTCAGGCCTACTTTGACTCTAAGGCTAGTAATTTTATTAATTGATTGGATGAATGAATGAAAGATTCTTTAAATTCTATAGCCCGTTAGAATTTCAAAAGTTTCACACATGATTTCATATAATCTCATAATAACCCCATTTCTCCTACCCCAATATTGCCCCTCCCCCCTTCCCTCTCCCCACTGGCAACCACTTTGTTCTCTGTATATGGGAGTCTCGCTCTTTTTTGTTTTATTCACTAGTTTGTTGTGTTGTTTAGATTCCACATATAAGCAATATGTTACAGTATTTGTCTTTCTCTGTCTGACTTATTTCACTTAGAAGGCTAGTCATTTCTCCACTAAATCCCTTAAACTCTTCATAGCCCAGACTTTGTAAGTAGCAGACAGGGTATCGATTGCTCTTTAAAGGGGGTCCCCGGTGTGATCTGCTCTGGCTCTGAGCAGACGTAATCACTAGAAAGTAAGCCACGGCGATGCATTTTTCACTGATTCTCAAGACAGGGCATTGACTGCTTTTGTGAGATGTGCATGTTTCAATAGGGAAATGTTCCCTAACATCAGAAATTATTTCCTTTCCAAAATAAACTGGTAATCTCCGTTAGTCAGCTCAGGCTGCCATTACAAAATACCGTAGACTGGGAGGCCTAAACCATGGAAGTTTGTCTCTCACAGTTCTGGAGGCCGGCAGTCCTGGAACAGGGTGTCGGTGTGGCCGCACTCTACTGAGGGTTCTCTTCCTGGCTAGCAGACACATGGAGCTGTCTGGTGTCTCTCTTATAAAGACGCCCCTCCTATTATTATCAGGACCCACTCTTACGACCTCATTTAACCTTAACTACCTTCTTTATGGGCCTGTCTCTAACTGCCATCATCAACATATGAATTGTTTCGGGGGCTGGTGGGTCACACACACAGTTTGGTGCATAGCATCAGGTTTTGGGTGAGAAGTAATAAGAACTTAGAATTTGCCTTTTTCTGTCACAAGGGGGAAAATTGTAAACAAAATTACGTATCGTATACCGCTGTTAAATCAAAGGGTAACTTGGCAGTGTTCAGAGCTGTAAACTGTTTGTACCCCTGCTTCTTTCCTCTCTGTTTCTTTGATTTCATTGCTTGAGACCAAATCTGCAATCGTGGTTGCTCTCTTGTCTTTGCTGGCTCTCCTCTCCTCGGCACCCCTGGGCGCCCCACAGTCTGGCCTTGAGTCCATTGGATTTATAAACTTTTTTTCTTCCCACCTTTCTATCGGCAAAATTTTAGACCTATAGAAAAATGGAAAGGGTAGTATAGTGAACACCCATATTTACCATTTAACTTTTGTCACATTTGTCTTATATCTCAACGTGTATACACACATGTGTACACACACACACACACACACACACACACACACAGAAATAGACCTTTTTTCTTGAACCATTCGGAAGTATCTAGCACATGATCTTTTTACTCCTAGGTACTTCAGTGTGTGTCTGCTAACAACAGGGATATTTTTGTGTAATCACATGTTTTCACATCCAAGAAATTTAACATTGATACAACTGTAATGTTTGGTATACACACAGCCCATATTCAAAGTTCCCTGTTCTGTTTTTTTTGTGTGTGTGTTTTTTTTGTTTTTGTTTTTTGCGGTATGCGGGCCTCTCACTGTTGTGGCCTCTCGCGTTGCGGAGCACAGGCTCCGGACGCGCAGGCCCAGCGGCCATGGCTCACGGGCCCAGCCGCTCCGCGGCATGTGGGATCTTCCCGGACCGGGGCACAAACCTGTGTCCCCTGCATCGGCAGGTGGACTCTCAACCACTGCGCCACCAGGGAAGCCCTAGCGCCACCAGGGAAGCCCTGTGTGTGTGTTTTTTTTAAGTCCATTCTGTCTCTCGAGCCTTACATATCGCGACCTTTCCTTTCCTATCTGTGTTTGGCCAGACCGCTGCCTTGCTCTTCCTGAAGTGTATGCCTTGCTTCTCTGCTTTCATGCCTCTGCGCAGGCTGCTTACCTTGTTTGGAGCCTGTCTCATTCCATCTTTCCCTGGTAAAATGCTGTGTTTCTAAATACATTTTAAGTGGTTCCTTCCTCTTCCATAAACTGTTTCTTGGTATCCTCTGGTGTGCTGTCTCCCTCCCCTAAACTATGTGAGCTCTTTGTACTCTTTTGTATAACATTTATTACATCCTGCCCTGTGTTAAATGTAGAATTTATGGACTTTTTTCCCCATCTCCCTTTTAGAACTATGAGCTTCTTGAACGTAGTCTCCGTGTAGCCTCTACCATCCTTTTTTGTTGCTCCCTAAGTATTTATTTGACCTACATCCAGAATGTTTTACATCGTGTTTTATTTTTAGAATAATTCATTTGTTTGTAGTGTTTTCTATTTCGGAAAGGCGGTCTGGTTTCCAGACATCGTCTTAAAGGATGGAAAGAACTAAGGGGTGTGGACTTTAGCAGGTACATAGGGATGGGATCTGAATTTTTTCCTCCTCTTTGGAACTGTGCCCACAGAGTCAAAGCTGTCAAACACAGCTGTGTCTAGTCCCATGCCCCTTAAGGGTTGTGTTTAGAATCGCGCTGGTGAGTGGGTGATAAACTTGGGGTGTTGTATAGCCTGTTGTGTCCGCAGCAGGAAGTGCTGGGGAATGACACAGAGCAGCTGTAAGATCTCTTCTTTTACATCTAGGTTCGAGATGCAGCAATAAACAGCTTAGTGGAAATTTACAGACATGTAGGAGAACGTGTGAGGGCAGATCTCAGTAAGAAAGGATTGCCACAGTCCCGGTGAGTTCAGACTTTTTTCCTTTCTTCTGCTCTTTCCCCCTGTACTCTTTCTCAGTTAACATCTTGGTTTGCACTGCTTATTTTGTTGTGGTAATTTTACTGAAAGAATATACGGTGAGAGGATCGGTGGATGGAGATCGCACCCAGATCACCCAGTGTCAGGGGCCCCCTTTCATTCCACTTGCTCAAAAGTAAGACTTTCTCACCCAGACGTCTAGCCAGGTCCCCTGCCACATTCCGATTTTAGAAGCATATTTAAAAGTGTTTGGTGTTGGAAGATTCAGCATTCTCTCGGTTCATACGGTTCTACATTTTGTATACGCACGACACCTAGTATAGTAGGGGCTTGGAGAATATTTGTTTGAATGAAGCCTTTCCAGGATGAGTCTGGATAGAAACATATAAGTAATAATTCTGGAAAACATCTTTGAAATGATAGCTTTCTGGTCAGGAATGCCAGTCTCAATGTCCAAGTCTCCAGTGCAAGGAGATCAGTGTCTTATCACATCCAGGACAACTTGAGTCCACAGATGTTTCTGTCGTAGTCAGAATTTTAAAAGTAATGAAAAACCACTCACCTATGATTTTACCTACGACGGGGAAACCTTACACCAAATGAATTCCAAGCCTTTTGCCCGTCAATTCCATCGTGGGAGAAAGTGATATGAAAATCCTGGGAAGTTAGGCCTGGATGGGACTCACAGAGCGGCTTGTGTGGCCTGTCACTGTGTCCACGGGGACAGCAGCGGCCCGGAGGCAGGAAGTGGCTGGAGAGATCACCCAGCTAGCAAGTCAGGGCTCAGACTGAAGTCCTGTTCTTCATTTTCTCCACCCTGTTCCACAGAAGAGCTTACGGACTCTTGGGCATCTCGTTGTGGGATGGAATGTTGAAATATACAGGAGCCGTCTGCCGTGATGCCCCTCGGCCAGGTGTGACGGAAGTGGGCCACCTGACTTACCCTGCAGTCGGGGTGCCTGGAGCACCTGGAGGGGGGCATCTTTCTTTGTTGAGAGTCACATCTGACCCCAGTGCTGCTCTCACCATGGCCCCTGTAATTTTTTTTTTTTTAAGCACTACAGACTTTATAATGGTGCTGGAAATAGTCCATGCTAGCAGACAGTGTGATCCATGAGCCCTGGGGGAGGGGTCGGCAGGGAGTGTGGCAGAGACCGCCTGTTTATACCGAGAGCCTTTCAGTGGGACAGAGGCAGCAGATGAGAATACAACAACTTTTCGTGTTTTTTACAAGAGGCAATCTGTGAGAACGGGGGTTTTTAATTCCTGTGTTTCATGAACCTCGACCTTCTGGTCTTTGAATAGATGGTGAGAACGCTTAGGAGGGAGCTGCCTTAGAAAGTACCGACCGGGCTGTTAGGGAAAACTGGAGGGTGCAGATGAGCAGGAGAGCAGCGGCGACTGTAGGGGTGGCTATTGAGTGATGACGTCACCAGCATTGTCGGGGAAGCAGGCCTTGGGCAGCGAAACCCTCTCCTGCTTCCGCACGGCATCACCGTGCTGAGTAGCTCGCGGTGAGCCTAGGCCAAGACCGGCCCCGTCTTCCCCGTGGGATTCGGGGGTCGTGTCCGATGGTTGCTGTAGCAGCCGACGACGGGGAGGTGACATGGTGAAACTGAGATCTAGCGAGATGAGCACAGGAGGCAGCTCACTCTGCAGGCCTGCTTGCAGGGGTGGCCCGGCCTGCGGCCTGGGAGCTTGGATGTGGGGGGCTTCCACCATTTCCACAGAGTGGGCCGGGGATGGGGGGGTCTCTTGCTGCAGCCCGGCCGGGGCGTGGCTGCCCTCCTGCTCTCCTGCGGGGGTCTGGCGATTGCGGAGCCTTAGGCAGGGGGTGCCTGGGTGACCAGCGCCTGTAAACCCTGCCCTCAGACTCAGCAGGCTCTCCCAGTGGCCGGCGTTCCACCCGCGGCGTCACAGCTTGTGGCTGGGAGTTCAGCCTGTGACTCTAGTGGGAAATTTGCTCGGCTTTCCGTGGACTTCACCCCACACGCCCTTTCTCTTTGCTGATTTTCCTTGTGCGCTTTTACCGTAATGATCACAGCTGGGAGTGCAACTCTGTGCTGAGGCCTGTGAGTCCTCCTAGTGAATCATGAAACCTGGGGTGGTCTTGGGGACCCCTCCACGGAGATGGGCTCGGGTAAGGTCCCTCCTGGAGCTGGGGTTAGAACCTTCTCTTGCAGATTCCCAGTCATGTGGTTTCTTTCCCCCATCACCCCTCACCCCCTTTTAAAAAGGAAATATTAAATAAATATTAAAAAGAAGCTACAGAAGAGTTAGAGCCTCTGTGAACAGGAATGAGAGTTTCCATTATCTCATGTTAGCTAAAATCCTTCCTAAAAATTCTGGACCGAAAGGAGAGGGTGAGCCTAGGGAAATGGACCCACATCTTTTACAGCCATTATTGTAAAAATTGGGCAGACAAACAGTGCTTGGAGAACTAGGCTGTTAGTTCTTTAAAAACTGTAGTGAAAGGATCGGAAACTTCATGTTTCTTTGTATTTATGACAAGACAGTTACGTGGGATCTCACACTGTGAGGGCCAGAGGCTCCGGCCGCCACCTTAATTTTGTTGGGGACCGTGTCCAAGTGAAACAAGACATGGAAAGAATCTCCTACTGTTTGGGATACTGTTTGGGATACTGTTTGGGAAATTCAGTATCTGCTGTGTGGGGCTCCAAGTGGCTGACTGGAATACTTGAATATTCTAGACTTCTTTTACGTCATTACAGGGTTTTTTTGTTAACTGTGTGAGAGCATAGGGGAGTCTTCAGCTTGGCAAGACTCCATAGCACTAACAAAACAGTGTGGAATTTGCTTGATGTTTTCTAAAACTTGCGTTTAGTCCTGGAATAAAAACGTTATCGTCTTCCGAGTTTGTTCATTGAGCGAGTGCTGTATTTGAGAAGATTAATTGAATCTCTAGGAAATACGTGATGAAAAAGAATGCCTTCCTAATGTCAGCTACCTGACTTAGGGAATAAGAGTAATGATCTGATTTTGGCAGTAGTTTTCTTTGCCCATTTCACAGTTGGGAAGAGAGACTCGTACGCTCTCAGTTTCACTTTGGAGGAGCTGATCATGCTTTGGGGCCATGTGTTCAGTAGTTGTTGGAGTATTTCATCTGCTGGCTAAAGTCATGTTCCTCCCGAGAAGGGAGTGGAGATGTTTTGCCCAGTCTTCATTTTAGGAGGTGTCTCCCCTCCGTGGGGTGTCAGCACAGCTGAGCTGCGAACTTCATCAGCGTAGTATTTGGCCATTTTCCATTGTTTTACACGTATTGTTTTCACAGTTCACACACGTGATGTGTTCTGAAAACAAGTACTACAGGCTTCACTTCTAGCTGTCTGTTATATGAGGACGTACGCCGTAGGATATTTGTGAGGTGTGCTTGGAACTAAGGAAAACGTCGGTAGGTGCCCTGTCACTCACTACCCAAGGTTTCCCTTCACAGACAGGTGCTGTCAGCCTGTGTGCACACTCACGGTCACCCCACTGTATGTGGCAGAATATATTTCCATTCCATATGATGTATTTTAGTTTGCGAAGCTTTGGTAAAAAGATCACTGGTGTTAACTTTCTTCTGGAACCATCACCTGGGAACCAAGCTCCTGAAACAGCAGCAGCTTGAAATCTGATGATAGTTTAAGATAGAACCGAAGATAGAACTGAAGCGTGTCAGCGGATGCATTGTAACTATCTGTTAAACTTTTCCTTCCTGTGAACCTACAGTTTTGAATAGCTCTCATAATATTTGTTCATTAAAAATTGTATAAACATTCACTAGCCATTATTATCTCATGATTGTATTGTTAAGGGGAGAATTGAGGCTTTCTTATTTTTATTTTTAATTTGCTTGCTAAAGCTTTGGTGTTATAGGGAGGGCCCAGGGCAAAAGCAGATGAGAAAGGTGCTCTGTAATACCCCCTCTCATTTTTTTTTTTTTTTTTTTGCGGTACGCGTGCCTCTCACTGTTGTGGCCTCTCCCGTTGCGGAGCACGGGCTCCGGACACGCAGGCTCAGCGGCCATGGCTCACGGGGCCCCGCTGCTCCGCGGCATGTGGGATCTTCCCGGACCGGGGCTCGAACCCGTGTCGCCTGCATCGGCAGGCGGACTCTCAACCACTGCGCCACCAGGGAAGCCCCCCCCCTCATTTTTAAATTTTATTTTCTGTCATTCATACAGAGAGAGTTGACTAGGTTTACAAGATACATTGAAAAAAGGCAATTCCTTATCTCTCCTGCCATTTTTCCTTAGAGGCAAACACCGTCAACTGTTTTTACTGACGATGTTGTATCTGTTGCTCTGCCTCTAAATACTGTGCATGCACTGCTGTTTCTTAGTTTTGTGTCAATCTAAGAATTTTACTTCACATTACGGAGGGTGAATTTCAGCTCTCTTTCCTCTTACCCTCCCTCAGGGGCACTTACCATCTCCTCGTCCACCAAACGTAGTCACGTTTTCATTTTGATGAGGACGACATTTAGTTTATTCTCTGGCTGTGTAGGCTGTTCACAGCTCCCTATTTATGTTTGGTGAACTTTGATGACTCTACCGTCTCTCCCCACCCCCGTGCACCCTGTTTCCCTGGGTTAGTGTCTTGCCTTCATCCGTGTAGTTGTCTGCATGCTCCTCTTGCACCAGCGCTGTCTACCCACTGACGTACGAGTCAGGTACGTCTCCTTGAGCCTGCCCTTGCAGTCCACAGCAGCCGCCTCCACTGCCTCTCACTTACCTTGTCGTGCTCTGGGGACTGCACTGCACCTTTCTCTGCAGGTGCACCTGCTGTTTCTCGGAGACGACGTCCTTCTTGGTTTTGTCCCTCATCATAATGGTGAGTATCTTCCAGTAGCTTTCTGAGAAAAGATGTGGAGAAGGAAAGTTTTTTGAGTCTGAGAATATTTTTATTCTATCTCGGTATTGATAGTTTGTCAGGGTTTAGAGATCTAGGTTGGAAGTCCTTTTTTTCCTTCAGAATGTTGAAGTTCATGTTCCCACTCCCCTGCTTGTGTCCCAGCTTTCAGTGTTTCTAGTGAGAACCCAAAGTCATTCTGATTCTTTATTGTATGTCAATAACTTCGGTTCTCTTTGTCCTCACCGTTTGTCTGAAGCTTTATGATGATGGGTCTTATATGAGACTCTTTTCATGTCTTATTGTGCACTTGGAGGGCCTTTCAGGCTGGAACCTCATGCTGTCTAGATCTGGGCAAGTTTCTTTAAAAATGTAATGACCGCTTGGACTAGTTGGTCTTCTAATTCTCTTATTTTTCTCTCCCATTTATAGCTTCACAATTTTGCCCTGTGAGTAATGCTCCTGTGAAAATGGGTGTACAAATATCTGTCCCATTCCCTGCTTTCAGTTCTTTTGGGTGTAAGCTTTTTTTTTTTTTCTGTGGTACGCGGGCCTCTCACTGTTGTGGCCTCTCCCGTTGCGGAGCACAGGCTCCGGACGCGCAGGCTCAGCGGCCATGGCTCGCGGGCCCAGCCGCTCCGCGGCATGTGGGATCCTCCCGGACCGGGGCACGAACCCGTGTCCCCTGCATCGGCAGGCGGACTGTCAACCACTGCGCCACCAGGGAAGCCCCTGGGTATAAGCTTTTTGAGGAACCACCATTCTGTCCTGCAGCTGCTGCACCATTCTGCATTCCTGTCTTCAGTACACATCCTGCCAACAATTGTTATCTATCTCCTGTTTTGTTTTGTTTTGTTTTGTTAAATAGCCATCCTAATGAGTTTCTCTTTGTGCTTTTGATCCTCATGGAATCTTTGTGGGACCTTTGTTGAAAATCAGCTGACCACTAATATAAAGGTTTCTTGGGAATTCCCTGGCGGTCCAGTGGTTAAGAGAGCCCGGGTTCAATACCTGCTCAGGGAACAAAATCCCATAAGCCACGCGGGGTGGACAAAAAAAAAAATTTCTTTCTGTAATCTCAGTTCTATTCCGTTGATCTGTATGCCTGTCCTTCTACTGGTAGCACACTGTCTTGATTAATTTAACTTTGTAGTAAATTTCGAAATCCACGTTTGTTCTTTTAAAGATTGTCTTGGCTGTTCTGGGTGCCTTTGTGTCCATGTGAATTTTATGATGTGTTTGTCAATTTCTGCAGAAAAGGACAGCTGGGATTTTGGTAGGAACTGAATCTGTAATGAGTTTGGGGAATAGTGCCATCTTAACAACATTGCCTTCCAGTCCATGAACGTGGAATGTCTTTCCATTTTTAAAAGTCTTTAATTACTTTCAGCAATTGCTTAGTAGTGTCCAGTGGACAAGTTTTACACTTCCTTTGTTAAATTAACTCCTATGTATTTTCTTTTGGTGCTATTGTAAGCAGAATTTTTAAATTTCAATTTCAGATGGTTCATTGTTAACGTAGGGAAATACAATTGATTTTTTTGTATTGATCTTGAACCTGCAACCTTCCTGAACTCCCTGGCTCTAAAGGTTTTGCCGTGCACTTTTTAGGATTTTTAAATACAAGATATGTCGTCTGCCGGTAGAGAGAGTTTATTTCTTCCTTTCCAATCTAGGTGCCTTTTATTTCCTCTTTTTTTGCCTAAAAGCCCTGGCTGGAACTTGCAGTAAGATGTTGAATAGAAGTGCTGAGAGGGGACAGCATTGTCCTGTCCTGATCTTAGAAGAAAAGCTTTCAGTCTCACACCATATTTTATAATGTTCGCTTTGGGTTTTTTTTCTGTATGACTTTATGAGGTTGATAAAGTTTTATTCCTAGTTTCTTGAGTGTTTTTATCATGAAAGGATGTTGGATTTTTTCAAATACTTTTTCCACATCTACTGAGAGGATTATGTAACTTTGTTTTTTATTCTCTTGATATGTTGTATTATATTAATTGATTTTCAGATATTGAACCAACTCTGCATTCCTAGGACAAATATCACTTGGTTATGGTGTACAACTCTTTTTACTTCTGCTGGATTCACAAGGAGTATTGGTCTGTACTTTTATTGTGATGCCTTTTCTGGTTTTGTTGTTACTGTAATATTAGCCTCATAGAAAGCATTCCCTCCTCTTCTGTTTTTTAGGGGTATATATATATTTGTTTAATTAGTAGACTTATTTTTTAGAGCAGTTTTCGTTTTATAGAAAAACTGACTGGAAAGGACAACAGAGTTCCCTTATTCTGTCCTCCCCTGCTCACAGTTTCTCCCATTCTGGTCTCTATTTTGAAAGAGTTTGTGAAGGATTGGTGCTAATTCTTTTTTAAACATTTGTTAGAATTCACCACAGGTGAAGCCATTTGGGCCTGGGCTTTGCTTTAGGGATGCAGTTTTGATTCCTGAATTCAATTTCTTTACTTGTTATAGGTCTATTCAGATTTTGTTTCTTCTTGTGTCAGTTTTGGTAGTTTGTGTGTGTCCAGGAATTTGTCCATTTTATCTAAGTTAACTAATTTTTCACATACTGTTGTTCATAGTGTTCTCCTGTGATCCTTTTTATTTTTGTAAGGACAGTAGTAATGTGCATTCTTTCATATTTTTATTTCAGTAATTTGAGTCTTCTTTCTTCTGATCTATCTAGCTAAAAGTTTCTCAAATTTGTTGATCAAAGAACTGACTTTTGGTTTGTTGATTTTTCTCTATTGTTTCTCTCTTCCCTGTTTCATATATTTCTACTCTAATCTTTGTTATTTTCTTCCTTTTGCTTGATTTGGTTTGCTTTTTTTTTTTCCCCTCTCAGTTTTTTAAGGTGAAAGTTAAGTTATTGATTTGGGGTCTTTGTTTTCTTATAGGCATTTGTTTGGCTGCATTTCATAAGTTTTGGTACGTTGTGCTTTTTTCTTGAAGTATAGTTGTTGTACAATGTTACATAAGTTACAGGTGTACAAAACAGTGATTCACAATTTTTAAAGGTTATACTCCATTTATAGTTATTATAAAATACTGGCTATATTTCCTTTGTTGTACGATATATCTTTATAGCTTATTTTATACCTAATAGTTTGTACCTCTTAATGCCCCTATTTTGCCCCTCTCCCTTTCCTCTTCCCACTGGTAACCACTAGTTTGTTCTCTATAAGTCTGTTTGTTATATTCACTAGTTTTTTTTTTTTTTAGATTCCACATATAAGTAATATCATACAGCATTTGTCTTTCTCTGTCTGACTTATTTCACTTGGTATGTTGTACTTTCATTTTCATTCATCTCAAAGTAGTATCTAATTTCCCTGTTATTTTCATCTTTGACCTGTTTGTTATTAGGGCTGTTTTGTTAAATTCCTACATTATTTGTAACTTTCCCATTTCTATTTGTTATTCATTTCTAATTTTTTCCTATTGTGGTCAGAGATCATAATTTCTGTGTTCTGTGGTTTCGGTTCTTTCAAGTTTATTGCGGCTTGTTTTATGGCCCAACATGTGGTCTGTCCTGGAGAATGTTCCATGTGCACTTGAGAAGAATCTGTATTTGAAATGTGCAGTATTGAAGTCTTCTGTTAATACTGATGAATTACCTAGTTCTCTCTTCAGTTCTGTCACTTTTTGTTTCATATATTTTGGGGCTCTGTTCTTAGGTGCTTATAATTGTGTCTTTCTGATACACTGATCCTTTTATCACTGTAAAAATGTCCTTCTTTGTCCGTGGTAGCAATTTTTGTCTTGAAGTCTATACTGTCTGATATTACTATAGACACCCTAGGTCTGTTTTGAACACAGTTTGCATGGATTATCTTTTTACATCCTTTTACTTTCAACCTTTGTGTCTTTGTGTCTAAAATGAATCTCTTGCAGATAGCATGTAGGTGGGTCTTGTTTGTTTATTCAACTTGAAAATCTTTGCCATTTAATTGAAGTGTTTAATCCATTCATATTTAATGTAGTACTGATAAGGTACACTATTACTGCTATTTTATTTTGCTCTTTGTGTTCTGTATGTCATGACTTTCTTGTTCCTCTATCCTTTCATTACTGCCTTATTTTGTAATAAATAGATATTTTCTAGTATGCCAGTTTAATTTTCTTGCTGTTTGTTTTATGGAATTATTAGTGTGTTTGTTCTGGGGATTTCAATTAACATCTTAAATTATAGCAGTCTAGTTTGAATTATTATTCTTAATTTTAGTATTAAAAACTTTACTCCTACATAGCCCTATTTTCTCCCCACCTCTCTGTTGCTATTCTTGTTATACAGATTACACCTTTGTACATTATAAGCTAGCCAACATACAGTTTTATAATTATTGCTTTATTCAGTGTCCTTTTAAGTCATGTAGGACCAGCGAAGAGTTAACAACAAAAAAATAACATTTGTACTGTCTTTTATGTTTACCTGTGTTTTATATTTACCTTTGTAGTTTTTCATCACCTCTTGTGATGTGTGGAGGATTGGTTCCAGGACTCCCTGTGGATGCCAAAATTCCATGGTTGCTCGAGTCTCTTATATAAAATGGTGTAGTATTTGCATATAACTTATCCTCTTGTATGCTTTAAACCATCTCTAGGTTACTTAAAATACCCAAACACAATGTAAATCCTATGTAAATAGTTGCTGGCATGTGACAAATTCAAGTTTTCTTTTTTGGAACTTTCTAAAATTAAAAAAAAAATCTTTTTGGTCCACGGTTGGTTGAATCCCCAGATGTGGAACCCACGAATATGGAAGGCTGACTGAACTTTTACTGGTGTTCTTTATGTCTCCATGTGGATTTGGGCTCTTGTACTGTGTTCTTTCATTTCAATTCACAGTCTTATTTTATTTTTTGCTTATCAAGAAATGTCCTAAATTCTCCTTCATCCCCCCGGCCCCCGCCACCATGCAATATAATAATAAAGACAATATAATAAAGTCTGCACTTTATTATATTGGTAGTATGGCTTCATGTAAAGACTGAAGTGTCTTTGGTCCAGAGAGGATTCTCCGCTTCATTTTTGAAGGTTGATTTTATTGGATATAGAATTCTTGGTTGAGATTTTTAGTTTCAGGACTTTGAATATATTATCCCACAGCTGCCTGGCCTCCATTGTTTTTTGTTTTTGGGGTTTTTTTTAAACATCTTTATTGGAGTATAATTGCTTTACAATGGTGCGTTAGTTTCTGCTTTATAACAAAGTGAATCAGCTATGCATACACATATATCCCCATATCTCCTCCCTCTTGCATCTCCCTCCCTCCCACCCTCCTATCCCACCCCTCTAGGTGGTTACAAAGCACTGAGCTGCTCTCCCTGTGCTATGCGGCTGCTTCCCACTAGCTGTCTATTTTACATTTGCCTGCATTGTTTTTAATGAAAAATCAGTTACTAATCTTATTGGGGAGCCCTTGTATGTGATGAATGGCTTCTCTATTGTTGTTTTCAAGGTGTTCTCTTTGTCTTTTCTTTTAATCCTTTGCTTATTATGTGTCTAGGTTAGGATCTCTTTAAGTTTATCCCATTGGGAGTTTGTTGAGCTTCATGAATTTAGAACGTTTTCGGTCATTATTTCTTCACATACTTTTTCTGTCCTTTTTCCTTTCCCCTCTCCTGGGATTCCAATTAAGTGTATGTTGGTATAGTAAGAAGATAATCTCTGAGGCTCTGTTTATTTATTTATTTATTTTTCCTGTTCATTTTTCTTCTGTTTCTCAGACATGATAGTGTCAATTGACTCATCTGCAAGTTTGCTGCTGCTTTTTCTCCCAAATCACTGTTGAGCCTCTCTAGTGAATTTTTATTTTTATTTTTTTTTTAAATTATTTTATTTATTTATTTATTTTTTGGCTGCGTTGGATCTTCGTTGCTGTGTGCGGGCTTTCTCTAGTTGCAACGAGCAGGGACTACTCTTTGTTGCGGTGCGCAGGCTTCTCATTGCGGTGGGTTCTCTTGTTGCAGAGCATGGGCTCTAGGCGCACAGGCTTCAGTAGTTGTGGTACACGGGCTTCAGTAGTTGTGGCTCGTGGGCTGTAGAGCACAGCCTCAGTAGTTGTGGCGCATGGGCTTAGTTGCTCCGTAGTATGTGGGATCTTCCCGGACCAGCGCTCGAACCCGTGTCCCCTGCATTGGCAGGCGGATTCTTAACCACTGTGCCACCAGGGAAGCCCTGAATTTTTAATTTTAGTTGTTTATAAATGTTTAATTTCATTTCGAGAATTTCTGTATGATTCTTATGTTTTCCATCTCTTCATTGATATTCTGTATTTGGTGAGACCTTGGTTCTTATATTTTCCCCAGGCTTGCTGTTGTTGGTGTTGTTTTCGTTGCTCATTGCTTGTTTAGTGACTTATCTGAACTAATGCTGTAAAGTCTGTATTTTTTGGTTGTGTGTGTTTACTATAGTCATCTGTCCTTGGTTAGGTTAGCGTTCAGCTGATGATTGGACAGGGGTTTCCTTCAGTCCCTTTGCTGAAGGCTCTGTGTGTTGGGACGTGCTTTCAGTGTTCTGGCAGGCAGTTTATAAGTTACTGCCCTTATGTCTCTTTACTGCCTGCTTGTGCAGAATCTCACGGTAGGCAGAGGTGAGACGTTAGTGCCTTGGGTCATTCTCAGGCATGCACACAGCCTTGTCCATATATGCGATCTTCTAGATTCCCAGGAATGTGTCAGAGCTTTTCAAAGTTTCCTGAGAACATCTCATCCTCCAGTTTTTCCTTATAAGTTTTTTGGTCAGTTTCTTTGCCCCAGCGGTTATTGCCGTGTTAAATAGTCATTGTGGATTCTTTTTGATTGTGGCCTCAGGGAAAAGGGTCTCACACTGAGCATGCTCTGAGTGAGGTGCGATAAAGACAAGCCCTGTGAATGGGGGTTCAGGGATATGCCAGGCAGGTCAGATAATGACAGTTCTCTGGGAATGCGGATTCTTAGGGGCTCCAGACTTGTTCAACTTTTTCTAGTGGTTGTGAGGCTGTTGGTTTTCAGCCTGAGTTGAGATGGAAATAGGGCACTTGCAAAGCAATGGAAAACTTACTGTTCTTACCAAGATTCAGCCTTTTTGCTTGAAGAATGCTCGGATTGTTGCAAGCCTTTGTTTAATTTCCAGTTTTGGAAAACTTGATTTTGCTGATGTTTTCTTTGCTTCTTTGGAGGAGCAGATTTTCAGAGGTCCTTATGGTGCCATTTTGAAGGGCTCCTCCCCGTGTGCTTTTTTTTTTTTTTTTTAAGAATTGTGTTGCATTCTTTTTTTAAAAAAATTTTTTTTAATTAATTTATTTATTTATGGTTGTGTTGGGTTTTCGTTTCTGTGTGAGGGCCTTCTCCAGCTGGGGCAAGCGGGGGCCACTCTTCATCGCGGTGCGCGGGCCTCTCACTATCGCTGCTTCTCTTGTTGCGGAGCACAGGCTCCAGACGCGCAGGCTCAGCAGTTGTGGCTCACGGGCCCAGCCGCTCTGCAGCATGTGGTATCCTCCCAGACCAGGGCTCGAACCCGTGTCCCCCGCACTGGCAGGCAGACTCTCAACCACTGTGCCACCAGGGAAGCCCCCTGTGTGCTTTTATAATTAAAATATTTTCTCATCTCTTTGGAAATATAAATAATATATTAAAAACTGTTTGGAGCTTCCCTGGTGGCGCAGTGGTTGAGAGTCTGCCTGCTGATGCAGGGGACACGGGTTCGTGCCCGGGTCCGGGAAGATCCCACATGCCGCAGAGCGGCTAGGCCCGTGAGCCATGGCCGCTGAGCCTGCGCATCCGGAGCCCGTGCTCCGCAATGGGAGAGGCCACAACAGTGAGAGGCCCGCGTACCGCAAAAACAAACAAACAAACAATCTGTTCGTAGTCTTTTCTCTAAATTGGGATTTGGGAGTGGGGTGTGTGTGTGTTCCTTTTAGTCTCTCTTTTTCATATTACAAGCTTTGCTCATATAGTTTATAATCCTTGGTACGTACTCATATTTAAGAGTAGTGGACTGAAAAGCCAATTATAAACTCTGAGTGTAGAACTGGAGCTTGTTTACCATGAGATTACTAGTATTTGCTTTTAGGAGATTATTTTAAACGTATAAAATATTCTAGGAAGGCGTAATTAGATCTAAATCTTACAGTAAAATAAACACCAGTTGCATTGAAGAGTTGAAAATAAAATTTAAATTCAGAAAAATCAGAGGAAAATGGTATTGGGTTATTTGTCAAACTAGTGAAGAAATTTATTTTATATTTGAGATTTAAAATTTAGAAAGTGCAAAAAAAATTGGTGGCTTCAGAGGGTAATCATTAGTTATGTATTCAACGTCTTTGAACCTGTAAAACTCACCCTTTCAGACTTGTGCAAGTTGGTAGGTCCTGGGAGAGGCATTTTGTATTGCTGTGCTCAGGGCTAGGAGACAGAAGGCACTCCCAGGGGAGGTTTTGTTGCTCTCGGGCTGTCATAAAGCCAGGCTCCTGCGATCCCGGGGTGGTCATCTGGGCAGGAGCCATTGTCTAGGCAGCTGTTGAGGCAGGAGCTGGAAAGCACGGCTGCCTGAAGTAATTCTGAATTATGGTGCAGGTGCCAACAGCGGTAATCATCTTAGCCTTCCCATACCTAGTCGTCTGGGCCTACCGGTTGTGGGTCCCGTGGCCGCTGTGAGGAGACCCTACCTGTGAGCTACAGAGAATCTACAGGTGCTTCCACAGTTGCCATCGATAATGGTGAACGCTCTCCCAGGAATGGAGGAAATACTCGCCCCTCCCAGTGATTTCAGGGACAGCCAGCTGGAGGTGCCCTTTGTCCCCGATGTGCAGCCTTGCAGACATGCTCATGTCAGAGGGTGTGGCTGTGATGCAATAAAGTGGCAACTTGGTCAGGGCAGGCCCCGGCAACCTGTGTAGGGATATTATTTATGGGCTTGTTAAGCCAGTGGGGATCTTTGTTACTTATCAAAGGGCAGGTGATGGAAACATCATAAGAACTTGATTCTAAGGCATCTTTCCAGATTTTTAGTAACCACGGGAGTTGCAAGTGAGCAATAGTTTTACTCATCTGGTCCTGGGATGACAAATAGAACTTTAACTCAGTGCCGACTTTGATTCATTGGTCGTAGCTGCCTGGAGCAGTTTTGGGAAGGATTCTGAGGCTACATCTGGACTTAGATGGAAAGATGGGTTGAAAAGATCAATATCCGCCATAGGACGGGAAGCGGGAGGGGCCGTGTTATCAGACTGGTTCATCTCCTTCACTTACCTCGTGTTTGCTTATGAGTATTTTTGGCTCCCTTGTTTCCTAGAATGTCACAGTCTAAGTAGAATAGAATGAAGTAGAGGTAAGTAGGAACTCTAGAGGGTGGGACCTTCCCACACTCAGCATCTAGCTAGCTCAGTGCTGGCTCAGCTAATGAACGAGTGCATGAGCTGAGACCGGAGTGTGTGAACTACCTAGTTTTCCACCATGCGCGCGGGGGCGGGACCAGGCACCAGCCTTCTCATTCGGTGATGTCACCCTCCTGCATGATGTGATGTGTGGTGTACACAGAATACCAAAGATAATATAGGTCCCATTCCTATACCCAAGGGGCTTCCATCCTGGTTGGAAAGGAAATCAAACATGTTTGAAATGATTAGAGCTTGTATGACAGGCTGGTTTGTAGGAAAGTGCTAACGTTTCTAGTCTAGTCCTGGAAGTGGGTGGCGTAGGTTTCAATGCAAAAGTGCGTGACTTTGGAATCTCAACCTTTAGGCTTATTCCAATATATCTGTGTTTCGTTCGGAAAGCCTCTTTTTTCTTGAGTTTTCCTACAAGGTAAACCCCACCCCCACCCCCAGTTTTCCTCTCATTTTCGGTGTCACTAGGATGGAATATTTGGTGGTTAAAGAGTTTTGCTTCTTTTAAAATGTCATGGTGAAAATGATCCACTAATAGAAAATACATGTCATGCAGATTTTTAAGCTGAGGATTATCCAGTCACAACATTTGCTTCTAGAGAAATTATTTACAGCATTTTTAAAATAAGCAAAAGTCACAGAAAAGCCTTTGTACTGTAATATCAATGCATTTTGAAAATCTTTGTCCTGAGTAATCAGCAGTCTGTGCTTAGACAGAAATAGGAGATATAAACAGTTTTCATGATGCATACATTTTGTGTAGAGACGTCAGTCAGTTTAGTATAATGTCTGAGAGCCTGGGCTCTGGGTTCTTACTCTCAGGGCTGGCATCTCTACCCTGACCAAGTGTGTTACCTTAAGTAAGGGGGTTTTGATTTTCTCGTCTGTCATGTGGGGATACTGATAACCCCTTATACAGCTGTTGCAAGAATCAAAGGAGATTTTTCAGGTAGAGCTTAGGTCGGTGCTTGGCTTGTAATAAGCAGGTGCTCACTCATTGTTGGCTATTGATAATGCTGTTAGCATAGCTACTGTTGTTGTTAGATGGGTCTGTTATCAATGAGTGAGACTCACCTTCAGTGTATACTATGATTGTAAATATGTTAATGTAATTGTAATATGGTTAATAGTTTGTATAATATATATATATTTTTTCTTCATCCAGGTTGAATGTAATTTTTACAAAATTTGATGAAGTCCAAAAATCTGGAAACATGATACAGTCTGCAAATGGTGAGTAGAAAAAGCAACCATTCTACTTTTGCTTCTTCACTTCCACTTTTAGCATAAGTATTACTTACACTATATGCTATTCCTGAATAGCTGAATTTGATACCTTGATAGGAGTTTCTAGGTCTCAAGATTTAACCTCCATTTACCTACTTTCGCAAGCTCGAAACTATGGAGTTGTCATTGACTTTCTTTTATAACCTACACTGAATCCATCAGCTAATCCTGTTGCCTTTATTTTTAAAAATACATCTAGAATCCCAAAGATTCCCTGTGTAACTGCTCCTCTCCTCCTAGTACAAGCCATCACGGTGTTTTGCCTGCACTCCTGATTTTATTCTCTCCCCACACCTAAAGTCTGTTTTTCACTCAGCAGCCAGACTGATCCCTTTAGAATGTAGCGCAAGTAACGTTAATCCCTTGTTCATCAGAATCCCCCAGAGGTTTCCCAGCGCAGTGACTCACGGTGCCCCACCGGGGCACCTGCAGCCCCCATTCTGAGGTCATCTACCATTGTTCTTCCTGAAAGTTCTCTTGGCTCCAGCCTGTTGGCTTCCTTGCTAATTTTTAGCATGTTTCTCCTGCTTCAGGGCCTCTGTGCTTGTGATTCCTTCTGCTTGAGGCTCTTGTTCCCAGCTGTCATTAGGGCCTCCTCCTTATCCCACCCAGAGCTCGGCTGCAGTCTCGCTTCATTACACAGGCGTCCAGAACAGCGCACCCAGTGTTATAAGGGAACGCTCTCTGCCCTCACCTGGCGTGACTTTCCTCCTTAATGAATATTACCGCAGAACTGTTTTTTTGTTTATTCATGAGGGTAAGAACTTTGCTTTTTTTTCTCTTCTTTATCCTTAACGCCGTTTGGAAGTCATCAGGAAGTCCGTTGCCAACAAGAAGTTTTCTAACGTTGGATACATCATTGTATCATAGCTGTTTCAGGATTGCTAGGGATCTGAGATCATAGCGTAGCCTTCAGATTTTGACTATCTTGAGGCTGTTAAAGAAGTTTGAGTGATTTCCTGCAAAGGGACATAGTACTTGAGGGCAGAGCAGGAAACAGAATCCAGGTCTCTAAGCTCACACTCTAGTTGTGTACCCGTCGTTACCAGTACGGAATTTGTTTTTAAATAGCATGTTTCTTATAAAATGCTTTTTTAAAATTTCTTTTTCATACATTTGTAAAATCGTTACAGTATTAAAAGAAAGATTAATTATGATTCTGCTATCACCAGCAAATCAGTTTTCATTTTTCTGTATTATCTTCTAAGTAATTTTCCTATAACTGTATAATTTGTATGCAGTTTTAACCATGGCATAATTTCTGCATATTACCCTCTACTTTTATATATACTTTTCTATGTGCTTTCAACTGTATCATTGGTAGAGCTGAGACCAGCGATGAGGGGGGTTGACAGTGTGTGTGGGCAGAGCTGTCCAGCCAATTGCTAGACGCGTGCTTTTATTTTGTATTTATTTTTTTGTTTTTTATTTCGTTTTGTTTTACGCTTATTATTTTTTTCTTGGAGTATAGTTGCTCTACAATGTTGTGTTAGTTTCTGCTGTACAGCAAAGTGCCTCAGCTACATGTATACATACATCCCCTCCTTTTTAGATTCCTACACATTTAGGTCACCACAGGGCATTGAGTAGAGATCCCTGTGCTGTACAGCAGGTTCTCATTAGTTATCTGTTTTATACACAGTAGCGTATATATGTCAAGCCCAATCTCCCAGTTCATCCCACCCACCCACCCCTTCCCCTCTTGGTATCCATAAGTTTGTTCTCTACATCTGTGTCTCTGTTTCTCCTTTGCAGATAAGTTCATCTGTACCATTTTTCTAGATTCCACATATAAACGATATTATATGATATTTGTTTTTCTCTTTCTGACTTACTTCACTCTGTTATGACAGTCTCTAGGTCTGTCCACGTCCCTGCAAATGGCACTATTTCATTCCTTTTTATGGCTGAGAATATTCCATTGTATGTATATATATATATATATATATATATATATATATATATATATATATATATATACACCACATCTTTATCCATTCCTCTGTTGATAGGCATTTAGGTTGTTTCCATGTCCTGGCTGTTGTAAATAGTGCTGCAGTGAACACTGGGGTGCATGTATCTTTTCGAATTATGGTTTTCTCTGGATATATGCCCAGGAGTGGGATTGCTGGATCATATGGCAGCTCTATTTTTAGTTTTTTAAGGAACTCCATACTGTTCTGCATAGTGGCTGCACCAGTTTACATTCCCACCAACAGTGCAATAGGGTTCTCTTTTCTCCACGCACTCTCCAGCATTTATTGTTTGTAAATTTTTTGATGATGGCCGTTCTGACCGGTGTGAGGTGATACCTCATTGTGCTTTTGATTTGCATTTCTCTAATAATTAGTGATGTTGAGCATCTTTTCATGTGTTTGTTGGCCATCTGTATGTCTTCTTTGGAGGGATGTCTATTTAGGTCTTGCGCCCGTTTTTTTCACTGGGTTGTTTTTTTGATATTGAGCTGCATGAGCTCTTTGTATATTTTGGAGATTAATCCCTTGTCAGTTGCTTCATTTGCAAATATTTTCTCCCATTCTGAGGGTTGTCTTTTCTTTCTGTTTATGGTTTCCTTTGCTGTGCAAAAGCTTTTAAGTTTAATTGTGTCCCATTTGTTTTTTTTTTTGTTTGTTTGTTTTTATTTTCATTACTGTAGGAGGTGGGTCTAAAAAGATCTTGCTGCGATTTATGTCAGAGAGTGTTCTATGCTTTCCTCTAAGAGTTTTATAGTGTCTGGCCTCACATGTAGGTCTTTAATTCACTTTGAGTTTATTTTTGTGTATGGTGTTAGGGAGTGTTCTAATTTCATTCTTTTACATGTAGCTGTCCAGTTTTCCCAGCATCACTTATTGAAGAGACCGGCTTGACACATGCTTTTAATTGTGTGTGTGTGTATTCATGTGGTTTTCCAGTTTAAAACTTGTTGACACCAAGATGGAAAGTAATGGGCAAGGAGGTAGCATTGGTGGCAGAAAAGCAAGTTTGTGCTTCATGCCTTTATTATATATGAGACAGAATCTCATTACGGTGCTGGCAATGGGGAGAAAGACCACACCATGTTGGAGGCCTTGCCTAGAAAATTATATATATGCACTCCATGAGTATTTTTTCCCCAGTTTTATTGAGAAATAATTGACCTACATCACTGTATAAGTTTAAGGGATACAGCATGATGGCTTGATTCACATATATCTTGAATACTCTGTGAGTTTTAATGAACTGACAATATGATTTAATCATCAGGAATACCAAAACCTGTGGCATTGGGAGCATCCCAGCAACGTTTTATTCTAATTGTCCAGGTGTGAACATTGCCCCCCGTTTCCTTATTTTTGTGAAATGTGCATATGTATGTGTGCATGTCCGTGTGTGTCCGTGTGTGTGTGTGTGTGTGTGTGTGTGTGTGTGTGTGTGTGTGCACGCTTATAGGGGTAGGGTTGAGAATGGAAACAGTTCTGTTAGGCTCTGTGTTAAAAAATAACAGATTGTAAGAAAGCCTTAACTCAAAATTTCTTAGAGACCTGTTCAGCTTTTTACTGTAGGGGCATACTTAGGAGGCAGGCATTGCAGGTTCGGTTCCAGACCCCTGCAGTAAAGCGAATAAAATGGGTCACATGAAGTTTTTGGTTTCCCAGTGCATATAAAAGTTACGTTTACACCATACTGTAGTCTTTTAAGGGTGCGATAGCATTATATCTGGAAAAAAAATACAGTGTACATACCTTAATTAAAAAATACTTTATTTGCTAAAAAAATGATAAACATCATCTGACCCTTCAGCAAGTCATAATCTTTTTACAATAGTAACATCAAAGATCATTGATCACAGATCATTATGACAAATACAGTAATAATGGAAAAGTTGGAAATATTGTGAGAATTACCAAAATGTGACACAGAGACACAAAGGGAGCAAGTGCTGTTTGGGAAAATGGCTTCAGTAGATTTGCTTGACGCAGGTTTGCCACAAACCCTTCAATTTGTAAAAAAAACAAAACCAAAAAAACGCGGTACCTGCAAAGCACAGTAATGAAAAAGTGCACTGAAACGAGGTATGCCTGTTGATGCGTAGACTTACTGTTTTAATTGTTAGAGCCAGAATAGAATAACGGAAAGGCGCATATATAAAGGTTTTAGAATTCCTAACCCAAATAGCTTGGTCTCTCATCAGTAACTTTGGGAGACCAGCAAGGTGTTTAATTGCTGTCAAAAAATAAACCACCTCATTTTCTTCTTTGCTGGAGCCATTGAACATTTAGGTAGCAGGTAGCATAGAGAAGCTGCAGTAGCAGCAGAATAAAAGTCCCCCCCCCCCCCGCCCCGACCCAGCTTCTCCTTTTTATTTACCCACTGACTTCCAGTGTAAAAGCATTCTTTGAACTCTTCTGGACTTCAGACCATTGAGTCTTCTACTTTTTTCAACCCATCCACCCTCTGCTTTCTCCTGCTTGCTCTTTATACAGCTTGTATTGCAACCTTTCTGAACTTTCTTGTTAGTTCTAGGAGTTTTTGTTGGCTCCTTGGGATTTTCTGCGTAGACAGTCATGTCATCCACAAGCAGGAACCGTTTTGTCTCTTTCAGATGTGTATACTTTTTCTTTCCTTTTCTTGCCTTATTGCACTGGCTAGAACTTCTGCCATATGTAAAATAAGGATGGTGAGAGTGGACTCCTTGCCTGGTTCCCAATCCTAGGTTTTCCATAACTAAGTTTGATGTTAACTGTAGGTCTTTTTGTAGGTGTTCATTAGCAAGATGAGGTAGTTCTACTACCTCATTCCTACTTATCTGGCTTTTTATTACAAATGGGTATTGGACTTTTTTCTGAAATCATCAGCATATTTTATTTATTTATTTTTGGCTGTGTTGGGTCTTCATTGCTGCGTGCAGGCTTTCTCTAGTTGCTGCTCACGGGGGCTACTCTTTGTTGCGGTGCGCGGGCTTCTCTTTGTGGTGGCTTCTCTTGTTGCAGAGCACAGGCTCTAGGCGCACAGGCTTCAGTAGTTGTGGCTCATGGGCTCAGTAGTTGTGGCTCACGAGCTCTAGGATGCAGGCTCAGTAGTTGTGCCGCACGGGCTTTGTTGCTCCACGGCATGTGGGATCTTCCCGGACCAGGGCTCGAACCCGTGTCCCCTGCACTGGCAGGCGGATTCTAAACCACTGCGCCACCAGGGAAGCCTGATCATCAGCATATTTTAAATATTAAGGTATAATTCATACTAAAAAAATTCACTTTGTGAAAGTGCATAATTCAGTGGTTTTTCATATATTCAGAAAATTGTGCAGTTATCACCACTGTCTAATTCTAGAAAATTGTCAGCAGCCCCAAGAAAACCTGTGCCCATTAGCACTAGCTGTTTCCCTGTCCTTCCAGTCCCTGACAACCTGTCTTTTGTCTTTGTGGATTTGCCTGTTCTGGACATTTTATATAAATGGAATCATATGGTGTATGGCTTCTTTCACTTAATATTTTCAAGGTTCATCTACCTGGTAGCATATGTCAGTACTTCATTCCTTCTTATGGCTGAATAACATTTTTTTTTTAATAAATACACCATGTTTTGTTGATCTACTCAACAGTTGAAGGACATTTGGGTTGAAGTTTGTGCTTTTCAACTTTGTTCTTCTTTTCAAGATTGTTTTGACTCTGCTGGGTTCCTTGCATTTCCATATGAATTACAGGATTTTGGTAGGGACTGTGTTGAACCTGTCGACCAGTTTGAGAAATATTACCATCTTAACAGCATTAAGCCTTCTAATCCATTAATGTAAGATACCTTTCAATTTATTTAGGTCTTGGAATTCTTTCAACAATGTTTTGTAGTTTTCAATTTGTAAGTCTTGCACTACTTTGGTTAAATTTATTCCTAAGTATTTTATTCTTTTTGGTCATACTGGAAATATAATTCTTTTCTTCATTTTATTTTTGGATTGTTCTTTGCCAGCGTATAGAAATAAAGTAGAATTTTATATTTGATCTTGTATTTGGCAACCTTGCTTAACCCATTTTTTAGCTAGATTTTTCCTCTCCAGTGGATTCCTTAGGATTTTCTATATACTAGGTCATTTAATCTGTGAATAGAGATTGTTTTACTTCTCTCTTTCCAATCTGGATTCCTTTTAGGGTGTTGCTTTTTTTGTTTTCAAATGCTTTTTTTGATGTCAATTGATACTGTTTTTCTTTAGCCTGATGATATTGTGACGTTATATTGATGGAGTTTTTTCAGGTAATAATCCACTCTTGCATACCTGGAATAAATCCCACTTAGTCATAGTGTACAGTTCTTTTTATACAGTGTTGTGTTCGGTTTGCGAGTACCTTGTCGAGCAGTTTTTTTGCACCTAACTTCATGAGAAAGGTTGGCCTGCACTTGTTCTCACTCCTCGCCGGCCCCCCCCCCCCCCCCCCGCTTTGTCTGGACTGTTGACTCTTAAGCATGTCGAGTGTCGTTCGGTAAAAACACGCATATGTATATCTCCAGCCATTCTCGTTGCTCTGCTTCTCTCCTCCCCTGTACAGCAAACTTTTCCTGAGACGTCTGTGTTAAAAAAAAAAAAAAAAAAAAATTCAACTGAGTAAATTTTAAAGATCTACTTGGCTTTACTGAACGAGTCTTGAGTTGGGGAGCATCCCATCTAGCGAGGGTGTGTGTGTCTGGGGGGTTGCTCCAAAAGGAGTAGAGAAAGGGAAAGGTTTTTTAAAGGCAAGACAAGGAAGTCATAAACAGAAAAGCTTATTTCAGGCTAAAGTAACCCACCTGTGGGGGACGGGACGGGTCTGTGTGGCAGTGACCTCACCTTCACTGGGGCTGGAGGACACCCATGAGACGGGTGACCTCCCTGGTGCCGACCGGGAAATTCCTGACTGACCGCGTGAAACCGCAGTTGGTAGGGAGGTTGAAGCAGCAGTTGGGTTAGGTATTCAGCCCCACTCTGGTTGTGCGGCCTAGTGTAAGTGACTCCGTCTTGGTCCTGTGGTTTGCTTTTTTAAACATCTGTATTCCCTGTCTCAGTCTCTTCGCCTAGTCACCTCCTCAGACTGCTCCAGACTCGGGGTCAGCTCACGTCATCGACACAGCTGACAGCGCTGTTACGGGGTGATGGCCACGCTACTCCACCCGCTGGCGTTGCCAGTCTTCACCCTGCCCGGCCTCTCACCATGCTGGACACTGCTGAGCCCCATCTCCCCCTCCTGGAAGCATCCTTCCTCCTTGCCTCCTCTGGCCTGACCTCCTTTTGATGTTTTTTTCCTGCTGTTGGGCTGTTGTTTCTAGGTTTGCTCTCTGCTACTTGCCACTAAATTCTTAAGGCTGGCTCGGTTCTATGCCTTTCTCTTTCTCAGGCAGTGCTCTCCTCTGGGTTATAATTTTCCATGGCCGGAACTCTGTTTACTAGCCAGATAACATGTTTCCATAAATGCGTCCAATGCTGCTAACCGTATGTGAAGGAGCTGCCTGTCTGACATTTCTTCATGTATTGGAGACACGTACCCAGACTCATGTCCCAAAGACAAAACCCAGAACACCTCAACATGACCTTGTCCTAGCTTCCCTCTGTACATCTCCCGTGGACGACCGCTCCACTGTCCACCCAGGCGTGTGAATCAGGACTTGCCTGTCACCCCGGAGGCCCCACCTTCCTCCCCGCCTGGTGCCTCGCCACTGGCTCCTGTGGCTGTGGACGCCTCTCGGTGGCCCCAGCGCTCTTCTCCAGCCCCTTTGCCCGCACTGTTGAAGCCACCTGCTCGCGGTCCCCCTGCCTCCTCCTCCCGGTCTGGTCTGTTGTGCGACGTCGCCGAAATGAGGGGACCGATCTTTCTCTCTGGATGAAGACTGCTCTGTGGTGGAAGAGACTGAGGCCAGGAGGTCTTCTCCTGTCTCCTTTTTCCTTCAGCCAGGACAGTGTTAAAAACATTTATAAGTATTACCTGCACTGTCACTTTGATGTTAGCCTGAGAGATGTTCACTTTTCAGAAGTCTGAGCAGGTCGGATCCTTGCTCAGATCCTTGAAGGTGGACACAGCCTGTAGCCAAACTCTGGGCGCACCTGGGGGTGGCCTCAGAGCAAGGTCTTCTGACCCCCTTCCTTTTTCATTTCTTTATTTGGAAAATGTTAAATGTATGCTAAGGTGCATAGATGAGAATAATGGAGCCCCATGTGGGCGCCACCCAGCTTCACCAGGCCTTGTTTCACCTCCATTCATCAGAAATAATGGGCTGCAAGTGAAGAAGAGCTGGAACACATTATGTCATTCAAGTCGGGTTCAAGACGTGGGCCTGGCCCTTTCTGTATTTTTTAGTAGAACATTAATATAGAAAATGAGCATCAGTTTCAGATTAGGTATATTCTTCTTAGGAATTTTGCAAGCATTAATCTCCCAAAAATAAGCACACCGTTGTTATCGTCTACTTTTAAGAACGGGGGGGCTTCCCTGGTGGCGCAGTGGTTAAGAATCCACCTGCCAATGCAGGGGACACGGGTTCAAGGCCTCATCCAGGAAGATCCCATGTGCCGCAGAGCAACTAAGCCCGAGTGCCACAACTACTGAGCCTGTGCTCTAGAGTCCGTGAGCCACAACTACTGAAGCCCGTGTGCCTAGAGCCTGTGCTCCGCAACAAGAGAAGCCACCACGATGAGAAGCCCACGCACCGCGACGACGAGTAGCCCCCGTCCGCCGCAACTAGAGAAAGCCCTGCGCAGCAACGAAGACCCAACACAGCCAAAAATAAATAAATTAAATAAATAAATTTATAAGAACAGAGGAAAACAAATTACAGTTGGTGAGTCCTGTTTGTTTCAAGAGGAGGGAAAGGCGTGAACATCATACGTTAGCTGCGTGCTGATGGTGACTGTGGGGAGGGCTTCCGTCCCATAGGGTTAGACGAAGGCTTTCCGAGCAGCTCTGTGTTGCAGGTGGATTCTGCCTCCTGCCCTCACTACTCACATGATTAAAAAAAAATCTTCTTCCTGTTTCAATTCATTGCTCTCAAGATACCCCCCAGTCCTTAGCAGCCTGCTGCAGCCGTGCTCCATCTGGCCCTGCAGCCTTCTCAGCCCGGCCCTCCCCTGGGGCCACCTGTCCTCATTACTCTTCCTCTGAGACCCTGGTGCACGTCTCTTCTGTCTCCTCTTTCTTATCTCGCTGTTCCTCATCCTTTCCAGCTCAGTATTCCCTCCCTCTGGCTCTAGAAAGCTTTCCCTGACCTCCCTGTTGGACACTTCCAAGCATCCCCTACTTTGCTGCATTTGGTGATTTGACCGATGTCCCTCTTCTGCATTGGACTCTTAGCCCCCTGAGTACAGGGCATTCTGGGCCCCAAACACCTCCGTCTGTCTTCTGTTCTTAGTCCTGGTGAGTCCTCTGGAGTTGGCTCGTTTGAGGGGCATCAGTGTTTTCCTCTGTAATCTCTTATTATTGATAACACAGAGTGCATACGTGGAAACTTCGTACCTGAGGTACCCCAGTCCTTCTTGTTTTCTGCTTTTCCCTATGGATTCTTGGGTACCAGATGAGAGTTAGACCTGAGGAAGAAATGAGTCAAAGGCAAAGAGAGGATGGAAACATGGGGCTCATTTCCAGGTTCCTGAACTGCCTTTGGGCCAGGGTTCTGATGGATGGAAGGCCGCGGTGTTTGATTCGTACGTGTGTATTTCCTAGGCTGACCCGGCAAGCCGTCTGTTGAGTGATCTGTCTCTCAAACCCCATTTGTGAAAATTCAGCCTCTGTTCACAGCAGGAGGACTTAACAAGTGACTCAACAGGGACCTAACACTTTAATGAGTGGTGACTGTGTGTGGCCACAGCAGGTGTCCGTTTTGGAGTGTGGGTGCCCGAGTCCCCCACGGGACAGGTAGACAGAGCGTCAGGGAGAAGCCGAAAGGGGCTGTTGTGGACGAGTGTGGCCATCGTTCCTCCTTAGGAAAGGCTTCTCTGCCCCCACACGCGGGCCGTGTGACTCGGGGCACCGCGCTTCCCTCCTGGGAGCCGGCTCACTCCTGTGCTCTGCAGGGTAAATGAGGTCGGGTGTAAAGCTCCCAGCCGTGCCCGGATGGGGTTGGTGCTCAAAACGATAGGTTTCTCCTCCATTGCTCCATCTCAGGGATATATTCATTTTTTTTTTTTAAATAAATAGAACATCATTTGAGAATAACTCTCATACTTGTGTTTCTTGTAGAGTTTTGGGTGATTTTGGAGTATACATTTAAAATTTAATGCACGTTTTCTTTAACAATAATGTACTTTTTAAAAAATGGTGTTTTTGAGGTGTAATTCACATACCATACAATTTACCCACTTAAAGTATATACTTCAGTCATATTTAGCATATTTACAGGTATGTGCAATCATCACCACAGTCAGTTTTAAAACATTTTTGTCACCGCAAGAGAGAAACCCGGTGTTCGTAGCCGTCACCTTCCTAATTCCCTAACCCCCACCCCTGCCCCAGCAGCTGCGAATCTACTCTACAGACGTGCCTGTTCTGGGCATTTCATGTAAATGGAACCACACAGTACGTGTTGATGTCTGTGTGACTTGTTTCGTTTAACATTGATGTTTTCAGGGTTCGTGCGTGTTGTGGTGCATCAGCACCTCTGTTCCACTGCATGGCTGGACCACCTTCTGTTTATCCTGTCCATCCATCCAGTGATGAACATTTCGATGGTTGCTACCTTTTTGGTATGGTGAATAGTTTACAGATTTTTGTTGAACATGTTTTCAGTCCTTTTTGAGTATATACCTAGAAGTGGAATTGCTGGATTCTATGGTGATTCTGTGTTTGAAGAATTGCATATTCCTCTTCTTGAGGAACTGTCAAACTGTTTCCCAGCATGGTTTCCACATTTTATATTTCCACCAGCAATGTGTGAGGGTTCTATTTTCTCCACATCCTCTCCAACAAGAGAAAACAAAAACCACCATTTTTTCCTTTCTTTTTAAAAAATTACAGTCATCCTAGTGGGTGTGAAGTGGTATCTCATTATTTTGATTTGCATTTCCCTCATGACTGACGATGCTGAGTATATTTTCATGTGCTTGTTGGTCATCTGTAGATCTTATTTGGAAAATCTCTCTTCAGGTCCTTTGCCCGTTTCTAAATTAGTTTATGTGTCTTTTTGTCGTTGAGCTAAAAGAGTTCTTTATATATACTAGATAACAAGACTCTTCTTATCAGATATTTGATTTGCAAGTATTTTTTCCCCATCTGTGGGTTGTCTTTTCACTTTCTTGGCATCTGAGTTTTTAATTTTGATGAATTCTAATTTATCTGTTTTTTCTTTTGTTACTTGTGCACAATAATGCTCCTTGGAGTAAGAACTAAAAGCTCTGGATTTGAGCTAAGTTGAAAGGAACTATTAATGTAATAGCAATACTCTTAGGGAAGAAATGGGTTTTGTCTTGGGTTGTATTTCTTGACATGTTCAAAATTATATTGTTCTAAAATATGTAATCGATTATATTTATATAAATGCCACGGACTTCATGTTTTAGAAGTGTAAGACTTGTGACTAAACAGCAGTGAAAAAGCATCTGAGCAGCAACTGGAAATGGGTGTTCTGTCTGTAATAGAATACTTCATCTTTGTATGATTCTTTTTTGTTGCTAGGTTACCTGAAGGCCTTTCAGTTTTGAATGGCAAGAATATGGGAGTTAAAAATATGTTGTTTTATAGATGTTTCTTTTTTCTTTTTTTTTTCCATCTCCGTATAATTAGCAAACCCCTTGAAGCAAAAATTACAGTTTTTCCTTCTATGGGTTTTAAAAAGCCAATTATTTTCTGTGTACGTTTTAAAAATCATGCAGATGTGCTTATGCTCATGGGAGAATCGAATTTTCAGCATGAAAGAGCCAGTAATTATAGACTAGTCATTTGTCCTTTATCTGCAGCCACTTAATGTTCTTTAATTGGATTTGATTGAAATGAGGCCCATGGTTGTTAATTTGGTTAAAAATGTGCATGCTTTTGAGTTTCTTGAGCAAAGCTGACATGTTCATGAGGAAAGAATGAAAGTATCATGCTGGTTCAATCTTGAAAATTCCATAATAAATCTGTAGCTAGAGGAAAAATACTTATTTGCTAACAAAACTGTAAGCTAGATAGCAGATAATCAGAAAATTGTAATGTATCTAGGGCGTCATTTTGCTGCAAAATGCAGCCTGCCCTCTGTCGTTTTACTAAAAAATTTTATAATTTGAAGAACGTTAGATATCATCTCTAAGTTTGTTGGAAATGAGAACTGCAAGTCTGAAAACGAATAGAGTGACGATGGATTGTTAGGTAAGATCTGAACTGTTGCCCAGCATAGCTGGGACAAAGCATTCATTGAAAGGCAAATTGATTGTCTTTTCTTTATTGAGAAGCTAAGCCGCCGTTATTGTGCAGTCTTTAAAAACAGTGGTTGTGAATAAGTGGATCAGGTCCGATAATGGGTTCCCAGCCCTCCCCCACTTGTTTACTGGACTCTGCATGTTAGGAGGTTTGGGATTCTGGCTCAGTATCTTAGGCAAGTGATTCCGTAGTCACGGCCGCGGGGATGGTGTACTCCAAGACTGGCAAGGGCACTGTGCTGCACCAAGGAGACCGCCCCTAAAATAGCCTGGAAGGGACTGTCTCTGGCGCCAGCTTAAGTAGCTTAGGCTGCAGCTGACAGCTTTCTTTATCATCTGTGTGGGAATGCCATAGCTTTGTGACTTTCTTCTCATTTAAAGTTTATGTTAAGAGCGTTCTCTGTTTTTCCGGGGGGCGGGGAGTCAGGTAGTTGGTTAACATTTTTTTCGACACCAGTGTTAAAGAGGGCTCCCTGACTTGCGTCAGATGGGAAAGGTGCCCCCGCCCCTTGAACAATCACTGTTCTGCAGAGTGTAGGCTTTCATTTTGGAATGAGGGCGGCCGCTGTCCTTGGTGCTCAGATCGCACTGAAGAAGCCCTGTGGGTGGAGAGTTTGCTGAGGCGTCAGTGCCTGTGAGCAGGTGTAGCTTTCAGAGCAGTTTTTATTTGTACCGCGGTCACTGACGGTCATGACCACTGGGAAAGGTAGGCTATTCTAATATATTCTGGAAAGTGTTTGTAATTATTGCTGCTTAACTAGGAAATAAGATATTTAAGGTATTTTATCGTTGCTTTGAGAACTGAAGATCATGGATGAAACTTAGGAAAATAATTGTTACGAGTATTTGCATTTAGTCAGGAAAAATTGTGAAAGCTGCAGCTCTATTAAGGTTAGTGTTGACCTTCAAGGACCAGGAGAGAGCAAGGAGGCACAGTGAGCCGAGGTTAGCTGTGTTTTCATCAGCCTCTGTTTATTTTATGTGCTTTCAACTTTTTTTTCCTGCTCTCGTGTATTCACAGTATATGGCTCATGAAAATAAATTATTTTGCAATTACAAGACATTCGTTAATAAGTATCGGCTGTCTTGAAAGGACTCTACTGGTTGGAAATTTCTATGGTTTTCCCAACAGTGGGCAGATTAAAAACACATATAAATCAGAATAGTGCAGGGGTGCCGCTTCTGTCTTGAGAATCATTGTATAAAATTTTTTCCTTTTAAAAGATTTACATTTTTAAAATGCGCAGATGGAACTGAAAAACTATGAAAGAAGCATTGTTTACAAAGGTCTTATTGATTAGCCTTCAGTCTTTCCACGGAGGTTTTGCCAGGTTTTGGCAGTGCTGAAAGGATATGAAAGAGCTCCGTGTGACGGAGGTTTGTGTTGGAAGAAGAGTGCCTTGGACGTGCTGTGGACTACCTGTATCCCTGTCTAGGTTTCCTGTGGGATGGGCTTCCTGGCAGGCTTTTAACTTGTTGTCTCTGAAGGATATTTCCAAGCCCTTCAGCTGAAAATAGGTACTACACAGAATAAATTGTGCACAGTAACAAGTGTTCGTTTGTCTCCCTGCCGGGAAATTGGCATGTGTCCAGCTCATTGGCTCTGTTCTTTTGTCGTAGATTGTTAAGGTGTGTATATCTGTCTTCTTAATTTGGTTGAGTTTGCCGAAAATGGACATATTGGAAGATGCTGGATTATGTTTCTTAATTATATTTTAAAGTTGAGAATTGAAAGCATATACTGCTAGTGGTCATTTTTATTTCACCCCTTTTAACAGTACTCTGTATTCAGCTTAAGTTGCTGTAGGAAATCAAAACCTGGGCAGGACAGCTAAATAATTCACGTTCTGAAGTGACCTCTTTTCAGAACCCTTCATTTGAGGATTTGAAAGTGTGTTACTTATAAGTAGCATTTGTCTTACGTTGTCATCTTGTAGATTTTTTTTTTTTTTTAAACAACAGGGAGACATAATTATGGGGTTGACCATTTTATGTTAAAGACCGTGGAGAAAGCCTTGTGGCTCTGACTTTAAAATAAAGACTGTTCTCTCACTTGATAAATCCTTTCCAATAACCTGTCTCCTTAGTCACTGTTACTCGAAATGCAGGCTTTAAAAGCATTTAAAAGGGTACTTTTTACCCTAGGGAGCTGCAAGTATAGTAGGAAACAAGGATTAAATGCTGTTTCTTGTAGCAGGGGTATATTTGAATCTTCCTCTGTCAACCATGGTTAATAAGGGACCCATAACAGTCTGTACAATATAATGCCAGCCATTTTCTACTATGGTTCTGTGTATTTTAGTATTTTCAAAGCACTTTCCCGAATGTCTCTTGTTTGTTTTTGTTTTCTGATTCTCACAGCAGCCTCAGGAGGAGTAGGCGGGGAGACGGGAGGTTTGAGTTCTCTAAATGGGCTGGTGGCCCCGGACTTCTGCCATCCTCGACCTGCCCTCCTTCCAGCAAACTGTCACCCAGCTCAGTGCTTCGCCCCTACTGTTGTGATAAAACCCTGGCTTTGTTTCTTTGATTCTGAAATTGTGCCATTTTCAGTATAGATGCCTTAGGGAATAGTTTAAAACTGTAAGCATTCAAAGAGATATTATTAAAACAGGCATTGGCCTGTTTAGACACATGGTGATCTGGACACTTGGAAGGTGTGACATCCCTAATCAGTTGTTTGCCCAGTGATGGGCGGGTGGAGTGAATGAGATGATGCACATAGCACCGGTGTGATGTGGAGACACAGTCTTAACGGGAGGTGAAAGTTGGATTTAGCTTGAAAATGACGTGGTTGAGCTTTTTGTTTAGATATGGAAGCTCCCTTAAGAGAAACAAGGTACAGAATCCGATGCAGAATAAGGTCTCTTAAAAAGAAGCTGCCACTAGTGCTCCAATCTTGGTTTCTACCACGGCCAGGGTCTGTGGGGATGGCAGGTTTGAGGCCTGGAGCAGGGAATGTACACAGTGAGCCTGGGCGTCTTGCAGCGCCAGACAGTAGGGTCGTGCCAGACCAAACCAAAACAAATCAAAACTGTGACGGGGGTATGTCAGCTGTCACAGGGAGCAGCTGAAAGGTTCTCACAGACTAGAGCGAGAAGAGTTTGATCAATAAGGTAGCACCGGATTATGACCCAGGGTGTAAGTGTTGATGAGTCTGTACTGATGCACATCAGTGGTCGAATAAGTGTGAACAAGGGGAGGGGTTGGAGGTGAGAGCCATACCAGCTGCACTTCAGGATGAAGTGAGAGGAGGGGGGCGGGGGGGACATGGTGGGAGATGGCTGCCGGGCTGAGTGGTGCCGGGACCAGCTGAAGCAGGGCACTCGGAGAGTGAGCAGGTTTGAGTGTGGGGAGATGATTGTAGTTTTGGACACTTGAACTTAGAATTTTATTTGTATGTGGCTTTGATTCACGTTGGGTTTGTGTCTTGGAGCAGAGATGGGGCTGGCATTAGAGGACTAAGATTTATCAGAATGTAGCTGTTTATTGTCAGTTATATTGTCACCTTATTTCTCTCTTCTTACGTAGAGGTGTGATTATTTGCCTCCCTTGGGTTCTTGAGAATGAAGTCCTTAAAGCAGGGATGGAGGATTTGAAGGATTATTGCACAAGAGGCAGCTAGCTCTTGGTGCAGTGGCTTTAATATGAGAAGACATTCTGGTAGGGACCCTCTCCCAAAGTTGGCTCTGGATTTTTCCGGCTGACTTGCTTTTGCTCCTGTGTAGTGGTTGTCAGGAAGAATTGGGTCAGGGTTGGTACAGTGATAATTAAAATGACATTTCCAGACGAATGCAAAATGTGGATCTGATATTTGTGGGATTTGGTTTCTGACATTAATTAAGCACAATACCCTTTTGGCCAAGTTCAAAGGTAAAATAAGTCCTGTGGTCAAAAGGAGAAAAGAAGATTAAATCAGGGAAAGGATCCATTGTGATTTTTGTTACTGTGCCATTCAGAGATTACCCAAGGTTTTGAAAGATTAGTTGCTGATTCCTAGATTAGTTTTCAGTCATCAATATGCAGATTTTGTCCACAGCAGTTAAAGTTGCTTAAAACTCCCCCCTTTCCATGAAATAGTAAAAATGTAAGTCCAAATATGTTCACTTAAAATAAATATCTTCGGGCTTCCCTGGTGGCGCAGTGGTTGAGAGTCCGCCTGCCGATGCAGGGGACACGAGTTCGTGCCCCCATCCGGGAAGATCCCACATGCCGCGGAGTGGCTGGGCCCGTGAGCCATGGCCGCTGAGCCTGTGTGTCCGGAGCCTGTGCTCCGCAACGGGAGAGGCCACAGCAGTGAGAGGCCCACGTAACACAAAAATAGATAAATAAATAAATATCTTCCTGTAATTTTGGAGCACTTAAAAAATTTATTTATTTATTTTTGGCTGTGTTGGGTCTTCGTTGCTGCGTGTGGGCTTTCTCTAGTTGCGGTAAGCGAGGCCTGCTCCTTGTTGCGGTGCGTGGGCTTCTCATTGCGGTAGCTTCTCTTGTTGGGGAGCGCGGGCTCTAGGTACGCGGGCTTCCGTAATTGTGGTGCACAGGCTTACCTGCTTCGCGGCATGTGGGATCTTCCCGGACCAGGGCTCGAACCCGTGCCCCCTGCATTGGCAGGTGGATTCTTAACCACTGCGCCACCAGGGAAGCCCTAGAGTACTTCTGTGAGATTTTAAGTACCAGTTTAAGTGCCCTACTCTAACTTATTACCATGCAGATGATTGGGGTTATTATTATTGATAATTACCAGCCTGACCAGCCCTGGGGTCAGTCCTGATCGCTGCCTGGGTTTCTTCAGCCCAGGGACTTGGTACACATGGACCCCACTGGAGTCCACACTCCTCGTCACCCAGCTCAGCATCTGTTCAGCTTCCAGGCACCACCGTCATGGTGCGGAGGCCTCGGGGTTCCTTCCCTGGGCCTCTGTAACCTCTAGGAATTTCCTCTCTGAAGCCTCCCCATGCTGCTGGCCGTCAGCTCTGAGAGTGGGAAGCACTTTTTTCTCTGAACTATTGGCATCCAGTTAAGGGCCTGGCACAGAGTGGGCACCTAAAGACCTTCTGAGTACACAGATAACGGGTATGTGAATGATGGTCATTCTGCAGATGAGGGACAGGCTCAGAGGAGTCCAGTAACTTGTCTAAACTAAAACAACGCCAGCGATGTCAAAGTCTGGAGAAGAGCTCTATGAAACCTGTGTACTTTTCACCACACGCCACGCCACGCCACGCCACCTCCCAAGGTTACAGTCACGTGGGGAGGATTGAACTCCAGTTATTGTTATCTTTTCTCAGTGGCACCGCACACTAAGTGGTTTACCCCCGTGCTAGGAATGCCAGAATCTTTACCCAGCACGAAAGCGTGTAGCGATGAGGTCGGAACGCTTTCCTTGGCCGTCCGCTCTGGTGGGCATGCGCACAGAGGCTGCTTCTAGGCTCAGCCCATCACCTGACTGCACGTGTGACTGTACCATCTGTGTGCACCGGATGCCCAGACACTGAAAACAGATCTATTGCTGACCTTTGGAATTGGGAGAACTGATTGAGCAAAGCAGGAAAAATAGTGGAGTAGTTAGGATGGGCTTCGTGGGTTCTTATAGCCAGGTTCAGGGCTGAGTAAGTGTGTACATTTGATTTTTATAAAAATGAAATTGGAAAAGAAAACAATTGAAAGGCCCTCTTTTCTCTCTTAAAGTTCATTTTTGGTGTCTTTAGCTTACTTGGGTTTCTTTGGACAGAAACGAGAATCGGGTTTGAGTGTGGCTCTCTGCGTTCAGACACCCACAGCTAGGGCGGCTGTCACGGTGGTCCTAACAGCTGCCTGCACGTGCTGGTGGCCACGAGGCTGGGGCCACAGGGTCGTGAGTCCGTGGTGCCCTAGGGCCCTTTCCTGCGAGAGCACGCTCTCTACCCTTTTTTGCTTCGCTGTTCACGGTACATTGGAACTTTGCCGCTACCCTTTCTCCCCGTCCTGCTCTTGAATTCTCTGCTCGTGACAGAGATGCCTGAGTGATCCTCGCCCCTGTGATGATGGTGAGCTTCCACCTTTGGTGGAAGCCACCCCGTCCAAAATGTCTCTCATGACCCCCTCTGCCTTTTCCCTCCTCCGCTGCACTACGCTCTGGTCTTCCGCTGCATCACCCTTATCACGGGTTATCTGTCATACTTGTGTGTTTGCAAGTATATTCAAACATATCTGTCATACTTGTGTGTTTGCAAATGTATTCTCTCTCTTTATAGCACAGGTTGCCTGCGGGGCGGGAGGGGAGCCTGCGCTTTTGTTCTTCCTGTCTTCCCAGGGCCTGGCAGAGTGTCCGGAAGGTCCCTCCCGCAGTCATCGGATGGGACAGGAGGGACAAAGGAGGGAGATGGTTGTCAAAGTCAGGCAGCCGCCAGCCTGCGGTCCTTTGTGAATTTCTTCAAGGAGAGCAACGCTTTGCTCATGCATTAGAACTTCAGAAAGAGGGTCTGTTCTCTCCTGCCATTCTCTCCTCATTCCTTTCCTCTCCTCCGTTTTTCTTCCCTCTTCCCCACCAGGTTCCTTTTTCGTCTCTTTGCTTTCTTCCCTCCCACTGCTGGGAGGAGCCCATTAGCTACTGGAAGGCAATCTGCTATCAGAGCACATTTTTGAGCCGGGCTGAGGGGCTGTGATGGGGTCCCCCCGTCTGCCCAGAGGTGCCTGCGAGGCTGACTTTTGACCGGCGGCCAGAGGGGAGCGAGGGTGTCTGCTCTCATAAGCACCCTCACATGGCGGTCTCCTCTGGCGTAACTGGAAGCTGTTACGTGGGAATTGGCTTGGGAGCTGGGGAGGGCTGTGGGGCTCAGGGTAACGGTGAGCTGGCCCCGCTGGCAGCCACGTGGTCTGTGTGCTCGTGTGCCCTATTCTTAGGACCAGAAGGTAAGCACATGATCAGTGTGAAGGACAGTTATCAGACAAGTAACTTCAGCAGTAGGCTTACAATTTACCAGAAGCCTCTCTGAGGATATCCTGCACCTTATGTAGTATAACTGTACTTACTTGTACTTTCTCCCCTTAAAATACACAGGCTCACAGCCTCCCGTGGTGTTGATATTGCCCTGAGCTTTCCTTTGCTTGCTTCCTGTTTTTAACCTGCAGCTGGGTGGCCTCTACACCTGGCCAGGCATCAGAATGTCTGTCTTAGAAGCCCTGAGCCGGCAGGGACTCAGTCTGGATGATTCTCTAGACAAATAACAGCAACAAATCTGAGTGCCCTTAACAGTTAATGGGCCCAGACGAGATTACAAGAATTTTAGAAAGCAAACTACTTGGAAATTTTCAAACAAGTTATTCTTGCCTTATTACTGTTTGCTTTGTAATTATGTAAATAATCATGGCATTGTGAACTCCCAAGTAGCTAAGAGAGTAAGTTCAGTAAAAGATACTAAGGCCTTAGTGGTAGCAAATTGGTTTTTAGCCTGTGTGTGTTACAGTTATCCAAAGGCCCTATTCTTCTTAACACCATGGAACACCATCAACTGTAATGTGACTTTCAACTTTTCAGATGGTAAGACTGGAATTGTTCAGATGTGAATGAAAATTGCACTAGAGAAACACGGCCCAGTAATAGTTGGAGAAGATGAAACAGACCCAAACTCTTGCTGCAGTTACTCAGGAATGTTTACTTGGAAGGATCGCCAGATTGTTAAAATTCCCAAGACTGTGAATTTTTGTTCATGACAATGGTTAATTCTTTCTTAGAATCTCTTTTTGAGCTGTCCTGAGCTTGACTGATCTGTTTCATGGGATTTAGTGTAATCCCTTGGTAATCCCTTTGATAATCTTGTTTCCTAGGAGAGAAGCCTGAAGGTAGCTAAACATTCATGGCCAGAGAATACAAGAGTCAGTAGTGAACTGACTTAAACTTTCTACGGGGCTCTGTGCAGGGGCTGAAGCAGGAGGGATTCCAAGTTGTGTGAGGAACTGTCTTCTGCCCCAGAGCACCTGTGGCATCTGGAAGAGAGAGAGAATCACACAAATGACTGCTGATTTAAGCCTCCCGTGCCCTCTCCTTCTCTGGCCGAGTGACCTGGGGTTGGGTGGCTCGTGGAGGACGGTCCCAGGTCCCCGCTCTGTGACCCTCGTGGACAGTAGGAGCGTGAGAGGAAGAGGCACCCCTGGGGCAGGCTCCTCCTGCATTTCTCTCGCCCTGGACCTGTCCAGATTTTAAGGCACTAACACACCTATGTCTAGGAACGGCGATTCTTGGCAGAATGGAAAGCCACGTTTTCCATCTGGCCGGGAGTTCGTGGTTGCTCACCAGACCATGTTAATACGGGGACAGTTCAAGTCTTCCCCGAGCTCCGTGGCCAGCTCTTCCGGCAGGAAGACTGGTCCATCCCCGTCTTCCCTACTTCACCCCCTGAGATACTCAGGATAATAAAGTAGCCATCTCTTTGCGTCCCTCCCTTTCGGTTGGTTCCAAGGATGAGTTTATAGTCTTTCTGAGGTGTGTTGGGAGATACTCTTCTTCAAGGTTGATCTTCTGTACCTGACGATTGCTGTGTCGCTGTGGGTTCTTTTCTTTGGGGAAGGCATCGTATTAACAGGGTTAGTTTTAGTTGGGCCTTCACACTGGTCAGGAGATGCCAACTTTAGTAACTCAAACCGCTGGGCACGACTTGGCGACTGTGTCCTCTGCTCCCCGGTGCCCAAGATGGGGATAGTCCCAGAACGGTGGGGCTCCTGGACCCGTCTGTGTGCAGAGGGCCGCTGGCTAGCTTGTCCCCTTTCCCTGGCCCCTCCTCCGTCTGTCCGGGAGGTGTCTTTGGAATGTGTGCTCTCTCACCGTGTGTTCACTCAGCGTGATGGTCTACTGTGTTCCTGAAGCGTGTAGGCCGTGCACCCCTTTAAAGCATTGCATGGTCCCAGTTCACATGAAGTCCTCCGGTATCGGACACAAGTGGCGGAGTGAGTCACGTCAGAGGGTCGGGGCGGGGGTGGGGGTGCACAGGGAACCCTTTCTGGCTGATTCAGCCCTGTTCTATGTGCCCCTCTTCTGTACCCACTTGGCATATCCTGTGCGTGCCTTGAGCAAAGCGTCACACTGAGGCATAACTGCTGCGGGTTGTGTGTGTCTGTTTCCCCGTCTGGACCGTGAACTCCAGGATGAGAGCCACCCCTTCCTGTCTGCATCCCACCTCCCAGCAGAGTACTGGGCACAGAGGTGTCCTTGGTAAATGAATGCAGAAGAGACGAAGGAGGGAAGCTGCACGTGGTGTGCTCTTAGTATTCTGAGGAGGTGTCCTCTCCAGTAACCCCCGCTCCCGCCCCCAAGGGGACAAGTCCACTGCCTCTGGGCATCCATCCAGTTTTGTTACACAAGCAACAAAGTGGGTATTCTGAGACCACATCACCTTTCAGGTGACCTTGTGCCTTGGACTTGAACTTCCAAGTCACAGGCAGGCCGTGGAGGGTTTAGAGAGAATTTAAAAGTTGGTGCCACTTGGTGGAAGCAGATTCCTAATTTAGTTTTTTTCCTTTACCTTATAAATGACACATTTCTTTCCTGTGACCCTGAGAAAATTGTCATTGAGACCATCCCAAGGCTTCTTGACAAGGGGGCAGGTGGATCCTTCCTTCCATTTTGGAACCAGCTCTACAGAAGGGAGTTTGAGGCATTCTTCTGTTTCTCAAAAATGTCCCTACATTTCTTTTACTATATAACCTGAATTAGTTCTATGCCTTTTATAAGAGCATTAAAAGAATTCTGTTCCTCTAAAATATGACACAAATGAACTTTTCTATGAAACAGGAACGGACCCACAGACATAGAGAACAGACTGGTGGTTGCCAATGGGGAGGGAGGTGGGGGAGGGATGGGTTGGAAGTTTGGGATTAGCAGATGCAAACTGTTATATATAGGATGGATAAACAACAAGGTCTGGACTTCCCTGGTGGCGCAGTGGTTAAGAATCCACCTGCCAATGCAGGGGACACGGGTTCGAGCCCTGGTCCGGGAAGATCCCACATGCCACGGAGCAACTAAGCTCGTGTGCCATGACTACTGAGCCTGCGCTCTAGAGCCCACGAGCCACAACTACTGAGCCCCCGTGCCACAACTACTGAGCCTGCACTTTAGAGCCCACGAGCCACGACTACTGAGCCCGTGTGTGACAACTACTGAAGCCCGTGCACCTAGGGCCTGTGCTCTGTAACAAGAGAAGCCACCACAATGAGAAGCCCCTGCACCACAACGAAGACCCAATGCAGCCAAAAATAAATAAATAAATAAATTTATAAAAAGACAAAAAACCAACAAGATCCTACTGTGTAGCACTGGGAACTATATTCAGTATCCTGTGATAAAAGCACAATGGGGTAGAATATTTAAAAAGAAGAATGTATATGTATAACTGAATCACTTTGCTGTACAGGAGAAATTAACTCAACATTGTAGATCAACTGTTCTTCAACTAAAGAAAAAAGAATTCTATTCCTAATTCTTCAGCTCCATCCACATTTTTTTTTTTTTTGCGGTACGCGGGCCTCTCACTGTCGTGGCCTCTCCCGTTGCGGAGCACAGGCTCCGGACGCGCAGGCTCAGAGGCCATGGCTCACGGGCCTGGCCGCTCCGCGGCATGTGGGATCCTCCCGGACCGGGGCACGAACCCGTGTCCCCTGCATTGGCAGGTGGACTCTCAACCACTGCGCCACCAGGGAAGCCCAATCCACATATTTTTGAAAGGTTGCTTTTTTGTACTCAGGGCATCACACAGTGACAGAGTGTAACAGCTGCTCTTTGTTGAGCAGTTGGAGTTTTCCTACCTTTGCGTATATTCTTTCTAATCTGTGTGACACCCCCTTCAAGTGGTACAGAGAGCCCCTTGATTATAAATGGTACACCTCCACTCCAGGTATATAAGTAGAAAGGGGGATTAATTGGCTCGGGTAACCGAGGGGTCTTGTTTTGTCCCCAGGCACACAGACGCAGCGTTGGCCTCCGCTCTCCCCGACCTCTGCTCTGCCGCCTTCTGCTGGCTTCCCGCTTCCCTCTTAGGCTGGGGCCGCCCTTCTTTGGGCTGCAGCAGTGCTAGGCTGCCCTCCACCTGGCCCCAATCCTGCAGAAAGACAGGCTCTGCCGTGACTTAGGTGGCAGGTGGGGCAGAGCCTCTGGGTCCCGCCCAGCCTCGAGGCAGGACTGTGGTTACAGGGGGGCGTCCCCCAGGTCTGTCGGAGCTGGCAGTGGAGGAGGGCTGCCTTCAGATGATCCCTGTTGGTGGGCAGTATCACCCTTTTTTCACAGACAGGGAAACAGGAGCCAATTTTCATTCTATTAAACTTCTTTTTATTTTACTTTAATTAATTAAATAAAGTGGAAGCAGGTTTATTTAGAGAGATACACGTTGCATAGGCAGAAGGCGGACTCCGTTTTTAAACCCCATTTTCAGCTTCGAGGTTGGTCTTGATGGAGGTGTAGGCCGGTGGCCGGTGGCCGGTGGCCCGTGGCCCTGCGGGGGGACAGGCTCACTGCCCAGCGCCTGCTGTGCGTTCCTCTCCTACGAGGCCGGCCGCGGGCTCTGCCGCGTCTCTCCTGAGCTGGTAGCTGTAGAGCAGCGGCCAGCAAGTTCTCCGTCCGACGCCGAGGAAGAAGCGCGCCCTGACCTGAGCGGGGAGGGCTCATCAGTTGTCCCTGGCGGTGCCGGTGTCGGCACAACTTTGCTCTGGGTCCCCTCACCTCTCCTGTCCCTCTCCAGCTTCTGATCGTGTCTGCCCCAGTTGCTTCCCCTTTTCGCTCCCTTCTTAGGGGATGAGTAAGCCTGAACTGAATTTCCTCTTGTCGTCCCATCTTGGCCCCCACCCTCTCTGCTGGCTCATCTGCTCTGCAGGCGTCGGGTGGACATGCGCACGGCCGAGGGGGTGGAAACTCATCCTCGGCGTTGAGCTTGCCTGTGCTTCAGCTCTGCTTTTCTGTGATGGACAGTGGGTGACTGCAGCCGTAACACACTCTCAGCACCCTCGTCACTCCCGTCGCGCCGTGTCCGGTTTTGTTCTGTGAAATGTGCCAGTGTTTCCCGCCAGGTTAAAGTTTTTCTACGCCTTGTGCTCTGAAATGCTTAAAAAGCATTTCTTAATTTTGTACACAGGGCAGAGGAAGTTTTGTATCAGAATATGGATATTGAAGGGTGTTCGTCACTGAGCACCGTTAAGTAGGACTGGTCCTAGTTAGTACTGGTGCCAAAAGCTCAGCTTCTCTGTGCAGCGGTGCCGAATCCAATCCCAGCGACAGAGTTCTGGGTGAAGCAGAAAAGAATAGCTTTATTGCTTTGCCAGGCAGAGGGGGACACCGTGGGCACCTGCCCTCAAAACCGTGTGTCCCAAGCTGGGAGAATTTGATGAGGAGTTGTTTAGCAGTAGTTCAAGGATGGGGTTGCTGTTCTAATCCGCCCTTTGGAACTCAGGGAAGGTCATGGAGGCTGGAGTCTTGCCTACAAGAAACGGGCGACAAAAAGGCTTTCATGCCCAGAAGCCCCTCAGGGTCCTTCTTGGTTTCACTGCTGGTCCATACTGACTGGATTTGGGGGGGGTACACTTACCCCACTCCCCATATTTTGACGGAGAGGAGTGTAGGAACTTTGTAGAGAAACAGCCTTTTACCCAGCCACCTGCTGCAGACAGTGTGGTTTGCACCTTCATGCCTCTCTAGGCACCATCCAACTTTGGTTAAAAGTCAAAGCTGGTGAGGACAAATGGATGAGAAATACAGTTTGGATAATGAGCAAAGTAACTTTTCATAAGTCTTCTGATCCATGAACATGAGCTGTCTTTCCATTTATTACGTCTTTAATTTCTCTCAATAATGTTATGCAGTTTTCAGCAAACATGCTGTAACGTAACTTGTGTTAAAGTTACTCCTAAGTATTTTTTTTCCTTGATGTTCTTGTTAATTGCTTTCTTAATTTCATTTTTGGATTGTTCATTGCTGATGTATAAAAATACAATGGATTTTTCTATTTTGGTTTAATATTCTGCGACCTTTCTGAACTCATTTATTAGTGCTAATAGTTTTTTTAGTGAATTCCTTAGAACTTTCTATATACAAGATTGTGTCGTCTGTGAATAGAGATAATTTTAGTTCTTCCTATTTGCTAATTGTCCTGGCTAGAACCTCTAGTACAGTGTTGAATAGAAGTGGTGAGAGTAGGCTTCTTGTCTTTTTCCTCATCTTAGGGGGAAAACATCTAGTCTGTCACCATTAAATAAGATGTTAACAGTGTGTTTTTTGTGTTTTGTAGCTAGTCTTCATCAGGTTGAGGGAGTTCCCTTCTAGTCCCTGTTTGTGGTGTTTTTAGCATGAAAGGCTTCTTCCCCCCCCCGCCCCCCGCCCCAGTATTGTCAAATACTTTTATTGTGTCTACTGAGCGTGTGTTTTTGTCTTTTAGTTTATTAATATGATGATTAAATTAAGTTTTATATATTAAACCAACATTCCATTCTTGGGATAAATCCTGCTTGGCCATGGTGATAGTTTTTTATATGTTGCTAGCTTTGGTTTGCTGATACTTTGTTGAGGATTTCTATGTCTGCAGCCATAAGAGTCACTGATGATTCCATGTTTAAGAAATTATCTTAATTAAGTACTTTTCTTAAGTAAGCAAAGGCGTGTTGTAAGAATTAAATAACGCACAGAAAGTACTGAGCACCGTGCGTAGCACACAGTGGCCGGTTTACGTGAATTGCTCTTTTTGTGTGGTGGTCGTTTGTTCTCACAACTCGGATCCTAGCATCTTGAGTCAGATGCACATAGACTTGAACCCTGGCTCCACCCCCTCTTAGTTATTAACTGTGTGACTCTAGGCACTTGTACCTGGCTGCGTTAAGATTTTCTGCCTTTAACGTGGAGTCACGATAGTGCTTCCCTCTTAGGGTGGTCGGGAGCATTTGATGAGACTAGGCACAGCCCCAAACACGGCGTGGCACGCAGGTGTGTGCAGACCTAGGTGTGCATTCACTGTCGCTGCTTTTAAACACATGACTGCAGTGGTGTTATGAGGGTGAAAGATTTGAAATAATCGAGCTGTCTATAAGCGATTGATCAAATGTTACATATGTGAGCAGTGTAATAGTAGTCTTCAAAATGGATTAGACAGATACAGAAAAAATATCTACTAAATATCGGTAGTGGGCAAAACAGTTTTTGTTGCATATGTGTGTGTATAATGGTAGGTTTATGCATGCATTGAAGTCTGGAAATGCATATATATCGTTGTGAACAGTTTAATTTTGGGGGGTTATGATTGATATAAGAGGGCTTTGACTTGTAATTTTTAAATAGGTATATGTTTTATCAGAAAAAAGGAATAAAGATTTCTGACTGGTAGGACATCAGGAAGGTTAAAAAAACATTTAGGATTGTATTTACCTTACTTTCTTCATTTTCCCTCAGATATTGTCAGACTTTGTTTGACTATATTATCTAATGAAACCTTATACATTTTTAAAAGCAGTAAAAGCTTCTGAAAAAGATACGTGAAGGATGGTTTGCATCCATTCACAAGTTTTGACTTCTTTCCTGCGGACTGCCAGAGTTAAGTATCTGATTGCCCTACTGTGTGTTGGCCCAGGCTCTGTGGTAGGTGTGAGGGATTCCAGAAGAATGTGTCTGCTCCAGGGACAGAGAGACAGAACAGATCTGCACACAGCTCATCACAGGGGGAGTCGGAGTAAAAGGCAAGATGTTTATGGCTGTGCAGCCCAGAGCAGGACAGAGCCGGGGAGGCTCGCAGAGGACGGTGCGTTCAGGATTACACAGGAGTGTGTTTGGTGTATGGGGCCGTCAGCCATGGCTTAGAGCTGTGACAGATCAAGACAAGATATTCGGGGATATTTAGGGAAAGCAGCCTGCCTCTGGGCTTATTATCGTGTCTCCGTGCAGCCTTCTCTTGGGATTGCTAATTATGCTCCTGTTACTAGGCTGCCACATTTCTCATTCCCTTGGAGGAGAATTTCAGTAACAGGGAGTGGGCGAAGCTGAAAGCCTGTTGGGGTATCAGCTTCCACAAAGTGACCCTGACACAGGGAGTTAGTTGTCTTTATAAAGAGAACGAACGAGGAACTTTCTCCCCGTTGGACCTGCGTGGGTCACGGCCTGCCTCAGGGGAAAAAAGAGGAAAAGCTTGGAGGTTTAGGTTCCGGCCTCCCTGGCAGATGGACAACGGGACAGACACCTCCTCGTAGTTTCTGTGACATTTTGTTCGTCCTCATAGATGAGTGTATACATTTTCTAAACGGACAATATGATCCAAAACTTGTAATTCCAAGTTCTAAACACCAAACTTGAAGTCAGTCTTTAGACTGATATGTTTTTCTGCCACTCCTGGACCTGAACCTCCAGTCACAGTGCCGTGCTGTGGTCTGTGTGGTGACTTTTGACCTAGAGTCTGTGTGTGGCTTGTTGCTTTGTGTCACCCCCGATCCAGCCTGGTTACAGCTCAGTCCTGAGGCTGCCGGGGCTCTGCCGGCCCTTCCTTAGGGGGTTCAGAATGTGGGTCAGTTCAGGCCGATGGAGGGACTGCTTCTGCCCCGGCCTGTGCCGGCCCTGGCCGCTCGCCAGCCTCTGTCCAGCATCTGGACCACAGTTGAGGACTTCAGCACAAGTTCACAGACTTACTCAGCCTTGAGAACTAGGCTGGTTTGCTAAGTCCACGAATGACTGTGTGTGCTCTCTGGACTTTTAATTTTTTCAAAAGGTTCTCTTCTGTGTTTTAAAATCTCTATTGTATCAACAGTTCTTTGGGGCATGCTGTTTTACTGCTGTTTTTCACTTCACGATAACTGCCTGCTAATTGGGTTACCAGGAGTGGGGTGATTGAGAGTTGGATGAAAATTAGCGTCACACTGTAGAAGTTTCACGCGTTATTTTTAAATGTCTTGTCCCAATGCTGTAAAAGGGGGAATGGAACTGGGGTGATTTTTAAGAGATTAAAGGAACCGAAGGCGCCAATGAGCTTATGCCAGGTTTCTACCCCAGGCTGTCACATGAGAGAAGTGACCCTCAGAATGACAGTCTTTGCAGTGGTGCCAGGAGATAGAATTAATTATTTCTTTGGGCTCAGGGAGAACCGATCCTTCTCTAAGAACGTTTTCTGTGTAACAGATGTTTTCTTAATGTGTGAAAAGTTTTAAGTTGATGTAATAGCAAAAGCTTGCATAGCTAAAAATATTCATTCTCACACATGTGTTTGCCTTGGTTAAAGCTCTAGAAAAAGAGGCTGTATTCTAACAGATGTCTGCTTAGCTGAAAAGCCTAAAGAAAATGGGAATTTAAGTGACTCGTAGAGTTCAGTATGGATTGATTTAGTTGAAAGATACTGGAACATATTAGACCCAGAGACCACGAGACCCCTCACCCTGGACTGGATCCCGAGTGTGTCTCCTCTGTGACCGAGTGCGGTGGCAAACACAGTTCATTTGTCCGGGTCGGGAACGGCACCTTCTACATAGAGAAATTTAACCCCAGTTAACTGAAACTGGGTACCTTTCTGAGAGCCTAACCCCCTTTTGGATTTGATTTTAATTTCTGGGTGTCCCAAAAGCTGGGAACCAGAGGGCAAACTTATTTTTAGACGGTGTGTTAGTTTTCAAATAATAGGCTCAATTGACCTTTATCCTCCAAACACCTCTCTGGGCAAATGTAACCTGGTAAATGACTACACCCTCGTTCCTGTTCCCCTGAATTTCTAACTCAGATAGAAAAGGTGAATTACTTTCTCTGTTAGCACATGGATCCCATGAACAATCATGTAATCTTGCTGGTGCAGCGTCGTGGTGATGGGCACGCGGTACTGCGCTTTTAGGTTGGGACACGTGATTTGACCCCTGCACTGGGTTCTAAGCCTTGTGAGTTCGGGGTGTTTTCTATGTGCGTGTTTGCTTTTTATAGTTTCTGTTTAGCTGTCGGGCTTTCAACTGTCACTTTTCATTCACATCACTGTGCTTAACTCCTGTGTTCCATCCCCCTTTCTCGCTATTTCTATATTTAGTTGCTTCTAATCTGTTTAGAAAATTCAATAAGTAAGCCCGTTAGATTTGTTTCCAAAGGGGAAGTAAAGAGGCTGAGTCGGGACTGTTGGAGCTCAGTTTTAAAAAACCTCCCACTGGCTGCCTTTCCCCCTTCCCTTCCTTGGGGGCCGTTTCCACGCCGACACTGGTGATGAAGCAGCTGCGTCCTCGGTGCAGCGGACGTAATGTGGCATCTGCAGTGAACGTGGACAAGTTGTGATTAACTTTGAAAACTACAGGCTCTTTGAGGACGAATCTGAACCGCTTCCATTCTCTTCATACTTGCCCAGTTTTCTGTGTGGCATCCCTTACAGCAACATATATCCTAACCGCCTGGATATCCACATGCCGACATAGATGCTTTCTCTGGCCGTGAGGTTATCCTCCTGTAACATGAGAATATAAAAAGAATGGGGACCAAATGTTGAGTATTTTATTTCTGCCTTAAATAATCAGTTATCTTTTACAGTAGTTACAATACGAGAAGAAAGTCTTATATTTATCCACATATTTACTATCACCAGTGATCTTCATTTCTTAATGTAATTCCAAGTTTCCATTTGTTTTCATTTTCCTTTTGCCCGAAGATCTTCAGCATTCCCTGGAGTGCTGGTCTGCTGGTGATAAATTCTGGTCTTGTTTGTCTGAATAAGTTTTAATTCAGCCTCTGTTCTTAGAAGATATTTTTGCTGGATGTAGAATTCTAGGTTAATACTCCTTTCACCATTTTCATTCCGCTGTCTTCTGGCACACATGGTTTCTGATGAAAGCTGTTGTCATTTTGTTCCTCAGTATCTAATGTGTCTTTTTCCCTCTGGCTTCTGCTGGCAGTGCAATTTCACGTGTGTCAGACTGCTGGGTATCATCCTACAGATCTCTGAGACTATTCCTCTTATTTCTTTTCTTCTTCAGGCTCTTCTTTTTTTTGTCTCTATGCTTAATTTGGGTTAAATTTTATTGCTGTGTGTTTAAATTCTCTCATTTCCCCCTTCTTTTGCAGTGTCTAATCTGCTTTGAATCCCATTTCAACGATATTTTCATTTCAGCTACTGTGTTTTTTTAATTTCTAGAAGTTCCATTTGGTCCTTTTAAAACACCTTCCTTTTCTCTCATTATGTCTGTGAGTTCCTTTACTCCTTGACCACAGGTGTAGCAGTTTTAATGTTCCCGTCTGCAGGTTCCATCATCTCTGTCATTTCCTAGTGGGTCCTTATTTTTTGACGTTTTTCTCTCCTGATTATGAGCCACATTTCGCTGCTTCTCATCTGTTTATGAAGTTTTGCTTAGATGTTGTGTGTTGTGACTGTTACGTTGTTGAGCGTCTGCGTTTTGTCATAGTCCTTTAAAGAATGTCATGCTTTGTTTGGCAAAGCAGTTGAGTTACTTGCAGATCTGTCTACTGTCCTTGAGACCTGGCCCCACTACTAGGCTTGCTCTCTCTGGGGTCTCTACTGAATGCCTCCAGTGAGTCACCGAGAGCACCCCAGCTCTGGTGCTCGAGCATCTTCCTACTTTGTGTGGACTTTGGGGTTGTTCAGTTTACAGTCTCCTGGCCATTTTTTGCCCTCCCTTAGGGCATCTCACTCACGCGGCGTGGCCCAGAGCTTAAGGCATGCCTGGAGCTCTCTTTCAGTGTGGCTCTCTCTTTCCCAGCACTCGGCCCTGCCTCTCCCAGCTACCTGCCCCCCCCTGGAGTCTGGTCTTCATTTTCTCCACTTAGCAAGGCTGTCAGGCTCCCTGGCCTGGGTGGCCTGGGAATTGTCTCCAGGCAGGAACTTGGGGGTGATTGTAGAGCTCACCTTGTTTGTTTCCCTTCTCTGAGGCATCTCAGCTCTGCACTGCCTGTTGTCCTGTCTGAAAGTAGTAGTTTTACATATTCTGTCTGGTTTCTCTTAAGAGGTTAGGTCCTTGCTAATGCATCATTGCTGCAAGTGGAAATTCCAGGAATTCCAGTGAAATCGGCCCATTGAAAATAATTCTCAATAACAACGCATTTCTACATGGCTTGCCTGCCTGTGTTAGAAAGACAAAGCTAAACACAATTTACATGCGTTTTTGAGTGAAGCATAGTCGTGGTCGTGTCCCCCACTCACTATTAACCTTCCCCACAGCCCGGGGCTGTCACTGTTCTCAGTGGAGTAATGACACAGCCCCGCAGCGTGGCCGTGTCACGACAGCGGTCCACATGCTCTCGGGGCTCCTGTCAGTGCCCAGTGGGTGACCTCGTCCTGTACTTCAGACCAAGTTTTACTCTTGCAGCGGCCTTGTCAGTGTGCTCTACAGTGTAAGAATCACTTCTGAATCCACGTGGGAAGTCTGTGCTAGTGGACCACTGGACGCCTGAATCAGCAAGACCTTGCTGTATGGATTACGGCACAGCTTGCCCAGGCGATGGGGAATGTAAAGGCGTGTTGAGGGAAGCTGTTTGCACAGGGATCTGCATTTGTGAGGATATGGTTCCTCCCTCCCTGACTGTTGAATAAAAGAAGCCCTGTGATTTGAAGGGGATTGTTGGTGAGGTGTAAGGAACGTTAGGGTCCTGAGTAGACACAAGACTTGGCTGTTGATAGTTCAGCTGAGAAGCAACTAGAGCAAGAAAAACAGGTTATTTGTATCTGTTTTTTGGTCAGCAATTATTTACTTCAGACTTTCTGGTAAAAATCTAATGCCCGTTTTCAGAAATCATGAATATTGCCGGCTATGGACGTCAGTTTTCTTTTTTTGTTTTTAATGACTCCTAAGTTCTTTGTTTAGCCCCCTGAATGACCCACACGTGCTCTGTATCGGGAGAGCTTTAATTTTTGTGCCATCAGAATGCTGTTCATAAGTATGTTCATTTTTATAAGCCCAAAGATGGTTTTCTTTTTTAAAATTTTAAATACAACTTGAGGAATATTGGTTGGATTTCCTGCTGTTTAGAACATTTAGAAGTTAATGAACTTATGAAAAAATGCTCAACTTCACTATGAGAGGAATGCAACAGTAAAGAAGAGGCTTGCTTTTTTTTTTTTTTTTTTTTTTTTTAATATTCAGCATTGGCAAGGGTGTGGCAAGATAGGCCCTTCTTTGAATTTCCAGGAAAAGTATGTATTTATATGAGGTTTCTGAAAATAAGGTTGGCTGTACCCATCAAAAACTTTATTATACTCTTTGACCCAGTAATCCTTCTTCCAGGAATTTTTTTTTCCTTAAAATTATTAGAAGTTCAAACAAAGATGCAAGTAGAAAGGTATCTGTTGCAATATTATTTCTAATGGTAAGTTATTAGAATCACCCTAAATGTCTAACAATGAAAGTATTTTTCATTTGTGCCATTTTCCAGTTGCAAAGTACCATGGAACCGTGAAAATGGTGTTTATGAAGAATGTTTCATCATGTGGTAAAATGGACGTATTTGAAATACACAGTATCCAAAAACGAAATATATTTAATGTTAACTATTAAAAAAATGCATGAGAGGATGGTCATAAATATGTCAAATTGTTAAAGTATGCTCCTAGGTGGTAGTTTTATGAGAGGTTATTTTCTTCTTTATGGTTTTCCAGAATTGGGGTGGAGAGCATTCCAGATGTGTGAAAGCAAACAGGATGTTTGTAGCTGCATTCTGGACTCAGCTAAGGCTTTTTTCTAGACCTGGATGGGCACCTCAGGTTGCAAAAGAGTTGGCAAGCCATTCATCTCTAAGACTAGTTGCTGTTTTCAGTTCAGGTGAAAAAGTGCTTAAAAATGAAAACAAAAAACGATGTCTGTGCTTATTCTTCAGATAAAAATTTTGATGATGAGGATTCTGTGGATGGTAATAGGCCTTCTTCTGCCAGCTCTACGTCATCCAAAGCTCCAGCAAGCTCCCGCAGAAACGTTGGAATGGGGACTACCCGCAGGCTCGGCTCATCCACCCTTGGATCCAAGTCTTCAGGTAGGACCGAGCCCAGTGTGGTACCGCGGGGTCAGCTCTGCCGACGTTTAAAACCAGACGTGCGTTGATACTTGCCTTGTGCGTCCTTAAGAGGTGAAGTAATCCTGTTGGCAGTACACTTCCACTGGCTCTTCTTGAATTAAATTAGTTCTCTGCTGTGGATGCTGATAAGCTGGTAGGCTGTAAGTCTGAGCTGCTGTGTTGCCACATTTGCTGAGGCAGAGCCTCTGGGCGCGTGAACCCAATACAGAGTAGAGCGTGTGGTACCCTGATGGCCTCGGGCTCCAGCCATGCCTGACACTACCAGGGGGCCTTTCAGCCAGTTGCTGTGTATCAAGACGAGACTGTCCGGGCTTCCCTGGTGGCGCAGTGGTTAAGAATCCGCCTGCCAGTGCAGGGGACACGGGTTCGAGCTCTGGTCCGGGAAGATCCCACATGGCACGGAGCAGCTAAGCCCGAGCGCCACAACTGCTGAGCCTGCGCTCTAGAGTCCACGAACCATAACTGCTGAAGCCCACGAGCCACAACTACTGAGCCCGCACGCCCAGAGCCCGTGCTCCGCAACAAGAGAAGCCACCGCCACGAGAGGCCCGTGCACCGTAACAAAGAGTAGCCCCTGCTCACCGCAACTAGAGAAAGCCAGCGCGCAGCAGCAGAGACCCAACACAGCCAAAAATAAATAAATAAAATGTAAAAAAAAGAAAAGACTGAGACTGTCCGGAAGTCAGATTGTGCCTTATGTCTTTAAAATGTATTTTGTTGCTGTAGGGATGCCGAATTAGTGAATGGTAAGGATTAGCTCCCTGAGGCTTTGAACATTGATTTGTAAGGATTTCTTCCCTAATCCCCCTGCTATCCCATCCCCCAATTTAGGCAGTTTTGAGTCCTTGTTATAGACAGGTTTCATTTGGCTGTCACATTTTAAATTTACATGCAAATTACCTACTTTAAAAAAAAATGCTATTGAAGTATAGTTGATTTACTATAGTTGTGTAAATTTTTTACCTCCAAAAAACTCACATAGCTGCTGCTCTTAGAACCGCGCTTACTGTCAGCAGTGGGCTCTTGGCTCAGCCAGCTGAGCTGAGGTAAAGCCGAAGTGAGGACCCGCGTTAGGACGCCACCTCCTCCTGCTGGCCTTTCTTGCTCTCTGCAGCAGCCCCGGGCGGCGTGTCCTGACTCAGCGGCTCAGCGCCCGCCCTCGTAGCCTCTGCACAGCGTCTCTGCACAGCGGGAGCTGTGCTGGCGGCAGAGGGAAGAGCTGGGCTCGTTTCTTACGTTTGTGTTGCTCTTCCTAGTTCTTTCTAATCCTTTACTTTTTGGTTCCTTAAAAATTTGTTGTTGTTGTTGTTAAAGAGCTTAAATTCATACAACATGAAATCAACCATTTTAAAGGTAACGATTCAGTGGCATTTATTATCTTCACAGTGTTGAGCAACCACCACCTCTGCCTGGTTGCAACACAGTTTCATCCCTCAAAAGAAGACCCTATCCCCTTTAAACAGTTCCTCCCCGTTCCTTCCTTCCCCAGCCCATGTTTTGTCTTTAGGCATTTAGCTATCTAGAAATTTCATAGAAATGGAGGCATCCAATATGCAGTCTCCTGTGTCTGGCTCCTTTCCCTTGTCATAATGTTTTTGAGGTTCATCTCTGTTGGAGCATGTATCAGTACTTTTTTTTTAAAAAAAAATTAATTTTTGTCTGCGTTGGGTCTTCGTTGCTGCGCACGGGCTTTCTCTAGTTGCGGCGAGCGGGGGTTACTCTTCATTGCGGTGCGCGGGCTTCTGATTGCAGTGGCTTCTCTTGATGCGCAGCACGGACTCTCGGCGTGCGGGCTCAGTAGTTGTGGCTCGTGGGCTCTAGAGCGCAGGGTCAGTAGTTGTGGTGCACGGGCTTCGTTGCTTCACGGCATGTGGGATCTTCCCGGACCAGGGCTCGAGCCTGTGTCTCCTGCATTGGCAGGCGGATTCTTAACCGCTGCGCCACCAGGGAAGCCCTGAACAATCTTCCTAATGTGTTTTCTTGATCCGTTTTTGAGTAGCATCCATTCCATAGACGAGGCTTAGAAATTTTCTGTGTCATCAGACCACTTCTTTTCCTTCCCTTCCCTCACCGTTCCCCTTGCACACACCCGACCTGTGTAGATTGTGCAGAGGTACCAACCCTGTCTTCCCCTCAGACCTGATCCTGTCCTTTTCCGTTTCGTCTAACGCCATAGTCGTGAGTTTCCCTGTTGGCTCCCCATCAGATGCCTCGGGCCCAGGGACTGTGCTTGGCCCACGAGTCCTCTTCGGTATGTGGTGCCAGGCCTCACACAGAGGAGCGCTCAGCTCAGCACCCATCTGCTCGGTGGGACGCAGTCCTAACCTAAAGCAGACACAGGGCACCACTCACAGTGTGTTACTGCTGTCTGTGTGTAGTTTGCTTGTGAATGCAGAGTAATAGTCATCAAGAGTGATGACACGTATTTACCACTGTAACGAGTTGTCTTTAAAGCCCTTTCTGTCTAGGTGGTCCATGAGCACCTCAAACTCCAGATAACTTGTCTGGTAAGAAGCTCTAGAAAAGCACTTGGACTAATCAATATAAATCATTAATGAGGGTTACAGGGATGACTGTAGATAACCATTTGGAAACCTTTGTTATGAAGAAAAAACATCTGATAAAATGTCACATGATTTTCATACGTGAAGTGACGCTTATATTAGCAAACAGAAAAAGCTTCCTCCCAAATGATAGCAATTATAACAACTTTTAAGTAACGGAGTATCTTACAGCAACTTCGTGGGGTCAACTTGCAACTGACATGTACATGAAAAATTGACAGTTATCATGAGTTAAAGGAAATGAAAATGTTTTTTTCCTTTTTTCTTTCGAAATAATGTTTGGAGACCAATATGAAGTTGAGATGAAACTGTTAAATTCTTTAGAACTTATTTGAATGTTTCACAGAATTGCTAGATTCCTAACAATGACATAATTTCATTTATTCCCTGAAGAATTAAAATTTCTATTATATGTTTATTTGGAATCTTTGAAAAGACTTATACATTAATACAGTATAAACCATCTAAATCCTTTAACGGCTAGACTGGCCCTCCTTGAGCAAGTAGTGTCTTTAAATGGTTTTAAGCTAACATACGTTACACTGTAAAATTACTATACTTTATCTGAATATTGAAAGTCTATAATGCTTGTCAATGCCACAAAAACTCTAAACTTAAGACTTAAAACATAGTTACAAATCTTCCAAAATATAATTTTGATTTTGTATCTTCAGACTCCTCCGATGCACACTGTTTACATTTCAAAAATTGATCTTTTTTATAGCTGCAAAAGAGGGAGCTGGTGCTGTTGATGAAGAGGACTTTATTAAAGCATTTGATGATGTGCCTGTAGTCCAGGTGAGTGAAGATGTTTCGTTTGGTTAAAAACAAGGATGGGCTTATGCTTCAAGTTTCACTTTTCCAGTGTGCGACGCGCGGAGTTTCTTACTAGGTAGGGTAATTCTGACTGTCAAGCCCACAGGAGATCTGAGGTTGCAGACCAGGAAAAGAAGAGCGAAAGTCACGGCCCAGGATGACCTTTCAGTAAGAACTGAGAGAAGTAGCTTGCTCCTGCAGTGAGTGTGTGGGTTAGGTCACCTAAAAGAGGGGGAAATGAGGGATTAGGTTAGAAGAGAGAACAAGGAAGCATGCTTATGTAGGGATTTTCCTCAGAAAGAAAAGTTTGTAAAGTTGAAGAATTTGGGTGTCTGAAAACTACAAAAAATGGTTTCATAAAATCTTAGTTTATTCCATCTTGATGCTCCCCTTAAGTACCACCTAACAGATGCGGCACAGTTGATTGACAGAAGCTGGGGTACAGCCACACTTTTCAGACTGCTTTGTGCCTCAGCACTGTCTCTCGTTGATCGGGGCTTGTGCTACATCAGGTGTCCGTGCTCTGGATTCCTACAGCGCTTAGTGTCTGTGTGAATCCCTTGTCACCTGCTGCTTCGTTGCCGTGTGTGTGTATAAAGCAGGTAACAGGTGTTTTAGGCTCAGGACCATCCTTACGTCCTTGACCTTCCCAGCATGCCTCACTCTTGGTTGTTTTTGGTTCCCCCCCCCTCACCATCTTATGAGTAATATGTGAGGATAAATGAGAGAGCAGACCTGAAAGTATTTAAAGTTGCAAGTACAGACGTACTTGCTGTGTTGCGCTTCGCTTTGTTGTGCTTCACGGATACTGCAGTTTTACAGACTGAAGGTCCGTGGCCACCCTGCGTCGAGCACGTCTGTTGGTGCCCTTTTTCCAGCGGCATTTGCTCACCTCGTGTCTCTGTGTCACATTTTGGTAATTCTCACAATATTTCAAACCCTCCATCAGCAAAAAGATTACAGTTCACTGAAGACTCAGAGGATGGTTAGCATATTTTAGCAAGAAAGTATTTTTAAATTAAGGTATGCACACTTTTTTTTTTTTTAAGACATCATGCTATTGCACAGTTAATAGACTACAGTCTAGGAGACCAAAAGAATTCGTGTGACTTGCTTCATTGCGGTATTCACTTTATGACAGGGGTCTGGAAGCGACCCGGCAGTGTCTCCGAGGTCTGCCTGTATAATGTGGTGTTACAAAAAACGCTAAGAGTAATCAATGACTTGTGCATCACTGCCGGTTCCCCAGTGGGCTTTCTTCTCTTTTGTACATGAAATTATCTGTTAACTTATAGCAAAGCCATATTTGAGGCAAGGTTATCCATACGTGGGCATCGGATCTAGTCGGTATGCATTCAGAGCAGGAAAGAAGCTCAATCTAAGACAAACTTGACTAGATGTTATCTTGAAGGCCCTTCTGAAAAATGAAATAATTTCTTTTACTGGGCTCACTAAGTGCCCTTGACTTCAGGTAATTAAGGAATAATCTTTGTTTATTCTGTAAATTTTCTCCTATTGATTGTAAATTAATTTTGCTTACAGATTTACTCCAGCCGAGACCTTGAGGAGTCCATAAACAAGATTAGGGAAATATTATCTGATGACAAGCATGATTGGGAGCAAAGAGTAACCGCTGTAAGCCACTGACTGTGTGATTACATTTGCATTCGATATTTACACGGTCTGAATACTTTGTTATGAAACTGGGGTGCAGCTCTGATGAATTTTAAGTAGTAAATATTTTAAATATAAGCTTCCATATTTACACGTCGCCTTTTTAGTAGATTACTTCACTTCTGTTCTTCAAACATGCCAGCTTCTATCTTCTTGTGTATCCTGTACTTCTAGCAGAGACCTACCTGTGGTACGACCGCCGCTCCTACGACCTCAGTAAAGATGTAGTTCTGTGACCATTGGCCAGGAGAGCGGCTTTTTAGTGACATTTTCAGTGTGTGTCTCTCTATCCCTTGCTTTCTTCACAGCACTTCTGCTCCCTCTGTTTTTAAAAGTGGATTAATGGGGCTTCCCTGGTGGTGCAGTGGTTGAGAGTCCGCCTGCCGATGCAGGGGACACGGGTTCGTGCCCCAGTCCGGGAAGATCCCACATGCCGCGGAGCGGCTGGGCCCGTGAGCCATGGCCGCTGAGCCTGCGCGTCCGGAGCCTGTGCTCCGCAACGGGAGAGGCCACAGCAGTGAGAGGCCCGCGTACCGCAAAGAAAAAAAAAAAAGTGGATTAATGAAAAGAAGTGGGCCGAGCATCAAATGCAGGGGCATTACGTGAAGGCGTGTCTTTTCTGAGGAGAGCGATCATGCGTTGGTTGTCTGGCAGGAAGAGGGCTGGGAACACTGCTGTGTGTCTGTTTTGGATGCACACTGGCCCTTTAGTAAAGACACAGTGGCGCGTACTGTGCAAAGGCTGTAGCGTCGCTTCTTCCTATGATTCACGGAGTGAATGGCGGTTGGAGTGGGGTGCGGGGGAAGGTGAGCTCAGGGAAGGCGCTTTTACAGGCTACAGTGAGGGTTTAGCTACTCTATCCTTAGCATCACAGCATGTGTAAGCCACTAAACTGTTTCCCATTAAAAAGTACGCTTTACAGAAGAATTGTAATCCATTTATCACAGACACTAATTTTAAAAATTACTAGTTCTTATTTATGATACCTAGATATATCAGCAACTATTTAGTTGGCTGAATTCTTTTTGGAAAACTCTGTATCATTTAACTTTGATATTGATCTCTAATATTTGATGGCTTCTGTTGTTCTGTATATTCTGTTCTAAGAATTGTTTTGTCTGTCTCTTCGTTTTCTCCATCCCCTTAGCTAAAAAAGATTAGATCTTTACTTTTGGCTGGTGCTGCTGAGTATGATAACTTCTTCCAACATTTGCGTCTTTTGGACGGAGCCTTTAAACTATCGGCTAAGGATCTGCGCTCTCAGGTAGTGCGGGAGGCTTGTATCACCTTGGGGTAAGGATTGCAAATGCTCCCGATTCTCACATCATAAAATAGCCTCATGACGGTGCTTCAGAGATGGTTCATTGAATACGCCCACTGGGTTTCTTTCACGGAACTTTCAACTGGTCTCCAAGACCCATTCCAGTTACGCTTCTGTTAACACTTTTACAATAGTTCCTGACCAGTTATGTTAAGTCTGACAGATTTTAAATTTTATTCAGTGACTTAGCTCTGAAGCCTCTATTTTAAACCTGAAGCAGTTATTAATAATATGAAAAAATGAAATTTTGTAAACTGTTTTCCTCAGCTTTTTCACTGATTTTGCTGGCAGGTGGTAGCATGATTATTAGAATGTTTGTTTCTAGAAGAGCACTGTAGCTGTAAGGTTAAAGGCATGTGCTGCGGGGACATTTTTTTTTATCCTCACTAAACCTGTATCAGTATCTAAAACTTCTGTCTTAGAAAATATGTTAGAATATCAGAGCAGCAGCAATACTAAGGTGGCTTTGCAGCTGTTTAAAGTTTTGACCTGAGACACTGAAGTGTGAATGTTGTATGTTAAAAATAAAGAAAAAAAGGGGGTGAAAGAGCTTTTTCATATTTGTGTTTTATCGGTATATGACTAACTTGTTTTTTGCTATTTTAAGAGTCATTAGTTGGAAGTGATTTATTTATTTAAAAAAAATAGCAAACTCTTGGGCTAGTGGCTATTTGCGAAGTCCTCTATATGCACATTGGAAGTATTTGTAGAGTATTTTACTTAGACCTTTGTCCTTTATCCTTAGATAACTTTACATGAAGGCTCTAAAATGTTAAGAGGGTTATGTGCTACACTGTTGGAAAGAACTATGACTTCAGTTCAGTGTTCATTTCTGGTTATAGGCATCTGTCATCAGTGCTGGGGAACAAGTTTGACCATGGAGCTGAAGCCATTATGCCAACGATCTTTAATTTAATTCCGAACAGTGCCAAAATTATGGCCACCTCTGGTGTTGTAGCTGTTAGGTTAATCATTCGGGTGAGTATGTTTTGGGGCCGTACATAGACTAAGCAAGTGGTAAATATTGCTGGTTGATAAGCACTTATCAGAGACATTTTTCATTTGAGTGATTATGTACATGGAATAATACCGTACGTACAACACTGGCCTTTTTACCCCACGTAACTATCGCACATGAGCCTTTTACGTTCCCTAGTGTGAACTGTGGGTGTGATGTATAGTTACTGAGGTGTTGCTCATCAACCGTCATTGGTTTTAAACATTTGAACATGGGTGTCTGCTTCTGAGTTTATACTCTGTTCTTTATGTGTCCGGGTATCACTTCTGTTCTTCTCTCCCCAGCTGTTCCATTTTAGGTATTTGTGCTTGTGGTTTTGTTATTCGCCTGACATTTTATTTAAATAATTGTACATAAGCCCAGAAACAAAATGTTCTCTTCAGTTAAGTTTTCAAAACACTCATTTACTTAAATCCAAGTCATTAGCCAAGTAATTTACGTGCAGATTTTCAGTAAAACCTAATGGTTCACAAAGGCTTAATAAGTTCTGCGCATCACCTTCTCCCCACTGTCAAGTCCCTTTTCCCCAGAGGCAACCCTTGAAACTGGGTCTTGATGTTAACTGAAATCTATCCGGAATATTCGTGATTACTGTGGGTTGCTTACTTCATATTATTTGTAGTTCTTACTGTTTGCACTGCCTACTTCAGGTATTAAACCAAAAGCCGTTATCAGACATTTCTGTTGAAATAGTATTAAACTATATTGGCCTGCTGACTGCTTTTTACTCATTCAGATCTCTACTGCTCAGGTAATTTAGACTTCATACCAGTGATTTGTTTTGATTTTAGACTGACTTACTTGTCATCACATTGCCTGTTTTGGCTCTGTAAATTCTGTCATGCCCTTTGGCAATATCCAATGAAAGTCTTTCTCCTTTTTAAACTCAGTGAAATTCTAATCTGAATATGCAGGTGCTTTAGGTAGGTTAGTAAAGAAGTGGTTGTCTTAGCTCTGCATTTTCAAATGTTCGCCTCTGATTTTTGTTCTTTTCCGCAGCACACACACATCCCTAGGCTAATACCCATCATAACAAGCAACTGTACCTCCAAGTCTGTCGCCGTTAGAAGGTAAGTTTTTAAAGAATTTTTCTCATTAGTTTTGAATTGTTTAAAAACCGAAACAAATTTCAAATTTACCTCCATGCAAAAAACTTTATGTTTGAAATGGTTAATATGATTTACGATTGCTGTGACAGATGCCTTTGGGCTGAAGGCTCATGATCTCAGTTGTCTGGAAAGCTAATTTGGAAGGCCTGTTACTTCTGTCTGTGTGTGTAGTGTGAGAGCGAGTGTGTGTGTGGGTTATGTGGGAGGGGCGGGGGGCGGGGGAGTGTACCCCCTGCGCATTTTCTTCCTGCGATGGTGCCTCTGCCTCTGTCATTGGTCTGCCCCATTCCCCGAGTGAAGGCCATGGCTGCCCGCCTGGAAGAAACATTGTGAAGATCAGCGGCTGTTCTTTATATTAACATAGATACGCGGGAGGCGTGTGTTGTTTGCGGCTTCTGATGTGACTCCTGGCGCTCTGAATCCTGACCTTGCTTGTGCTGCTGTCACAGTGACTGCACGTCGCTCCTCAGATTTATCACCACAGCCTAGAACTGTTAAATGCTAGGGACCGCAGTGTTACCCCCCGAGCTTCTTATGTTGAGGGGAGGTAGACCCTGAAGGTACAGCCTGGGTGGCCCGCGGGGGCTTTGTCTTGGGTCCTGCTGAGCTGCCCCAGCCCACGTGTGGGATCAGGGCTCTGTGCTCCCAGCTCGGATCTGTGGGTCTGGACTGGTGACTCAGAGGCTTTCGAGTCCTAAAATCTGTGGACCCTCTTCCCAGGAAAGTGTAGATACACAGAAGTTTTGTGTAGGTTTTCAGAGGATTCATGGACTGAAGCCTTCAGTAGACTAGGTCAGGAGCTTTGTGGGGTAAATGAACGGCCGGCCTGGGCAGCAGGCAGCCTCTCGGCCCCGTTCCTGCGGTTCTGTGTCTTGATCCAGCCCAGGAGAGGGCCCTTCACTCCAAGGCGTCGAGCCCAGCCGCCCCTTGGCCGCCCGCTGTTCCTCTCCTTTCCTGGGCTGTCACGTTGGACCCACCAGGGTTTCACAGGCGGGGGGATCCTTCCAAGCATGAGGCGGCCCCCATCGCCGTCGTGTTCCCAGCCACATGGAAGGCAAGGGAGAAAAGAGGGGAATGAGCCAGCTACGTAAAGCCAGGGAGAAAGACGCATTCTCCTTCCACCGAAAAGGCTGACTGTTCCAGCAGCGTGGCTCGGTGGACTGTCGCTGACCCACAGTCCAGCCGCCCTCGGGGGCAGAGCAGCTCCGGGCACCCCCCAACCCCCCAAGGCCAGCGCCTGGCCATCGAGGTGCGGGCTGGTGGGGGACTTCCCACGTGCTGGGGAGAGAGCTGTTCTGCAGGTTCTCAGTCACTTCGGTAGAAGGGGCTTGACGCTTGGTGGAAGCTCAGTGAATGGCAGCCATCCTAAGAATTTTCTGCTGCGGTTATATTGTCACTGTTGATTTGGGTTTCCATGAGCAGTTTGGAAAGCGTGTTTGCTTTGGGCAAGGCAGTTCCTCTGGTGAAGCGACACATCTCTGTGGGGAACGTTACAGGATATTTAGCGTATCAGCCAACTTGGGCTGCTGTAACAGAAATACCGTGCGCAGGGCGGCTTACACGACAGGCGGGTATTTTCTCACCGCTCTGGAGCCGGGAATTCTGAGGTCAGGGTCCGGCAGGGCTGGGTTCTCATGGAAGCAGCTTGCAGGTGCAGCTTTCTTGCTGTGTCTTCGCGGCGGCGGGGGCCGGGGAGCGCCCTCCTTAGAGGGCCACTAATCCCGTCAGGCGAGCATCACTCTCAGGACGCCCCGTGAACCCCACTGCTTCCCCAGGGCCCCGTCTCCAAATACCATCATACTGGGGGTTAGGGCGTCAACATAAGAAACTCAGGCGGTAACACTTCGGTCCCTAGCATTTAACAGTTCTAGCCTGTGGTGCTGAATTTGAGTAGCGACGTGCAGTCACTGTGACAGCAGACATGCCACCCCCTTCACCGGCTTCCGAGCCGCACACCCAGACTGGCGTTCCTGTGTTTAGTCAGAGCCATGTGTCTTAATGCTGAAAGGAGTACTAGGGACCATCTGGGCCCAGTCCCTCTGCCTTCAGGAAGGAAAAGAGAGCCAGAGGGGGCAGTGTAACCAAGGCAGTGCGCTTTCTGTCCTGTATTCAACCTGTCGCTAGCTTCACTTCATAGAACTTGTAAGAAATGGATTGCCCAATCTCCCTGCCTTTAAGAAGTTTATAATTTAGTTGGGGAGATTAAAAACAATAATGCAAAGCAATGTAAGCGTGAGTTGCAACGTACGTATTGTGGATTTAGGAATTCAGAGGGCAGTGATTAAAACTAGCTGATATATTCCCTAGAAGCCTCCTAGACAAGTTAAAAAAGACTGAGCTGCCCTATGAATGAGGAGTACGACTCAGTGAAGAAAAGGTAGAAGTTCTAAGCAGATGTGCTTAAGTAATGCAGAGTGTTTAAATAATGCCAACATCGATGTACTTCTGTATATGATTTTAGCCTTCTAAAAAGTTGAAGACAAAACCTAATTTACATGGCATATTTTCGATGAAATAGATTGTTCTGAAACACATTGAAGACAAGAATTAGCACTAAAGATGGCTGGATTCACTAAGAAATAAGTAAACGTAGACATATGCATACACACATAAAGAGACAAGGGAAGTCCACACCAGGAAATGACATGGACAAAGGGCAGAGGTAGAGTGACCGTGGCCTGGGCTGGGGCGGGGGGGTGGGGGACAGCGGTGGTGAGAAAGGGTGTGGGCAGAGGTCAGTGTCTCTCCTTGGAGAAGATTTGTTTCGCCGACCGCTCCCCCGGCCCCCACTATTAGCAGCAGCCCTGGGACTGAGCTGTGCAACTCCCCTGAGCCCTCTGAAGCCCCTGTGCTCCCGGCACATCACGTGGTAACGGTTCCTTGTCTGTCTTGCTCGGTGGATCGTGTCTCGGTTACCATTGTATGCCTGGCATCTAGCATAGGGGAAGGGTTTATTCAAGATTTACTGAGTGATTAATTGTGTGGATTCTGAGGTTTTGAATTGGGAAGATCATGGGAAAGAAAGTCTGATCGTTAGAGAAAGATTGCCTTCTGATTTATTTCCTTGATTGGGTTCCTTAAGTCTAATAATATTTATTCCTACAAAGATAGTTATCCTGGAATTTAGAAAAAGGAAATGATGACGAGGTAGGACCCGAAGTGGTGATATAATCCAAAGGAGATGAGACCAGCATTGTTTTTGTGTACAGATCAGACCAAGAAAGATGACAGAAGTGAGAAGAAAGGATGTTGAAAGGTTGCAGAGAGGAAAATGCCAAGTAGCTAGAGAAAAATCTGTTTTAAATACTTGGCAGGAAAATTGGGTAAACACTTTGTTTTCCAGGGTATGTTTTACTTTCTTTGTACAAGGCATTCTTTGGAATTAATGCAAAGACTAATTCCCTGATTCTGTAATGCACTCAGATCTTTTGTGCACCTGTAGCTCCTGTATTAATGTATCATTTGAGGTGGAATAAAAACCAACAACAGTGATACACCCTTTCAGTAAGGTTGCCATGAAGCCCAAGTTTCTGATTTGAAGGGAACTCTCCTGTATCCTGTCCCTATAACTTTGTGATTTTTCTTCTGGACCACCATAGGTGCTTAATTATTTCAATCTGCTTTGGTTTTCAGTCAGTTCTGATTCCATCTTTATGTTCCATTTTTTGAATCATAAAAAAAATAGAAGATGGGACTTCCCTGGTGGTCCAGTGGTTAAGACTCTGCACTTCCAGTGCAGGTGGTACAGGCTTGATCCCTGGTCCAGCAGCTAAGATCCCACATGCCTCGTGGCCAAAAAACCAAAAAAAACCCCATAAAACAGAAGCAACACTGTAACAAATTCAATAAAGGCTTTAAAAATGGTCCACATCCAAAAAAAAAAAAATCTTAAAAAAAAAAATAGAAGAGGGTTTCCCTGGTGGCGCAGTGGTTGAGAGTCCGCCTGTCGATGGAGGGGACGTGGGTTCGTGCCCCGGTCCGGGAAGATCCCACATGCCGCGGAGCGGCTAGGCCCGTGAGCCATGGCCGCTGAGCCTGCGCGTCCGGAGCCTGTGCTCCGCAACGGGAGAGGCCACAACAGTGAGAGGCCCGCATACCGTGAAAAAAAAAGAAAAAAATAGAAGAAATTTATCAATTATAAAAAGTAGTGTTGGGTCACTTAAGAAAAAAGCTTTTATTTTCATTAACATACAAATGACTAAGTTACATCTTTTTCTCTTCACAATTTTCAGGCGCTGTTTTGAATTTTTAGATTTACTTTTACAAGAATGGCAGACACATTCACTGGAACGGTGAGCATCTGAGTTGCTGGTTTTCCCTCTGAACTGAATCTTGAGATTTAATATCTCAGCGAGTGGTCCAACCCACTTTTTACAAGAAGTGAAGGAATCCAAGTGTTTATTTGCATGATTACTGGTGTTATTTCTCCTGATGCTGATGTGAGGAGTGAGCTCCATTGACTGTCACGTTAGCCTTGAGGTGTGACCCGGGGTGCCCCGGGACACTGCACGGCCAGGACTCACTCTGCAGTGGCTCTGATCTGCTGCCTGGCATCCTGTCAGTCCCAACGAGTTAAAAAAGGTTTAAAGCTGCTCTTAGTAGGCGAGGGGTATCTTTGAAAATCCTTAAAGGAATTTCACTCATTTGAAAGTTTTCTTTTTGATCCCTCTGTATCAGAAAGTCAGCAGTTTTCTCTTTATTCAGGCTGGTGTGTGGTAAGTTCCACATCCTCATGATGCAGAATTCTTACAGAAGCTTGCCTCTATTTTGAGGTTCCTTCTTTGCCATTTTTAGTTCCTGTCCATTTTAGGTGCCTGTTATTCTTTCTGAGTTATATTTGGAGCTGATAGATGATGATACTGTGCCACCCGGTTTTTCATGGTGTGTTGTGTAGTTTGTGAAGAACTTTACAACATACTAAACAGGTTACGAGTAGCGGGAGTTTAACACATGAGTACGCCTGGAGTCCAGTTCAGTCCTGCAGTGCTCAGAGACGAAAAAGCCAGGCCTCCCAGAGGTGGAAGTTCATCTGAAAATACTTTGGATCGAGAAGATGGTCACACATTTAAAAAATACTTTCTTGTTCTTTAATCTCTTGGGTATTATATCCTCTTTATTTGGTGATAGTTTTGGAATTTAGAGTGGGAAGGTGGAATGAGGAGTTGAACACCGGGGCCAGGTGAGCAGGGCAGGAAAACGTGATTGACTCAGATGTGGCCTCATGTGTTTATTCACTTCCGCTCAGCCTTGCCGCTTGGCAGGTTCTCACCAAATGCCTGCTGGGTGAGTGAAGGACTGAGGACTGAGGTGGGGTGCTGGTAAGACTGGTGCCTCGCCTTTGGCCTGTGAAACTCTTCACTCCAGTCATCGCCCTTTTCTTAAAACCATTCAATATTCAACGAGACAGTTTAACGATTTCTTCTCAGCTAGGGTAGAACGTAACTAAGAGAACACCTGTGTGTAAAACAGAGACATAATTTCATAAAATTGTTCATGTTATGTATGTAGTGGAACTTGAAAAAACATTCTTTAATTACAGAAACCTGATGCAGAGAGTCTCTGCAGTATTAGGATCATTACTAGCCCATTATAATTTCCATGGAAACTTGTTCTGACCATGGAGAAGGAAGGGTTTTGTTGTTTGAGTTCATAAAAGATTGAACTAAGTAAGCATGGCCCGAAATACATCAGCCATTACTTAAAAAAAAAAAAAAAGTCCCAGGAGAGTAGGGTTATCAGGTGCTTAGGTGGGGAAGGGGTGGGAATAGGTACCGGGACAGAATCGTGAATGAGTTAGCAGGTCTGCGGAGTGGGCTGATTTTCTAGGCTGCGTGTTTGTTGACTCTCTGGGCACAAAGGGCCTATACCTTCCACGTTGCCGTTTGGGAGTTATTTCTCAACACCTGTTTGTATCCGCATAAGACCATATATTGATGATTGTTCCCGCTTTGTCTTCCAAACATCCAGACACATATCAGTATTAGCGGAAACAATAAAGAAGGGAATACATGACGCTGATTCGGAAGCACGGATAGAAGCCAGAAAGTAAGTGTTGGCTGAACACCACTCTCCCGATTCACTACTTTCATGTTTCAGGTGTCCTGTCCAGATCGCCTCATGAAAGCTTATTAAGTCACATGGACATGTTTTGTTAATCAGGACCTTTAAATATGACCCAAAAGGCCATTTCAAAATGTCTCTCTAGTTTTCTGTTTCGAGGGTTGTTGAGTTGAGTGTCCAGGCCTGAAAGACTGGTACTATTTGAACATAAAGTGGACTGAGGTAGACACAGAAAGCCCGTTTTTAAATGTATGAGAAATTGCTGCGTGAGCCGGCAAAGCACTTGTCTGCGTGCCCCGTGTTGTCTCTCACTCGCTAAGCTCTGTGGGTCCCAGTGGCTTGTTGACTTGCCGTGAAGAATCCCGCTCACGGAGATCCTTTCCCTGGGATCACAGCTCTGCAGGCATCGGCGGGGTGGCGTGCCGGGGCAGTGAGCCCCCCAGGAGGGAGGGGGGCTGATCGCAGACCACAGCTCGCTGTCCCCGCTCGCGTTTGGGGCCGTCTGGCCGTCAGGACTGGTTATGCTGCGGCCGTGAGGCTGGGTCTCCACGTGCAGCGCCATCCTGCGGGTGAAGCTGCCATCGTGACCTTAAGTAGCTGAAGCTTGACGCCAAGATGTCCTCCCTCTCGGGCAGCTCAGAGAGAAAAAGAGCTTCCCGTTTTGCCCTGTGGCTGTTTCTCTGCGCTTTCGTAGTCGACCGGCTCTTCTAATTGACACGGGTTAAAGCCAGTCCTTACGTCCTGGAACACTGCGGACTTGCTCGGCTGCACGAGCACACCCTGACCTCGCACTTCCTGCTCCGACTGCTCTCTCAGTTAAGCCGTAGTTCCCTGCTTTCAGAGTGTGTGGAGGACTCCCGCTTGACCCTCAAGTGCTCACTGCAATCTCGTGCTGGGAAGTTCCTACCAAAAGAAGGGACCTGACAAGCCGTGGCTAAAAAGTAAAAACTAGGAGGAGCGGGTTTGTGAACGGTCTGCGTACGCTGCTCTTCACCCTCATCTTGTATTTGGTGCCTCCACCCCAGTTTTTTCTTCTCCTTTGATCGTAACACAGTACAGGTTTCAAGTAGCTGTGAGCCTCGTCCTGCTTTTCTTTTGTTCTCGTTACCTAAAGCCGTTTTAAGTACTTGGAACCAGGGAGCGTCACATTGCATTTATAAAAGCGTCCATGACCGAGTCCCCCTCGCATTCTGGGTGTCGTTCTCGTTGGTTCGGCTCCATCTTCTCTGAGGCTCCCAGTCTTGCGGGTCAGGCTCTTTAATTTCCATTTTATCCATTTCATTAATGTGACTGAGAGTCAGACAGCTGGGCCGGAGTCACCAAGGACGGGAGCTGGGAGTGAGGATCCACCAGACCTCCGCGGTTCCCACGCTTCCCCAGGCCGCAGCTGCCGCCGGTCGCAGGAGCTGGCGGTGGGGGGCGGGGGGGGGGGTCCCTCCCTGACAGCGTCCCGGGTGCATACCCATTGACAGGAGGCTGCGTGTTTTCCAGGTGTTACTGGGGTTTCCACAGTCACTTCAGCAGAGAAGCGGAGCACCTGTACCACACTCTGGAGCCCTCCTACCAGAGGGCTCTGCAAAGCCACCTGAAGAGCTCGGACAGCGTGGTGTCGCTGCCCCAGTCGGACCGCTCATCCTCCAGCTCGCAGGAGAGTCTCAAGTAAGGGCCCGGCTGTGAAGAATGGGCTGCACGAGCACGCAGACTCTCCCTGTGCTTTTGTCCGTCTGCGTGCCGTTACCATTCGCCCTTAATTCAGGTGGAGGCTGGTGCTGGGGAAGATGCTGTGGGGATGGTGAGAAGCGAGTGGCCTGGCCCCTGGCCCTGGTCCCTGAGGCAGTGGCCTGGCCCCTGGCCCTGGTCCCTGAGGCAGGTAGTTTGTGCTTAAATTTACATGGCAGTCCTGGAACACAGTTTTGGAGTAACACAAGCGAGTTGTTCAGGGTGTCTTCTAAGACAGTAGAAGCGTTAACTTGGAGACAGCTCTGGAAAGGGAGGGCCTTCAAACCCTGGGACTGAACGTGCTGCCATCTTCTCTCAGTACCTCTGACCCCTGTTGCTGTTTAAGACTTCCCTCCGTGTGTTTGAAAGATAGTCCAAAATATAATGCTAAAGCTTTTCCGAAATCGGGGGTTTGTAAGGTTGTGGTCCAAGGTACCTGTAGAATTCTGGGAAGCCTGAAGCCGTTCTTTATTATCATATTCTCCCGCTGTAGATTGTATTTGTATCAATGCAGATACAGTGCACCTTTGATAATAGACAGACGTGTCCCTTTATTTCCAGTCGGCCGCTCTCCGCCAAGAGAAGCCCTACTGGCAGTGCCACCTCCAGAGGTAAGGTGGGCACCGCGGGGGAGGCCCTGAGCCTGGGGCGGGCTGAGCAGTGGCTGGAAGGGTCTGCGGAGGGCCCGCCGTGCCCCGTGCTCCCACCAGGCCAGCAGACCTGTCCTCGCGCACAGAGCTGCCGCGGGGGGCGCCTCTGTGCTCTGCGCACTTGCCGGGGGAGCGGGGGCCGCTCGGGATGTTCCGAGCAGCAGGCAGCTGACGGCTGTGGGAGGACAGGAGGGGATGTTCCCGAGAGGGGGAGCGTCCAGCTCGGGGTGTGCCTTCCTGCCACCCTGGCGAGACATGATCGAGTTTTCATTACTTCGCTGCTCACGTGAACTGGAAACGTGGTCCATTTCTGTGGGATTTATGGTCTCTGATGACAGGGGCTTGCGGAGCTGCGGCCACTTGTCACTTCCTGCAGCATCGGCTGAGCTGTGTCCGGCGAGCAGGGGACACTGTCGGCCGGCGCTGTGTGCTCCAGCCTTTGTCAGAGCTTGACTCCTGTTCTCAGGAGAAGCAGGGCACGCGTCAGCGATACAGGTCTAACATTCTCACGTGGCCCTTACCGGCGTTGCTGAGGTTCCCTCCTCCCCCCGCAGCTTCCACAGTCAGCAGCAAATCCGTGTCCACCACGGGGTCCCTGCAGCGCTCTCGAAGCGACATAGACGTGAACGCAGCCGCCAGCGCCAAATCCAAGGTCCCCTCGGCTCCCGGTGCAGCGCCCTTCAGCTCCGCAGCGGCCTTGCCTCCGGGCTCGTACGCCTCCTTAGGTAACCAGCCCTGCAACCCTGCCCCCGAGTCTGCCGTTCGAGATGACCCTTAACCTCTGCTCCAATCCGTCCATGTAGCAAATTACCAGGAACCGGAGTTGAGGCGGTTGCAGGGCTGACCTTTCAGAGTACGTGCGTCTGGGCGCTGACCTGCGCGCTGACCTCTGTGCTGGCCACTGATTTGCAGCCACCCTTTGGTGGGTGTCCCTGCTTCTGGGGCGTCACCCTGGTCGGGGACGCATGCCTCAGCACCCTGTGCCCCTTCCCAGCTGCCCAGACTCCTCCTGTGTGGCCAGGGCTGGGTTTCCTCCCCTCCTGACCTGGGTGGAGAGCCTGAAGTGCGGGGGGGGGGGGGGCGCTCCGGAGGAGCAGGAGGGACTCAGCAACCAGCATCGCCTGTTGTACAGAAGGGTGTCTTCCTTCCCTGTGTCACCTTGGGAGGAGTGGGTACCTACTCCGATGAAAGCCCGGAAGAGTAAAAAGATCATTTTCAAAGGAATATCTGACAGAATGCTAGGTCAGTTTTTCAGCAGACGCTGCACATCTACTGGGGGTAAGGCTGATAGTTTGAGTTTGTTTTTGTGAAAGCAGAGTTGTTCAAAGCCAAAGTCTGGAGACCTCGCTGGATCCATTTTATTTTGGATCTTAAGGAAACGAATACAATTCAAGCTTCATGAAACGTCGAGACTTATTACTTGTGCGGTTTACAGACTAATTCCAAAGTCAGTCCTACAGCTAATATTCTGAAAGCATGGAAGCAGAGCGAGAGAACACCGAGAGGAGGTTACCAGGCCCGACCTTGAGTCGCTCAGTGGCCCTGACCAGGCTGTGTTTCCTCTACCCATAAATGAGTTGTAATAATAGCCACCTAATTCAGACACGGGGTAGGGACAGGTGACATTATATAAAAGTCCTTTGTCAACCATTATCCTGTACGGCGAAGGGAACTGCGGTCGTGATAGGAACGTTATTAGTTTAAAAGGTAAGGTGTATGTTGTGGGACATTGTTAAGTCGGTCTTGTTTTCTCTACAGAAATGCCTCATTGAGATTGGGAAGATGCCCGGTAAGGGCTCTCCTTTTCTCTGGTTTATTTAACTCTTACAAGGTCACGTAGGCGTGTTTAGGATCCCATGTTGGTGTGTGCTTACCAAGAGAGAAGTCAGGTGGGAAGGCTTTCTGTTCATTTTAGTTCCGTCTGATCCACCTTGAGAATCTGTAGTCAGTGTTTGTTTCATTGCTTGAAAACCTGAGTAAAGTTACAGCAGTCCTTGTTCTTCGGTGCATGATTGAGCTATTTTAATACGGACCCTGTGGACTCCGCTTGGCGCTAGTCAAGGCACTTGGGTCTTCTGGTCTGATGACACAGAAATGACCTTTTAGAAGCGCTGATGGTAAATTTTCAGCCCAGTGTTACCTCTTCGAATGACAAGACTGGAGTATTCCCCATTCTCCCAGCATTTCCTGAGAGCTCGACCTCTGCTTTCCTGATGTCCAAGTCAGCAAGAACCAAAAAAATCAGCCCCCAGATATAACATAACCCTTCGGAGGAGCAGTTACAAGTACTACCGAGGTTGACACGTTACGTCTGTGAGGAGTGTAGCGTTAAAGCTCATAATCCTTTTCCAAATTTCTAGAGCCCAGACGCGTGAGGGGAGACACGGAGCCCCTAGGCCCTGACTCAGGTACCGAGCTGGACGGTCTTGCTGCTCGCTGTGTGGCTGGGACAGGCCTTGCTGTAGCCAGCTTCTCGGAGCTGCTCACTGACTGCCTCTGTCCTTGGGGTGTCCTTTAGTTCCCGCCCCCCTTATTCTGCTGGTGCTTTGTTCCAGAAAACAGGGGACTCTTCAGAGGATGAGGTTGGGCCACATCAGAAACACAGTCAGTCTGTCAGCTGAGGCGCGACCCTGGGCTGCCCTTTCGTGTTTTGTCTTCTGCAGGCAGAAGCACATTGTCCTAAGCTGGTTTCGGTAGAAGGTGCACCACTTACTTGCTTCCGACTCTGCTTTGCTGTTGAACTTGTTTCCCTTTTAATTTTATTTTAAACTGTACTTTTGCTTCTTTAGTAGCCAATAATAACATTCTGCTTTTTAATTTTTTTGATGCGACTAACTGTTCCCTGTTGTCCCTTCCCTTGTTTTTTAATTTGCTTAAAGATGGCACTGCCACCAAAGCGGAGGGTAAGCAGTTTGTCTCTGTGGCCGAGCTGTGTCTCCCTCTCACTGGTCCTCTGTCCCCACGAGTGTTGCCTGGCGCCCTCGCCCTCCCCGGGGTCCCTGCATGACACGTTGCACGTGCATCCCTCCACTCTTCTTCATCCTGTTTCCACTGGGTTTTGCCTTCCCCCAACCTGAGCTCTCCTCTCCTTTCTTGTGTGGTCGTTGTGCTTGTGAATTTGGGCCCTGAGTGTGCTGTACGTGGCGTCGCTCTGAGCCCACACTGGGAGGGGGGTCACGTGACCTCGTGGGTCCCAGCTGCTGTCACCCCTGAAGCACCACCTCAGCTTCCGTTTCGTCCTCCTCACTTTGTGCTTTTGTGGGCCTCTCAGGATTTGCCTTTCCTCTTTTAAACATAAATTTAAGTGTCCGTCGTCAATTCAGGTTCAAGGCTGGTGAAGGTTTTCCAGCAGGTAATTTCTAGACGTGAAAAAAATTGTTTCCTCTCCCCTAAAACTGCTGAATTGTGTGATAGCATTTCTGTTTGTCTCACTGACGCACACCCCATTCATTCATATACCTTGGTTCATCCACTCAGCAGCCTCGTCCTCTGTGACACACAGGGATATAGCTGGTGGAAGAAATACACAAACCCACGTCCACTTTGTTTTCTTTTTGTCTCATTCTCAAGAGGCTCTTTCTGATGTTTCATCCTTTTGAATTTTAGATGGAGCTGTTCTCATTGGTACAAGTCTTTGATTAGAACATGCTAGACAAGATCGACCTTGCAAAGTCTCTAGATAGTAAGCACGATGTTTCAAATATTTGAAATTTAGAGTTAACCTCGTCTGCTTAAGGGAATGGCTTAGACCCGTGAACCCTCAGGATGATTTAACAATTAGGAACTGCTAGATAACTTTCCTGTATTATTTAGCCACTCTAAAAGGCCAGCCAGCAGAGTAGACTGGGTTTTATCTCGAGATGTGCACTACTTCCTGAGGGACTCGCAAAGGAAAAATCGAAACGGAACTTTTAAAAAAGACGAGCATAGTCTCAAGATCAGTGTTCTTTCTGTGTTTAAAAAAAAAAAAAGATCAGTGTTCTTCAAACTCATCTCATTGTAAAAATCACCGGGGTGCTTGCTGCAGGGGCAGAGTCCTAGGCCCTGCCCCCCGAAAATGCTGACTAGCTTTGGAAGGAGCAGGGACTCTGAACATTCACCAAGCCCCGCTGGTGGTTCTTGGGGTCGGATAAGTTTTTGAAATGAAAAGTTTCCAAAATGAAAAATGGACGGAAGGCCCATGTCACGACGAGGGCGTCATTTGTGATAGGAGACTGAGGCTGGGTGTGATTTTCTTCATTTTTTTCATTGATATGAGTCATTTTATATTTCTCCTTCCCCAAGAAACCATCCTAAGTATTTCCTCAGCCTAGACGGATGCGGAGTGGAGGGCGGAATACAATCATGTATTTCGTCTCATCAGATGAAAAGTGAAGAAGTGATGTGGGAAGTTATACATTTTTTGCAGAATGCCCTGCTTGATTTCGTATACCTATATAGCATAATCAAAATCAGCCTGTGATTCCATGCAGCAGTGGGGATTTTGAACTTTTTTTTTTTTCTTCTTTCTGTGAGTTTTCTTTTACCTGTCCAGAGCAAGATCAGAAGGTTGCTTACTTAGTTATTGTGCAGGAGGTTGAGGATGAGAAGTCTCTTTCTGGTTCTCCTTCTTGTAGGAAAGTGGAGGTTGATCTGTGGGCCCTTAATCGTATAGAGTTCAGAATCAGCCAGAAGAGAACCTTATCGGGGCAGCCCCGTGCGCCTTGGCCTCAGTCCCAGGGCCATCCAGGCCATCACAGAACTGGCCGCTTAGAGCCTCCAGCCTTGTGTGATGACAAGACAGAATACAGAGGCCCCGGGAGGCCTGTGAACTGGAGCCCCTCTAGGCCGTCATTTCTGTTTGTTTCAGCTCTGAAACTTAGCAGGCCTGCTTAGAAAAGCTACACATGCAGCGAGTATCACTTAGCATCTTGTCATGAGTTCTCTGTCTGAATTTTAGGGATCATTATGGGCCTTTTGAAGATTTGTTAATAAAGTCTGTTGAATATTTTACTATCTAGCTCCTGAGGCAAGCGCTAGGCACTTGCATCACGAGGCAAAGATATGACTTTGAATCAGTGGTTGGATGCTCTAAATTCAGAATTCAGGCAATACATTTGAAACCTGGCCACTCCCTTATTATCGTAATTGAGAAAAACAAATAGTCTTTGGGAGTTACCTATCTCACATACCAAGTAGCCACTCTAATGTTTATGACTAATCAGATAAATATTTTTTGTGAAGGACTCAAAGCTCAACTTTTGGACGAAAGTTTATTTCCAGGTTATCTTTCAGTGTGTTATTATGTTCAGTGATTTGGGGGATTTGGAAAAGGAAGCATTGATAGTGTCTGTTACGCTGCTCGTGAGAGAGTTTATTATGATTACCCTGGACCCTTGAGCAACATGGGTTTGAAGCGTGTGGGCCCACTATAGGCGGATTGTTGTCAGTAAACTTACAGAACTGCACAGTCTGTGCAGGGCAGCTGTGGGACTCGAGCATCTGTGGCCTCGAGCATCCCCGGCCGGCCCTTGCGGGTACCAGGGGTGGCTGCAGATACTCCAGTTGTGTGGAAACGAATGACTCACATCTTCTCATCTCATGCTTTTTTTTTTTTTCTTTTAAATTTAGCTGCTGGGTTTAGGAAATGTATTATTCGTGTTTTTTTCCCCCAAATAAATAATTTTAAATGAAGAGTTAAAATACTTCAGTGACCTGTTGGTACCAACAACGTAGTGATGGGTTCAGAGTGTAGGTAATCATATGTTACTAAGTGTAGTCAAAGGCCATGCTTAACTACTGGTGATTTTAATTAAGGCTACACAATAAAAACTATGTAGCCTTGTCTGCTCTTCTGGAAAAGGAACTTAGATTTAGTTCTCTTTTACTGGGAAATAAAACATTTGGTATTGCCGTGTGTCTGTCGAAGAGCTCTGAATTTTAAGAAGTTGGCCTTTTTACACAATGAAAAAATATGTATGTATAAAAAAATAAAAGTTATAAACTTCTTTTACTTTTATCTTTAAAAAACATGAGTGAAGTTACGGAGCGGCGGGCGGTACCTGTAGGTAGCAAAATTTACAGGTGATCAACTTTGCAAATTTTGTTTCTTTCAAAAATGCCACGTGCGACTCGAGAGGTTGGGCTTTTTGTGCCCCAGACAGTGGGTGTAGAAGCAGGTTCCTGGACCCAAACGTCCCAACTGGAGAGTGAGATTTACCTGGAGACCTTTTCATTCTCACGCCTCAAAATGGAGACAAAGACCCGAGTGGGGAGAGGCTGTCGAATGATGTATAACTGTCTTAGGCTAAACTGGACGTAGGAAAACCGTGCTTCCAGGTTAAACCAGTTCACAGGTTTAGTTTCCAGTCCTGAGGGCTTTTCTAGAAGAATGGCAGTGTGACTGGCTGTTATTAACGGGCCACGAGATACGGATGTTCTGTCTTTATTCCACAAAAGTCAAGGGCTGCACTGCTCTTACAGGTCTGTTGTCCTCTGGGTCTGCTTTTCTCTGGATGTGTGTGTTTGTTGATGCGCCTCTTGTCTCTCCCTCCAGAATTTTTTTTCTGCTGTAGCATTCCCTAATACCCCATTTCCATGTCTTTGACTTAACGCTGACTTTTTTTCCTTTTCCACATCTTCTTTCTGTGCCTGTCAAAACACGGTCATTAACAGGTCATAGGGTAGAACTGAAGTATATTTTTACTGTTTGTTGCATTTATTGAGCAGGCTTTCTTTTTCCTAAAGACCACAGAGTATTTTATATCATGTCTTTAAAACATATACAGGCACTTGCAGTAATATTGCCAAATTAATAGGATGACTAAACCAAACCATACCTCTTCCAATAAGGGAAGTATACATCTGAGTACAATACAACAGAGGCCCTTTAAACTCCCCAAAACGGATTTTAAGGGTGCTCTGAGGTTGCTCATGTTAAGTCCCTAGGTGAGAGTTAAGAGTTGGCACTCAGCCGGCTTGTAAAAGTGCTGTATACCCATGAAAAGGTGCGCTTGGGGAGAAAAACCTTTGAAGACATCAAATTGACATGATCTCTCTCTTGACTTGGTCCCAGGCAAAGGACAACCAGCCTCCCCTAATTTGTAACTAAACTCTCTTCTCACACAAGTTGTGCTTTCAGTTTTTGTTATCTGTGGTATCTGGGAACCCCCAAACTGATGAATAAGTGGTCTGCGTTTACAGCCTCCACGGGAAAGACAGTGAACTTCTACAGAGGAGGCCACTGTCAAATCTGGTTTCTCAAGGTCCCCACAGATTAAACTCTGGCAAATACGAGCTCATAGTCCAAAATTACATCCATGGTGAGAAACAGCCGAGAGAAAGAATAAAAACATAATTAATCCTTCAGGACTTGAGGGTCTTTTATGTAATATGAAATTGCTATATTTAAATGTTTAAAGGAAATGAGAAACTTGTATTTTTAGCAGCATGTAGAGTTTAGTAGTCTGAGTGATCCTCCCAATTGAGAACAGAGCACCCCTCTGGAATAGACGTAGTAAAGCCACTCATCTGCAGACTTAAGCAAAAGCAGAAACCCTAGGAAGTGAGGGCCAGAGCTGGTTTGCATCCTGAGGTTTTCGGCTGAATCCTGGAGACCTGGGGCATTTGCTCAGGACGTGGAGTGACAGGAAGTCACTGCGTCCTCACTGGTGAACAAGAGGTTGACTCTACTGAAGAGAAGAGGACAAGAGGGAGTCTGCCCATTTTAATCTTAAGTACTGGGTGGAGCAGGGAACGTCATCTTCCCTGAGAAGTTGCAGCCATAAACTGGGCCTTCGTGCAGCTTTCTGGTCAGAATTCATGCTACCTTTGTGGTCTGAGAAACCCAAGCAGGTAAATCATGTTAAAGTGGCTGTGGATTGCTTGTATCCACAGGACGCTAGAAGAAGCAAACATAGGTCCTCATTGGAAGAACTCACCTTCAATCTAGGTCTTAAAGAATTCCCATAAAGTTCCAAGAAAATAAACCATTTTGTTGTCTTAATATTTAAAGAAATAAAAAGAAAAATTGAGAAAGACAAGCAGGGGAGTAAGGACCTATAAAGAATGACCAAGCAGGCTTTGAAAAAGAACAAATGAATCCTCTAGAAATGAAAATATAATAAGTTATTAAAATTTAAAACTCGATGGGTAAATTGAGCTGCAGAACCAATGAAACTGAAGAGTGAACTCACGAATTCAAGGTAAGAAAACATCGTCCAGAGTTATGTGCAGAAGGGACGGAGTTAGAAAACAGGATGGGGTGTTACGTCCCACGGGAAGCAGTGAAGAAATTCAACCTATCTAATTGAGTTTTAAGGAGAGAGACTGGGGCGGAGACAGTATTTGAAGAGGTCGTGGTTGGGAATCTTCACGATTGTTGAAGGACACTGAACCGCAGATGCAGAAAACCTGGTACATCCCAGCCAAGACAAAAAGAAAATTCACAGTGAAACACATCATAACGAAACTGCAGATCACCAGAAATTAAAAAAATATATATATTACAAATAGCCAGAGGGAAGAAGAGACTACCCACAAAGGAAAGCCAGAGTTTAAATACAACTGGGGACCCTGGAATCAGATCGATGGAGCATGTCAATGTCCATGTCCTGTTTCTGACTTTCTACAATAGTTTTGTAAGATGTTACCATTGAGCGAAACTGGGTAAAGAGCACACAGGATCTCTGTGTATTATATCTTACAGTCAAATCTGAGTCTACAATTATCTCAGAATAAAAAGTTTAAGAAAGGGGTCTAGAAGTTGTGCTTTTAATATTAATATTTTAATCTGTAAGACTGTTACCTTAGAGATAGCAAAGCATATCTTGAAAAAAATTAAGACAAAAGGAGGAAACAAAGACAAAAGGAAAATGAGAAATCAGGACAAAAAAAGCATGCTTATAAGTGGTAAGAACAAGCTCAAATGAACTGAACTTTGCAGTTAAAATAGAAAGATTATTAGACTTAAACTTTTAAAAAAGACCTAGCAATATGATACTTAAAGAGATTAAGACTTTAAGGCTACAGATAGAGTAAAAGACAAAGGATGAGAAATTCATAGTAAAAGAAAGCTGTTGAAGGTTTATTAATAACAGACCCAAAAAAGGCAAAAAGAGGACTTCTATGTAATAAAAGAGTCAATAAGCCAGTAAGGTGCAATAGACCTAAATTTTTATGGATCTAATAAAAACAGCCTCAAGATACACAAAAAAGTATTTGCAAATTAATATTTATAGTGGGTGGTATATAAAAACACAAATTTTGAATAACTAATACATTAACATAGTTCCAAACTCAGAAAATATAAAGAGGTATGCAGTTTCCCCTCATCTTTGTCTTTCATTTATCTAGTTATCACCTCTTTCCTTCAACCTCAGTATGTTACTGCTTTTAGTTTCATTTTTATCCATAGTTTGTTTGCATAAAAAGTAATATAGGGAATTCCCTGGTGGTCCAGTGGTTAGGACTCCACGCTTTCACTGCCAGGGGCCTGGGTTCAATCGCTGGTCAGGGAACTAAGATTCCACAAGCCGCGTGGCGCAGCAGGAAGAAAACAAACAAAAAAAAGAAAGAATATGAAAATCATACTTTTCCCTTTTTTAAAACATAAAAGGTAGCATATTTACATACACTCTTCTGCATCTTCATTATTTTCACTTAATTATAGCTTAAGATTCTTCCATGTTAGGTTGCAGAACCTCTTCACTCATTAATACTGCCGTACATTCCCCTGTGTGGATTAACTTGAACCAACCAAACCCATATTGATAGACATTTGGATTGTTTTCAGAGTTTTGCTGTTACAAACAGTGCTGCCATGAATTACCTTTTATGTGCATCATTCTGCATGGACACAAGAATATTGGGAGGCTAAATTACCCAAAGTGGAATTGTTGGGTTAAAAAGTGCACGCATTTGTGATAGACATTGCCGAATAACCCTCTATAGGGGCTGTATTAATTTTAACTCCCGCAAAGAATGAGTGAGAGTGCCGGTTTGCCTACCTGCCAGAAGGTTAGCAGATTTTTAAGATTTTTGCCAATCTTGTCGGTGATGAATAGCATTCTTAATGTCATTTTAATATTTTTTTCTTACTGGGGGGCTGCACACTGTTTCATACATTTAGGGGCCATTTCTATTTCAGTTAAATATCTATTCCTAGCCTTTGACCATTCTTTATTGGGATGTGACAGTGGTGTGTTGAAGCTGGCTTGAACCAGTTCATCCGATTCCAGTTGTTAGATTTTCAGGAATTTTATAAGCTGGTTTACATTATATCAATGGCCTCAAAGAGGCCACGGTGGGAATATTTACACCGGGGAATTGCAAAGCACCACAAGTCAGCAGAACATTCCCCCAACCGCCCCACCCCCCACAGTTCCCCTCTAATTGCTAAACATTTACCAGCACACTTGCTGTTGAACTTATTATTGATACCTAGGAATCTTTTATGTCATAAGGAAATTAGCGCCTTATGACATGAGTTGCAAATAATTTTCCCCCATTTGTCATTTTCTTGAATTTGCTCATAGTTTTCTTCCTGCCATCCTGAGATTTAAAGAGGATTAAGAAATACAAAATGTGATTCGTTGAAAATACTAATAAAATAGGCAAACTTTTGGAAAGATCAGTTTGAGAATTGGCAGTGATAAAGCAGGTATAAGTGTGGATCAGTAGAGCTTTAAAGGGTAGTAGAAAACTATGACAATTTTATGTTAACAATTTTAAAGCAAATTGGACGAACTTCTAGGGAAAACCTGTTTCTTCAAGAAGAAGAAAAAACCCAAGTAGTTTTAAGACTACTCATTAAATAATTTGAATCAGTACCTAAAACTCCATCCCCCCACCAAAAGCTAATTACTTAATTAAAATAGAAAAGATGTCCAAAATCCCTACCATGCTCAGACGGCTATACATGCAAGTTGTGAAGCATGGGAAAGTTCCCGTCTTACATAAACTCAGAGACCAGGAAGAGAGAAAGCTTCCCTCCCTGGTTTCATGTAGCTGTTGTGACCTTGGTACCAGAATCAGATGAGGTACAATACAGACATTCTGTGTATGTGACTGCGTGAGTCATGACAGCGGAGGTTTGATACTTTCAAACCTTATAGATGCAGCTCAGTACGTTTAGGAGAATAATCCTCTTTATCTCAGAAGATGGAAGCAAAGCATTAACATTCCAGAAACATTTTTGATAAATTCTTAGCAATTAGGAATGAGTTTTCTTCACTTGTTGAAGTATAGTTTGTGAAATTCCAGAATTATTTTTTTACATGTGGCTCAAGATAGCAAAGCCTACCTCGTGCTTCCCTTGAGCATTGTGCTGTGTGTCCAAGACAGCAGATGAAGTGATCAAGGGTAGGGTTTGAAGGGAGAAAACTGAAGTCTTATTTGCAGGTGGTTTTCTGTCTAGAGAACACCACATAATCTACATGTAAATTGGTAGGATTAATAAAAGTTTAGCAAGGTCCCTAGAGTTAAGTCGGGGCTTCCCTGGTGGCGCAGTGGTTGAGAGTCTGCCTGCTGATGCAGGGGACACGGGTTCGTGCCCCGGTCCGGGGGGATCCCACGTGCCGCGGAGCGGCTGGGTCCGTGGGCCGTGGCCACTGAGCCTGCACGTCCGGAGCCTGTGCGGGAGAGGCCACAGCAGTGAGAGACGTGCGTACCACCAAAAAAAAAAAATATATATATATATATATATATATAAACAGTCATATTCTTATTTGTCAGCAAGTTAGACAATATAATTTAATCAACTGTATTGTGTATAATAAAAATAAGGCACCTTTGAATAAGTCTATAAAAATTGAATAAAACTTTTGGAAAAATTATAGTCTTTATTGAAAGACACTGAAGAAGGTGAAAAAGAGAAAATGCTAATGAATGGAAAGATCAATATCATAGGGCTGCCCCCCCCTCCGCCCCCAGCTTAACCCCAAATTCCACATTGCCAGTCAGAATTTCAACACGTCTTTTTATTACATCTTCACGTGCGCATATGCAAGAGAGCAGAGGGCTTTAGGGAAAAGTGGCTTGATTTGCCCTACCAATTAGGAAGGTAGTTTTGAAAAGCTACTCGCAACAGTGTATGTTGCACAGGATGGACACATGGACTAATGGGGCAGACACCACAGTGGAGAAAACGGACCCTTGCATGTATACAAGTACTTGTAAGTGACAAAGATGGCTTTGTAGGTTAGTTAAGAAAGGGGTTAAGTAAATTTGTTTGGACCTTCGTTAGTCACACAGAAGAAGTAAAACGGGTCTCTCCTTTACGTCCTACAAAAAATCACTTCCGTAACTGAGCTCACAGATAAAATGTTGAGCCAAACAGTAAGTTTTGGAAAAATATATACCCTATGATACGATTAAAAACATTAAAAAAATATAAAATAATGCCATCTGTTTCTTGGTTATGCAACTATGTGTATTAAAACCATAAAGAAATGCTAGGGAATGATGACCAGCGGGGGGTTGGGGGGAGGTGGAGGACACAGGGACATAGCAAAGAAGATTTTTTTATTTTCTTAGCTGAGAGGGTTTGGATGGTCACTTAAAAAATCCTAAGAAATTAGACTCAGTTGTTTCTTTCACGTTCAGTTTTCTTGGTGACTTCCTTAGCAGAGTAAAATGACCTAGCCAGGCACAGGCATCTGAACCTGCGGTGGGACCTTGGACAAATTAAGTAACCCCCTTGCTTCTCTGTTTCCTCATGTGTAAAGTGGGTACTTATATGTTGGTGTGAGGATTTTTGTTTTTTTTAATTTTATTTATTTATTTTATTTTTGGCTGCATTGGGTCTTTGTTGCTGCACGCGGGCTTTTTCTAGTTGTGGTGAGCGGGGGCTACTCTTCGTTGCAGTGCACAGGCTTCTCATTGCAGTGGCTGCTCTTGTTGCGGAGCACGGGCTCTAGGTGCACAGGCTTCGGTAGTTGTAGCACGCAGGCTCAGTAGTTGGGGCGCACGGGCTTAGTTGCTCCGCGGCATGTGGGATCTTCCCGGACCAGGGCTCGAACCCGTGTCCCCTGCATTGGCAGGCGGATTCTTAACCACTGTGCCATCAGGGAAGCCCGGTGTGAGGATTTTGAGTGCACACATATATAGCTCATAGTATCCTATATGATATAGCTCCTAATTTTAGTCTGGATTCTAGAACTTGTAGGTCTTTCATTCAACTGCTAATAAAAGTCATTGATTCTTTCTAGTTTTCTTTCTTCCTTTTTTTTATTTTTAGTTAAGTGCAGTGCTTTCTTTTATTGCTCTTTACCTTCCTTTCTTGAACCTTTTCAAGTCTTAGGATTTGTTTTTCCGTATTGCCTTTCTGCAAACTTTCTCAGTTGATGAGGTAGATGTGCTTTTGAACAGTGTAAGAAGCCGGTGGGAGTTCAAATTGCTTTGTGTTTTCCCTATCAGATTGCTCTTCCGATTGAATTATGGAAATGGGGGCATTTGTGCCCCTTTGAAAACAAAGAAGCCCTGTATTTTAAAAAGTTTAATTCCTTATCATTCTAGTCTTACCATCAGTGATTTTGTATTTATGAATCCATTTTTATTTTTATGGTTTCATGCTTTAATAATTGGAGTTAACACATTGCTTTACTTAATAATGGCAAATATTCTTCATAAATGCCTATGACATTTGCATTATTTTTAGGTCACTTCTCTAGGTATTCCTAATATTGATTCTTTCGATAAACTTCATCTTTTTGCAGCCTAGAAACTTGCTGGCATACATGCTTTAAAATAGAAGTTTAATGCTACACAGCAAGACACATTTATTCTCCAGGGTGATCTAGCTTTTGCTGATTGCTGAGTTAAGAAGGTTTCCTTGTTTTATTTTGCATTTACTCTTTTTTTTTTTTTTCCTGTAGTAGTTTTCTGAAGATGACAGCTAATATTCTTTCCTGCTTTTGGAAATTCGACAGACATGTCGGCAATGAACAGGAGAGAGAATTTAATCTGGAAAAAAAATTGTGGAAAAAAACCCTCAAGTGACTATCACCTCCCCATCTGAAAATAGAATATGCTAAAACAATTGAAAGCAAAGCACCTGATGGGTTCCTGAGTCCCTCTGAGGAGTTTCTGACGTGTCTGTAGAATTTGTGTGTGCACACAGGGACGCGTGTCAGGACCACACGTGGGAGACCAGCTCCCCCGGCGGTGGCTCAGCCCCGTGCCCCTTGCCCGAGGAGTGATCGCGCGTATTGGAAACATTACGGAAGCACTGTTTTTGCCGTGTCCTCCAGGTCGGATCCGCACGCGACGGCAGAGCTCTGGGAGCGCCACCAATGTCACCTCCACGCCTTCCGACAGTCGGGGCCGCAGCCGCGCCAAAGTGGTCTCACAGTCCCAGCGTAAGAAGTATATTTTATGCTCTCTCTCTCTTAGTTTTATCCAACAGCCATTCTGTAGCTGAAAATTTATAGTATTTTCATCGACTTAATGGAAAAACACATTTCTGTGGCTCTAAGACACTGTGAATAATCTTGATGTTTGTTGGATGCTTGCAAGACGGGGTATTCCAGTGTACCTGTGTCCCCTTTCCAGGTGATTTACACTTTGTGTCCCTAGGCAGGAAACATTGAAATGCAGTTTCCCTCCCCTCAAGCCTCCCAAGGTGAATCGTACTTGGGCTGGGACCCATTTTGCTGTTGATGAGGGATCCTGATGTCATTCAAGAGCAGCTCCGGGGGGAGATGACTTCATGCTGAGGTCTCTTCCCAGCGGCAATAAGTAAATCCATTCGAAGCTGCCCCCCCCCCCCATCACCCGCTGCGCTAACATGCCACTCTGCTCCTTTCCTCCTGCCAGTGTGGGCTCTCGCTTCGCTCGGCTGCCCTCGCTCGCTTCCATTGCTGCTTCTCTGTATGTGTTGAGTCACCTGATTTGTTAACATCAGCCATGAAAGCAGCCGTGGGCGGGATGAGTGTGTTCTGATCTCTCTTAGGATTCAGGCCTGGTGTCTCACTTCCCGGCTTCCCGGTCTGTGCACTAGGAGTGGGGCGGGGGGTCAGGGCCCTCCTGGGCAGGCGACCATGGTGGAGGTGCTTGTCAGCTGCCGGAGTCAGCCTCCTTCGTGGCCCCAGGAGCTGTCTGGCTTGTGTAGAGAGCGGCTAGTCTGAGGCCAAACCTTAGTTAGCTTCTCTCGTAGGTGTTTAGAATGCCTTCCTCAGCTCCTCCTGAGCTTAGATGCTTTCCCCATGTCCCTTTGATAACTAGAGTCCTCATGTTAAAAGAAGCTTATGTCCTTTCTGAAAAGAAAGTGCAAGGTCAGACATACCGCTGTGAGACGACAGCACCCAGGCTTGTTTGTCTGGCGCAGACGCCATGCTTCTAGTGTATACACCATACCACACAGCACAGGCTGTGCAGGTGCAGGCCAGAAGCTTCTGCCTGGGGAGTAGTGTCCAGGCCCTGGTTATTCTGGTGAACCCTGGTGATACCTGGAGTCACAGATAGATGTAATACTCTGGTCATGACCTCATAAATATGAGTCGGGTCTTATCGCAAAAAAAATTTTTCTTGGCCAAAAATGTTCGAGACTCAGAATATAAGTCAATACGTTGAAATTGAGTTGAATAAAAAAATTGTATAGGGTTGTATAGGCTGTATAGGGTTGTTTCCTTTCTTGGAGAGTGAGGGCTGAACAGTATTTTCCATTTCTTTATGTCTGCTGTTTATTGGCCTTGGCCTCTGCAAGGGTCCCTGCCCCTAGCTGGGTCCTCTGCTTAAGAGGTGGTGGAAATAAAGTTCTTCTGTAGCGGGGGATGATAGAGCTTTAATTTTTCAGTCATAAAAATACTGCACTTTGCCTTGGGGATCCACTTGAAAAGCTCATCAGTTTTATTTTACTCACCAAATTCCACTCAAGGGAAAGAGACAACACCAGCAAACGACCAAGCCTGGACCTTAAACTCATATATAAATCAAATATTCTTTTTTTTTTTTACATCTTTATTGGAATATAATTGCTTTACAATGGTGTGTTAGTTTCCGCTTTATAACAAGGTGAATCAGTTATACATATGTTCCCATATCTCTTCCCTCTTGCATCTCCCTCCCTCCCACCTTCCAAATATTCTTTTAAAAATTATTTTAATAGATAGACAGGAGCACATCTAGATATTTTACGAATGTAGCTATACTAGCATTCATAGTTCTGGTTTAAGAGTAAGTAGATTTCGTTAATATTAAATTTAGGACAGTTAACAGTTGGCATCTTTTGAATAGTTGAGGACTTAAATATGTGAGGATTAATGTTTAAATATTGGAGAATTTGGCATAAGACATTCAGATGAAACTACCTAGTAGTGGTTTCTTCCACTTGGTTGATGTCTCTGGAGCACCTCCTGTGTGGTGAGCACCGTGTGCAGGGGTAGAGATACACAGATGGTAAGATGCAGTCACTTCTGCCAGGCTGCTCAGAGCCAGAGGGCAGGTGCCCCCAAAGGGCCCGGCATCTTCTCTGCATCTCGTCCGCCTGGCACTGTGCCTGGCGCATGGTAGGTTCATAAGTGTTTCATGAGCAGATCTGAAATAAATGCTAATACAGTATGATGTGTATAAAGTAAAAATAAGTACGAAAATAGGCTAGGAGGAACAAGACCTAGAAAAACAGCCCTTTTGCTAATGTGTTTGTGAACAAAGACATTTGTGCTGTGTTGCATGCTGACCTTCTGTATTGTGTTATTGTCTTTTAATCCACTTTTTGCCTGTCCTTTGGTCTGCTCTCATAATCAAGGATCCAGATCTGCTAATCCTGCTGGTGGTAAGCCATTTCTCTTCTTGCTTTTTTTTTGTGTTTTGCATTCTCCCGCACCCCATATTCCTTGCACAATATTAATTTCTCTCTTTATTATGAGCTTAGTTAATCTTGCTGCATTTTTTCTGTATGTTCAAATTCTAGAGTTTGAAATGGATTTCTTTTCTCCTTTTATACAGCTTAATCGTTTATTTGTGTGCTCAGATTTTATGGGCAAAATTAATAGATCCTGAGACATGTTCTTCATGGGAACGTGTACTGATAATTTTATAATGAATTTGACTTAAACTGTAGTTAAATCATTATAAAGTATGAATTTTCGTAAGTAGTCACCTGAGTGATTTATTTGAATGATGGGGGGTGTGTGTGTGTGTGTGTGTGTGTGTGTGTGTGTGTGTGTGTTTAATTTCCAGGTAAGTGTTACTTTGAAGGTTTTTCCCTCTGGATCATTCTATTCTGCTACATGATAACGAATACTTGATATTTGCGAATTTTATTGCCTTCTCTGCTTAAGGAGATGATCTAAGTTAATGACTGCCATTTGAGTGTATTGGTACGATCCTTAAAATTTTGCTGCCTTCTTTAAGAAAGAATTTTGTTTTATAAGAAATGGTTATATAGGTATGTAGTCACTTAGCCATTTATAAAAATAACTAACCATATTATGATTTTAATTTCTAATTTTATTGCATTCACATCAGGGAATGTTTTCTATATAATTTCTACCTTTGTAAAAGGTTATTGAGATTTCCTTTGAGGCTTAGTACAGAGTCAGTGTTTGTACTATTCCTGTGTGGAAATGTGAAAGGAATGTGTATTCTGTTTGTTGGACTATGCACTGTGTGTATATGCGGGAAGTGTGTTTATACGTATCTGTATAGTTTTGACTGCATGCTCTGCCAGTTTCTGAGTAGTGTATTAATCTTTCATTAGTATTAGTCTTTCTGAGAGATATATTAATAATTACGGCCTTTTCAATCTCTCTCTGTATTTTTATCGTTTTTGTGTTTTCTATCTCAAAGCTATGTTACGTGGAGCATAAAGTTTCATGATTATTATATCTTTAAGGATAATTATTCTTTAATCAATATGAAACATCCTTTTTTCTCTTTTAATGCTGTTTTTTATTCTGTTTTGTTGTTTTGTTATATGTATGTTGTTTGTCTCTTATAAACAACATACGGTTGAGTTTCATTTCAGTTTTTTAAAACCAATCCAGGAATCTGTCTTTTAATAGTTGAATTTAATCCAGCCACACTTATTATGATTACCGATATGTTTGAGCTTATTCTTATCATTTTATCTTGTGATTTCTGTTTACCATATTTCTGCCTTCTTTTCCATTTGTTAGATTAATGGAGTCTTCCTTTAGCGTTTAAGAAATTTCTGTTATATTTCTACTCTTTCAGCCATTTTTTAACATACCAACTCCTACAGAAACCAAACCAGTTAATAAATAAAACGCCTTTGTGATTATTCGTAGAAATTTGCTGTGCATCTGAGAGGCTTTTTGTACTCAACCTGAGCCTGCTCTTTTGAATCAGAAATTTTGCAGTCATTTCTGTAGAACTCCATCTCTAATTCTCCTGGGTATAAATACTCTTTTATGAAAATTTGATGTTCCTTTATGCTCCTTAGTTTTTGAAAAATTAGTGATGTTACCAGCTAGAAAGCTATTTTTATATAAAATTCTCTTGATATTTGATCCAAACTCATGTGTAAACTGACTTCTGAAATTACTGTAATTTATTTCTTGATTTACATCCATTATTCAATTTTGTTTCGCTTCATTTTCAGCTGGCAGCCGATCAAGTTCCCCAGGGAAATTGTTGGGAAGTGGTTATAGTGGCCTTGCTGGGGGTTCCTCGAGAGGCCCACCTGCGACACCCTCTTCAGAAAAACGAAGCAAGATTCCCAGGAGTCAGGGATGTAGCCGAGAAACAAGTCCAAACCGCATAGGATTAGGTGAGAATTCTCAAAGATCTTGAAACACCATTCCCAACCTGGTCATAATTTTGATTATAATCTAATGACTTTGTCTCCTGTGGGAAATAGCTGTTTTTGAACCGAGGATGTCACTTTGCCTGTGTTAAAAAGACATTTCAGTTTGTGCTTTTTACAGATGATAGCAGGTTCAGTTTTCAGTTAGGACTAACAAATATGTGGGGTTTACCTTCACACTGATGGGAAAGAACTACACCATTGTGGGCTTCTGTGGGTTAGAGTCATTTTGCAAAACATTAACCTGGGGGAATGGGCAGGCTTCTTTCCTGCACAATTTCCTGCACAGGAGCACTGTTGCTTTTTCCATTTGTCTTTCACTGATTAGCAATAAATAGCCATTAACCTATATAAATATTCAGAAGCAATTTGTAGCGTCCACATTTATTTTGATTTTGCTCTTCTCTAACCCAATTGGTGAAAATTATCATCACAGAATATGTGTAGCTGTTACTTTTGACATAATGTTGTTCAAACATAAAAACCAAGAAGAGGAAAACTAGGTATATATAGTGTTTATTTTTGTGTTGTAGTGTTTAGTTTCTTTGTAGTAGGATTTTATATGAATGACTCTCAGCAGCTTAACAGTCTTTCACTCTATTAAAATCTAATTTGTATGCTCCCTTTTTAGTAAAACGGTTAGAAGTCTTGTGATCTACTGTGAAAAATCTGTGTTCATACTCTTATAGTCTCACCTGCTTTCTAAGGGTAAAAACCTACTAATGTGAAATCAGAATACTGTATTCTTTTGTCCTGTTGGCTTACCTTTGTCATTTATTCATTTATCTCCTCAATAACTTTTATTGAATACTGGAACGTTTACTGTGATGTGCTAGGCACATGTTGTTAGATCTTATGATTAGAAGATAAATGCAGTAGATTTAGCTTCTGACTTCAAAGAGCTTGTGGTCTTAGAGGTGAAAATGTAAGACAGTATGACAGATACCCTGGCAGCTGCTCTGGGACCGTAGAACAGGAATGTCTGCCCCAGTCCTCCTAGGTTTCCTGCCAGGGGAGCCTTCCCAGAATCGGCCCTGTTTCGATGAGGTGTATAAGGTGGCACCAGGCGGGGTGGGGAGATGAGGCAGAGAGGAACCTGTGCAGAAGCGGTCAGACGAGAGGGAGCGTTGTGCGCCCTGGGACCACTAGTGGTTTATCTGACGATAGCGGAGGATGTTTGTCAGAGTGGTTGGGAGATGGGGGCAGAGGGACTGGTAGGGTCCAGCTCACGAATGTCCTTGAAGACTCCCTGAACTTCGAGAAGGCGGTGGGGAGCAGATATTTAAGAAGTAGAATCGAAAGGATTTGGTTTGACCAACATTTCCGAAGCAAGTGAGAAATGTAATCAAGCCGTGGTTTTGTTAAAATGCTGCGTGATGCTGACCTTCTGTGGGCTTTATGGAACATGGTCCCTGAGCTGACCAGTTATTTGCATCCAGTAATAGCAAGTAATGTGGATACAACCAGAGAAAATATCATGACTGCAATATCTACTGATAAATTTCAGATTTGTTGTTGTCACATACGTGTATTTGGATCTGGTTTTGTTTGGAAAATACATTTGATTTCAAACATAGGCTTGAGGTTTCAACTGTCCTTTTCCCACAATTAGTTAAGTTTATAGGATTTTCTTGGTGATCCTGACTTGTTTCATACTGCTAAAAATTCTTTTCTTTTGTTTTTGTTTCTGTTTTTGTTTTGCGGTACGCGGGCCTCTCACCGCTGTGGCCTCTCCCGCTGTGGAGCACAGGCTCCAGACGCGCAGCCTCAGCGGCCATGGCTCGCGGGCCCCAGCCGCTCCGTGGCATGTGGGATCCTCCCGGACCGGGGCACGAACCCGCGTCCCCTGCATCGGCAGGTGGACTCTCAACCACTGTGCCACCAGGGAAGCCCCAAAAATTCTTTCCTTTTTTGGGATTTTACTTTTTAAATTTATTAAAGATGCCATTTTTACCTTCTTGAAATTGGGAAATAATCCAACCTCGATTATCTAATATGACTCTAGGACCTGGCAGTCTATGCTCTTAAGCATGAAGTTTGCACTGTGGGTAGCTGGAAAGACAGCGTTTAATAAGCCTTTGAAAGAAGTCCTATGGAACATCATCCATCAGTAAGAACTAAATAGGAGCCTGTCAACCTTCCCAAGCGTTCTTATTTGAAACATCATTTTGAAGAAAGTTGTTTCCTTGATGCTCGTTAAGGGGATTAGTTGTGGATGGAGCTTTGAGGTCACACATACAATTCTGATTAAAGAAGATACTTTATAGACATTTTTGCACATTGTGAGAATATACATACACAGTTATAAAATATGTATGAGTAAAATACATCTTTCCACTTTTTTCCTCTAGTACTGCTTAGAGATTCCATTTTATGGGGTGTCAGATATGTTAGCATTTTTCTGTAATAGAGTGTATATTTCTTTGATCATTTAGTATATACTGGGTATATGTCTATGTGTCTAAACATTTGGTTCATTGTATAGCAACTTTAAATATAAATATTCAAAAAAAAGTAGGAGTATCTTTTAAGAATATTTTCTATAATCCCCGAACCGGTTAATAGTTTTCCTCATAGCTTGGAATTTGCCCTGAGAAATAATTCTAGTTATCTGCAAATTGTATTTGGTTCAACTATGCCTTTTTTTGTTTGAAATAATATTTCTTAACTAAATTTTCCGGTTTCACCTGTGATAAAGATGATGTCAGAGCTCTTTTTCTTTAGCATTTAAGGTTTCTTAAGCAAAACGGGAAGTAATTCCTGTTGGATAACTAAGAAACAAAACCCTCCCACGCCCTTCTTTCTGAAATGTATTCCTTCATAAACTGAGCAAATGGAGGAGTGTGTGTGTAAATTGTTTCCTTCTACGTGTGACTTAGGGTGAAGTCACACGAATTGCTGACCTCTACAGCAGTCACGTTTTGGAAGTTGGCCTTTGGTTCTCCCAACTGTTCTCCCAACTGTCTACTGAAAAGGCTAGGAACACATTGGACTTTCTGCCCCTAACAGTCTGTGGATATGCATTTAAAGTGTTCTCAGATGCTTTTCTGGTTAAATGTGTTTTGAAAAAAATTGAAATTAATAATTCCTTTTAGCTCTTTGTTAGATTAGACTACTGTGTGCAAGACCAAGACATGAGAATGTCTAGGCTAGAGAGACGTTTCATGTCTTTAACTTCCGGGAGTTTTCATTGTTCTTCTTGTACTTCTGCTTTTGATAGGAATTCTGGTAGGATCCTTCCTTGAAAGACAAAAGTCAGGAGTTCCCTTAAAACGCTATAAAGGTAGAGTGTCACTCAAGGAATGAAAACCAGTCAGAGGGTTTTCCAGGCTTCCCAGCGTTCCGTGCAGGACTCCAGAACTCCCTGAGAAGCCTGCCTGCTTTTAGGAAGCTCACGCAGCAGATGTGTTTTATCATCTCTCCCTCCTCTGCCACCCCTCCTCCAAAACCTGTTCCCACACAGAACGCTCACTCTCGGTGCTCAGTACACAGGGTGATTCGGTATGTTGTGGTGTAGCTTTGACGCCTAATCAGTTAGTCTTTGTAAAAATCGTTTATGTGTATACTTACTTTAAATCCTCCCTGTAGGTTAGTCTTTGGAAATGGTGTTGCAAGTAAGGGGGAACTTCTTCCTCTTGTGTTTTAAATTATCCAACATTTGAACTGTTGATTTCACCGCTAAGTGTACTTGAATGAAGTTTGGGGCCAAACCATGCACAGAATTGTAAACAGAATTCTTTTTCTCCATGTTCTTACCGGCCATATGGTAAAGAAGGCGGTCAGGACAGATGGGTGAATGGACGTTCTCTGGGCCAAATACGAGGACGGTGACCTCGTTAAGAATTATGATCGTCGTTATTTCACATGGCATCTACCTATTTCTTCTCACGTTCTTCATTGCCCTCAGAAAGCAAGCTCAGCCTGGGGAGAGGGCAGAGCTTCCCCATTGTTGTAACATATCTGCTCACTTAAAGCAGGGAGTGAGAACTATGTGAAAATTCAGACGTAATCGGGCAAGAGCTATAAGAAAATGGTCAGCTAAGCATGCCCACGTGTGAAGACCTATCAGGACTGGCCTTACTGCTTTTTGATGATTGTTTTGGAGTGGCCAGTGGAATAAGACAAGGTTTTCACGTCTGCCTTTCAGCAGGGACCGCAGACATACCTACGTACGTACATTATCTCACAGTACCCTTTTCATTTAAATAGTGGGGACTCTCTCTCTCTCTCTCACCTTCCCAACTGGAGGCTGAGATCTAGAGCGGCTGAGTGGCTGGACCAGTGAGCTAGCATGGAGCTGGAGAGGGCATTTCTACGTTAGATGTGGTAGTGGCCCCCCTAAGGACTCTTTTGTAGGTTTTATGCAACTTTTCCTTTACTGACGGGATCAGTAGATACTCCCTAGTTTTTTAAGTTTAATTTAGCACCTGTTGCTTTGACCTTCATGGTAGGAGCAGGAGGTGTTTAGAATGTTATCAAGAATTGCTGATTAAATTGTCACTACTACTCTGAGTGAAAACTCAGTGCTTCCACGTCACTATAGCAAAATGAAGGAGAGTTTAGGAATTCCTAGAGAATTCCAGATGAAGCCCCATTTTGACTGACGGCTGAGATTGCGTTCCTGGGCTTGACCTTGCCTTGCTCGCCAGCACAGACCTGATAAACCTTTGCACAGCACTTAGGTACCTTTAGGGTCTCATTCACCTCTGGCACTGAGCAGAGACCACAATAGGAAGTTGGTTTGGTTTTTCACTTCCATGTTCTTCTAACTCAGGGAGTTTTATGATTCTGGTTTGTAAGACATTCTTGTTACGGTTTGGCCATATAATAAATCTACCTTTGCTCTGAAATTATAGGCTTTGCTCATTGCAATGTAGTAAGCATGGAGGTTTTTACATCAGTGAATCAAGTTTATATTTTCCAAACCTTCTGAGAAAGGCATTTCTGTCTAATCCAGAATTAGTAGATCCTCTCAAGATGGAAATATTTGTTGTTCCCATCAGCTGTCATGTAGGTGGCTACGTGCTTTCAGTTTGCAAAGTTGTTTTTGAGTATTTTGCCAGTACTGCATTTCTGTTTTCTCAAAGCAAGCTGAAAAATAAGAAAATCATGGTCTTTCATGAGGTTTATGGCCAAGTTATATTGGCCGTTAGGCTGCTCGTGGGGTTCTGTCGTCTCAGTCTCCTGTGATGTGAGAAAGTAATTGGCTGTTCTCAGGCCAGTGCATGATCTTTAACCATGACTGTTGGGACTATCAGGCCACCTGGGATGGACTCAGGTGTGAGGCTGGGTGAGTGGAGGTGCTTGGGTAGGGGTGACAGACGGATCTTTTTGGATTCCATAGAAAACACCGGAATGAATGTCGAGACCAGTGAATGAGGGGTTAGCAGTCCCGATTCTTTATATCCCCACACTGATTTGCAGCACGCAGGCTCTCTAGCAGGGTCAGTCCTCATGACTTCTCTTTGTAAAGGCCAGGCTGGGGGAAGTGAACAGTCTTCCTTTTAATTAGGTAAGTTCATGGAGTTCAGTGACCAGAGCCTTTATTCTGTTTTTAATCCAAATTAAAGTATCTTTCTAAGGACCCAGTGCATATGAAAATGACTATGGCCTTTTCTTATCCTCTCGGGGAGGAGTGTGCTGAAGCCACAGCAACTGATCATTTCCAGAAGACTTTGGATCTTGTATATTCTGATCCAGTTTGCTCTTTGGAGAGCTTTCTTTTCCATTTCTTACCTTTAGGTGTTATTTCACCTTCCTACTGAAATGCCCAGCTTTGCGAGGCCGTGGGCAAGTCCAGCTTTGCCCACCCCCTCCTGTTGTTGGCCCGTCAGTCAGTGAGGCCCGAGCAGGGGCAGGCGCGGGCCGTGTCGCGATTACGTGAACGGAATGTGACTGACCATGTGTGAGTTTCTCTGTCTTCATTAAACTTGTTCCCCTTCTCTGAAACCCCTCATGCTGCACGCTAGCACGGAGCAGCCGTATCCCTCGACCCAGCATGAGTCAGGGGTGCAGCCGCGATGCCAGCCGTGAGAGCAGCCGCGATACGAGCCCCGCTCGGGGCTTCCCTCCGCTCGGTGAGTACCCGCCGGCCTGGCTCCTGGGGCTCCTCCCGCCCCGCCGGGCCCAGCCACCTGCCTCTGTCCCCCGCCGCTGTCCCGTGCGCCTCTCCGCTCCCGTCCTCCTCCCGAGCCTCCCTTCCTGTCCCCTCTGCATGCTCGGATTCTGGCAGTTCCCAGTTTTCACATATCAGGGGAAGAAAGCACCCATGCGCCCTGTACTGTTGTCGTTTAGGACCACTTGCTCCGGGCAAGCCCGTCTGCGAGGTCGTTGCCAGCGTGTGGCGCAGCTCAGCCAGAGACCGTTGCTGCTTAAAAGCTGAGCGCGTCCAAAGTGTCTCCGTACTCGCTGAATCTCTGCAACCTGTTTTGAATTTTACCAGGGATCAGCCCATGCGTGATTCACTTCAGAGAAGGAAAAAAAAAAAAGTATCATCATGATAACATTTAGGAAACTAAGCATGTGCTCGGTTTGGGGGTGAGCACATTAATCGAAAAAGCAGCATGAATATTAGCTCTCCTTCTGTGAAACGAGTCACTTCAAAGCTTTCTTTAAAGCAGTCTGCAAATTGCTTTCGGATAAACGGCCTCCGTGTACAGCACAATGCAAAACCTTTATGTTCACTGTTAATTATTAAGATACTTTTCATTCTTCCTGGGCTCAACAGGCTGTTTAATGTTTGTGATCCGGTGCCACCCCAGGACAAAAAATTTACAACATTTGGTGGCCATGGTACATGGTAATATTGTACCTCTGATCACCAGTTCGGTGTCCGTTGGGGCTGCTTGTCTGACAGACGCCCCCCGTTAAAGTTTTCCTTACAGCTAGAATTTGTACTTTAACAATTTCTAGTATTCAAGAAAAACAAGACCAAAAGAGAAACATTTATGCTTTATAGAATATTGAATTTACATTTTCTATTTCGTTTTAATAGTCTTGCCTTTCTCTAAAATGGACATATACCTTTTTACCTAGTGCAAATTATTAATCCTGTAAGACGTCTATCAACACATACTTTCACACACACACAAAAAAAAGAAAAGAAAAATGTTTTGTATTCTTCAGTAATTGTGTTTCAGTTCTTGGGCGTATTAAGTGCTGTACAGCTGTGTATTTTTTCCTCATGATAAGCATGACAGGTAGAAATCACTTTATACCGGTAGGGCCTAGGCCTGAAGTTATTCTCTGGAACTGTGGACTGTAGCAGTCTGTTACTTTGACTCTAATTATGAAACGGGTCTTTCAAATATAAAAATGTCACTTTGGAAGATGGACGTTACAGCAAAAGCATAAGGTTTTAATATTTGCCACTATCTCCTTCTAAGTCATACACTCCTTCCCAGTATCTTTTTCCCCCAATTAGTATCAGTACTCAGAATCTAGACCTATTTCTTCATGACCACTGTCCCTCGTGGAGTTCTCAGAAAGAGCAGATGGACGGATGCAGGGCCCTCTAGACGATCACCTGACTTCGTGAGGAGATACCTGTGTGAGGTGTCCTACCTGATGGGCATGAGGGCCTGAGTGGGGCAGCTCACCTGGTCGCTGCCAGCTCTTCCACAGCAGTCCACAGCATTAGATCAGAATCCTCAAAAATCCAGGGCAGAAGGATGATTTTTTTTCTGAGTGAACTGGTGGTTTTTTCTTTTAAGTTAAGGCTGTGTATCTATGCATCCTTGTTCACGATTTGACCTTCGAAATAACCTGTTCTATAAGTGAACAGTTCAGTCTGGTTCTTGATTATTTTGTCTCTTAAGAGTTCAGTGTTTTTATTTCACGTGTACACTGCTGTTTTTGTTCCTGTCCATGGAAGCAGCCTTTGTGACCCAGCATGTGGTCTGTGGACCAGGCAAGGTGTGCCGGATTCTTGAGGTCCTGCTTGGACCCTGAGGAGCTGAGGGATCCAGTCTGATTTCCACTGAAGTGTTTTGGTGACAGCCCGGGTTGTGGACGTGTGTCATTGCTGCTACCACAGCTGGAGCTGTGGCTGCAGACATCTCCCCTTCTCACAAGCTCTGGCACCAGCGTGGTCTTCTGTGTGGTCAGGGCAGGAGTTCACATCATTTCAGCTCAGTTTTTAGACCATGACTTTTTTTCTTTCTTGTTGGGTTAAATCTGTTCATAAAACTCCTGTCCAGCAGGAACAGCACCAGTGCCCACATGTCCCTGGCACCGTGCTGAGTGATCAGTGGGCATATAACCCTTGTGGGTCCTGTTCAGCCTCTGGGACTGGTATCGTCGTCCCTCTTGTCTGGATGACAAAACCAAGACCTGGGGAGTGGAGGCCACTTCCCCAAGGTCACACGGGTCTGACTTCAAAGCGTGGCTGTTCCCCTGCCTCACCTGAGGTGTCTTTCATTGGTTCCTCCGAAATGTACTAACTGCTTTCTGAGGCCTCTCCAGGCTCAGGTACAGAGAAAGTGCTTGGCCACGTTTCTGAGTCGGGATTTCCAGGTGTGGCAATGGCACCTGGGAATTCATGGATAAGTCCCAAAGGTTGCTGTGCCCCCTGGGGAGCCTCCTACCTCCTTCGGAGAGTGTGATGTTTCCTTCTTATTCTCATTCACTTTAATGTTCATTTCCTACCCCCTTTATAAGTCAGTGAGATTTTGTATTAGTGCCCCTTTGAATCAACTTATGTAGCCAACCTTCACTTTTTAAAAGAAGAGGACAGAAGTAATTGTTTCAGTGACTACATATTGGGTTTGAGCTTGCATTTTTCTTAAAAAGTTATTTTGGACCATTTTAATGGTATGAATACATAGTGACAGTGACAGCTTTTAGGTGAGATTAAGGCTCTAGGACTCTGCTGTCAATGAGGCTTTGATGTAAGCGGGTCCACCTTGGATTCCATTGTGGGACATTCACTTGAGAACGTGACAGAGAACTTGTTACGTGACAGATTTGCTGTAGAATATTCTGTTGAAACAGAACCAAAGGACGACTTTATAAGGAACCTTCAGATCAGGTGTTGCTTAAACCTGGTTTTCAGTTTAAACTGTCAGGATACAATACCATTGTGCTTGTACAAGAAATGAATAGTTTGCTTCAGTCTTACAAAATGTTTTGCCAGTTTCCTTATTTAGGGAAAGTGATTGTTTTGTAATACCGTTTTAGAGCTTGCCGACTTATTTTTGTGTACCTCGAGGAATTAGGGATTTTGTCTTTCTTTTGCATGCTGGTAAAAATTTGTCCTTACCGCCCAGGTAACCTTTGCTGTTCAGTACCCCTTATCCCGCAGATACGCACATTTCACAAGGTGACACGAGCTTAAGTAAATAAAATTGTGTTGAAGAGTTTGGGCTTTTGCCATTTCATGACTAAGCCTGTAAACGTGGGAGGATTCTGGACTCTGGCACTGCTTAGTGTCACTCTGTGAAACCTATGAACTCTCTGTGCTACAGTCACCGTGTTCTTTCCAAGTAATGATAGAAGCGTGTTTTTCTTTTTTCTTTTTTTGAGGTAAAGAAAAAGCCACATATTATGTGACACTCGGGTCAATACATTCAGGTTTGGACCCAAGCCTGTATTTCATAATTGTTTCTAAAAGTTATTCTCTCCACACGAGGACGGAGTTTAGTGTATGTTTTCTCAGACTGATGAATTGATGCGATATAATATTATGAGTACTCGCTAGCAAAATAACATTTATTAACCAGCACTGCTGCTGTTAACCACCACGGTTTATTCTGTGCCTGGTAGCGTTTCAAGTGTTTGATGTATAGTCTCTCCTAATTCTCTTAACTCCCAAGAGGAGGGTACCCTTGTTGGCCCCATTTCACAGATGAGGAACTGAGACACAGAGAGGTTTAGTACTTTGCCCAGGGCCCACACAGCTAGTTGTGATCTGACCAGGACTTGCCCCCCGTATGTCACGGAGCTGGTGCTCATAACCAGAGGCCTGCAAATGCCTCTCCAAGGAAGGCTGTTAAACTTATTACAGCCAACTTTCCAACAGTTAAAACAGTGAGTTCATTAATCATTGGGATATTTTGCAGCAGAACAGCACACATGTTGACTAGGGAAAATGGAATACAGTTGTTGAGCCCCTTTCTTTTTTTAAAATTGATTTATATTTTACCTGTGAAGCATGAAGTCTTTTATTTCTTTTTGATTGAAGTATAGTTGATGTACAACATTGTGTTAATTTCTGCTGTACAGCAAAGTGATTCAGTTATACATACGAACGTTCTTTTTCATGTTCTTTTCCATGGTGGTTTGTCACAGTATATTGAATGGAGTTCCCTGTGCTCCACAGTGGGACCTTGTTGTGTATCCATCCTGTATATGAAAGCCCCCTTTTTGTGACTTCATTCTGTGTCTGTTGAGAGAACGTTGTGTGAACTTCTTCGCTTCTGTTTCTGGTGCATGGTCGCGTGTGCATCGCATCCTGACGGGAGGCGTGACCCATCCTGCTGCTCCGCCCCCTCGGCGCGCCCCTGGCGTCCTTCCCGTGCCCAGTCTGTGGTGGCGACGGTGGCTCCCGGGGGCAGCGTGCACCCGGGGGGCAGCGTGCACCCGGGGGGCAGCGTGCACCCGGGGGCAGCGTGCACCCGGGGGCAGCGTGCACCCGGGGGCGGGGGCCGCTGGGTGCACAGGCAGCCCTCCTCCTGCGCCAGCGCCCCGCATGCAGCCCGGGGGTTGGCCCTCGCTGTCCATTCGTACCCAACATCATCTCTTTCCGTGAGGAAACACGGCCGCGTTGGGAGCAGCCCCGCGTTCCCTCCGGTCTGTGGCCGTTGCTGTCTCAGGTTCTCGTGTGTTAACCCTGTGGGTGTTGCCGTTCCTTTTACCTGCAGCCTCTCGACGTCATTCCAGGTCCACTAGTGCTCTTGCCACGGCTGACTCTGTTGGGCAGTCAGGTGAACACGCGCTCATGCATGCCATGCCTGTCCACGCTCATTGTCACACGCTCATTGTCACATCTGGTTCCCATCAGTGTCCGCTAGCATTTGGCATGTATGCACCTCATATTTTCTTTCCCCCCACGATGTGCTTCTATTTTTTTTTTAAGTTGTTGAATGTTTATGGTCCTGTTAATAGGCCGTAGATGCTTTGTAGCCAGTTTGACGACATCATTTTTCCAGTGTTCGTATTTATGTTAAAACAAAACAAAACAAAAGGATAGGGAAGCACTTCTGCCCTCCTCTCACTCCCTCCCCCAGGAAAACAGCAGCCCCAGATAGGTGTCCTGAAGGGTCCCTCGGAGGAAGTGGGGTATGGACCTCATCCAGCAGAGGCTTTCGTCTCTCAGTCTTAACTCCCAATAAAGTGTCTGTTAATGCTAGTTACTACCATCCGGTTCTAATTACTTGGAGGTACTATTTAGTGACCAGATGTCCCAGATTATAGCAAACCTCATTTCATATGTATTGAAGGAAATGGATTGTCCTAAAGCATTTATGGAAAAACAAATCACGATTAGGATAATCAAGTCAGGCCAAAGGTAGCCTTTGCAGCCTGCAGAGCCGAAACACTCCTTCCCAGCCTCATTGTAACAGTACCCCAGATGCCCTGGTTAGCCTCTGGGGCAGAAAGTGAGCATACAATAATGCATCAATTTGCCGGATTTAACTGGCATCATTTTGATACGCTAATAATCCCTAATGACTGTAGTTTTATCAACTGAGTACAAGGCATAATCTGTTAAATCAAACTGTTGATGGTGACAACTGTGACCAATTTACTGAGTTAGTGTCTCTGTTTTTCCTCTAAATGAAGCCACCTATGCATTTTATTATGTATTCTCTGATTAGGATATTCCCCTGAAGATTATGGGCCAGACTGAGGGCACGGTCGTATATATCCATCTCGTGGAAACTGGACAGTACCAGAGAGAACGTAGAGCAGATTTTGGTCTGGCGAAAACCAAAGGCTTATAAATTTTCTTAGGTCCAGACAAACATTTCCCCTTAAGATTTGAAATTCAGTTATCTACGATGTATATCAAATGATCTGCAGTCACTGTGTATGGCAAAGCTGTATGCATCTGGGAAGCACAGAATAATTGCTTTGTTCTTACAGTTTTAATTTTGTGTCTGAAAAATCAGTATTATCCCTGGAGCAAGAATTGCTGGCATGAGACCTACTTTTTTTTTTTTTTTTTAAAGATTCTGTTTTATTTACGTTTATGCTGGGTAATTTTTAAATGGCTTATAACTGAATTACTTTCATTCTGTTACTCATAAATCCCTTACTATCTACCCTTTTTTAATGGAAAAAAAAGAGACTTGAACAAAGATCATTTATAAAACTATGTGCATAATAAATCTCAAATTTATAATGTTATTTCAGGTGATGATTTATATTCTAGAGAGAGAGAGAATTGTTTTGTGGTCTGTTTTTAGTTTATTTGGCACATTAAATCACCTTTTAAACATACACGTAATGGTGAAATTCAGCACGAGCAACAAGTGCATTAAAAAAGGGGATAGTATAACATACAATTTTTGTTTCCCTCTAAAAAGTCATAACTATATAGCTTTTGATAGCAGTGTTTAAATCTTTTCCCCCTTTCTGTGGCAGTGGAAGGTATAACGTTTCGAAGCTGACAATTTAAAAAAGTTAAATAACACTTCACTTTTAGAGCTCACCAGTTTGTAGATGATGTCTTGTTACCTACCCAAAATTTTAAATATATCATTTTATAGGAAAGATCAATTATGTAAACCTGACATTAGCTTTCTTTTATTTCCTAAATGTTTCATTACTAGAATATGGCACATGCAGAGACTTTCCTTGTCCAAACAGTGTCTTATTTGTTAACAAAGAGAAAGCATTTTTAATCTTAACATTTTTCTTCCAGAGGTTTATTATACATTATAAGAGCCTTTTACCGGACTGCTCTGCCTTGAGCTGCCACAGCTATGAGCAGCAAGGCCTCACAAGGGCAGCGAGTCCCAAGCAATCTCAGCACTTCTTAAGGAAGGCTGGTCAGCTTACGTAATGGGACTTTTAAAAGTCAGTCTCTTTGGACTCAGCACTTTCACTGCCATGGGCCAGGGTTCAATCCCTGGTTGGGGAACTAAGATCCCGCAAGCTGTGCGGCCAAAAAAAAGTTAAAAAGTTAGTCTTTATTGTCCATGCTTGTTAACAGGCTTAGAATAGTTGTTTGAACTGCTAAAGTTGGAAATTGTTTTGCATTCTGTCCATTCGGTTGACACGTGTAAAGATTATCATTTAAAAATCCTTTGAGGGACTCAGGAGAAATTTATATTATCTGAATGATTAATGTTTTGCAGCAAAGATACTAGCTTTTTGTGGTGAAGATTAAAGAATTTTAATAAACTGATTTTTAAATAGCCTTTGGTGACACAGGCATCATGATGAACAAATACCTAACATTAATTGAGCTTAATAACAGTTAAACAGTAGAGACACTAATGAAAATTTGCACAGAGATCAATTTAATACATTTGTTTCAAATTTTAACTTTTTATTACACATTGCGTTAGAACTCATTGATCAAACCATGAAGCTTTCTAATCAGTTTGACCAAATGTCAGGGCCGCTAGCCTTTAGAGAGAATGCTGTGTACATGAAAAGACTACCCTCATGGCCCAGCCACCTTCTATAATAAGGTCCCCCCCATGTCTCAACACTTTTCAAAAATAGACTGTCATTAAAGAACCGTTTCAGTTGTCAGGATGCTTTTTGGCACGATCGTATTAAATGTGAACAGGGTGAACCTCTGCCACTGATAATAAGCAGGTCAGGTGTAGTTGAAACTACAAGTCAGGTGCAGTGAAAATTGACTAGAGATGCTTCCGTCCTCTGTCCAGTAAGTGGGACGAGGCAGGAGCCGTCGCAAAGAAGTGAAAACACGTGAATTAAAGTGACACATCTTTTGCTTTTGTTTTTTAACTAGACCGGTTTGGGCTCGGCCAGGCAGGAAGAATACCTGGCTCTGTGAATGCCATGCGGGTTCTGAGCACCAGTGCAGATCTGGAAGCTGCTGTTGCCGATGCTTTGGTAAGAGGCACGACGTGTGTGGAGTCTCTTTGAATTACTCACCTGCGTTTTTCTGTCTTAACAGGAAGTAGTCTTCAAACCAGGTCACTAAATCATCTTTGACACTCTTTAAACTGTGTAAATTTATATTATTATGCTTTTCTTCTTAAACTGTGAACTCTGTACGTAAGTGAAAACTGGCCTTACAAGACACAGTAGCATCAAGTATGTCTTCTGTGCTCCGCAGTATCAGTGAAGTTGTGATGACATCAGGCTTCTCTGATGTCATTGGGCTTCTTCTTTTCCTTTTTTATCTTTTTTTTTTTCAGCATTTCCTTTATTCCCTTCTATTGCTTCTGTTGCTTTACAGGCTTTGATGGCATAGCCTAAGCATATCATTGTATAACAGTAGGTCATAGCGTTTGTGGTTTGAAAATCTTGCGTTTATTCCATTTCCCTCACTAGTTGTTCCATATGATTTTATGTTTGTTTGTTTAAATGTGTCCTTAAGTCATTATTTACGGAAACTTTCCCAGATTTTGAGGTCAACTCTGAGGATGTGAAGCACTAGTGAAGTATGTTTTTGCACTGTTACAATGTAATATCTAAAAAAGCAACGTAAAGTGATTAGAAGTCCTTAAACTTGTGGTTATAGCAAAGAATTCCTAAGTAGAATCAGCTTGTGGTCAAATGGTCTTTTAAAGATACATTGCAGCTGGTAGTAACACAGCCTGTTGTACTTTCTGGTTTATGTGCTCAGCATTTAAAATAGACATTCTTTAGAACTTCCCGATCTCTGGTCTTGCTTGTACTGTTTTAAGACTTGTTCTCTTCTAATGAACAAAGGTAATAACCCCGCTTTCAGACCCCTGAGGTTTTAAATCCAGCTGTGTTTCATCCGATCAAAACTTTCTAGTGTGTGGCCACAGTGATCAGACCTCTGAGGTTTTAAATCCAGCCGTGTTTCATCCGATCCAGACTTTCTAGTGTGTGGCTATAGGATCAGACCCTGAGGTTTTAAATCCAGCCGTGTTTCATCCAGTCAAAACTTTATAGCGTGTGGCCACAGTGATTCCAACTCTCATCCCTCCTGGCCCTCCCTCATTTATTCCTGCTCAGCCAGATTTCTCTGGCAAGCATCTGTGAGCAAGCAGTTTTCCGCTCTCCTCATGGTTTCATGGTGAGGGCTGCCCGGCCAGCTCTGTTCATCAGCCTTGTGTGCAGGAGGGCTTTTTCTGGCAGATAACTGGAGTTCAGGATAATTGCTTTAAGCAGGACTTTAACTTAAGAGTCACGAGGTGGCGCACAATTCTGTGAAGCGGTTCTTCCTTCCAAGTTGCAGCATTTGGAATCTGTTTCTTACTTATTTCGGGACTTGAAGAAGTGGGGGCCAGAGGGGTAAGAAGTGATGGATGCGCAAAGCCCTTGCTCGGTGAGACAGCACTTCGGTGGGGGGGCGGGGGAGGGGTACAGTGCCCAGAGTGCCAGGGGGCAGAGCAGGACTGGAGAGTCTGGGCTTTGCCTTCACCTGACTTGGGCTCTTCTCTGACCTCCGGCTCCCCGTACACCCCCGCTGCCCTCACTACTACGTTTTGTCCAAACTGCTTGGTCTTTCCAAGTGACCTGCTCCAGAAGAGATAGCGCTGGGATGATACACAGTCCTTGCTTGCAGAAAAGAAGTCCCGGGGCAGCATCTGTCCTAGGAGCAGGCGACAGAGTTAATAGCAACATTAGGGATATACCTCAGTGCTATGTGGAGAGTTTCAGCAAAGAATTCCAGCAGATACCGGAAGTTCTCATAAGAGGTGTAGGAGGGTTAGGAAATGCCATTGTGAAAGCATTCTTTGTTATTCGCTTGACACGAATCGCTTGCTAACCTGTATTTTTGGTTTGCTAAGATATGTTCTGCTGTACACTTTTGTTGCAAGAACGATCCCCACATATGCTTCTGACATAATTCTCTATGCTTTTTCCCCATCCTTCAATATTTTCCTGCCTACAGCTGTTAGGAGACTCCAGGAGCAAGGTACCAGTGCTTTAACTTTTGTTTTATGTTTTTTTTTTCTTTTTTTTCTGTTGAGTATATTTCCTTTAGGAGCTGGTAAAAACAACAAAAAAAGTAGCATAGTGTAGAAATTCTGTTCTGAATTGTGATTTTGTGGAAACTAGTGATGCTGTTGCTAGTGATGGAACTGGTCATCTCTCACATTTGCCTCAGTGTTTTCGATATCAAGCTCTGCCCCTTTTCCTACTAGCGTTTCATTTTAGTTATTAACCTAGTTTGTGTCTCCTCTTACGTCGTTATTGATTCATGAATGGATACATTCAACATTTTGCTTATCTTAGGAACCTAGTTGATGGGTAAGTGAGATGACCATATAATTATCATCCTACCAAGGATACTTTTGAGAGTGAGAGAGGGTGCTGTTAATAATTATGCTGGGACAGTAGGTGGAAGGCAGAGCTGTCCCGGCGTACAAGTCACATTCCTAGAAAATTACATCAGTACAGTTTAAGCCAGTAGCTATTTGTTTTTCTCTTGGACAAACCGTATTTTATAAGTTTTATCTATTTTATGTAGCTGTTGCTACATTATATAGGGATTTAACTTACAGTTTTATATTCAGAGGTAAGAGAAATGAATGACATGGGTATTCTAGTCTACAGAAGGCCTATTAGTGTGGTAAAACTTTAAGTCCTTAATAAAAATGGTTTAGATCATTTAGGAATCCTTTTATGTAGGACACTCTGCCACTGACATTGCAGTGTCAGACGTTCTTAAGGAAGCATGACTATTCAAACAAATTTACTCACAGACCATGCTCAAGATAGATTGCTTTTGACTGGGAAGGGGCTGGTGGGCGCTCACACTTAACAGTGCGTCAGGTGCCGAGCCGGGCTGTTTAACATATAATTCCACTTAATCCTGACAACAAGCCTGTGAGAAGGATAATCGTTGTCATCTCAAAGATGGGGAAACTGAAGCAGACAGATGAGGAGGCTTTCTGAAGTCACACAGCCAGTCTGTCTTACTGAGAAGGCCATGCACCGCGCTAGAGATCGTGCTCTTTCCTCTGTGCTGTGGGCTGCTCTGCTTGTTACTCACCCTACGTCTGCTTTTCTGTTTTTACTCCCCTCATCTGTAAGCGCAGGGAAAGGGCGGTGCATGTGCCTGTATGTGTCTACGTTTAGCTCTCTGTCGTTGGTTTTGTTTGGTGAGACTCACGCCACCTGTCCGTGTCTCCCCCGACCCGTCCTTGGATCTGGCAGAAGAAGCCCGTGAGGAGGAGGTATGAGCCGTACGGGATGTATTCTGACGACGACGCCAACAGCGACGCGTCCAGCGTGTGCTCCGAGCGCTCGTATAGCTCCCGGAACGGGGGCATCCCCCACTACCTGCGCCAGACCGAGGATGTGGCCGAGGTACTCAACCACTGTGCCAGCTCCAACTGGTCCGAGCGGAAGGAGGGGCTCCTGGGCCTGCAGAACCTGCTGAAGAGCCAGAGAACACTGAGGTGAGGGCAGGAGGCCAGGCTTGTGAGCTCAGGCTGAGTCCCGTGTTGCCCTCCCGGGGCCTTACCCGGGCTCCCGTCATCTCGGGAGTTCTTAACGGAATTCCAGCCGCTGGGGCAGGCACTAAAGGTGCTGGGAGGGCTAAGTCGTGGTCCTTGCCTTCCGGAGAATTTGAAATATCCAGCAAACACTTTGTAACTGATTAGGTTTAGAAAGCATTTGGTCCCCTATGGCTTACACTTGTCTATCAGGTGTTATTTGAGAAATCTCGGTACAGTTTGCAATTTAGGTCAAAAGTAAAACAGGTCTGCAGGTTGGGACGGTTTATTACACTTTAGAGTTGCGGGTAAAATGATACCAGCCTCAGTCTAGAGTGTTTTGATCCACAGGCGTAGGTATAGTTTATAAACATGCAGAGTAGAGAGGTGCTCAGTAGGGTACTCTGAAGCACTCTTCAGCTTTAGAATTGATTAGTTTTGCTTTTTTCTTTGTTTCTATATTTCATAAATTTTCTAAAATGAGCGTGTATTACATATACCAAAAATATGTGTTTAGACCATATTTCCTCAAATCTAAGGCACCACTGACACACCATTATTTTATATCTGAGAAGAAATGCTGCTTATTAAACCATGACAGCACTAATAGGTCATTACTTATAAGATGGATCTCAAAATTACAGAGATGTTTGAACTACACTATATTATATTCTTCGGGTAACTTTTTTTAAAGCTGTATGGTGAGACTGGATAAATGTCTGTGGTCATGGATGGCTCCGCAAAGCCACGGGAGCATTGACTGATGAATCACTGGGCTTCAAGCGCAGCTGTCCAGTCAGTCTGGCCCCTGCCTTATTCCTTCCTGCCGCCTTCCCTCCCCACCCCCTGGCCCCCCTTGTTCTCTTCTGTGCATACGTCAGGAGAAGTTTCACCACATGCGCTCTGAAGTGCAGGTCCTCTCTGGTGCTCTAGTGACCTGTCAAAAAACAGAAAAAAGGATTTGCTGTCATCATTCGTCAAGAATCTGCTCAATTCTCGTGGCCCCAGTTTCTTGATTCTTAGTGTTCACCAAGTATCCATTGAATAATGTCTAGAAATCTGTTGATTAGCGTTGGTCTGATCTAGATTTCATTGTTAGCAATGTTAAAGGATCACCCAACCTGAGAGGGATGATTTGGGGAAGAAGGTGAGTCTTTCTAATGAAACCTCGAAGCAGAAATGGGATTCAGTAGTACAGTTCAGGGTAAGAAAAGTCACGGGGGCACCGACATGAAATGCGTGTTTGCTTTGTCTCAGGCACGGTGGCAGGTAGGGTGTGTTCTTTAATCCTTTTAGCAGTTCACTGAAATGGATACAAAGATATCAGAGTACTTTGGCTCTAGCAGAACTGAGATTAAAATCCAGGTCTGTCTGACCCCGAAGCACATGCTTTTCCTAGTTGATCCCATTGCCTCTCATTTGTGGTGGTGGAAACACACCTGCAACGAGGTGAGCGGGATGTGGCTCATGGCTTTGCCACGCCCAGAGGTGTGAACTCAGGTGATCACACTCTGAGAGTCAGTTTCATTTTAGAATGAGAGCAAGACGATCGTGATTTTTTTATTCCTGTGCAGTTCCATCATAAATTAAAATTTAGATAATTGATTTGTGAAGAAAGGACTTTGTTATATAAAAATTATATAAAAGTTATGTAGTGGAACGAAATAAAAGGATTTTGAGAAGCTGTAACTAATTTCAGTACTGGCTTATTAAATATTAAATTTATTTATTTCTATTTTGTTTCCTCTAGTCGGGTGGAGTTGAAAAGATTGTGTGAGATTTTCACCCGAATGTTTGCTGACCCTCACAGCAAGGTAAGGTCTGGGGAACCTGCCCACTTGTGTTCCTCTCTGCATGTCTGTGTGGGCCGCATAATACACGACTTCAGAGTGGGATACCAGACCCGCAGCACAGTGTAGACCTTACAGACTGAACCCCAATTTCAGCAATAGTTTGTTATGGCTTCTGAAAACAGAATTCTTAGAAACTTCCAATGTCCATACGACATCAAGTTAAATAAAGTGTGTTTCAAGTAAGGGTTACCGTGGAGAGAATGAGATGTAGTCTTTTACTTATTCAGCAAATATTTTCGCATACTTAGCCAAATGGTGGGCTGGGTGCTAGGGTGTAACAGTGTGTTATAATATAATGCCTTCCTGAAAAAAGTTACAGTAGTGAAGAAAACAATCAGGTTATGTAATTTTTTTTTTTTTTGGGTACCCATGTAGAATTTGTCTATATGGGACAAGATAGACACATGGAAGCATTTATAAATTGGATTTACTGAAGAACCACATTAAGTATTTCTCCAGACACCAATAGAATTGCCGCCTCTAAGAATTTGCTGGATGGTGGTCACTTAGCTGGTGCCTACACCTCCTGGGGACCGGAGGAGGACCTGCCTTTTGACAAGGACTCCCTGCTGAGGGGAGAGCACCCAGGAGGGAGGGACAGGCCCTTTCTAGGAGTGGAGCTGAGAGCGGGACCCTTGACAGAAGTTCACTTGGAGTTTAGATTGTAAATAAAGACCATTTTTGGGGAGGAAGGCTTTGCAGGCTGTTGCTGTTCGATGGTTTTAGAGAAAGAAAAAACAGAGGAATGAAGATATCGGGAAAGTTAAAGGGTAAAGGACAGAAACTAAAGTAGAAATTGAGGGAACCAGAAATCAGCACCAGCAAATCTTAAATGCTTGATGTGCAAGACTTAACTGTCTTACACTATCATTTTCCTAGTGAAAATGGCCTCTTCTAAATAAATCCTCCTGGGAGAAAGAAATCTGTGGTGGCCAGAAAGTCTAGCCAGTTACTGTGATCCCCCTTCTTTTCCTACACTTTCGTCCTCACAGGAATTGTCCGTGAAGTGTCAATCATCCATCCATCCGTGCAGTCATTCAGCATTCACTGAGCACCCACTCTGGGCTAGGGATACAGAAAACAACACAGGACCCCTCCCTGCCTCTTGAAATGCTCACGGGAGCATAGGAGAATGAATGCAGGGGTGCTCCTTTTTGGGGTGGGGGCAACAGTTCTCCTCAATATTGGTCTTAAAGCATGTCTTAAAATTCCTGTTATGACCTTCACAGCAAGGTTGACATTCACAAACGTTGAGTTTAAGGACCAGGTAGATATCCAAAGATATAATTATCAAGGTTTTCTCTAAGATAGTATTAAAAGCAGTAAGATTTAAAGCATAAGGTTTGTAAGATGTATAGCATCAGGGATATTAGATGGATTTGGACATTGATGAAATTTCTATTACCTGTCACCTCTAGATTGCTGATTCAGAACCAGAATGTGAGGATAAAGAAGGAAATTTGTTTCCATCAGAAGGCTCTTGTACAGTGAGTTTGCAGGTCTCAGTTTAGTAAATATTTGCTAGCTGCCTTTGTGCTAAGCCAGGAATCCCACAGCTGGGGCTCATTGACTTCTTTCTGAGCTGTCTCACGGGAGACCCCTGGTGGTTAATGTTGCTGAGCTAGAACTGAGTAGGTCTGCGATAGCCGGGTTGTCCCAGGAGAGCAGGACGCATTTACCAAGTAGGGTGCGCAGTGCCACCGCTAACCTCTCTGAGACTGGTTCAGGGGTGATCCACCGTGAGCTCTGTCTCCCCGTAGGGAGCAGTGGTGATCACACAGCAGCGTGAGGATTATGTCAACTGTCGGTGTCTTTCATCCCAAGCCATAATCTTTTATAAAGATTGGTATGGCTCTTGTAATATCTTTTCATAAAGATAATACTTTATAATATCTGACCGGGCATACATCAAAGTAGATGACTGAAATGAAAAGCAATACATATGCAAGTTTTTTTTCCCCTCATCCTGTAATAGTTTTTGTTGAATGCTAGGTGATGAGCAATAATAGTATAGAATTATGATGGTTAAAAGGTTTTTTAAAGAAAAAGAGGGAGAGAGAAAGGAAAGAGAGAGAGAGAGGGAGAGAGGGAGGAAGGAAGGAAGGAAGGAAAGGAAAAAGGAAAGGAAAGGAAGGAAAGACCTCCAGGATTAGACTCATATTTTCAGCAAAGTTAATTTCTCTCTGTACTGAATTTTAAAGGCATGTAGAGGGAGGGGAGAGTTATTTCGTCAGTTTGTAGCCTTTTCAGGCCTTTTAAGAAACTGCATGAAACTTGTATGACTTCACTGTGGACTAACATGGAATCTGTTTCGTTGCATGGCCTGGTTTGCGGTGGAATTCACACCAGAGAGTAAGTTCCGACCCCTTTTCCTTTATCTGTTCTTGTTACTGCGTTTGCCTCCTATGCCATGTCCAGTTGTGGACAGTGTCAACCCCAGTTATGATTCTGGACAAAGCCAAGATGGGCATTTTTATCATTTTGGAGACTTGGGAGGAAATCATGAATTAAATATGTGAAATACTTGGTTTCCATTTGTGTCTAGGTTTTCAGTATGTTTTTGGAGACTCTTGTGGATTTTATAATAATTCATAAGGATGACTTGCAAGACTGGCTTTTTGTTCTTCTCACACAATTGCTTAAGAAAATGGGAGCAGATTTGCTTGGATCTGTGCAAGCGAAAGTTCAGAAGGCTCTCGATGTCACAAGGCAAGTGTTTGGGGGCAAGATCGTTTTTTCCCACCTTTTGAGGTAAAACTGACATACAACATTGTGTAAGTTTTAAGTGCATAATGTGAGCATTTGATACATGTATGTATTGCTAAATGATTACTGCAATGTCAGTTAACACATCCTTCACCTCACATAATTACCATTTTTTGTTGCTTATGTGGTAAAAGCAGTCAAGATATGTTCTCTTAGCAAGTGTTATAACTGTAACGGGAAGTTTGTACCCTTTGACCAACATCTCCCCATTTCCCTCACCCCACTAGGCTCTGGCAACCACCATTCTACTCTTTGTTTCCATGGATTTGACTTTTTTTTTTTTTAAGATTCCACATATAAGTGATATGTAGTATTTGTCTTTCTCTATCTGGCTTGTTTCACTTAGCACGATGCCCTCAAGTTTCATCCGTGTTGTCACAAATGACATGATTTCCTTCTCTTTTATGACTGAATAATATTCCATTTATATGTACACCACATTTTCTTTATCCGTTCATCCATCAACACACTTAGGTTGTTTCCATGTCTTGGCTGTTGTGAATATGGGGTTCACTTGCTGCAGTGAACGTGGGGTCGGATATCTCTTTGAGATACTGATTTCATTTCCTTTGGATATATACCTGGCAGTGGGGTTGCTGGCTCATATGGTAGTTCTATTTTTTTTTCTTTTTTCTTGTTTTTTTTTTTTTTTTTTTTTGGCTGCGCCACGTGGCTTGCGGGATCTCAGTTCCCTGACCAAGGGTTGAACGTGGGCCACAGCAGTGAAAGTGCTGCGTCCTAACCGATAGGCCACCAGGGAATTCGCTAGTTCTAATTTTTTTGTGGAACCTCCATACCGTTTTCCATAGCGGCTGCACCAATTTTCATTCCCACCAGCATTTGTTATCTCTTGTCTTTTTGATGATGGCCATTCTAACAGGTGTGAGGTGATACCTCATTGTAGTTTTTGTTTGCATTTTTCTAATAATTAGTGATGTTGAGCACCTTTTCATGTACTTATTGGCCATTTGTATGTCCTCTTTGGGAAAATGTCTACTGGTGGGGCGGGGGCACTAGACCATTTTGATACTAAGAGAGTCTTCATAGGTGGTTTCTTGTCATTTTGTTACCTGTGGCTTTTGTCACCCAGTTGAATATCTACTTTCTTACTTAATTCCCACATTCTCTTATTAACATATATGTTGAAATATTCCAACAATCCATGAGATGAAATGCCCATATCTTCCTTGAGTTGACATTATTTTTGTGAATGCCTAAGACAAATGTAAAAAAAAACATTGAAAATTGGTTCTCTTCTCTTTAAAAAACACTTTAGAATATTTATGAGCCTCCTTCTGAAGACCTTAGTATTTTTACGACTTCAGCCTCTTGTAAGGCACACGAGGAATATTTCTGTTCATGTGTGGTATAGGGTTCCTGTTCATCCAGGAGTAGTTTCTATTTACAGTTCATTGGCTAGAGATGATAACACACTTACAATATTTGTAGCCCATCTGGCCTTTATGAGAAAAGAAAAGCTACTGAGACTCAGAAAAAGTGTAAAAAAACTGACTCTGTGCCATTATTGTTTGGAAACAAACTTCTGACCTTTGCCTGTGCAATAGTAAATCCTCGACACAGGAGTGATAGAAATTGAATGATCTCAGAAGATGGTTTGCAGTAATGTCTTGGTTGTGATTTGGTGGATGACGGAGGGGAATGTGTCAGATTGCTGAATTTTTAAAAGAATAAACAGATGTCTCCAGGTCACTCAGAGAATCATCATCAGCATAGTAACTTTTATGTGACCCGTTACTGCAAACTGGGATATGAGTAGGTCATAGAATTGTCAAAATGGAAGGACCTTTCTCATTTCATTATAAAATTAGGAAACAGAGAGTACCTTGACACACCCGGAGCCCCACTTCCTGCGCGTGGCAGCCCGGGAGCCAGCATCCAGGAGAGCCGGCTGTCACTCTATTGTGTGTCCTGTGGTCGCCGGCTGGCCTGCGGGAGAGTGTGGAGGGCATCGCACTGCCCCGTCATTGTCCCCCGCGCTTGCATCTGTTAGATGTCTCTGGCTGCCAAGCCTACATTTGTTCCTCTACACTGTGATGCCAGCTTTTCTTTTGGTCCCCGACCCTGGAAATCTGTGTAATTTGTGCTGCTATAGAATTTTATTATCCAAGTAGATTTCCCTTTAGATTTTCAGTGAACTCACTGTAATGTACTGTATTTGCAGTAAGGCTTTCAGGCACCATCCCTCCTGTGCGTGACTAAGTGTAGTGCAGTTGGGGGACAGTCCTCTACACCAGTGGATTCCTCACAGTTTGGCCAGAGGTTGACTAGAGAGGCTGAGCTGACGCAGCTGATGATACACGAGCGATGTAAACAGCAGGGCTGTTACGCGAGAGGCTGGGGAGCCGCGGTGAGTTGTGGTCACAGGGGATGTGGGCCCAGTGGTCCAGGCTTTTCAAGAAAGGTCGGAAATGTGGATTAAGGCAAGATATTCCAAGATATATTTTTTTAAAATGACACTGTGAAAGCCAAGGAAAACATTTGTAAGCCAGACTTTAGCCTGTAGGTTGCTTCCTTAATTTAGGTGAATTTATGAATGACAGAAGATCCATTGCAGATTTTTAGGGATGATGGAAATATTACGATTATATTTCTGATCTTTGGTGATTAAGGGAAATAACTGTGCCCTCCTGTTAGTTTTCTTGGATGCCTCATTCCTTTAAGAACCCTCTTCTGGGGAATTCCCTGGCCTAGGTCCCTAAAGCATATGTCCCTTTTTCTCAGCAGCTGGGATGTTTAGCTCTTTCAGCTTATCTAGGATTGTGAGTACCGAGGGCATCTCAGTGGTGGCTGAGAGCTGTTCCTCAGGTGATAGAACTGATTGTGAATCTGCCTCGGTTTCCTTTCCTTTGGCTGCGCTCGACAGCAGGGCGCAGCTCCAGCTTAAATACACCCATTGCTCAGATGTATTCTCCATCCTCCCTTTGCTGTAGAAGAAAGGAGAGGTGTTCTGTGTGTGGTTTGTTTCTTTGATGTGTGGCCAGTATGAGTCACTTAAATCATATATACTAAGATGCGCTTTGCTTCCAGAGGTGGTCCTCAGAGCTTCCTGGATACAAATAGATGTGGGAGAAAAGGATGTGCTGTTGGTCAGGTTTACTTTTTATTAGTAATTATGATGGTGGTACTACTAGTAACAGTATGTGCCACACACTTTATGTTTTTCTTGTATTATTTCATTTAAATTTCAAATCAGTTCTGTAATCTGAAAGATTTGAACCTGCGTCCCTTTTCTTTCTACTATCCTTACGTACACTGAGAATCGTCTCTGAGGGAGTCTAAAAGAAAGTGATGCAGTCACTCAGCCTCAATTGGAATAGATCTTTGCGTTGCATTATCTTTCCTGTTAGCATGGAAGGGACCTCTGCGTTAGGCACAAGGGCTCCTTCAGGCAGTTGTAAACTCATGCTAGTAATTGTGGCTTTTTAAGGGAGAGGGCACTGACTTTCGCTCGCCAAGAGCCCTCAGGGTTACTCAGTTGGATCAGAAATGTGAGAGGACCACGAGAAATGAGATGAGTCACAGGCGAGAAGTGGAGCCGGAGTGGGGCTCCTAGGGTCCCAGGCTCCTGTGTGTGTCTGTAGCTGGAGAGGGGTGTCTCTGGGTGAGTGTCCCACGGGCGCTCTTCTGTGGTGACCGCACAAAGCCAGCTTACGGGCGGTTACCCAGCGAGGACCCCAGGAGCTGTGCAGGCAGCTTCAGCAAGGGCAGCTGCAAGCAGCCTCATCGGGATGTAAACGTTAGATTTGGGCGATGGAAGTGTTTCTCATGTGAGCAGTATTCCGAAAGGTACCTGGAAAGAAGACGAGCAGATCCCAAGAAGGCCAGCAGACATTCATTGCTCAGTTTATGTGTTTCAAGACTTTTAACAAGATTTCCCCTTTTCTAAATTTTCTAGGGAATTCCCTGGCGGTCTGGTGGTTAGGACTCGGTGCTCTCAAGCGCTGGGCCCGGGTTCCATCTCTGTTCCGGGAACTAAGATCCCGTGCGCCATGCGGTGCAGCCAAACAAAAACCAAAAAACAAAACAAAAAAGAAATAAGTTTTCTATGTAATGTGTATTACTTTAGTATTTACATGAAATGAAAAGTAATATTTAAAAAATATAAACATGCTTGCTTTTTACATATGTTAGAGGAATCTATAATAGTGTATTTTTGTTTCTTATATGATTTTACATTGTTTTTTGTAATAAGTCTTTCTTTTAAAATACTTTTTTTTTTTTTAAACCTAGGGACTCCTTTCCATTTGATCAGCAATTTAACATTTTGATGAGATTTATTGTGGATCAAACCCAAACTCCTAACCTCAAGGTCGGTAACTATTTGTCGTTATAGTTCAACCTCTAGAAGTCAAATTTGCTTAAAATATACTTGTTTATACATGACTCATATTTGGCTATTGTGAGTAAATCTGCTGTAAGCAACATGTTTCCGTTTCTCTTGGTTCAGTACATAGTAGAGAAGTTGCTGGTTTATTGGGTAGGGACATGCTTAACTTTATTTTAAACTGCCGAAATGGTTATGTCAGATTATATTCCTACCAGCGGTGTCTGAGAACTCCAGTTGCTCCACATCCTTACCAACATTTGGGCATTATTACGGTGTTTCACATTAATATTTAATGTAGAGAATTTTGGTGTGTTAAAATAGGTATCTTATTGGAATGTTTTTAATATTAACGTCGTAACACATGAAAAATGAATTGGCATGTTTTATAAACATCATACCCATAAGAATGAACTAATGGTATTTGAAGGAGGATGTGCTCCTTTGAATGACATCAGGTACATTGTCTGTTCTTTGATCACTAATTTTGCTGAGGTTTTTAGGAGAGGCCCAATAAATAATAACCCTTTTCTCCTGATGTCAAAACCAAGTGAGACCTTGGTGGGGAAGTTAGAGCAGAATTATTGAATTATTGAAGGTAATTATTGAATTACCTTCAGTGCTGCCTTGCAAGACCTGGCCTAGAGTGGCTGAAAAATAAAACTCACACAGAGTTGTACTTGCCCCGCGGTCGGTGGCAGAGCTGGAGGTCCCCCTGGTGCCTCCACCCCTCACCCCAGCGGGGGCTCCTGCCCGGCACGTGTCTTGCGGCGTCTGTGAGGAGCAGAGCCTGCCTTCTCTGCAGGCCCGGCAGTCACAGAGGGAAGGGGATTAGGCTGCAGGCCTCCCTTCTGTTCCCAGGCTTCCCTGTCAGTCATCTCATGCTTTTTCACTGCTGGAGGGCCCCTGCATGTAGGAACATAAATCCAGGAGAAAGGTGGTGTCCCCTCAGTAGTGTGTTCTTTTCTCTGAGCACCAGTTAAGAGTTCTGTTCAAAGATTTATAAAGTGTACCTACTGTTTATAATTGTTGGATCTTTCAGGTCAAAGTTGCAATCCTGAAGTACATCGAGTCTCTCGCTAGGCAGATGGACCCAACAGATTTCATAAACTCTAGTGAGACAAGGCTTGCTGTTTCTAGAATTATAACCTGGACGACAGAACCAAAGAGTTCAGACGTGAGAAAGGTATGTCCTTAGGCACGTGTCACGAAGAGGTATTTATGGGAACTTGTAAACCACCCACAAGCCTACACGCAAACCACTATCGCTCCTTTTCTAGGAAACCAAGGCTCTGCTCCTGTCCCTCCAGCTCCGTCTAGTTGCAGCCTTTGAAGATCAAAATGAAAATCTGAAATCTTGTATCATGGGAGACACCCTGATACCAAGATGTTGTGTTGTTGCTTTTTTTTTTTTTTCAATCACCTGAAGAGAAATATTTGCTATTTTCTTCTGAAATGGCACGTTGAAAGGCATATAACATAGTGGAGGGAGCACGGGACCCTGTTATTTCTATTCTTAGGCAGTATTCTGCCTTAGGACTACTATGAACATGAATTCGTATATGTTAAAAGCATGATCCATTCCTGACAGGTTATAAGCACACAGGAAGTGTAAGTTATCACTCTCTTCGTTGTTTCTATTATTCTCTTCCTGTCAGTGTCCTGTTCTTCTACACTTGAGTTTCACACATGGCCATTGTTCTTTTACTTTATATATAAACAAGCTAGCCTTTCAAAGTTACTGATAAAAACCAGATTTCTTAGTTCTGGTTTCAGACTAAAAGTACTTGATTTTGGTTATTTGTATGTAATCGTGAACCTTGCTTTTTTTTTTTTCTTTTCTTTTCTTTTTTTCCCCCGTAGTATACTCCTTCCACCGCCATCCGTGCCAAAATAGTCCTTTGGCCTTGGGGTAGAGTTGGTAACGTGGACCACTTGGGTCGAGGCAGGGTTAAGGATGATTCCAAGAGGTAGTTAGCGAGGTTGTTGTGGTTCCAAATGCCCCTGAACACCTAGCTCCTGCTCTAATGGAATCCAAGGAAGGGAACCAAAGAACCACCTGCAGGGTTTCTTTGGGAAGGTCACAGCCAATGTAATTCTCCAGCCATTGTACAGTAATAAACTAAGTTGTCCAAGGTCAAAGAAACAAGGATGAATTTTATTAAAGCACTCATTCAAAGTTACTGTTCTAATAGTAAATAATATTTTTGATTTATGATCTGTTTGTAAAATGTTTCAATATTTATTGAAAGAGCATTTCACTGGCAACCTTTAATTTAACCATTAAGCCTCTTTGGGACTTGGGAGGTGGTGGCATGATTTGGTTGATTGGAACGTCAGAAAGATATTTGTGTTACAGTTTTCAAAGTCACAGATCAACCAAGAAATACAAGAGCCCAAGTACAACTTCCTATCTTTAGTCATAACACGTTGAGTACGTGTGTCTATGTGAGTATGTGTTTTTGTAATTGAAGGTTACTGAAGCGTTCCTTCCCATGGGGCTGGAAGATGTTTTAGACATGCACGTTATTATCATGATTAGGGCCTGTATGGGAACAGCCAGCTTTGGTCATTATGGCTACTTTCTCTGGACATGCACATTAGACATTTGAGCTCGGATTTATTGTCCTAACCTTTCTAATCAGGACACTAGAGGAATGTTTTTCCTTGAGTTATCTAGCCTGGGGCATCAAAACACTGCCTCCAGTGTCTGCCCGCACGTCTTCCCCTTCCCCATTGTGAGGACTGCCAAACACCCCACCTTCAGGCTGAGGTCGAACCTGGCCTCCGGGACAGTAATCCCGGCCCCTCAGAGGTAGCTGAAAAGCTTTACGTCAGTAGTTCTCAGTCCTGGCTGCAATGAAAACTAACCTAGATGGCTGTGCTCTCCCCGCAGTCACCTGACTTCACTGGTACAGAGTGGAGCGTGGACGTTGCTCTGTGTCTGGTCGGGGCTCCTTCCACTCTTGGCTGATCTTTAATGCAGTGTTGAGGCCCATCAGTTTAGACCGTTCCCCCGGGACTGAACCTCAGGCACGCAGGCTGCTGACGTAGTCTTGACCTGGTTGCCGCTAATTCTCTCGGGGCCCAGCCTGGGCCCTGGGTGTCTTCAGGGCGAGGCCTGGCCCTGCCGTTCCCCGTGCCTCCTCCACCTCTCTGCTTTTGTTCACCCTGCATGCTCAGCACCTAGCACAAGACCTGTAAAACAAAGTAGGCATTTAGTAAGTATTTTCAGTGAGTTAATGAATGATAAATACCCAAAGAGAGGGCTTCCCTGGTGGCGCAGTGCTTGAGGGTCCGCCTGCCGATGCAGGGGACGCGGGTTCGTGCCCCGGTCCGGGAGGATCCCACATGCCGCGGAGCGGCTGGGCCCGTGAGCCATGGCCGCTGGGCCTGCGCGTCCGGAGCCTGTGCTCCGCAACGGGAGAGGCCACAACAGTGAGAGGCCCGCGTACTGCAAAAAAACAAACAAAAAAACCCAAAATCTCTATTCAGCAAAGCTATTCGTCAAAAATGAAAGATAAATTAAAATGAAGCCAGCAGGAGACTCTCATTTTAACCTCTCTGCCTCTTTAAAAAGGGCTCACCTGATTATCACCACACAGGATAATCTGCCCTTTAAGTCAGCCAATTAGGGAGGGACTTTAATTATACCTGCAGAACCCCTTCTGCCATGTAACGTAATTATGAGAGTGAAGTCCATCACACGCGCAAGTCCCGCTCACCCTGGGAGAGGGCTGTAAGGCTTACCCACCAGAAGGCGGGGACCCTGGGGCCCACCTTACGCTCTGCCTACCAAGGCTTTGGTTTTCGGCGGCCTGGCATGAGTCTTCCATAGTTAGTTATTCGGTAGTTCCTTAGCTCGTACTTGAATAGGGAGCTTTTTTACCTAACTATGCAAATTGTAATGAGGTTCATTTTAGCAGGTGCATCTCTGCATTCTGAGCACCCGGTGACATTTTTTTTTCATCCTCGAAGATATTCGTGGATTTGATTGTTTGGCTTTCAGTTGTATCCATCGAGCACTCACTGGGATAGGCTTGTTAAAGCACAGTATTCAAATGCGTGTTCTTTTGCCCCATACAGGTGAATCCTTCCTGGAGATAGAGCCGCTTTTATTTAAATGCTCTGTTTTGCGGTTCCATCCACTGGATATTTATATAAATGTACATGCTGTTGTAAGTGATGCACCCGCCTTATCCAAGAATTTGAGATGTGTTCTAAAGATTGTCTAAATGAATGTAGTGCCTAAGTAAATTAAAATACTTAGAAATTGTGATATGGTATATATCACTCTGTGCTAAGATTTTAAATTGTCATCACTGTTACTTTAAATCTGCAAGGAAAGAAAACAGGCAGCATTTTCATCTGGATAATTTAGTGCACTAAAGATTTGCTTGCTTATCTCTTCTAAGTAGACATATGTTTTGCCTTGCCTGTAATTTGCAGAGTTATTAAAAGGTTGTATCAGGTGCTAGGGAAATCTTGGTGATTTTCATGATCAGAAAAGCACTTTCTGATCATGAACCAAGTTCTCCTGTTGGTGCTGACTTAATTTCCTAAGAGTAGGGCAAGGTTACATTCTAAATACTAGAAGAGCCCTACAGTCTCAAATCTATGCAGTAAACTCTCATATTGACCCTATCCTTAGAGAATATTAATTTTATACAAACAGTACTCGGGAAGTTTGCAGGCAGTGCAGCGCCTCCTCGGTATATCTCCTGTTTGGGAAACAACTTTAGACACATTTTAAGCTGACAAAACTCTTGATTCACTGACTTCAGTGTTTTTGATATTTTGTTTTTCTTTTTATGTCAGTGTTCTGGGGTGTTTCCTCTCAGAGGGAGTCGGGTGTTTGAATATTTAAGATGTTGAGGAGGGAGGAAACACAACCTAAACCAAAACACGACCCAGTCGTCAGGAGGCGCGCTTGCCTGGCTGGGACTGACTGGGATGGATGGAAAAGCCCCACCCAGCTTTAACTGGCCTGCTTTATTCCCAGAGTAACCTTTTCCATTTTTTAAGTATGGGAGTCCTGAGAGTTGTGTTGACCAAACTACACAGACATACGCTGGACCTTACTTTTTTCTTTTTTTAACATCTTTATTGGAGTATAATTGCTTTACAGTGGTGTGTTAGTTTCTGCTGTATAACAAAGTAAATCAGCTATACATATACATATACCCCCATATCCCCTCCCTCTTGCGTCTCCCTCCCACCCTCCCTATCCCACCCTTCTAGGTGGTCACAAAGCACTGAGCTGATCTCCCTGTGCTATGCGGCTGCTTCCCACTAGCTATCTATTTTACGTTTGGTAGTGTATATATGTCCGTCCTGCTCTCTCACTTCATCCCGGCTTACTCTTCCCCCTCCCCATGTCCTCAAGTCCATTCTCTACGTCTGCGTCTTTATTCCTGTCCTGCCCTTAGGTTCTTCAGAATCTTTTTTTTTTAGATTCCATATATGTGTGTTAGCATATGGTATTTGTTTTTCTCTTTCTGACTTACTTCACTCTGTATGACAGACTCTAGGTCCATCCACCTCACTACAAATAACTCAGTTTCGTTTCTTTTTATGGCTGAGTAATAGTCCATTGTATACACGTGCCACATCTTCTTTATCCATTCATCTGTTGATGGACACTTAGGTTGCTTCCATGTCCTGGGTATTGAAAATAGAGCTGCAGTGAACGTTGTGGTACTTGACTCTTCTTGAATTATGGTTTTCTCAGGTATATGCCCTGTAGTGGGATTGCTGGGTCATATGGTAGTTCTATTTTTAGTTTTTTAAGGAACCTCCAGACTGTTCTCCATAGTGACTGTATCAGTTTACATTCCCACCAAGAGTGCAAGAGGGTTCCCTTTTCTCCACACCCTCTCCAGCATTTATTGTTTGTAGACTGTTTGATGATGGCCATTCTGACTGGTGTGAGGTGATACCTCATTGTAGTGTTGATTTGCGTTTCTCTAATGATTAGTGATGTTGAGCATCCTCTCATGTGTTTGTTGGCAGCCTGTATATCTTCTCTGGAGAAATCACTAGACCTTTCTTAATGCACTGTGTCCGTATTAGGATAATACAGTGTATTCTAGAGTTGACCTCTGTTGACTTCTGCCTCTGCTACTTTTTAGCGGTGTGAACAAGTAGTTTAACCTCTGAATCCTTGTTTATTATCCATGAAATGGGAATCATGATATTTGCTTTAGGCACTGTTGGGAGGACCAACTGCAATAAAGCATATAAAAACCTAGATAGATACTACTCTGTTTGTTGTTGTAGCTTCAGCTATTACTGCTTGAGGGTTGCTTTGGTTTTGCTGCTGGTCCAAATTTCTTCCAGCGTTAGGAAGATTTTTTTTTCCCATCAGGCAAAGGGAATGCGGTAATGACAATAGAAATTTTAATGGTATGTTTATATTTTAGGGTTCAGAATCCCTGTATGTTTCCCTTATCATACGTGATTCTCTGACATTGAGCACCTGCTTTGTCAAGTGAACTAACAGATTTATTAGCCCCCAAATGTTGTTTTGAGAAAGGCGGGAAGTAAAGGCATGGCAAAGAAAATTAGAGATTATAAAGGTGCTGTTGCCTGGAGCAGGAAAAGTATATATAAATAGCCTTCAAAAGTCGACATTTCTATTTGAAAAAAATTTTAGATCTCTGATTATACATAGGCAGCGTGTCCTAATCTAAAAGCTCAGAGTTTTACCATCAAATAAGATTTGAACCTCAGCTGAATATGACTGCCTCGCTCAAGTCTCATTTTGATCTGTTTGCAAGAACACTGTTACTTCCAGGAGGCGTTGTGATGATTAGGAAGGACTTAGCCAATGATGGTGGTTTAACACTGGCAGTTCCTGTTATTATTCTTAAGGATACTGTTACTGTTCCGTTATTATTCACAGACTTTTAGATTGTATAATCTCTCTATATATATATGACTTTAGAAAAGAAGCCAAATACCTGTACAGCTTACCAATAACCATGGTTTTGAGCGCGTGCTTCTTGTCTCTGATTAAACCCTACCCCTTTCCTGTTTGTCCGTCCCCGCTTCAGCGTAGTCGAATAGGTGAGGATTTCCCCACTAGGTCAGCCTCCACCTGCTCTGGGCCTGGAGAAGGAAACTTGGAAGAAAATTGTAAACAGGTAGATTTAAAACTGTGTGCTAACTTGCAAAAAGACACTTCAGTGTTTGCATTGAGATTGTTAATCCTGATTACCCTTGTGAAGACACAGAAGATTTTGAAGAACCCTAAAATTAACATAATACTACGTGAGCCAGAGCGTGCGTGCGCGTGCGTGCGTGCACCTGTGTAAATGTTGTGTTTTGGTATGTTTTATGATTAACTGCCTTCCCAAAGAAATAGCCACGTTGCAGACAGGCTTCTACCGTATTTTAACAAAATAGCAATGGAGAGATACTAAATTTAAAATGTCCGAAGGTTTTGAAATACCTTCTCTTTGGTGGTTTTTCTAAAGCAATTTTAATCACAGTCTGAAGGGAGCAGTAATATTTGTTTAATAAATTGAAAAAATCCTCTCCCCAAATTTTAAGTTCTCCATAATTAATACTGACACTGAAACATTTGTCAAAGTTTTATTGATCTCCTGTCTGGAAGAATCCTTTTCTGCTGTGAGGCACATGGCATTCAAGGCCATCGATAGCCTGCAGGTTCTTTTCAGACACTAGCAGTGAGATTTGAAGGCCCTTTTACCCTCATCCCCCAAGTTCTACTGTAGGGGCACAAGTGGGAGTCATTTCCTTTTAGGTCGCCACTTGGTCGTTAAAGTATGTCGCCCCAGAGTTGCCCGTTAGAAAACGTCAGCAGCAGAGGTTTTGGTTTGGTCTGGCTTTTCAATGGCCCTTCCTCACGTGGGGCAGGAGCTCCAAGTTGGGTCAGCGACACCCTCTGGTTTTGGGCTCATTATTGAACACGAGCTCTGCCCCAGGCTTTTTAAAATGAATCTCTCCAGCCCATGCCCATATTTGGAATTATTCCTGCAGTGAGAGCATATTGATGGTAACGATAAATATAACCCAGTTGTCATCCTTGCCTGGACATTCTGGTATTCAGACTCCTCACTGATACAGAGAGTTGTAGATAAAATGTTTCAGGATCATAACAGTCTCATTCCTTTTAAAACTTTGATGTGAAATCTTTTAAAAATAATATACTTAAATGATACTTTCCATCCATTTCTGGAGCTTGGGTTTCAGAAAAAGATTTTACTTTGAAAACAGCTTTAGGCCAAAGGGTTACTTTTGAAAACTAATAAAATCATTTACATTTTATATTTTGGAAAATGCAAAAACAAATTATATTCACTTATATGCGTAAGTCACACACATACCATCTGTCCAACGAGTTATTTTCAGAAATCCCTGTCTTTCTATTTGATTTCTTATCAAAATTCAACTTTAGGGTTATTGAGAGAAGGTTCTTCAGTGGGTAGAAGTTGAAGTCTGCTGCGCTTTCTTTTCCCATATGACGAAAAGTCACTAATGTTAAGTAGCCACGAATTAGCACAGTCTCTAGGCCTGTCACCTTGCAGCCCTCTTGTTCTTAAAAGATCCTACCAGTTTTATAATTTGCTTCATGGAAAACCCCAAGTAAATTTTTAGTATCAGGTATCTTGTCATTCTGGGAAGAAATTAGGTCTAAAGACAGTGGCACATTTCACATAAAAACATGCTATTCAAAAATGTGATAATACATTTAATAGTTTTCTAATGCCATTTTCAGCATTTTCAACTTTCTTATTAAATTGGTGATGCTGATTTTTTTTTCCCTTGGCCAAAACTCAAGTCTGCTTCTTTGCTTCTCTTTGAAGTGCAGTGTTTTCTGCATGCATTTTTTTCCAACATCTAATAAAATTTTTTTTAATGCACAGGTTACTTTGCATGATTTGGGGAATTTGCTTTTATACAAATCATATTAACAGTGTGTTAAACTGATGGTGAAATAGATTTCTTCAGATAACGATTTGTTAAAACTGTCCCAATAATGACATGTAGAAATGTGTGTTTTAGTACAATCAATAATAATGTGTTTTGCCTGTCTTGTGAAAGCACACTGGCCCTTATGATTTAATTTGGTTAGAGAGGCTATTAATGACCATATTTGGAAGTCAAGCGTAAAAGTAAGATCCTTTTGCCCAATGCTGTGCTTAATAAATGCTTATGACATTATGAAAGATAATTTTTTATTGTGTAAAATATGTTATTCTACTGATCTTTCAAAATTTGTAATTAAGTTTTCATTTTGGTTAAGTACATTTGGGTCTTTGGATTTGTTTTTTTTCCTTCTGCAGGTACAAAATAGTAATTTCATATTAACTGGACCTAGAATTAATTTTAACATTATAAAAGCATTGAAGTGGGATTTTTTGTGGGTGTTTATTTCCAAAAAATTTCTCAGCAAACATGTTTCTATGTAATATTCTATATAGTGGAAAAAAATTTAGGATAATTACTGCAATCCTAAATATTACAGTCTTTGGAAAAATAAACGTTTGCTTCTAGTCGAAAGATTTTCATAATATGTTTTCCTTTCTTTTGACTCTTAGAAATTTGTAAGAAATGCCTGTTAGTACTAACTAAAATTTTCTTTTGGAATAGTTCTTCTAAATCAAAACCCTTGTAACTAACTCCGAGGGCACTGTTTTCGAAGCTCGAGCACCATAGCAGGCATGTAGCTTTCCGGGGAAGCCTGGGTCTCACTGCTGGTGTTCTAGCTGCTTGCTCTTCCCCACTCTGCTGCTATAGCCACTACGAGCATATGTTGTCTCTAATAAAGAAAAGTAGAACATTTTCCAAAAGGCAGAAGAGTAATAACTTTTTAATTCGTACCATGTAAATCTAGTTTGCTTCCCAAAGACTGTCTCTGTCCTCAATTCATAGATGTAAAAGTAGGAGTTTTTCAGATGTATTTGAACTCTATTTCTAACGTTTCTTAGTCGCTAGGAAAAGTGGTTTTTCAAGATAACACAGTGGTAGCTTGTTCAGAAACTTGTTCTTTCCAGGGTGTGCTAGGAGCCTTGTCCGGTTCTGACTTACTAGAATGGACAATCTTAAGCCTTTTCAAATGTTTTGATTGTTTCATTGATGTACTCACCAGCTTTGTCCCTAGTGTTGGGCAGCAGAGGAAAAAAGTTTCAGGAATTTATTGTTAATGTGCTGTTGTAAAATCCAAGGCCAGGGTGTTCAGTGAAACCAGGGCTGATTTCCCATATTGAAGTTTGGCTGTTTATAGTTGATGATGGTATTTTCTCTAGGTGCTGTTTGTTTTTTTTATGACACAGATGTCCTCTTATTATTTATTCTACTCATACAAAACAGATTTCTTTTGAAAACAATTTTGGGAGTTCCCTGGTGGTCCAGTGGTTAGGACTCTGTGCCTTCACTGCTGGGGGCCCGGGTTCAATCCCTGGTCAGGGAGCTAAGGTCCCGCGAGTCGCGTGGTGCGGCCAAAGTAAATAAATAAATAAAATAAAGTAAAACAACTTTAACGAGCATTTTGACCAAGACAGGCCATTGTACGTGACGTAAATTAACCATCTCTTCCGTTTCTAGGCAGCACAGATTGTGCTCATCTCTCTGTTTGAATTGAACACTCCTGAATTTACCATGTTACTTGGTGCCTTGCCAAAAACATTCCAGGATGGTGCCACCAAACTCCTGCATAACCACCTCAAGAACTCCAGTAACACCAGTGTGGTGAGCGCTTGGGTCACGGTTGGTGGCCTCCACTTACCCGTCCCCGTGTAGAGCAGATGCTCAGTTGTGTCTGCCACTCTGTCTGCTCCAGCTGACAGCAGTCACTCAGCTTTGGGAATGCCTGCAGGACAGTTATCCATTTTGGGTTTGTATGCACTTAAAATTGACCTTATGATTCTGGAAAAAATCACCCTGATTATGCAGAATCTGCCCATTTATTTGCACGGGGGTTCAAGGGCCGAGGGGCAAGCGGAACCGTGTCCTGTATTTATCCCTCGCGTGATGGAGCTCTTCTGCCTTCCCCCAGGGCTCTCCGAGCAACACCATTGGCCGGACTCCCTCTCGACATCCCAGCAGCCGGACCAGCCCCCTGACCTCCCCTACCAACTGCTCCCATGGGGGCCTGTCTCCAAGGTAATGCCATTTCAACAGAAGTGAAGACACTAAGGCACCCCGATGACTGTCTAGGTTCCTTCTAGGTTTTTAGACCAAGCTTAATACCAGAAAGTGTATGGGTACCAGGAGCCCACGGCTCCTATAGCCCTCACACAAATCTTAACCGTGTCACTTGGGGCAAAGTGGTTAGCTTCTATGGTGAAATGAGCGGTTTCTGCTGAATGGTCTCTGAGGTTCTTCTAGCTCTAAATGCTTTCTTCTAGTACCTTAAAGATTTTAAAACTGAAAGTTATGTTTAGAGCCCTGTTTCATGTAGAAAGCATTTAGGAACTCATCACCTACTCTGTCAGCGATAGGAGCACCTACGGGTATTTGATCGTCTAACTAAACCCTTTATAATCAGTCCACACGTAGTCTGGGGTAGTTTCCACCCAAGTGGCCATTCTGGACTCACGTTTGAAGGCGAATGCTGCTCTGAGAAGGGATTGAGAACCTGAGAACTAAAACTGGATCAGCATTTTCAGACTCCTGTTGGGACCATGTGAACATTGGCCTAACAGAGTCTGGGGCAGTGACTTAGAAGGAGAAGAGAGTTTGCCTTGAGATCTTTGGATAACATTTCCCATCTGGCCAGAGCCCTTAGAAGTCCCTGCACGGCGGCTTTCATGACCCGCTGGCAGGTGTTGGAGTTTCTCATGGCCCCACTCAGAGTGGTGACCCTATAGGCCACAGCTTTTAGGAAGGAGCCAGAGGCTGGACCTGCAGGGGTCATGCATGTGTGTTTGGCTTCAAGAAATGCAGGGCTTTGAGATCACTAACAAGAATCAGGAGGCTGTGTCTTAAGGGTTGCTGACACCACGATCTTAAAATTGGAGGAAAATGTCACAAGTATGCCGTGTGCCATACCCTTTTAAGAGTTACCTCTTCAGCTGGAAGATAGCAAAATGTAAGTGCCTTCAAATTTAGATTTTTTTAATGCTCAAGACTCTTCCAAACTCCTCCATCCTTACCACTGAAGTTGTCTTCAGTTTCTCAAGTTATCATATAAATATTTTGGAAAATGTCAAATTTGTGTTTTTCTCTTGGAGAAATGAAATATTTTGTATACTTAGAGTATCCTAGTGTTTATATTGCTTTATGTTTCATCCTCCTAAGGTCCCCTGGTACTGTACGTAGGTAGAATGAAGCATAGCGTTATGTTTCCAGATTTGGTCTGTGTGGTCATGGTTTCAGCAGGCTGGTATAATTAGACGCTTGAGACCAGAAACTAATGGAAACATGTCTGACTTTCCCCAAGTGTGTCTGTGGCTCAGCGCACTTGTTTTTTAAATGTTACCATCTGTATCAAAACAAACGGTTTGTCTTAAGTGACCCCAGTGTTGGCAGTAAAATCATGGAGTTCTCCTCCTCGGTAGGAGAGAATTTTATGGAGAAGTTGTCTTCTCTGTAAATTGTTGCCTTTGTTTAGAAATGGTACTTCTGCAACACTGGGAAATCTTTTCCTCCATAACACACAGTTCATACTTCTTATTTTTTAGTTATTTCATTAATAGGGTGGCACATTCTTTAGGTAATAAACAAAAGGTAAAATTCAAATGAAGTATTTTGTTATATGTGCTCATGGTCTAAGTAAAGGATTGGTGGGAGCTGCTAGCGTAATCCAGCAGAGCTAAGACTTGGCTAGGTATTAAGCTTCATGGATGTCCAAATTATTTAAAAATTCTAATTTAGTTTTCCACGTCACCATATTCATTCTTAACTAGCCTGGCCTAAATGTTTACTGTTAGGGTTACAGGTGAGTGGAAGAAATGGGGAGACTTATTTTCAATCTTAAAAAGTCCAAGTGTGACCTAAATATTTTCTTATCAAGCAATTCTTCTTAAAGGGATTATTTAGTTGTGTAATTTCTTTCTTTCTTTTTAAACACAATATGCCTTCAGTCAGTGCATAAGTAGCCAGAATGGCCTTAGCCAACTTGAATTCAGCAGGAGAAATAATTTTTCTCACAACCAGAACTGTCCAGAAGTGGGAAAAGCTGCCCCGATGTCATCATATCACGGGAAATATTCAAATGGGCTACATACGTTCTACCAGGAAATTTATGAAAGGAATGAACTCTTGCACTAAAGAGGAGAATGTACTGGGTTACCACATTCTAAGTAGGGATAGACCAATTCTACAGGATATAATCTCAGCTATTTTTCTGAGCAGTGCTCTTGAAACATTTATTTTCTATGACCCGCTATTTTATCTTTCCCATTGGATGTTAGCTTTTGTCCTACTGAGTTGTTTGTTTTTAATCTAACTTTGAGTATCAAAATAAACTAGTTACTTTTTTTTTAGTCCAAAAATTCTACACTCAGATTATGCTGGGAATAAGAAAATACTCTAACATGATGAACACATTTAATTTGATAGTTTAAAAAAAAATCGCTAGTGAGGAATTCATTTTTATCCACCCAGTAACATTAGAGAAGCCGTAGAGCAAACAAGTTAGACTTCTGTGGAAGTTCCATCCATCAGTCATCATTTCTGTGGGAGAGAGGAGTCCTGCTTATTCCCAGCGAGCAAACAGATGCTCCAAGTCTTCGGGGAGAAGACGAATGGCCTGGAGTGTTCCATCATTAAACACACATTTACCTTTCAGCTCATCTTACCGAGTGTGATCGATGCTAATTGAAAAACAGAGTTGCAAGGGGCTTCAGCAACTACGTGCAGTCCGTTCCCTTTAAGATAGGAAAAGCACGTGGCCGTCCTCACTCTGGTCTGCTGTGCATTCTTGACAAACATGCCGTGGAGCGCTCAGCAGATAACCTCTGGTAACCCAACAACAAAAGGCAATTTTAGGTGGATTTTACACTCATCCCGTCAGACGATCAAGCGTGTGCACAGACTCAAGGTGGGGATCAAGCTGGAGACCCCCTCCCACAGGGAGGTGCTGGCGCATCCTCTTGGTCCTCCCCCTACTGGCAGGGCCCCAGTTGAGGGGGTCTCCCGTGTCCTCTTGTGCCGCTGACTCAGTGTGTGGCCTAGAGGAGGCCTTTGGCCCTTCTGTGCCACGGTGACTGCTCCCCTCCACACCTTGTATTCCTTATAAAATGGGGCCTTCGCTGTCCTCAGGTGAAGACCAGCTCTGGACCACTGCTCTCAGAACCGCCATGACTGCCGGGGCAGGCGCGCTGCTCCGTAGGGACCCTGGTCCTGTGGACCCCTTGGCCTGGTGTCCCATTTGCGGTCAGCTCAGTTCACGCCCGTCCCGTGTCTCTGGGTCTGTTGAACTGCAACAGTTGTTAGAACTCTGGCGGGGCCTTTGCACACCCAGGTCACTTAGGGACACCTGCCAGGTCAGGAGAGCCTGTGTTCTCAGGCGCACTTTAGTCCTCATATCAGGTCACGTGAGCATTGCCCCCTCTCGGAGCCAGCCTGTGGGCCATGGCCCGCCCCCCGCCCCCCCAGTGGTGCTGTTGTTTTCACAGAAGGAAATACCCATCTGAGGGTCGTCCTGGTGGGGGGACGCGTTGTCCCCTGCCTGAGTGATCTGGCCGGGTGGCACCTTCCCTGAGGCTTCCTGCTCTCGTCCCTTTGGTCCCATTTGAATTAAGGCCCATGAATCCTTCTTTGGTTCTTTCTGAAATAACTGATTGCATTATCTGCAAGTACATCTGTGTTTTTTGCATGTAAGTGCTTGTAATTTCCTTTACAACACACACAGTCCTGTAGTTGGAATCTCATGTGATTTAAAAACATAAATGCAGGACTCAGAACTGGTTCTTGCCCCCGGATGGTGCAGCATGACTCTGGGTAGAGCTTTGTCAGGGAGAGGGGCTCTAGGACACAGAGTATAGTGCCGCCCTTGCCTGTCTTGTCTCTTTCTCTGACTCTCGTCTTCTGATCACCACAGTCGGTTGTGGGGTTGCAGTGCCGATGGGTGGTCGAAGCAGCCAGCTCCCTTTCCTCAGCCTAGCTCCATCCCCACCGCTCCCTCCCACAAGACTCTCAGGCGCCCTTACTCTCCCAGGTAATGAGCTACCTGTTCCACTTCTCTGAGGTGTCACAATATTATTGCACTTCCAACGTCGCCTCAGGTCTCTGGGGAAGCCTCTCCGCCGCCTCCGGCTGAGACCAGCGGGGCTAGAGCCTTGGTGAGAAGTGTGAGCCAGGGGCGTGGCCTCGGCCAGACCTCTCGAGGACGCTCCTACGGTGCCCCCAGGAGAGGGGACCATTGCATCAACTGGCCACATCCACCGACATCTGTGGTTGCAGCGCTCGGGCCCTGGAAGGGGCTCGGGCGACGCATGCCGTCAGGGCCGCGACCGGGCGCGGTGTCCCCAGCCTTCTGCTCGACCGCACAGGGCTGCTTCCTCCCGAACCTGAGGTCCTCGGTCCTGCTGTCAGTGGTGTGGGCCAGTGTCCTTCCTGATGTCCCGTCCTGATGTCCCGCATGTGCCGATAGTCTGAGGACTCAGATCCAGAAAGGCAGCCCCGAGAGGTGCCCTCCCCGTGACATCCCATAAAGGGGGCCCAGCACCGGGCGGGAGAGCCGTGGGGTCCCCACAGGCTTCCGGCCGAATGCGACAGTGCTTTACAAAGGAGGCTCCATGGGCTCCTACGGGTTCGTGTTTGAGGGTCTCTTAGGTGCTTTTTATAAACGTCCAAAGATCAGAGGATCCCTTCCCTGGAGCCCTGTGATTACATGAGCAGAGGACGGAGCAGTCCAGCTGCCTCTGCTGTGTGAGATGACTTAGAACCCTCTGTGATAGGACAAGGGTAAAGACAAAACAAAAAAAAGAAGTCTGTTACTTTTGAATGCCTCAGAGATAGCTTTTGCACAGAAGATTTACATTCTTACTTTATGTCCTCGACACAGTGAGACTGTATGTAGTGAACAAGGCAGCTAAGTGTTTTAACAGCATCTTCCTTCGGAAACTCTCCCAGTCCTGAAAGTAGCTTCTAAAGCGTGCAGAGACGCCTGCGGTGACTGTCCAGATGCAGGTTGGGGCACGGGCACGTCGACGGTGACACGGCTGCGTCCTCAGTGTTAGTAACGCGTGCCACTGCATTTGTCTGAAAGGTTAGTCGTGCCTCAACGTATCAGACCGGTTGATTGACCGTCTCCCAGTACACTGACCCGTGTGCCTTACTGGGCACCGAGCTTCACCCCCAGCCAGTCTTCCCATCCGGCCACTGAGACCACCCTCCAGAGGACCTCTGTTCCCAGAGTCACCTTTTACACGTGTGTACAATGCTACAGCCAGCGCTTCACAAACAACTACAACTCCTGTTAACTGTCGGAGGGAGAGAGAGTGGACCCAGAGACCTTTACACTTAGAGAACCTATCGGTTACATAAAACTAAGAGGAAATCTGTATCTTTTCTCTTTGCTCTTCGCCAAAACCCTATCGATTCATGAGAAGGAACAATTATCCTCATTCCATACCTAGTATCTTTTCCCTACAAAATGACAAAGAAGACGCTCTCAGAAGGCACACTTCCTGTCTCCGGCTTTTCTTTCCTTGGTGACCTGACCTCACGCATCTCCCCGCCTGCGCTGTGCAGCCTTTCTGCAGGGTGAGGCCAGAGCCGCCTTCTGCCCCGGTATTGGGTGCCCTGGCCTGACCTCAGGTCAGTGAGTATTGACCGATTGAGCAACTCTTCCTAATCTAAAGAACCCTATGGAAACCTTTCTGGAGTCTAATCACAGTGTTTACAGACTCCTAGGACCTGGCCTTTAACCTAAGGGATTATACCTCCGAGCTAAAACAAGACAGAATGTGAGGGCGGGTGGCAGATTGGGGTTCACCCAACCAGGTCTCTTCTAAGCAGAGCTGCTGCCTCCCCCTTGCTGTTCCCTTGTGGGTATTGCTTGTCGGGACCACATCACCTGTGATTCCCTGATGACGGCATCCACGGGAGTGTCCCTTTTTCCCTATGAAATATGGGCTCACGGGTATTGACTGGAAAAAACGCAAACGCCAGAACGTGAAATGGCAAGGAAAGCAACACTGTCTGCTTCCCTTTAGAGGAAAATAATGCTCTCTGTCACCTGGAGCTCACAGTTTCCACTTCATACCAAGGAGATGCTTCAAAGCTCAAGCTAGTGAGTCTAAAAGAAGTGTCCCCAATAGATTGTGCCTGGCCGTGCGCACGTTCTCCTAAATTGGAAGTCTGAGTTGGTTTATTAATTGAACGTAAGAAGGAGGAACATTAACTGGCAGAATCCTTTATTTTCCTATTTTAAAGAGAGGCTGCTCTCATGCTAAAGTTATGTGAACCGAAATGAGGTATTTTAAGAAAGTTCAGGGTAGGAATAATGGGATGAACTACATGAAACCTAACATCTTCTGAAGCGACATGGAGAATAATATTGTGACATCCCTTAAAAGCTGAACGTCCCCCAGACTTCCTCCTGTCCATCCCTCCATCCTTCCTGTTTTGTTTTGGTTTTTTCCCTTTTGCATGGGCTATGTTACTCTTTTTGGTTGTTGTGATTAATAGTATTTTCAGGCATCTTTTTACATCTCGTGTACATATTTTTTGTTTAAGTCACATTCAACCTTTATTTATGAAAAACGGTGTACTGGCCAGATGTATAAATGCCTTTGCTCACACATAAGCTGGTGCTGTGCTGTTCTAGAAGGGGCCGGGGAGGGGAGCGGTCAGGGGGCCCCAGTGCTCCCCAGTCACGCTTTCTTCATGCCAAAGGAGTATTAGATAATGTTATGAACTTAGAAGGGGTTGAAATCTTGAATTCTGTTCAGGTTTTTTGATTCTGCTTCCTGCCAGCGTATACACGGAGTCTTAGCTGTAAACGTGTTGAAGCTCACATTGCTTTTTGTTTGATGGCCAGAGCCAGTCTTTGAGTTGGCGTGTGTTTTTGTGAGCTCTCCAAGTGCAGTTGAGGTGTCTGTGTTCTTTCATTCATCAGAAGAGAAGAATGGGTTCTACCTGGGCCAGGTTTGCAACAGGAGAGTGAATTCATCTCGCAGGGTGAATGAATTCAGATCTTGTACTCTGGCAGGACCCATCCGGCCTTAGAAAACACTCGGGTCGTTACAGCCTCCAGCCAGTAGAGGTCTGGCTACTCCAAGTGAGCGCTGTTCAAATCTTGTCTTGTTCATCTGCCCAAACCTTTAAAAAAAAAAAAAAAGTGTGTGTGTTGAGGGGGAGGTTGGTAAACATTTTTTGTTTTTAAGTTACAGGGAAGTTTCCTCTCAACAGAATGCACAGGCCTGGCTGGGTTGCCCTTAGCCGGGGTTCCCACCAGTGGGTGACTGGTTTCAGTTATTTCTCTTTGGAAGAAGAGAAAGATCGGTCTTCTTTAGTCCTTAAGGGTGAATGTTGTTGAATGCTTACTTATATACAGCCAAGGATTCTTTTAATGTCCTTGGCAGTTCTCAGCATAGCTCAGGACTGTCTGGAGATAAAATCAGACCGACTCATCCGATTTTTTTCTTGAATACTTTCTTGGAGCAAGTGACGGTTTATTCTTTTTGAGGGAAGGTAATGGTTTTTGTTCTTAGGATCTTCTGTCTGTTTCAGCGTACTTTTCAAACATCTAAAGGTCACTTGTTGATACACTGCATTACGCCAGAAGGCTGTTGAGGATTTTTGCTTTCCTTTGTGTTTTGCTGTGTATGCTAAATGTCTGAAAGGACGACAGTTGACGTCACTTTTCTGTAAGGGACAAATATCTCTTGCTTTTTGGAGTGCTTTTAGATATTCATCTGGAAGTGTGACTCATCTTTATAAGATCTGCTTTCACTGTAAAACTCCCACTATCCGCGTCTAGAAGAATTTGGTTATTCAAGCCAATTCCTGGATTAGATGGCCTGAGAGGCTTTCAGGAGTCCGTTGGTGGATCTGACTTCGAGGCATTTTCTACTCTGGGGTTTTATTTCATAGGTTTCTGATACTGGTGAGCATAACCCAGCTTTCTGAGGTCATGCACTTTGCTCCTTTAAAATTTGTGTGTAATAACTAGCTTTCTTTTCATTTATTTGTACATTTGAGACCAGTAACAACCAAACTGCTTTTTTCCATCTTCAAGATACGAAAGTTATTTTTCCACGTCCATTAACCTCGTGCATCGTCACCAGTTGTCACTCTTTGAGTTCCTGCATTCTCGTGGTTCTTGTTTCCCACTGGCTCTTATTGAGTGCTGATGTCATGTGTTTGGGACCAGATCTGACAAGGAAGCTGTATGATTCAATTGTCCAGTGGTGGTACTCTTAACAAAAGATGTCTTCCTTATCATTCCAAATCACCTAAAGAAACTATAATTATGTCTTACTCCGTAAATGATTAGAAGTCATTTTTACCCATACCTCAATTTTATGCATGTGCCTTAATTTAAGAAATGAAATATTTTTGCTCTTTAGCATGCTGGACTATGATACCGAGAACCTGAACTCTGAAGAAATCTATAGTTCTTTGCGTGGAGTGACAGAAGCCATCGAAAAGTTTAGTTTTCGAAGCCAGGAGGATCTGAATGAGCCCATTAAAAGAGACGGCAGGAAGGACTGTGATGTCGTGAGTACCCGCAGGCTAACAGGGCCATTCATCAGTGAGGGGGCGGTCACCACCCAGGCCGGTAGAGAGCTGTGTGTCCCTTAAGGGATACTCCTGAACGCTGACCGCGGGGATTACTGAACTCCAACATTATTTTTATCTCGTAGTTAGAATGGTATGATTTTAAGAGGCCCAAGGCAACTTTACGAAATTGCAGCAGCCCTCAGCTATCTTGGTGAAGAATGTTAAATGCCCTTTTTCTCAGCTGGCTTTCGTTTATCCTGGACACGTTTTTGTTCCTCTGATATGATAAGAACAGTGAGCCTGCGCCCGACGCCAGCGTGGCTCTCCGTGAGCTGCAGCCTCCTGCAGAGGGGCAGAGTGGCGCAGGACAGATCTGCAGAGGAGACGATGTCACCCTCTGAGCACGGAGGCCACGAGGTCACGAGGCACTTGTCGGGTCAAGTAGGAGGTTGTCGTCTGAGAGGGGCCTGTGAGAAGGCAGAGGGATGGGAGTGGGCACGGGGGGAGGGAGAGGGTGGGCGTGCCCTGGTGTTGGGGAGGCCCTGGGAAGAGAAGGGCCCTCACACCAGGGGGTGCACAGGCATCGTCCAGACTACTCTGGGGTCCCTGAAGAATCTGAAGGATTTTTAGCCAGGGAAGAGCCATGGTCCCACGCACGTCTGAGGAGGGTCGCTGTCACTCTGCGATGGGGAGTGACCCAGGAGGGAGCTGGGTCGTGTAGCGCGTGAGCAGAAGCGGGAGAGCCGGAGAGTCCGGCAGGGACTGTTGAGGAAGTGCTGCTGCACCGCAGTGAGGTGATGTCACGGGGAGAAGAGGCGGTGTGGACCCCTGTGGAGCGCAGTGAGACATCCAAGCAGACGCAGCCATGGGCCTTCGGGTGCGCAGCCTGGAGTTGAGGCTGGCGATTTGGGCTGCAGGTGGAGGTTTGAGGGACACTGACTAGATGCTTGATGGTAACTAAAGAAAAGTAAGTGAAATCAGCCAAGTGGAGGAGGGTAAGGGCCGAATCCTCAGGAGCATCACCACGAAGGGAAAGACAGAAGAAGCGGGCTCAAGAAGGAGAGCAGAGGAGAATGTGGCGTCCTGGAATTCGAGGGGGGCTTTCGGGAAGGATGTTCCAGCCAAAGGGGTCTCGAGTCAGACGTGGACTGAAAGGGCTCCACTGGATCTTTTTTTTACTGTCTGCATTAAATAGTCTATTTTAATCTAGAATATTTAAACCACACACAGTTACTCACCGGTGTTTGGATGTAGGGCCAAGACCTTTTCTTTGAGATTGGGCCCCCGTCTGGACTTCCATCTTCTTTTTCTTAAATAGTTTTTAGACCTAATCACAGTCTGCAGTTTCCAGGGTTAGTTTCTCCGGGAGTCCATTGGGTGTTGTGAGCAGAGCTGAGAGCAGAGCTGGGAGTGGACACGAGGTCACAGTGGGCCGAGGGCCGACTCGAGCACAGGCTGGAGCGAGGAGGGGCCGACGGCGGGTGTGCAGTGGGAGAGACCTGGCCCGTGTGGCGAGAAAGGTGTTGGCTCTGCAGTGGGGGCAGTGGACGATTCATGGACACGGGTCCTTAAGGACGTGGGGAGGTGGCGAGACGGGGGCCCTGGGGGAGCGGGTTGGCCTTAGCCAGGAAGGAGAGGAGTGGGCCTGTGGGAGCAGGACTTGGAGGGTGTCCACGCTGGCAGCTCTGCTGTCCACGGGCAGCGCTTGTGCTGAGGAGACGGGAAAGGCTTCTGAAGTGCATGCGAGGAACTTGGGGTCGGGTGTGGTTCTGATCAGGGAAACAGAAGTCCTGCCAGGAACAGCAGAGGCCCCAGGAGAAGCTGGATGACGGAGGTGTATAGCCAGCATGTAAAGAAAAGAAGGAAGAAAAAACACCTTTAGAGAGAGCCACCATTAACACTTGGGTGTGCATCTTTCTATCCCCTTAGGTGTACCTGTACATGTCTGTGTGTGCAGGGGTGTATGGAGTGTGTTCTTTAAGGTAAAGCTGACTTCATAGGGTGCCTCCTGTGTGGTGTCATCTTTCATGTGCCTTCTTGTGGCTGGATGATAGTTCAGCGTAAGGATGTCCTCGGTGCCCTATTTGGGAACGTTTAAGTTGTTTCCAACTTTTCAAAGTATGAAAAAACACCATGCCAGATGTTGAAAGGAGTGGGGGGAAGGTGGAGAGAGCAGGCCCGTACCAGGATGGGGAAGCGGGGGGCCAGGAGGGGCTGCGGGACTGGCAGGGGGTGGCAGACGGGGCGCTGACGGGTCTCGGCTCAGAGGGGCGGGGAGGGGAAAAGGAAGAGTTGAGGAAGTCCAAAGTCAGCATCTTCGCCACTCGTCACCAAATGTTAGCTAAGAAGCCGCTATAAAAGTGCACTAAGTGTGGAAGAGTCAGGCACCCGCATCTCTCTGCTCAAGCTTGACCAGCGGGCCCAGTCTGGTCAGACAGAGTCCGTCAGGGCGCAGGTCACATCCAGGGGGAGGGTGGGTCACACAGGCAGAGACAGACACAAACGCGTGCATGTCCAGCCTCCCGGGCAGTTACAGAAATCCCACAGGCAGATTCTGAGGTTCCATTTCTTTGTTTCAAGTAGAAATTAGAGCACTTGATGCCAGAAGGGACATCGGGAACGAGTGTAGTACTGATGGCCTGGAAAATTGATGCGGCTCTTTTGGAGCTCAGTGAAAAGGCATATTCAGCAAAAGCGATTTTAAGTTTCATATCCTTTATCCAAAAATCTAACTTCTGGCAATCTGCGCCGAGTAACAAACTTGACAAAAGGGAAGAAAGACGTTATTTACACAAAGTAGCTTATTTCAGCATTATTTATAATAGCAAGAAACAAAAACATTAAGGAAAACACAGAAGGGGAGTCAGGCAGTAAATCTTACTAAAACACAAGAAATAGTGGTGTGATTAAACATTATGGCTGCAAAGTTTTTATTTACGTGGGACGTGCTGATCCTTTAAGGAAAGCAAAATATATGCTGTTCTGTGCACTGTGATTCCCACTCTATAAAATCTGCATGCAGACTAAGACTGGGGTAATATAATATACCGAGTTAAGAAAGTACGATTTTGTTGTTAAAAGTGATTAGTATTAGGAGTTTAGTTTTCTATTTTTCTTTTTTTTAATAAATTATTTTATTTATTTTTGGCTGCATTGGATTTTCGCTGCTGCGCGTGGGCTTTCTCTAGTTGTGGCGAGCGGGGGCTCCTTCTGGTTGCGGTGCACGGGCTTCCTCTCACTGCGGTGGCTTCTCTTGTTGCGGAGCACAGGCTCTAGGCACAAGGGCTTCAGTAGTTGTGGCTCTCGGGCCCTAGAGTGCAGGCTCAGTAGTTGTGGCACGTGGGCTCGGTAGCTGTGGCTTGTGGGCTCTAGAGCTCAGGCTCAGTAGTTGTGGCGCACGGGCTTAGTTGCCCCGTGGCATGTGGGGTCTTCCTGGACCAGGGCTCCAACCCACGTCCCCTGCATTGGCAGGCGGATTCTTAACCACTGCGCCACCAGGGAAGCCCTAGCTTTCTTTTTTGAATGTCTGAAGTTTTTAAACCCTTTCTCCTTTTATAAATAATCTTTTCATTATATTAATCATATACGTTTTACTTTTAGAAGAGAGTTACAAAGAGAAAAAAATTAAAATCATCCATGAATCATCTTATACCGAGAGAAAACCCCTGTTAAGTCTCATTTTGTTCATGTCTGTACACATATTATATATTCTTTTATATCCTAACAGTTATATTAGGACAAAATCTTCTGGGTGGGATGTGTAAGAACCAAACGCATCCCAGCAGTTCCACTAGGTGTATATCCAAAGGAAATGAAAGAAGGGACTTGAACAGATATTTGTGTACCAGTGTTCAGAGTGGTGTTAGGCACAGTAGCCCAAAGGTGGAAGCAGCCCGAGTGTCCATCAACAAATAAACGGGTAAACAAAACGTAGTGTGCACATGCAATAGAATATTATTCAGCCATAAAAAGGAATGTAATACTGACACATGTTACAACGTGAATGGACCTTGAAAACATTATGCTAAGTGAAATAAGCCAGACATAGAAAGACAAACACTGTGTGATTCCACTTATATGATGTCCCTAGAACAGTCAAATTCATAGGGACAGAAAGTAGAACAGAGGTTTCCAGGGCTGGAAGGGGCAGGGAGTTGTTATTTAATAGGTACAGAGTTTCGGTTGGGGAAGATGAAAAAGTTTTGCCCAAAGTATAGCATAGTGGTAATGGTTACACCACATTGTGAATATGTTTAATGTCACTGGATTATACGCGTATGAATTACATGATTGACTTTTTAACATACATATATAAAACTACAATAAAAACAGCACAAAGGCATAAGCGTGGGTGACAGCGGTGCACCTTGTCAGCAACACAAGTAAAAGGTGCCACAGGGCTCACCAGGGTGGTCTGGCTGCCTGGAAGTGGTTCCCCCACTGTCCTGTAGTCACGCGTCTGAGATGAGGGAAGTGACCGTTTTGCTCTGTCCCCTTCAGTCAGCCACACTTGCTCTGTTCCCTGCAAAGGGAGCCAGACAGGCCAGTGTGCACAGAAGAAAGGACCTCGGGGAGAGAAGGGGGTCAGAAACATGACACAAGGGCCAGGGGCCCAGAGGTTTCACTAGTTGAAGACAAAACTCAGCACATATCAGGAAAAACATTTTCAGACAATATTAAAGACCTGTTCTTTGACCAGTGTAAAGACCAGTTCTGAGAGTCAGAAATCCCCAAAGGAAAAGCCATCTGCCTGGGGATGTCATGTTCTCCATAGTGAGACGTTTCACCACTTGAGGGGAATATAGCAGGGGACTCGTGGGTGGTGGGACCACTGTAGGTCTCGAGAGGGTCATCGGGGGAGCGTTTGTCCATGGCGTTGTGTCAGGGTGTCAGTGAGAAAACCCATCCTGTCGGTGGTGAAGGAAGTTGGCTGGGGTGTTGTGGGCACCTGAGGTTCCTGGGGAACTGGGGGTGCCAGGTGTGCAGACTGCCTTCTCAAGGGCTCCTCAGAATTTCATGTCACTAATCTGTCAAAAATGAGTCAAATTAGTCAGCAAATGCAAAGTAAAACAGACATTCCTTGTAAACTAATGAATGAATAGATGAGAACATCAGCGTGTTCTGTCCCCTCTGAGGTAGCTTATGAGCTAGGTATTTACAAATGGAGGCACTAACAACCGTCCTTTTGTCAGTGGCCCGACTTCAAGTGAGAAATCTCTGGCTCGCCTAATAATTGTGAAGATTTAAAGGAAAAGTTTGAGACAAGCACTGAAAAGGAACTGACAGTGTGTTGTGCCCCAGGTGTCCCGCGACGGTGGCATCACCTCCCCCGCCACCGAGGGCCGGGGCGGCAGCGACGCAGTGGAAGGAGGCCGGACGGCTCTGGACAACAAGACCTCCCTCCTCAACACCCAGCCCCCGCGTGCCTTCCCGGGGCCACGGGCGCGGGACTACAGCCCCTACCCCTACTCGGACACCATCAGCAGCTACGACAAGACGGCCCTGAAGGAGGCTGTGTTCGACGATGACATGGAGCAGCTGCGAGACGGTCTGTCTCTCCCGGTGCCACTCCCACCCCCCACCCCCCAACCAGGGCAGCTCCGGGCACGCAAGGGTGGACTGGGGGCCTGCTCTGCTCAGTCGTCTGTGTGCCTGGGCGCGGCGGCACACAGAGGATCCATGGGGAAGGCCTTGTGAGGAACCACGACCCGGGCGGCGGTGAGAGCGGGGCGTGGGCAATGGGGCGCCCAGGTGCAGCCTCTGGTGTGCGCTGTCCCGTCCAGCTCTGTGGCCGGGAGGCCCGGACCCCTGTTGGGTGGCTTCCCGCTGCTCTCTCAGCAGCATTTGAGCCAGGTCTCCCGAGCTGCTTGTGTCACCTTCGCTGCTGTGGGTGGGGAGGGGATCTAACCTGCCCTGGGCACCTGCGTGGCGTGTGCTGGCTGCTGAGACAGGGATCATTCCCATCATACGGGTTAGGAGACTGAGGTCCAGAAAGGTGAAGTTACTGCTCCAAGTATAATAACACACTTGATATGGAGCAGAACTGGTCTGGGTTTTTTTCTGACACTTGTGTTAAGACCAGTGTCCATTACTGAGTAACAAGTGAGTGAGTACCTATTGCTGTGAAGTATTTTTATCTGGAAGTTATTTTTTTCTCTTTTCACCTCACTGGCGTGTTCATGTGTTTTGGTTTATTTCAACTTAATAATTAATTTAAAAAATCTTATATATGTATACTTTGTTTCCAAGCCTGCTATTTTATGTTGTTTTCAATTTTGAATGAAGAATTATATTAGGACCTTAAATCAGAATTCTAAGCAGTTAACATTCAGTGAAGGCCTACTGTGTGTCGCAAAGGTTGTGGCTTGCCAGGGCTGGCTGTGCAGGGAAACGAGACACAGCCCCCGGCCCCAGAGTGCAAGGCCCCGTCAGGGGAAACAGGCTCATCGTGGTCGCAGGCGTAGAGGCGAGGGCCATGTTAGCAGTGGCTGCTGGATCCAGGGGAACATGAAAGGAAGAAAACTGCGCTCTCGGTGGATCAGGCAGTGATGCGACCCTAAGACAGAAGAGAAGGCCTTCCACGGTCTGAAAGGACAAGTAGCTTCGGGGCTTGAGAGCCTGACCCCTTGGCTGTTGATTGCTACTTGCCAGTGGGGAGCAGGTCGGTCTGTACCCAGCCGTCCATCTGCTGGGCAGGAGGCTGGTGGTGGAGGGTTGACTTGGACTTGCGCTGCCTAGGAGTTGTGGACCGTTGCCTTTCTTTGCTCATAGAGCTGGCACGGCGTTTAACTTACCCAGTTGTTGGTCTTGTTTAAGACAGACTGGAGATTGAGATGTTGGCTGTAATTTATCCACTAACCATATGCTAAAAGGCGTAAAGGAAAAGGTAGGATGGCAGGGGCGGAGATGAGAGGGTTCTTGAAGACGTCAACTTTCTCATTCTTAGAAGCTAAAGAAATATGTGAGTACAAATTTAGGTTCCTAATGATTTGTCTTTGTTTTTTCATCCTTTCTACTTAAAGTGAATATTCAGAGTTGAGGTCTCTTAAAACGGGGGTCCCCACCCCCTGGGCCGTGGACCGGTACCAGTCCGTGGCCTGTTAGGAACCGGGCCGCACAGCAGGACACGTGAGCGACGGGCGAGCGAGCGAGGCTTCATCTGCTTCCCATCGCTCACGTCACCGCCTGGACCATCCCCCACCCCCAGCCCCAGTCCGGGGAAAAATTGTCTTCCACGAAACCGGTCCCTGGTTCCAAAAAGGTTGGGGACCACTGTCTTAAAAGAACACAGAAAGAGAAAGGATATGTCCCTCTTCCATATCAACCACACACAAGTCCCTGCAAGCAGTTACGCTACGTGATGTTGGCAGGCCTGGCCGTCTGTGAAATAGGAGGGAAAGAGGCTGGTCAGGTCGGGAAGGGCGCTGCGTGTTGGTCCCGGAGCACTGGACACCTGTTCTCACCCGTTCTCACAGTTAACCTGGCTAGGTGACCTGCTGGGGGTGTGACGTGAGGCCAGCGCCCAGCGCGGCCCACCTCCTGGAGTCAGGAGGGCGGGGGTGCTGAGCATCTGTCTTGTGTCCCCCAAGTGCCCATTGACCACTCGGACCTGGTGGCGGACCTCCTGAAAGAGCTGTCCAACCACAACGAGCGGGTGGAGGAGCGCAAGGGCGCCCTGCTGGAGCTGCTCAAGATCGCGCGCGAGGACAGCCTGGGTGTCTGGGAGGAGCACTTCAAGACTGTCCTGCTACTGCTGCTGGAGACGCTGGGGGACAAGGACGTGAGTGACCCCCCCTCCCCTCCCCCCTCTCTCCCTCCCTTTCACTCCCCTCTCTCCTCCTCCCTCCCCTCCCTTCCCTCCCCTCCCCCTTCCCCCTCTCCCCCTCCCCTCCCCCCTTCCCCCTCTCCCCCTCCCCTCCCCCCTTCCCCCCTCTCCCCCTTCCCTCCCCCTCTCTCCCCTCCCCTCCCTCCTCCCTCCCCTCCCCCTCCCCCTCTCTCCCCCTCCCCTCCCTCCTCCCTCCCCTCCCCCTACCCCTCTCTCCCTCCCCTTCCCTCCCTCTCCCCTCCCCCGCCTCCCTCCCCTCCCTCTCTCCCCTCCCCCTTCTCCCCTCCCCCTCCCTCTCTCCCCCTCCCCCTCCCTCCCACTCCCTCCCCCCTCCCCTCCTGGGTGGCCAGGCCTGGGCCCACAGCTCCCCTCCACTCCTGTGCTGTGCTTCCTGTTGGCACCAAGACAGCTTTCAGGTTTTCTGGACCCAGTCAGTTAGCGGAGACAGGCCCCACCCTGGCCTCCACGCAGGTTTTTCTGTTATTGGGTTTGTAGTCGTTGAGGGAGACGTGCTCCCTCTTTGGTCCCTTTCACAAAATTTCTTAAGACTTTGCTAGTGTAGGAATGTGGCTTGTTGTTTTATGATGGGGTTTTCTTCCTTAGGAGTTTTATTTATGCTTCACACGCAGTTGAGAAATCAGAGGCTCACTTTTGGAAGACCATACGAAACCCTACTAAAGGCGCCTTCCCTGGGGCTCTGTGTTGGTTCACCCCTGCACTGTTAACCGTTCCAGCGACAGGTCCCAGAAGCAGAGATCATTACTGTTTTCTGTTATCGTCCATTATTATTTTTAACGTAGAAAGCTGTCTCCACGCGGTGACACTTGAATGTGACTCTTCAAGGGGTGAGCACCCTGATCAGAGGCCCACCTCCCCCCACCCCCGCCTGCTGTGCAGCCGCTCCCTTGTGTGTGTGGCAGCAGGAGTAAATGTTAGGACTTCCCTGGATTAAAGTCTAGAAGTAAAACTCCATCTCTGTGCTCCAGGCTTCGTGTAGGTCAGCAGAAGCACAAGTACAGTAAGTGTGGTGAACAGCTCAAGGGGTAGGACCAGACAGATTTCGAGGAAGTTGGGCACGGCCCAGGGCAGAGGTCATGCCCAGGTCACGTTGATGGTGATCTTAATGGAAGACAGGTGAGCAGAGGCTGGCGAATGTCATGGTGACTCCAGTTGCTCTCTGGTGCTTAGGGACGCATGGTTTGGTGTGGGGTTAATCAAGGTAGAAGAACGGCGATGACTTTTCTTAAGACAAAGTACCTGTTGGCACCTGAAGCGCTTCTAGTGGTTGGCCTTGTCAGGAGGAGAAACGATGTCATGGAGAGGGCAGGGGGTGGTGTGTGAGCCTGTGGCTGGTGCAGGTGAGTGGCAGAGAATCAGAATGTTCTGTCTGGTGTAAACCCCATTCTCTGTTGTTGAGATTAGGGGTCTGTTTGGAATGGCTTTCCTCCATACTCATGACTCAGGCCTCAAGTAGCTGGAGTTCTGTACACGTTCCCCTCGCCCATGACCTGCTCACGTAGAAGGTCAGGAATATCGGCAGGTCTCCCACTGTCCTGAGAGAGTCCACTGTCTGACAGGTCGTGTCGATGAAACATGTAGGTGCCCTTTACATAGGGCATAGGGCTGTCCTTTTACATAGTTTACAGATACACACCTGAGCCTCAGAAAATCCGGAGCCGCCCCCCGGGAGACTGATAGTGAACTTACCAGTCGTCCTCATTTGGTCTCATTCAGGAAGCCTTCCTGGGGTCCCTCTCAGGTGCCGGGTCCCGGGATGTCCCCGCAGGCACAGCGCCCACCCTCGTGGGAGCCTCCGTCCAGGAAGCCTGGCGTCCATGTCACGGTGCCTGCAGGGCGCTAGGGACCCAGGCCTGGGAGCCGGTCTCGGGGCCCCGCTGGCCATGTGCGCAGAGAGGCGCCGCGAGGCGTTTGCTGATATCCGTCTCTCCTCTGCCCCAGCACTCCATCCGCGCGCTGGCACTCAGGGTGCTGCGGGAGACCTTGAGAAGCCAGCCAGCAAGGTTTAAACACTACGCGGAGCTGACGATCATGAAGACGCTGGAAGCCCACAAAGACTCCCACAAGGAGGTGAGCCAGCCTCTGGCGCACAGCCCTGCCGCCGCGGGGTCTGAGCAGCGCTGCGGGCCCAGTGCCCCGGCGGCAGGGCTCTCTGAGCCTCATCCGGGCGGGTCTGCCCTTTCCCCTGGGGTCAGGGTGGGGATGGAGATGTGCAAGCCTCGCTCTGGGCCCTCGGCCAGGCTCCCTCACCCGCAGGGCCCCGCTCTCCTCGGGGGACTGTCACCCCACCGCCGCACACGGGAGAGCTAGGTGAGGCCGGAGCGTGCGGGCGGGCTCCCCCTACAGGCTCGAAGGACTGGAGGCGGCCCGCCCGCTCTGCGGGCTCCGGACGCGTGAGGCATCCGCACTCTCCTCGGGCTCCCGTCACGGGGCAGGGAGGGCGCGGTTCTGGGCCCGACGCGTGTGCACGCAGAGGACAGTCCGTGAGTCCTCGTCCAGTTGCTTGCTGGACTGTCCCGGGGCCTGCCGCCCACAGTCCTCTGCGTATCGAGAGATGGGAGGTGGGGTGGGTGGAGCGCCCTAAAGGGAGATGGTTTCAGGGACGCCTGCCAGTGAAAGGCACTGTGGCAAACAACCGTCTAGTTCCAGGTTTGGAAAACTTAACTTGGCGAAACAGTGGGTTTGACCCCGAAGTGAGACATAAGCATGTGTCAGTTCAATCTTTTGGCTCCCGTGTGACTCTCGCGAGCACAGCCGTGGATTAAAGGAACTGTGATTAGAGCAGTTCTTCTCTTCACAGCGAGAATCAGACCCTGAATCATGGCTTTTTCCTCTGTTCAGCAATTATGTGGCTACTGAACAGAGACCGGTCTGGCCCCCTCAGGTTCCCACCACAACTGCAGGCTCAGCGAGGTTGAGGGCGTCCCTCTGGCCGGGCATCTCTCCACCCAGCAGTCCTAGTGCCACACAGGTGCATGAATGATGGGTGTGTGTGCAAACCACTCACTCACACCTCCGGGATCCAGCTTGGTTGCCTGATGGCGACAGCACCTACTCGTGTTTGAACAAAACGCTTTCCACTTCAGATAACTCATCTGAAAAATGTGAGGACCAGGTAAGCTAACAGTAGTCACCGTAATTATTCCCAGGTGAGGAAGAAGGTCCAGGAGGTCCCATCCTTTGTCAGGTGGTGCACACGTGGCAGTTCCTGGCAGAACCAAGATGTGAACCAGGTCGTGTGTCTTTTAAGGGGCAACTGGTCTGTGCTGACTCTTTTTTTTTTTTTTTTTAACCACAATAGCTTCTCCTTAATGAGAATACATGATGAAAAAAATGACATGAAATGGACGTTCTTTTACATACGTACGATGTCAGTTGTTTTCAGAGGGGAGGACATATTGAGACTGTGACTCTGAGGTGAAACAAAGCCACCTGCACGGTGTGGCGGTCACTAGCCATCCCCTTGGCAGACGTCTGTCTTTACAGTGGCCGTCCTGATCGTAACCTCCAGGATTTGGACGGTGGACCCGGAGAAGTATACGTTACCAGAAGTTGCTCTTTACTGTTTACGTGAGAGATCTTGTTGTTTTCCCCTGCAAAGCGAGAGACTGAGGAGAGAACGTTCTTCGCTTTGAAGTCCTTTAGGTTGCGTAAGGGACACAAGCAGAAAACACCTGCTGCTTAAAGCAAACGTAGCAGCACTCAGTTGCCGTGGAATTCTTGTAACCCAAGGGTCTCCACGCGGCTGTCACTGATTTCCTGATAAGCAGGTTGAGGAAATACTGTGTTCTGAAATGAGTGCGGTTTACTGGCAGGCCTCCCCTGCTTTGCATGCTTTCAGACTCACCTTGACTTGGTGCCCTTGTCGTTTTCCTTATGAAACTTCACGCTGTCACTTTGCCCGAAGCTTCTAACTTGGGCACCTGTATGTTTTGGTGTTAGGTATCGTTTTCGCTTTTGTTTTTCTTTTCCTTTAAAACTCTTCCATGTGGTCTTTCTCTGGCTTTGCCAATCCGCGTTTGTTTTTAGGCCGGATAGTTAGACGCACAGGGTCTGTCTGGTAGCCGTTGTGCTGGCATAGCCCACACAGTATGTCTCTGGTTGCTACGTTTTCTCGTCTGCACATTCAAACATCATTCCCACATTTATTGACTGGAAAGGAGCCGAGGTGTTTCTAGACCCGGTTACTAGTCAGACAGGGGCCAGTCTCTCTTCCCGTCTAAATTGGCATTCCCAAAGTGTGCTCCTCCCGGCGACAGCTCTGGGCACCTCCTTCTCGTTACAGCTGGTTGGTTTTGTGTCCACAGGCAAAACCCAGGCTTTGGCAGATGAAGGAGTTGGACCGGCAGGTGGACACAGAGCGGCTGTGAGAGCGCTTGTCACCACACATGTCTTTCCTTGGCCGCTGTGGCCGGGGCCCCGCCAGCGTGCGCACTGTAGTTCTGGCCGCGGGGCTGTAGCAATGAAGCACTTCTTGAAATGCAGTTTCTATACGTTGAAAGGTGTCATAAGGCCCTTAGGGAAGATGCATAAAGCAGGGCTGAGGATAAGACGGCTTGTTTGTCACCGATAAGCCAGGGACTGTGTTCCCAGGGTCTTCAACAGGAGCTATGAGTGCAAGACACTTTTGTCCCACACTGAAACGTGCCGGGCACTGAATCTGTCTCAGGCATCGTTCATCATAAGCTAACGGAGGTGTTTTACAGTAAGCAAGATAGAGGATTCGGGTACCGGTTTAAAGTTTTTATTTTAAAAGTTGGTATTGGGAATTCCCTGGTGGTCCAGTGGTTCGGACTCAGCGCTTTCACTGCCGAGGGCCTGGGTTCGATCCCTGGTCGGGGTACTAAGATCCCATAAACCTCGCAGCGTGGCCCAAAAAGTAATTAAATAAATAATTAAAAGTTGGTGTTTGTCCGGTTAGACAGTTTTCATATTTCCTATTTGAATAAGTAAATCTCTTTCATTGTCTAGCTCCTTATTTTTATCTTTTTAGTAAATAAAATTTGCTATTGAGTTTCAGTAGCTCATTAATGAAGTTACTATGGTATACCATAGTGTTAGCTTTTAGCAAACATCCGAAGGGGTGAAGGGCTTGATAGTGACCTTTTAAAATCTTATGCCCCCTTTTCTGTTTTTCAAGAAAAGCTCCATTAATGTTAACACTTTTTATCTGAGAACTTGAAATCCGTTTGTTGGGGCTGGTACAGAACCTCTCCTTCAATGATTACGAGAAGATTTAGAGCTAAGAAGAGCACTGATACTTCGCATGCGATTCTGGGGTCAGTGGGAGCGCGAATCTAGAGGGGGAAAGCCTGGTTTTCGGTCCAGCATCTGACCTCCAGCCCAGCTGTCGGTTTGATCCCTTCTGTCTAAGCCTGTGTAGCGTGGCCGCCTCGAGAATCAGACACGGGACATGGAAGCATGCTTCTAACACCGTCAGGCACTGTACCAGTATTGCTACGTAAAGCCGTCTTCAGACATCCGTACCGTCTCAGAGGCACTCGTTTCAGTAGCTGCTGCTCCCAGGCACTGCGGCTTACACGTGGTACCCAGAGTGCTGGGGTCCTTGCTCGCCGTTCTGTTTAAACTTGAGAGGAGCACCAACTCTGTTTCTTTGAAGATGTTCTATACTTGAGACTTTTTGCTGACCTCGGCCACGTTAATGAATATTCCATTACATTTTCCTGTTAAAAAGAGGAAAATATCAGCTTCGTTTTATGTCACTCCAGGAGGTCACCAGACATTTCTTGCCCCACAGCAGCCTTGGTGTTTAAGGCATCAGAATCCAGCCTCAGGCGGTTTGGCTTGTTTGGAAAGTTTGAGTCTCAGGTAAATATGAAACAACCACTGTTACGTCTCCCGGGGTTTTATTTTGAAATCATTTCTAATTAGTTTTATGATTGCAAGGAATTAAAAAAGCAAAGCCAGACTAAATTTATTTTTACAATAGAACTTTTCGGGGACCTCTTGGCAAATATCACAGCCTGAGCAAAGCAGCAGCGTGTCAGAGAGAAAGCACTTTAGCGAGCTGACGTTGTGCTTCAAATACCAATTAGAATCACTCTCTGACCATGGCTCACCCAGGCCCCCCGCATCTGGAGTGGCCCTGAGAAGCCACGTGGGGCAGCGGCCGTGTGTCAGTGGGTTCTGAAGAACAGTGCATTGTGTGAGCGTGGAAAGGTTATTTCACCTCCCTGGACCTTGGGTTTCTAATCTGTTAGCCCAGGGAGTGGACTGCATGCTTATCTGTGTGTCGTCCGGCCTCAGGATAATGGAGGAGGCTGCTGAGTAACAAACCTCAACCTTTCTAGATTCTAAGTCTCCAGTCTTCTTTGGGCCCAGTCTTGGGATATAGCCAGAGGCCCTATTTCCTTTGTAACCTTCAGCCTTTTAACAAAAAGACAAAACCAGAGACCTGTATAGTCGTTTAAAAGGTCAAAGTTGCTGAGCCAGACCGTCTGACACTCGTAGCACAAACTGGTAAATGTCCCATTAGTGCGTGGGTCGCAGGGCGGTGCTCAGACCTAAAGGAACTTACACGGCTTAGGTGATGTTAGAGCAGAGGAATCCACGTGGGGTCCATAGAGAAGTGTGCTGGGAGTCTGGGGCAGTTCGAGAGGATGCTGGCGGTGAGCCAAGCAGCGAGGCCCAGGGCCGTGGGCCGGGAGGACACAGCTGGGCTGGACCGTCTGGACCCACCCCGCCACAAGTGGAGGTCCCATCGCCCACCCTGCCGGGTGGTTGGGACATGCCAAGCATGGTGTCCAGTCCTGAGTGGTGGCGGCCGCTGCCTCACGGTTACTCAGGGTGAGGGGACACGGCCCCTCCTCTCTGATGGGCCCAGCCTCCTAAGACCAGACGTGACACCTGCCCTTTAGCTCCCGTAGCCTCAGAGCGTCTTACTAAGAGAGGAAACCCTGTCTGCAGAAAGCAGTCGGGGGGCCCTTGTTTAATGTCAGAACCCTGGAGTCTGGAAACTTGGGTCCTCATCCTACTTTGGCCAGTCACGTGGCTGGGGACGGGACGCAGCTCTGGACGCCGGAAGTGCTGGCACCCGGGGTGACCTGGGACGCCCTGCGAGGCCTGCCCTGCAGGGCTGGCCTCAGAGTCGGGCGGCGAGGAGGCTAGCACTGTGAACACTGAAGACACTGTCTTTTATCCTCTTCCAGTGGAGAAATAGACCGGTTCTGAGAAGAATTGTGCCTGAGGTTTTTCAGTTTTACATAAAGCAGACATAACCGCATTTCTCGAACTATATCTCAGAACGCTATCGAAATTTGGGTGAATAAACTTTGGGCTGTGTCTCTGGGCTCCCGCGTCGGCTGAATCTCTCGGCATCTCCACTGGAGGGGCCGTCACACTCCCACACTTGAGGCCGGGAACACCAGGAGTTGATGGATTTGGGAGGCGCGGAAGGAGTTCTGTGCGCGGCCCACCTTCCGCCTCCCAGGCTCTTCCGAGGGGCCAGCCATCCGGGCGTCCGAGGCGTCCTCCAGGGTGGGGACACGGCCCCCTCCTGGGCGCCCACCCTGTGACTCCGTGGCATTGTCCCCCATCGGCCCTGATTCTATCCCTTGGGGTGGGACAGAATAAGTCTCCCACCTCGGAGCCTTTCCGCGTTCGAGACGGTGTTGCCCTGAATGCGCTGCTCCAGGGCGGGGGCTGTGATGGCCGTGTGGTCAGAGACCATCCGTGCAGGCTATACCGTCTGAAATTGTACGTGTGCGTTTTCCGGGAGAAAGTCCTCATCAGCGAGGTCTGGGAGATAAGGTTTCACGCTCCAAACTGATGTAAGCATTCTAGATTCGCATCCCCCGTCATTTTACTGATGAGGGAAACTGAGGCCCAGACAGTAGAAGAAACTCCTCCCACGTTCACCTCACTAGTTGATGGCAGAGCCAGGTCCCCGAACTTGGACCCTGAAGGTTGTTCCTTTCCTCCCCACCCCCGTCCCGTGGTGCCAGGTCCGGCAGACAGGGGACTCGCATGCTGGGTTCAGGTCCCCGGTGGCGCCCGCCTGAGCTGGCAGCAGGCAGAGCAGTGCTGCCCACACCCCTGCCCCGCCCCACCAGAGACACAGCCGCCCCTCCACGGTGGGTGCACCACGCTGGTGGGCACACGCCGGGCACCTGGCCTGTCTGGTGAGGCCTCCCCGGCCTTCCCCAGAAGGTGGCGCCAGCCTCCCCCTTCGGGAGCCACAGTTCCTGAACACCCGCTGGCTGGCTGGCTGGCTTTTAGTCAGCCAGTTAGGCTGCCGCATCGGTGACAGAGCCCAGTCAAACCCTGTGAACTTAAAACACGCAGTCCAAATTTTGACAGGCTCTGTGCTCTCAAAGAAACCTTATCTTTAAGCAAACATTCATCAATATTCTGAGTAATGATCTCATTTTTTAAAAAGTTAGATAAGGAAATTATGCTTTTCCTAGCTAGACACTGTTATTTCACTAACTTTGAAAAAGCAGAATTCCTGTGTTCCCTACCAGACTGCAGCAAAGTCAGCAGAACTAGAACAGTCTTGGTCACTTGGGGTAGATGACAGCCCAGAAGGCTGCCTGATCCCCCTTGCTCTCATCAGCATCCCTGCCCCCCTGGAAAACATCTTTGCCGCCTCTGGCCACCTTGTCTGCTAGACAGTACTGTCCTCCTTCCTCTCTGCTGCCCGTGTTTACTTTTGCTCTCTGTTTGCTTACACTTATAATCTTTGCTTCTTATGTTACACAGAACACAGGGGCAAAACCTAAAGTTCACCCTGAATCAGGCAGCAGGCCAGCCGCTGGGAGCTTGGCATGTAGAGGGAAGTTGAGAACGCCGACCCGCCTTGCCAAAAACAGCATCTGTCTTGGGAAACTTGTTCTAACCTCAGTGAAAGAGGGGGCCTCAGACGGGCCTTCTTAAAGCGCAGCTTCTGGCATTTTCTTTTCAGGCATTTTCAGAAAACCTACATTTGATTAAATGCTTCCTGCAAGCGACGTCAAGAATTTGTGGAGTTTTATATGACAAAGTTCTCCTTGGGTTTGGGTTTCAGCTCAGCAGACCTGAGAAGGTCTGTTTCCCAGCAGCTCCCTGCAGGGTAACTCCTGTGACCTGGATGATAGCAGAGCGTGGGGAGGTTGGGGGGAGGAGGGGACCCTTCGTGTTAGAGTCTCGCTGTGAACCTGGCCATTTATTTCCCTGAGAGGCGCCGGGAGGTTTCTAGTTTGCTCCTCTCAAGACTTAAGTGGCGCTGCTGGGACTTGAACCCCAGTCTGTCTCCCAAGCCAGTGTCTTCCCGCCCACTGATCTGTGCCCACCTCCTGGTGGTCTCCTGAATTCCCCTACATCAGTGTTTTCCAACTTGAATATTGTCTATGAAATCATCCAGTATTTCATTTCATTTTTTTTTTCCATGTTTAAAAACTAAGACCTCAGGTTTCGTCAGTTAGTTACTATCACTCAACTTTCTGACCAGTATGTTGTGACACCTGTAAACAGTGGTTTCTTACAGTAGAAGGGCATTGGTGTCCCACTGCGGGACCCGATTGGAGAAGGGACGGGCCCCCTCTTCCACCGTCTGCCTAGCCGTGTATAACACGCCAGACGCCTGGCTCTGCCAGGTCCGCCGTGGACTGACCACACTCTCAGGGACATGCCTGAGCTCAGGAGGAAGCACAGCACTTCATCTAGTAATTGTTGCGTGATGGAGCCCTTCTAAGCAATATGCTGTCCCTCTCCAAACAAACTGATCGCTGAGCATTTAAATACACACACACACACACATACATACACACACACACACACACTGTGGGGAAATGAGTTGGACAGACACTGAGCACCTAGTGTATGATGATGGACACTGCTGGGCATGGGGACAGAAGGGTGGCCGACATGGGAGCTTGCCTTCAAGGAGCCCTTAGTCTAGTGGGGAGATGGTGTCAGCAGAGCAATGAAGTGCAGTGATCAGGGTGCCCCGGGGGTTCCGTGGGGGTGAGGGGGACCTGCCCGGCCAGGTCACTAGCGCAAGTGAGCAACTTTCAGGAAGAGTGAAGGGAGCTGGCGGGGGCCCACAGCGGCTGGCAGGGTGCATCTTTGCCCAGTGTTCTCGCACAGGCCTCGTTTCCTTGCGTGCCTGGTCATCGGGGTGGCCCTTTGGAGTGAGTATTGGACCGGGCAGACCCCTGGGCGTAGGCCCTGGGCCTCTGGACCGAGCCCTGGAGCCTTGTGGGGCACCTCAGTGGCCCAGCCCCACTTCTCTGCTGTTCCTCCACCAAGGCCGAGCTCGGAGCCACACGGGCTCTGCAGCTACAGTCGTTGCTGTGTCATCTTTCTTAATCCAGATAGCTGTAAAAGTAGGTGTTTTGTTAATCCCCACTATGGAATTTTAAAAAATTGAGGCTCCTCTTGGTAGAGGAATGAACTGAGGTGCGTCTGCTGCGCTGCTCTCAAGAGGCTGAGCGTGTGTCTGTCTGACTCTGCCCTTCTCGGGGTGAGAGGTTAAAGGTCATGTAGGCACAGCAGACTCTCTGCTGTCAGGGGACCTGAGTGGGACAAACCGCAGTTCATAGGCGACGGAGTTGGCAGGAGAAACCTCACGATGGGCTTCCTTTAGTCTCATTTCCGTGTGTGTGTCTGTGTATGTCTGTGTGTATATGTGTGTGTGTCTGTATATATGTGTGTGTATGTGTGTGTATGTATGTGTCTATATATGTGTGTACATATGTGTATGTGTGTATGTGTGTGTCTGTTATGTGTGTATATCTGTGTGTCTGTATATGTATGTGTGTATGTGTGTCTGTATATGTGTGTGTCTATATGTGTGTCTGTGTGTATTGTGTATATGTGTGTATGTGTATCTGTGTCTGTGTATATGTGTGTGTATATCTGTGTATGTGTGTGTGTCTGTGTATGTGTATATCTGTGTGTCTTTGTGTATGTGTGTGTATATCTGTGTGTGTGTATATATATGTGTGTATGTGTGTATATCTGTGTGTGTATGTGTGTGTCTGTATGTGTGTGTGTGTATGTTTGTGTCTGTGTATATGTCTGTGTGTGTATATGTGTGTGTCTGTGTGTATATATGTGTGTGTCTGTGTATGTGTGTATGCGTGTCTGTGTGTATATGTGTGCATGTGAGTGTGTGTGCATGTGAGTATGTGTGTATATGTGTGTATGTGTGTATATATGTGTGTGTGTCTGTGTGTATATGTGTGTCTGTGTGTCTGTATATGTGTGTGTGTATATATGTGTGTCTGTGTGTATATATGTGTGTGTCTGGGTGTGTGTGTGTGTCTGTGTGTATATATATGTATGTGTATGTGTGTGTATGATGTGTGTGTCTGTGTATATATGTGTATGTGTGTCTGAGTGTGTATGCGTGTCTGTGTATGTATATGTGTGTATGTGTGTATATTTGTGTGTGTCTCTGTGTGTATATATGTGTGTGTGTATGTCTGTGTGTCTGTGTGTGTGTCTGTGTGTCTGTGTGTATATATATGTATGTGTATATGTGTGTGTATGATGTGTGTGTCTGTGTATATATGTGTATGTGTGTCTGAGTGTGTATATGTGTGTGTGTGCGTGTCTGTGTGTGTATATGTGTGTATGTGTGTATATTTGTGTGTGTCTCTGTATATATGTGTGTGTGTGTGTGTGTGTCTGTGTATGTCTGTGTGTCTATGTGTGTGTGTGTGTCTGTGTGTCTGCGTGTGTGTGTCTGTGTGGGGAGTGAGAGGCCCTGAGCATGACTGGTGACTAGTGACCGCTTGCTGGTGGGGCTGGAGCCTTAGGAGCCCCGTGGGCCACCAGAGAAGCCTCCTGCTTCCTGTCCCTCACCAGCCACCTCCTGAGCCTTTGCCTCCTCCTGTGCCCGCCCCACGTGGACCAGCCGGCCCTGACAGGCCCTGAGCTCAGCTCAGCTGCTGCCGCACGGGAGTGCGCAAACACACACGGCACAGATACAGCGGGGGGAGGGCAGTAGGGGAAGACGGCCCGGGCTGTCAGGTTTCTAAGGTCCTTAGGAGCCGGAGAGTAGGACACGGCTCTTCTGGAGTACGGCTGCCCCCTACGGCCAGCCCACCCGGCTGACGCTGTTGGAGCGAAAGCGCAGCCGGGCCGGGGCCGGGGACCGCCCAGCGCGGAGCGTCGCGAGCCTGTCCCTGGGCCTGTGAACTCGGGCGGCAGCGCTGTCTGGCGTGGCTGGAGCTCACCCACGCGCGGGCCGTGTTTCAGGTGGTGAGGGCTGCCGAGGAGGCCGCCTCCACGCTGGCCAGCTCCATCCACCCGGAGCAGTGCATCAAAGTGCTGTGCCCCATCATCCAGACGGCCGACTACCCCATCAACCTGGCCGCCATCAAGATGCAGACCAAAGTCGTCGAGAGGATCGCCAAGGAGGCCTTGCTGCAGCTCCTCGCGGACATCATCCCGGGCCTGCTGCAGGTGGGCCCCCGAGGGGTGGGCGGGACGACCGGGCGGTGCAGCCCCTGCCTCTTCTGGCCCACCCTCTGCTGAACACACAGGAAGATCTTCCTGGCAGCCCAGGCCTGTGGCTCACAGAAGGAACTTTACTGTGAACATGTTTTGATCTTTCTTCATTGTTCCTTCCTTACTGCACCGCAGTGGGCCCAGCCCTGGGCAGGGTGGGCCGTGGAGCCCAGCATCAAACAGTGGTCCTGGCTCTCATCCGTCCAGCTAATATTAATTGAAAACCCTCGTTGAGCATGAGGCGTTGAATTAAGTAGACTCCGGAAGACGAGGTGTTTTCCACTGTTGGGACCCTACCTCACGGAGTCTCCAGCCCGCTCCAGGACCCGGTACAGCCGTACAGACGGCCGTGGGTGAGGGCGGGTGCCGTGTGCTGAGTTGCTGCCACGGGGGTTCAGGTAGGGGTTTCTGAGATCGGGGTGAGGGCTGACCTCTGGGTTGGGGTGTCAGAGAGAGACGGGCTCAGAGAAGAAGTGGTTTAGAGTTGGGCCCTAGGGAGAGATTTCAGTGGGGAAGGGTAGAGAGACATCAGCTTTACACTTAATAAATGCCGCTGTTTGCTGAGTGCTGGGCTCAGAAATTTAAACACATACAGCCGGGCACTGGCTTATTCCAGGCAGAGGGAAAGACACAAAGGCGGAAAGGTCCAGAGGGCTGTTCGGAGGAGAGCAGACAGTCCCACCTGGGTGTGGGGCGGGGGGAGGCCCACAGGCAGGTTGTGGTCCAGCTGGAGAAGGATGCGGAGGTCTGGCTGCGGGCGGATGTTCCCCGCAGTCCGTGGACAGTGGAGTTTTGCCCACAGGAGTGAGCGACGTGGTTCTCATTTCTTGAAAGGGGTTTGCACGTGTGAGGTTTGCTTTACCATGGCGAGAAATAGGAAAGAAGCCAGGTATTTTTCCCCTTAATTTCCTTTTCTCATTCTGTTCTCTCGTGACGTCTCTTGGCTGGTGCTGCCTGGCAGCTCGTGATACAGCATCTATCTGTGTGGAGGAGACCAACTCGCCGGCCTCCAGCCTCCCACCCCGGAAGCAGCTCACTCTTTGGCACTCTTACATGTGGCCTCTCCGGAGCGAGAGCTCTCGGGGTTCACAGGCAGAGCTCAGGTGTATCCAGGCCGCTCCTGACAAGGTCGAGGTTGAACCGAGAGGGCATTTGTGGAAACGTTGATGAAATATTGACAGTCAGGCAAAGCTTTGATCTCGTTTCCTTTCTGTGTCCCTCTCTGACTACAGGGTTACGACAACACCGAGAGCAGCGTGCGTAAGGCCAGCGTGTTTTGCTTAGTGGCGATTTATTCCGTAATCGGAGAAGAGTTGAAACCTCACCTGGCACAGCTCACAGGCAGCAAGGTGTGTATAGCGTTACACGGGCGGGTCGTACACCTGGGCCTGCTGGCGCATCGCAGACTTGCTGCCCTGCAGCTCTGGGCTCCGCACGGGCTTCCTCAGCACGTACGTTCTAGCTGGGCCTTATTCTCCAGAGGCATTTCTCTAAAGACGAAGTGACCAGCTGTTGAGTGAAGTCATTAAGGTACAACGTGGTCTGTCGTCGCTCCAGTTTTTGAAACGATAGCTTTGAACTTCTAGTTTATCCCAAAAAGGAAGATGACTTTCTTTAGAAACCAGCTTGTTTTCTCCCCCCGAAACACTAAGGACGTTTACCTGCTGGCTTCACACAAGGCTGGGGGGCTCCAGGTCCCTGTGGGGTGAGGACGGTGACCCTGCACGTGACCCGCCCGGGGGCCCACAGTGATCTCACTCTGGAAGCCGGGCTTTTTATTCCCTGGGCTGCCTCTCACCTTCTTTCTAGACTCAGGGCCAGAAAATGGGACAAAAGGACGATGGGCTCATGGAAGGTGACGGGGGCTGGAGTGCTTGTTGGTTGAAAAACAAACTCACATCTGATGAACTGCCAGGGGAGAGCAGGTGGCCACCCTCGAGCTCTGGCTGGAGAGGCCAGGGCCTGGGCCGCGGGGCAGACGTGTCACCGTGAAGTTACAGAGGCCCTGGGCAGGGGTGCAGATCCACAAGCGCGAAGCCTGCAGCGCCTGGCCTTCCTCCTTAGAAAGGAAGGGAGCAGAGGTGACGCTCGTGGCTTTCCAGTAGGGCTGTTCCTTTGACACGGTTGGCGAGCATCACCGCTCACAGCGTTCTGGCTCTGCTGCCTTCGCCCGAGCAGGGCTCGCACCCTCAGCACTGCCCACACCTCGGGCCACTTCCTGGTGGAGGCGCCACCCCTGGGGTCCCAGGAGCGCACCCCACCCTCAGTTGATGTCCCCACACCTGGCCAGGTGTCCTCTCGGGGCAGAATCAGCCCTGGTGGAGAACGACTGGTCCAGAAGGAGACACTTGACTCTTCCCGCAGACAGAAACCAGCAGCGGGGCTGGCAGGTGTGGAGGCCGCTTCCCCTGATTCCACTTCCCGAGGTCCCCGTCCAGCCCTCCTGGCCACGGCTTGCAGGACCCTGAGCCGAGAGTGCCGAGCAGTGCGCTGGGCCGGGAGCCCCCCTCCCTCTGTGGCCGTCGTCGGGGGCCGTGGATGGTCCCTGGCAGCGGTGGGGACGGCACAGACAGTCTTCACAAAAGGAATTAGATTCGTAAAATGGGAAATTCACCCAAAAGTAATATTAGCCAGACCTCGGTTTTCTGGTACTTTCTACTCTCGTGAGTAAGGGAGCTGCCCTGCCATCTCATGTGCCCCCTCCAGCAAGGGGCTGAGGAAACGCAGGTGCCTTCTCGTCCCTGTCCTGGGGTTGACCTGCTGCCCCTTGCAGCGTGGTCTCGGGTCTGGAGCCAAGTCCTCATTGGAGCCAGTATTCCCATCTCCCCGCTGATGATGTCAGTCGGCTCGGAGGGCTTGGGGAGGCTGGCCGCACACCTGTCCACTGGGGCAGCGCAGAGCTTCCGGCCGTTACAGTTTTTATAGGTGAGAACTCCGGTGTGTTAACGTGAACCTGGTAGACTCCAGCGCACATCTCCTAAAACAAACACCCTCCCACCCAGCTCCCCAAAATGGGTAGCTGACAGCACATGGTGCTAAGTTAGAAACAGAGAATCAAGCCATGGCTTCCAGTTTCTGTGTGTCACCAAGCCTATCAGACTCTCCTTCCACTACTTAAATGAAGTTAATAAATGACATCAGGTTCTGCAGAGAAAGGCTGGTGCAAGGAACCTGTGAGGTGCCTTTGAGAAGTGTCCCGTTGCCATGGCAGCAGTACTGGCTTTAGGATCAGAAAACCTGTCCCCCGCTGACTAGCTGTATGACTTTGAGCAACCTTTCCTTTCTGCTCGCGCGCGCTCTCTCTCTCGCGCGCGCGCGCTCTCTCTCTCTCTCTCTCTCTCTCTCTCTCTCTCTCTCCCTCTCCCTCTCCCTCTCCCTCTCCCTCTCCCTCTCTCTCTCTCCCTCTCCCTCTCCCTCTCTCTTTCTCTCTCTGTAGAATACAGTAACATAAAATTTACTGTCTTAACCATTTGTAAGTGTACAGTTCACAGACACTAAGTACATTCATATTATGCATATTCATCACCACCATCCACCTCCTGAGCTCTTTGCACCTTGGAAAACTGAAATCCGTAATATTCCCCCTCCCCCCTGGCCCCTGGCAACCACCATTCTACTTTCTGTCTCTGTGAGTGTAAAATACTCATAAGTGGAATCATACAGTATTTGTCTATTCGTGACTGGCTTATTTCACTGAGCATAATGTTCTCTAGGTTCACCCATGTTGTAGCAGGTGTCAGAATTTCCTACTTATTTATTTATTTTTGGCTGCGTTGGGTCTTCATTGCTGCACGTGGGCTTTCTCTAGTTGAGGCGAGCGGGGTCTAGTCTTGGCTGTGGTGCGTGGGCTTCTCACTGCGGTGGCTTCTCTTGTTGTGGAGCGCAGGCTCCAGGCACGCAGGCTTCAGTAGTTGTGGCACGCGGGCTCAGTAGTTGTGGCTCACGGGCTTAGTTGCTCTGCGGCATGTGGGATCTTCCTGGACCAGGGCTCGAACCCATGTCCCCTGCATTGGCAGGAGGGTTCTTAACCACTGTGCCACCAGGGAAGCCCCTTCCCTTCTTTTTAAGGCTGAATAACAGTTCATTGAACGTACGTGCAGCATTTTGCTTATCCATTTCTTGGTAATGGCCTTGTGGGCTGTTTCCACTTGTTGGCTATTACGAGTAATGCTGCTATGAACATGGTGGTACAGATACCTCTCTGAGACCCCACTTTCAATTCTCTTGGGTATATATCCAGGAGTGGAGTTGCAGGATCATATGATAACTGCCAAACTGTTTGCCACAGCAGCTGCATCATTTCACATTCCCACCACCAACGCACAAGGGTTTCAGTTTCTCCACATCCTCGCCGGCACTTGTTATTTTCTCTTCTTTTTTGATAATAGCCATCCTCATGGGTGATGTGAGGCGATATCTCAGTGTAGTTTTGATTTGCATCTCCCTAATGACTGGTAATGTTGAGCATCTTTTCATATGCTTGTTGGCCAGTTGTATATCTTCTTCAGTGAAATGTCTATTCAGGTCCTTTGCCCATGTTTGAATTATGTTGTTTGTTTTTTTGTTATTGTTGAGTTATAGAAGTTCTCTCTATATTCTGGATATTAATGCCTTGACCTTTGATGCACAAAATGTTTTAGTTTTCGTGAAATCCAATTTGTCTGTTATTTTTTTGCCTGTGCTTTTGGTGTCGTATTCAATAACCGTTTCCAAACCCAGTGTTGTGAAGCTTTTGCCCTGTGTTTTCTTCTAACAATTTAAAAATTTTAGCTTTTAATGTAAGTCTCTGATCCATTTTGAGTTAATTTTTCTGTATGGTGTTAGGTAAGGGTCCAACTTCATTCTTTTGTGTGTGGATATTGTTTTTCCAATACCATTTGTTGAAATTCTCTGTTTCTTCAGAGAACCTCATTGGAATTTTGATAGGGGTTTCATTGAATGTATAGATAGCTTTGGGTAGTATTGACATCCTAACAGTATTGACTTCCAATCCATGAACACAGGGTGTCTTTTTTTTTTTTAACCTCCATACTGTGATGAGTTGTTGTTTGTTTTCAGTTTTTTATACTTTTTTTTTCTTTTTGCGGTACGTGGGCCTCTCACTGTTGTGGCCTCTCCCGTTGCGGAGCACAGGCTCCGGACACGCGGGCTCAACGGCCATGGCTCACGGGCCCAGCCGCTCCGCGGCATGTGGGATCTTCCCGGACTGGGGCACAAACCCATGTCCCCTGCATCGGCAGGTGGACTCTCAACCACTGCGCCACCAGGGAAGCCCTGTTTTTAGTTTTTTAAATTGAGATATAATAAACATGAAATTACATTAGTTTCAGGTGTACAATGTAATGTTTGATATTTATTTATATTGCAAAATGATCACCACGGTAAGTCTAGGTAACATTTGTCATCACACACAGCTACACAATTTATTTCTTGTGATGAGAAATTTTAAGATCTACTCTGTTAGTGACCTTCAAATATACAATACAGTATTATTTACTATAGTTACCCATGTTGTACACCACATGGGATGTCTTTTTATTTGTGTTTTTAATTCCTTTCAGTAACATTTTGTAGTTTTATTGTGCAATTCTTTCACTTCCTTGGTTAAGTTAATTCCTAAGTATTTTATTCTTTTTGATGCTATTGTAAACGTAGTTGTTTTCTTAACTTTTCGGATTTTTCATTTTTTAAAAAAAATATTTATTTATTTATTGGCTGTGTTGGGTCTTCGTTGCTGCACGCGGGCTTTCTCTAGTTGCAGCAAGCAGGGGTAACTCTTCGTTGCGGGTGCGTGGGCTTCTCATTGCAGTGCCTTCACTTGTTGCGGAGCACGGGCTCTAGAGCGCTGGCTCAGTAGTTGTGGCACACGGGCTTACTTGCTTCGCGGCATGTGGGATCTTCCCAGACCAGGGATCGAACCCATGTCCCCTGCATTGGCAGGTGGATTCTTAACCACTGCACCACCAGGGAAGCCCGGATTTTTCATTTTTAGTGTATAGAAATGCAGTTGAATTTTGCTCAGTGATTTTGTATTCTGCTACTTTGCTGAATTCTTTTATTAGTCTTAATGTTTTTTTGTAGAATCTTTAGGATTTCATACCTGTGAGATCACAGTTGTCCCTTGGTATCCACTGGGATTGCCATAGATAACAAACTGTGCAGATGCTCAAGTCCCGTACCTGTGGTTGCACTTCTGTGTAGCCAACTGACCGCAGATGGTGTAGTGCTGTGTGTGTTGAAAAAAATCCCTGTATAAGTGGACCTGCACAGTTCAAACCTGTGTTGCTCAAGGGTAAACTGTATATCATCTATGAACAAAGATAATCTTGCTTCTTCCTTTCCATTGTGGATGCTTTTTGTTTTTCTTTTCCTGCCTAATTGCTCTGGCTGGAACTTACAGTACTATATTAATAGAAATGGTGAAAGTAGGCATCCTTGTTCCTCATCTTAAAGGAAAAGTTTTCAGTCTCTTACCGTCGAGCATAATGTTCATAGTGTGCTTTTCATATCTAGCTTTTGATACATTGAGATACAGGCAGCCTCGGAGAGAGTGCAGATTCGGGTCCAGATCGCTGCAGTAAAGCGAATATTGCAATGAAACAAGTCACACAAATTTTTTGGTTTCCCGGTACGTATAAAAGTTATGTCTTTACTATACTGTAGTCTATTAAGTGTGCAATAGCATTCTGTCTAAAAAAAGTCAGTATACCTACCTTAATTAAAAAAAAAGTTATTGCTAAATAATGCTAGCCATCATCTGAGCCTTCAGCGAGTCATAATCTTTTTGCTGGTGGAGGGTCTGGCCTCAGTGTTGATGCTGCTGACTGATCAGGGCAGTGGCTGCTGAAGGTGAAGGTGGCCGCAGCAGTTTCCTAAAATAAGACAACGGTGAAGTTTGCTGAATCGATCGACTCTTCACAATTTCTCTGTTGCAGCAATGCTGTTTGATAGCATTTTACCCACAGTAGAATCTCTTTCAAAATCGGAGTCAGTCCTCTCGAACCTGCCACTGCTTTATCAAGTAAGTCTGTGTAATAATCTAAATCCTTGGTTGTCATTTCGCCAGTCTTCACAGCATCTTCACCAGGAGTCGATTCCATCTCAAGAAACCACTTTCACATGAGATCCCCCTAAGCTCCGGATTTGTATCTCTGGATTTGGGTTAGTGGAGAAAAAATTAAGAAATCATGCAACTGAACTAGATCTCACTAGTTGGTGATGCTCCAGAGGAAAGTCAGTGTCAGCATGGGGAAAAGTGAAATTCAATATCCCAGCTCCTAATGCTCTGATCTCCTACAGCAGAATTCAAATTTTACCCTCAGCTCTACAAGCTCAGTTGCCACTCTCCTTTAATGGAAACTTAAGTGCACACTGAGGGCAGGATTTGGCTCAAAGACTTTCTACACTGCACTAAACATTCCTGTTGTTAAAAGCACCTTTACACATATATGCCGTTACAAACTAAGACTGAATTTCTGGACAAGATGTAAAATGCAGACTTTGGAGATAAGTGCAGAACAGTTTAAAGTATTTCACCAGCTCCTCTACCAAAAACAAACAAACAGACAAACAAAACCTTTGCCTCTTCCAGAGTCAGGCAACTTCCCCAAAGTCATCAGGCAGCCAGAATTTCCCAAGGATTCTGAAGGTACAATTCCCTGTTTCTTGGATTTCATGACACCCTCCCCATTCCTTTAGAGAGGTATTTCATGGTTTGTATTTCTTTTTTTAAAAACTCATTAAAATTAATTTTGCTTTGAAGGAAAAAAAAAAGAAACCCTTTCTTTGCTCATCTGTAAGAAGCAACTCCACATGCACTAATGTTTTATCATGATATTTTATCAGTTCAGTCCCATCTTCAGGCTCCACTTATAATTCTAGTTCTCCTGCTGTTTCCACCACATCTGCAGTTCCTGCCCTGAAGTCTTGAACCCCTCAAAGGCGTCCAGGAGGGTTGGAATCAACTTCTTCCAGACTCCTGTTGATGTTGGTATTTTGGCCTGTTCCTGTGAATCAGACATGTTCTTCATGGCACCTAGGATGCTGAATCCTTTCCAGAAGGTTTACAGTTGACTTTGCCCAGATCCATCAGAGGAAGCACTATGGCAGTCAGTGATCGCCTTACAAAATGTATTTCTTAAATAATAAGACTTGAAAGTCAGAGTTATCCTTGATCTGCGGGCTGCTGAATGGGTGTTGTGTTAGTAGGCATGAAAACAACATTAATCTTGTTGTACATCTTCATCAGAGCTCTTGGGTGACCAGACACCCTGTCAATAAACAGTAATATTTTGAAAGGAGTCTTTTTCTGAGCTGTAGGTCTCAACAGTGGGCTTAAAATACTCAATCATGTTGTAAACCTGTGCTGTCATGCAGGCTTTGTTGTTGCATTTGCAGAGCACAGGCAGAGTAGGTTGAGCATAATTCTTAAGAGCCCTGGGATTTTCAGAATGGCAAATGAACTTAAAGTCACCAGCTGCATTAGCTCCTGACGAGAGTCAGTCTGTCCTTTGAAGCTTTGAAGCCAGGCATTGGCTTCTCCTTTCTGGCTCTGAAAGTCCTAGATAGCATCTTCTTCCATTATAAGGCTGTCTTGCCTACATTGAAAATCTGCTGTTTAGTGTAGCCACCTTCATGAACTACCTTAGCTAGATCCTCTGGATAACCTGCTGCAGCTTCTGCATCAGCACTTGCTGCTTCACCTGGCACTTTTATGTTATGCAGGCAGCTTCTTCCCTTAAACCTCATGAACCAACCTCTGCCAGCATCAGACTTCTTTCCTGCAGCTTCCTCATCTCTCTCAGCCTTCCTAGAATGGAAGAGAGTTAGGCCCTTGGTCTGTAACAGGTTTGGGCTTAAGGGAATGTTGTGGCTGGTATGATCTTCTGTACAGACCACTAAAACTTTCTCCATATCAGCAGTAAGGCTATTTTCCTTTCTTATCATTCGTGTATTCACTGGAGCAGCACTTCCAGTTTCTTTCAAGAACTTTTCCTTTGCATTCACAGCTTGGCTAACTGTGGCACGAGAGGGCTAGCTCTTGGCCTGTCTCAGCTTTCAATATGCCTTCCTCACTACGCTTAATCATTTCTAGCTTTTGATTTAAAGTGACAGAAGTGCAGCTCTTTCACTTGAACACTTCAGGCCACTGTAGGGTTATTAATTGGCCTAATTTCAATATTGTTGTGTCTCAGGGCCTAGGGAGGTGCAAGTACAGGGAGAGAGACCCGGGAATGGTGGGTCTCTCGCGCAGTCAGAACACACACATCTGTGGGTGACATTTGCTGTCTTTACATATGGGCGTGGTTCGTGCCACCCCAAACAACTATAGTCGTAACATAAAAGACCACTGACCACAAATCACCATAAGAAGTGTAATAGTAATGAAAAAGTCTGAAATAATTGTGAGAATTGCCAAAATGGGACAGTGACATGAAGGGAGCCATGCTGTTGGAAAATGGCCCTCATGGACTTGATCGATGCAGGGTGTTCACAAACCTTCAATTTGGGGAAAAAAACACAGTATCTGTGAAGTATATTAAAGTGAAGCACAATAAAACAAAGTATGCCTATACTTTTCTTCTATTCCTAGTTTATTTTGTATTTTTATCATGAAAAGATACTGAATTTTGCCAAATACTTTTTCTGTATCAATTGAGATGATCCTTTGGTTTTTGTTTGTTTGTTTTTTAATATTTATTTATTGATTGATTGATTTTTGGCTACATTGGGTCTTCGTTGCTGCGCGCGGGCTTTTCTCTAGTTGCAGCGAGTGGGGGCTACTCTTCATTGCGGTGCACGGGCTTCTCATTGTGGTGGCTTCTCGTTGTGGAGCACGGGCTCTAGGCACGCGGGCTTCAGCAGTCGTGACACACAGGCCCAGTAGTTGTGGCTCGCAGGCTCTAGAGCACAGGCTTCATAGTTATGGCGCATGGCCTTAGTTGCTCCGAGGCATGTGGGATCTTCCCGGACCAGGGCTCAAACCCATGTCCCCTGCATTGGCAGGTGGATTCTTAACCACTGCGCCACCAGGGAAGTCCCTGGGGTTTTTTTGTTTGTTTGTTTTTTCCTTCATTCTGTTAATGTGGTGTATTATATTTAAAACAAACATTCTGTTAATGTGGTGTATTATATTTATCAATTTTTGTATGTTGAACCATCCTTGCATTTCAGGAATAAATCCCACTTGGTCATGGTATTAAAGCCTCTTAATGTGCTGTTGAATCTGGTTTGCCAGTCTTTTCTTGAGGATTTTTTGCATCAATGTTCATAAGGGCTATGGATCTGTAGTTTTCTTGTTATGTCTTCAACTGGCTTAGATATCAGGAGAATGCTGACCTCATAGCATGAATTCAGAAGTGTTCCTTCCTCTTCAGTTTTCTAGAAAAAATTGAGAAGGATTGTGTTAGTTCTCTAAATGTTGGTAGAATTCACCAATGAAGCCACCTGGTCAGGGGCTTTTCTTTGTCAGAATTTTGATTACTGATTCAATCTCTTTACTAGTTATGGGTCTGTTCAGGTTTCTCTTTTCTTCTTGATAGGTTTTGTGTTTCTAGGAGTTTGTCCATTTCATCTAAGTTACCTAATTTGTTGGTGTACAGTTACTAATAGTATTCTCATGATCTTTTTGATTTCTGTAGAATCAGTCATAATGTCCCCACGTTTGTTTCTGATTTTAACAATTTGAGTCTTCTCTCTTTTTTTGTTAGTTAACTTAGCTAAAGCTTTGTCAATTTTGTTGATTCTTTTTCAAAGAACCAAGTTTTGGTTTTGTTACCTCTATTTTTTGTTTCATTTATCTCTGCTCTAATCTTTAGTATCTTCTTTCTGCTAGCTTGGGGTTTAATTTATTATTCTTTTTCTAGTTCCTTAAGATATATAAAGTTAGGTTGTTGATACAAATCTTCCTTCTTTTTTATATAGCTATGAATTTCTCTCTTTACACTGCTTTTGCTGCATCCCATAAGTTTTGGTATGTTGTTTTCGTCTGTCTCAAGGTATTTTCCTATTTCCTTTGTGATTTCTTCTTTAACTCAATGGTTGTTTAAGAGTGTGCTGTTCAATTTCCACAGATTTTTTTCAGTTTTCTTTCTGTTACTGATTTCTGAGTTCCTCTGTTTTGGTCAGAAAAGGTACTTTGTATCATATTTATCTTTTAAAATGTATCGAGGTTTAATCTGTGGCCTAACATATGGTCTATCTTGGGAAGGTCTCATGTGCACTTGAGAAGAATGTCTATTCTTGTGTAGAATGTTTTGCATATGTCTTTTAGATCTAGTTGATTTATTGTGTTGTTCAAGTCCTCTAGAGTGGAATATTGAAGTCTCCCAACTATTACTATAAAACTGTTTCTCCCTTCCATGCTGTCAGTTTTTGCTTCATATATTTTGATGGCATGTTCTTAGATGTGTAATCATAAATATTAAATTTTCTTGCTGTATTGCTCTTTTATTAATATGTAATGTCCATCTGTTTCTTGTAACCTTTTTTGATTTAAACTCTATTTTGTCTGATATTAGTGTAGCTACCCCATACTCTTGGTTACTGTTTGCATGGAATATCCTTTTCCATTCTTTCACTTTCAACCTATTTGTGTCTTTGGATCGAAAGTGAGTCTCTAGTAGACAACATATAGTTGAATCATGGTTTTCTTTTTATCCATTTTGCCAATCTTTGTCTTTTGATTGGAGAATTTAACTCATTCACATTTAAAGCAATTACTGATAAGGAAGAGATTTCTGTCATCGTGGTATTTGTTTTCTATATGCCTTATAGCTTTTTTGTCCCTCATTTTCTACACTACTCTTTTGTGTTTGTTTGCTTTTTGTACTGAAACGTTTTTTCCCTTCTCATTTCCTTTTGTGTATATTCTATACCTGTTTTCTTTGTGGATTACATTTGACATCCTAAAGTTATAATCCTCTAATTTGAATTTATACCAGCTCATTGAGCAAGCTTTCTGAACCCTGGCCTTTTCATTTGTAAAATAGGAGAACCTGTTCTGCCTACCTCAAAGGATTGTTTTGAGGCCCAAATGTGATAATCAGTGTAAAGCTTGTAAACCATTGGACATATACACATCGTTCACTCTATTACCGTCATCTTTTCCTTGTACTTGCAATTATGTTCTAGACTTGACTAGGTAGATACAATAGGGGTTCTGAGTTGTAAATAACTATTAGCAATGTTTAGCAGCTCATTTTTAACCAGGCTTTCATAGAAATATAACTATCCTGCTTTCTAGATCACTTTTTTCTTCTTTAAAAACTCTAGTGGGGAGAAAAAAAAAAAAAAACCTCTAGTGGGAAGCAGCAGCATAGCACAGGGAGATCAGCTCGGTGCTTTGCAATGACCTAGAGGGGTGGGATTGGGGAGGGTGGGAGGGAGGCTCAGGAGGGAGGAGATATGGGGACATATGTATGCATATGGCTGATTCACTTTGGTGTACAGCAGAAACTAACATAGCGTTGTAAAGCAATTATACTCTAATAAGATGTATTTAAAAAAAAAACCACCTCTGATTCAACAAGTACATGTTAGGAACCTGCTGTCTTCAGCACACTATGCTAAGGCACATGGGAAGAGCAAGAACTCGTCCTGCCCTGACAGGACTGACACATGAGGAAACTTGTACAGCTGCCCAGGAGTGACCAGTGGACATGGTGGGACGGGCTCTGATTGCTGGGTCAGGGGCCTGGAGGAAGTGGGACCAGATTGGGCTGGGCTTGGCAGGCTTGGGGAGCTGCACAGGGAGGGAAGGAGTGGACTGCAGGGAGGAACAGTGTGAACAGCTCAGGTAGGAGTAGGAGTGGGGTGCTCAGAGGACACGTTCTCCGAGCAGGGAGCTGCAGGAAGCACCTTGCAAGTGTCACTGCTCTGCATTTTGCAGATGGGAAAGTCGAGGCTCAAGAAACATTTGCCTGAGGTCGCAGAACTAGTTAGCGTTGGAGTTGGTGCTAGAATTCTGCTGGACCTGTTGAGCCTCAGGCCAGTGCTCTGTTGAATGTACCACGGCTTCCCTTGCACCTGGTTGGCCCTGGCCGTATCCTCCTGAGCCTTAGAGCATTAGGAACCTTGTGTAAAATGATGGCACTTGGGGTTTTGTTTTTCTTTTTAATAAATGTATTTTAGTTTTGGCTGCATTGGGTCTTCGTTGTTGCACACGGGCTTCTCATTGTGGTGGCTTCTCTTGTTGCAGAGCGCGGGCTCTAGGCGCGTGGGCTTCAGTAGCTGTGCGCGGTCTCAGTAGTTGTGGCGCATGGGCTCAGTTGCTCCGTGGCATGTGGGATCTTCCCGGGCCAGGGCTCGAACCCGTGCCCCTGCATTGGCAGGCGGATTCTTAACCGCTGCGCCACCAGGGAGGTCCAATGATGGCACTTTGATCACCACACTGACTGTTCTATTGAAAGGTTTCAGATTTTGAAAGGTGTGGGATGAAAACAGACTGGGATACGTAGTGTGAATTCCCGACACACTCCCTGCAGCTGAAAAGAGTAAGAGGCATTACAAGTCCTGATCTGGGGGGGGACCCCCGGTGGGCTGCTGCGTGAAGACGCTCGGGCAGAGCCCTCCCGCCAGCTGCACGTCCCAGGCTCCACAGCCATGTGACTGAGCGCGCCTTGCTGGGGGGTCAGGGAGACACTGCCTCGCGGGGGCTCTGCTGGTTGCTGGTCCTGTTCCCACCCATCATCCGAGGGCCCTGCTTTCTCCTGTGCCACACGCTCCACTCGGAGCGTCTCTTCGTGGGTTCCCCGGGGACCAGCCGCTCCTCCCTAGGCAGCCTTATACTTGGCCTCACAGCCTGTTCAGAGACAGCAGCTAAAGAGCTGTGGAAGAGCTGTGGATAGTAAATATTCCCTTAATCTTACCAGTTGTGTGTTGCGTAGATTTTTATGGGCACTCTGCTTCTACAAATACCTGTTTCTTTTAATTTTTATATGATCAGGCACACTATCAACATATGAAGTTAGCGGCATTCGGCAAATATTTAAGAACCTACCGTGTTACATGATGCTTTAGGTATTTTGAGAGTCCAAGGGGCTTGAGTTAGAACTAAATGAGATGTCAGGCTTGGAAGCCCTTTCGCCGTCAAGCACTGTGCCTGACTGAGGGCACGTTGTTTAGTGACGCAGCATCTGGCCTCAGGGAAGTTGAGTCTTGCTGGAAAGATCCAGCCCACTGCTCCCTGCAGCAGGAGGTGGCCTGTGCCGAGCCACAGTGGGCGGGGCTGGGGCCCGGGGTGCGGGAAGGCCATGGGGCACATGGGGGCGGCCTCGGATTCCACGCGCCTCGGGAGGTGTGCAACGGGGAAGAAGCAGCTTCTGCACACATGTGAGGGTTGAAAACGTGACCTCTGACCTTGGCTTGCTTCTTCATGCCGATGGAGTGTGGCTTGCACCCTCTCTTCCCGCTGGGTTGGGTGGAGCCAGTGGCTGCCTTGCCCCTGAAGTGTGTGGATCTGCAGCCCTGAGGCCCACCTCGTGGTCACATGTTTCCCTCTTTCCGTGATAACCCCTCGCGCCCCCTCCTCTAGTCTGACCTCCCAATCGCGGTGGCCCTGGCCCCGGGCAGATGGCTTGGACCAGTGGTGGGCACTCGGTAAATGTCTGTGCAGTGAATTTCTCCACTAAGGGACGTGCTGTTTTTTTGTTTTTTGGTGTGTTTTTTTTGCGGTACGCGGGCCTCTCACTGTTGTGGCCTCTCCCGCTGCGGAGCACAGGCTCAGGACGCGCAGGCTCAGCGGCCATGGCTCACGGGCCCAGCCGCTCCGCGGCATGTGGGATCTTCCCGGACCGGGGCACGAACCCGTGTTCCCTGCATCGGCAGGCGGACTCTCAACCACTGCACCACCAAGGAAGCCCGGACGTGCTGTTTTGTTGTCACCTGGGTTTTCTTTCCTGCTCTGATTTTTTCCTCCTGCTCACCCGTTTGTATCTTCTCCTTGCAGATGAAGCTGCTCAACTTATACATAAAGAGGGCGCAGACCACGAACAGCAACAGCAGCTCCTCATCCGACGTCTCCACGCATAGCTAATGCGGCGCCAGAGTCCCCGTGTAGCCCTGGAAGCAATCGGTGGTGCCTCTCAGAGAACTCCCCCTCCCCCCCATCGGCTGCCCAGTCAGTACCAGGAGGCCCGCAAATATTTATTACAATCAGTATTTTGATCCCTTCCAGCTTTTGTGTAGAATCATACTGGTATTGAATGTAAAGGAAGCAAGGCCTGCATTGCATCTTCCTACAAAACAAAACAAAAGGAGTAAGAAAAGAAGAGCCATACTTAAACCGTCTCATCCCGCCTGCTGAGGTCGTAAAACCGTGTGTGTGGGCTGCAGTTTTTAAAAATCGGAGCTCTCTAGCCGATACCTGGTAGAAAGCAGCATTTTCTCTTCAGTTAATAAGATTGGAGGAGGTTGGGTTAAGTTGTGTTTCTCTTTCATCTCGGCCTCCTTGGTTTTGGATGTGGCCTGTGTGGGGCAAAGCCCCACGCCTTCCACAACTGACACCATGAAAGGGTTTGTACGTCGTAAGTTGTGTTTCGAGACCTACTAAGAATATGAATCAAGTCTTGGCAAGAAGTGGGAGAAAAGCCTGAAGATGGTCTTTTAACGAACATGTAGTGATCGTGCTCACCGTCTCCGGACCGGAGGCTGACGCCCTGCGCGGTCTCCTTCCAGGACGGGCTCCTGCTGCGCTGAGCAACCCCACCGATGCCGCCCCTGCCCCAGAGCTGCCACTTGAGGGGCTTTTTAGAGATGAAATCCAAATACAAAAATCAAGGTAAATCGACAGCCTTGGTTAGCGTGTGCTTGAAATGGCCCTTCGTGCAGCGTCGAAGATACCGGAGAAGCTGCTCGTTTTACTGCCGAGATCCTGGGAAACACTATTTAACAGCGCTTCCCCCGTGACCCTGGCCCCTGGTGGTGCAGATTTAGGGCCCCCTCGCTTCCCTTCCTGAACCCGCGCCTGAGCGGCTCGATTCTAAGATGTTCTCGGTTAGTCTGGTAAATGGCAGCTCCACCATCTCAGTTTTGAATTCTCTGTTTAATTTGGGATTGAGATCAAAGAAAAATCTAGAGAGACCAGGTATCAGGATTTTTTTTTTTTTTTTTTTTTGTAATTTTATGGACTGAAGTACTTCCTTGATCCTCTGCTGAGAGAATCATGGTTTTAAGGAAAAAGTAATTGTGGTGTGTGGCGGATCGCAGAAAAACAGGATTGGAAACAGAGTTTTAGAATCAAGTTCTTCAGTGAGAAACTTACCCCTTTAAAATTTCTTCTTGAGGGTTGCACTGCTTCAGTGAAAGCAACTCCGGATCAGGACCCTGGTTAACAAAGTTTGGAGTAAAAGGCTTCAAGCCAAATGGAAGTTCTTAATGCGGTCAGGAAGGCGTCTGTCGTCTCTTAGATTCCACCGTAGCCCCTGTAAATGGAACTGACTTTTCCATATTGTTAATGAGGTGTTTGCTGCTCTGGCGTCCAGTCCCTGCAGCTGCCAGGCTGTGTGGCTCTCACCCCAGAGCTGCACAGCCCCGAACGTAGCTTGTTTTCATGCAGAATCGACTTCAGATACTTTATGCGGAAATAGGCACTGAAGACAGAGGTCCGGGAGCAGAGGCCGGGGCGCCTTCACTGCGTGCGTGTGCTAAGTGCGTGCGTGCACGTAGCGGGTATCCTGCACGTGCGTGAGGGGCCGCGCTGCTGCCGTTGAGGGAACGTCAGGGGCGCGTTTTACGTGGTCGAACGTTATTGGCTTCTTTTCGGCTCAGAACAGCCATTGCTGTTTGTTCTTACGTCACTCGCGGGGTCGCTTTCTTGCCCTCTACCATCGTCAGCGTCTGATGACTCCTCTGAAGCGGCACCTGTGTTCCGCCGGGTTATTTCCGAGTCCTTCCTGGCGAGCGCGTGTGGAAAAGCCTCTCTCCTTCAGCTCGTGGACGCCCAGGTGGCCGCAGCCCCGCCCGCAGTCGGGAAGGACCTTGAACGTGGCCGCGCGCGTCCTCCTGGCGCTCACAAAGGGCTAGCCTTGAACGTCACTTGCCCAGCCTTGATGTCCTGACCCAGCGGGGCCCGCCCACTCCCAACCGACAGCTGCAGCTGCCCTGCCTCGCCGCCTCCCTGCAGGCGTCGTGTTTGGATGAAACGGTAGAACACAGGCGAGCAGAGCACCCGAGACTCGGTCCGCCTCCCGCGTTGGCCTGACTGTCCAGGGCCCCGAAAAGCCCCAACGCCACCGCCGGGGCCAGATCGCCGGGCTCCCGCTTCCCCTCCCGCTGCTGAGGCCCCGGGGGAGGCGCGCGGCCTTCCTGGAGCCACTGCAGCCACGGGCCGCCCGCCACGGCCCCACTAGCTTCTCAGTCATGCAGCTGCACCTGACCTGTCTCCTGAATCTTTTTCTTGCCCTACCGCCCTTAATTTATCAAGCATAATATTACACGTTAAAGAACAGCAAATAAGAACTCTGTAGAATCCCACCAGGACTTTGCTAACCATGATATTTGGAGATGATGAAAATGCTCTGAAAAATGTCAGCCACCAAAATAGTTTTGTCGGCACTGTTCACACGCATGGTCCCCACGCCCCCAGGTTGGGTTTTTGGTTTCGGTTTTTGGTTTTTTTGGGCTTTTTCATGTTACATCCATATCTGTATTTATATCTTATTTGTTTTCACTTTCAAGTGTATCATGGCAAATGTACAGATTTTTTGTTGTTGTTAATAATGTGCTAGGATTTGCTAAAAAAGAAAACAAGAAAAAAAATCCTTTTGAGTTTGCTCTAGAATAAATGAGACTTAATTCAGTTTCCGACGTCCGAGTGGTTTTTTTTTTTTTTTTTTGGTCACAGTGCTTGTAGGTAGCTTATCCCGTCTCTCTGACGTCAGAACGAGGCCACATTTCTGAAGGATCGAGGGGCTACATGGAGGAGCTCGTGAGGTCAGCAGGTCGGACTGCAGGGGGCCCAGGGCCCAGGGCCGGGATCAGGCGGGTGTCAGGATGGAACCTGGGGGAAGGGGAAGGGCCTGGCGAGCGGAGCCGTGGAGCTGGTCTGCAAGGAACCCGTGCACGGCCCCCAGGGGTGCTGGTCCGTCTCTTTGGAGCCTTACTTTTGCTTTCGGAACGATTTTGACTCTTACATCGCGTTCCATGAGGCATCTCAGTATCCCTGACTGGTGACCTTGAGCCCCTTTCCCCCATGGCCCACCGCCTCCTGCCCGTTTGACACGTGAGCTCGGCGTGATCACAGAGGCTGGGTTCAAATCCCGGCTTCCCCCCTCACCCCCTCGGGCCAGTGTTCTCACGGATAAACCACCAGAGTGAGACGGACCTCGTGGAGGTGCTGGGAGGGGCCGCGGGTGATGTAGGTGAGGCCACGGCCCTGACTCCTGCTGTGGGTGAGGGCGACACACAAGTGCGAGGCTGTCACCACCCCACCCCACCTCCGGGCCTGGCGCACCGTCCGACCGTTACTCCGGAGCAGATGCGGAAGCCCCCGTGGATGTGCTGCGCTCAGGCGGGGTTGGCGGTGCACTCTCTGTATTGGGGTCTCTAACCCCTGCCGCCACCATCCTCCTTGTCCCAGGGCGGCCAGGAAGCCCCTGCTGATGGCTGTGTGTGTGTTGGGGGGAGGGGGAGATGCCCACCACAAGCAGCGGAGCTTGACTCGGGGGGATCTGAACGGTCTTCTCTCCAGAAGGTGTCCCTTTCCACTCACAGTTTTGCACTCAGTTGTAAAGGTTGCAGGACTCCCTGCAGATGTCCAGGGGTTCCAAGGTGAAAACTGCCTACGGACCAATGCTCTTGACGTTCTTGGGTCATGAGTGGAGGGGGAGGGGGTGGGGACAGCGGCTGACAGGCAGCCTTAAATAACGTCATGGGCGACGCACTTAGACTTCTGAAGTACTCTCATCCGTGGCAGTTTTTTTTTTTAATTAATTTTTATTTTTGGCTGCGTTGGGTCTTCGTTGCTCCACACGGTCTTTCTCTAGTTGCGGCGAGTGGGGGCTACTCTTTGCTGCGGTGCGCGGGCTTCTCATTGCGGTGGCTTCTCTTGTTGTGGAGCACGGGCTCTAGAGCGCAGGCTCAGTAGTTGTGGCGCACGGGCTTACTTGCTCCGCGGCATGTGGGATCTTCCTGGACCAGGGCTCGAACGCCTGTTCCCTGCATTGGCAGGCAGATTCTTAACCACTGCGCCACCAGGGAAGACCCGTGGCAGCTTTCTGATTTTCATACCAATCCTGAGATGCAGGTGAGGAACTTGCCCTCGTGTCGCCTTTCCAGGTGGGGAAGTTGAGAGCCGGGCAGAGCACCAGCTAGATGGGGATGAAGGGACTCGGGGCCAGACCCCAGGCTCTTCCCCACGCTTCACACAGCCTTCCTGACTTTCCGGGGGGCACCTCAGAATCCCCTGGGGAGCTGGTGAAGCGGAAGGCGGAGTCTCGCCCTGGTGTTGCTGATTCTGCAGGGCTGGGGTGGGGCGTGGGGATGGGCATTTCTAACCAGTTCCCGGGTGCTGCAGATGCTGACAGGCTGCGGGCGCCGCTGGAGAACCATTGTAGAACATTCCCCATAAAGTACGACAGGCGGTTTGGTCCTCAGCTTCGGGATGCTCCTTGAGGCAAGCTGTTACAGTAAACAGCGCTGGGCTTCGGGAACCTCAGCCAGACCATCCCTGCCATTTCCAGTTTAGCATCCAGACTAGGACTTCTGAAAGGGAAACGGGGTGCCGTGAGCAGAGGGAAAGCCGAGCGTCTCGGGCAAAGGGGACATACGGCCCCTCGGGGCATAAAGCTCCCTGCTCAGGGCTGGGCCTCTCCATCTCCGGTAGTTATTCACTCCTGCTTCAGTGGCTCCAGGCGAAAACGGAGAAAGGTCATGTGAATCGGCATCTAATCCCAGATTATGTATTTTTAAAACATTACAGTACTTCCACAACAGTGCTCTCCACAGACGCCGGGCCTGCTGCCCTCGCTGAGGCCCCGGAGGTTGATTCGGTGGGGCTCCGGGCCCCTCTCCAGGGGCAGCGTTCCAAGCAGATTCCCCGCAGCTCCGGGATCCCACCTTCCCCAGCAACAGGTTCAGGCTCTTGCCTCCGCGGCCGCCAGGCCCCTTTGCTTGGGAGAGCTTGGAAGGCTTTGCGGAGTTGTCTGGTTGAAGCCTCGTAACCACCCTGAGAGGTAGGTGCTATGATTATTCCCCTTTGGCAGATGGGAAGTAGAGGCACAGAGAGGCTGAGCAACTTGCCTAAGGCCACAGAGCTAACAAGAGTCATAGGGGAGATTCACACCCAGGAAGTCCAGCTCTAGCCTGAACCGGAGTTTTGCCTTGTGTCTCTGTCCCTTCTCTGAGCTTCTGTTTTGTATCCTATCCACCCGACTCATGTTAGCAAGTTCGGGTGGTCCCTGGTCACAGGCCTGCTGAGCTGTTTGACATTACACTCATGGTAACATTTCTGGGACCCCTCTGGGGTCCTGCTCCCCAGGCCTGGCAAGGGGGGAAGGGCTCAGTTGGGTGCAGGATGTCTGGGTCCTGAATCCCGCTCTGTTTCAGGGTCTATGACTTTAGCCGAATGACTCCAGCTTAGGATGACCTTGGCTTCTTCCTCTAGAAGCCCAGGGGTGGGGACCTGGGAGGGGTTGTGGGAGCACATAAGGATCAGCGTACAGTTCTTCGATACTCAACAAACATCAGCTCTTGGAATTCTTATATTATTACTATTACGATGACTACCCCAATTTCTGACACAGGCGACGCTCAATAAATGTTTGGACAAACGATGGAGAGAATGAGTGTCTGTCCCCTGAAGACCCTGGTCCTTCCCGGTGGGAGAGTTCAGCACACGCCCTGAGAGCTCACCAGTGCTCTTCCGTCCACGGGAGATGAGCAGGTTGCAAGAGGCGGGAGAGAAGGGGGCTGCCCCAATGTCCTGCTTATTTTATTTTTAGGCCGCGCCGCTCAGCATGCAGGATCCAGTTCCCCAACCAGGGCTGGAACCTGTGCCCCCAGCAGTGGAAACACAGAGTCGTAACCACTGGACCACGAGGGAAGTCCCCTGTCCTGCCTATTGACCGCCCCCACCCCCACCCCGTCCCGGGCCTCCAGCTGCTCCCCGGGCATCTTCCACACCCACTGTGCACTGTTCACCTTTGTTTATCTCCTCTGGGCTCCAGATTCACACACACACACACCCCACCCCACTCCCCGGCCTGCTCGACTTCTCCACGCGGGAGTCTCAGGGCTGCTCACATGGAGTCTTTCCACAACCGACGCGTGAGCTGGTCCCCCAGACCTGCTACTCTCCAGTATGGAAGATGGGAGCTCACCCTCCCAGATGCTGACGCCGGGCCCCTTCCCTCATCCTCCACTCCTGCCCGAGTCCTCTGCATCCCACCTCCGACCCCTGTGAGCCCTCCCCCCTCCCCGACCCCCGGCTGCCCCCTGGCCCAGCCCTCCCCACCGCTCGCACCTGCACTGCCGCCCACGAGGGCCTGATTGGACCCTCTTCTGCCCCTCACCCTCCCGCTTCTATTCTCCCTCCTCAAAGTTCACGGCTGCTTTGTAAAAATATGCCCATCGGGCTTCCCTGGTGGCGCAGTGGTTGAGAGTCCGCCTGCCGATGCAGGGGACACGGGTTCGTGCCCCGGTCCGGGAAGATCCCACGTGCCGCAGAGCGGCTGGGCCCGTGAGCCATGGCCGCTGAGCCTGCGCGTCCGGAGCCTGTGCTCCGCAACGGGAGAGGCCACAACAGTGAGAGGCTCGCGTACCGCAAAAAAAAAAAAAAAGAAAATGCCCATCTGGTCTATCATCCCTTTGCTTTCAAACCTGCCGTGGCTTCACACACTCACGCGGACACACGAGGACACAGTTCCAAACTCTTGATCATGGCGCACAAGGCCACCCCCTCCCTCCCGGCCCCGCCTTCCTCTTTCACCCCATTCTGTGTTGCTGCACCCCAGTAACCTTCCCTGCCTCAGGGGCCTTTGTATCTCTGCTCCCACTGTCTGACCCCTCCCCTCACCCCCTCTGCACACACAGACACACACACACTCACACACACACACACACCCCTATATGTGGACTTCCCTTGGCTGACTTCTGTAGATGTTCTAGGTCTCAGCTTAAATGCCAGGTCATTACTTCTTTGGAGAAATATCTAAATCCGTTCCTTCACTTTTCCTTTCTAACGCTCATCACATACTGTATATCCATCTGTGGAACTGTTTGGTTGATTTACCTACATCTTGGGGCAAGAACCAGGCCTGTCTCATTTCCCTCTGCGTTCATAGCATTCGGCTCATGTGCCTGGCCCGTGGCTCGTGCCAGATGAATGAATGAATAAATGAGTGAATGGCTGGTTTGCAGTTCCCCAAGTAGGATGCGATCTCAGTGGCGTGCCTCATGATCTAGAGGAGCCCTGCCATGGTACCTAAGAATGCAGCCGCCACTGCTATACCACCTGGGTTCAAATCCCAGCTCTCATTTGACCTTGGGCTCTAACCTCTTCCTGCCTCAGTTTCTTCCTCTGAATGGACAGAATGCCAGTCGGCAGCTGTACCTTCCTCATAGGATATCTGTAAATCACTTAAAAAGAAAGGCACCCTGGACACTGCCTGGCATTGCAAAGCCATTACTTCGGGTTTTTTGGGGGTTTTTAATTGAAGTATGGTTGATTTTACAATGTTGTGTTAATTTCTGCTGTACAGCAAAGTGATTCCGTTATACATGTGTGTATTCTTTTTCATATTCTTTTCCACTGTGGTTTATAACAGGATATTGAATATCGTTCCCTGTGCTCTACAGTAGGACCTTGTTGTTTATCGGCCATTACTTTGTATTCAGTGGTCAGTTAGACCAATTAAGTGGGAGAGAGAACTTGGCCTTAGAGCTGGGCCTGGGTTCCCATGTTGTCATCCCCATTTCTGTGTAGTCGACCCTCTGTGTCCAGGGATGTGAAACCTGCAGAGACAGAGGGCCGACTGTGATCTCTCTTGGCTTCTATCAGCCCTAACGTTACGAGGCAGCACGGCCAATGTGGAAAGCAGTTTCACATTCTCCGATAAGACTAAAGGTTCATATACCTTACAACCCATCAGCCCCCCTCGTGGGGCAGGCCCTGGACGAGCCCAGCAACGACTCCGGCAGGCAGGGTTCCTAAAGCCCTAAAAAGGCATAGCCCAAGGGGGCCCAGGAGGGGGGTCGGTAAAGAATTAGTGGACCATTCACATAATGGGATCTGACACGGAAGTGAAAATGAGTGAACGACAGGTGGGGTTTATCAATGGGGTCATTTCCTAAGAGTGACCACTCTTAGGAAAACCATTTTGAGGGAAAACAGAAAGTTGCAGAAGAATTCGTAGTGTCTTAATTTTTTAAGGTGAAAATAACCAAAACGAAATAACCATACATCTTTTAGAGACACATAGGCAGTGATAAAATTCCACAAAGTAAGTGGATATGAAACAAGCTTATGAGACCATTGTGTGATTTGGGAGGCGTCAAAAATCTAGGACAGCGACAGTGGAAACCAGACCAGTAAAATCATATTTAGTCAGGGTTTATCGTGCAGGAAAGAACAGTTCGCAAACTGGGAGCTTTCAAACCCCAGACTGATATGCTCGTGTTACAGGACGGTTTCTAAAGTGAAAATAGGGAAATCGTTTAACCTTTACAGTGATTGGCGATTACAACGGGGGTTTCCAGACGGCAGGGACCTGGTTAAAAGTGATTATCTTATACCATTTTAGGAAGAGGACAAATTTCTTTTATGACTGTCAGAGGCATTTATAAGAAACCAGCTAAGTGTTTCACTTATGTTTATGAAATAAGTTAGATCTACGGGGCTTCCATTGTTCTGTCTGCTCAGGGCATTTTCCATAGCACAGGGTAGCTCGTGGTGATGATGTTTTAGATCACAATTTGGGTGGTGGGTTCACAGGTGTCTTATTTTTATAGCTTGTAAGTAACCTATATATTATATATGTTTTCTTCCATAGTATCAAACATTGCATAATTTAAAAACAAAAAATGTGTGAACATACTAAGTTATAAGGTGACTGAGGGGACTTCCCTGGTGGCGCAGTGGTTAAGACTCTGCGCTTCCAATGCAGGGGACCCGGGCTCGATCCCTGGTCAGAGAATTAGATCCGCCATGCCGCAAGGAAGGAGCCCACGTGCCACAACTAAGACCCCGTGCAACCAAATACATAAATAAATTAATTAATTAAATATTTTTTTAAAAAATAAGGTGATTGAGGTGAGTCTATTAATCCTTTGGATTAGTATAGAGATGGAAACCGCCCCATTTTAAATTCTTGTAGAGAATTTGCAGACCCTTGAGAATACATCTAGAGACCACCATTCAAGGAATGGGACCATCCATGGTCCTAACAGGCCTGTGTCTGAACAGAGGCTCTGGATATGGACATCCTCACCCTAAAGAATATCCTCTCTGCACAGGGTAATGGGGGAGGGGTGAGCATGGAAGATCTCCTTCTTAGCACCAGTTTCTCACCGCCCATTGGGCCCCCTCCTCAGCTCACTCCTCTCCCGCCCGGTTATACCTCCTAATAAAAGCCAAAAGGAGACATGGTTCTGATGTTGTCCAAGTTGTTATGGATGACAGAGGGTCCTGCTTTTCCAGTCAAGTCTGAGGTGCCTTCTACTCTGTGTGAGACATGCTCCATCCAAGAGGGACACACCCAGAGAGGAGAGATGCTGAGCCTGAGAAGGACTGGTGTGCTTCACGCCTTTCCCTTCTAGCATGCCTTCCTCTACTGCTGGGCCAAACTCCCTCGGTGCTGGGTTCCACGTGTCCCTGGGCTCTGCCAAGGAGATGTTCCTTGTCAAGGAGGGAAGCAGCTTTCACTGAAGATGGACACACCGGTGGGGAGAGGGGCAAACCAGGTACACGTTCTAGATTCTCCCCAGTGTCATAGCTACCAACTCCCGGCTGGACCACCAAGGTTTATCCCTTTATCTGGGAAGGAATTTTCCCTGTCTGCTCTTGTTCCTGGCTGAGTGGCACCCAACCTGGTCCCCTGGCTCTCCCAAAGATAATGTCCACTACGTCGTAGCTCTCTGTAAGAAATCCCTTCTGCTTAAAGTAACTGGAGGGGACTCCATCACTTGTAACAGAGAGCCCTGAGCAATAGCGAGACAGACAAATGTCCAGCTGAAGCCAAAACAACAAAGTGAATTACGGTTCAGCCTTTTTTTTTTTTTCTTTTTTGCGGTACGCGGGCCTCTTACTGTTGTGGCCTCTCCCGTTGCGGGGCACAGGCTCCGGATACGCAGGCTCAGCGGCCATGGCTCACGGGCCCAGCCGCTCTGCGGCATGTGGGATCTACCCGAACCGGGGCACGAACCCATGTCCCCTGCATCGGCAGGCGGACTCTCAACCACTGCGCCACCAGGGAAGCCCACGGTTCAGCCTTTTGACGGAATACTATCCAGTCATGTAAAAGTGTATGTCCAAAAATATGCTTAAAGATGTGGAGTAATGCCCACAAAGTTAAGTGGAAAAGGAAAAGATAGGAAGGATTCCATTATCTAATAATGGTATACCAGACAAATTGGTATTACCTTCTGCAGAAGGTAACTAAAAAAATCTGGACAAAATAGTTTGAGAATCTGATTAAAGACATCAGAGATTTAATAAAGTAGTGAAAAATTACCTGGAATTAGCAGGAAATGATGGAAATCTGGAGAGACGAGCCTTGTGTTTAGGGCCCCTTGTGTCCTGGGAGTGTTTCCCAATTCAGAATGGAAAGCCGAGGCAACGGAGATGTGGACAGAAGTACCATGACCCGGGGCTTCCCTGTGGTGCAGTGGTTAGGAGTCCACCTGCCAGTGCAGGGGACACGGGTTTGAGGCCTGGTCCAGGAAGATCCCACATGCTGTGGAGCAACTAAGCCCATGTGCCACAACTACTGAAGCCCGCACACCTAGAGCCCATGCTTCGCAACAAGAGAAGCCACCACAATGAGAACCTCGTGCACCGCAATGAAGAGTAGCCCCCGCTCGCCACAACTAGAGAAAAAAAGCTGTGCACAGCAACGAAGACCCAACACAGCCAAAAATTAAATAAAAATTTTAAAAAAAAGAAAGAAGTAACATGATCCAAACTGCAGATGCCCCAAGTTCCTGGCAGAAACAAACATAAGACTTCTCTGGAGGAAGATAACATCATCTAGGGGACAAAAATATTTATACAACTTTTCAAATATAACAATAAATAGTAACCTGCCGCATGAATGGGCAAAGACCAACAGAAACAACAGACAATGCATAAATACCCACAGGGGCTCCAACAGTTGAGTTATCAAACATAGACTTTAAAATAACCTTATTTAACATGTTCAGAGAGATAAAAGACAAGATTGAGAATTTCTGCAGAGAACTGGAAACTTAAAAAAAAAATCAATATCATATTTTTAAAAAGAATATAGTAGAATTTTAAAAAATTCTTGAATTGAAAAACACATTAACTGCAATTAAGAACTCTAGAGGTAAATATAACACAAGATTAGACATAGCTTAAAAGATGAATAATGAACTGGAAGGCAGACCAGAAGACAGTATCAAGAATGAATCACAGGAATATAAAACAATGGAAGATACAGAAGCAATAGTAAGAAGCAAAGAAGCCATAAAAGATGTAAAAATCCATGTAATGAGAATCTTAGAGGGGAGCAGAAAGAGATTTGAGCAGAAGGAATATGTTGAAAAATAACGGCTGAGAATTTTTCAATGACTAAAGACATCAAACTGCAAATTACAAAGTCCAATGAAGTCCAGTAAGCAAGGTTGGGTTGAAGGTACACTTGCATGACCCTGATATTGAGTACATCCTTAAATTTTGTGCCCTAAGCATCTCATTGCCTCGCTCTAGCCCTGATCCTACCATTTCGGGCAAATAAAATAAGCAAATGTAGGTACAGCATAATAAAACTTCATTAAAGCAAGACAAAGAGAAAATCTTGAAAGCAGCTACAGAAAAACAAAGATTATTTTCAAAGAAGCAATGATGAGACTGTCAGCTGACTTTTCAGCAGAAACAATAGAAAACAAGATAATGGAATTCTGTACCTAACAAAAACATCCTGTCAGACAGTAAATGAAATAAATAAAATTTCAGACAAACAAAAAACAATAAAATTCTTTGTGAGCAGACCTGCATTTTAAAAAAGTGTCAAAGGGATTTCTCCAGGCAGAAAGAAATTATCCCAAATATTAGGTTGTTGTTACAGAAAGGAATACAGATGGATTGAAATGGTAATTTCGAAGGCAAATCCAAAAGATTCTGTGTGGAAAAAACAACAATAATGTCCCACAGGGACTTCCCTGGCAGTCCAGTGGTTGGGACTCCGTGCTTCCACTGCTCGGGGCACAGGTTCAATCCCTGGTTGGGAAACTAAGATCGCACAAGCCACGTGGCATGGCCCACCCCCCCCAAAAAAGTCCTATGGGGTTTAAAATGTATATGGAATTAAAATTCATAACAACAATGGTGCATAAATAAATAGAGATCCAAATGAGGTTTAAGTGTTGTACAGAAGAAAATAGAAGTACTGATTAACATTTGGTTTTGAAAAGTCAAACATGTATTTTGAAACTCTAAGAAAAACTTAAAAATAAAGTTACAACAACGTGTACCTTTCAAACTACTAAAAGGGGGAAATTGTATAATAAAAACAATCCACTGAAAAAAAAAGGCAAAAACTAATAGAAAAAGAATAGAGCAGAAGGGACAAATAGAAAGCACATAGTAAGATGTTAGATTTAAGCCTATGTCCTACCAATTACATTAAATACAAATGGACAGAATATGATGATGAAATGACAAAAATTTTAGACTGGATTTTAAAAAACCACAAGTATATGTTGTTTCCAAGAGGCACGTCTAAACATAAGTATATAGGTAAGTTGAAAATCAGGTAGGAAAAAGAAACACCATGCAAGCACAATATTTAAAATACACTTCTAAATAACCCAATGGTTGAAGAGAAATTATTGCAAAAATTAGAAAAAATATGAACTAAATGAAAATATCAACTATTTTGATATTTTGGAAATGCAGCTAAAGCCAAGCTCAGAGGAAAATTTTAGCCTTGGATGCATATGTTAGAAAAAAGGAAAAGCTGAAAATGTATAACTTAACCATTTGTCTCAAGATGTTAGGAAAAGAATAGCAAAATAAACACGAAGTAGAAGAAAAAATAATATAATGCTGAAATCAATTAAATAAAAAACAATATGTAATAGGGAGGATCAATAAAGCCAAAAGCTGACTATTTGGAAGACTAATACAATTAACAACACCTCAAAATCGATAAACCTTTGGCAAGATTAATTGAGATAAAAAGGAAAAGGCACAAATTATTAATATCAGGAATGAAAAAAGGAACATCATCAAAGATCTTATAGGTGTTAAAAAGATAATCAGAGACAACTGGAAAACACATGCAAGAGAATAAATCTGAATCTCTACTTCCACCATATACAAAAAATTAACTCAAAATGGATCAAAGGTCCAGATGTAAGAGCTAAAACTATAAAACTCTTAGAAGAAAACATATGTTAAATCTTCATGAGCTTTTATTAGGCAATATGACAGCAAACACACAAGCAACAAAAGAAAAAAAATAGATAACTTGAACGTCACCAAAGTGAAAACTTTAAAAAAAAAAAAGTTTTTTGTGTTTCAGAAAACATCAAGAGAGTAAAAAAAAAAAAAAAGAAAAAAGAAAAGGGCTTCCCTGGTGGCGCAGTGGTTGAGAGTCCGCCTGCCAATGCAGGGGACACGGGTTCGTGCCCCGGTCTGGGAAGATCCCACATGCCGCGGAGCGGCTAGGCCCGTGAGCCATGGCCGCTGAGCCTGAGCGTCCGGAGCCTGTGCTCTGCAATGGCAGAGGCCACAATAGTGAGAGGCCCGCGTACCGCAAAAAAAAAAAAAAAAAAGAAAAAAGAAAAGAAAACAACAACAAAAAAAACACCCAGAGGATGGGAGAAAATATTTGTAAATTATGTATCTAATAAAAGACATATCCAGAATATATAAAGAAATCTTACAGTCAACAATAAAAGACAAATAACTCAATTTAAAAATAGGCAAAGAATCTGAATAGACATTTCTCAGAAAAAAAAATATATGGCCAGCTAGTACATAAAAATGATCAACACTTTTAGTCATTAAAGAAATGCAAACCAAAACCACAACGAGATATCACTTCATACCCACTAGAATGGCTAGCATCAAAAAGCAGACAAGAACAGTTTTGGGGAAGATGTGGAGAAATTGGAACCTTATACATTGTTGGTAGGAATGCAAGATGGTGCAGCCACTTTGGAAAAGTCTGGCAGTGCTTCAGAAATCTAAACATAGTTACCAAATGACGCAGTAATTTCAAACCCGGATATTTACCCAAGAGAATTGAAAATACATGTCCACACAGAAACTTATGAAATAATGTTTATAGCAACACTATTCGTAATAACCCCAAAGTGGAAACACTAATGTCCATCAGCTGATGAGTAGATAAATAATAAACAAATAAAAATAAACAAAAAGGCTGAGTATATACAATATAATGATAACAATATTATGGTAAAACGTAGATGAAATTGACAAATCGTAGAAAAAAATCCAACAATCCAAAACTGATACAAGAGAAAAAGAAATTGTTAATAATTTTAGAGCTGTTAATGAAATTGGATAGATAATTTTATTTATTTTGACCTCTAACTTATTTTTTTAATTGGGGTATAGTTGTTTTACAATGTTCAGTTAGTTTCTTCTGTACAGCAAAGTGAATCATCTATACATATACATATATCCCCTCTTTTTTGGATTTCCTTCCCATTTAGGTCACCACGGAGCACTGAGTAGAGATCCCTGTGTTATACAGTAGGTTCTCATTAGTTATCTATTTTATACATATTAGTGTATATATATCAATCCCAATCTCCCAGTTCATCCCACCCCCGCCTTTGCCCACTTGGTGTCCATACGTTTGTTCTCTACATCTGTCTCTATTTCTGCCTTGCAAACAGGTTCATCTGTACTGTTTTTCTAGATTCCACATATATGCGTTAATATACGATTTTTTTTTCTCTTTCTGACTTACTTCATTCTGTATGATAGTGTCTAGGTCCATTCATGGACCTAGGTCCAAATGACCCAGTTTCGTTCCTTTTTATGGCTAACATTCCATCGTTTATATGTACCACATCTTCTTTATCCATTCGTCTGTCGATGGGCATTTAGGTTGCTTCCATGACCTGCATATTGTAAATAGTGCTACAATGAATATTGGGGTGTGCGTGTCTTTTTTTTTGTTGTTGTTAACATCTTTATTGGAGTATAATTGCTTTACAATGGTGTGTTAGTTTCTGCTTTATAACAAAGTGAATCAGCTATACATATACATATATCCCCATATCTCCCCCATCTTGCGTCTTTTTGAATTATGGTTTTCTCAGGGTATATACCCAGTAGTAGGATTGCTGGGTCATATGGTAATTCTATTTTTAGTTTTTTAAGGAACCTCCATAGTGGCTGTAACAATTTACATTCCCACCAACAGTGCAAGAGGGTTCCCTTTTCTCTACAACCTCTCCAGCATTTATTGTTTGTAGATTTTTTGATGATGGTCATTTTGACCGGTGTGAGGTGATACCTCATTGTGGTTTTGATTTGCATTTCTCTAATAATTAGAGATGTTGGGCCTTCCCTGGTGGCTCAGTGGTTAAGAACCGCCTGTCAATGCAGGGGACATGGGTTTAATCCCTGGTCCAGTAAGATCCAACATGGCGCAGAGCAACTTAGCCCGTGTGTCACAACTACTGAGCCTGTGCTCTAGAGCTCGCGAGCCACAACTACTGAGCCCGCATGCCACAACTACTGAAGCCCACGCACCTAGAACCTGTGCTCCACAACAAGAGAAGCCACTGGAATGAGAAGCCCGTGCACCATAATGAAGAGTAGCCCCCGCTCGCTGCAACTAGAGAAAGCCCGTGCACAGCAACGAAGACCCAACACAGCCAAAAATAAATAAATAAAATAAATAAATTTATGAAAAAGAATAATTAGTGATGTCAAGCATCTTTTCATGTGTCTCTTGGCCATCTGAATACATAATTTTAAACCTTTGCACAAAACTCCAAACTCAGATGGCTGCACTTGTGCATTTTACCAAACATTTATGGAAGAAAAAAAAAAAATCAGTCCCACACAAACTCCTCCAGAGAATAGAATAAGAAGGAACACTACCTGATCAGGTCAACATAACCTTGATACCAAACCTGATAAGACCTTATGAGAAAGGAAAAGTACAAGCCAATCTCGCTCATTACAGATGCAAAAGTCCTAAACAAAATATTAGCAAACGGAATCTTGTAACATATAAGGTCAAGTAGTGTTTACTCCAAGGTTGGTTTAACATTAGAAAGTCAATGTAATTCAACACATGAACAGAGTATAGGGGAAAAAACATGATCATCTTAATAAATCTAGAAACAGCATTTGATGAAATTCAACATTTATTCATGATTTTAAACATACTTTTAGAAAACTCAGAATAGAAGAAAATTTTCTTAATCTGATAAAGATTGCCTATTAAAAAAAGCTAGGGAAAAATACCATACTTAATGATGAGGTATTGAAAGCTTTCCCTCTGAGAGCTGCAGCAAGGCAAGGATGCATATCATTGCTACCTCTACTGAAAGCTGTGCTACGGGCCCTGGCCAGTGTAGAAGGGCAAGAAAAATAGCCATTAAATTCATAAGGATTGGGAAAGAAGAAATAAAACTCATAATTCATGGGAGAAATGATTATGTAAATAGGAAATCCAGAGAATTTACAGATAGATTATTCCAATAAATAATGAGTTCAGCACTGTTGTTGGATAAAACCCAGTAAAAATAAACAGTATTGGGGCTTCCCTGGTAGTACAGTGGTTGAGAACCTGCCTGCCAATGCACGGGACATAGGTTCGATCCCTGGTCCGGGAAGATCCCACATGCCGCAGATCATCTAAGCCCGTGCACCACAACTACTGAACCTGTGCTCTAGAGCCAGTGAGCCACAACTACTGAGCCTGCATGCCACAACTACTGAAGCCCACACGCCTAGAGCCCGTGCCCTGCAACAAGAGAAGCCACCACAATGAGAAGCCTGTGCACCGCAACGAAGAGTAGCCCCCACTCGCCGCAACTAGAGAAAGCCCGTGCGCAGCAACGAAGACCCAATGCAGCCAAATAAATTAAACTAAAAAAAAATAAACTGTATTTCTATATGTCAGCAACAAACAAAAAACGAAATTTTTAAATAGGTACTGTTTACAACAGAATAAAAATTTTGAATACCTAGAAATAAATCTAACAACAACAAAAATGGGCAACACCTCATTGAAGAAAACTATAAGAACGTTATTGAAAGAAAAATTTAACTAAATGAACAGATGTTCAGCAGAAGACATAGTATTGTAAACTTATCAGTTCTCTCCCAAATGATCTATGTAGTTAATACAATTCTAATAAAATTTGCAATAAGTGTTTTTATGTATCTTGAAAACCTTATTTTAAACTGTATATGGAAATGTAAAGGGACAAAAATAGACAAGACATTCTTGAAGAAGAAAAACAAGGTGGGAAGATTTGTTCTACCAGGAATCAAGAATTTTTACAAAGCCCACAATAATTCATTTGTCTGCAGCAATAGAAAAACTGCAAATAGATGATGAGAACAAATAAAGAGCCCAGAAATAGACCCATTCATATTTGGACACTTGGTTTATGACAAAGGTGACAGACACTGCCAAGCAGTGGCAAAAGGAAAGTATTTTCGATAAGTACACTAGGTCATAAATGTGGGGGGAAAATAAGAGAAACTTGACCCTTACCTCACACCATGCACAAAAGTTAATTCCAGGGGGATTGGAGGCCTAAGCACGAAAGGCAAAACAATAAATCCTCGAGAAGATAATTGAGAATATCTTCATGACTTCAAGATATGGAAGATTTCTTAAGCAGGACACAGAGAAATTATCATAAAGCAATGGATTCAAAAGAATCATCAAAAGAGTGAAAAGATAAGCTAGAGAGTACAAACATATTTGCAATATATTTAAAGGGCTCAACATCAAAATATAAAAAAGGAAAACTCTGGTAAATCAATAAGAAAGAAACACCCTAGAAGACAAGTGGGTGATAGGCTAGCAGTTTGCAAAACTAGAAATCCAAATGAGAGTTAAGAAAAGGTGTTCAGCTTCATTAGTGGTCAGGGAAATGCAGATTAAAACCGCAGTGAGACCCTTCAACACATACCCACCAGATGGCTGAAATTAAAAAGACAAACAATGCCAAGAATGGAGTAATGGGCATTCTCATGTTAAGAGTTTGGAAACCCAGACAGCACTTCTGAGGTTGAATAAGGCACATTCTACAATGCAGCAATTTCACTCCATCTTTACACCCAACAGAAAAGTTTGGGGGTGCTAGGAAACAAAACAATGTTCATAGAAGCAATATTTAGGGACTTCCCTGGGGGTCCAGTGGTTGGGACTCCACGCTTCCACAGGAGGGGGCATGGGTTCAATCCCCGGTAGGGGAACTAAGATCCCACATGCTGCAGGGTGTAGCCAAAAAAAAAAAAAAAGAAGCATTATTTATAATATTCTCCACCCCCTCGCCCAAAAAACCTAAAACCCTGTAAACAACACAAATATCTATCAGCAGCAGAATGGATGAATTGTGGTGTATTCTCGCAATGCAATAATTCACAGCAATAAAAATAAACAGACTACATCTATCAGTTTGCCAAAGAATCCAGACACAAAAAATATAAGTGCTATAATTGGTGCAACTAACCTATAGTGTTTATTGACAAACACTTAAAGTAGAGAAAATCAAGGGAGAGATTACCATTCAATCAGGACAATGATTATCTTTAGGGAGACAAAGAGAGCCATGACTGGGAAGGGACTACGGTTGTCTCTAGGGTGCTGGTAGGTTCTACTTTTTTTTTTTAATTTGTTTTTATTTTTGGCTGTGTTGGGTCTTCGTTGCTGCGTGAAGTCCCTCTCCAGCTGCGGCGAGCGGGGGCCACTCCTTGCTGCGGTGCGCAGGCCTCTCACCGCGGTGGCCCCTCCCGTTGTGGAGCACGGGCTCCAGGTGCACAGGCTTCAGCAGTTGCTGAAGCTACAGCATGGGCTCAGCAGCTGTAGCTCGTGGGCTCTAGAGCGCAGGCTCTGTAGTTGTGGCGCACGGACTTAGCTGCTCCATGGCATGTGGGATCCTCCCGGAGCAGGGCTCGAACCCGCGTCCCCTGCATTGGCAGGGGCGCTCCCAACCACTGAGCCACCAGGGGAGCCCTATTTTTGTTCTTTGATAGTTACATGGATGTTAACTTTGTAATGATTCATGAAGCCGAACACTTATGATCTATGCACTGTTCTGTGCATTTAAAAAAGATATGAGCTGCATATAATATATAATCTCAGCTATGAAATTATATACATGTATAAGGAAAGATACCATAATGAAATGTGTAGCTGCCTTCAAAGGGTGGGAACCTGGATGATTTTTCTGCTTCTTCAGAAGGAAGAAATAAAACTGTCTTTGTTCACAGATGACATGATCATTTATGTAGAAAACTTGAAAGATTTGACCAAAAAACTCCTAGAACCAATAAGCAATTGTAACAAGTTGCAGGATACAAGGTTAATATACAAAAGCCAATCACTTTCCTATATACCAGCAATGAACAAGTGGAATTTAAAATTAAAAACACAATACCATTTACATTAGCACTGCCAAAATTAAATACTAACAAAACACGTACAAGATCTATATGAGAAAAACTGCAAAGCTCTGATGAAAGAAATCAAAGAGGACTAAGTCGATACATTCCATTTTCATGGATAGGAAGGCTCAATATTGTCAAGATGTTCGTTTTTCTCAACGTGGTGTTTAGATTCAATGTAATTCCAATCAAAAGCCCAGCAAGTTATTTTGTAGATATTGACAAACTGATTCAAAAGTTTATATGGAATTAGAGAAATGCAAATCAAAACCACAATGAGGTATCACCTCACACCGGTCAGAATGGCCATTATCAAAAAATCGACAAACAATAAATGCTGGAGAGTGTGTGGAGAAAAGGGGACCCTCCTGCACTGTTGATGGGAATGTATATTGATACAGCTACTATGGAGAACAGTATGAAGGTTCCTTAAAAATTAAAAATACAATTATCATATGACCTAGCAATCTCACTACTGGGCATATACCCTGAAAAAACCATAATTCAAAAAGAGACATGTACCACAATGTTCATTGCAGCACTATTTACAATAGCCAGGACATGGAAGCGACCTAAATGTCCATCAACAGAGGAATGGATAAAGAAGATGTGGTGCATATATACAATGGAATATTACTTGGCCATAAAAAGAAATGAAATTGAGTTATTTGTAGTGAGGTGGATGGACCAAGAGTCTGTCATACAGAGTGAAGTAAGTCAGAAAGAGAAAAGCAAATACTGTATGCTAACACATATATATGGAATCTAAAGAAAATGGTTCTGATGAACCTAGAGGCAGGACAGGAATAAAGACAGAGACATAGAGAACGGACTTGAGGGCACGGAGTGGGGGAAGGGTAAGCTAGGACAAGTGAGAGAGTAGCATTGGCATATATACACTACCAAATGTAAAATAGATAGCTAACGGGAAGCAGCTGCATAGCACAGGGAGATCAGCTCGGTGCTTTGTGATGACCTAGAGGGATGGGATAGGGAGCGTGGGAGGGAGACGCAAGAGGGAGGGGATATGGGGATCTATGTATGCAAATAGGTGATTCACTCTGTTATACAGCAGAAACTAGCACAACATTGTAAAGCAATTATACTCCAATAAAGATGTTAAAAGAAAAAGTTTATATGGAGAGGCAAAAGATCTAGAATAGCCAAAAAAATATTGAAGGAGAAGAACAGAGTTGGAGGACTGATGCTACCCAACTTTAAGACTTACTATAAAGCTACAATAACCAATATAACATGGCATTGGTGAAAGAAGAGACAAATAGATTAGTGGAACAGAATAGAGAACCCAGAAACAGACCTATATAAGTATCATCAACTGACTTTTGACAAAAGAGCAAAGGCAATACAGTGGCGTAAGATAATATTTCAACAAATGGTGATGGAACAATTGGACATCTACATGCAAAAAAATGAATCTGGACACAGACCATATGCCTTTCACAAAAATTAACTCAGAATGGATCACATACTTAAGAGTAAAACTTAAAAGTATAAAACACCTAGAAGATAACATAGAAGAAAACCTAGATGACCTTGCCTATGGCAATGACTTTCTAAATGCAACACCAAAGGCACAATCCATGAAAGGAATAATTGATAAGCTGGACTCCATTAAAATTGAAAACTTCTGCTCTGTGAAAGACAATGTCAAGAGAATGAGAAAACAAGCTACAGATTGGGAGAAACTATTTTGCAAAAGACACATCTGATAAAGGACCGTTATCCAAAATACACAAAGAACCCTTAAAACATGACAATAAGAAAACAACCAATTAGGGCTTTCCTGGTGGCGCAGTGGTTGAGAATCTGCCTGCCAATGCAGGGGACATCGGTTCGAGCCCTGGTCTGGGAAGATCCCACATGCCGCGGAGCAACTAGGCCCGTGAGCCACAGCTAGTGAGCCTGTGCATCTGGAGCCTGTGCTCCACAACGAGAGGCCGCAACAGTGAGAGGCCCGCGCACCGCGTTGAAGAGTGGTCCCCGCTCACCACAACTAGAGAAAGCCCTCGCACAGAAACAAAGACCCAACGCAGCCATAAATAAATAAATAAATAAAAGAAAACAACCAATGAAAAAATGGGTCAGGGACTTCCCTGGTGGTCCAGCAGTTAAGACTCCATGTTCCCAATGCAGGGGGCATGGGTTTGATCCCTGGTCAGGGAACAAGATCCCACATGCCACAACGGAGGCCTGTTGCCGCCAAATACATAAAAATTTAAACAAAAAAGTGGGTCAAAGACTTTAACAGATACCTCATCAAAGAAGATATACAAATGGCAAGTAAGCATAGAAAAAGATGCTCCGTGGCATATGTCATCAGGGAAATAAAAATTAAAACAAGAAACCACTACACATCTATTAGAATGGCAAAATGGTACCGGTACTTCGGAAGATAGTTTGGCAGTTTCGGACCCAGTTATTTGTTTACTGGTAGTAATGCCCTGTACCTTCATTGAAGTATTGGTGCATTGGAAGTGTAGGATTAAAATTCCATGGTGAAACCTACGTATATGGATCTGTGAAATAATAAAAAATATATCAGGTCTTTTCCTCCAGCTCTAGGCACAGAGTTCAAAAACACTTGGAGGGAATTCCCTGGAGATCCAGTAGTCAGGACTCCGCACTTTCACTGCCCAGGGCCCGGATTCACTTCCAGGCTGGGGAACTAAGATACGGCAAGCTCCTGCAGAGTGGCAAAATAAATAAATAAACCAAACCAAAACAAAAAACACTGGGAATTTCCTGAGTGATAGGAGTGTCTTTTGTTATTCATATCAAGCCCTTTCACCACACCTGTTTTTATGCTAAGGTGGGCCTTTAGATAGTTTCAAGGGAGGGGCTAGCTACATCAGAAAGATCAAGCTCGTGATTATAGGGTTGGAATATCCAGCCTCAGCCCCCAACCTTCCAGGAGCTCAAGACAGCTCAGTCACACGACCAATGATGTAAAAAGATGCCAGGAGAACTCTGGACACCCAACGTTCAAGGAGCTTCCTAGTGGGTGAACACATTTATGTGCTGGGCGAGTGTCATGCTCTGACTCCACATATGGAACTTTTTTAGACCTTGCCCTATGGGTCTCTTCCATTTGACTATTCCTTAGTTGCACCCTTTACAATAAACCTGTAATCGTAAGTATAATGCTTTCAGAGAGTTTCAATGGGTTGTTCTAGTGAATTCTCAAAGCTGAGGGAGCCTGGGGACCCCTAAATGTATAACTGGTCAGTCAGAAGTGCAGGAGGCTCCTGAGACTTGCAGTGGACACCTGAAGTGGGAGCAGTCTTATGGAGAACTTTGCCCTTAATCTGTGGGGTCTGTGCTAACTTGGGTAGTGAGTGTCAAAATTAAATTGAAGGACACCCAGTTGGTGTCAGTGAATTGGTGTCAGGGCAGGATTAAAGTCTCATGATGAAATACAAACACACTTAATCTCATCCTTTGTTGTGGTTTTAATATATGTCATGTCCATAAAATCATTGATATTCCTCCCTTTAAGAGATGGAGCCTGTTTACAATAGCCAAGACATGGAAACAACCTAAATGTCAGATGAATGGATAAAGAAGATGTGGTACATATACACAATGGAATATTACTCAGCCATAAAAAAGAATGAAATCATGCCATTTGCAGCAACATGGATGCAAGTAGAGATTATCATACTAAGTGAGGTAAATCAGAAAAGAAAGACAAATACCATATGATATCACTTATATGTTGAATCTAAAATACGACACAAAGGAACCTATCCACAAAACAGAAACAGAATCACAGACATAGAGAACAGACTTGTGGTTGCCAAGGGAGATTTGGGTAGGGGAGGGATGGATTGGGAGTTTGGGATTACCAGATGCAAACTATTATATAGAGAATGGATAAAAAACAAGGTCCTACTGTAGAGCACAGGGAACTATATTCAATATCCTGTGATAAACCACAATGGGAAAGAATATGAAAAAGAATGTATATGCATATGTATAACTGAATCGCTTTGCTATACAGCAGAAATTAACACAACATTGTAAATCAACTAGACTTCAATAAAATAAAATAAAACCTTTGGGATTAAAAAAGAGAGAGATGGAGCCTAATTCCCTTCCCCCTGGGTACGGGCTGGATCTAATGACTCACTCCTAATGAATAGAATAAAGTGAAAGTGACCGTGTTGGACTTCGGAGACTAGATCAGAAAAAGCACTGAAACTTCCTCCTTATGCTCTGTCGGATCGCTCATTCTGGAAGGAGTCAGCCGCCACGTTGAGAGGACACTCAGACAGCCCTGTGGAGAGGTCACATGGTGAGGACTGAGGCCCCCAGCCAACAGCCACACGAGTGCACCATCTTGGAAGAAGCTCCCCAACCCCAGCCCAGCCTTCAGTGCCCATAGCCATGTTGACCACCAGCCTGCAAGATCACGAGCGACCCTGAGCCAGCATCACCTACATGTGTGTGAGGGTAAAGATGTTGGTTATTTTAATTTTTTAAGTTTTGGAGCAATCTGTGATGCAGCAATAATTTATACACCCTGTAACATTGATCCAAGAGCCCAAATGTGGATTTCTTCCCCTAAATATTTTCTGGTTCTTATGTAGTTACAGGATGGCATGGTAGCTAAGAGGACAGGCAGTGGAGACGCATACAGTTCGTCATACGTTGGTGAGGCCACTGAGTAGCTGTGCCTCCTTGGGAAAGTGCTCACATCCTCAGAGCTGTCGCAGCCTCATCTGCAAAATGGAAATGTGAATTGTTCAGCAGAGTGCATGGCTCTGGGCAGGGGACTCAACATGGAATTGTATTGTTATTATTCAATATTTCGCTGTCATTGCTGCTTACCTACCTCTCAGTACAAAGAGGCTTGCTTCCCTCCTGACCCGTCCCTGTTTGGAGCTGTATCCACCAGGCTCCTAGCCTCTGATTCCGGGTTACAGCTCTTCTGCTGCTCTTCGGACCTAGTATCTCTGTTTGTTCTACAAGGGGGTTGGGAGTTTGGTAGCATCAGAGCACCATGCAGCTGCGGTCGGCCTCCCTGGTGGACAGCTAGAGCCCCTGGGATGCAGCCCTGGCAGAATCCTTGCAGCCTCCCCTGGGACCACCATGTTCCTTGGCCATGCCATCTCCCCCGCCAATGCCCACGCCACCTCTGCCTTCTGGGCTCCATTTTCAGCTGGCTTCTGAGCTCCTTTGCTGTGCTGGCCACTGGGCAGGCACCAGCATGAGAGATAGGTCAAAAGTTCCTATCCTCTGGAAGGAGACAAGCATGGACGTATCTGTGGTGTGATGTTGCAGCATTAGGAGCACAAGGCCAGAGGAACCCAGGACCCCGAGGAGGGAACACCATCCAACCTGGGGGTGAGGAAGGTTGGGAGGCAAGGATGGAACGTTCCTTGGAGTATGGCTTCAACTGAATGTTGAAATCTACGCAGACCCTCCAGACAGAGGGACCAGTGTGTGCTAAGGGGCAGCAGCATGAGAGGGGATGAAAGCTCTGGGTATGGGAAATACATTGGTGGAGGGGGGTATGTGGAATGGAGAGAGTGGGTGACCCCCATTCATTCCCTCAATTGGACCCCAAAGCAGACACTTGGCCATTTACCCAAGGTCTTCTTATTCTCACCCCAAAAGGTTCTTTACACAACGACGTGACCCAAAACCATTCCTGAGGGATCTGAGCTCTTAGTGATCTTGTTTATGTTGGATTACTATGTCATCCATTAATCTTACCTTTGGACATAGCTGTACCAGGGACAGTTCCTGAGGATTTCCTGCCCCCATTGTGTAGCAGTAATGATATCTCCTCTTGAAAATTAAGCTCAATCTCACTAGTCAACATTTTTTTTAACATCTTTATTGGAGTATAATTGCTTTACAATGGTGTGTTAGTTTCTGCTTTATAACAAAGTGAATCAGTTATACATATACATATGTTCCCATATCTCTTCCCTCTTGCGTCTCCCTCCCTCCCACCCTCCCTATCCCACCCCTCTAGGTGGTCACAAACCACCAAGCTGATCTCCCTGTGCTATGCAACATCTTAACTCTCTTTTTTCTTGTTTGTTCATTGACATGAGGATCCCCAGATAGCCAGGTGAGGGTCTCATCTTCTCATTTAATTTAGCTTAATTATTCTAGTGGATACATTCCTTCCTTCCTCGAGTTACCAAGACTACTTAAATAATGGAGCCCAAAATCATGGGGTTATAAAGACAAAAAACCTGTGTTAGTCATTAGCATTATGAGGGAGATGACTAGCTCTTCAACTCCTGGACTCAGGTATGCTGCCTAAGAGGAAGAAACATGACAATGTATTGATAACTGATTCAGGACATTGATTGTACAGTGTAGAATAGAAACTTTTGTGAGGCGTTGTCTCTTATCTGGTGCTATAACGGGGTCTTTAATAGGCCATCCCACTGTCCTATAAGGTCAACTGCTTTGGAGTGAACAGGTACATGGTAAAAACCCATGAATCCCATGGATATTATTAACCCATTGTCTTACTTTTCTTAGGTTGTGAAATAAGTTACTTGATCAGTAGCAATGTTGAGTGACTAAGGGCTCCAGTAAGTCCACAGATGATACTGCCAGTAGAAACAAGGCAGATAGGGAAGAAAAATCTCTTTGAAGAACTGTCTAACCTAATAAGGAAAAATCACTGCCACCACCATGATGGAGGGCGACCAATGCAACCAACCAGGTGGAAGACTGGTCCCTGAGGGTATGGAGCCATATTGAGGAATTGGGAATGACAGTAGCCAAATCAGGGTTTTTTTTGTGTGTGAGCAAATTCAATTTAAGATCTATCCTCTTGGGACTTCCCTGGTGGCACAGTGGTTAAGACTCCATGCTCCCAGTGTAGGGGACCTGGGTTTGATCCCTGGTCAGGGAACTAGATCCCACATGCTTGCTGCAACTAAGAGTTAGCATGCCACAACTAAGGAGCCAGCAAGCTGCAACTAAGGAGCCAATGGCCACAGCTAAGGAGCACCCATGCCACAACTAAGAAGACTGCCTGCCGCAACTAAGACCTGGTGCAAACAAATAAATTAATTAAGTAAATATTTTTTTTTAATATATCCTCTTTTTTTTTTAAGTTTTTTTTTTTTTTTTTTTTTTTTTTTTCAGTACGCGGCCTCCCACCGTTGTGGCCTCTCCCGTTGTGGAGCACAGGCTCCGGACGCGCAGGCCCAGCGGCCATGGCTCATGGGCCCAGCCGCTCCACGGCATGCGGGATCCTCCCAGACCGGAGCATGAACACGTGTCCCCTGCATCGGCAGGCGGACTCCCAACCACTGCGCCACCAGGGAAGCCCCTTTTTTTAAAGTTTTTATTTTTTCCTGGAGTATAGCTGATTAACGTTATATTAGTTTCAGGCGTATAGTAAAGTGATTCAGTTATATATATACATATATCTATTCTTTTTCAAATTCTTTTCCCATTTAGGTTATTACATAATATTGAGCAGAGTTCCCTGTGCTATACAGTAGGTCCTTGTTGATTGTCTATTTTATTTATTTTTAAAATTTATTTATTTTATTTATTTATTTGGCTGTGTTGGGTCTTTGTTGCTGCGTGCGGGCTTTCTCTAGTTGCAGCGAGCGGGGGCTACTCTTCGTTGCGGTGTGCGGGCTTCTTATTGTGGTGGCCTCTCTTGTTGCAGAGCATGGGCTCTAGGCACGCAGGCTTCAGTAGTTGTAGCATGTGGGCTCAGTAGTTGTGGCTCACAGGCTCTAGAGCACAGGCTCAGTTGTTGTGGCGCATGGGCTTAAGTTGCTCTGTGGCATGTGGGATCTTCCTGGACCAGGGCTCGAAGCCATGTCCCTTGCATTGGCAGGCGGATTCTTAACCACTGTGCCACCAGTGAAGCCCTGGTTATCTATTTTAAATATAGCAGTGTGTACATGTCAATCCCAAACTCCCAATCTATCCCTCTCCACCACCCTTCCCCCTGGTAACCATAAATTCATTCTCTAAGTTTGTGAGTCTGTTTCTGTTTTGTAAATAAAACAGTTTTAGAGTGATCAATTCCATGCTGTTGTGCCAACATTCAACCTCCACCTCTGCCATCACTGTTCCACTTTGTCAATGAGTAAGTGCTGGCTGGGGAAAGAGAGGGATGACTAAAAACCTCCTCTGCAATGGGTATTCAGAATGGGAAGCGTTCACATAAGACACAAATATTGTCACATGATGGGCCCATTCTTTCTCTAACCTTGCTACTTCCAAATTCCTTACCCTGACCTTAACTACCACCCACAAATCGGGAGGGATCCTCACTTCACATCATCTATAGGATCGTGCAATGATGTACTGGTTGGAGTTTTGGCCTTGGGAGGATGTCCCATTGCCACTGTCTTTCAGCACACCACTGAGCTGGGCTGTCGCTCCTCGGGGGTTTATCTTCAGCTGGCTGCCACATATTGTTCAGGGCCATCTGAACGGGGCTTCAGTGCTTTCCTCAACTGGTCTTAGGGTGGGTTGAGGGAGAGATTGCTAGTGGGTGGGTGAGCCAGCTGCTCGTGTGCCTTCCTTGTGCTTCCAGGACTTGCATGAGCCCAATTCCATCCATTTGATGGTGGGATGATCTGACAACCTCCAGCTCATGTTGGGCAGCTCAGTTTCATGGTCATGGTCATCTGGTGCCCCCTAGGTATTCACTCTTAACCAGAGCAAAATTGGTTTCTTAAGGGAATAGTTACAGAAGAGGATACTGCTTGTTGGAAATCAAGTGACTGAGTAAATGTGGGTCTATGTCTGGGTTCCATGACATCTGATCTTCATGCCTGTATCTCACTGACCTGGTTACTAAAGCATATGGTGAATCTTGAGGTCAGGTAGTATGAAGTCCATCCATTTTGTTCCTCTTTTTCAAGACTGCTTTAGATATGCTGGGTCCTTGGGATTTTCATACAGATTTTAGAATCAGTTTGTCAATTTCTAGAAAATAAAAAGCCTAATGAGATAGAGACTACATTGGATCTATAGACAAATCTAAGAACTGACATTTTAACAATATTGAGTCTTTCCCTAATGACACTGATATGTCTCTCCACTGATCCAGGTCTTGCACATCTTTGGTTAAATTCACTCCTAAGTATTATACACCTTTTGATGGTATACTTGGAATGTATTTTCATTTAAATTTCCAACTCTTTGCACACTGACTTATATTGTGTGATCTTGCTAAATTAACTTTTAAATCCTTGTCATTGTTTTACAGAGTTCTAGGTAAGAATTTTCTATGTAAAATACAATCATGTCATTTGAAAAAAGAGATAGGTTTGATTCTTCCTTTCTGATCTGCATACCTTTTATTTCTTTTACTTGCCTTATTGCACTAGCTAGTGCCTCTAGTACAATGTTTAATACAAGTAGTGGGAATGGACATCCTTGTCTAATTCCTGATATTAGAGGGAAAACAAGGTATTTACTCCAAGATAAACTGGATGCTGAGCATTAAAACAAATCTTAATAAATTTTTAACGAAGGACTGAAATCATGCAGAGTATGTCCTCCGACCACAATGGAATTACATAGAAACAAATAATAATATTATACCACTTCATGTAAAATGCAGGAAGCTTGAAACTGTATAGATACATTTACAGGCATATTCCAAATATATTGCAGGTTTTGTTCCAGACCACTGCAATAAGGTGAATATCGCAATAAAGTGAGTCACAGAATTTTTTTGGTTTCCTAGTACATATAAAATTAGGTTTACACTATACTGTAGTCTATTGTGTGCAATAGCATTAATGTACACACCTTAAATTAAAAATACCTTAATGCAGGACTTCCCTGGTGGTGCAGTGGTTAAGAATCCACCTGCCAATGCAGGGGACATGGGTTCAAACCCTGGTTTGGGAAGATCCCACATGCTGTGGAGCAACTAATCCTGTGAGCCACAACTACTGAGCCCATGTGCCACAACTACTGAAGCCAGCGCACCTACAGCCTGTGCTCTGCAACAAGAGAAACCACCGCAAGGAGAAGCCCACGCACCATAACAAAGAGTAGACCCCGCTCGCCGCAACTAGAGAAAGCCCACACCAGCAAAGAAGACCCAATGCAGCCAAAAATAAATAAATAAATAAATAAATTTATTAAAAATAAATTAAATAAAAATACATTAAGAGGGACAATATTCTATTATATTTATCCACATATTTCTTACCTTTTTTTTTTGGCTGCACTGCGTAGCCTGTGGGATCTTAGTTCCCCAACCAGGAATTGAACATGCGCCCCCTGCAATGGAAGTGCGGAGTCTTAACCAGTGGACCGCCAGGGAAGTCCCCACATATTTCTTTTTTTATTTCTCTTGCTCTTCGTTCCTTCCTGAATATTCTATGTAATCAGCCTGAAGATGGTCTTTGCTACCTCATAGTGCACATCTGCTAGCAATTGTCTTAGTTTTCATTTATATGAAAATCTCTTTGTTTTTCCATCATTGTTTAATAATATTTTCAATGAATAAAGCATTCTGGATGTTTTTCAGCATTTTAAAGATGTCATTCCATGGTCTTTGGCTCCCATTTTTCCTGATGGGAGGGTAGCCACAGTTTTTATCATTGATTTTCTGAATGTAATGCATTATTTTTCTCTGATTTTTTAAAAAGTTTTTGCTTTATCTTTGGTTTTCACCCATTTGACAATTACATGCCTAGTTGCCATATTTTGGTATTTATTCTTTGTGGGGTTTGCTTACCTTCTGGAATCTGTGAATGTGTGTCCTTCACCAACTTTGAGAAAATGTTGGCCATTATTTCTTCAAATATTTTTACTACCCCATGTTATCTCTCTTTTCTTTTTTTTAAGTTGAAGTATCGTTGATTTACAATGTGTTAGTTTCAGGTGTACAGCACAGTGATTCAGTTTTATATATATATTCTTTTCCAGATTCTTTTCCTTATAGGTTATTACAAAATGTTGAGTATAGTTCACTGTGCTATACAGTAGGTCCTTGTTGATTATTTCTCTTTTCTTTCTAGGACCCTAAATACAAGTGTGTAAGGGATTTGAATATTGTTTACAGTTCCCCAAGATTGTGTTCATTTTATTTCCAGTGTTTCCTCTCTGTTCTTCAGATTGGATCCGTTCTGCTAATCTCTCTTCAAGTTCACTGATGCTGCTGACATTTACAAACTGCTATTAAATAAAGCCAGTAAATTTTTAATTTCAGATGTTACATTTTTTAGTTTAGAATTTTCAATTGGGTTCTTTTTTTTATAGTTTTTATTTCTTTGCTGAAGTTTTAAAGTTTGATGTAGTCCCGTTTGTTGATATTTGCTTTTGTGGCCTGTGTTTTTGTGTCATATTCAAGAAATCATTGCCAAATCCTATGCGTGATGCTTTTCTCCTGTGTTTTCTTAGAAGAGTTTTATAGCTTTAATTCTTACATTTAGGTCTTTGATAAATTTTGAGTTAATTTTTGTATGTGATGTAAGGTAAGAATTCGAGTTTATTCTTCTGCATGTGGATATCCACTTCTCCCAACACTATTCGTTGAAAAAATGGTTTTTGTCTTATTGAATGGTCTTGGTATCCTTGCCAAAAATTATTTAACTATATACACAAGGATTTATTTGTGGTCTATCTATTCAATTCCGTGGTTCCGTATGTCTATCTTTATGCCAGTATTAGTTTTGTTAAGTAAGTTTTGAAATTAGGAAGAGTGACTCTTCCAACTTTGTTCTTTTTTAAGATTGTTTTGGCTATTCAGAGTCCCTTGAGAGTCTGTGAATTTTAGGGAGGATTTTTTTCTATTTCTGCAAGAAAACATTGGGATTTTGATAAGGATTGCATTGAATCTATGGATCACTTGGGTAGTATTGACAACTTAACAACATTAAGTCTTATAATCCATTAACATGTGATGTCTTTCCACTTATTTGTGTCTTCTCTAATTTCAGCAATGTTTTGTAGCTTTCAGTGTACAACTCATTTGTCTCCTTGGCTAAGTTAATTCCTAAGTATTTTATTCTCTCTGATGCTATTGTAAATGGAACTTTTTTTTTTAATTTCCTTTTTGGATTGTTCATTGTTAGTGTATGGAAATGAACTGATTTTCTAAAAATTTTAAATGGGTTTATTCAAGTTACCTTTAAAAATTATTTATTCAAAATAGTCCCTGTCAAAAAATGGAAATAAAAATGTGATTAAAAGCTAAAATAAAGGAGAAGGTTTTCTTCTTCCTGGTATTAAAATGTACCACATTGGGGCTTCCCTGGTGGCGCAGTGGTTGAGAGTCCGCCTGCTGAGGCAAGGGACGCGGGTTCGTGCCCCGGTGCGGGAAGATCCCACATGCCGCGGAGCGGCTGGGCTCGTGAGCCATGGCCGCTGAGCCTGCGCGTCCGGAGCCTGTGCTCCGCAACGGGAGAGGCCACAGCAGTTAGAGGCCCGCGTACCGCAAAAAAAAAAAAAAAAAAAAAGTACTACATTGCAAGGAGGCACGTAATAGTGAAGTACAGTTGAGAAAAGTAGGAAAGGAAAGTGGTTAGCAGTAGATGAAAGGTACCAAGAAACTCTAGGAAGGAAGAAATAAGACAGGATGGTGTTCATGAAAGAAAGGAAGTATAAGAAATCTTGCTCAGAACATGCCCTTCATAGAAACTGCAAGACTCTTTGGAACTGATTTACCTAAAACACCTCCAAGAGAGATTTTGGCAGTAATGGTATGAATTTCTGGTAATGGTAGCAATGAGAAATTGGATGAAAACGAGAGTAATACTTGAAAACTGGTCTACAGAGAAAGTTTTCCCATCTTCAACTTTCTTCATCTCTGTGTGCAGAAAAACAGTAAGTTTCTTAAGTTCAGGAAACACACATACACCAACACAATAAAAACAGTACACACACAAACACCTAATTTTTTTTTTTTTTTTTTATGCGGTATGCGGGCCTCTCACTGTTGTGGCCTCTCTTGTTGCGGAGCAAAGGCTCCGGACGTGCAGGCTCAGCGGCCATGGCTCACGGGCCCAGCCGCTCCGCGGCATGTGGGATCTTCCCGGACCGGGGCACGAACTCGTATCCCCTGTATCGGCAGGCGGACTCTCAACCACTGCGCCACCAGGGAAGCCCCACACACCTATTTTTAAAATCACATGTAACTTGACACTTCTCCAAACCAATTAAACAAACAAAACCAAAATGCACAACTGAGATTTTTCTCCCCCCAAAATGAATGAATTATCAGGAGAAATGTATAGAGTGTTGTTGTCCCAGACTCTAGCTCTCCTTTCTTTTGGTATTTTTGGGGAAAGACAGCACAATAGTTAGCTCTTTACAGTGTTACCTACAGCAACATTTGCCAGTCAAATCCTACTCATGTACATGATTGCCTGTCAGTTTTCCAAGTCTGCGTTAGAACAATAAAAAAATAACAGTAACAAAACAGGTTTATTAGTTAAAAGGCATTCCATTTTGAATCACTTCAGGAAAAGTCTAGAAAATGTTGGTGGCTGAGATAGGAAACTGTTTATTGGTTTTATTTTTATTTTAAACTCATATATTTCTTGACTATGTATTAAATGTTTATATAAATGCACTTTCTGCAGAGTGAATTAGTATACTTTATATTTCCTTTCTTGCATGGGTTTTCTACCAACTCATCTTTAATTTTTAAAGATATCTTTTTTCTTGCAGTGTTTTACTACATCCTTAAGTTATTTTAAATCTCCAAAAAAAAGTTTCTAGCTTACAAAATCCTCAGAACAAAGTTACTTGAGAAGCAAACTGATTTTTGCATGTTGCTTCTATATCTTTTCTGAATTTGTTTGTTAGTTCTAGCAGTTCTTTTGTAGAATCTTTAGGATTTTCTACATATTAGATCATGTCATCTGTGAACAGAGGTACTCTTACTTATTCACCTCCAATTTAGATGCCTTTTACTTCTCTCTGTTGCCTAACCGCTGTGGCTAGGACTTCCAGTACTATGTGGAGCAGAAGTGATGAAAGCAGTCATCCTTCACTTGTTCCAGATCTTAGGGAAAAAGTTTTCAATCTTTCAGCATTGAGTATGAAGTTAGCTGTGAGTTTTCCATATGTTGAGGTAGTTTCCTTCTATTTCTAGTTTGTTGAGTGTTTTGATCATGAAAGGGTGTTGAATTTTGTCAAATGCAATTCTGTGTCAATTGAGATAAATGTGTGCAGTTTTTGTCCTTCATTCTGTTAATGGGGTGTATAAGAGTGACCGAGTTTCATATGTTGAACTATCCTTGCATTCCAGGAATAAATCTCACTTGGTCATGGTGAATAATCCCTTTAATAAGCTGTTGAGTTTGGTTTGCCAGTATTTTGTTGAGGAGTTTTGCATCAATGTTCATAAGGGATATTGGTCTGTTTTTTCGTATAATGTCTTTGCCTGGCTTTGGTATCATGGTAATGCCGGCCTCATAGAATGAGCTAGGAATTGTTCCTTCCTCTTTAGTTTTTTGGAAGAGTATGAGAACGATTGATGTTAGTTCTTTTCTAAGTGTTTGGGTGGTATTCACCAGTGAAGTCATCTGGTCCTAGGCTTGTCTTTGTTGGGAAGTGTTTTATTGTTGATTCAGTCTCCTTACAAGTTATAGGTCTGTTCATATTTTCTATTTTCTTCATGATCCAGTCTTGGTAGGTTGTGTATTTCTAGGAATTTGTCTATTTTATCTAGGTCATTCAGTTAGGGGGGGTATACAGTTGTTCATAGTACTCTCTTGTAAACCTTTTTTGTAAAATTGTTAGAATGTCTCCTCTTTCATTTCTGATTTTAGTTATTTGACCCTTTTCTCTTTTTTTCTTGTCAGTCTAGCTAAAGGTTTGTCAATTTTGTTGATCTTTTTGAAGAATGAAACTCTTGGTTTCATTAATTTTCTCTATTGTTTTCCTATTCTCTATTTTACCTCTAATCTTTAGTATTTCCCTCCTTCTGCCAGCTTTAGGTTCTTCCTTTTCTGGTTCCTTAAGGTATAAAGTTAGGTTGTTGATTTGAGATCTTTCTTTTTTTAAATGTAAGCACGTACAGCCATAGATTCTCTCTTAGCACTGCTTTGTTGCATCCTATAAGTTTTGGTATGTTGTGTTTTCATTTTTATTGGTCTCAAGGTATTTTCTAATTTTCATTTTGATTTTTTTCTTCACCTGTTGGTTGTTAAAGAGTGGGTTGTTTAATTTCACACATTTGTGAATTTTCTGATTTTCCTTCTGCTGCTGCTTTCTAGTTTCATTCCGTTGTGATCAGAAACAATGCTTTGTATGATTTCAATTTTTTAAATTTATTAAGACTTGTTTTGTGACCTAACATATTGTCCATCCTGGAGAATATTCTGTGTGCACTTGAGAAAACTGTATACTGTGCTGTTGTTGGGTGTATGTTCTGTATAAGCCTATTAGGTACAATTAGTCTAAAGTGATATTCAAGTCCTTTATTTTCTTATTTATCTGCTGTCTGGTTGCTCTATTCATTATTGAAACTGGGACTTTGGAGTCTCTGACTGTTATGTTAGAGCCATTTCTCCTGGTCAGATCTATGTGTGAGTAATCATAGCCCAATAACTTGCCTCCCCAACAGCTTTTTGTTTTGTTTTTATTGTGAATTTTTTGTTTTGTTTTTATATGTGTATCCTACATAAAAGAGTGCATATACATATATGGGCATTTAAAAACTAAAGCAACTCCCCATTTCCCCCCATTGGCACTTAAAATCCGTATTTTTCTACATAGTTATGTATCCCTTTACAAGGTATTGTTTAGTTTGCCTGTTTTTACACTTTTTATAAATAGAAAAAATTCTTTTGCAACTTCAGATTTTCCTTTCAAGATTATGTTTCTGAGATTTAACTGCATTGATGCATGTGACTGTTTTTATTTCATTTTCACTGCTGTATGTATTTCTGTGTTGAATTTGTTCATACCAAAATTGTTAATCTATTCTACAGTTGAAGATGACTACTGCTCCTCTTTTTTATGAACACTTCTGCTCTGACCCCTGGTGCACAAGTTCAAGAATTCTCCAGAGAATATACTTAGGGGTAGAATTGCTAGGGCTTGGAATGTCCACATTTAACATTTTCTACAGTGGTTTGCCAATTTACACCATCCTCAGCACTGTTGCACAAGTGTCCGACACTCGGTATTTCAGACCTTAAAGTTTTTGCCAGGCTGTGAAATTTTATCTCATGGCCTAAATTTGTATTTTCCTGACTACTAATTATGTTGAACAGTGTTTTATATGCTTATGGGCCATTTGTGTTTTCTCTCTGGGCAATTCCTCTTCAATTATTTTGCCCCTTATTCAACTGAATGTGTTGTCTTGTTCTCACTAATTTATGGGACTTCTTAATGTATCCTGGACACTAAGCCCATGACAATTATATATACTGCAATGACTTTTTTAGTCTGAAAATATTGAGCTCTGTAACTGTAGATCTCTATCCTCTTTTCCCTTGGCCCACCCTCTTTGCCCATCCCCCTTGACCCATCCCCCTCTGCCCCTGCCTTGAGGTCATTTGAAACAATAGGTTCAGGTGGGAAGGCAACACCCTTAATCACACCCTTAATCCAATCTTCCTGGTGGGTTTGCCCCCTTCATCTGGCAGAAAACTCTCACTAGAGTGAGACTGAAAAGGATGCGAGACCATTTTTTTGTCCCCAGCTAAGACTGTTTCTTCACATTCATTGCACAGCATGGGGGATATGGGGTGGCGGGCGTGGGGGGTGGGGGAGTTGTGGAGCAGCGGAATTCAACTCTTTAAGGCTCCAAACCAGGACCCTCAACCAATTTAGAATTCAGGCTGTAGGCAGAGTGGTATTTCCTTCCTTCTCCAACCAGGTGGCTCTCGACTCGGTTTTCTTTTCCTTGTAGAACTTGGCTCAGAGCAGCCAGAATGAGCTGAGTCAACACATGCCAATGTTCTGCCCCCTTTCCACCATCTGTGCTAACCTACAGACTTGGGTGGCACAGAATCCAGCTTCCAAAGGACCACAGGCAACCATTTGACCAAATGTTTCACTACTATATGACTAAAGGCAACAGCTTTCCAGCCTGTCACATCTTTACCTTTATAGCCTCAAACCCAACCCTCTCCATTCACCCAATTTAAAAACTTCAGATTCTGTAACTTGCAGCCCCCAGTACCAAATTAGGATCAATTAATATCATTTAAGATCTGATGGGTAGGACTTCCCTGGTGGTACAGTGGTTAAGACCCTGTGCTTCCAATGTAGGGGGCCCGGGTTCGATCTCTGGTCAGAGAACTAGATCCCACATGCATGCCGCAACTAAGACCCGGTGCAACCAAATAAGAATAAAATTAAACAAATATATAAAAAATAAATATTAAAATAAAAAATGATCTGATGGGCAATTCAGGGCTGAAATAGTGTCTCTATGATGTCTTCAGGGATTCGATTGCTTTTGTCTTTCTGCTCAGACAATGTTAGAATGGGCATTTAGCCTTCACAAGATGGCTGCCTGAGCTCCAGCCTTCACAGCTGCCTTCAAGGCAGCAGGGAGCATGAAAAGGCAAGGGCAAAAGGATATTATTGATCAACCGATTCAGCTCTCCCTTCCAGTTTTCTTTGCCATAAACTATATTTACATAAGCATTTAGGTACTTATTTAGGTGGGAAAGATGATACTCAGATTTCTCTACTAGGTTCAACAGAATATAATGTTGAAGAATGCTACCGTGTGGAGTAGGTAATGGCACATTGAAACAAATGTTAAACAAGGGATACTTAATCTGCGAAGAGACTTATAATAATAATTTAAAACTTCATCAGCAGGACTTATTCCCATTTAAAACAGTAAGAGATAGGACCACCAGGAAACAAAATCAACTTCTGAGAATATGAAAAGGGATGTAGGGCAAACTAGATGGAAAAACAGTATTTACTGAGTTATAAATATAGGTTTTCCATAAGGTGGACATGAATTTCTTTCCCCTAACTTTGAAATTATTGAGGAATAACTGACACGTTATTGAATATATTTAACATGCACAACGTGATGATTTGGTATGCATATACACTGTGGAATGATTACCAAGATCAAGCTAATTAACACATCCATCACCTCCCCTAGTTAGGGACATTCATTTCTATTCAGTGACACATCTTGTAAATACAAAATAAAACCCAAATCAGTGGTCAGGGAATTCAAAATTTACCTGCAAAAAGGGCAAGGCAATAAACTCAGAGTCTAGCCTGTCAACTATTTCCTACATTATGTACAGAAGCACTTTGCCAATTTGTACCCAGTAATTTCTTCTGTAGCTGACTGGGGTCCAGACACTAAGTATGAACGTGTGTGCAGAGCCAAAAGCATTCTCCATGGGCAGGGGGTTATCAACAGACAGTGGAGAGAACTAAGGTTTTATATCTTTCTTGCTTTACCATAATTGCAAATATGCATTTCAGGGTGTGATTTTGTTTTTGAAGATACTTCCCTTGAATATGTGACCTATGGTTACAATGAACAATAATAAGATGAAATTTTAGTTTGGGGGAGCTGACCCACACCACCCCATCTGAGGATCATTACTTTGTGGGATACACTGAAGTCAGCTCACCTTTAAGGAACTTCCCCCAAAGGTCCACCCACCAACTTCTACTCACATCTCATTGGTCAGAATTTAGTCATGTGGTTAGCTCTCCAAGGGAGCCTGGGAAATGTAGTTTTCAGTTGGCCACAAATTGCTAAGCCCCAGCAAGATCAGAGGTTTTTCTTGTTGTTTGTTTGTTTATTTTAACAAAGAAGAAGGAAAGAAGAGATCTTAGATGGGCAATTCTACCTGGCTGGGGGCAGAAAGGAATTTCATTCCTGCAGAATTGTTAGAAGGGCTGAAGAAGCAAGTCTAAGCAATGCTCCCAGAAACGGTCCTGCTTAATTGGTCTGATTAGCCTCAGAAACACTTTTTCTGCTGCCACCCGTGCCAGCAAAACGGATGACCTCTGCACAGCCTGCTTCTTCATGTCACTTCCAAATCAGAGCCTTTGATGAGTGCATCTTATTGGTAGAAACTAGGACACAGATCTGCAAGGGAGGCTGGGAAATGTAGTTTAAAAATTTGACCTTAAGAAGGTGGGATTCACAATTGTGATAAACCAGCATATTTCACTGATTCTAAGACATGATTTTTAAAATTTTTTATTTTCTTTCCTCCACATTTTCATGTCTCTCAAATCAGGATGCTTCTGACCATTGGTGATGGCTCTTGGCCATTTGCCAGTTTTGTCATGGAGTTGGCATTGCCCGTACATACATGAAACTTCTTTATAAGGTTGTGAAACACCTCCATCAAAAGGGTGCAGGGGCTTCCCTGGTGGCACAGTGGTTGAGAGTCCACCTGCCGATGCAGGGGACACGGGTTCGTGCCCCGGTCCGGGAAGATCCCGCATGCCGCGGAGCGGCTGGGCCCGTGAGCCGTGGCCGCTGAGCCTGCGCGTCCGGAGCCTGTGCTCTGAAACGGGAGAGGCCACGACAGTGCGAGGCCCGCGTACCACACACACAAAAAAAGGGTGCAGGATTTTCCTGGTGGTCCACTGGTTAAGAGTCCGTGCTTCCACTGCAGGGGGTGTGGGTTTGATCCCTGGCGGGGGAAATTCCACATGCCACACAATGCAGCCAAAAAAAAAAAAAAAAAAAACCAAAAATAAAAAAGGGTGCAGTTGAGGTATCTGCAGCTTGGAAGAAAATTCTGGAACAAACAGTGCTCATAAACGCTGCACCATCAATGCTCCATCCCCAAATGCAGAACCTATAACAGACTACTATGAGTTAAAAGGGGACCCAGAAGAGTTGTACCTGAAAATATAGAGAACTTCTAGAAATAAGTTAAATGATCTCCTTTGCTTATGCTTTCCTTCTTTGTGTGTTCACAAGAGACAGATGTCTCAGTAAAGAAAATGAGATCTTTCAAGAAGAGCAAAATGCAGATTCTAAGTGGTAAGAAAACATTGTGTCAGAGTTTAATTCCCGGTGTTTTCTCTTATCGGTCCATAAAATAATAGGACATCTTACCATTGGTAGCATCTTAGGTTCAATGAAATAGTCGGTCAAGCATGGGGAAGGGGTCAAAAGATTCTAGGCAACCAGGGCAAAGTCTGCACTGGTGGACAGGACAGTGAGGAAATGTTTCCCGGCTCCTGACCACCGGAGGTGGCATGGTAGGAGCGGGGGAATTGCTGGTGAACGTGGGGTCCTGGACGTATGGGTAGTGTGCCTGGTTCCAAGGGGACAGCTCTCAGGACTCCTCAGGCCACCCTGGGAAGAGCAGGGAGCTGCCCAATGGACAGAACTGCCTCCTGAATGTACCCAAGGCCCAGGAGGGAAGCGTGGCTCCCTGGCGACCCCAGGCTCCTGCAGAATCGGGTTCTGCAGGTGGGAGTATCGACCCCTGGGTGCAGAATTCTGCTCCTTCCTAGGGCTTGGCAGGCTGTGGAGCCCTTCCACGCCCATTGTGCCTTTGCTTCCTCCCAATTCCACACCCCACCGTGGGACCGTGTGTTTGCTTTGCACATTTGTCTCCCGGTATCAAAGCCTCAGCTCTGTGAGGATGGGTACCATCTGTGTGGTTGCCCGACCAGTAACAGAGCTCAAAAAATACTTGTTAAATGAATGAATGAATAAGCTAACAGATGACAGGGACGGGACTAGGACAGTGAGACTCAGAGGACCCCCAGGTCTGGCGAATGGTAGAGCCGAGGGCTTTGCCCCTCCCCTCATCCCTGTGCATCTCCCACCTGCCATCCTAGGAGAGACCCCCCGAGAGCAGACTCTGAGATGGAGATCGGGTGCAGGAAGTTTCTGGGGGAGTGCTGTTGGCATGGATGTAAGGGTGTGTGTAAATGAAGTGCACGGAGGGGAGAGTTGAACTGCCAGGCAGATGCAAGGAAGGCGTCAGCCAATCCCATGGCAGCTCTGACACTGGGATGGCCTGGCAGCATTGTCCCAAGCTGGGACGTGGGAACCAGACCTTTATATGTCATGTCGACCAGCCCTTGGGTGTAGGCGGCCCCAGTGAAGGGGACATGACAGAGGAGGGAAAGTTCCAGAGAGGTGCCCAGCTGTAAAGTGTCAGCAGCCAGCAGTCCCAGGGCTGGGCAAGGGTGGGACAGGTGTTTGGACCTAAAGGGGATGCCTGGACAGCACACTGCGGCATCCCCTACACCCACAGGAGTTGTCATCTCAAGACAGGAGAAGAAGTTACTCTGGAAGGGTGTGTGTGTGTGTGCACTTAAAAAAAGAAGCCTGCACTTCCATTGTGGCTGGTTTCAGGAAGGTAGATGTGCTGCTAGTCAACTCCAGACTTGACCTGAACGTGAAGGAGCATTTTTGAGAGCGAGTGAAGTTCTCGCCAGAGGAACTGGCACCGTGGTGATGGAGACGACGATATGGGTAATTGGCCGGTGGGATTCCAAGGACAAAAATGTGATTTAGCCAAGTTTGCAGGGTAGCAGGTGTGAGGAAGAGGCACGGGAAGTCGGGAGACCTCAGCTTGTGCTGGAAAATGCCCTTACTCTGTGTCTTGGCAAGTCCCCTCACCCACGTGCCTCCGTTTATTCCTCTGTAAAATGGGAATAATATGTCTTGCCTGGTGCCCCTGGCAGATACTAGTCTCCTCCTCAGATCCATTCTCCCATCTTCCTTGGTAAGAAACCCCTGATTTTAGCTGGGCATATGCCATACCTTAAGAACTATATTTCCCAGTTTCCCATACAGCAAGGCGAGGCCAGGTGACTAGGTTTACAATCATTGTAAGTAAGAGGAAATGGCGTGTACATCTTCCGTGAAGAGAGAAGATGTGGGACTTCCCTGGCGGTCCAGTGGTTAAGACTCTGCACTTCCACTGCAGGGGGCAGGGGTTCAATCCTTGGTCGGGGAACTAAGATCCCACATGTTGCGAGGTGCAGCCAAAAAAAAAAAAAAAAGAGAGAGAGAGAAGATGTGCCCTTATTCTGCTCCTCTTTGTGGCCGATGGGAGTGCTGTCAGAACAGAATGGCTGGAGCTCCAGCAGCCATTTTATTTTTATTCTTTAATAGATCTTTATTGGAGTATAATTGCTTCACAATACTGTGTTAGTTGATGTTGCGTAACAAAGCGAATCAACCATATGCATATACGTGTCCCCATATCCCCTTCTTCTTGAGCCTATCCCACCCCTTTAGCTCATCGCAAAACACCAAGCTGATCTCCCTGTGCTATGCTGCTGCTTCCCACCAGCCAACTATTTTACATCTGGTAGTGTATACATGTCGATGCTACTCTCACTTTGGCCCAGCATCGCCTTCCCACCCCATGTCCTCAAGTCCATTGTCTGTGTCTACCTCTTCCTGTCCTGCCCCTAGGTTCTTCAGAACCTTTTTTGGTTCTTTTTAGATTCCATATATATGTGTTAGCATACAGTATTTGTTTTTCTCTTTCTGACTTACTTCACTCTGTATGACAGACTCTACGTCCATCCACCTCACTACAAATAACTCAATTTCATTTCTTTTTATGGCTCATATTCCATTGTATATATGTGCCACATCTTCTTTACCCATTCATGTGTTGATGGACACTTAGGTTGCTTCCATGTCCTGGCTATTGTAAATAGAGCTGCAATGAACATTGTGGTACATGACTCTTTTTGAATTATGGTTTTCTCAGGGTATATGCACAGTAGCAGGATTGCTGGATCATATGGTAATTCTATTTTTAGTTTTTTAAGGAACCTCCATACTGTTCCCCATAGTGGCTGTATCAATTTACATTCCCACCAACAGTGCAGGAGGGTTCCCTTTTCTCCACACCCTCTCCAGCATTTATTGTTTCTAGATTTTCTGATAATGGCCATTCTGACCGGCATGAAGTGATACCTCACTGTAGTTTTGATTTTCATTTCTCTAATAATTAGTGATGTTGAGCATCTTTTCATGTGCCTCTTGGCCATCTGTATGTCTTCCTTGGTGAAATGTCTATTTAGGTCTTCCGCCCATTTCTGGATTGGGTTATTTGGTTTTTTTGTTATTGAGCTGCATGAGCTGCTTATAAACTTTGGAGATTAATCCTTTGTCAGTTGCTTCGTTTGCAAATATTTTCTCCCATTCTGAGGGTTGTCTTTTTGTCTTGTTTATGGTTCCCTTGCTGTGCAAAAGCTTTTGTTTAATTAAGTCCCATTTGTTTATTTTTGTTTTTATTTCCATTTCTCTAGGAGGTGGGTCAAAAAGGATCTTGCTGTGATTTATGTCATAGAGTGTTTTGTCTATGTTTTCCTCTAAGAGTTTTATAGTGTCTGGCCTACATTTAGGTCTTTAATCCATTTGGAGTTTATTTTTGTGTATGGTGTTAGGGAGTGTTCTAATTTCATTCTTTTACATGTAGCTGTCCAGTTTTCCCAGCACCACTTATTGAAGAGACTGTCTTTTCTCCATTGTATATTCTTGCCTCCTTTGTCATAAATTAGGGGCCCATATGTGCAGGGGTTTATCTCTGGGCTTTCTAGTCTGTTCCATTGATCTATATTTCTGTTTTTGTGCCAGTACCATACTGTCTTGATTACTGTAGCCATTTTAGACTATGCTGTGACCTTGCAAGTGGAAGGTACACATGGCAAAGAAACAAGGTATCAGAAGGCTGGGTTCCTGACACTGCAGAATTCCAGGCACTCATTACCTCTAGGACAGTTTCACAACCTGAGCCCTATTGACATTTTGTACCAGAGAATTCTTTGCTGTGGGGCCTGTCCTGTGCACTGTAGGGTGTTTAGCAGCATCCCTGGCCTCTACCCACAAGATGCACCCCACACCCTGCGTTGGGACAACCAGAAATGTCTCTAGAGATTGCCATGTGTCCTCTGGGGGGCAAAGCCATCTTGGGTTGAGAGCCACTGCTCCGGACGAGTCTGTCCAATAGGAATATAATGCAAGCTATAGACTTAAATTTAAAATTTCTAGGAGTAGTCACATTTAAAAAAAGTAAAAATAAATGGGTGAAATTAATTTTAAAAATATTGTGTATTTAACTCAACACAGTTGTCCCTTGCTATCTGCAGGGGTTTGGTTCCAGGAGCTCCGCAGATACCAAAATCCAAGGAGGCTCGAGCCCTTTACGGCTGCCCCTGCCCCCCATCCCAGGGTTCCGCATCTGCGGACATCGAGGGCCAGCTGTATATTCAAAATATTATCATTTATCATATGATCAGTGTAAAAATTATTGATGGGCTACATTACATTCTGTTTTTCATATAAAATCTTTGAAACTGCTGTGTACTTTGCACTTTTGTTTATTTATTTATCTGTGGCTGCCCCTTGTGGCTTGTGGGATCTTAGTTCCCTGACCAGGGATTGAACCTGAGCCCTTGGCAGTGAAAGTGCGGAGTCCTAACTGCTGGACCATCAGGGAATTCCTGTACTTTGTACTTCTTTTTTTAAATAAATTTATTTATTTAATTTTGGCTGCTTTGAGTCTTCGTTTCTGTGCACGGGCTTTCTCTAGTTGCAGCGAGCAGGGGCTACTCTTTGTTGTGGTGCGCGGGTTTCTCATTGCGGTGGCTTCTCTTGTTGCGGAGCACAGGCTCTAGGTGCGCAGGTTTCAGTAGTTGTGGCATATGGGCTCAGTAGTTGTGGCGCACAGGCTTAGTTGCTCCAAGATATGTGGGATCTTCCCGGACATGGGATCAAACCCACGTCCCCTGCGTTGGCAGCCAGATGCTTAACCACTGTGCCACCAGGGAAGCCCCTTTGCACTTTTAATACATCTCAGTTAAGACTAGCCATATTTCTTTTTTGTTGTTTATCAATTTTTATATTGAAGTCTAGTTGATTTACAACGTTGTGTTAATTTCTGCTGTACAGCAAAGTGATTCAGTTATACGTATATATACATTTTTTTTATATATGCTTTTCCATTGTGGTTTATCTCAGGATATTGAATATAGTTCCCTGTGCTCTACAGTAGGACCTTGTTGTCTATCTATTCTCTATATAGTAGTGTGCATCTGCTAACCCCAAACTCCCACTCCACGCCTCCCCCAGTGCCCTCCACCTTGACAACCACCAGTCTGTTCTCAATGTCCGTGATTTTGTTTCTGTCTCGTAGACAGGTTCATTTGTAAGACTAGCCATGGTTCAATTGCTCACTGGCCGCATGTGGTTCATTGGCACCGTATCGGACAGTGTCAACACTCTAGACTTTTAGAACTTGAGGGAGAAATAAACCTCTATCTCATCTGAGCTGTCTTTATGTCGAGGTTGCTGTTACTTGCATCAGAATGTAATCCTAACTTGGACTTGGGGTTTTTTACCCACTGCACACTTTGGAACATTCGAGAAGGAGTGAACACTCAGATTGGTGATGTGCAGCAGAAAAGCTGACAGTGTTTAGGGAAGCTGGGAGTATCCTGAACACTCTCTTGCTTAGTCCTCCCAACGGCTCCAAGACGCAGGCGGCGTCTTCATTCCGTAAACAAAGGCTCGGCTCGGAGAGCATGGTCACGTCGAGCCCAGGTGTGCCCTCCCAGGCCGAGGCACTCAGAGCATAGCACTGGCTGGGTCCCTCTCTAGGACTGGCCACCAGCTGAGTCACTTTGCCAAGGTCCCTCCCTTCCCCAGGGGCAACCCGTGCCTGATGCTACTGGTCAGTGTGAGCATACAAAGACCTGACTTCCTTGTCCCATTTCTAGAAAACTCGGAGGGCCATTCCAGTCCCCGGGTCCCTTTAGGATCCATGGAGATCTCATAGCTTAACTCGCCCGTCTGCCCACATCTTCCTTCACCCCCACTGCCCACAGCTGCTGATCCCAAGAGCACTCCTCAGTAAATGTCCATTGCAACTCTGCAACAGAGAGGTTAAGTGACTTGCCCAACGCAACACAGCCAGTCCACTCCCCAGAAGTCAGAGGTCACCTGGCCCCTTCTTACTCCCTGTGGCTCCCACTTTGTTGTCCCCCTAGAGAACCACACTTTCTCCTCCCTCGGCACCTTTGCACATGCTGTTCCTCATGCCTGGAGAACCTCCTGCTGTTTTCTTTCATCTACAGAAATCTTACCTCCCTTGGAACCCAGCTCAGATTACCGGCCTCTCCTTCCCCAAGGAAGCCTGCCAGGATTATCCAGCTCTAAGATCTCTGGGCAGCCCCGGCAGCCCTAGTGTGGCCCCTGCAGCCTCCTTCGGACACATGCGTGCTCATGGGCGCCACACAGCTCGGGAAGAGTCCCTAGGAGGCACACTGATGAGCGGGATGGGGTGGAAGTCGGGGGGGCTGAACTTTTTGAATGTTGTACGTAATTCTATGTTATTCCTAGAACATTAGTTAATTGCATAATCGACAGTACTAGTGATTTTCCTATCGGAAGCGTCTCCCATTGTGGGATCTTAGTTCCTAGACCAGGGATGGAACCACGGCCCCAACCATGTGAGCACTGAGTCCCAACCACTGGGCCACCAGGGAATTCCCTCCCATGGTGTTTCATGTCAGTTCAAGTCATTCACATTAGAAGAGCAGCTCCTAGGTAGCCTTTGTGTGAGGACCCCACGCCACGTGCAGGGGACGCATTTCCAAGGAGGACGTGGGCCCTGCCTAGGAGATTCCAGAGCCTGCTGGGGGCCCACACTCACAGAAGATTGCTGCTTCCTCAGGAGGGCTGTCAGCTCCTGAGGGCCTTGGAGACCCCCGCCTCCCCCAGCTGTTGGGTGCACATGGGGTGAGGTGGGCCAGCTGCCCCACCCATGCCCTGGCCTAGGCTGGGGGCCGAGAGGCGGCACCGGCACAGGGCACCGAGTCCAGAGGCCTAAGGTCAGGAGGCTTGGGTTCAAATCTGAATCTGGGATCTCAGTCCCCTCGCCTTGGGCAGGTCGTTCCAGTGTTTGGAGCCTCCTGGGGTAATCGCAGCGAACCTTGCAGGGCTGTAGAGGAGAGAGTGCATTCGTGAAATTGATGCCTGTGTAGAGCCAGGGCTCAGCAGATGGGAGCTTCTGGTGTGTTCCCTGCCTGGGGCTTTGCCCCTCAGCGGGAGTCAGGGCCCGAGGTACAGTCAAGAGGGCCCCACAGGCCAGACACCAAGTGCAGGAGGGCTCCCGCCTGCCAGCGCCAGGCCCATCCCATTCCCCTGCCTGGGCGGAGTGTACAGCAGCGGGGGCGGGCCTGGCCTCCAGCTGGAGGATGCTGCCCGCTCTGTATTTGCAACCCACTGTCCCCAAGCCTGTGGGCATAATAGGGCCCAAGGGCGAGGCTCGCCCCAGGAGAACACCCCTGCCCACCAGCTCTGTGGGGCCCCAGGCCGCTCCATAGGAGCAGACACACCTCTGATCCCAGCACGTTTGCCCAGCCTCGTGTGAAGAAAGAAACGCAAGGCCTCGGGACAGGAATTGATGGTAACCAAAGAGCACAGGCCCTGAACTCTCAGCTCTGGCCTCGAAACCCAGCTGTGGCATTCAGATTCCTGAGCCTCAGTTTCCTCATCTGTGAGATGGGGTGATAAGCCTACTTCTCAGCATTGGCAAACTCCAGGGGATGGCGCCAGGCCTGGCACAGAGTAAAAGTCAATAGTCCTCCCTGGTGGTGCAGTGGTTAAGAACCCGCCTGCCAATGCAGGGGACACGGGTTCGATCCCAGGTCCGGGAAGCTCCCACATGCCAAGGAGCAACTAAGCCTGTGAGCCGCAACTACTGAGCCTGCATGCCACAACTACTGAAGCCCGTGCGCCTAGAGCCTGTGCTCCGCAACAAGAGAAGCCACTGCAATGAGAAGCCCGCGCACCGCAAGGAAGAGTAGCCCCCGCTCGCTGCAACTAGAGAAAGCCCGCACGCAGCAATGAAGACCAAACGCAGCCAAAAAAAAAAAAAAAAAAAAAAGTCCACCATAAGTGAACTGTGGACATTTACAAAATGAAAAGAGAGACTGATAGGCTATCGCCTGCACGTCTGTCTTCTCCTGACAGGACTGGGAGCCCCTGGGGCCCAGGCTGGTCCTAACTGTGCAACGATGACAAGTCACAGGCAGGGGTACGCATCCTTGTTCACACAGCATGACTCAGAGGCAGTCTCCAAGGGCATTGCCAATCCTACACTCAGGAGAGTCCAAATCTGGGAGTTCCCTGGTGGTCCAGTGGTTAGGACTTGGCCCTTTCACTGACGAGGGCCTGGGTTCAATCCCTGGGCAGGGAACTAAGATCCCTCAAGCCGTGCAGCATCAACAGAAACAAAAGAGTCAAAATCTAGGAACGGAGTGAAGGTCTGAAGTCACCTCAAGGGACAGAGAAGGCTGGTCATTCCCGAGAGGCTACGCTCACTGACCCTTAGTGTCATCACCCCCTTGAAACGAAGCCTGATCACTCCCCTTCACCAAAGGCAAGACTGAGGTTCAAAGGGTCCAGTAATCATCTCTCCGGTGGTGTGAGACAAACCATGTCCCCTGTTCGTGGCTTAAAGCCGCATCTGTGTGTTTGCTCTCAGGGCTGCGTTCTGGGCAGGGCTTGGTGGGTGGCTCATTTCTGCTCCATGCGGTGTCTGCTGGAGCAGATCCACTGGCCCAGCCAAGACGGCCCTTGCTGGTGGCCCGAACGCGTGGGGCCTGGTGGGCCTTGCTCTCCAGCGGGGTGGTTGGACTCTCCCCTCGGTGTCCAGAGCTCCAGGAGAGTGCAGGCAGAAGCTGCCTGGCTTCCTAGGGCTGACTGGAACTGGAACACCTGAGTTCTACAGTCAAAGCAAGTCCCAGGACCATGCTGACGTGAGAGGCCGCATGCGGTCCATTTACCCCAATCCAGGCCCACACATCCTGACAAAGCCAGGTGGGAAAGCTGGACTTGAATCAGGGTCGTCTCCTTCCCATGCTCCCCATGCCCTTTCTCCAGGCTTTTGCACAGGTTGCGTGCTCAGCTGGAGACCCTCGTCCAGCCTTGATTTCACAGATTGGCCAAACTTCCGCCCATCCATCAGGAGACATCACACTACCTGGGAGACTTTTCTGAGCTCCAAAGTCCTCCCTTGAATTCACAGGGCAGCCTCTACATCCTTGATCACACTGCACTGTCATTGCTGCTCACCCACCGGCCTCTCCAGTCAGAATGCAAGCTTGCATCTCGCACCCAGGGCCATGCCTGGCACGCGGCAGGTGCTCTGGGGGTATCTGCCCAGTGAGGGAATCCAGAAAAGGGCACGCTGTTTCTACACCACCTCAGAGCCCCTCCCACGTGAACACCGGACTTGTCATGGACCCTCAGACGGAGCTTAGCGTTCAGGATGTTTATTTGGAGGTGCCCTTGAAATTAACACCTATGCAAGGGATGGGAAGGAAACAGGAGTGTATGAAGAAGGTCCCGTGACAGCTCTGACTGGCCCCGCGGGGGATCCTAAGCTTACAATAGCCCATCAGCAGAGATGGCCAGACTTTGATATTTTGTGTGGGTAGTCATTGGGGTCACCCCAACAGGGGGTTACCTTGGGCAAGGAGGCTCTCCGCAACAGAGCCCCTGGGGCGGAAGGCTGCGGGCTGTCTGCTTATAGTCCTGCCTGTAGCTGGTGCAACAAATCCATCCGTGAAGGGGGATCTGAGTGGCAGGAGAGCAGTGGGGAGGTGGTGGGCCCTCAGAGCTGCCCAGAGGAAGTGGTTGCCAGTTGTGACCAGTGGCTGCAGTGGGGCAGGGGGGACCTAGAGAGCAGGGTGAGGGAGGCTTTGACTCACCCCCATGCTTGGGGGAGCTGGGAGCTCTGGGCCACGGTCTCTGGGGGACGTTATTTGCTCTGAATACCAGTCTGGGATAGAATGTGCAGCTCTTCTGTGCCAGGCACTGGACCAACGTGGGGACGGGGTGGGGTGTGAAGGTCACTCGGGTGTGGGTCATGGCTCTTTGACCTCCACTCCGTCCTAACTGCCCCACCCCCGTGACCCACTGCCCACACTCCTTCCAGACTGATCCTTCCAAAAGGCAGCTCATACATGCAACTCCTCTGCTGAAAACACACTTAGAATAAAAGCCCAGCTGCTTCTTTGCCAGGGCCTGCCAGGCCCTCTTTGATCTGCCCCACTCACCGTGCCCACCTCACCTCCTAAGCTCTCCCCTGGGTCACCCAGCCCCAGGCCACACCAAAGTAGGTCAGCCGCAGGGCCTTGCTTACTGTTGCCCTGCCTGGAACCACTTTCCCTCCGGATATTCACAGAGGCATTTCCTCTGAATCTATAAGGCCTCAGCTCAAGGTCGCGTCCTCCAGGAAGCCTTCTCTGATTACTCACTTGATGCATTTCTTTTTAAAAATATTTATTCAGCTAATATTTATTGAGCACTCACTATGTCCCAAGCACTTTTCTAGGCGGTGGGGATAGAACAGTGAATTAGAGAGTCCACAGCCTTGCCCTCTTGGAGACAGACAGTCCATACACAAGCGTACATTAAACAACAAAACAAAATACGATTTCTGAGAGTGTCACAGTGCTATGAAAAAGCAAGAGCAAGGGAAGGGGTCAGGCAGAGCAAGGTAGGGGTCCCTGACATCCAAGCTCACAGCGGCCTCTCCCCAACCGCGGTACCGCTCTGGGGACCCGCCCTGGGCACCCGCCCTGGGGCCGCGCGAATGGGCGCGCGGAGGAGGCGCGTCGGTGACACCGGGGCTGCGGTGATGGTTACCTGGGCCCCGCCCCGGGGGCCGGGATGGAGCCCGGGCCTCAGCCCCCGCCCGCGGCCGCGCCGCCCGCTCGCGGTCGCCGCCCTGGAGGCGCGCTCGCTCCCGGGGAGGACGCGCCCGTGCGGGTCACCAGGTGAGGCGGCCGCTGGAGCCATCTCCCGGCCGCGCGGCCTGGGGGCGGGTCCGGTTGAGGCCCCGCCCCCAGGGCTGTCCATAAATGCGCGGGGGCGGGCGGACCCAGCGGTCGGGAGTGCTGCTGGCAGGTGACCGAGAGAGGTCGGCGCGCCCCGCGTCCCGTCCGCCGCGCGCCTGGGTCGGGCCGGGCTCGGAGCCCCAGCCATGCTGTTCTGGCACACGCAGCCCGAGCACTACAACCAGCACAACTCCGGCAGCTACCTGCGGTAAGGGGCTTGGGCCGGGGTCTGCGGGCCGGGAGCGGGGCGGCCGGGCCAGGGGTCCGGAGCGCCCCCGCTGCGCTCCCGCCTCCCCTCTGTCTGCCCTTGGGGGACTGAGGGAGACCCGCCCAGAGTCCCGCCTGGGACCGACGGACCGACCCCAGCGGGAGCCGACGCTCAGAGTTGGGGACCCCCCCGGGAGGCGGGTTTGCGGAGTCTGGTGCCCGCAGGGGCTGCTTCCCCGACGACCCCGGCGGGCGCAGAGCGCGCATCTCTGGCCGCAGCCTCTCCGGGGCCGTCCGCCTCCCTGTCTCTCCTCTCCCCGCTCGCGTCGGAGAAGAGGAAACTTCCTGCCGTCGGTCTGGAGCCTATCCCGGGGAGTCTAGTTCCCTGCTCTTTGCCCCTCTCCGCCCGGTCCCTCTCCGAGCCTCGCGTCCTCTCCAGTGTCCTTGCTCCGGCCGAGGGGCGAGAGAGCGGCGAGCGCGGCCCTGCGCTGGGCCGCGCGGGCCGGCGGGGGCGGGCGGGGGCTTGGGAGGGACAGGGTCCCCCCTCCCACCAGGTGGTCTTGCGTGTGTAGGCCCGAGGCCCGCACATTGATTGCCCTTGATGGAAATCTTTCTTCTTCCGCAGGGATTTGACTAGTGCTCTTCAAAGGGAAAAGTAAGTCCTGCCTGTCTTGCAAAGTTTTCTCCCCTGTCCCCTTGAAGGAAGTGGCACCTCCGTTAGCTTCAGTTCCTGGAGGATTGTTTTTCCCTGTTGTGCAGCTGGCCGGGTACTAATGGGCGGTCATTTCACTTTCTGAACTCGCCTGAACCAGCTGTAGCCTGTCTTTATTTCCATCCTAGTCACAGTTTATGAAATGTGCCTAATTTAACCCAAAGGGCATTTGGTGTGAGCTCAGAGAAAGTGAATTGTGGGACCTAGGTGGGAAGTCGCTGGTACAGGCTGCCCCACAGTGAGAGCCCGTCCTGCATGCTTCATTTCATTTTTATTTTTGGTCCCTAGAAGTTTCAAGTCAGATTTAGCAGTACAGGTGATTTGGAAATCCTGGCTTTTGATAGATATTTGTCCAGTAGTCGTCCCCGAAGGCATCCCCATTTCAGAAGGCAAAGGAGTGATTGGGTTTATGTAATGTGTCTGCTGTGTTTTATCATGGGCCAGAGTGGTAGGGGATGGCAGAAGTCTAGGGTCTTAATTAAGGACTGATGGCTTCTCTGCAGACCATGGTGATGTCACCAGAGGGAGACTGCTCTGGGGGATGTTAAGCCCACCGGGAAGATTTTTTTTTTTTTGGCCATGCCTTGCGGCTCGCGGGGATCTTACTTCCCCGTGCCCCCTGCAGTGGAAGCGTGGAGTCCTAACCACTGGACCGCCAGGCAAGTCCCCTACTGGGCAGATGTTAATCCCTGGCAGAAGGCTGTGTCTGTTCGCTTACTTGAAATGCTACAATGGGATACATTTATTGTACCGCGCCATGCAGTTTTAGGTGTGATTTTGCCTGAATTTTATAGTTTGTGGCCATTCGGTATGTTGCCATAGATTAGAACTAAGTCTGGAGGTGACCCTGAGTGGAGACGTGAGTGTATTTAAAACTTCCTGGATACCGAAAATGTCATCCTTTTAGGGAATAATTCTCCTCTTGGGCGGGAGGTGCCCCTGCTCCGGAGATGGGATTTTGGGGAGTACCTTTTAGGAGTTTGGTATTGCATTCAGCGGGGTGAGGTGGGATGCGAGTTGGGGTGAAAGGTCGTTTGGGGAGCATGGATTAAAAAGCATGTTGGTCCACACTCTTTTTTTTTTTTTTTGGCCATGCCTAGCATTATGCGGGATCTTAGTTCCCCGACCAGGGATTGAACCCGCGCCCCCTGCAGTGGAAGCGTGGAGTCCTAACCACTGGACAGCCAGGGAGGTCCCCACACTCTGTTTTAATTTCACTTCTTGGAAGCTGGGGTGTTCACCCTTGGAGAGGTTGACCTCGGTGAACGCCAAGGTGAGGGTCAGTGAATATGCCTCTGGTCCCCCTGGCTCTAGAGCGAAGGTCTTGTCCTTTTGTTTAGTTTGTGCATTTTCTTTTTGGTCCTCTCCTCACTGAGCGGCACCTCTGCAAGTTGTCTCACCTTCCCAGGTAGCGGCCTGTACTCCCTTCTTCCCTCCTTCTGTTTCATGTCCTGGTGACTTTATTGCTCAGCAAATAAGGATGCCAGGCTTGAAACAAGTTACTGTTGAGTGATGGCTCTTACCCACCCTCCTCCCCTGCATCCCTCCCTTTTTTTAAATTTAAAGGCACCAGCCCATGGATTATTAACTTAACGTGGTCTGGGCAAACACAAAATTATGCAATCGCCCGGGGAGCACGCCTGCCTGCTTCTCCCCTGTTCCTAGATAACCTCTTGGGCTGGGAGTGTGCCCCGGTCTGGGCAAAGGAAGGTGTGGGGTGGGAGAGCCAGGGCCATGGATGGTGGCAGGGCTGGCCCCCCACAGGGGAGGTTTTCCACGTGAGCCCCAAGCCAGACTTTTCCTTCTGAGAGTTGTTGCGACATGTTGGGGTGTGTGCCGGGTCTGTGTTTTAGAACTACTCGTTTGTGGTGCTGTCTGAGGAGCAGATTATACCAGTGACTCTGCTGTTTATATAGTGAAGTGGGGTCAGTGAATCTGATTCAGAACCCAGGATGCTCCGAGGGTAGAGGGTTATTAAGATAAGGGCACGGGCACTTTTTTGGCATGGGTGTCCGTGCCATAATCTGTTCGTAATCCAGAGAGCGTAACCAAGTCTCTCCTGCTTTCAGGTCCTTCATGTTCTCAAGGATTTCTCTTTTCCTTGGGAAGGCACTTAAGAAATACATCCAGAAACAAGTTATCCAGTCCTAGGCTGATTTTTTGGATCTGATGGGGATTTTTGTTTAGAGGTGGAGGAAAAGAATCTTTGAGCATCTCAGTATTTTCCATTTGGGTAAGAAAACTGAACAGAAACCAAGGTCCTTCTTGTTTTGCGTTTAGGAGATATTAGTATGACCCTTAAAATAGGGCTTATGGGCCAGCTGTCCTTTTTTTTTTAGAAGGGTGGAGGGTTGTCTCAGTTTGGGTGGGTGAAGCAGTTTCTCCATTTGCATGGTTTCCAGAGTCCGGAGGACAGGAAATTGTCTTGGTCTGAGAAGTGGCCAATAACTGGGACAGTTTATTCAAAAAGATTAAAAATTTTGTTCGGGCTCTTATTCTAAAAGCCAGACTCTTGTGGATGGCAACCAGGCGGCATCTGAATCAATCTCTCGAAGGTCTTGGCGTGAAAGTAGAATCATCCAGGATTGGTCTCCCTCGTTGGAAAGCATCTTAGAGTATCTGTGACACGCGGTGCGGTAGGCTGAACCCGCCTGCTGCACCATGCTGGGCTGCGTTGCCCTTGACACCAGGGCTGGCCACATGGCCCTGTCTTTGCGAATGGGCTCCGGGGACCCTGCTCCTGACCCCTCCCTCCTGTGTTGCAGCGACGTCCTCGCCCTGCCCATCTTCAAGCAGGAGGAGCCCCAGCTGTCCCCCGAGAACGAGGCCCGCCTGCCACCCCTGCAGTATGTGCTGTGTGCCGCCACGTCCCCAGCTGTGAAGCTGCACGAAGAGACTTTGACCTACCTCAACCAAGGTAGTCCTGGAGCACCGGGCCGGGGTGGAGCCTGGGGCTGGGGAGACCGCCCAGGAGTGGGGAGTTGACCTGAATGACCCATTTGGGCCTGTTACCTTGTCAGGGTGGTGGGAGAGTTGGGGTTTGGGAAAGGAGCGCTGGTGTCCTAGCTGCGAGACTTCTGAGCCTCAGTGTTTTCATCTGAGAAATGGACACATCAGCTGTGTTTCACTCAGGCCAAATGAGTGAAGGTTCACATTCCTCGTACAGGCCCTCCAGGGAGCAGATGATGCTCAGTGATTGGCAACCATACTTATAATTACTACTTGCTGGGACCACACCCGGTGTCCTTTCCCGGACGTAGATTGAGCACCTTTGGTATACAAGGTCAGCTGCCCTTTCTGGAGCTGCACCCGGCAGTGATGGGAAGGCCCATCCTAACGCAGCCCAGGGGCCGGATTCCACACGTGCCAGGCAGGAGCCCTTTGTGGCGATGGGGACAAGCGCGTCCTGGGAGAGATGGCACGGGCGTTTGACTTTGCTTTCCAGCCCCAGCGCTTCCCAGCTCTTTGACTTTTCCTCTGAGCCTCAGTGTGTTCACGTGTGAAACGAGAACCGTCATTTTGTGAGGTTTGAGAGGATGAAGGCGTGTGAAGTGCCTGTTCCATTTCTGATGTCCTTTATCAGGACCCGTGGACCAGTGGCCTAACCGATGGTGTTTTTGTGGTTTCTATATGCTGTGTGCCTGTGTTTATTGCCCTTCCCGTCTGGGTCACCTCAGACGCCCTGGCGTGCAGCGGATTAGTTGCCCCTGTGTTTAAAGTGGGCAGAGCCGAGGGGCAGGGGGATGCAGTACTTTCTGGAAGGGCAGGGGATGACAGTGCGGTTGCAGTTTATCTTCCACGGGCGGCCTCCTTTCTGCAGAACTCTGGCTTCCCGACCTGGGGAGCCAGCCGGGGGCGGAAGTCCAGCCTGACCATCAGGCTTACCTCTGACAGCTCAGCTGGCCAGCTTCTGGGCCAGGGACCAGCTCAGAATCAGCAGGTGGCTCGGCGTTGGCCTGTGGACGTGGCCAGGGCAAGGGCATGCTTATCCCTGTGGGGGGCTCTGGGGCCTCAGCTGGTCGCCAAGCCGAGCTCAGTCGGCTCTCGGGTGCCTGGCTCAGGCCCTGAGATCTGTGTTCCCTTTGCCGAGGCTGGTGACCGCTGACGGCAGGTGAGCTGGCCGTGTGGAAGAATGCCTCTGTGTGTCTGTGCTTGTTTGCGGAATGGCTTTGGCCATTTTCCTTTCTCTTTCACAGAAGGTCAAACGCTACCAACCTGTATGTCTTGGAGCAGTGGTTTTCCCCTCTGGGCCTCTGCTCTCTTGCCTAAGTGCAGCATGAAGAAACTGGGTGAGGTTTACAGAGAGCTGAGGTCAGGGGTGGTTCTTGTTCCTGGCCCGTCCTGGGGTCAGAGGCCCAGCTGCTGGCCCAGCTCGCCCGCCTCCCCCCTCCCCCATCTCTAAGGCCTTTGACTGCCCCACCTACCTTCTCTCCACCCCATCCCTCCGTTCTTTCAGTCAACTTTCAACAGCGTTTGGCAGTCAACACACTAGGTCTTTTTAAAAGGGTTATCCTTTGCTAATATAGAGAAGATAAAAGAGGCAGAAAGAGTTGCCCCTGTGTTAATTTAGTGTATTTGCTTTAGGTCTTTTTAGTGCATTTGCTTTAGTGTATTTGCTTTAGGTCTTTCTTTTTTTTTTTAATATGTTCCTAAAATAAATTTATTTATTTTATTTAATTTTATTTTTGGCTACGGTGGGTCTTCATTGCTGCACGCGGGCTGCGGCGAGAGGGGGCTACTCTTCGTTGCGGTGCGCGGGTGTCTCACTGCGGTGGCTTCTCTTGTTGCAATGCACGGGCTCTAGGCGCGTGGGCTCAGTAGTTGTGGCTTGTAAGCTCTAGAGCACAGGCTCAGTGGTTGTGGCGCACGGGCTTAGTTGCTCTGCAGCATCTGGGATCTTCCCAGACCAGGGATTGAACCTGTGTTCCCTGCATTGGCAGGCGGATTCTTAACCACTGCGCCACCAGGGAAGTCCCCACAGGGCTTAATCTTAAACTAGCATTTAAATGTAACCTCATTACTAATGTGGTTGAATATTTAAAATATATTTATTGGTTTTTTAAACTTCTCCATCAGTTAAATTCATGTTCTTTGCACATTTCTTATTGGGATGGTTCCGTCTCACAGATTGTAAGAGCATACCCTAAATGAAGAATATTAACCTTTTAGCTGCCGTATATTGGAAACAATTTTTTCCCTGACCATTTAACCATATTTATTTTGTGATAACTATATTTATGGTGTGAGATGTATGTCATGGATAGAAATTGACTTTCAACATCTATTGTCAAGTCTTTCAGTTTTCTAAAATGATTTTCCTTTTATGGTTAGAATGCCTGCCCACCCCAAAATCAGCTTAGTGGTTTCCTAAAGTTCATGTAATGGTTTCTAAATTTTAACATTGCAATGTGCTTGGGATTCTTTTGGAAACGATAATTAGTCATTTAATGATGATTTTGGATTATTACTATATAAAATATATGTATTTCTTTTTTTCTCCCAGCTTTACCAGTGGGATTTATACTTTCATACGTTACATTTGGAGTTTGTGATGTAAACGTCTAAGTTTACTTATTTTTCTAAATAGTTGACCTACTAGTTAATGCCTAGTTTACCTCTTATTCTCACTGGTTTAAATGCCACTTTCGAAACATTTAAAAAGCCATATTCTAAACTATGGGTCCAGAAACAGATGTGTAGATGTTTGTCCTGTACACCTGATTGTTGCCCCATTTCTAGCTGAACTAATTGTAGCTTGGAAGTATGTTTCCCTTTTTGGGAGTAGAAGTTCCTTTTATCATTCTTCTTAACCTTTCTCAGTCACCTATTCTTACAGATGGATTTTACAAGCATTGAATCTTCCTTCTATACTTTTTAAAAAAATATTTATGAGATCATATACTTTATAAAGTTGTTTCTTTTATTAAACTATTCTTGTAATATTTTCTATTATAAAACCTCTTAGACATCATTTAAAATGTCTACGTAATATTTCACTATTTTCTTTTATTACTTAGGACTGATTATTGTCTTAACTGCTGGGATGAAATATACAATGTAATTGCTTGAGTGTCTGTCTCCCATAATAGAATGGAAGCTCTGTGAGGGCAGAGCCATGTCTATGTTTTTAACATTATATCCCAAGTGTTAAGCTTGGTGCCTTGATAGTAGATGCTCTGTAAATATTCAGAAAATTTAAAAATAAGCATGATTTACTTTATTTCCATTTCACTTTTCTCTCTCTTCCCCTCTCTCTTTTTTTTTTGTTGCTATTATCAGTAATGCTGTACTTGATATCTTTTTCAATGTACCTTATTTAAAGTAGCTTCTATGCCTGTGTCATATGACAAATAAGCATCAGTTTAAAAGAAAAGGAGCTTTGACATATCAGTCAACAGTCAAAACCTTTCTGTTTAATTAAAAAGTTTGCTATTAAGTGTTTAATGCTTATTGCGTTGGCTCTATGACGTTTAGGGCACTATTTCTCTGAGGCCATCCCATGTCTTCTTTCTTGTAATGATGTGTTTAAGGTTCTCCAAAGACATGGAAGGGATGCTGGATCTGTAAATGAAAAAGTCATTTAAACCATTGGATGCTCATTTTTCAGTGCAGTGTCAGACCAGTGCCCTCACATCATGGCTTGGATAAGGTGTGTTCCTTGTGGGTGTCTTATCACCAAGCCCAACGGCTAGTTTTGGATACAGTGAAAATGGTTTGAGAACCAAAGTACGTGCTCTTCCCCTGAAATGGAGTCCTAAGGTGAAGGGGTAGACAGCTGTTGAATGGAGGTCTTCGAACTCCCAGGCCAACCTCTTTGTCAGTGGCCGAAGGTCACTGTGGAGACATGTTTCCTGAAGGCTGGAGCCGGAGGCAAGGGATGAAGTAGGTAAGGTGGTGGGAGAGTCAGGGAGATCAGAAGAAAGAGGACCCCAGGCAATCTGTGTAGGCAATTCTGGCTTTGAGATAAGAACAGCTTTGCAAGAATGGCTTGTTATGGAGAAAACTTCGGAATTTCCTACCAAAGCAACTCTTCGATCTTAAATATAGTGATGGATTTTTCCAACAGCCTTATGTTCATTCATTCATGGAATAAAACTTCCTGTCCTTTGGAAAGAGAGGATGGTTCAGGGAGAGAGAGAAAAGCCACGTGTAAAGGCAGGAACGGGTAGGGTGTGGGTGCAGTTAAAGCACACTGTTTATGAAGGATCCTGAGCAATTCAGTATGACTAGGGTTTGGAACATGAGGAGGAGTAGGAATGTATATGGCTAGAGAGGTAGACCAGATAGCCAAGATCTCCCGCTGCCTTGCTGAGGCTGAGCTATTGGGCAGCCCTCCCTGGGTACGTCCTTTAAACAACCTCCCAGTGCTTCCAACTCCTCATGTGTAAGAGGAAGGAAATAGAATCCCTACGAGGTACGTGCTACTATGTAGCTAAAATAAGTTAATGCAGGAAGAGCACTGAAAACAGTGTGTGGCACTTTATATGAACTCACATATTAGCTATTATTAATAGTAAAGTGGATACACGTTTCCCCTAGTCCTATTAGGAAGTTAACATGGCCATGAAATTGGGACCTTGATGTATTTTATTTTATTTTATTTTTTGCTACTTTAATCCTTTCTTTTCCTAATTGAAAGATTAACACAGGGTTGGTTCTAGAACTAAGAATTGTACCTCTTAGAACTGAAAGGTGGTAGCTTTGGAATAGGTTAAAGGTAGGAAGGCCTGCTGACCTTTTCTGTTAGTTCTTCATTCACTGTACAACCAGATAACAGACGTAACCTGCAGGAGACATTCCTAGGCAGGACGTTAAAATACTGTTTTTAAAATTGTGATCACAGGGGCTTCCCTGGTGGCGCAGTGGTTGAGAGTCCGCCTGCCGATGCAGGGGACACGGGTTCGTGCCCTGGTCCAGGAAGATCCCACATGCTGCGGAGCAGCTGGGCCCCTGGGCCATGGCCGCTGAGCCTGCGTGTCCTGAACCTGTGCTCTGCGGCAGGAGACGCCACAACAGTGAGAGGCCCGCGTGCTGCAAAAAAAAAAAAAAAATTGTGATCACAGAAAGTGCTGGACCCCTACAAGATGTGAGTTGTTGTGTTAGGGGTTACTCTAATTGCAAGGTGAGGACCCTAGCCTTTAGAATTCCCAAAGCACTTTATGGTATTCTTTCTTTCTTTCTTTCTTTATTTAGGCTGCACAGGGTCTTAGTTGCAGTGTGAGGGATCTCTAGTTGCGGCACACGGGATCTAGCTCCCTGACCAGGGATCGAAACCGGCCCCCATGCATTGGGAGCACAGAGTCTTAACCACTGGACCACCAGGGAAGTCCCTGGTATTCTCTTTTGAGTAATTCCCCTAAAATGTATTATTCTCATTTTACAGGCCCAGAGGGGTGAAATCTGGCACGCTTGGGGGGAGTGGTTGAGCATTGATGTGACCGTAAAGGGAATTCTGGGAGGGGCAGGCACCCGCTTTTCCTAGGGCTCCCTACAGGCAGGATTCTAGGCTAGCACTTGCAGGGGCCATGCCTGCCGCCTGGAACGCCTGGTGCAGCTCTGAGGGGCCGCGTAGGAGCCTTGCAGGGAAGAAGGCCAGGAAGGAGCCGAAATGGAGCCGGGAGAAAATGCTTCCTTGAACAACACCCAAAACCCTACAGTTTCTCCTACTCCACCCCCGCTCCCCATGCCTCCGCCCACCGTGACCTGAGGGAATGGTCAGGAGATAAGAACTCCCAGCGGGAAGTCTTGTTTTCCCAGATCCTAGAACTGAGGCAGCTTCTGCTCTAGGGGGATCACTTAACCTCTCAAATCTTCGGGCTCCTCACCTGTGGAATTGAGCCGGGTAGCATTTTGTGCGTTGCCTCGAAAATTAAGTGAAGAACAAATGTCTGGCAAATGGTACGCCGCATAGTTTCCCCTCTCCCCAATTATATCAGTGACTCTGAATTTAAGGAATGAGGCAAAAGATTAGTTACTTTGTTTGTTATCCTTCCTGCTTAGCTGAAGTTTTCTTTCCAGATTAATTTTTAGCCTGAAGTTTGGGAATATAAACTGAGGAAACCAAATGACCCTTACATACATTACTTTTTTTTTTTTAATGCTTTCTCCCTTATTGTTTGAGTGCAAAAGTAGCCCATACTTCTTGTTAAACAGAACAGCCAAACAGTACAGAAATTTGTACTCTAAAAAGCTTCCCATAATCCCACTTCCCAAAGTTTTCTTCGTCATACATTAAATGTATGTCTAATTATATAGGTGCACACACATACGCACTTATAGGAATGTGTGTCTCTGTAAGAGAAATGAGATAATATTATGTGTACTGTTTTAGCAACTTTGTCCCCCCCCCCCCCCCCCACCAAACAGTGTATCCTCAAAGTCTTTCCATGTGGGTACATTAAAAACAAACAAAAAAGCTGATCTTTACTGGTTACATTGTGATCCATTGTATGGGTGTTGTGTAATTTGTTCTCTTGAGGAACATTAGGCTTGTTTCCCTTTTTCTCATAATTACACCCAGCACTCCAGTGATCATCCATGTACACATATCTTTGTGCTTAAACAGGAGTGAGAATATCTGTAGAATAAATATGTAGAAATAGAATGGCCGGCACAACATTTTGATAGCATCTGCCGTATTGCCATGCAATAGCGTCAATGGAGTTGCACCAGTTTGTCGTTTTACGAACAATAACTATCTGAATAATTGTTTATTTCCTCCTTATTCACCATTGCTCTTCCATCCCTACACACCTGGAACATAAACTCCCAGAGGGCAGAGACCTGGGTGTCTTGTTCACTGCTAGTCCTAATACAGTGCCTGGCTCACAGAACTTCTTTGAATGAATGGAGAATGTCCATTTTTCTATCCTTTTGCCAACACTTTTTAACCTTTGGTAATTAGTGGGGAAAATATAAGGTATTCCTCAATACTTTCCTCACTTCCTCAATGATGCTGAATATTTTTTCATATTTGATTTGATTGTTTCTGTGCTTTTTTGCCTTTCATCTGATTTACCCATTTTTCAAGTGGGAGTTTTCATCCTTTTTAATTTATTTGTAAGGGCTCTTTGCATATGTGGGATAATGTGTTAGAAATATTTTCCCACACTTTCATCTATTTTATTCATTTTTCTTTCATTTGTTTGCTTGTTCTTTATTTTACATAATAAAAGTTTTAATATATTTTTATGTGATCAGGCTTATTGGATTTTAATGTTTCACATCCCATTTGGGAAAGACCTTCTGCACTTTAAGATCTTAATAGTATTCACCTGTGGTTTTTTTTTAATTTTTAAATTAAAAAAAAAAATTTTTTTTTAATTTAAAAAAATTTTTGGCCACACTGTGTGGCTTGCAGGATCTTAGTTCCCTGACCAGGGATTGAACCCCAGTTCCAGCAGTGAGAGCACCGAGTCCTAACTACTGGAATTCCTTTTTTTAAAAAATTAAAAAAATTTTTTTTTATTCACTTGTTTTTTAGAAATGTCCTCCTCCCCCACCCCCAAACCTGGGTCTTTCATACTTTGGCACTTATTGTGGTATGGAAGGAATGAGGTGGGAATCCAACCGTCATATTGCCCCCAAATAACTTACTGAACAGGGAACTTTCATTTGGTAGAATATGCAGCCATGAAAAGCATGAAGTAGATCCTTACGTAAAGCCATGAAGGATATCCAGCATGTGCTAGTAAATTAACAAAACAAAACAAAACAAAACAAACTTTCTCTTTGTTGGTAACACCAGTTAGGATAATGCTGTTAATTATCCGTTCTTAGAAACTTGGTGACAGATTGAAAGCCAGGAATTTTGGAGCTGGATACACCCATGTTTCAATTCCTGGCTCTCTGTTCTTTCCCAAGTTACCGAACCTGTCAACTGTGTTTTCTGTAAAATACAGAACAACTTCAGGTGTTGTCTTGAGAATTAACTGAGGTATTGGTTATTGTTGTTTGTTTTTGCTGTGCCAGGATACTTTATTTTGGCTCCATAAAATTTGGAAATGTTTCCTCAGCAAAGGATTTTATAAACCACACAACAAAGCTTAAATAAAAAACCCAGAAATTAAGGAACAAATGTTTTCCCAGATGTCAACTCCTCATAATTCATTTATGAATTCATCAGCTAATAAAAATACTAAGAAGTGAGCTGGGGTTTTGGTTATTGATTTGGTTTTATTATTTGTTTGTTTATTTTTTAAATAATTTTTTATAACATATATATTTTTAAATTAATTAATTAATTTTATTTTTGGCTGCGTTGGGTCTTCGTTGCTGCTCATGGGCTTTCTCTAGTTGCGGCGCATGGGGGTTACTCTTCATTGCAGTGCGTGGGCTTCTCATTGTGGTGGCTTCTCTTGTTGCGGAGCACGGGCTCTAGGCGCACGGGCTTCAGTAGTTGTGGCACGAGGGCTCAGTAGTTGTGGCTCATGGGCTCTAGAGCGCAGGCTCAGTAGTTGTGGCACAGGGACTTAGTTGCTCCACGGCATATGGGATCTTCCCGGACCAAGGCTCGAACCCGTGTCCCCTGCATTAGCAGGCGGATTCTTAACCACTGTGCCACCAGGGAAGTCCCTATTTCTTTGTTTTTAAGACCGACATTTATTGAAATAAATAGGAGCTTCCTTGTACAGATTTCTTATCACAGCTCAGCAGAGAGAAATGATTTTTAATGTTTCAAAGGTCTCCTGGTCGTGTCACATGTCAGTTATGCTTTAAGCAATGGTGGACTATTTAATTAAATTAAGATAGAATACTTAGACAATCTAATTCCACGGGGTCCAATGAACTAGGAATGACATATTCTTAAGAATTATGTAAGGGGATTCCCTGGTGGTCCAATGGTTAGGACTCAGTGCTCTCACTGCCAGGGCCCCAGGTTCCATCCCTGGTCAGGGAACGGAGAACCTGCAAGCTGTGTGGTGCAGAAAAAAAAAAAAAAAAAGAATTATGTTAAAAATTAAAGAAAACCAGACACCTCAAGGTAAGGAATTTAACGCTTTTCTATGTATGGGAAGATGCAAGAGTCTGGGCTGATTGAAATCATTCCTTTGGTATGCACCTTAGCTACCTAGGGTCAGTATCCTATACTTTCTCACCCTGAGTCTCCTCGGGGTGCATTATTGGGGGGTGACTGCAGCGGCTGAGGCTGCAACATCCTTTGTTTACTGATGGCAGGCAACATTTCTTCATAGACCTCCAGAAACACTATATTAGAAATTATAATATGAGAACAAATGCAGCATCAGTGAAGCCACACATTAAATAGAGTTGACCTCCATCGGGATTAATTTAAAGAGAAGACACATCAGCTGTCCTGCCGTGCTGGTATGTGTTCAGAGGTTGGCTGCTGTAAATCTGAATCCAGCCTCCACATTACCCTGAATCGTTGTGCTTTTCCTTTTGCTCCCCTGGGGACCTGATGACGCAGGGATGTCCCGATCTGTTTTCAATGGAGGTTTTATTATTTTTCAGGCATTGTGAGGCCAAAAGATAAGGAGACATTACCATGAGAAAGACAGTTTGTTACTCATGGTTCCCACGTGGAGGGCCTTAGGGAGAGGCACCAGGGTCAGTCAGGAGGCAGAGGGAATGAGGGGAGAATCTGGGCGAGACCCTTTCTGGTGGTCTCTAGGGGAAGGAATGGGTGAGGCAGAGAAAGCAGGTTTAGAATTGGCTCTGGGGCAGAAAGGCTGTCCCTAGGTGTCTGGTACCCACCCCGCTCTGGAGTGATTAGGGCAGGGGACTGGTGGAGTGTGACGTTCTGTGAAAACCTGATAGAGCAGGGGATGGACTGGAGTATGGACTCTAGGTTAGTTTGCATATGAAAAGCATACCCTAGGCTAGTCATTGACTATCCCTAGGAATTGGCCAGCCCTGGGAGGGGCACCCTACCCAGGGTTCACAGGGCTCCAGATGTCAAGGCATCAGAAACCCATGGTTCATTTAAAACTACCGGACCTTCTTGGGCCCTGCCTTGGGCTGCAGGTTGAGTGACAGGTACAAAGGGGCCACTTGGGAAAAGCTGGATTTCCTATTCTGTTTTAAAAATTTCTTTTGGCCTTGTCCCGCAGCTTGTGGGATCTTAGTTCCCCCACCAGGGGTTGAACCCGCGCCCTTGGCAGTGAGAGCGCGGAGTCCTAACCCTGGACCGCCAGGGAATTCCCTGGATTCCTCATTCTAAGTCAGCCATTTTTACTTGTGAGTGTTTTCCCCCCTTCCGATTGAGCTTTCTCTCAGGCTATACAACCATCAACAAACTCTCTTTCCTTTTTTTTTCCCTAATTGAAGTATAGTTGATTTACAATGTTGTGTTAAATTTTGCTGTACAGCAAAGTGATTCAGCTGTACATATATATACATATATTCTTTTTTAAAATTAATTAATTAATTAATTTTTGGCTTCGTTGGGTCTTCGTTGCTGTTCACGGGCTTTCTCTCTGGTTGCAGTGAGCGGGGGCTACTCTTCGTTGCGGTGCGCGGGCTTCTCATTGTGGTGGCTTCTCTTGTTGTGGAGCATGGGTTCCAGGCATGCAGGCTTCAGTAGTTGCTCCACGCGGGCTCAGTAGTTGTGACTCACGGGCCCTAGGGCGCAGGCTCAGTAGTTGTGGCGCATGGGCTTAGTTGCTCCGCGGCATGTGGGATCTTCCCGGACCAGGGATCGAACCTGTGTCCCCTGCATTGGCAGGCGGATTCTCAACCACTGCGCCACCAGGGAAACCCCTCTCAAGATTTTTTAAGGAAATATTTAAGTTAATAGCATCACTGAGTCTCTTCAGAATGACCTGTGACCGATGACCTTGGTCTGCGTTTTCTTTATTTCTTTTAGATTTTTTTTTTTTTTTTTTTTTTGCGGTACGCGGGCCTCTCATTGCTGTGGCCCCTTCTGTCACGGAGCACAGGCTCTGGATGCACAGCCTCAGCGGCCACGGCTCACGGGCCCAGCCGCTCCGCGGCATGTGGGATCTTCCCGGACCGGGGCACAAACCTGTGTCCCCTGCATCGGCAGGCGGACTCTCAACCACTGCGCCACCAGGGAAGCCCGGTCTGCGTTTTCTGACTCACTCTTTTGGCTGATGCCAAGTTGCCATCATTCATGTAATCGCTCAAGAGAGCAGGTGAGATTATCATCTTCAGAGGTTTTAGCTGACTTGCTGTATCATTGCCCTCCCGTTCCCTTTCTGTGAAGTTTTCCAGCTCTTTCTGTGTTTTTTCCTCTCTCCCATCCTTTCCGTCCCTTTAGAATACGTTCTACATTCTTCTGAGACATCTTTGTGATGTTTTGGGCCCCAGTCACTTGGGACTGGAAGGACTTTTTTTTAATATTTATTTGGTTGCACTGGGTCTTAGTTGCAGCAGGCATGCTCCTTAGTTGCAGCATGTGAACTCTTAGTTGCGGCATGCATGTGAGATCTAGTTCCCTGACCAGGGATCGAAACCGGGCCTCCTGCATTGGGAGCATGGAGTCTTAACCACTTTTAAGGGAAGTCCTGGGACTGGAAGGATTTTGATGCCTCTGCCAGTGACTGTCTGGCCTTCCAGACGAGCCATCATCACTCCATGGAATGAAATTTTGGGGGACCTGCTTTCTATTCTCAGTCAAGGTGCAAAGGTGGACCTAGTTGCATCTTTATTAAGTGCTTCCAAGCATTCAGAAACAGTTTGTAACGTCCAAGGACTTTCCCCTGCTGCAGTGGACTTGAGGGCTTCTGGAACGAGTGTAATCTGCTAACTGACGACACACTCTTCAAAAGCGCTTTTGGCTAGTTTGATTCCTGTCACCCCCCACCCCCCACCAAAGTACCTTGGCTTTTTACTGTAAAAATAGTCAAAGCAGCGCACACCAAAATTTCCAGGGGAAAATCAAATGCACTTGCGCTTGGTGCCCATAATTTGGACAACTTCATAGGAACACTTCTGATCAGAGCAGCTCTGCCCCTGGTCAGTGGCTTGGGGGCTACAGCTGCCTGCCTGGAGCCTTGAGTGTCGTACTCCTAAATCAAACATGGGCCTGGCCACCAGGACAGACCATCAGTTTGGGGGAGGTGGTATCAGGTTTAATTGACTTCACTCTGGTCACTGCACAGGTAGGAAGGGTTATACTTTGTATGGCATTGTGGGAAGATAATTAAAAAAACTTCTTTTATTGAAATGCAGTTGATTTACAATGTTGTGTTAATTACTGCTGTACAACAAAGTGATTCAGTTATATTAATATATACATTCTTTTTTAAAATATTCTTTTCCATTATGGTTTATCATAGGCTATTGAATATAGTTCTCTGTGTTATACAGGAGGACCTTGTTGTTTATCCATTGGGAAGATAATTTAAGTGCCAGGTCTATAAGTGGGTCTCAAAAAATGTTATTTCCCTTCTGCCACCAAATTTGGCTGACTGGAGGGAAGGGGGCAGGAAGGAAGGTCAGGAGTAGATGGGCCCACTTTGCTCTGTGTAAATCAGCTCCTGAGTTAGGTTTCAGGGACCACTGAACTATGGTTAGAATCACTACTTAGAAGAATGTGTCTAAACCAAACATATGGGTACCAAAGCGGAAAGGAGGGGAGGAGAGGGATAAATTAGCAGTTTGAGATTAGCAGATACAAACTACTATATATAAAATACGTAAACACTAGGGACCTACTGTCTAGCACAGGGAACTATATTCAGTATTTTGTAATAAACCATAATGGAAAAGAATCTGAAAAAGAATAGATATATAAGGGCTTCCCTGGTGGCGCAGTGGTTGAGAGTCCGCCTGCTGATGCGGGGACGCGGGTTCGTGCCCCGGTCCGGGAGGATCCCACGTGCCGCAGAGCGACTGGGCCATGAGCCATGGCCGCTGAGCCTGCGCGTCCGGAGCCTGTGCTTCGCAACGGGAGAGGCCACAACAGTGAGAGGCCTGCATACAGCAAAAAAAAAAAGAGAAAAAAAAAAGAATAGATATATGTATAACTGAATCACTTTGCTGTACTGCAGAAACTCACAAAATATTGTAAATCAACTATACTTCAATTAAAAAAAACGTGTACAGATTCTCTGCTCTGAATGAGGAAGGGGTTTTGTGTCTTGTTTTAAAGGAACTGCTATACACGAGTAGGTACCGTGATCTGTCCAACCCCTTCCTTTCCCAAGAAGAGGAAGAAGCCCAGAGGAAAGGTGGAATGTTCCCAGGGCAGGCGTGAGCCCCGGGCCGGACAGATCTGGAGTCTGTCGAGGCCACAGGGAGAGGGGGAAATGCTTCTTTGTGTCAGTTAAGAGCTGGTGTCCCTACCTCATTCTTCTCCAGACTCTGTGTCCCTCTCACAGTTCCCCATGGGATACTCTTCCTTGCAAGGACCTCCAGCAAGGAAACCTATCGTTTGGGTGGATTGGTGTTGACTTGGTTGGAGGCCAGAGGTGGACAGCTGGCCTCCCTTCCCCCCTTCTACTTTGCCCCTTTCCTGATGGGGAAAGAGAGGTCTGGAGGGTGGACCTGACTTATCAGCGTGTGGAGTGCATTTCTGACGGTCTCTTAGAGAGCAACCCTATCTTCTCTCCAGGGTGGCTCTGGGGCAGTGTTTGGGCCTCAGACCGCCAGCATCAGTCTCCTGGAGTGTGTGCTTCCTTCCGTGTTAGAGCTGGGAGGGGCAGGGATCCGTTTTCGCCAGGCACACCTGTGATCGATGCTTAGGTATTCTTGGGTTTGAGAGCCACTGCCTTGAGTATACTGCTGTTCTCCACCTCTTCCAGAAAGAGAGACCTGGACCTTGCGAGGACAGGGTGGGCCCTGCCCCACTCATGGCTCTGTGCTCTGCAGGTCGGGGACTCCCTTGTGCCCAGCCAGTTGCTCTGTGCTCAGGCAGACTTGGGAGGTTCTTGACCTTCCTTATGTGGAGAACACGTGGTCTCCATCCAGTGACCAGTTCCCAGTCACTTCCATTGGATGGTTAGGGGACCCTATTTGTCTTGAGTGGGAAGGAGAGACCATACATGCTCTGGGAATTCACAGAGGTGGACCGGAGATTCCTAAGTATTAGGGCTGGAGGGGGCCTAAGATGCCATCTCTGCTGTCCTGCTACTGAAAATGTCCATGGACCAGTGTCTCCTGAAAGCTGGTTAGAAATGCAGAATCTGGGGTCTGCTGCAGGACACCTAAATCAGATCCTGCATTTTCCTGCAAGTGACCAGGTGATTTATGAACATTTTGAGAAGCTCTGATCTAGCCTGTCCACCCCGCATCCCACCCCCCTGTATCATATAGGTGGTAAATGGAGGCCTGGAGAGGCTGTGTGACTTGCCTCAGGTGACAGAGTGGGATTTCCATCTGGTCTCTCTCTTTTTTGTTTCTTTTGCGGTACGCAGGCCTCTCACTGTTGTGGCCTCTCCTGTTGCGGAGCACAGGCTCCGGACGCGCAGGCTCAGCGGCCATGGCTCACGGGCCCAGCCGCTCCGCGGCATGTGGGATCTTCCCGGACCGGGGCACGAACCCATGTACCCTGCATCGGCAGGCGGACTCTCAACCACTGTGCCACCAGGGAAGCCCTGGTCTCTCTCTCTTTTTAAAGTTGTCTTAGAATGCAATGCACATACCATATACATTCACATACCTGTTTAAGTGTACAATTCATTGTTTTTTAGTTTAGTCAGTTAAATTTGTTAAACCGTCACCACAACTAATTTTAGAGCATTTTTGTCCCCCTAAAAGCAACTCTGCACCTAGTGGCAGTCAGTCTTCATTTTCTTCCTCTCCACCTGCCGTCCCCCCACTCTTCAAGCCCTAGGCAACCACTAACCTGCTTTCCATCTATGAATTTGCCTATTCTCGCATTTAATTTAATCGGTCTCATGCAAAGGGTGGTCTTGTGGGACTGACTTCTTTTACTTAGGATAATGATTTCAAGGGCTATCCACAACGTAGCATGTATCAGAACTTCCTTCCTTTCTGCTGCTGAATAATATTCCATTGTGTGAACGTACCTCATTTTATTTACTCTTTAGTGGATAGACATTTGGGTGGTTTCCACTTTTGGGCTATGATGAATGTACTGCTATGAATCTTCAGGTGCAAGTTTTTGTGTGGACCTGTGTTTTTATTTCTCACGTGTATGCACTTAGGAGAGGCATTTCTGGGTCCTATAGCTACCGTGCGTTTAGCTTTATGAGGGCCTGCCGGGCTATTTTCCAAGGCAGCTGCACGAGTTTACATTGTACCAGCAGTAGAGGAGGGTTCCAGTTTCTCCACATCTAGCGCTTTTTATCGCCCATCGTTTTGATGGAATAAAGGGTGGGGTGATGGAGGCCTCTTCAGCCATTTGCCGGCCTCAACAGAGCAGGTGACCTCAAGGCAGGATTGCTGCTGGGTCCCAGGAGCAAACTGAAGCCAGAGAGGCTCCAGCGCTGTGAGGATGCTCTGAGGGTCTGTCTGCCTTATGCTCTCTGTGCCCACCAGCTTCCCTGTGTCCATGGCCAGAAGGCAGACGGTGAAGCCGCCAGACGCCCCTGGATCACAGGTCCTCAGCCCACCCCCCCAGAGGGGCTGCTGCGCCCATCCCCTGGTTCCAGGAGGGTAGATCAGATGCTCACCCGAGAGCTGCATCAGTGTGGCTGCCCCCGACCCCCGCCCTTGCCCTTTCTCCGCTCTAAACAGAACCTGACGATGGAGCACTTCCCTGAGATGGTCCCCAGGTGCCCACTCTCCTGGGTGACCTGGGGGGAGGCTTCGGCTGCCTTGGGGCTGCCCTGACAAGCCCAGTCTGCCCCACAGTGACTGCCCCAGGGTGTCCTCCACGTACCAGAGGCCGAGACCGAAAACGGGGCTGCCCGGGGCCAGACAGTGGTGGTTGGAATATGATCGACCGGGAGGGTCTGGCTCCCACTTTCAAGATCAAGGGCCTGCGAGCCTGTGAACAGCCCTAGCCACGGCACATGGTTCCTGCTGGGCTGAGCATGGAGGGAGATGCCCGAGTGAGTCACAGTTCTGACCTTATCTTAGAGATTTGCTTTTCTACCCTGTGCTGTCCTTTGTGCTACTAACTTACCTGTGTACACCCCTCCCACCTGTGTAGGAGGGTACCTGTTTCTCCACATCCTTACCTGGACTCTATATTATCAGCCTTTTGAATCTTTTCTAAGAGGCACAGAAAATAAGCTCCTGATTCTGATTTGCATTTCCTTCTTTTCCATCATGAGAAAATGAGTGAAACTGAGACAAGCCCTTTGCATTCCTTTTACTTTTTAAAAAACCAGCAGTTTATGTCCATCGCCCATTTTTCTCCTGCTCTTTTGCGTATGGAGCTGCAAGGACCATGGTATTAGGTTGAACCGAATGCAGTTACCATTTTGTTTTGTTTTTTTTCATAAGTAATTGCTGCATTTTATTTTTTATTTATTTATTTCTTTAAACATCTTTATTGGGGTATAATTGCTTTACAATGGTGTGTTAGTTTCTGCTTTATAACAAAGTGTAATCGTAACGGGTTGCCGATCTGCAGTTTCACGTTATTCATTTTCATAGATTAAGGATTCAGTTTAGCAAGGTGGCTGGATAAAAGTTCATCGTGTAGAAAGTAGTGAATTTCCTGTGAACCAGCAACAACCAAGCGTAGAATGAAACAGGGAAAAGAGAGAACCATTCCTAGTACTGAGAGCAAATCAAACAATTTTAGAAGATGCTAATCAAGTGTCTAGGGGTCTAGACACCCCGGATTCGGAATCAGCCAGCAGTGCCTACGAGCGTGGGTCCCAGTACGTCTACCATTCCCCAGTTCTGGGTGGGGCTGGAGGATAGGAGCATTTTGCATTTTGGGGAACAAGGAGAGACTAATTGAGACTTAGTCTAAATTAGAACTAGTACTACTGCTAGTTCCTGCTTACCTTTTACCCATCTTTTCATAACGTGAACATCTTGTATAAACACGGTACGGTGATTGAAACCAGGCAATTGCATGGGCATGATTCTGTTACCTCTTCTGTGTCTTCATTTGAATTTTATCTGTTCCTCCACGATTGTCCTGTTTCTGTTCTGGGTTCCAATCCAGGATCTCACGTGGCATTTTGTTGTTATATCTCCTCCAATCTGTGATAATTTCCCAGACTTTCTTCTTCTTCCATGACCTTCAGGCTTAAGAAGTGGTTACCGATTATTTTGTAGCGTGCCCCTCAATCTGGGTTTGTCTGATGTTTTTAGATGATGATGTTGAGATTATTGCCTTTTGGGGTTGAAGTGACATGATGCCCATACTGGGGGATCGTGACACCGATATGTCTTACTGCTGATGGCATTAACCTTAATGATTGAGGAGTGTCTGCCAGGCTTCTCTGCTGCACAGTTACAACGTTCCCCTTTGTAACTAATAAACATTCTGGGGAGGAGGAGATAACTCTTTCTACGTCTAGTAATTGAAATGCGACTGTAAGAAAGAGCTTTCTCTCCTCTACCACTAATTTATTTATTCACCTATTTATTATCTCAGTATAGACTAGTGGAAATTTATTTTATTCTCTGTGTTGAAATTCAACACTATTGTTATCTATTTTGTTTCTGAAATTGTTCCAGTTGTGGCTGTTGGGAGATCCTTCAGATTGGCTCTTACGACGCTGTGACACACCTCCATCCTCTTTTTGAGCGTTTCCCCACTTATGGCACTGCAAGATGCTTACCACAAGCTGAGCATCTTATGTTCTCCGGGCCCCCGCCCCGGAAGCAACCCCTTCTCGAAGGGTCTCCAGGATGCGATGTCCTCTTCTGCTGTGGTACAGGGACACACATATTTACTGTCTTCTCAGTGTTTATTGGGGACTCGCTGTATACCAGGCACGGAGCCTAGTCCCTGGCCTTTGTAGGTGGCCGCGAGGAGGTTAAGGCTCAAGGTCACTCAGGTGATGGGCCGTCTGGATCAGGACTTGGGTGTGTGGCTTTGGACCAAAGCCTTGTGTGTGAGCGCTCTGTGTTACACACTTGCCCGAGACCCCACGTACGCGAGTGACAAGACAGACTACCCTTGCTGAAGACACTGTGGCCTTGCGTTTTCCCCGTCTGCTATTATCTTGGGACTGCTGGCGTCCAGCCGTCCGTTCCCTGAGAGGTAACGGTGGCTTCCATTATGTTTTATGTGACATTAATTACCCAAAGCAGTAACTGTTGGAAAGTAAACAACCTGTAAATCTTGGCCGGCCCGGGCAGTTGCCTCCTGTTCTTGGGAACGCGGTGATCCGGGCAGGAGGCCCTGCGCTGGTTCCACTGGCTGGCCAGAGCTACGCTGCAGGGGCACCCGGTGGGCACGGCCCCGGGGCAGGTGGCTGGCAGGGCGGGGGTGTGTCTGTCTGCCCTGGGCACCCCCTCCCCCAGACAGTCCGGAAGAGAGTCAGGTAGCCGGGGGCTTGTTCCATCTGGGCTTCCTGGGACTGGGTGACCTTGAATGGCCTTGGGCAGCCAGGCTGCTCAGTGCTGGAGCAGTGGGGAGGGCATGCGGCACCCAGGACAGTGGCTGGGCCCCAGGGGAGGCGCTGCGCTTGTTGGTGGGAGGTGGTAGTTGCGATGGGCACTTGTTGAGCCCTTCCTCCCTGCCAGGCTGCAGGTGCATGATCTCATTTCCTCCCCACAAACCGCAAGAACATTTTGCACATGTAGAGAGTGATGTACAAAGAGGTTCGAGAACTTGCCCAGGACTTGGGAGGGTCTGACTCTACCCCAGTGTGTCTGCCCTGACCCCGCTCTCCTCCCCGCCGCCCGTCCTGGGCCAGGCCACAGGCCGCCGAGTCTTTGCCACTAACTTCGGTGTCACCTCGGGCACATCAGCAACTCCCTGGGCCAGGGTGTCCTTACCCCCAAAATGGACACAGGGATCCTGGAAGGCAGGTTCTCCGGTGGCCGCCCAGAGAGACCTGCGGGTCTGACCTCGTCTGCCTGTGTCTGGTGGTCTGTTTATGGGACAAAGAACTGCTTTCCCCAAATGCCCCCCTGTCTGATTGGCTTTTGAGTACCAGCCTGCTGCTAGAACTAAAAAATGCCAACCATCGTCACCGTGGTCATCTGTTATGTGCTTGGGACAGTATGAGGCACTACTCCCTCTTTTCTTTGTGTCGTTTTTTCAAAGTCACGTGGAATATATTCCTAGTTACTGCTGAAGATGTATACAATTTAAGAGGGAAGGGTCCTTCTCTATGCATTATTAGTTCCATGTATTTGGCTCACAAATATAGGGATATACGTACTGTAACATTTTAAAATAAAAGTATAATCATTGTGTACATATTATTCAGTGACTTGTTTTTTTCCCACTCGTGTGTGTGTGTGTGTGTGTTGGATTTTTTCTGTCTATTGTGGATCTAGATCTGCTTAATTTTTTTTTTTTTGGTTTCCACTGTCTTTTTTTTAAGTATAGTTGATGTACAGTAGTATATAAGTTACAGGTGTACAGTATAGTGATTCACAGTTTTTAAAGACTATACTCCATCTACAGTTATTATAAAATATTGGCTATATTCCCTGCGGTGTACAATATATCCTTGTAGCTTACTTTATACATATATAATCTTTTTTATTGAAGTATAGTTGATTTACAATATCATATTAGTTTCAGGTGTACAGGACAGAGATTCAGTAATACATATATATACATTCTTGTGTGTGTGTGTGTGTGTGTGTGTGTGTATATATATATATATTCTTCTTCAGATTCTTTTCCCTTATAGATTATTACAAAATAGTGAGCATCGTTCCCTGTGCTCTACAGTAGGTCCTTTACATATATAATCTTAATTTTAAAATTATTTTTTAACTCTTAACTTTTTCAAAGTGATTTTTTAAAAAAATTTATTTTATTTATTTTTGGCTGCGTTGGGTCTTCATTGCTGCGCGAGGGCTTTCTCTAGTTGCAGCGAGCAGGGGCTACTCATCGTTGCGGTGCACAGGCTTCTTATTGCGGTGGCTTCTCTTGTTGCGGAGCACAGGCTCTAGGGCGCAGGCTCAGTAGTGTGGCGCACGGGCTTAGTTGCTCCACGGCATGTGGGATCCTCCTGGACCAGAGCTCGAACCCAGGTCCCCTGCATTGGCAGGCGGATTCTTAGCCACTGCACCACCAGGGAAGCCCCTCAAAGTGATTTTAAATTTCAAACTGTGGAAGAATCGAAAGGTTAGTATAATGAACTTCTCTGCACCCTTCACTAGATTCATCAGTATTTAATGTTTTGTCACATTTCCTTTATCTCTGTATTTTATATATATGTTTCCTCCCTGAATCATTTGAGAGTTAGTTGTAGACATCATACTCCTTTATCCTAACTACTTTAGCAGGTATTTCCTCAAAACAAGGCCATTCTCTTCTATAACCATATTTCCATGATCAAATTCAGGAAATTTAATACAATACCTTCACCTACCACACAGCCCTATTAAATTGGGCCAATGGTTCTGACACCGTCCTTTTCCGCAGTTTTTTGCCCCGATTCCAGGTCCAGTCCAGAACGATGCACTGTGCTTAGTTGTCCTTTCGTCTGGAGGATCCTCACCCTGTCTTTCACGACGTTGACATTTCGAAGAGTATCCAGGCCAGATGTGGGTTTGCCTGATGTTTCCTCATGACTAGATTCAGGCTGTGTACTTCAGGCAGGGATAGTTCGTGACCTTGTGTCCTGGCTACAGCATCTCCGGGGGCACACGATGCTGTCATCTGGTTAAGGGACAGGCCTCAATCTCTGTAACAGCCGCGTGCTCTTCCACAGCTTGGTCTCAACGTAGTTGTTGACCATATAGTTCACTTTTTTGTTTGTGTGGTATTTTTTGTTTTGTTCTTTTTTTTTGACCATTTAGTTCGTTTTGTTTTTAGCCATAACAGTACTGCTGCATTGAATAGCCTCAGAGAAATTTTTAAAATTAATAATTAGTTGCTTTACAATGTTGTGTTAGTTTCTGCTGTATATGTATACATATATGGATACATATACATATATCCCCTCCTTTTAGATTTCCTTCCCATTTAGGTCACCACAGAGCATTGAGTAGAGTTCCCTGTGCTAAACAGTATGTTCTCATTAGTTATCTATTTGATACATAGTAGTGTATAAATGTCAATCCCAGTCTCCCAGTTTATCCCACCCTCCCCTCTTCCTCCCTTGGTAGGTATTCATACGTTTGTTCTTTACGTCTGTGTCTCTATTTTTGCTTTGCAAGTTCACCTGTATCGTTTTTCTAGATTCCACATATAAGCGTTACTAGGTGATATTTGTTTTTCTCTTTCTGACTTCACTCTGTATGACAGTCTCTAGGTCCATCCACGTCTCTGCAAATGGCACAGTTTCGTTCCTTTTTATGGCTGAGTAATATTCCATTGTATATATGTGCCACATCTTCTGTATCCACCCCTCTGTTGATGGACATTTAGGTTGCTTTCATGTCCTGGCTATTGTAAATAGTGCTGCTATGAACATTGGGGTGCATGTGTCTTTTTTTTTTTTTTTTTTGCGGTACATGGGCCTCTCACTGTTGTGGCCTCTCCCGTTGTGGAGCACAGGCTCCGGACGCGCAGGCTCAGCGGCCATGGCTCACAGGCCCAGCTGCTCCGCGGCATGTGGGATCTTCCTGGACCGGGGCACGAACCCGTGTCCCCTGCATCGGCAGGCGGACTCTCAACCACTGTGCCACCAGGGAAGCCCGCATGTGTCTTTTTGAATTATGGTTTTCTCTGGATACATGCCCAGGAGTGGGATTGATGTATCATATGGTAGTTCCATTTTTAGTTTTTTAAGGAACCTCCATACTGTTTTCCATAGTGGCTATACCAATTTACATTCCCACCAACAGTGTAGGAGGGTTCCCTTCTCTCCACACCCTCTTCTGTGGACTAGAGTGCAGGAGATGGCATGGTTGGGTCAGAGGCTGTATGTGTTTGTAGTATTGATGGATATTGTCTAAAGGCTGTGACATCCCCTCTCCCACCTCTGACGTGTGAAAACCCATTTCCCCACATTTTGTCCTTGAGGGATGTTAGCAATCTGTTAAACGTTGGCCAGTCTGCTAAACGAAACTGCCATTGCATTCTTTTCTCTTTTTTTTAAAATAAATTTATTTATTTTATTTATTTATTTTTGGCTGCATTGGGTCTTTGTTGTTGCGCGCGGGCTTTCTCTAGTTGTGGCGAGCGGGGGCTACTCTTTGTTGCAGTGTGTGGGCTTCTCATTGCGGTGGCTTCTCTTGTTGCGGAGCACGGACTCTAGAGCGCAGGCTCAGTAGTTGTGGCACGTGGGCTCGGTAGTCGTGGTGCACAGGCTTAGTTGCTCTGCGGCATGTGGGATCTTCCTGGACCGGGGCTCGAACCTGTGTCCCCTGCATTGGCAGTCAGATTCTTAGCCACTGCGCCACCAGGGAAGTCCGCGTTATTTTCATTTGGCCTGTCTTTGACCACTAAAGAGGTTAAACATCTTTGCATGTTCTTCTTGGTTTGGCTGACTAGTTCCAGCTCTGTTATTTGCTTTAGAGAATTCAATGTCAGATTCTGCAGCCATCAGTTAAAAACCTAAAACTTGTTAGTACTGTCCAAGGGGCTATGGGTGTGTGTGTGTGCGTGCGTGCAAATCTAGTTCAGGTAAACTGGTAGCTGGCTTCTGAGAGCTCTGACTTAGCCATCAGGCAAGAAAGCTGAGAGGCAAAGTTGCAAAGTGCTGAGAGAAGTTGGGAGGAAGAGGTGAACAGGCAGAGTGAAAATTATGTGAAAATTCAACTTTCAGTGTCCATAAAAAGTTTGACTGGAACCCAGCCGTCCCCGTTCATTCACATGCTGTCTGTGGCTGCTTCCTCATTACAGTGACTAAGCTGGGGAGTTGTGACAGGTCTTATGGCCCACATGGCTGAAAATAGTTACTGCCCGGCCCTTCTTGGAGAAAGTTTGCTGATGCCTGGGCTGGAAGACATTGGTTATTGTGGGTTACACGAGGGAAGAGGGGGTGAAGCTCGGTTTGCTGAGCCCCTGCCTGTGCCGGGTACCACATAGAGAGCTGCACTTGTGCATTTTATTTAAAACCTCCCTGAAAGAGTCTTCTCTTCCTTTCCCATGTGCTCCTTGCCCTCTTCCCCCATTCTGCCCCTCCCTGCGTGGGGTGGAAGCAGGAAGGTCAACGGGGGGGCGGGCAGTGGGAGGTTGTGCAAGAGGGAAGCTTCCATCCCCCTTTGAGTGGCGTCAGGGCCCTTTGGACAAAGTCTAAGCCACTCTTCCCGGTGGTGACCCGGGCTCCCCACCGAGCCTCAGCCCAGCTGAGGGGCCCACACCCCTCCCCACAGGCTAAAGCTGGAGCCCTAAAGTGGGAGAGGGTCACCGAGCTCTGCTGGCCTCTGCAGCTCCAGGGCTAGTGGGGTGCCGGACAGGATCACTGGAGGAAATCCAGGGCCGTAAGGGCTCTGTCAAGGCTGTGGGAAGTCCACACCAGCAGTAGGGCTCCCCTGCTGTGCTGCTGATGGCCTCGTCGCAGGGGAGCCTCTGAGCAGGGGACCTCCTGTGCGCCACTGTGTGCTGGGTGTGTCTTCAGACTTACATCAGCCCGCTGCGTTAACCACCAATACTGTCCACATTTTTGGAGTCATTTACCCATTACAAAGTCGTGGGCCCAGAGGGGAGTCTGGGCTCCAAACCTGGGTGCTAACGAGATCCCCATGGTAATCGTACGGGTCTGTAGAACGCTGGCAGCTGCATAGCTGTACAGTGTTGACCATGACTTTATTTAATTATGGTATATGATTATGATTTTCAGTATGCAGACGTGACGCGCACTTGAAAAAATTAAGTTGAAGTGAGTGGATTAAATAAAATAGGCTCACATTGGCAGCAACATGGTTGGACCTAGAGATGATCATGCAAAGTGAAGTAAGTCAGAGACAGACAGATATCATGTGGTATCACTTACGTGCGGAACCTAAAATACGACACAATTGAACTTATCTGTGAAACAGACTCACAGATGTAGAGAACAGACTTGTGGTTGCTAAGGGAGGGGGGGGTGGGGGAGGGATGGATTGGGAGTTTGGGATTAGCAGATACAAACTTATATACAGGATGGGTAAACAACAAGGTCCTACTGTAGAGCACAGGGAACTATATTCAATATCCTGCGATAAAGCATAATGGAAAAGAATATGAAAAAGAATATATATATATATATGTATGTATAACTGCATCACTTTGCTGTACAGCAGAAACTAACACAACATTTATTTCAATAAAATAAAAAAAAATAGGCTCGTTACACTGCGGGTGGTTTTGAATTTCAGTGGCAAAATGGTGGGGACGGTGTGTGAATGCGTATGGCGAATGCAACCCCTGCTAGTGTCTCGGGCTGTCCTGCACCCAGCGTGTCACTGGCACAGGGGAGGGGGGAGGGGGCTGGTGTGCAATGGTTGCTCAGCAATGGAGCCCAGGAGATCCTCCCTGTAAGGCAGGGCTGGGGAGTTGGAACCCACAACCAGAATGCAGTGCAGAATGACAGCCAGCTCCAAGAGTGCTGCCTCCATTGAATTCTTTTTCATGCGAGAGAAATACTAGTTGACCCTTGAACAACATGGATTTGGACTGTGCGGGTCCACTTATACACGAGATTGAATTCTTTTCAATAGCAAATACTACAGTACTACACAGTCCGAGGTTGGTGGAGCCCAGGGACGCAGAGGAACGGCAGATCTGCCCTGAGGGTCTGCGCCCCTGACCCCCACGTTGTTCTAGGGTCAACTATTTTTTTTTTAAATTTATTTATTTTTGGCTGTGTTGGATCTTCGTTGCGGTGCAGGGACTTCTCATTGCGGTGGCTTCTCTTGTAGCGGAGCACAGGCTCTAGGTGCACGGGCTTCAGTAGTTGTGGCGCTCGGGCTCAGTAGTTGTGGCCCGCGGGCTGTGGGCTCTAGAGCACAGGCTCAGTAGTGGTGGTGCATGGGCTTAGTTGCTCTGCGGCATGTGGGATCTTCCTGGACCAGGGCTCGAACCCGTGTTCCCTGCATTGGCAGGAGGATTCTTAACCACTGCACCACCAGGGAAGCCTGGGTCAACTGTATTTTAATTTCAGATCGACTGAATGCTCTAGAGAATAAGAGAACAAATATTCATGTGCCCAATGCGGTCTTTGCAGCCTTGCCAAATTTGCTTCTGATTTTACCTGTTTCCAATCCTGTTGCCTTTCCTCCCAGAAGCAAAACCATCGTTGTGAAGTTGGTGGTCCCTCTGCGCACGCTTAAATTTTTACTCCTTATGCATACTTCACCATAAAAGCGACCGGTATTTTCCCTGTCTCCAAACTTTATATAAGTGGTCTCATAGACATCACTGTGTCCCTTTTTTTGTTTAATAGTATGTTTCTGAGATTTCTCCATGTTGACCCATGCCTCTGGAGGGCTCATTTTAAGTGCTGTGTGCTCTTCCGTTCTAAATCCCATAATAGAATTAATGTGTCTTTCTCCTGTGGCTGGATATAGGTTGGTGACAATTTCTCACTGCAATGAGCAATGCCACAGTGGGCGATTTTTATCTAAGTCTCCCAGTGCATATCAAGTACTTCCTTAGGATGTGCCTCTAGAATTGGTGTGCTTGATGGGGGGCTTGTGTGTCTTAGCCTAACTCTTTTTGGGGGGGGGAGGGGAGGCAAACTATGGTCCCAATGGTTATATCAGTGTAACACTTCCATCAGCAGTGCCGTAGAGCCCATTCTCCACAGGCTCATCCACACTTGCTACTGTCAAGCTGAAATTTTTGTCCCTCGGACAGATGTTAGATAGTATCTTATTTTACTTTACCGTATCCTGTTTTCTTGTACCGTCCGGCACATCTTTCCATGTGTTTGTTGACCTTCTTCTGTTTCCATAGGGTGAACATATGCCCCAGTTTGCTAGGTCATTTTCCACTGATAGGGACTGCGTAAATATTAACAGCACCCCTGGTATTTTCAGAAGTTTCTCAATATAAATTTTAACACAGATTTTCTTATGTTTTATAAAGGACATAATTTTTCTTTTGTGTATTTGTTTCTTGTTTAAGAAATCCTTTCCTACCCCATGGTCATAAAGTAGTCTCCTATTTTCTTTAGAAATGTTAAGATTTTGCTTTTATTTTATGGTTTTCATCCACCTAGCATTAATTTATTATGTGTGATGTGAGGTATGGATTTATTTTTCCATACGGATAACCGGTTATCTCACACTCTTGAAAAGTCTGTCTTTTTCTTAAAAGCACTGCTACATAGATCAAGTTTCCTGGAATCTAAAGGTTTATTTCTGGGCTCTTTTACGTTGTTCTATTTGTCCTCATACCAAAAATGTCATGGTTCTAGCTATTGTCACCTTATAATATGTTCAGGGTATTTTATACTATTACTTTAAAAATTATTTTATTGAAGTCTACTTGATTGTGTTAATTTGTTGTGTTAATTTCTGCTGTACAGCAAAGTGATTCAGTTATGCACATATGTATATATATACATTCTTTTTCATAATGGTTTATCACAGGATATTAAATATAGTTCCCTGTGCTATGCAAAGTATTTTATTTTATTTTTTAACATCTTTATTGGAGTATAATTGCTTTACAATGGTGTGTTAGTTCCTGCTTTATAACAAAGTGAATCAGCTATACATAGACATATATCCCCTTGTTCTCTTTTTTATTTTATTTTATTTTTCTGTGTTTTGGCCACGTCTCGCAGAAGGTGGGATCATGGTTCCCCCACCAGGATGGAACCTGTGCCCCCTGAAGTGGAAGCGTCGAGTCCTAACGACTGGACCTCCAGGGAAGTCCCTATACAGAGTATTTTAAAGGGAATAGGAACATGTGTTTCAGGGAGACTCGTTTATCATGAGGAAATGATATGCTACAGAATGGTCACATATACATCAGATTTCTAAGGCCCATCTTGGTTCAGAGAACTGAGGTCCTGGGCCTTAGGAATTTGAGCCTTAAAAGAAAGGGGAGGGTTTAGGCGGATGGAACAGGGTCATGAAATAAGACAAATATCAAGAAATTCAGGAGAAATATAACAGACGGATTCCTTGAATATTAGAACCAGAAGGGAACTTTTGAAGCCACCAGACACCGTGCGGAGTAGCTTGGCTAAGTGACCAGTCTTTGGAGCCCGGCAGAGCTGGGTTTGATCTTCCACAAGATACTTAACCTCTCTGGATCTTAATGTCCTCATCTATAAAACAAGAGCAATAATGGGTTTTCCTCATAAGATTGTTGAGAGGGCTGAATGAAATAATGCTCACGAGGGCTTAGCAATGTCCCGACACAGAGCTAGATGACAACTAAGTGATTGTTTACTTATTTATTATCCTGTTCCCTTGATTCTAAGACCAACATGTTTTCCTTGTCCCACATTTCACAATTCTGAAATTACAACAGGCTTTACTCTCATTTTCTGTAGTGATTTATTTATCCTTCTGGATTATTATTTTTTTTTCCAGAAGTTCAAAATCTTTTCATTTTATTTCAGATTTTTAAAGTCATGTTTGTTTGTTTTTTAAACATCTTTATTGGAGTACAGTTGCTTTACAATGGTGTGTTTGTTTCTGCTGTATAACAAAGTGCATCAGCTATACATAGACATATATCCCCATCTCTCCTCCCTCTTGCTATCCTTCCGGCTTATTGTTTAGGGTGTAGGAGACAGAGGATTTTACAGACAAGGAAATGGAGTCAACGTGCTTTATCCGGGGTCAGGGAACAAGTCGAATTGGTCATCCTAAGAATCCCCTTTATTTCTAGTCCTAAAGGGGAGAAGGAAGGAGGAAAAAAATACCATCTCGACTGGGGATGGAACTCATGGGGCGCTTTATATGCCACCAGATGCTGGGGGCAAACTTTAACCAGAATGGAACCAGATGCCTTCCAGAAAGGCGACGTTGAGAGAGAGCCTTCTGCCCAGCAGACAACACCCACCAGGTTAGCTGGGGCCAAGTTTCTGCTCCTGGCTCTATCACTGATTAGCTGTGTGAGATTGCTCAAGTCAGGCAACCTCTCTGAGCCTCTGCTTCCTTCTGTCAGGTGGGGCTCATAATCTAAACTGCACTGTTGATTCAGGTGAGTTAATACCTGGGCACACTTTGCTGCTGGGTAAGCACCCAGTGAATGGAAGCTGTTAGGTGTTCCCTAAAGGCACGTCTCTCAGGGCCACCTCCCGACTACAGTTTTGCTTGGGGTTACTTTTCTCATTCATTCTTCCCTCAACTGTAGAAATCCTGCCCACTCTTCAGAGTTTATCGCCAAGTGTTATTTTCTTATTCAGACCCTTCCTCCCCACCTCCCCCTCTGGATCTCTGTTGTTTCTTATTTGTTTTCGTTTCTAAAAATTTTTAAATTTAATTTTTCTTTTATATTGGCGTACAGTTGATTTACAATGTGTTAGTTTCAGGTGTACAGCAAAGTGATTCAGTTATACCTATACGCATATCCGTTCTTTTTCAGATTCTTTTCCCTTACAGGTTGTCACAGAATATTGAGTAGGGGTCCCTGTGCTATACAGTATGTCCTCATTGGTTATCTGTTTTATGTATAGCGTGTATATGTTAATCCCAAACTCCTAATTTATCCCTCCCCACCTTTCCCCTTTGGTAACCATACGTTTGTTTTCTATGTCTGTGGGTCTATTTCTGTCTTGTAAATAAGTTTATTTGTATCCTTTTTATAGATTCTACATATGAGTGATATCATATGGTATTTGTGTTTCTCTGTCTGACTTGCTTCACTCAGTGTGATCATCTCTAGGGTTCGCCTTATGCCGGTTCTGTTTGAGACACCCCAGAAGATTGCCAACCCTTTGAGGGCGGGAGGCTGTCTTGCTTTTGCCAACCCTGTAGTTTTAGCACAGAACATCGAGTCCCTCCGGCGTCAAACAGTACAGTGGTGAGCAAAACAGACACAGCCCTGGGCCTTGACAGAGCCCGCTTTCCTCAGCTCCCACCTATGCCCTGAGGTGATGCCGGCCAAGGAGAGAGATGTCCATGTCCCCCGGGTCAATTCAGCCGTCCTGACCTTGCTCATCAGCCCGAGTGTCACTGGAGATGCTGCTGCTGCGCTGGGTGGGAGGGGGCTGGGGAGGTGTGTTGGCGCCTTGGCACGCCGAATGGGGAGGGAGGCCGGGCGTCTGTCTGAGGCCTGAGCAGGGCGGGTGCAGAGTGGCTGGGGGGTTCCGTGAGGAAGGGAGATGCGGTGGGGAAGCAGGGGGGCAGGTCTGTGCTGCTGGTGGAGGAGGCCGGGACCCCGGGCCTACAGCCACATTAGTAGCTCTGTTCCCTGAGTGGCCACCTGTGATGCTCACGTCCGGGGACTGCTCTGCGCGGAACGGGAGGTGTCGCCTGCCGGGCCTGAGCTGAGCTTGCCCTGCAGAGCCTGGGGTCAGTGTTCATGGGGCCCTGGGGCGCCCGTAAACCCATGGTAATGACCATCTGGGCCTTGGGCCTCATGCCAGAGCTGGCTGCATTCTTCCCGGGGGAAGGTGGAGGACACTGGAAAAACCAGTTTAGGGTGTGTGAGGCTCCATTGCCTGTCGCTATCAAGGGAGTGTTGGCTCCGGAGCCCGGAAACGTGTGAAAAATCTGGGTTTTTCAGAAAGGTACAAGTGTCGATTCAGGTCAGTGAGACCCTTAGGAACTGGCACGTGAGCAGGCCAAGAGTTTGGGGTCCATGCCTTTTCCTTCTGATGGAACGTGCCCAGCAGCGCGACCTGAGCGGTGCCGGGGCCTGGTGTGTCTTTCTGGTTTTCACTCGTCCTGGCAGCCGGGCTGGCGAAAGCCGGATGGATGGGTCCCACCTTCCTGAGCAGGGGGCTTCACCGAGTGGGCACCTCTGAGCCAGCCAGCGTCGTGTCCACGCCCACGGCGCCGTGTGCCCAGGATTGCACGGCGTTTGGCGTGTGGTTCTGTGCTCGGCAAATACTTGGAATGAATGACTGAACTTCGTAGTCTCTGCCTGCTCTGTTATTCACTGCGCGACTAAGTGTATTAGTTTCCTGGGGTTGCTTTAACAAAAGGACCGCAAACACGTGGGCTTGACACACAGCAGAAATTTATTCTCTCACAGTTCTGGAGACCAGAAGTCAGAAATCCCCCAGGGCTGTGGTCCCCGTGGGGACTCTTTAGCGGAGAATCCGTTCTTTGCATCTTCCGGCTTTGGGTGGCTCCAGGCATTCCTTGGCTTGTGGCTGCATCAATTCCATCTCTGCTCCTGTGGTCACCTTGCCTCCTCTTTTCCCTGTGTGTCCTCTTATAAGGACACTTGTCATTGGATGGAGGGACCTCCAGGACAAACCAGGATCATTCCTCGTCTCAAGATCCTTAACTTAAATTTCATCTGTAAAGACTCTTTCCAAATAGAAGGTAACAGTCACAGGTTCTGGAGATTAGGGTATGGACATATCTTTTGGGGGACTACAATTTAACCCACTCCAGGGAGTCTTAATATTTTTCTTTTTTTTTGTTTTGTCTTTCTTGTTTGTTTGTTTTAATATTTTTCTAATCATTGCTTTTCTAGACATATTAAAGCTGTTAACCACTGGATTTGTGCTGCTCCTAGTTTGCTGTTTGCATTTACGATATAGATGTATATATATCTACATCTGCATCTGTATCTTTATCAGATTTCTCTTTCCCTCATTGATTTTGGGTTCAGAAAGTCCTTCCCTATTGAGTCGTCATTCACATTAAAACAAAACCTTAGGAAATTGGTTTTTTTTTTTAACATCTTTATTGGGGTATAATTGCTTTACAATGGTGTGTTAATTTCTGCTTTATAACAGAGTGAATCAGTTATACATATGCATATGTTCCCATATCTCTTCCCTCTTGCGTCTCCCTCCCTCCCACCCTCCCTATCCCACCCCTCCAGGCGGTCACAAAGCACAGAGCTGATCTCTCTGTGCCATGCGGCTGCTTCCCACTAGCTATCTACCTTACGTTTGTTAGTGTGTATATGTCCATGCCACTCTCTCTCGCCCTGTCACAGCTCACCCTTCCCCCTCCCCATATCCTCAAGTCCATTCTCCAGTAGGTCTGTGTCTTTATTCCAGGAAATTAGTTTTTTAATCCAGTGGTAACTTGGATTAAACCTGCAAAACCCAGGGAAATCTGCGTGAGGTCTGGAGTTCAGTTAATTGTACTGTGCCATGGTCAGTTTCGATAATGTACCGTAGTGACCTCAGATGCCATCACTGGGGGAAGCTGGGGTTGATACTCAGGACCTTTCTGTACTATTTTTGTAACTTCTTGTGAGTGTATCATTATTTTAAAAAATTTTTAAATTTTTGATTAGATTTACCAAGAACAAGATTTACAAATTTTGATTAGATTTACCAAGAACAATTATGAGATCATTTGTTCTCTCTTATTTGTAAAGCATCCTTTATGAAGCTCTGATGTATGCTAAGCTGTTGTAGAGTTGTGGTTGAATTTACTTAGTTTGGAAAAAGTTGATACCATTTGCTAGGTGATCTTCCCCTCTGGGAATGTGGCATATCCTATTTTTTCAAGCTATATTTTATTTTCCAATAAAATATGTGTCGTTTTCTTCAGGTTATTTGCAGGTCCTTTAAAGTTTGGGGTTGTTCTTATGGACGGATGTTTCCTCCATTTACATTCTTTCACCGGCTCGTGCTGGTTACATGTCCCCAAATAGAATCCCCACACCCTTTCAAATACATGAAATTCTTTTAACTTGAGAAAATGCATTTCATTCTGCAATTAGAGACAATGTTTAACAGGCTTTTATTCGTTCCTTTAAACCTGCTCTCAGGAAGGGTCCGGTCAGTTATTTAATGGAGATTTAAGTATCTGTGTTCTCCATCCGAGTGTATAGGGGGTGTTCTTCATAAAGAAATATGAAGTCGTGGACTTCCCTGGTGGTCCAGTGGTTAAGACTCCGCGCTTCCACTGCAGAGGGCACGGGTTCGATCCCTGGTCAGGGAAGTTCTGCAAGCCGTGGTGAGGCCGAAAGAAAACAGAAAAAAGAAATACGAAGTTGTGTTCTGTAAATTGAACGCTAAGTGTGTTGTTTTCGATTCTATGTCTTTGAACATCGTAGAGGTGCTCTCTCTCTCCAGGGGTCACGCGCGTTACCTTGGGAGCCCCAGGCGCCTCTCCAGGCCGCATGGACAAACTCAGAGCATGATCTGAGCTGTCCGTGGCCTTTGTTCTCTGCTTTGGTCCCTGGGGCCGTGAGGCCTGGGTGGGCCCTGAGGGTGTTGAGAAGACCTCTAGCTGGGGGAGTCCCAAATCTGAAGACAGAAATGGAAAATGTCCTATTATCCCCCCTCCAGGTCAGTCTTATGAAATCCGACTGCTGGAGAATCGGAAGCTGGGAGATTTTCAGGATCTGAACACAAAATATGTGAAGGTGAGGCTGCCAGCTGTGCCCTTTCTGGGCTCCTGAGGGTGCTCTGTCGGGGTCCCAGCACCTGGGCTTGTGACGGGAGTGCCTGGGAGGTTTGGGGAAAGCTCCAGGGACAGAGGTGGGCTCCTGGTCCCTGGAGTGTGTTGTCTAAGGGGCCTCGGGCGGGCCGGCAGCATTGGGAGCTAGAGGGGCGTGGGCTGATGGACTGGGCGCTGGGTTGGACAGACTCGGCTTCCAGCCTGGCTTTGCCTCTTCCCAGCCTTTTCTGAGCTTCAGTTTACTCATCTGTGCAGAAGGGTTTGTGGAGGACCCATGTGTGCAGAGCGCTTAGCAACCCTGGAAAGAAGGGCAGCACTTGTGTTCGTGCCGGCATTCATATTGTTGGGGTTCTGGGAGGGGTGCGGGGAGGAAGCCTCCAGGCAGCTCCAGGCCTTGGAGGGCAGGAGGTGTGTCTGTCTTGGGGATGGTTGAGGGCAGGTTCCTTGTGGGTCCCTCTCAGGACCCACCCTCAGCTGTCCCTTACTGCCACCCCTGCCCCTCCCCCCGCCCAGAGCATCATCCGCGTGGTGTTCCACGACCGGCGGCTACAGTACACGGAGCACCAACAGCTGGAGGGCTGGCGGTGGAGCCGGCCCGGGGACCGCATCCTGGACATCGGTGAGTCTCCCGGGCCAGGAGGGAGAGGCCGACGGAGCTCCAGGCACACGGGGGTCCTTCCTGGGTGCCTTCCGGACCCAGGCCTGTCCAGGGCATCTTGGCGCACTTTTGCCTTGTGTGAAACCCCACAGGAGCTGGTGGAGGTGACCGTGCCACCAGGCCTACCCTCGGCGGCTCACCTTTTGCGGGGGCCTGGGATGGGGTGGCACGCGGGATTCAAGGACCTGCCGTCAGGGAGTGAGAAGCAGGGAAAGCTTTGCAGAAAGACCCTGCCTTAAAGGGTCATGATGAGTGATGAAGGGCCGGGGGGGCCTCACAGAGAGGGGCAGTGGAAATGCAACTGGGGGCTCAGGCGGTGGCCCGCGGTCTTTTATCCACAACCCTTGGGCCCGGATGGGTTTTGGAACTCAGAGGTTGGAATGATAGTAAGGCGTGTAGACCCATAGCTTCGGGTCACACCGCCAACAGGCAGTCAAGCAGAGCAATGTTCCTGCAGCAAAACAGAATGACTCCACACAATGGGGTAAAGGCGTCAAGTCAGGCTTCTGCCCAGTGAGTTACGCAAAACCTGGTTTTCAGAACTTCTGGCATGTCGAATTGTGTAAGGAATTTGGACCTGTAATGAGAATCCTTCCCGAAATATTTGGGAGTGGCTGACGATTGCACTTTTGTGTGTGTATGTGCACAGATATTCCACTGTCTGTTGGTATCTTGGACCCCAGGGCCAGCCCGACCCAGCTGAATGCAGTTGAGTTTTTGTGGGACCCTTCGAAGAGAGCATCTGCTTTCATTCAGGTGAGCGGGAGGGAGCTTGCCCTCGGTGGGGAAGCCGGAGCTCTGGGGTCCTTTGGGCCGTTTCTCGAAACCATCCTTCCGGGGGGCCCTGATGGGCTCCTGCCCTCTGCTGCAGGAAAGGAGGCTGAAAGGGTGGATGGGTGTGTCTCAGAGTCACAGGACTCGGGACGTTGTAGCATCCTGTGTGGGTTTTGCTTATCAGTATGTAAGCTTTTTACAAAAGAAGTATGGCCTAGCATAAATAATTTGAAGTGAAAATTTTTTTCGTAATTGTTTCTGTTATTAAATTAATTATTTAATTCTCAAGCACCTGGTTGTGAACCTGGCCTTGTGTTAAACACCATGGCAGATAGAGGTGGCCAAGGGCCCAGTCGGGGCCCTGTGCTTCCGGGCTTGCCCCTGGCTCTCTTACTGTGTGTCCCGTTTTGAGCCTCTTGGCTTTCCCACCTGTCTTATAAATTAGAGAGTGAAAACAGAGCCATGACCACAAGGCCTGGTTCATAGTAATCGCTCAGTAAAAGTGAGCGATCTTTTTGCCTTGCATAGTTTCAATACTTGAACTGCATTTTAAAAGAATTATAATAATGTTACCGTTTACTGTTACAATAAGATGAATTGTATTATGACGTGATCACAGTGTTATAGCAAGAAATGTACGTCAAGTGCCTTCTGTGTAACAGGCACTAACGAGAAATAAAGAAGTGGTCCCAGCTTCTGGCCTGGCCTGAGTAACCTGGCCACCAGGCCTTTAGGGACTAAGCTGTGGTCCCTGCTCTGTGGTCTGTGGGATTTGCCAAGGGAGAGTTCTCAGGGGCGGGAGTGAGGGGGTCTGCTGGGGTCAGTGGGCCTGGAGCAACGGCAAGGACTTAGGTGGTCAGGCGGGGCCTCCAAGGTCAAGGGACAAAGGTGAGAGGGCAGGCCCTCTGTGGTTAGGGGATGGGGCGGCCAGTGGCCCGACAGAGTGGACAGCACTGGGGGAGAGCGGAGAGGTGGAGGTGGGTCTGACCGTGCGGAATGGAAACCTCCATTTGGAGAGGAGCCCATGGGCGGGGGGCGGTCCAGAGCCCACCCTCGCCTGCTTCTGGCTACCTGCCCCCCACGTCCCCTGCAGGTGCACTGCATCAGCACAGAGTTCACCCCGAGGAAGCACGGGGGCGAGAAGGGCGTGCCCTTTCGGGTGCAGATCGATACCTTCAAGCAGAGTGAGAATGGGGAGTACACGGAACACTTGCACTCGGCCAGCTGCCAGATCAAGGTGTTCAAGGTAGGACGGCCCCGCCAGCTCCATCCGCCGTCACCCGGCCCCTCGCCCTGCCTGGGACGGCGATGCCAAAACGCGGAGGCCCAGCAGGGAGTGCGGCGTCCCCATGAGTAGCCCGGGGCTCCTGCCTGGGCTCTGATGAGCCAGCCTGCCTGCTTTCTTCCCACAGACGGCCGGGCTCGGCTCTCCTTGACCGGAGTGGTGGGATTGGCACGCTTGTAGATGTTTGTTTCTCCTCCCAAGCACTTTGGCCGCACCTTCTGTGGTTGCCCATTAGGTTCCCCTTAGAAGTCAAGTTAGGAGACCTCCCGTGTGGGTCCTGACCGTGGACGTGATTTATTTATTTGTTGGTTTACAATGTCGTGTGAGTTTCCGGTGTGCAGCACAGTGATTCAGTTACACATAGACATGTACCTATCCTTTTTCAAATACTTTTCCCATTGAGGTTATCACAGAGTATTTCCCTGTGCCGCGCAGCAGCTCCTCGTTGGTTATCTGTTTTACGTATGGTAGCGTGTGTGTGTTAATCCCAGCGGATGTTCTTCCCTTGCCCCTGCGCAGTGGCCTCCTGGTACCTCCCTTCTTTTCCTTTCTCGTCTCACCCCCTGCAGTCTCCTGCCGTTGCTTCTCACCTCATCTGTCTGGACAGAGTATTTCCTAAAGACGGTCCACAGTGGTGTAGCTCAGGGTGGCCCCGCGGGGAGGGAGGGTGGCCGCGGACCCCGCATCATCCTCAGGGTGGGCGGACCGGTGCCGAGCCGGACCACAGGCCCCGTCGCCAGCAGGCTGGACCTGCCCGCCAGCCGGGAGATCCCAGCAGGTGCCCCAGGACGGGGCGCGGACCGGCCCCAGTGCCTTCCCCGTCCTTCCCGTCTTTCACAATCAGGGGACCTGGGGACTTGCCGAGAAAGTTCCATCTGCTGGGGCTGGAGATGCCAGAGTGATCAGCCGTAGAAATAGGGCCTCGTCCCAGAGGAAGCTGGGTCAGTGTTGATCTTCCTGAGCTTGGGATGGATGTGGAAATAAGTGCCCACAGGTAGAACCATCAACTTGGCGGTGGAGTGGTGATCTGCCCTGTTTCCCAACTGGACTGGAAGGCCCTGAAGCTGCCCGTGTCTGCACTCAGGCCACACAGCCGGGCGGCTGGCTTCATCCCCACTGATAGCGTCTGGCCGCCCGAGGGCTGTGGGCAAAGGGTCCTGAGGCCCTGGCCGGGCTCTGTGCACTGGGACACCTTGGTCAGTTAGCGCTGCCACCCTGGGTGGGGAGGAAGGGATGGTGGGGGGAGCGTGAGTTTGTCTTCTCTGCCAGGGCGGTAGCACCCTCCAGAAACCTGCTGCATCATTATGAAGCCTTGAAACCGGCCTCCGAAGGAAGTTACATTTCTGCCCCATATTTGTTTCCTCTTCCTGCTGTAAAAGAATGACCCAAAGTTGAGTGGCTCAGTACTGCATACTGTCTTTTAATGCTGGAGGTCAGAAGTCTGAACCGGGTCTCACTGGGCTAGAGTCGGGCGTCAGGAGGGCTGAATTCCTTTCTGGAGGCCCCAGGGGAGAATCTCTCTTCCCTTGCCCTTTCCGGCTTCTGGAGGCCTCCGCATTCCTTGGCCTGTGGCCCCTCCTCCATCCTCAAAGCTGGAGCAGGTAGAGCCCCTCTCACACGCATCACCCTGACTCCCCTGCTCGCCCCCGCTCCACTTCTAAGCCCCTGTGATTACACTGGGCCCACGGGATGATCCAGGCTCATCTTCCTATTTTAATCTCACGTTGTTGGCCATCTTAATTCCGTCTGCAACCTGGCCCCCTTCTGCCCTGGAAGGTAACGTCCTCCCAGGCTCTGGGTATTAGGACGTGGCCATCTTTGGGGAGCATTAGCCTGCCGACCCTGTCCACCGGTGCCTCTGGTCTTGTGTGTGCTCCGGGGTCCAGGGTGATTCTGGCTCCCCCTGGACAGCTCCGAGGCTGTGCAGCGGGTGGTCTCTGCCTGTCCTGCAGTCCCACCCCCTCCCTGTCACGCACAGACCAGGTCCAGGGTTCCACCAGCTGTCTTCTGCCCTCAGGTGGTGGGTGCGTCCAGTGTGATTCCACGCTTTCCGAGTGTGTGCCCTGGGAATGGGCGCCGGCCAGACGGTAGAAGGGAGGGGCAGTCTGCGCCAGGGATGCCTAGCCCTCCCCATGGCTCCCGTGAGCTTCCCCTCCTACAGCTCGAGGGGGAAGCTCAGGAGTGAGGGCTCTGCTCAACTTCTCAGCCACACACCAGGCGTTATTGGGGGACTGGGGCCGGAAGCTGCCTTACCATCTCCTGCAGGGGGTAGGAGCCTCTGATACCCGAAACGGGCTCCCCAGAATGCCTGAGGTGACCTGGCCAGCCCCCCAACCCGCACCAGCAGCAGCTCAGATGGGTGTGCACTGGCGCCAGGCACAGCCCAGCCGAACCGCCCATCACTCTCCCGTCTCAGATCACCCTGGTTACTAGGAAACCCTGGCTTCTCGGAGCCCAGCCCTGGGGCTCCATGGGGGTGTCTGGGCCGCTCCCTGCCCCACCGGCTCCCCACAGGCTGCCCCCTACAGGCAGGCTCAGCCACGCTTTACCAGTAATGCTTCTGGGCCGGGAAGAAGGGCCTCCTTTCTGGGACAGGAGGACGGGAGGACGGAGGTGGAGCAGGGAAACCCGATGATGGGAGCCCGGCTGCCGCATGCCTGGCTCTCCCACTGGACACCGGGTCTGTCACTCACGTCCCCATAGGACCCCCAGCAAACCTCCCTCCCTCCAGCCTGGGCATCCCCCTGAGGACTATTTCCTCAACTCTCCTGAGCTGGGAGTCAAAAGCTGCAGCCAGGATGATCCCAAAGGCGCCATCGAGCTTGAGGATGAACTTTCCCCCCTGACTGCCCGCTGTGTGTGGCCCACTGCCAACAGAGTAACGCGCTCAGTTCTGGGTCCTGCGGACTCTTGATATCTGGCCCCGACCACCAGGCCCTGAACTCAGGAGGGGATAGTCCCAGTGGTCAGAATGGTCCCCATCAGCTGGGCCTGCTGGGGTGGAAGCCGGGAGCGTGGTCGTAGTCCTAGGACTTGGGGGCAAGGAGGCCCCCAAGATGGCCAAGATGGCGTGCGATTGTAGACCGAGCCCCGGCCAGCAGCTCCCAGCTCATCCACTTCCTGTCACGGTCCACGGGGAACCCACGGAAGGCCCTCGAGGGGTCCTCTCCATTAGCAAGTGGCCACTGGTAAAGCTCTGCTCCAAGCATTTCTGCATGGTCCGCTGAGTGGACCCTGGAGCGTCCCCGTAGGACCCTGTAGCAGGCTCTGAGTCCCTCGGGGTGGGAAGGGGCTCCGGGCGGGTGGACCTGTGTGTCGGATGCCTGGGAGGTGAGAGAGATGCTTTCTTGTCCGTGAGATCCTGCTTGGGCTTCTGGGTGAGGTGGGGAGTGTGCTGGCCTTGGGTGGGGGGGCCCACTGCTCAGCCCTGGATCTCCCCCCGACAGCTGCCTCTGCCTGCTTTGAACTCATTGGACCCCTGTGCTCTGCACTTACAGCCAAAGGGAGCTGACCGGAAGCAGAAGACTGACCGAGAGAAGATGGAAAAAAGAACGGCCCAAGAGAAGGAGAAGTACCAGCCATCCTATGAAACCACCATCCTCTCAGAGGTGAGCCGGCCGGAGCCTTCTGCCAGGGGCAGCGAGGGTGGGTTTAGATCCTTGGAAAAGTGCGCATTTGGGGTGAACGCTTCTACCGAGAGCGCCCGTTAAATCGTGGTGTGTTCCTTTGTCTGGAGCGCTTTCAGTTAAGAGGTGTTTCACAAGTACCTTCTAGCTCTCTGCTGCCCTTTGCGCATTTCAAGATTAGGTTATTTTTATTTCAGATTTTTGGAATAGATCATATATTCATGTGGTCCAAATTCAAAAGGTATAAGAGCATCTCCATCGGAAAATATCCTTCCCAGCACTGTCTGGCCTCGGTTTCTCTCCCCGGGGCAGCAGGCGACCCCCGGCTCCTTGTGTATCTGGCCCAACGTTCTCTGCAGATGAAGCCAGTTCATACACGTTTGCCCCATGCGCTCTTTTTTCCCCCGACAGTACGCACACACACTGTTCTGTGGTTGACTGTCTTTAATTCATGGCCTCTCTTGGAGTCTGTTTCCTGTCTGTTCATAAAGAGCTTTCTAGTTCTTTATCCAGCTGTGTAGCTTTCGTTGTCTGGATGGCCCTTTGCTGGACGCTGGGTTATTTCCAGGCTCTTGCCATTTCACACAGGGTACCGTGAACACCTTGTGCGAGTGTAGTTCTGCACGTGGAAAGAACGTCTGCAGCATCTGTTCTCGGAGGGGGATTGCTGGGTCAGAGACTGTAAATAGCTCTCGTTCTTTGCTGTTTGGGTGGATACTGGGGTGCGTTTCCTCTCAGCCCTGCCGCCGACGCCAGCCTGCTCCAGCCGTTCTTCCGTCCAGGCTACCTCTGAGATGCTTCGTACCACAGGTCCCTTTTCCTCCCGTCACGGGTCACTGCTGCTGCTGCCTCTTTTACTGGGCTCTGTTTTTGATTTGAACAACTCTTCGCCGCTGTGTCCTGCCATCGGGCCAGTTAATAGGTGTTGGGCTCGTCCACTGAGTAATCTGACTTACTGAGGAGGCCCTCCGTGGATGCCTCAGGTCCAGTGCTGACCATGGTGGGGTTAAGTCTGGGTTAAGGGTGAGGCCCAGGGACAGGGGGCTAAGAGGCCTGTGGGTGTGTGAGGGTGTGTTTGCGTGTGTGTGTGTGTGAAAAGCCATACACAGAAGAGTATGTGCAGCAGGGCAGCAGGGATGCTAATTCTGTGGCGTGGACAGACGCATGCTGGCTTTTCCTAGGGTCGAGGCTGACGGTGGCCGGAGAGCCCTGGCCCAGGGAGTCCTGCCCCCTTGCAGCAGGGCAGAGCCAGCTCTGCAGTGTGTGGGGCCGTGCCTGGACCCTTAGCCCTTCCCAGGCCTGGTGTGTGCTCGTGATGCACCCCGGTGACCCTTCTCCTCCCGGCCTCTGCCTCTCCCCCGACTTCCCTGCTGGAGGACAGGTCCCCTGGCGTGCTCCAGGCAACGTCCCAGCCCCTGTCCCAGGCCAGGTGTTGAAATCCGCACCTGGCCTGTGACCTTGGGAGCTGCCGGATCCCCTCTTGTCTGCTCATCAACCTTCCTGTTCCCCTCCCCCCTCCCTCCTCCCCCCGGGGCTGCAGGATTCGGCACCAACACATTCCAGGCCTCACTCGTAACAGAGTTAAATATTGACCCACCCTGTGGTCGGGTGGGTGATAGTAAATCTCAGGAATGCTTCCGACTGGCCGTGTCCAAAGCGGTGTCAGTCGTCACAGGGAAGGGAAGCAGGGAATGCTTGGTGCGCGGGCTACCCCTTGCCGCCCCCAACCGGGCAGCACCCGACGTCTCTGCTTTCCTTGGGGGATTCTCGCGTGTCCGTTTGAGCTTCCGCACGAGAAGTTCCTGGAGTTCAGGGGTCACAGCTTTCGCGTTGCTGCGTCTCCCTGGTCTGCAAGCGGGGGAGCTCCTGAAATGCAGTAAATGTGCGAAGACTTGGGTTGGAAGGGGGCTGCTCCCAGTCAGCGTGGAGACGCCTCGTCTGTCCCCTCAGCAGAGGCCCGTCGGGAGATTCAGAGCTTCTCTGGTGCTTTCCCGTTGGCAGTGGTCTGTGGCCCCGTGCTCCCCGTTTCGTGCATTTGCTCCCAAGACCCGCCTGTGGGCCACTGGCCTGTCTTGCGTTTTAGTCTCTTTTCTTGTGGACCCAGGAATCAAGGGACCGATGAGGTTTCCCTCTTTGCTTTGACTCCTCGGAAGCTCAGACAGACACGTGTCATGCTTTGCTTGCTCTGGGGACTGCCTCTTCTCTGCCCTAGCTGGTTTCTTCGGTGTGGCCCGAGCAGCGTGCCCGTCCCCGAGCGCCGGGTCAGCGTGGGCTGGGTGTGGAAGGATCGTGGTTCCGAGCCGAGTGGCCTGGCCGGCACCACCGCTGCCCTGCGCTCTCTCCCTGCAGTGCTCCCCGTGGCCCGACGTGGTTTACCAGGTGAACAGTGCCTCGTCCCCAAGCTACAACGGCTCTCCGAACAGCTTCGGCCTTGGCGAAGGGTACGTGCACCTTCTCTCCCTTTGCGGTCCCTGGAGTGACCACGGGTGTGGGCTCCTTTCCTCACTTTCCTCCCTGGGTCTCTGCTCCTTTTGTAGCCTGGCATCGATCTGGGTTTCAGGGCGGCTGACTGGTGTTAACATTCACAACCATTTTTAGCATCACGCGTCCAGGTTCTTGTGCTTGAACACACCTCTAGGAAGGCTGTCTGCTAGGGCAGCCGAGCACCAGGCATCCATTCCCTCCCCCGGTTAGAGTGGGCTGGGCTGCGGGGGTCCTGGGCCAGCCCCCTGAGGTAGCCTGCCTGGTGCCTCCCAGGGGAAAGCCCACCTCCTGGACGTCGGGGGCCTCAGGAGGCAGACCTCTGGACCCTGCAGCGGCCGGAGGGGCTTCATTTTTTTGGCCGCGCCAAGCGGCCTGCAGGATTTTAGTTCCCGACCAGGGATCAAACCCGCGCCGCCCCCCCACCCCCACCCCCTAGTGGAAGCGCCGAGTCCTGAGCCCTGGAGCACCAGGGAGGTCCCTGGGGGGGCTTCTTAGATCTTTCTGCCCCCGCGTGCATGGTCACTAGGCAGGGGGACTCAGCTCAGGACCCGCCCTGCCCCTGGGGTCACAGGCCTGCAGCACAGAAGCGGCCTCACTGCTGGTGGCCCAGCCCTGCCGAGGCACAGGCGGTGCTGACTCCGAGGTGACGGGGCTGCAGGGACCAGCGGGCAGCTGTGGCACCTGTCCCAGGGCCATGGCATCCCTGTGATGGCTCTGCCCATCCTGTTCGTGGGGCCGGGGTGAGGCAGGGAGGGTGCCAGGCGGGTTTAACGGGTGAGGGTAGAACATGCAGAATGGAGCCCACGCGTGCTAGAGAGGTAACTGCTGATGGGTAAGCGAGACATGAACTTGGTTTACAAGGCGAGGACGGTCCTCCTTGAGAGGGGGCACGAGGAAGGGCTGTCACGTTTAGATTCAGCAGACCTAGTCTTAAATCGGCACCTTTCTGGGGGCAAGTTCCTTAACCTCCTGCAGCTCCGGTTTCCTCACGACCGGGGGAGCATGAATTCCACGCAGGCTCAGGGGAACATGTATAAAGTCCCTGGCACCCCCTAGACCCTGATGACGTGCATATGTAGTCACCGATGACTCCCCTCAGGGGTCTGTTTTTTCCTCATTGTGATAAAATACACAAAACGTGAAATTTACCATTTCACCGTTTTTAAGTGGCTAGGTCAGTAATATTAAGTCCGTTCAAGTGGTACCATCACCACTGTCCATCTGGAAGGGTCGTCTCTCCATGTGTCTTTCTCTTGACATAAAAACCCAGGTGTTCAGGTCTCTGCCTCCCTTTGGGGAAAAACGTGAGAATGGTTTTCTCGTGGCGGATGCCAAACTGTGGGTGCCTGTTCGCTGCAGAATAATTCCCCGAGGGACTCCTCTGCCCTCCCCTGGGTGTGGCTGGCCCTTCGCTGTCCCAGCACTGAGTCCCCGTGAGGCGTGTGTCCCGGTCTGCTTGGTCAACCTGCCCTTCCCTCGTGCTGGGGCTCGGGGTGGGGACCACAGCATCTGGCCAAAACAAGCCCTGGAGCCGTAGCTGAGGGATGAGGGTGTGTAGTTAATCAGAGCCCCCATCCACACCAGGGGCTTTGTTAGGGCTTTCCAGCGATGGAGCAGGTCTGTATTTTTCTCGAGGGCCCATTTCATTTCATGAGCCCCAGAGCAGAGGGAAGTGAAGGGCAGGCCGGCGAGGAGCCTCTTAGCCAGGAAGGAGCATCCTCGCCGCTCACCACCTCTCTTCTTCCTTTCAGCAACAGCTCCCCAACCCACCCGGTGGAGGCCCTGCCCGTGGGCAGTGACGTAAGTGTCCGCGGCTGGGCGCCGGCTGCCTGTCCCGTGCGCACCGGGCACCCCGTCAAGGCCCGTCCTCTCTGCCCGCAGCACCTGCTTCCCTCGGCCTCCACGCAGGACGCCCAGCAGTGGCTCCACCGCAACAGATTCTCCCAGTTTTGCCGGCTGTTCGCCAGCTTCTCAGGTGAGCGTCTCTGAATGGTGCTCAGACCCCGCGAGCATCTCGGAACGCTCAGCATGTGCGCTTGGCTCCCCAGGGGCCGCGGTCTGTCCTGGTGACCCAGCGCGGTCACTTGTGGTCACTTGTGTGTATTGGCCCTGGGCCGTGGGCTCGTGGGCGGTCCTGCCCCTGAGGTGTCCAGCCGAGCGTGGCTTTGCGGGAGGACCGTCTGGGAGCCTTTTCAAGGTGCCCCTCCCCCGCAGTGTGGGCTCTGCTTTGCCCAGAAGAGACCCTTAGCCGACAGGCCAGTGCACACTCGGCAAGCCTCCCAGCCTTTTCTTTGCAAACGCTGCTCGTCGTGCTGTCTCCAGCGCCGTGACCCGGGAGATGGTGGTACAGCCACGGGCGAGAAGGGAAAGCAGCTCTTCCTTCTCTAAAGGTTTTTCAAGCCCTTGCTGGTGGTCCCATCAGACAGCAGCCCTGAGCCGGGGGCATTGGGGGACAGGGTAACAGCCATGAACCTTGCTCCCCGGCAGTCGGCCCAGAGTGACAGAGAGTCAAGTGTTGGCCGAAACCAGAAGACTGGCCCTCAAGGACATCTGTGGCAGTGGAAGGGAACCAGCACCCCATCCGTGGTCTTTGAGCTCAGCTTTTCTTTTTTTTTTTTTTTTTCTGGCTGTGCCGCACGCCTTGCGGAATCTTAGTTCCCCAACCAGGGATTGAACCCGGGGCCCCCTAACCCTGGACCGCCAGGGAAGTCCCTGAGCTCAGCTTTTCTGAGCATGTTCTTTGTGCTGCGGGTAGACAGTACCAGGGCAGTCAGGCAGGGACCCTGTCCTCGGGCAGCTCTGAGTCAGCGCGGAGGTGTAAACCGCCCATCTCAACACTCCGTGTCCCTTCTGGGATGGGCAGGCTTGGTGGAGGGACCTGGGCCAGCCTGGGCGGGAGGAGGGTGGAGGGGAGCCCCCCCTTAAGCAGGGGGTGGTGTGGGCCGTGCCGAGGAGGCGGCCTTGAGCAAAACCTGGAAAGGCAAGGGCACGAGCCAGGCGGGTGTGGGAGGGTGAGCTTTCCAAGCGGAGGGCAGGCGCAAGGTGGGGCCTGCCAGGTGTGGCTACGGAGCGGAGGGCCCCGGTGACGGGGCCGAGCGGGCCGGGTGGCCGGTGAGGTCAGAGAGGCGCCCAGGGGCCCTCTTGGAGAGTGCAAGGAGTTTGGCTTTATTCCCCATGGAAGGGGAGCCAGTGTACCTGCAGTATTGTACCTAAAACTGTATCTTAACTGTGGCAGGAAACGGGGGCGAATGCTGTGGCTCTAGGCCACGTGGCTGTTGTGAAGTTTTCCGCAGAAGGCTGAAGGCATCCTCGTGCCTTGCAGAGTCCACCTGGGCACAGGGCTCTAGGGGACTCCTCGGGCCTCGAGGAAGGGACTCGCCTTCATCCACGTACCAGGATGCTCATAGACAGTTACTCATGATCGCCTCAACCTGGGAGCACCCCCAAAGCCCAGCGGCAGAGAGGGCGTACAGGAACTGTGCTTTATTCGTGCAGTGAATCCTACCTAAGAGTGGGCACGAATGGTCCACAACTACATGCAGCACGAATGAGCCCTTAGACGGAGCTTGGAGGGAGAGCCAGGCCTAGAAAAGTGCTTAGTGTTCAGTTCCATTCACACAGGTGCTAAAAGCCGAGCGAAACTCCTCTGCATGTGACAAGTGGGGAGAGCAGCTCCCCAGGGGTGAGGGTGGGGGAGGTGGTGGCCTGTGGGATGGTGGGAATGTCCTGCCTCTTGACCCGGGTGCTGGGTGCACGGGTGCCCGGGCGCGTTCAGAACGGCAGCGTCGGGGAGCCGTGAGCTTTCGTCTCCGGACAAGTGCACACGCGATCACACTGATAAGATACGTCACTGACAGTGATGCCAATAAAAGGTCCAGAGGGAGGGCCAGGCAGCCACAGGCAGTGAGGGCTTCTGAACTTCTGAAAATGCCCGGCGGTTCCTCTGCCTTTGTGAAGCCAGTGGTTGAGCTTCTGACATCTCTGGGGCTGTGATTTCCTCTTGCTGTTTCTCCCTGTGGGATGCCTGTACCCCCTGAGGGTGAGGCTGGCTCGACCCTCCCCCGGGGTCTGCAGGTGCAGCCCTTCCCCCGCATCCCGGGTCACAGGCGGCTCCATGTACCCGCCCAGGTGCTGACCTGCTGAAGATGTCCCGCGATGACCTGGTCCAGATCTGCGGCCCTGCAGATGGGATCCGGCTTTTTAACGCCATCAAAGGCAGGTGGGTGTTGGTGCCCGCTGGGGGCACAGGGTGTGGCTGGGAGGCGCCAGGAGTGGGGTGGCGGCCCCCGCGGGCAAGTGAGATGCCGTGGCTGGCAGCCCACCCTGCCCGGAAAGCCCCCTCCTCCCCTCCCTCCCTCTTCTCTGTTTGACGGGGGCCTTGGCCTCTGAGTCTCAGCCCCTTGGCCGCTTCCTCTGGTTCTTAGATGCTCGCATGGTCCTGGGCTTCGAGCTGCTTCCTGTTGCTTCTGCTGGGGGCGGGGCAGGCGTGGATGGTGAGGTCTAAATGGGCACAATGTGGACAGCGCAGTTTTCCCTCCGGGTTTGAATCCCACATCTGCCTCTTAGGAACTTGGCAACTGGCCCGAACCCTTAACCCCCGTGAGCCTCAGTTTCCTCATCTGTAGAAGGGGAGGGTGGTCCTGGCTTCCTCATAGGTGTGTGAGGATGAAATGAGCTCAGAATGAGCCAGAGAGAGCGCTTGCTCTGACTGTCACCCCGGAAAACCTCCTATGTTGAGACTGGTGCCCCGGGCGGAGCCCCGCTCTGGGCAGGTTGCAGGACCGGGGTCGGGGGTGGGGGGATCGTCCACCCCCTGTCCCCAGCAAGCCTGTGCGAAGCTGTTAAGGTCCTTCCAGATGGGGTTCTGTCCCCAACAGCTCCTCGATGAAAGGCACTCTGTACCCCCGTAGCCTTCTTTCTTTCCCCCTAAGTCCCTCCTACTGCTCTTTCCACGCTGGGTTCTGGAACAACAGAGCTTGGTCCCTCATACCTGCTGTTTATTTCCTTTCCTCCTGCCAGGAACGTGAGGCCAAAGATGACCATTTACGTCTGCCAGGAGCTGGAGCAGAGCCGCGTGCCCCTGCAGCAGAAGCGGGACGGCGGCGGGGACCCCAATCTGTGTGGTGGGTTGTGGGGTGCGCCCCACACCCCTGGCCGGATAGAGGGCGGCAGAGTAACGGGAAGAGACACAAGAAGGAGAGGCAACACGAGTCCACGGCTGAGGACGCCTCTCTGATCCACCTTTCATGCAGGAGGAGTTCTTGTTGTACTTCATCCTGGGGGTGAAATGTTTAGGGCGGGCATCATCTCCCAGCATGGCTGGTCCAGGTGACCGATGTTCCACCTGGGGAAACAGGGCTGGCGAGGAGCTGCGTCCCCTTAATGCCACTCAGCTACTCGTGGTAGAACTGGAAGTTGGGCTTTCTGGCTCCTCGGCTGGTGACGAGTGACAGCTGTATTCCCAGGAGCGTGTCCTCCTGTGTGTTCCCCCAGCTGGATGAGACTTTCCCATTTGGTTCGGTCGCTGCACAGGGGGTTCTCGGAGCGCCTCTGGGGTACATGGCTCTTTGGGGTTGGCAGTTTTCAGCGTCTTGCTTCTGAGCGTTGTGAGTGCCGAGTCTGATGAGCTGCCCGGCCCCACCTGCGGGGTCTGGACTCTGCGTCGTCTGCAGAGAGAGCCCCCTGTACCTCTCTGCGGGCCCCTCCAGATCAGCAAGGATGCCCGAGACCCTGGGCTAAGGGCGTTCCATTTTCTTCCCCTAGCAGGAACTGCTCATGGTTTGCTGTGGGGGAAACTGAGGCACAGCGGCTGCCCCGAGATGCCAGTGCTGTGAGTGGCAGAGCCAGGATCCAAATCTCCGGGCACTGGCCGTTGGCGTCCGGGCCTCAGGACATTTCTGCGAATGTCCGGGTCCTTCCGCCGCGGTCAGTCTGTGAAGGACAGAGCTCGAGTCTCGTGGTTTCCTGCACATGTGGCGAGGGCAGGCGCCCAGCCCACACCCCCAGCCTCAGAGGTGTGGAGAGCGCTGAGGTCTGGCTTCTAGCAGTGGCAGCGTTGGGATTTGAACCTAGGCTGGCCCGCTCGAGGGCCTCTCGTTTCCCCACGCGGCCCCCGATGAGAGGAGTTCTGAGCAGTGGGTGACTGACCGTCCGCTGGCTCTGAGCAGTACTGGTCCCCCCCACATTCCTCCAGGGACAGGAAAGGCCAGAGACAAAAGGTTACAGCCAGAGGGCCGCACTGCAATCCTTCTGGCTCTTTTCTGCCAGCAGTCCAAGAGTAAAATAAGAAAAAGTGGAACTGGCTCTGAAAAGTTGGGGGGAAAAGTTCAATGAGAATTCTGTTATAAAAAGGAATCTTACGACAGAGGCCTGGGATTCTTCCCCGGCGTTAGTTTGGGAAGGAAGGTTACACAGCGACCGCGTTCTCTGAACAGGGTCTGGGTGCGGGTCCTCCTATTTGAAATCCGGGGAAGGCGAGTCTCTTGTGTGGCTGGAACCCCATGGCCTCTGCCACCCCTTCAAAGGGAGCCGCCGTGTGCGCGTGCGTGTGCGTGCGTGTGTGTGTGTGTGTGTGTGTGTGTGTGTGCGCACGTGCTTTTAGCATACCAGGCCGCCGATCGGATTTGTTGAACCAAGGGTTCCTTCCTTAGTTGAGCAAGGAGTTTCAGCACCTCTTGTTTCATCCAGCTGTGTTTTACTTTTTAAGGGACTTGAAGTTCCTGGGCATTGCTTCATCCCCCGCAGTTCACCCACGGGGTTTGCTCCTCCCCGACTGCTTTGGGTTTTTGCTTCCAGCCTCAGGGTCCCTGTTGTCTCAACTGTCTGGTGATATTCCTGGTGCCCCCCCCCCCCCACCCCGCCCTTTGGGGTCACAGCGCTCCAGCTGACTATTGTTTGTGCCGTGGAGAAGGGTAAGGACAGACCCTTTCTCTTCTGCCGTCAGGTAGCAATTATCTTACGTCTCACTCTTGGCCACAGGGAGCCGTCCAGTAACCCCTTTAACCAGTGGAAGGGAAGGAATGCAGACACAGGATTTTCTCCTCCATAGCAGGCCACACCTCAGAATCACCAGAAGCTTCTAAGAAATGCAGATTTCGGCAATTCCCCGGCAGTCCAGGGGTTAGGACACTCGGGGGCTTTCACTGCCATGGCCCCGGGTTCAATCCCCGGTCAGGGAACTAAGATCCCGTAAGCTGTGGGGCGCGGCCACCCCCCCCCCAAATTTTTTTAAATGCAGATTTCGTCCAGCTGTTCCCCCTCCAGCCTCCACCCCTAGATGGGCGTCCTTGGTCCAGGGTGGATGCAGGGTTTCTCCATTTTACACAAGTCCCCCAAGAGAGAATGAAACTGGAATACAGAACGGAGCCTGGAATCTTGTCAGCTGGCGCTGGGCCGAGAGGGAGCCTTGCGGCTTCCAGATGCGTCCCCAGTACAGCCAGAAACCGCGAGTCCGTCTGGGGGTGGACATTCTTACAAGCACGTTACTGGTTTGGGGGGTCGGGGAGGGTAGGCGGGCTCCTTTGAAGGCAGCCACTTGTCCTATAGAAGGCCCTGTCCACCGCCCTGCAGTGTACCACGCCATCTTCCTGGAGGAGCTGACCACCTTGGAGCTGATCGAGAAGATCGCCAACCTGTACAGCATCTCCCCGCAGCACATCCATCGGGTGTACCGGCAGGGCCCCACCGGCATCCACGTGGTGGTCAGCAACGAGGTGAGCACTGCAGCCCCGCCGGCCCGAGGCGCTGGGCCCAGGGCTACGGGCGGGAGCCGCGGACCCACATCCGAAATGCGCCCTGCGGGGCTTGGGGGTGACTTTAGGCTGAAGATGGCAAACCGGGTTCATCTGCCTATGGCCTGCTCTCAGCTGCAGGGGCTGCCCGGGGAGCTGGGAGAGAGGGGTCTGAGGCCACGACCACGGGCTCTGAATAGCTGTCGCCTCTCCATCTGGAACCCCGCCCTCGGCCAGGTGCCCTGCTCGCATCCCTGCCTTGGGGCGCTTACAGTCAGGGCTGTGAGGACTCAGACGCAGGTGCTCACCCAGGGCAGGGGCGGGGGCTGGGAGGGGGCAGGCCCAGGAGAGGTGACATGGGCTGGGTTGATGATGGAGAGGCCGGGGCTCTCGGGGAACAGAGGCGTCCTCTGCTGAATGGTGAAGGTGTCACAGCCTTCCAGGGTCTGTCTCTGGCCACACAGGCCTCTGCAGGGCATAAGCGGCCCCTGACAGAGGACACAGATACAGAACACGGCCCCCAGGCGACCGTGCCCTCGAGTGATCAGATCCCACTGCTGGCTCCTGAGGGAGTTATCAAACGGGCTTGATGACATGTTTCAGGCGTTCCTGCCTGTTGTAGAACAAAAGCTTTTACGCTTGTCTTATCCTGGACCCCTTCTCTTAATAATAGTAATAATAATAATTATGAGCGCTAGCGTTCCATCAGCGCTTACTGTGTCCCGGCGACTGTTCTAAGTGACTCATTTAATCCTGGCAGCCTCCCTGTGAGGCAGGTGCTGTCATGAGCCCATTTCACAGATAGGAAACAGGCACAGAGAGGCTGCATAATGGGCCCAGGGTGCACAGCTCGTAAGAGGTTGGGCTGTGGTGGGAAAGCTGGTGGCCCGGCAGCAGAGCCTGAGCGTCGAGCCCACAGACTCTCCAACCACCCCTGAAATGAGGCGTTTACACAGAACTGTCCTGATAGGAGCAGAGGTGGAACCCTGAGCCCCCAGCTCAGCCCCCAGCAGACCCTCCACCCACCCTGGGAACTCTGCAAGCCTCAGCAGAAAGATGATGGAGGGGACGGTACAGGAAGGGGGGCTGGGAAAGCAGGGAAGTTGTGGGCTTCGGAATTGGACCCATGTCCCCACCTGGACTGGCTCCTCGTAGCCGGGTGACCTTGGGCAAATCTACTTAATGACTTTGAGCCTCAGTTTCCATGTCTGCAAAATGGGGATAATTCTATCCATCAAGCAGGCTGTAGTAAGGATAAAATAGAAAACAGTGTCAGGTACCGGCAGATGCTAAATTAGCCAGGCACTTGTTTTGGGAAACAAGTGATGGAGAGATCCTTAAATTTGACAGCGTATAACATGTAAGGCTTGTAATGGTCTGTATATTTCATAAATCATCATCATCAGGAGCAATCCTGTTGTCACTTGTCATCATAATTGCCCAAGCCCCCCCTACGTGGGAGTCCTCCGTTTCATAGGAGTTTCATCCTGGGGGTGGGCAAGGTGGTGTTTTCCTTCCTTTTTAAAAAAATATTTATTTATTTATTTTATTTTTTGGCCGCGCCGTGTGTTAGTTGTGGCACTCGGGATCGCTGACGCGTGCGGGATCTTTCCTTGCGGCGCGTGGGCTTCTCTAGTTGTGGCATGCGGGTTTGCTCTCTCCAGCTGTGGCGTGCGGGGTGAGTTGCCCTGAGGCGTGTGGGATCTGAGTTCCCTGACCAGGGATCGAACCTGCGTCCCCTGCACTGGAAGGTGGATTCCTTACCACTGGACCACCAGGGAAGTCCCTTCTGTCCTTTTTAATTAAAAAGTAATTCACAATTCGTAGAAGTCAGGCAATATAAGCAGAAGGCAAGTGTGAAAGGCCCTTATCTTCCCCACTCTCTTTTCCTAGCGGAGTTACCTTAGGTTGGATGTAATTCTGCCAGCTAACTTTTTGTGCGTGTGGCCATTGCATGCCTGAGTGTGCGTAGGTGTGGGTTTTTAAAAACACACAGCCAGGATCCATTTGAACAAAGGGCCATTGATCTGCAACTTGCTATTGTTGTCACCAGTTCAGAATTCCTTCCACATCGTTACAATCGAGTGTACGGTGGCTGCTTTTTGGCCCCCGTTTCACAGATAAAGCACATGTAGCCCAGAGTTGCTGGCCTGAGCAGGTCCTGTAGAATAGCCGGGACGCGTGAAACGCCCTGAGCATCAGGCAGTAGTGACGACATGGAAAACTCGTCAGTTTGCATCTCACAAATGCATTTCTGCCGTGAAGACAAAAGCCAAGAATGCTCAGAACCCTTGCAATTTCACAGGTCCCTGGAGGGGTTCCTTCCCCCAGCTTGCCCTGTGCCCCCTCCAGAGCAGGCAGTTAAGCCAGTGAAGCAGAGAACAGAACTCAAACGCCACCTCCGCTAAGTAGGTGATTCTTATTCCCCTGAAGTCTCCTTGCCTCTTAACCCCGAATCAGTTGGAAACCTTTGGTTCTTAACTGCCCGGAGCACTGGAGGTGGCCTGGCCAGCCGTGCAGCCGGCCCCTGGGGTGCAAGGGCACTTCATTAAACAAGGCGGTTACTGATTAAGCCCGTGTGGGCCCTGCTTCAGGTTTGGCATGCCCCAGCAGTGGGGTTGCCAAGAGTCCCCGAGGGAGCAGGCCGGCAGCATAGCGTCAATGTACTTCATGCATCATTAGGGCCTGGGGGAGGGGCAGGGGTCGACAGGTGGGCGGATTTGCAGGATCTGGGGCAGTCGTGGGGGGGGGAGGGGGCAGTAAAATGTGGGTTGTGCTTTTCATCTGGAAAGGGGTTTTGCTGTCCCATTGGCCAGTATGTGTGTTGTGGGTATGTTTAGGTAGATGTGTACATTTTTCATATTGTTTAAAGGTGTCCTGTGAAATGCAGCGTACATATTTAGAATAGAGGAAGCTCATTTGTAGAGTTTAAAGAATAACTAAAGTCCTCCATGCCTGCACTCAGGTTAGTGCGGTGTTTGTTAGAACCCCCTTTGTGGGCTAATTTCACGTTCCCCTCCAGTGCTGGTTTGAATTTTATAGTGATCATTCCCTGGTTCTTCTTCAATGCATTCTTTAATTTCACCTATTTTTAAACTTTATAGAAGGGGGATAGGAGTGCCTTCCTCAGGGACTTACGGTTTGTGATTCATGCATGTTGAGGGGCACTGGAGGTCACCGGCCCTGTCGAGCAGCCGGGTGTGATCAGGTCCTTGTTTGTTCCCGCTGCTTCTACTGCTGGGTGACGTGAGGGCTGTTTCTAGTTTTCACTCGTAGAGACAGCGCTGCTCTCAGCATCCTTAGGTGTGTTTTGTGTGTGTACATGCAGGAGCTTACCTAGGGCACCTGCCTGCAGGAGAGATGTGTGAGGTCGTCTGTGCTGCGTCCTGTGAACAGTTGTAGAAAGCAGTCATTTGGATGAATGACCCCCCCGCCCCAGAAGAGGATGCCCATTCCCATTGCTCTGCATCCTGGTTATATATATATATTTTATCATCGAAACAGCCTCATTTTACAGACAGCGCCTGGAGACAGGAAGTTGCCTTATCTAAGGTCACCGGGCTGTTAATCAAAACGAGAGCTCCAGAGAGGGGGCTGGTGAGTAATCATAAGCTTCCTGCCCCGCATTTGTAGACGCAGGGAGTGGACTTCTGTTTATAGTTGGTCCTCAAAGGACTCTGATATGCAGAGCCTACTAATCACGAGGGTTTCGTTAAAGCATTGTTTTCTTAACTGAAAGATGGTTTAGTTACAATGTCGTGTTAGTTTCAGGTGTACAGCAAAGTGATTCAGTATATGTGTATATACATATATGTATTCTTTTTTTAGATTCGTTTCCCTCATAGGTTGTTACAAGATACTGAATATAGTTCCCCGTGTAGAGCACTTTAGTTTTTTTATCTGGTGCTGTTTTACACACACCCGCTCCCGTAACGTGTCCTTATAGGGATTGGAAAACCCAGTCACTAGGAAAAAAGCAAAACGAAAGCAAATCAGGAACAGTTTAGTCTTGTATTAAACGTTTACATCTTCATTCCCTTCCAGGCTTCTTTCCGTCCTTTACATTCAGTTTTTGTTACTCGAAACTGTAATTGCTTTGTCCATCTACTCTGTGTCACGTTCTCTCCGTGAGGGCTAAGCGTAAGCGTGTTCCTGCACTTGCGTAAACGCGGCGCCTGTCATTTCTGATGCTGCGAGCAGCTGGGCTCCGTGTCACTGAGGCTTTTCAGTCTCTGAACTCGTTGTTGAAGGGACATGGTCTCTCTTTTGCCTTTCAGATGGTGCAGAATTTCCAAGATGAATCCTGTTTCATCCTCAGTACCTTAAAAGGTAAAGCCCCCGCCTCCCCGCCTTTTCTTGTTTAATTAAAGGATGTTGGCTGCACTCCCCCCGGGTTAACGGAGTATCGGGGAGGGCAGGCTGGTGAGTGGGGCCTGCATGGGGTGGGCCCTCGAGAGAGTGTTACCTGGGAACATCCTCTGGGAAAAAGAAACACACTTCCCGGGAAGCCTAGCCTCGGAAACGTGAGAAGTGGTGCGGCTGGCGCCAAGGTCACTTTGAAAGGGAAATCCTGGCCAGGCAGTATGTGCTTCACGAACCCGGTGCCAACGAGAAGTACCGTAAGTCCTCTACATACGAACCTTCAAGTTGCAAACTTCCAAAGATGCGAGCGTGTGTTCACGTGTCCAGTCACGTAAGTTAGTTCACGTGTCTGGCGTACATTGTCACGTGCACGCATCCTCTACAAATGGTTGTGCTTTTGTGTACTTTACTGTACAGTGTCGTATAGAACACAGTAGTACAGTATCTTTATTTTGAGCCCAGGATGTCCGGAAGCAAGTGTAGAAACAGTACTATATAGCTGATTGTGTTAGTTGGGCACCTAGGCTAACTTTCTTGGACGTACGAACAAATTGGACTTACGAACGTGCTCTCGGAATGGAACTCGTTCGTGTGTAGGGGACTTACAGTAAGACCCGTTTGAATGTTTCTAAAGTGTGGGTCTCTGGGAGGAGTGGGCATGGAATACAGCAGCTGAGTCTGCAGGCCGTGTGGATCGGGGACCCGGGGCTGGGTGGTACCAGGGGGACACGGCAGACCCACCTGAGGAAGGGGTCTGAGAAGGAACTCACATGCCAGGAAAGGTGGGAGACCAGCTGTGACCCCCTGTAGGGCTGGGGCAGGTGAGTGTGTGGGGTCAGGTGGGAATGAAAGCCCCCTGACCGGGCCATAGACCCTGGACCGTGGCCCTGGACCCTCCCCCCTGTTCTCTGGATCTAGCTGCCGACTGCCTTCAGAGGCCTGGGGGCCGCCACGCCCAAAGCCTCCTCGCACATAGGCCCTTCAGGCCTAGGGCCTCAGGCTGTGGTGGAAAAGCCCGCTGTCAAAAAGAAACTCAACCAGGCAGCCGTGAAGGTGTATGTTGAGATTTCTGCTTTCGTCAGCTTGCTTTTTTCTGCACAGTCTCATTTGGGTGGCCTCTGCCAGTGTCCACGGCAGGGTGTCTGCTGGTACCCTAATCCCATGGCCCCCAGGTGCCACAGCGCCCTGCCTTTCTTCCTGTAAAGTGCCACGTTTATCTCTTGCAGCCGAGAGCAATGACGGCTACCACGTCATCCTGAAATGTGGCCTCTGAACAGAGACGAGCAGGCAGCCACCTCCTACCCTCAGCCCCACGGACCCCCTTGGATGTAGAAATCGCACCCCGGGAAGCTGCGGCGAGGAGGGGCCTGGCGCAGCCTGTGAAAGCCACAGACCAACCCCTAGCCGAGACCCTCGGAGGCCATGTCTCTGGCGGGCAGAAAGCCTGCCCCTCCCCCTAGCCCCAGCTTGGGCGCGGTTCCTTGTTTTTCTTCCCAGCCCTGCCATTCTGAAGAGGCCGACGGTGGGGCATCTCCTCTGATGCTCCCCTAGTTGGAGGCTAGCTCACCGGGTACCTGGGTGCCACCTGTACTGGTCCCTGCCTTCACCCTCTTCTCTGGTAACTGGCTCAGTGATGGGGCTGCTGACGAAATGGGGGTTTGCGACGGTTCTCCTGTCTTCGTGTCGGTTTCCCGTCTCCGTGACCCTGCTGAGCATCCGTCTTTCCTGTTACTGGGTGGATCGATGGGAGTTGGGTTTATTCTGTACCTCCTGCTTCTTTCACGTTTACCTTGATTCTAAGGGTCTGCTGCTGCTCGGAGCCCAGAGGTGGGCTCGCATCTCTTCACTGCCGGGCTAGACACGCCACGGGGCCACACAGACCTAGTTCTAAGGCCCTTGGGAGGGACAGGGGGAGGCTAGAAAGACTAATTTTAGGCACATTCTCATGAATATAAAAGGGAAGAGAACCAGATGATTCCTCTTGAGCTCCTTCGGTATAATTTTATTTCCTAAGCAACCATGGGTAAAGGAGGACTAGGAAATGAACATTCCATTGTAGGATCACATGACCTTGACTGTCCCGACACCAGGCCCTCTGAATGGACTCAGCAAATCCCATGTAGAGAAGACCTCCAAACTTGCCAGGCTTCCTAGAGCCATGGCATCCTCTGGGAGGGCTCCCCTTTAAATGTTTCTCTTTTTTCATTTGTAGAGGGTGTGTTTGGGGCGTTTCACCTGCACTGGAATGGTTGGATCACCTTTCTTAGTGGCCTAACTTGGGGGAAATATGAATATCAGTAACCAGTAGACTCAGCAATTAGTCTTTATCTCTGTTTCCTGGGACCCGCTGATCTGTACTGGCCCCAGGCTTCAACTCTTTGCTCATGTAAGTTCAACTTACAAAGCACGGGGAGCGCTGTGACCAACTGAGTAGGACTTGACAGCTTTTAAAGTGGAGCTTTGGGGGCATATAGAGGTGATCAGAACGGGTAGACCTCGCTTTACAGATGGAGAAACCAAAGCCCAGAGGGGCGAAGCCACCTGCCTGATATCACATAGTGATAGGGTAATGACATAAATCTGTCATCTACACCAGGACACTTCTGAGAGGGAAAGGGGCTCTAGCAGTAACTGCGTGGGGACAACGGGTGTGGTGTCCTGTGGTGTAAGGACAAGCTTCTGGTTCCCCCTCCTTTTTGGGGGTTGGGGGAGAGGAGCACATAACAGCTTTACTGAGGTATGATTCACATACTGTACAATTTACCCGTTGATAGTGTACAATTCTATGATTCTTTAGTCAGTTCACAGAACCACCACATCAATCTGAGAACATTTTCGTCATCCCTGAAAGAAACCCTGTACCCTTGGCAAGTCCTCTCCTAGTTTCCTTACAATTCCTCTACTCCTAGGCAACCACAAGTCTTCTTTCTATATGGGCTGACCTTTCTGGACATTTCACGTATGTGGAATCATACAATATGTGGTCTTTTGTGACTAGCTGTTTTTTCACTTAACATAGTGTTTTCTAGGGTCATCCGTATTGAACATACATCAGTACTGCCGTCCTTTTTATAGCTTAATAATATTTCATTCTCTGGCTATACCACATTTGTTTATCCATCCATCATTTGATGGCTATTTGAGTTGTTTCTACCTTGGAGCTATTATGAATCATGCTGCTATGAACATATTTGTACACGGTTTGGTGTACACCTGTGTTTTCTTTTAGGAATATACACATGAGTAGAATTGCTGGGTCGTATAGTAAGTCTGTGTTTAATAACTTTTTGAGGAACTGCCAGACTGTTTTCCAAAGCAGCTGCGTCATTTTACATTCCCATCAGCAGTGTATGAGGCTTCCAGTTTCTCTACATACTGATCAACACTTGCTACTCTCTGTCATTTTGATTATAGCATCCCAGTGGGTGTGACGTGGTGTCTCATCGTGGTTTCGATTTGCATTTCCCTGATGGCTAATGATGTTGAGCGTTTCATCATGTGCTTACTGGCCATTCATACGTCTTCTTTGGAGAAATGTCTATTCACCTCCTTCGCCTATTTTCAGTTGGCTTATTTGTCTTTTTATTATTGAGCTGTATGAGTTCTTTGTATATTCTAGATGCAGGTCCTTCATCAGATATATGAGGTGTCAGAATGTTCTCCACTTCTGTGGGTTGCCTTCACTTTCATTATAAGAAAGTGAACTTTCTTAACTTTTACCTCTTAAGGGCAAAAGTTTTTAATTTTGATGACGTCTAAGACACCTATTTTTTCTCTTGTTGCTTATACTTTCAGTGTCCTATATAAGAAACTATCACCTAACCCAGGGTCAAGAAGATTTATGCTTATGTTTTCTTCTAAGAATTTTGATAGTTTTAGCTCTCCAATAGTCTTTGATTAATTTTGAGTTAATTTTTATATATGGTGTGAGGCAGGGGTCCAACTTCATTCTTTTGCATGTAGATACACAGCTGTCCCAGCACCAGTTGTTCAAAAGACTATTGGAATCCCCATAGAATTGCCTTCATACCATTGCTAACGACACCTGATTCTTACTGGATCTTTTTTTCTGCGACATGGGGCTGTCATTAGGAAGCTCACCTTTTTTTTGTTTTTAAACTCAGCCCACGTTTGGCTCCCCCATTTTTACACCTGGCTTTCTATTCTCTTCTTGCTGTCTCCCCCCTTTCCCTGTCTCAACAGTACTGGGTCACGTCACTCTCTGATGTTCTGCAACCTTTCTGGGTGTGTAGCTCTACACGTCAGTTCTAGGGCATCAAGACCAGTCATTTCCTTTTTTGAGGAGACAGAGTCACACAGAAGTGGAATAACTTGCTCAGGGTCCCCCAGATCCAGGACTAGACTGTTGATCTTGTGACTGCCGGCCTTTCAAGGTGTCTGCCGTTCACTAGACCCAAGAGATGCCACTACCCAGACCCAAGTGATGGCAGGCTGAAATCTTAATTCTAAAAATGTGGTAGGCTACTCTTTTTCTTTCTTCATTCCAGATGAGGGTCTAATCAAGATCTGGTACCTTAAGTTTGCTGTAGGTAGAGTCTTCTGTTCTCTGGAATGCACTTACAGAGAAGCAGAAAATAATAAATACAAAAAAAGAACACACGTAGTCATTTGGTACCAAAATGTTTTCACCGCCCAAATCAGCAGCTCGTCCCTTCCACACGGGTCAGCTGAGCTAGCTGTAGGTTTTTGGGTTTTGTTTCTGTTTTGTACATTTTATTAAAGTACAGAAAAGTTGTAGCACTTCCCACCCCTGTCCACTGTCTTTCTTGTGAGCTCCAAGTCCAGAGCCTGGGCCTGCTGGACAGGCGGCCCCTCCCAGAACTGTCCCCTCTGCCCCCACGTATTCTAGGCTATAGCTCCTCGGCAGCAACACGTTTTAAAAGGGATCCGCAGAGGGACAAAAGATGAACCGTGCGCTTGGGCCGCTGTCTCGGGTCACCTGAAGCTGAGTGCTTTATTCTCAGGCCATCACATTTCTTTGCTGGGCAGGTGTCTGTTTGCAAGGCTGTGATGAACCTTCTCCTGGTTACCAACTTGCACCTTTATAATAAAGACACGGGCTTTTGAATGGGGGAAGGGCCGATGGGCCTTTGGAGAGAGCAGGATGGGGGAGGGAGGTCGAAATCTTGGTTTGGGGTCCTAAGCGAAGGTCAGATGTTGCCCTGGTGACCTTCTGCCCGAGGGCCTCTTGGGAAGAGCTGTGAGCCTAGAGGGGCCTTTCCTGGGAGCACAGTGGAGCTGCCTGAACAGTGTGTCACCAGTTTCCAAGTCCAGAGTGGCGTCAGGGGCGGGCTGAGTAAGTTAAGGTCTGAAAATCATTAACGAGTTGACGAGGAGAATGGAAAAAAAGCCTCTTTTGCTGCTGTCATGGGGCAAAAGAAGGCAGCCCCCAGGCTCTCAGAGAAGATGGAAAAGCAGGTGACCAAGAGCCAGGGGTCCTGGGTCCCCAGCCCCTCACTTGGCTTCTGCCTCTCTGGTATTGCCTCCTCTCTGGGAGGCCTCTGGGTCGTGGCTGACTCAGTCCTCCGTGAGTCTGAGGGGCAGCAAGGCTTTCCGTCTTTCCCACCATCAGAGTCTTACTGTGGGCAGGTGGCGTGCGTGTGTGTATTTCCTGGTGGTACTTGGCACCTCAGATGCTCCCGCTTGGGCTGGTGCACGCGCCTCAAGGTTTGCACACGTTTCGGCGTGAGGCAAGGCATCTTAGCTGTGTCTTTAAGAATCCAGCCTAGCTCACAACCGGGTTGACTTGACTCCATCAGCGCTCTTAAGAGTGGCCGCCAGCTGTTCCCTGCAGCCTGAGGCTGGATTCCATTGGCTGGCTCTGTGCCTACATTATAGATGCATGTGTGCGTGCGTGCGTGCATGCGTGCATGTGTGCGTGCGTGCGTGCGTGCATGTGTGCGTGCATGCGTGCATGTGTGCATGTGTGTGTTTATGGGTGCACGTGGACCCCTTTCCCTGCCCCTGTATCTGCCATGAGCACAGCCCTGAGCATCCTCCGCTTACCTAGATGCGGTGATTACAGCTGCTCTCTTTAGATCTTATGTGATCCTCCTGGTTTAGACTCCGTTGACGAAGATGGTTAGGGCACAGTTGCCCTCATCGAGGGGAAACGCCTGCCCTAAGTCCCGCTCATCTGGGGAGGGGAGCAGTGCTGGCAGCTGTCATCTGACCAGGACCCCAAAGGAGTCCGTGGAGTTGGTCTTCCTTGAAGCTGCCTCAGGTACCCTCTGTCCGCTAGGGCTGTGTATCCTGTGCGTGACATCATCAGTCAGGCTGGCCAATAGGAAATGTTTGTACACTCTGTCTGGTCACCTCCCAGCCCTCTCCCCTCTGTCCTGTGGGGACAGGGCAGTGAGGCACTGGGCAGCCGCGCCCTCCTGTCCCCCGGCCTCCTTCCCAGCGGCATCCTGAGAGCCGCTTGCAGCCTCCGCCCAGCTCTCCAGAGCTCCCTGCAAAGGCTTCTCCTGGGCTTTCTCCGTCCTTCTGCTCCCTTGGGGAACAGCTGAGTTCTGAGGGGCGCCCCCCCTTGTCATGTAGGGGCCCTTCTAGCGGCAGTGTCCCCAAGAAGTAGCTCTGAGAGGTGGCTTTGCTGTTCTATGCGGGGCAGCTGGTGGGGTGAGGTGGGGAACGGCGGGCACTGCTTAGTCTGCGGCTCAGCCGCTCTGCCCTCCCGGCCGCCAAACCAGCGCCCTCCGAAGAGGGAGTGTGTCAGCCTGTCCTGTGCCCTTCATCCTGGGGAGCCCTGAGGGTGGTCTCCAGGGAGCTAGCAGGGACCAGGGAAGCCTTTTATCATGGAAGGTTCGCAATCCTTTCTCAAAGGCAGAAGAATATAGTTAACCCTGGTACCCGTCACCCAGCCTCTGCAGTGGTCACCCTACACCCCCTCGTCAGGAGCTGAATGCAGCTCCCTGCTGGGTTTCACGGTCTCTTTGATGACAGTGAACACTGAACCCAATGAAGTGAAAGGCATCCTGTACCCCTCCCCTGTTCCATTCCCATTAGTATACCTGTATTACCAAAAAATGTACTCAAAGATTATATTTTGAATTTCATCATCAAAAACGTTATGGAAACTTGTTTTCTCTTATACTGATATAATACCGATTTACCTCCTCTTAGCCTTTAAAGCCCAAAATGGGTCCCATCCAGCCCTTTGCAGAAAAACTGCCCACTGCTGAGTTAGACCTCCGTTACTCTTCCCCCTGGATTATGTTGAAGAACATCCTAGAAAATAAGGACTTTTAAAAATAGTAAAAAAAAAAAGTATTTTGTTCGGAGCTTTGAAGCAGGAGAGCCATTCAGCTGAGCAGTCTTTGAACCCCTGCTGCCTGTTGGGCATGCGGCCCCCTCCCCCCCGCCGGCTCTGCCCCAGCCGCTCAGGAACCAGAGCCCTTTGCTCTTGCCCCTTCCCTCCTGCTGTCCAGTTCCTGGAGACCTGCTGGACCCGTGGATCCTCAGGGCAGGGTGCTGGGGGTTGGTGTCCCGAGGGCCAGGTGCGGGGAGGGACCTGTACTGGCCCCGAGCCACGGTGGGTGGCGGCCTGCTGACTTACGTCACTGGGACTTTCCTGTCCTGGGAGGTGCAGCCTGACCTTCCCCTCCATGGTGCCTTGAGGACCTCGCAGCTCCTTGGGGTCCCGCAGATCCCTCCGCACGTGTCTGCTGTTCTTCCTCTGTTGAGGGCCCCACCTGTGGCAGCCTCAGCTTGCTGGTGCTCGCCGGGCCTGATTCCCAGCTCTGCCCCCGGAGGAGCCAGCCCCCAGGCAGCCTCACGTGGTGAATCCCTCATGCTGAGGTCCAGCCGGGATGTGACCACCTCCCTGTGGCTTGGCCATCCTTTCTGGGCCCCCCGGCTCCTTCGCTCCCTGTGCAGATGGCCGGAGCCTGCGGCCGATCCTCTGTTAATACCAGCCACTGATGCTGGCTGGCCTCGCCTGGGTCACACATTGTGCTCTGTGCTTTGCCGTTGTCTCATTGGAGCCTCCCCACGGCTCTGAGGCCCCCGAAGCCTGGTTTCCAGGTGAGGAAATCAAGACTGAGAAATCAGACAGGGGCCCAGGGTCCTTCGACTACTGGTGGGCTGAGCCGGGGTCTGGATCCCACATCCAGACACGCACGCTCTCGCCCCAGACACGCAGGTGGAGGGAGCCCTTTCGTCCTTAGCACTCACTTTTGTGCCGACATGATCCCTGGGCTCCACGCCCTGGGTGGGGACAGCAGAGAAGGGCATTGTTTTGTGTGCCTCCCGCCAGCCCTCCCCTTGCTGGGCAAAATCTTGCTTACTGTGTTCGCCAATGTTCCTGTATTGAAAGTGATTTCTTTCTTAAAATGCCACTTCCTCACCTTTCTCCAGATTGGGTGACTCTTCTCTAAAGGTGGCGGGTGTCTTGATTGGGGTGGTGTGGCCCTGGGATGGGTCAGGTGGGTGTGACGGCAGCGGGATGGGTCATGGCGTGGGTGGGGGGAGTGGGCATTGAAGCAGAAGTTGTCACACTGCCACGTTTTGTACCCGAAATAAAGCATATTTTGCACTTGTTACTGTACCATTGTGCAGACGAGAGATCTGTTTGGGGTTCTGTGCTTGGGTCAGAAAGCAAATAAAACTCATTTGTAAGAAACCTCTGTGACTCAGGCCTCTGGCCTTTTAATTTTTTTTTCATTTGTATTGATAAAATGCACATAACAGGAAATTTACCATCTTCAGCATTTTCAAGTGTAGGATCCAGCGACAAGTACATTCACACTGTTGTGCAACCATCACTACCGTCCATCTCCAGAAACTTTCCGTCTTCCCCAACTGAAACCCTGTCCCATTAAACAGCAGCTCCGCCCCCTCCCCCTCCCCCCAGCCCTGGCACCTACCCTTCTGCTTTCTGTCTCTACGAAGGTGACTCCTCTGGGGACCTCATGTAAGTGGGATCTTGCAGTCTGTGTCCTCTCGTGACTGGCTGATTTCAATCAGCATCATGTCCTCAAGGTTCATCCACGTTGTACCCTGTGTCAGAATTTCCTTCCTTTTTTTACCCGCCGTGCCACGAGGCTTGTGGGATCCCCAACCAGGGATTGAACCCGCGCCCTCAGCGGTGAAAGCGCCGAGTCCTAACTCCTGGACCGCAAGGGAATTGCCAAGAATTTCCTTTTTTAAGGCTGCATAGTATTCCTCTGTCTGTACACACTACATGCTGTGTGTGCATCCCTCTATCCGTGGACACTTGGGTTGCTTCCACCTCTGGGCTATTGTGCATAACGCAGCCGTGACCATGGGTGTGCAAATATCTGTCGGGGTCTCTGCCTTCACTTCTGGATACACACCCACCCGGAGGTGGAGTTGCTGGATCTTAGGGTCCATTCCCACCGGTGGTGCACAAGGGCTCGAATTTCTCCACATCCTTACCAACACTCACTTTCTCTCTTTTTCCTTCTTTCTTTTCTTTTTTGGCTAGTACCATCCTCATAGGAGGCCTGGGGTCTTTGAAGCTTGATCAGTGGGTGGGCTGTTTTGAGCCCTGCTGGGGGCACATCTGCAGTGGCCACCACCCTTGTCACTGCCTAGCCCAAGGCCAACATGTGACCTTGCACAGCCTGGCACAAGGCCTGGCAGGACCGGGCTCCCAGGGACAGGAGGGAGCAGCTGGGGTGAGGGTCCCGGGGCGGGGGACAGCTTGATGTTTTCCAAGATCCAAAGGAGAGGGACTCCATGGGGGGCTTGCGGTAAACAGATGGAGATCAGGGATCAGGTCAGATAAAGCTGTGCTTCTCTGGGTTTACGATCTTACCCAGTACACGCTCACCTACCTATGAACAGGAATCTCACAAAACAGTACTCGAACGATTGCATTTCACCTTTTCGTTAGAAATGCGGGTCCTGACCTGCCAAGTTGACTTCCCAGCCCAGGGGTGGGCTGTGCCTTGCATTTCGACAAGGCTCACACAGGGTCTCAGTGGGCGGGGAGGGGGGTTCTGGTTTGTTTTCTAAGCACAGTGGGACACAACCATGGAGGTCCTTAGACTAAGAAGGGATGGATGGGATTGGGTTCAAAAACTCAGAGTTGGGGACTTTCCTGCTGGCGCAATGGTTAGGAGTCTGCCTGCCAATGCAGGGGACACGGGTTCCCTGGTCTGGGAAGATCCCACATGCCGTGGAGCAACTAAGCCAGTGCGCCACAACTACTGAGCCCACACACCACAACTACCGAAGCCCGCGCGCCTAGAGCCCGTGCTCCGCAACAAGAGAAGCCCCCGCAATGAGAAGCCCGCGCACCGCCACGAAGAACTCGGGAGCTCGTCAAGGCCTCAGAGCCGTTAGAGGCTGGAGCCTGGGGGTCACCCCGCGTCACCCTATCTTTCTTTCTGGCTTTGGCTGCTGGCTGTCCAGATGACTGTGTGGCCTCTGTCCCAGCAGGGAACTCAGACATGAGCAGCAGGGCACAACAAGACCGGTGGTGCAGGCACTCCAGTGGCTGGAACCTAGAGCCGCCCGGGCTCAGCAGTAGCTGCCCCCGCCCATCGATCTGCAAGAGAGCCAGCCACGCCCAGGCAGGCGAGCCCCACCAGGCACGTCCCAGCTGGGCAGGAGCGGGGCCACACCGCAAGATGCTCCATTTCCAGCAAACGTTCCCTTAGCCACGATGTGAGCATGAGGCTTCGGGGATGACTTGCACGGGATGCCCCATTTTCAGGCAGCAGGATGGGGTGCCGTGGTCCTCAAATTGGATGGGGTACTATGGTCCTCCAATTGCATCAGAGTCACCTGGAGATCTTGTTCAACGGACTCCTCACGCCCAGGGTTTCTGACTCTGTAGATCTGAGCTAGAGCCTAAGATTTTGTATTTCTAAAAATTTCCCAGGTGGAACTTCCCTGGCCATCCAGTGGTTAAGACTCTATGCTTCCACTGCAGGAAGCGTGGGTTCGATCCCCGTTCAGGGAACTGAGATCCCGCATGCCGCACAGTGAGGCCAAAAGATAAATAAATAACTAGAAGGTTCCCAGGCAACGCTGCTGGTCCGGGGACCACACTTTGAGAACCCCTGAAGCAGTGGGTAACTGCCGTGGTTCCAAGTCAGCTTTTAGCTTTGTCACCTGGGCGACGTGACAACTTTTCTGTGCCTTGCTTTCCTCATCCATAAAAGGGGACTAATGATGCCTGTTTCCTAGGATTTTTCTAGGGATTAAATGGGTTTAAGTTATGTAAAGAGTTTGGAATGGCCCTGACAGGGAGTGGTAACTTTGTAGCCCCTGCTGAGAACCAGCGTCCTAAGCTTGAGATTCCCTGGGAAGGGGGAGGGCTCGTAAGGCACAGGGCTGGGTCCCACTCGCTGTCTCCCATTCAGCGAGGCAGAGGTGGCGGGGGACGTCTGAGGATTTGCATTTCTCCCTGGTTCCCGGTGGGTGCTGTTTGCTGGGGGGGGGGACCACCCTTTGAAAACCACTGCCCTGGAGGACTGCACCCTCTTGAAGAAGCATCCAAGTCACCCAGGATGCAGACCTGGGTGGGAGCTAAGAGGGGGGTGGCGGCGGAGGGGTGGGCGTGACTGGAGAATGTTAGGTCAGCGGACACAAAGGTCACCAGAACCTGAGGAGTGCGGTCACAGCCCTGGGATCATCCATCCTCAGTCTGGGGGAAGCTGATTTGGGTTGTGAAACCGGTTTCTGCCCCCAACCCCCCACCCCCGGGGAGGCAGGAGGCCTCCTGGCTACAAGTGTGGAGGCTGCTGGCTCTCCACTCCCCTGTTTACTCTGGACCAGGCGTGGCAGCCACACTGAGCCCTTCTCCTGAGTCCTGGGCTGCAGCAGCTCCCACGTCACTGACTGTGGTTGTCCCCATGGAAGACCAGAGAAAGTCACCAGCTGGGGACGGGGGCACACTCTCTGGGCCTCTGCCCTGTGGGCTGGAGAGTCCACCAGGAGGGTGTCGGAGAGGATGGGCCCTCAGGGGCTGACTCACAGGGACCAAACCCCCAGGAGCCTGAGAGAATCCGCTCCACGCCAGCAAAGCAGAGCCCCTAAAGGAGAGCTGTTCTCCCAGCTGAGTGCAGGAACCAGCAGAAGTGCTTCTCCCTCTGCATCCTGCCCTGGCCAGAGCAGTGGACAGGGCCCAAACCGTCCATGTGTTCTGCCCTCACCTGGTCCGTGAGCTGGGAAGGGCAGGTGCTGGAGTTTCTGTGCTGTAGGCAGAGGCACCAAGGCTTAGCTCGGAGAGGGTTCTTGGCTCCGTCACGGGGAACCAGCCCCTCAGGGGCAGAGCCAGGCCTGGACAGGCCCCAGCCCAAGCCCCCAGATGAACATGCTTTCCAGAGAAGACCGTGCCCCATGGCTGCCCAGGGCTCTCTGGGGAAGGGAGCCTGGCGGCTGGGAGCTCAGCTGGGTTGCATATTAACCTGCCTTGATTGGGCGGATCAATATTTAAACTCAATTACAAGGGAAAGGGGTTATCTGGAGAGAGTTTTTCGGGCAGGAGTGGCTATTGGAATATCTGATCATCTGAGAGGCTGACATGGAACGGGGGTTGGGGGGGTGGGGGCAGGGGGGAGGGGCTGCACCCCGAACACGTCCAGAGGGGAGAAAGGTGGATGGAGGGACATCCTTCCTCCCTCCTTCCCTCCCTCCCTCCTTCCCATCCCTCTGTGGACCCAGATCTCCTGGTACCAACAAGATACTGAGCTTGCCAGCCCCACTCTTCCTCTGAGCTCCCGTGGGCTCCTGGGCATAGGCTGAACTGTCTGTGTGTCTGAATGCCTCCCTCACTGGGAAGAGCTCCTAGAGGACAGAGGGTGGTCTGCCTGATCACTGCCACTCTGGGGTCCAGCCCAGGGACTGGCAGGGAGAAGCCTCTCCGGGAACGTTTGTTGAATGACTAAATGAGAGCAATATGGTGGTGGGCGACTGAAAGAGTGGGAGCTGGAGGCCCCAGGGAACGAGTGCCTGGATGGGGCAGGGGACCAGCTGGCGTGCCTTGGCAGGACTTCACGTGAGTGTATTCGCTCACAGCACAGGGAATGGGGCTATGGTCGTAGGGGTTGGGGAACAGGACAGTTTGGATGGGAGAGTAGGGAGTTGGGAAAAGGACCAAGCACGGGGCAGAGGAACACTGGGTGGGTCGGCATGGAAAGAGCCCTGAGTCAGGTACCCACCATGGGCCGAGGGTCTTACAGACTTTTGAATGAGCTAGAGTACACCACCAGGGAGCGTTTTGTTTTTCTTAAAAACTCTCCTTATCTGCCTAAAAGCAGAGCTTTCTGAAAGAATTCATCTGCCAAATCCCTTCCTCGGGGGTTTTATAACCAGGGAAGGTTGACTCCTATCACCAGAGAGAAAAAGTCAAGACGTCTTCCCTTGGATAAGACATCACCTAACAAACATTGTCACAAAATGATCATCCCTCCCTCTGTTCTCCTAAGGTCCCACTTGTCATTCTGGAAAGCAAATGACTTGCTTTCCCCTTAGCGCCCTTCTCCCCCACCCCTTCCCCTATGAAGATGGTATAAAAGTCCCAAATTCTATCTGTCTCCTTGAGTCACATTGTTCTGTGAACTGCTGTGTACACGAGGTTAAAGTTCTGTCTTTTCTCTTGCTAATCTGCCTTCTGTTCATTTAATTCTCTGGCCCCCCAGTCACTGAACATCAGAGGGGAGAGGGAGAGATTTTCCCTCCCTGACATTTTGTGAGCTCGCTCAGTGCTCACCGCACCTTTTGAGGTGGGTGTTAACGTCTCCGTCTTGCCCACAAGGAGGCTGAGGCTCAGAGAGGCTGGGTCGTCTACTCAAGGACACACAGCTGGTCCAGAGCAGAGCTAGGCTTCTGACCTGCATCTGTTGGCTCCAAGGACTGCCAGGGACTCCAGGGCTGTGCCAGGTGGCTCTGGGGAGGGGGTGATGGAGCCAGAGGTAGGGAGGAAGCACCTGCTTGTTGAGGTGCTGCTCTGAGCCAGGAAGGAGGATCCAGGACGTCTAGGTAGGTTGTGGGATGCCCTTCCTCCCAATTCTTTTTCTTTTTCCAAGTTAAAGTATAGTTGATTTACAAGGTTGTGTTAATTTTTGCTGTACAGCAAAGTGATTCAGTTATACATATATACTCTTTTTCAGATTCTTTTCCATTATGGTTTATTACAGGATCTTGACTATAGTTCCCTGTGCTGTACAGTAGGGCCTTGTTGGTTATCTGTTTTATATATAGTAGTGTGTATCTGCTAATCCCAAACTCCCAATTTATCCCTCTCCCCGTTTCCCCTTTGGTAACCGTAAGCTTGTTTTCTGTGTCTGTGAATCTGTTTCTATTTTGTAAATAAGTTTATTGGTAGCACTTTTTAGATGCCACATATAAGTGATATCATATGGTATTTGTCTTTCTCTTTCTGACTTACTTCACTTAGTGTGATAATCTCTAGGTCCATCCATGTTGCTGCAGATGGCATGAAATAATTCTTTTTCATGGCTGAGTAGTATTCCACTGTATATACGTACCACATCTTCTTTATCCACCCCTCTGTCCATGGACATTTAGGTTGCTTCCATGTCTTGGCTATTGTGAATAGCGCTGCTATGAACATAGGGGCGCATGTATCCTTTCAAATTAGAGCTTTCTCCGGGTACCTCTCAACTCTTCACACCCTTGGTGAGGTCATGTACCATGGTCCCCATCTCAGCCATGTCCCAGCTCTGCCCTTGGGCCACGTAAAGGGGTGGATGGAACCACGTGTTCTACTTAGTGCTACTTAGTGCGTTGGGTGTCATTTATTTTTAGGTTGTTAGCGACTTAAGAGAAGAATGGGTGGTAGACCAACTCAACTGTCTGTGAAGCAGCCACAAGATAACGTTGAAAAGAAGGCTACCAAGAATATAACACAGTCCCACCAAGATAACAATTATTAGAAAAAAAGATTAAGTTGGCGATGCCCTGAGAAGAATTGATCACTATAGTCTCACATTATGGCCGTATTAGGTAAGTAATGCTAGACGCCATAAAACACTCCCTAGACCTCAGCCAACACAATAAAGATTTATTTCTTCTCTGTGTCCCAGGCTGATCTGGGCTGCTGGGCTGTGTTCCGTGTGGTCATTCAGGGACCAAGGTTCCCTCCCTCTGGGGGTCCCGCTGTTTTCTAGGGCCCCAGAGCCCTCTGTTTGACCCTTCGCTCCAGAGAGAGGATGGGCTGAGACCCTGCAGGCTGGGAGGAGAGACTTTAGGGAGCAGCCTGAAAGCAGCCCCCAGCAACTTCCCCTCATATGACCGTGGGCAGAACACGGTTGCACGACCCCACAGGCCCCATTCTTGGGCGGCTGAGAAATGCACGCCAGCTGTAAGTCCAGCATTCACTGCCTCCATGGCGTTTAATAATAAATAAACCCACGATGAAGAAAGGACTTGCTGACACATCGGGTGTCACCCCTGTGCCCGGCTCTGTTCAGGGTCTAGACACCAATGCGCTCCCAACGGCCCTGCTCAGACGCCATCCACAGCCCCGTTTCAGGAAGGAGAGAACTGGAGTGGGAGAGGCTCATTACCTTGTCCAAGAGAGAATCTGAACCCCAGTGTTTTGGCTCAAGCCTGTGCCCTAAATCACTCCTTGACTCTGCCCTGACAGAGACACAATCTCAAAAAAGTTAAAAAAAAAAAAAAAAATGCCAAAGGTAGGGTGATGTCTAGGGGCTCTGCGTCAAGATTCATTCATTATTTTTTTCTTAGCCAACAGTCACTCTGAGCCCGCTGTGCTGTGTGGTAGGCCGCACCTTGCTGGACAGGGTGATGCAGGGGGACCCTCCGGCCCGTGCAGGTAGCGGAGGGATGCAGGGCTGTGGTCTCCCATCTCCTCCAGCCCTCTCTGAGGGCCTCTACTTACCTTCCCAACCTGAGTGTGCAAAGGTGCCTTTAAGAAAAAAAAGGGCATTGTTTTTGGAAAGACAAAACCAGCCTGCAGGTTTCCAACGCCCCGTCCTGGGTGTTTGTGTACAAAACAGAGGCTGGGCCTGGGGGTGCAGGGCTGGGCTGGGCGGGGGCACACAGGGCCCACTGCGAGGCGGGCTGAGGCTCCCGGGCTGGTCCTGACCGTCTCTGGCACAGAGGTGACGGAGGAGGCGTATCCACTGCTTCCGCGTGACCCGGCTGCAGCAACACCAGCCGGACCCGTGTCACCCAGCCCTGGACGGTCAGCGCAGCCAGGAACCCTCGACATCGCCCAGTCCAGGGGTCTTCAAAGCCGTCCCCCCCAAACCTTCCTTCCGCAGCGTGTGTCTGTGCACCCCAAACTCTGCTTTGAGGGGCCAGACTGGGACGGAGTGAGGGCACAGATTCATGAGAAGGGCTCTGAGGATGCCCAGGGTGCAGAGGGCCAGGCTGCGAACAACTCTGAGCTTGTCTAAATGAAACAGAGCAGGACCCTATGGTCCTTGTTCCCATGTCCTCCTCCCACCTTTTGTCTGTGGAAAAACTTTAGCCAAAGAATAAGTTTAATCAGAGAAGCGAGGAAATGCAGAAACAGAGGAAAAGAGTCAAAGGAGACCAAATAATAATCGTTTAGTCATTAAGCAGACTCAAGGACTTTTAGTTCCTTCTCAAGGGCTGTAGATAATATTCTGAGCCATATCCATTGAGCTGTCTTATAGATACTGGAACCGCCAACAGGTGGAAGAAGTTAACTACGTGATGACCAGCCTGTCGCCATGACCTAAGCTGCCACAATTCCAAGAACTGGCCTCAAAGAAATGGGAACAAACCGACCCTGGAACTGAAGACTGACTATTCTGAAAACAATCAAGATGATGGTGGTCAGACCAACGATGACCAATTTCAAGGTGACGGTCAGAGCCGACTGTGCTGTTCCTGCACGTAGCCCCCTCCAAGCTCTTGTCCCCTGATTGTCAGGGTGTGTGGGGGAGTCGGCCTTTGGACAGGCGTCCACCCACCTGCCTCGCCCCAGTTGCCGGCATCCAGAAAGAAGCACACTTTCCTTTCCGCCAACCTGGCCTCTTTATTGGCTTTTGAGCGGCGAGCAGCTGGATCCCACCCTTGGTTACATAAATTCTTCTGTTGCTGCTTCAGGGGAAACTGAGGCCCACAGAAAGGAAACAGCATGCCCAGGTCCCCTGGCGTCTGGGGAGCCCATCCAGGCTGAGAAGGAGCCCAGGTGCCCAGGTCCTCCGGCTCTGTCCTCCAACTCAGGCCCTTCCCACATCAGAGATGTCAGGAACGTGCCCGGGAGTGGGTGGCTCCTGGGACAGCGTGGCCACTGAGGGTGCTGGGCTGGGCTGGACCCAGAGAGCACCGAGAAGCCTTCAGGAGGCAGGGATGCAGGGAGAAGCTGGAGCGGGTGAGGATGGTGGATGCGGGCAGCCGAACGTCAAGGGGAGGCCCTGGTGGCCAAGGCACCTGCCCAGAGGGTAGCGCCCGAGACAAGTGGAGGCTGGCTGTCTGGCTTGGAGGGGCCTCGGCCAGGGGCAGCTGAGTCCCTGCCTCCGAGGGAGGGGTCACAGGAGTATTGGGGTTGGGAGGGTCTTTGTTCCAGACTCCCGTTACCACCACTTACGGGATGCGTACACCACGCTTCAGGCCAAGTGCACAGTAGACCCAGTTAAATGGCCACATTTTTTTTTTTTATTGGAGTACAGTTGATTTACAATGTTGTGTTAATTTCTGCTGTACAGCAAAGTGACTCAGTTATACACATATATACTTTCTTCTTTTTTTAAAAAAAATATGCACAATTTTTATTTGTCAATTATACTTCAATAAAGCTGGAAAAATATAATCCCAGAGCTCAAAGACTGAGGGGTTAAAGCACCGTTCATTCATTCGTTCAACAAACACTATTTTAAAAAAATATTTATTAATTAATTTATTTAGGTTGTGCCGGGTCTTAGTTGCAGCATGTGGACTCTTAGTTGCGGTATGCATGTGGGATCTAGTTTCCCGACCAGGGATCAAACCTGGGCCCCCTGCACTGGGAGCACGGAGTCTTACCCACTGGCCCACCAGGGAAGTTCCAACAAACACTTTCTAAGTAACCACCTATGCCAAACCCTGAGCTCAAATTGCTTATAATCTAACGGAGAAATAAACGTACAGACACATAAATGCAATATACTATGTTAATTGCTATAATAAAAGGATATTACAATTTCAATGAGATTTTGGATGAGGGGCTGAAATCTGTGTAGTAAATTGTGGAATGTTTTAAGAGGCGGTATAGAGCATCTCTGTGAAGTATTGTGAGGAGTTCCCCAGATAGACAGGTGGTAGGGAAGGCTTTCAGACAAAAAGAACAGTTTGTGCCAAGGAACAAAAGTATAAGAAAGCTGGTTGGACTTAGGGTTCAATTACTGTTGAATACACTACAAGTGGAAGTGATAGAGAGTACATCTAAATGAATCATCTGGGGTCAGATCATGAACGATTTTGTGTGCCACACCAAGAAATCATCCTACAGGCAACGGGAATAACTGCAGAAAGTTAGGCAGTGGAATGACATGAAGAGATAAGTGGTTTAGAAAGATTCTGTAGCAGTGTAGAGGACACTGGGAGCTAGCTCAGCAATGACCTAACCAATAAATACACGAGATGATAAGCCACTGTTAGTGAAAGTCCACAGACACAAGAGTCAACATAGTTACATCTCCAAGGACCATAGATGATGTCGGATGCAGCCTCCTCAAAATCCAAAACCCTATGAACAGTGAGTTTGAGGCACTTTAAACTTTCATTAATGCTCTCCTCAAAATCGTTTTTTCTTTTTTTTAAACATCTTTATTGGAGTATAATTGCTTTATAATGGTGTGTTAGTTTCTGCTTTATAACAAAGTGAATCAGTTATACATATACATATGTTCCCATATCTCTTCCCTCTTGCGTCTCCCTCCCTCCCACCCTCCCTATCCCACCCCTCTAGGTGGTCACAAAGCACCGAGCTGATCTCCTTGTGCTATGCAGCTGCTTCCCACTAGCTATCTATTTTACGTTTGGTAGTGTATATATGTCCATGCCACTCTCTCACTTTGTCCCAGCTTACCCTTCCCCCTCCCCGTGTCCTCAAGTCCATTCTCTAGTAGGTCTGTGTCTTTATTCCCGTCTTACCCATAGGTTCTTCATGACCTTTTTTTTTTTCTTAGATTCCATATATATGTGTTAGCATACAGTATTTGTTTTTCTCTTTCTGACTTACTTCACTCTGTATGACAAACTCTAGGTCTATCCACCTCATTACAAATAGCTCAATTTTGTTTCTTTTTATGGTTTTTATTTCCATTTCTCTAGGAGGTGGGTCAAAAAGGATCTTGCTGTGATTTATGTCATAGAGTGTTCTGCCTATGTTTTCCTCTAAGAATTTGATAGTTTCTTGCCTTATATTTAGGTCTTTAATCCATTTTGAGCTTATTTTTGTGTATGGTGTTAGGTAGTGTTCTAATCTCATACTTTCACATGTACCTGTCCAGTTTTCCCAGCACCACTTATTGAAGAGGCTGTTTTTTCTCCACTGTATATTCTTGCCTCCTTTATCAAAGATAAGGTGACCATATGTGCGTGGGTTTACCTCTGGGCTTTCTAGTCTGTTCCATTGATCTATATTTCTGTTTTTGTGCCAGTACCATACTGTCTTGATTACTGTAGCTTTGTAGTATAGTCTGAAGTCAGGGAGCCTGATTCCTCCCGCTCCATTTTTCATTCTCCAGATTGCTTTGGCTATTCGGGGTCTTTTGTGTTTCCAGACAAATTGTGAAATTTTTTGTTCTAGTTCTGTGAAAAATGCCAGTGGTAGTTTGATAGGGATTGCATTGAATCTGTAGATTGCTTTGGATAGTAGAGTCATTTTCACAATATTGATTCTTCCAATCCAAGAACATGGTATATCTCTCCATCTATTTGTATCATCTTTAATTTCTTTCATCAGTGTCTTATAATTTTCTGCATACAGGTCTTTTTTCCTCCTTAGGTAGGTTTATTGCTAGATATTTTATTCTTTTTGTTGCAATGGTAAATGGGAGTGTTTTCTTAATTTCACTTTCAGATTTTTCATCATTAGTGTATAGGAATGCAAGAGATTTCTGTGCGTTAATTTTGTATCCTGCTACTTTACCAAATTCATTGATTAGCTCTAGTAGTTTTCTGGTGGCATCTTTAGGATTCTCTATGTATAGTATTATGTCATCTGCAAACAGTGACAGCTCTACTTCTTCTTTTCCGATTTGGATTCCTTTTATTTCCTTTTCTTCTCTGATTGCTGTGGCTAAAACCTCCAAAACTATGTGGAATAGTAGTGGTGAGAGTGGGCAACCTTGTCTCGTTCCTGATCTTAGTGGAAATGGTTTCAGTTTTTCACCATTGAGGATGATGTTGGCTGTGGGTTTGTCATATATGGCCTTTATTATGTTGAGGAAAGTTCCCTCTATGCCTACTTTCTGCAGGGTTTTTATCATAAATCGGTGTTGAATTTTGTCAAAAGCTTTTTCTGCATCTATTGAGAAAATCATATGGTTTTTATTCTTCAATTTGTTAATATGGTGTATCACATTGATTGATTTGCATATATTGAAGAATCCTTCCATTCCTGGGGTAAACCCCACTTGATCATGGTGTATGATCCTTTTAATGTGCTGTTGGATTCTGTTTGCTAGTATTTTGTTGAGGATTTCTGCATCTATGTGATATTGGCCTGTAGTTTTCTTTCTTCGTGACACCTTTGTCTGGTTTTGGTATCAGGGTGATGGTGGCCTCTTAGAATGAGTTTGGGAGTGTTCCTCCCTCTGCTATATTTTGGATATACTTTCTTCTTTTATATTCTTTTCCATTATGGTTTATCCCAAGAGATTGGATATACTTCCCTGTGAGACAGGACTACTGCCCTTGTTGTCCGAGGAAAAACCTCAGGCTTAAAAGCATTGACTTGCATGTGGTAAAGGCTTGGCCAGAAGGCGTGGGCTGACACCCTGAAAGGGGAGTTCTGGCTGCACAGAGCTCCCTCCCACCTCTTCACATCATCTTTCCCATGGAGGACACCACCTACGCTCAAGACGGGTGGCCTGATACCTGCATGGTGACCAGCAATCTGGGTATAAGATGCTGCCTCTTGGGGTGGGGCCCAGTTTAAGGAAAGCGACCCAAGCCCGACCTCTCCATCCTGTCCCCTTTGAGGTCCAGCAGGGACAAAGGACCAAGAGGGACCAGAGTGACATCTGGGGACCTGAGTGTAATTCCATTTCTCTAACTCAGTAGGACATCTGCCTCCATGGGTGAAATTGCAAACAGATTACGGAACATCCACGGGTGAATGAGGGTGTTCAATTTCATTCATTCACTTCTTTATTTTCGCTCCTGTCTTCTGTATTTTAAAATTGGTCTCCATCTGGCCAGGATTCTTGACACTTTAACTTCAAAGGGGTATCGTGGCCAGGACAGACTCAGGAGTTGGGGTTAGGCCAGGGAGCAGGGACACAGCCGTCCCCAGCGAGGCCTGGCATCCACGTCAGGGGGTGCCTTGGGCTTGGCTGTTTGCCCAGTTGGGGAGGGAGTGTGACTGGGGGAAGCCTGACTTTAGGGTCCTGCCCCACACCTGCAGCCCACAGCTCCTGGTGTGCCAGTCCTGTGCCAGAAAGGTCACCTCCATCTGCCTTTCTTTCTAACACTGGTGGCTTTGCTTATTGAGAGATGCCTTCTCTGCTCCTGCTGGGGTGGGTTTGAAATGCCCAAACTGGCAGAGCACAAAGGGTTTTGGAACATTTTCATGGACACCCCATGCTCTGAGGTGGTGGAGGCCAGAGGAATCCGAAGGCCCTGGGAGGCTCCTGCTGGGACAGGACTTGGGACAAGCTGCTTGGGTCCTGGGCTCCCCCAGGGCAGCAGGCCTTTCCTCCCACTCCCTTTAAGCCGGGAATGCGTTGAGGGCAGAGAGCACTTTTTTTTAAAATTTATTTTATTATTTATTCATTTATTTAGGCTGCGTTGGGTCTTTGTTGCTGTGCGCGGGCTTTCTCTAGTTGCGGCGAGCGGGGCCTACTCTTCATTGTGGTGCACGGGCTTCTCATTGAGCTGGCTTCATGTGTTACAGAGCACGGGTTCTAGGCGCACGGGCTTAAGTAGCTGTGGCATGCGGGCTCAGTAGTTGTGGCTCGAGGACTCTAGAGCGCAGCCTCAGTAGTTGTGGCGCACGGACTTAGTTGCTCCGCGGCATGTGGGATCTTCCTGGACCAGTGTCCCCTGCTTTGGCAGGCAGATTCTTAACCACTGCGCCACCAGGGAAGTTCCCAGAGAGCTCTTTTGTAGAGGGTGTCCTTTCAGCCAGGACTGTGGCAGCATTGCGTAGATACCATCATGCTTTCAAATATAAAGTAGAAAAAAGGTCTGTCTCACAAGTGGTTGCTTTATATGGTATATACATCATATCAGGACAGGGACATTATCGCTTAGAGGACAAGATGTGTACCATGGGCCTGCATTTACCCAAACATCCGTAATTCTTAAAACCATCCTGCAAGGAGATACTATTATCACCATTTTACAGAGGAGAAAATGGGGTCTCAGAGAAAACAAGTACCTTGTTCAAAACGACACAATCAGAAAGTGGTGAAGGGACTTCCCTGGCGGTCCAGTGGTTAAGAATCCACGCTTCCAACCCAGGGGACGCGGGTTCGATCCCTGGTCAGAGAAGTAAGATCCCACATGCCTCGCAGTGCGGCCAAAAAAAAAAAAAAAAAAAAAATTAGTGGTGTAGCCTGGATTCATACTGAGTTCTGGAGCTCTTCAGCTGGGCGGCACTTTCGGGACATCCTCAGGTTTGGACAGGATGCCCAGGTGTAGGGAGGCTCGGAGCCCACGAGGTGCCCTGCAGTTGGGACCAGCCAGCCTGGCTTCAGAGATGCTCAGTAAAGACCTCTCAGTAAGCGGCACGTGACCATCTCAGAACGTGACAGTGAGTGAAAAGCCAGGAAGAAGGCGTGTTGCCCAACTTCCTAGCTCAGTAAAGAAGGCACAGCTGCGAGCGTTTAGGGATGCTTAGGAGGTCAAGTTCAACAGAAAGGCGAGGAAGTGATGGCTGTGAATGTCAGGCTAGTGGTTAACTTGGGGGGCAGGGGCAGGGCAGTGGGGGAGGATTCGAGGTTTGCGGGGGTGCTGGGGAACTGCGGTGGTCCATTTCCTGCCCCAGCGCTGACTTAATGAATGTTGGCTTTGTGATAAATCACTGAGCTGTGCGTCTGTTTTGTGCCCTTTTTTGTATCCACGTTAAGTTTCACAATAAAATAGGTTTGAAAAAGAAAGGAAAAGAAATGCTCAGTTCGTGAAACATGTCATTCTGCAAAAGAAGGACCTGCTCCCAGAGGGTTCCTAGCTGGAGCGGGCAGTTCCCTCGGACCGGAAGGATCGTCTGCTGTCCTCTCCTCTGGACGCACCTGCTTTGCTTCCAGTCTCTTCCACAAAATGGTGTTGGCCGCGCTTGGTTTCGGGTCCACGTTCTTCGTGCTTGCTTCGTGCTCTGTCCGCGGGGAGCCCTCCTGGGAGGCCAGCCCATCTTCCCCCGACCCCACAGACATGCCAGGCAAAGGCCAGAGCGGTTGTCCATAGTTCTTGCCTATCGAAACGGCTCTGGCTGACAGCCCTGGAGAAAGAGGAGGCCTCACAATGGGTGGGAGCAGACGCGGTCCTCTGCATCCCCTGGCCATGTACTGGCCCAGCCCCCAGGAGCCAGAGCTCAGCTGCCCACCATGAGGCATTTCAGCCCACTCCTGGCCAGCTGGCACACGACAGGGCTCAGGCAGATCTGCCCTGACCACTTCTCTGAGCTGGGAGAATAAAGACAACCGTACTTCCTCCCAAGAGCAGGTGCCTGGTTTCAATGCAATGACACGGAAAAGGCACGGGTGCTTATGTGGAGAGGGCCCGACCACGTGGCTTCCATGCCCAGGATGGCCTTCCCTGCCTGCAGGCACAGACCTCTCCACTGACGTCCAGCCCACCGTCCCTCGGACCCCTCACCTGCTGCAGGGAGCCCTCTGAGCGCCCCCAAACTCAGGTGGGCCAGACACCCCCCTCCAGCTCCCACAGCCCTGGGCTTGTCCCAGCGAAGACGCTCCACCCTGCCCTGCCCTCCCCTGGGCCGAGAGACAGCTGGAGCACAGGCACCTGTCTTACTCACATCCCAGGTGCTCTGGCGCCAGCCCAGGGTCTGGATGCAGCAAGAGGGGGCTCCACAGGCCTCAGTAAGGAAGCTCGGGAGACCCTGAAGCCCCGCTGAGTTGCAGGCAGCTGACCAGACGTCCAGAGCAAACCCCAGCCCTCCGTTCAACGCCCCTGGTTCCGCGGGTTACTCTGGACACAGCCGATTCAAAGGGCAGACCAGTTGCTGAGGCCAAACAGAATGAGGGTCACTTGAGTGCTAGTTTAAACGCACCAGAGGGGCTCATCTTTTAAGGAAAACCTGTGATGAGTTCGTTCTTTGGGAGAGTAAAGGATTCTTTGGTAGAGCAACGAAGCCCATCTAATTTTTTTTCTTATATAAATTCAGAATTTGGACTTTGGGGGCCTGGGTTCCCTGGGACAGCGATTAGCACGCAGAGAATGCTCTTTAGGGAAGGTGCTCCTTAATAGGGAATGCTCTTGAGGTCCGCAATGCAAAGGAGGGGAGGGGATGAAGCTGGCAAGGGCTTGGAGAAGCTGGGCTGCCAGGCAGTCTGGGGGGACGCTCCGCGGGCCCCACGGGGAGCTCGAGGCTGGACCACATTTCAGAGTGGCCCCCCAACGTGGTGAGAGAGCCACACTTTTACCCGCCCTGATAGTTGGTCCACGGATGCTAGTCACCCGGGAGGGGCGTGGTTTGAAGGCGAGAGGGGCGTGGCTTGAGGGCGGGGATCCTTGCAGAGACGGTGGGGGGCTGGTTGTGGGCACCCCACCCTGCAGCCTGGAGAGAAATCCCTTCATCCCTGAAGGGGAATGTGGGGGCTCATTAGTATCCACCCCACTGCCCCCGCCATCACGTGAAACTCTTTTTTTTTTTTTTTTTTTGCGGTACGCGGGCCTCTCACTGTTGTGGCCTCTCCCGTTGCGGAGCACAGGCTCTGGACGCACAGGCTCAGCGGCCATGGCTCACGGGCCCAGCCGCTCCACGGCATGTGGGATCTTCCTGGACCGGGGCACGAACCCGTGTCCCCTGCATCGGCAGGCGGACTCTCAACCACTGCGCCACCAGGGAAGCCCACGTGAAACTTTTATAAGAAAAAATCAGGGAACGCTGTTTCTTGAGGGTCTACTATGAGCTAGACTCTGTGCTGCATTCTCTCGGAAAATCCTCACAATGGCTTTGCCAGATGGGTGTTATTACACCATTTTCCAGTTGAGAAAACAGAGGAGAACGAAGGTCAGTGGTCAGGAGCGTGTCAGAGCTTCACTCCCCGACCTCCTGCTGCCGGGCTCCCTGCTGAGCACCTGCGTCCTCTCCAGCCCGTGTCCCACCTTGCCTGTGTAGGCTTGTCCTAGACAGTGGGCATCCTCAACCCTCACCGGGCCAGGCACCAGCCAGCCCTCAAGTGCACTGCTGGTGAAACTAGAGGCCAAGCCTGGGGTGAGGCCCTATGAGGCCGACCACCGGGGTCCAAGACCCAGCATGGGGTCCAGGGCGGTGCAAGGCCAGACCCCCGGCCAAGGAAAGGCCGCATTACAGTCTGGTTCCCCGAGAGAATCAGAGTCGAATGGGCAGACGTCAGCTCTCAGGGAAGCTGCCCCGTGCAAGTGTCAACTTACATGCCTGAGGTGGTGGACACACAGGCCTGTAAGGGCATCCACTCAACAGACGCAGGACACTTGCCGAAAAGGTGGCTGAGTTCTGAGGCTCAGCAGAGGAGCACAGGTCTCCCCGACTCACTTTTCTTCCCCGCTTTGGACCCTAATCCCCGCATGATGATGCTCTGAAGTGACTATTCCAAGGGTGGCAGGGTGGGAGTCCTCAAGTTCATTGAGGAAAGCACCTCACCTGTGGCTGACCTTGGCTATGACCTTGGGGAAGACCAGAGGCCTTGTGCTGTGTGTGGAGGAAGACAGTGCTGGTAGGGCAGGGGATGGTAAGAGGGGCCGCAGCTGAGATCCCCCTTTGCCTTTACCCAAGGCCATTCGGACAGGGGGTGGAAGGCCCACGTGACTTCCCTCTGTTGCAGGAAGGGGAACCCCTTCCCGGGCCCGAGAGTGGGCTCCTGTCTAACACTCAGAAATGAATCGTCTGAAGAGACACACATGCTGACGAAGAAAGAGACTTTATTGGGAAGTGGCACCCACCCGGGCAGAGAGCAGCAGGGTAAGGGAACCCAGGAGAGCTGCTCTGCCACGTGGCTCGCAGCCTCTGGTTTTATGGTGATGGGGTTAGTTTCCGGGTTGTCTCTGGCCAATCACCTTGCTTGGCCCGTGTTTGGTCTGACTCAGGATCCTTCCTGGTGGCGCGTGCATCGCTCAGGCGAGATGGGTTCCAGCAAGGAGAAGTCTGGGAGGCTGGCAGGACATATTATGGGCTGGCGTCTCCTCCCTCCTTTGGGCCCCTCCCGAATTCTTCCAGTTAGTTTTTGGCAGCAGAGCCATGTTCCTTATGGGGACCTTTTGTTGTGAGACAACTCATGCACATGGCCATCACCGTGCCTGGCCAAGGCGGGCAGTTTCAGTCAATGGTTCCCTAACACCTCCAGACAAGGGCATGGGTACCTTTCAAAGGAGGCAGGGGAGGGTCCCCCAGCACCACCTCCCTGGTGGCAACTTGAGAATAGGGTCTGGCCCAGCGTCCCAGCTGGAGGCCTTGATTCCGCCATCTGCTCAGCCTCTAGGGGCTGGACCAGCGCCTTCCACTTCTCCCCAGAGTCTGCTAATCAGATTCATTTTCTCTCCACCACTAGGGCGTGCTGTAGACCCCCGTGCTGTGCGGGGCTGCCAGTATCCTGCAGCAGGACAGCCGGTCCCTGGGAGGCGGGCTTTGCTTCATTCATTGCTGGGTCACCCGTACCTGGAGCAGAGCGCAGACAGGTAGGTGCCCAGTGTAGAGCACATCCCGAGTGAAAGGATGGCAAGCCTGGGCCTTTCCAAGTGTCCCCGCCACCCTGTCTCACCTGTCTATCCACCATCTATCCTCTTCTGCATCATTTATCTATATCTCTCGAAATTTATTTTTTCTAAAGCGTCTCAAAGTAAGTTGCAGATATGATGAGTTTTACCTCTAAATAGTTCAGTGAGTGCTTCCTAAATGCAAGGACGTTCTTTGACATAACCACAGTACAATGATCCACATTAGGAAATTGCAGGCAGCAGGGTGGGCGGCCCAGGGATGCGGAGATGGCTCGTGTGTCTGAGAAGCACTTCTGTGCTGAGGGCCCAGGAGGGGAGGGGGAGGCCAGACTGCAGAGCAGGCAGCCCCAGCAATCGAACAGGCCTGGAGCTAAGCTGAGTGTTGAACTTCACCTGAAAAGCAGGGGGAGCCGTGCAGACGTGCGGCCTGGGCAGCTTGGGCTCTGGTGCTCACCTTAGCCCCTGTCTCCCGGGTCCCTCGGGAGGCCACGGCGATCATCCCGGTGGTTGAGGGTCCTCGGTCCTCGGGGCTAACCCGGTCACCCTGCTCAGTTCAGCAAGAACAGAATGTACGCAAGGAGCCCAAGGAACAGGGAGTGGAAGGGCAGGGAAGGAACAGAAGAAAGTGAGTGAGAATAAGGGTCTGGCACAGGCCGGGCCTGTTGTGTAACCTGCGTTGACGTCTCCCAGTGGGTGAGTCACCGTTCTGCGCAGAGGGCCCACTCCTACCGTATCTACACACAGCCTTCCTGCTCCAGCTGCCTGGCACTGTCCTCCCTGCCCTGTTCCCTGGGGCTGAGCACGAGAACTTGGAGGTGTTCAGAATGGGGTTCAAATCCTACCATGGCTGCTGTGTGAGCCTGAACAACTTGCTTGGCGTCTCTAAGCCTCAGTGTCACCCCTCTAAAGCCTGAATGGCAGTCTATCCCTTGTAGTTCGTGGGGGAATTAGCTGGGATGGTCTGTGCCTGGGTCTGGCTCACCTGGACGCTCCTGCCAGGGTGCCTGGCACTTAGTAGGTACTCGGTAGGTGTCTGAGGGAGGTAAACCCATACGATAGCGCCTGGCCTGTAGCAGACCCTGGGGAAGTATCAGTTGTCTTATCTGAGGCCTTTAAACCATCCACAGTGACGACCCCCTGCATCTGCTTCTAGGCGGGTAACCCAGTCTGAGCCCACTGTGCTGAAGGTAATGGGCACTCCTGGCGGGCAGGTCACGGCCACACTCCCCGCCTACGTGTGTGCTCCCATCCTACAGAGACGCCTGCACATGGAATTACTGAGGAGGGGAAAGCGGGGAGCTCCAGCCAGGGGACCAAGTTGGGGTGCTGACGGAGGTCGTAGGCAGAACTGCAGAGGCTGGTACCCGGCCATGGGGGCCCCAGGCACTGCGCTGCATGGGGGAGAATGTGGGCGTGCTGATGGGAGGGGTGGGCTGCCAGGGCCCTTCCCCCCAACCCCATCCCCAGGTAGACCGACACCTGGCCCTCCGCCCGCAGGCCTGCGCCTCACCTGCCTCTTGGCTGCTCCGGGAGATTTGAAGGTGTTGCAAATCGCTCTATGATGTTCTGGAGCCAAACCAAGTCCCTGGCCCGTAGCCCACCCCTCGGGGCTTGGCGCCAGTGCATTGCCCCTGGGAGACAAGCTGCCTTTTACGGCTTTGGTTTGAAGGGCTGGGTCAGCGGCATCCTCACCTGGCTGGCAGTGGAGAGGTGCCTCTTTGAAGTTCAAGCAGAATCAAGGTGATCAGAGGTCGCAGCGCCGGGCTGCTCCCATCCCAGGCCGCAGCCACCCAAAGGTGTTTCTGTGCTGAGCGGGGTAGAGGCTAGGAGCCTGTGCTCTGGAACCAGACAGCCTGGGTGCCGCTGACTCGCTGTGTGGCCTTGGACAACTGCCTTGCCCTCCCTGCTCAATTCTCTCATCGGTAATATAGAGGTGAGAAGAGTCCTCACCTCAGAGCAGGGCTGTACCAGGTAAATGAGTTAATGCAAGTAAACAGTTCCGAGCAGCCCCAACTCGTGGGTGCTGTGCAAACATGAGCCATCACCTCGAGAATTCAGGGACAGCACAGATCCTTCCTAGGGGCGGGAAGAGGCCAGCCTTCCCTCGCCTGACCCTCCAGCCCTCTGTGATCCAGCCCTGCCCACCATCCACCCTCACATTTGACCTCTCCCTTCCTTCCACGGCAGCCCCAGGAGCTGCTGTGCTTCCCTGAGCTCCTCCACCCACCCATGCAGGCTGACTCCTACCCGCCACTTCCCTCACCACTCAGCTCAGTCATCCCCTCCTCCAGGAAGCCTTCCACTTAACCCCATGACGTGCTAACCTCCCCCAAAGCCTGCGGGTTTGAAGAAATGGAGGCTCCGAGAGGGGTGAAGCTGCCAGAGCAGAGGGTTGGGACTTGGCTTCAGGGCTGGCCAGCTCCAAAGCTGGTGCCTTTCCCTCTAGCCTTCCTGCTTCCCTCTGTCAGGGTTTGTGGAGGGGATGCTGGAATGTTGCTGTGAGGCTTGGAGGGGCAGCAGCCATTTTGTCACCATGAGGCAATAAGCATAAAGGAAAAGCCTCTCAGAGAATTTGAAGCCAAATGTATTCTTATCTTGTACAACATCTAAAGAAGGAATGTTACTGTCACAGCCATTCAGAAGGGGAGTGTCACGGAAGCAAACACTGGCAGTGCCCACCCCAGCAATGCCCATGAGAAGGAGGCTTCTTAGTCAATGCCCTTTCAGAATTCTGGACGCATCGGCTTATCCAGCTCTCTCTGTGCCACATTCATGCTCCAACTCACGAATGGTTGTTGGTTTTCTGACGAAGGTCTGCTCTGGGGGAGAAGGCACTGTCACAGGCCAAGAGTGGTTTCCATCATGTCCCAGGACTGCTCATCATAGACAAATGCATAGGCCTGAAGGTTTACACATATGAGCCCATCCCGAGAGATGGAGCTGTGAGTGGGGTGTCCCCTACCTAAATCAGATTTCCAAAGTCTCGCGCTGTGGGACTCTTGCCCGTGAGCTTGAGAACTACAAAAGATGTGCAATGCCTGTTGAGTGAACAAGGGGATAAATTTTCCCTCCCCCACTGCAGCTGGGTTCCTGAGGGCAAGATCTTCATGTGTTTCGTCCCTGAGTGCCCAGAATGGGTCCCGGCCCTGGCAGGGGTTCCCACAGGGGTGCGGATGATCAATGGCTGGTCAGGGTGGGCAGTGAGACCTCCAGGGAGAGGAGGAGCCCCCCAGAGGACAGAAGCCCAGTTGCTCTCGTCCGCTGCTCCCGACACCCTAACTGACCCCAGGTTCCCTGGGGACCCTCAGCCCATTTCCGGAAGCACTGAAGGGACGTGTCTCTCCCAGGCACCTGAGTCCCTGCCACTGTCTTCGGCTGTGGTCTGGGGCTGCAGGTGGGTTTCCTACAGAGGAGCCGCTCTTTGAATCTGCTTTACTTTTTCCAGAGTCTTTCTCTAGAGGGTTTCTGAGTTCGATTTGGTTACTCATCACACAAGGGTTTCTTGAGCCCTCCATGTGGGTAAAGATCGAGATCTGCCTGCAGACTGGATCCCATTAGGGTTCAAGTCCAGGTCTGGGTCAGGACCAGACTTGGCCTCCTGGATAAGGGTAAGGTTTAGATCCAGATTAATCTTAGAGCCAGGCCAGAGGGTCAGTTTTACTTCACGCATTTGCCCATCTTGTGGGATGTGGAAATTGGAGTCAGAGTTTATAGGACTTGACCCTCTGGGACCCCCGGGACCCGCTGCTTCCCCGCCTCGGCTCCCACCGCACCTGCCAGTAAAGGGCTGACGGCCTCTTGTGAGTTTTCTCCCAGGCTGTTTGGTGATGACACCAACTTCCCAAGGCCAAGGCCTTCCCAGGGCCCTGGCCTTCCACTTACTGGGCAACCTGCAGCTTTGTCCAGATGGCTGGGGGAGCAGTGCTCGTATCTGACAACCTGGCCAGGGGCACTCGCCTCCCGCCATCCTGGAGTTCCTTCCCTGCCAGCCTCCCACCGTCCCCACCCGGCCTTGACCTCCAGAGATGAATGGTGATGCTGTCAGAGATCCCAGCAGAGCCAAGTCCCCGGAGCCCAGGATTGGAGGCTGGCTCAGGGCGAGCAGACAGTTGTCTCTGGCGCTCGTCCCTCTGGGATGGGGCTGCTGCACCGAGAAACACCTCGGAGCTGCTCTGGGTTTGCTCAGGTGAACGGGCCCAGGCAGCTGGGGGGAAACCGAGGGCAAGGGCGTGGGAGAGGGTCAGGGTGACAGAGGAGCACAAGGCTGGCTCTGGGGCTGCCACGTCCTTCTGGAGAGAGGGAACATGGTGTACGTGCGTGTCCTCAACCAGGAAACCTGATGCTTGTTGATCTTGAGCGCCTGCCGGAGTCTCGGCCCCGGTTCTGGGCACGCACCATGCAGCCTGCGAACGCCAGATCTGGGGGCTGGCGGAGGAGGGAGGCGTGTGGGACCTGGGTGGACGTGGGTCCCTCTGCCATCAGGGCAGCCAGCGAGGCAGCACCTCCCGAGGGACAGCTGGAAAGGTCCCTCTTGAGCACCTACTGGACACCGGGCATTGCTCACAGTGCATTGGATGCATTGTTTCATTTCATCCTGGGAGCAGTTCTGCAAGGGTTCAGCCTCATTACGCAGAGGAAGGAAGGAAAGAAGGGTCAGCGAGAATCAGTTACCCAGTGAATCAAGGAGGCGAGGACGCACAGCAGGTGCAGCATGAGTAAAACCCCGGCCTTGACATTGTTTTATTTTAAAGAACACCCTTCCTGTGTGACAGAATAGAGGCCCCCACTATCTTGACCTGGGTTCACCCAAGCAGAGACTGAGGCTCCTGGCCTCTGTGTGAGACCTTTTTGGGGGAGTGTGACCCCCTGGGAGATGGAGCGATGGACAGGAGAGTGAACGGGCTGGGATGGAGAACGGATGCTCGCATGGGATTGATGGCAGACCGCTGGGTCCTGGCTCCGAGAGCCGCACACACTCTGCCTGGGGGAGGGAGGAGGGAGATTTACCCTCAGGTCCCTGTATCCCACCCTTTCCTGTTGTCAGTGCGTGTCTGCCAGGCAAGGTGTGCTCAGTGGACGAGAACTCAGAGCTGGTCCCCGCAGAGGTACCCAGGTGGCTGGATCAAGAGGCAGGTGAGGTCCAGAGAGCTGTGCAGACAAAGTGGCTGATGTGTCCGGTCTCCTTATCATACAGCTGGGGACATTGGGAGGGGACGTGAAAGGCCATGCCTTGGTGGCTGGGGACTGGCGTGAGATCACTTGACACTCAGACCACTGAGGTGACCACGGTCCCCGGCATGTGGCAGGCAGAAAGAAGGTTGCCTGGCTCTGGGTGTAAGTGTAGCGTCTGTGTGTGTGTGTGTGTGTGTGTGTGTGTGTGTGTGTGTTATACATAGAGAGAATTTTTGGAGCGACAGATAGGTGGCCAGGAGTGGAGCATGAAGACAGCCCTCTCTGGAAAGTTCTCAGGTGTGTGCACCCCATATAAAGAAGGGTGCCCCCCACCCCGCTCCAGGGCTGTAGGAGGTCGGAGCCCAGTGTCCAGGCCCCCGTCCCAGCCTTTGGAGGGGTGTCAGGCCAGCCCAGGCCCAGCCAGTGCCGTGACATGAGTCAGTCCCGGGGCGCGGACAGCCCACGTCCTGGGCTGTGGAGCTGTTCCCACTGGATCTCGGGTAGCCCAGGGGCCTAGAGCGAGAATGATGAGTAACTGGGCTTCGGCATCCAAGTAAAACCTACCCCAAACCCCAGACCAAACTGCCTCGGGTGCCTGCCAGCTGCCGCTGCCAGGATCATCAATACGCATTGTTCCCCTAGACGGGGCCCCTCCGCACTTTCAACCACGAGTTCCGGGGGCGGGCTAGGTGTGGCTCACACCACGCGGACAGGCACAGCTTCGTGGGATCTGTTCCCCAAGCCGCTCTCCCCACAGCCTCCAGCGACAGGGTCACGGGGAGGAAGGTAGCTCTCGGGCTGGATCAGGGTGGAGAGCCTTCACCAGGTGTGAAAGCTGGCTGATCTTGGCCTCGGGCTCCTCAGCTACTCAACAGGGTAATCACGTGGCCCTCGCGGTCTCATAGGGTTGGCGTGAAGGATGCAGGAACTCCTGAGAAAAATGTGGAGCTGGAGTGAAGTGCAGTGTCCCTGCTATTCTCAGTGTGCTGGGAGGCGTCAGGCTTCGGGCAAAGGGTGGGGGGGTCCTGGTCGCACAGGCCTGGGTTCCCACGTCAGCCTCCTCTATCCAACGCACGTGACTTTCTAAGCTTCAGTTTCCTCGTCTGTGAAATGGAGCGAGTGAAGCTGGAGGCTGGGCAGGCCTGGCTCTCAGCCCAGTGCCGGGGGCTGGGGGACTTGTGACCATGACACAGAGACCCTGCAAGGTGACTCTCTAGGTCAGGCCAAGCATCACGGACAGAACAGGGGCCACATCCTCTCTGGGAGGCCAACGTCAAGACACACCTCTTCCATGAAGCCCTCTTGAGTCCTTCCAGCGCTGGCCTGGGCCCCTCCTCTAGATAACTAGATCCCACGGCCTCTAGGCCATTCTCTTTAGCTCTTAAGCACTGCAGGGGATACTGTTATTGGGGTGGGAAGTGGACTGTCCAGCAGACTTGCCCCTCGCCCTATTTGAGAGGAAAACCCCTTTAATGTGATACTGGCAGGAAATAAGCCGCCCGCTGTGAAAGGGGGCAGGTGTACCCTCACCTAGTTCCTGGGCATATTGACCAGTCTTGGCCAAAAGGACACTCCCAGCCAGGGCTCAGAATCTTAAGCAGTGACATCATTCAAAGGGAGAGTTGGACTCTGTTCCCCATGGCTGCGTCTGTGAGCAGTAGTCCTGCAGGCCAGCCATGGTGGGGTGGACCTTGCCCAGAGCACCTGGGGCTGTGACTTGGCTCTGCTTTTTGCTCCTGGCCTCCTTTGGCGCCTGCCCACTTCCTGAGCTTTGTTCTCTCACCTTCCTGCCAATTCTGAGCTCCCTGGCAGCCAGAGTTGGGTCAGGTCTCTGTTGTTCACTCAACACACATATTTGCCTTGCATGATACCAACTGTTCCAGGCGAGCAAATACTCTTTCCCTCAAACGAATTACACCCCCCCCCCACCCCGGGGCCAGGAATGCTGCCCTCCACCCTGACGTATCGCCCACCGAATGCCTCCCCGGGGCATGTACACCATGGTTAACTTAATGAACACTGCTGTGTGTTATGTATGAAAGTTGTTAAGAGGGTAAATCCTAAGAGTTCTCATCACAAGGAAAAATATTTTTTTCTATTTCTTTAATTTTATATGTGTCTGAGACGGTGGATGTTCACTGAACTGACCTTGATAATCATTTCATGACATATGTAAGTCAAATCGTTATGCTGTACACCTTAAACGTGTACAGTGTTGTATGTCAATGATATCTCAATTAACCTGGAAGAAAAAAAAAATTTTTTTAATCTTGTTTCTTGGTTGAAATTTCCAAAGGTTTATATTTCCTCTCCCAGAAAAAAGCGTGAGTTCCTTGAGGAATAAGACTTTGTATTTTTCACCTTTTTATCCCTCACAGCATCCAGTGCACAGTACAGGCGTACCTTGTTTTACTGCGCTTTGTTTCCGTGTGCTTTTTTTTTGGGCGGTACGCAGGCCTTTCACTGTTGTGGCTTCTCCCGTTGCGGAGCACAGGCTCCGGACGCGCAGGCTCAGTGGCCATGGCTCACGGGCCCAGCCGCTCCGCGGCATGTGGGATCCTCCCGGACCAGGGCACGAACCCGCGTCCCCTGCATCGGCAGGCGGACTCTCAACCACTGTGCCACCAGGGAAGCCCTCGTGTGCTTTTTAAAAAATAAATTGAATGTTTGTGGCAACCCCGTGTCAAACGAGACTATTGGTGCTGCCGTTTTTCCAACAGTATTTGCTCAGTTCATGCCTCCGTGTCACATTTTGGTAATCTTTGCAATATTTCAAACTTTTTCATCACTATTATATTTGTTATGGTGATCTGTGATCAGTGGTCTTTGATGTTACTAGTGTAATTGGTTGGGGCACCGTGAACCATGCCCATAGAAGATGGCAAACGTAATCTATAAACGTGTGTGTTCTGACTGCTCCACCCACTGGCTGTTCCCCAATCTCTCCGTCTTCTTGGTCCTACCTGTTCCCTGACACACAACAATATTGAAATTAGGCCAATTAGTAACCTTACAGTGGCCTCGAAGTGAAAGGGGGTGTCAAATAAAACACTAGAAAGGAAGCTTAGTGAGGAAGGCATGTCGAAAGCCGAGACAGGCCGGAAGCCAGGGGCCTTGTGCCACAGTTAGCCACGTTGCGGATACAAAGGAAAAAATCTTGAAGTGAAAGGGCTGCTCCCTTGAACTCATGAATAATAAGAAAACCAAAGTGGGGAGGGGTGTGCCTGGAGGGCTGGACACCCTTCTGGAGCTGAGTTACTTAAGAAAGAAGATGGTTTTCCCCTCTCTTTGGATTTCCAGCCCTTGGTTTGGGGCAAAAAGAAAACATCTGCACGTGGCAGATGAAAGAACTTGCTGGTTTTTGATTTCCCCAGCAGCACGTAGGTAAATAATTATTATCAGTTTGGCGCAGTTGGGTTCAAGGGTGACTACGTGAGTCTTTCAGTACTGATGGTTCTAGGGAAGGGGCGGGAATCTGAGTCATTCCCATAAAGTCTTAGTGCATGAAAAAGCCAGAGGCACCTCCCAGGAGCTGGGACAGGCGGCAGAACAGGGTAGAGCTGGGTTTGGCCTTGGATTTTACAGCCAGCATCTCTGGGCATTCGCTTTCCTTCCTGACATGTTTATACAACAGAGATGGTTGTTGCCTGGATTTAATACAGGTTTTACAGTTGGTTATAATTTCTGACATTGGAAATGTCCCCACGTATCATGGAGGGGTCAAACTTCTTTGAGGAGCAGAGAAAAATTTCCCAGGATCGCCGTGGCAATGGAAGTTGTCACTATGCCGGGCCAGAGCCAACATCACTTTGGATCTGGACCCTGGATAATGTTGCAGTGTCTGGGCTAATTGTCTGTTCATTCATTTATCAGTTTATTTGTTCTACTAATTTGCTCCTTATTTATGACCCTACTTGGTTCTGGTCATTCTCCTCTCTGACGTCCAGGGCAGCCTAGATGAAAAGATGAATAGTCAAGACGGGAAATTCTCTGACACTTTTTCTTAATTTCCTGTGCCAGCTTGTCTTTCTCAGGCCAGGCTTTAAATATTGGTGAGCAAGGAATGCAAAAGACAAAGCCTATCTGAACCTCACTAGGGCATGTGGTAAAATTGTGTGCGGTCTCCTTGTGGACCAGACAGAGAGAGACCATGTCAGGAGCATGGGTGTTGCCACTTTCTAGCTGTATGTCCTTGGCGACTTACTTAGTATCTGTGACCCTCCTATCTCCTCAGTCTGCAGAGTAAGGATAAAACTAATATCTACTAGGTACCCAGAACCCTGCCAGGGCCTATGGTAAGCACACGACATGTATAATCTGATTTTTGTCTCACAACAACCATATGAAGTTAGGACAGCCAAGTCTTTCCTTTCATAGAAGAGGAAACTGGGAACTTAGAGAGGTTAGTACTTGTCCCTGGTCACAGGGCTGGTTGATGGTTTAAATGTCTGAAAACCAGTTTCACACATTTTGTTTTGTATTTTGGGTGTTCAAGGTGGAAGGGTAAATTTGGTCCCTATTAGTCCATCATGCCCTTCCAGTGTTTTGGGAAAGCTTATTCCTTAGATGGCCCCTCAGGAAGGGCTTGTAGGACAGTATTCCCCATGTTATCATGTTCATAACATTTTTCTATGGTCTTTTTACATAGAGGTTTATTAGGTTGGTGTAAAATCTGTGACATATTGTTTGAATGTGTTGGATATGTTATTCCATTGTCTTCTGGCATGAAGAATTGCTATCAAAAAGTCTGATGATGATGTGGTTATATTTCCCTTTTAAGTAACTTGGTCTTTTTGCCAGGATGCCTAAAATAATTTTTTCATAAAGTCCAATAATTTTACCGGACTATATCTTGAAATTGGCCATATAGGTTACTTTCTCTAGGATTGTGATACGCTCTTGCACTATGTAGTCACAAATTCTTTTATTTCAGGAATGTTCTCTCAAATTATATATTTTAGTCTTTGTTCTTTTGCTTTGCTTTCATGGACTTTCTTGAAAAGTCCATTATTATACGTATGTTGTATCTTCTTTGCTTTATCTTTTACATCTATCATTTTTCTTTCAGTCCTTATTATCTCTTTTAAAATAGTTTAAAAAATATGTCTTCCTTTCCATCTTGTCTTTATCTTAAGGCATTATTGTGTTTGTTCTTTCTTGTGTTCCTTCTACTTTAGTCTTCATTTTTAAAAGATTTTTTTCTTTTTTCTAGTTATGTCCCAAGTTCTGTCACTTCTCTTTTCAAAGCTTCCTATTCTCTAGTCACCTCATTTGTAAGATTTTCTAATTTTAATTTATACTTTTCTTTAATAATTTTTATCATTTTCATAATACATTTTAGCTTGCTTTTTGATATTGGATTATAACTTCTATCTCTTGTATACATGTCTTTCTGGTGTGTTTTATTGTCTGGGGGGGATATTTATTCTCTGGTTCTTCTATATTATTATATATACATATAATACTCCCCATTCTCCTGTTTCCTCAGAATTATCTTCTTATGGGATTTGATTTTTTTTTTCTGTTGCTCACTTTTTATCTGCAATGCATTTTTCTTGCTTTTAGCATGTAAATGTGTGTCAGAATACCTTTTTTGGCTTCATCCCTGTAGAGTTCCCTGGTTTTTTTTTTTAGAACAAAAAATATTTTACTGAAACATAAGATTTACAGAAGTTTCCAGACAAGCCATACAAAATGGTCATAAGCTTTTACTTGAAGGGAGGATTCTACACTTGACAGCAAAGTCACAATGTTATTAGTGAGGGCTGTGATGTTTGTTTAATGTTCCCGTGTTGGTTCAAACAATGAAGCTTGTCCATCTACAGCATCTGAATAACTAGCATATTCTAAAGAACTGGTTAGCTGCTTTTAACCAGTACAATTAGATCATCATAAAAGGAGGGAAAGGAGCCCATAAAATAAACATAAAACTACCTCCCCCCCAAAAAAAAATAATAAAGAAAAACACCCACATCCTTGCAGCTAACCCTGACAACTCTCTTCATTCACAGTGCTTTATACTTAACACTTGTTGGGGGAAACCAATAAAAGCAGAGAGGCGCCACTGTTTCTAGATGTTTCGCAGCAATCCAGGTGATACGTCTAGCCTCTGCTCGTGTTTTACAGCAGTGGATCAGGACCAGACCTAGATCTGCTAATGTAATAAATGCTAATGGCTTTTATTGTGCCGTGTTTCTAAGACTATGTCCATTAAATGGAAACAAAAAGGAAGAAGTCTTGGCAGAACAGGAGAAGTGATGCACACCTGATGATCAGATGGACTTAAACATTATTCCTGGCATATAGCCTAGTCCACGCTCTAGCTGTTTCTATGGCTTGGGCTTTGTTGCTCTTCCACTGCTCCGACACATCATTTGCTAATGGATCAGCTGGATTGGAAGCACTTAACAAAGGCTTGATCGATAGCAGAACTGTGCGGATCTGCAGTGCTGGGGACCACTCAAAATATCTAAACATATTCTTCCCAACTTGTCTACATTAGGATGACAAATTCTGGTCATGAAACATACTTCAGGGGCTGCCACTGGGTATTCATCTGGAAGGAAGAGTTCAAGTTTAAAAGTCCCCACCTCGGGCTTCCCTGGTGGCACAGTGGTTGAGAATCCGCCTGCCAATGCAGGGGACACGGGTTCGAGCCCTGGTCTGGGAGGATCCCACATGCCGTGGAGCAACTGGGCCCGTGAGCCACAACTACTGAGCCTGCACATCTGGAGCCTGTGCTCCGCAACAAGAGAGGCCGCGACAGTGAGAGGCCTGCGCACCGCGATGAAGAGTGGCCCCCGCTCGCCTCAACTGGAGAAAGCCCTCGCACAGAAATGAAGACCCAACACAGCCATAAATAAATTAATTAATTAATTAAAAAAAAGTCCCCACCTCAAAGGGGGAACCCTGGGGTCCAGCAAGGACCACATGAAAATAATGCGTGTTGCTCTCATCTGGTTCTGCTTTGATGCTGGGAACTGGTCCAACCAGCAAATGCTGGGTTTCCTTGAAAATCCCATGGGGTAGCCCGGCCATCTTGTCAGATCCCAAGATGGGCCTCTGGTCTCTTCTCCCTATAGCTTCCTCTTATGTTGTTTTCACAAAATGATTAAAAGCATGGCCTCACACTCTTGGAGATCTGACTACTCTCTTCCCCTCTTCTGCATTTTTTTTTTTAATTTTTAAAATAAAAAAAATTTTATTTATTTATTTTTGGCTGTGTTGGGTCTTCATTGCTGTGCGCGGGCTTTCTCTAGTTGCAGCAAGCAGGGTTTACTCTTGTTTGTGGTGCGCAGGCTTCTCATTGTGGTGGCTTCTCTTGTTGCGGAGCACGGACTCTAGGTGTGCGGGCTTCAGTAGTTGTGGCACACAGGCTCAGTAGTTGTGGCTCACGGGCTCTAGAGTGCAGGCTCAGTAGCTGTGGCGCACGGGCTTAGTTGCTCTGCTGCATGTGGGATCTTCCTGGACCAGGTCTCGAACCCCTATCCCTTGCATTGGCAGGCAGATTCTTAACCACTGTGCCACCAGGGAAACCCCCCCTTCTGCTTTTATCTGGACCTTTCTTTCCTTTGCTTCTACTCTCCTTATCCTGCTCAATTTGGATTCTGCTTCTATCTGTTTCTTCTCAGTTTGGAGCTCTGCTTTGGAAAAGAGCTTTGATTTGTTTGTTTGTTTTAAAGATTTTTTTTTTGATGTGGACCATTTTTAAAGTCTTGATTGAATTGGTTACAATATTGCTTCTGGTTTATGACTTTTGGTTTTTTGGCCCCGAGGCATGTGGGATCTTAGCTCCCCGGCCAGGGATTGAACCCACGTCCCCTGCATTGGAAGGCGAAGTCTTAACCACCGGACTGCCAGGGAAGTCCCTGATTTGTTACATTTCATGAGTTCAAGGGCCCATAGTGCTCCAGTGCTATCAGCTCTGTCATATGGACCCATTGCACTTGCCTCCTGGTTGGATCCTTCAAAACCTAGTTCTCAGAATGGCCCACAGCACTTTCCAGTTAGTTCATCCTAGTGACTTGGGGCTTCTTCTGTCTTAGGAGCCCAGATGTCACCCTATGCACCATGCAGTCCTTGTAGCTTAGCTACCAGTGGGTTGTTCCCACCTCCTCGTATCAGGAGAATACTGGGGAGATCTTACCACCTAGTTTTGTTGCAGATGTTGTCCGTGGGTCTTCAGTTTTGCTATCTTCGTTGCTCTGTGAGACAATTTGGGAAGATTTAAAAATACCACCACCGTCTTCTAAGAATTCCGGTGTGTGTTGACTATTTTTTTGGTTTGCACGGTTCAGCTCTTAATCTTTTCTGTTGATCCCAAATAAGAACCAAGACTGATACAAAAGTATTACCATACGGGAGATGCAAAAGAAGTGGGGACATCGCTTCCAAATAAAGTGGTCACAGGCTGTGATTTCAGTTCCCATTAAAGAGAGCAGAACATTTCGACCATAAGAAGCGATGACCTGCCCCCTCCACTCTGGTCAGCCCCTTGGGTGCAGTATTGCATTCTGTTCTGTGCACCGGAGTTTTAACAGACACTCATCTGGAAAGTGTGTTTAGGAAGGAGAGGCAGTTTGAAAGTAGGCTACAAAAGTAATTGTTGAGGGAACGACCATAACTGGTATAATTTTCCGACTGCTGCTCTGTGCCAGGCACAGTCAACAAACATTACTGATATAATCTTTACGGCAACTATATAAGTGCTATTCCTGTCACTTCCACTTGATAGATGAGGCTTCAAGACATGAAGAAAGTTGTCCAAAGTAACAGAGAAAGCAGCAAAGCACAAATCTATTTGTTTCCAAACCTGTACTTTTAGACATTTCAGTAAGGAAAAAATTAAGATTTTTGAAAACAATTTGGCACCATATGACTCTAAGAATGTTCCAGAAGGAAGGACAGGACTAACGTGAATTGATGACTTTTTACATGCCGGTCACCGTGTAAAAGCTGTCTAACTTCATCCTCAAAATCAAAAACAAACAACCAACCAAACAAACAATAAGAAGCATGTTTCAGTACCCTAAAGGATCAGTCAGGACCCCGTCAGGAGATAGAAACCATATTTATACAACGAGAAATTCATTTAAAAAGTGTTAACCAGGGGGACTTCCCTGGTGCTGCAGTGGTTAAGAATCCAATGCAACCAAAAAAAAAGGGTTAACCAGGTATAAAGTTGTTAATTAGGTAACTGAAAAAGTAAGAAGGAAACTAAGTTATTGCCAAGGTAGTAACTGCTGGAAGCAGCTAGTACCCTGGGGCTGGCGAAGGGATGGAAGAGATTAGAATTATTAAAACTTAATAATTTTACCTAATTAATTAAATTGTAATTGGAGGAGAGGGCCTGTGGAGCTGACGCTCAGATCTCTGGAGTGTGGGAGACGCTGCTGGTCTGGGGCTGAGTCTCTGAGATGCAGCACCAAGGGGCTAGGTTCTACGAAGCCTGGGAAACTGCAGACTGGATCCCGCTGCTGCTATGGGAAGGAACTCCTGCCCTGGGGTGAAGCAGTGTGGCTGGAGTGATGGAAAGCAGACAGGCAAGGAGCAAGTCCTGTCCTCCTCCGCCGGCCCTGCATCCTCCCTCCAGCGCCCCTTATGGGCTGAGCCTAAAATAGCGCCCGCTGGCGATGCAGAAATGTGGTTTCAGCATCACAGCCTCAGCATCGCAAGGCACAGGAGAGAAGGGTGGCAGCAAACGGAGGCTCAGAAACGTGCTTCAGGGCTCAGGGCTGGTGAACCGCTCCCACTCCACGCTATCACCTAGGCTTCTGCACCACTGGCTGCTTTATGGCCCCTTTGTTCATTTCCTACAGCCCAGGGGCCGACCTAGCCTCTTCTGGCACTTCTCTGCCCTTGGCCAGAGCCCTGGCCTCCATGGGAAGCACAGCCTGACATGTGGCCTTGGAGCTCGGGTCCTAGGAGCCCTGGAGCGCGCTCTGTGCTCCCCCCCATGCCCCTGATCTCTGGTGACACATTCCCTGACTTGGCCTGAGCCCCTGTCCTGGCAGGCCCAACTTCTCAGTGGTAACTCGGTCCCTTCGTTCCCAGCTCAGCCCGGTCTGTCACCTGCCTCTCAGAAGCCCCAGGCACCATGTCTGGGCCAAGCCCCCGAGGCAGGTCCCCAGAAAAGCGGTCTGCAGGGGGCTTCACACACGATGGCCCATGTTCTGAGGGGCAGGACATTGGTCCCAAGAACAAGGAGACTTACTCTGGGGTGGTGGGCTTGTGGGGGAGGAGGTGCCCTGTGCCTCGCACCCATCCCACGCAGGCACCCCACAAAATATGTACTGGGGGCAGACTATGTGGCAGGTGCAGTGTTTGCTCTGAAAATACAGTGGTTACGAAGGTTCCATCATCCACCACGATGGGACTCGTGGCCAAGTGCAGGACCCAGACCATAGCCAAGTCGGGAGAGGAGACAGGCGTGAATTTCATTCTCTCAATTCGTTAGTTTTCTTTAATTCCTTTAATTCCTTTAATTCCTATTCATTTCTATTTTGAAACTTCATTTCATTGGGAGAGTACATCCTTGGTGGATCGCCGTTAGTTCAGGGTTCCCTTTCTTTTTCTACGGTTGCCTCTGGGCACTGAAAGGCTTGTGTGTAGCTTCATGGACAACTTATACTGCAGGGTCCCTGAGTGCAGCCCACTGTCCGGCAGGTCCAGCCGCTGTCCTGGGGCTCGCTCAGAGCCCCTTCCTTGGGCTTGTGCTTTTTCAAGTTCTGGCCCCAAAGCAGGGCATCAGGCCCTCTCCCTGAGACCTCCCCTTCACTGGGCCTTGATGAATTTCCCATAAGTACAATCGTCCCCACAAGCAAATGAATCTCTAACTGCAAATTATATCAGAGCCATGAAGGAGAGGAAAGGGCACTCTGAGTGGAGAGAGAGCTTGTTTCAGTTGTGGAGGAGCCAGAAAGTTCTCCCTGAGGGGGTGCCATTTGAGCTGAGAAGTCCAGGAAAGATCTAGAAGGATCTAGTGAGCAGAGGACACAAGAGCCCGTGTGAAGGCTCTGAGGGGGGAACAGGTGCCCTGGTCCGAAGGGCCCGTGGAAGCTGGTGTGAAGGGCGTGGGCCCAGCCGTCCTCTGAGGGAGTTCGCTGGGGTCCATCTAATCAGCGTCTCTCCAGCCGTCTCTGTCCTCCTGGGAGCAGGTGTGTGCTCTGCGGCCACCCTGCGGCTGCCCCGTCACAGGACTGTAGGGAACTGAGAGAGCAGCTCACGGTTTACACGGAGCTTCACCCCATCTGCTTCCAGACTCTGAGGTGGGGTCTCCTCCCCTGTGAAACCCTTCCGGACCACCCCCAGGGAGACACTACCCCAGGTCCTCAACCCACACCTGCGCGCCACCTGCGAGGTGGGCCCAGCTGGGCTTCTGCACCCCACCCCCTCTCACTCCGGGTCTTTCCCTCCCTGACCCCACCCTGAGGTTTCTCTTGTTTCTCTCCACTTTCACTGCACTTATGGTGAGGAAACAAATAATGACGAAGGCTTTCGCACTCAAGCTGAGAGGCTCCATCTGTAAGCCTTCCCAGGAACTTTTGCATTTTTATTTTATTTTTTTTCTGTTTTTAAAAACATTTTTATTGGAGTAGAGTTGATTTACAATGTTGTGTCAGTTTCAGGTGTACAGAAAAGTGAATCAGTTATACACATACCTATATCCACTCTTTCTCAGATTCTATTCCCATATGGGTCATTAGACAGTGTTGAGTAGAGTTCCCTGTGCTATGCAGTAGGTCCTTGTTGTGTATCTATTTTTTATATAATGGTGTGTATATGTTAATCCCAAACTCCTAATCTATCCCACCCCCTTTTCCCCTTTGTTAACCATAAATCTGTTTTCTGTATCTGTGACTCTATTTCTGTTTTGTAAATAAGTTCATTTGTATCATATTTTAGCTTCTACACATAAGTGATATCATATGGTATTTGTCTTTCTCTTTCTGACTTACTTCACTTAGTATGATCATCTCTAGGTCCATCCACGTTGCTGCAATGGCATAATTTCATTCTTTTTTATGGCTGAGTAGTATTCCATTGTATATATGTACCACATCTTCTTTATCCATTCTTCTGTCAATGGACATTTAGGTAGCTTCCATGTCCTGGCTATTGCGATTACTGCTGTTATGAACACTGGGGTGCATGTAACTTTTTGAATCATGTTTTTCTCCAGATGCACGCTCAGGAGTAGGCTTGCAGGATCAGATGGTAGCTCTAGTTTTAGTTTTTTAAGGAAACTCCATAGTGTTCTAAAGTAGGTATCTTATTTTATCCATTTTGCAGGTAAGAGAATTGGGATTCAGAGAGGTTAAGGGATCCATCCATCTCAACACAGTGAGGATGGTGTCAGACCCCAAACCCCTATCCCCACCGCCACGCCCTGTGGCCTTGCTGTGTGTCCCATGGCCCCAGAGGCTCCAGGTCTGGGAAGGGTGTGGCAGCAGGGGTTTTCAATCTATGAATTTTCATTCTATGAATGGTTTTCAGGGCCTGGGTTCAGTCCATCCTTGGCCCTTGACCTCCTGGACCAAGGGTCGGGAATTTCCACAGGAAGTGTCCAAGTATCAAGTGTGATGCACCCTGACAGCTCCCCAGGTGTTCAGTGACAGTCTGGTGGAACCAAGCAAGGGGAGAATAGGGCCTTAGCCAAGGCACCCGAACCACCGGGAAGTGGAAAGGGCTCAAGTGTGTGGTTTTCCCGATGCACGAACGGGCAGGGCTAGGGGAGCAGCTGAACAATCCAGGGGTGATGGGGGGCTAGGCAGCAGCTGGGCAGAGTCTTCCTGACCCTCAGGAGAGAGATGGCAGCTCTCCCTCTTTCTCACCCGCCTCTTACTTCTGACCCCACCGTGGAGGGTAAAGCTAGGAGTGGCTAATCCCCGTCTCAGTTCCCAGCACTCCCACTGCAGACATGACTAAAGAACACTGGGCTGCAAACCCCAGGGCACAACCCCTCTCAGGTCTGGAGCCTTGGAGTTTCCAATCTTGTTACGTAGGGGAAACCCCCATTAAGACCATCAACAAGAGGGGTGTGGCCAAGATGGCGGAGCAGAAAGATCCTGAGATCACCTCCTTGCACGGGCACACGACAATTACAACTATTTACAGAGCAATATTGATGAGAAAGTCCTGAAGACTAGCAGAAAAGATGTTCTACAACTAAAATCTATAAAGAAGAAACCGTGATAAGATGGGTAGGAGGGGCAGAAACACAGCATAGTCAAGACCCATATCCCCGGGGCGGGCGACCGGGAGAATAATTCCAATTCCAGAGGTTCTCCCCAAGGAGCAAGGGGTCTGAGTTCCACACTAGGTTCCCCAGCTTTGGGGTCCTGTACTGGGAAGATGAGACCCGAGAATGTTTGGCTCTGAAGGCCAGCGCTCAGAGGGCTACGGGAAACACAGTCTCCACTCCTAAAGGGCGCGCACAAAATCTCACGCTCCAGGACCCTGGGCAGAAGCAAGTAATTTGAAAGGAGCCTGGGTCAGACCCACCTGCTGGTCTTGGAGAAGCTCCCATCGGACAGCTCACTGCCACTGCCCAGCGTTATGAGAGAGTACCGTACTGCATACTGCCAGCCTGGGAAAAGATCAAAACTCAAAATTCCAAGTATGGTGTCTACTGAATGCATATCACTTTTGTACTATTTTCAAGTCAAAAGACCGTAAGTTGAACCATGGTCAGTTGGGGACCAGCTGGAGTCTAACATTAGTGTAATTGCAATTTTCAAAGGAGAGAAAGAGAATGAAAGCTATATTTGAAGAAACAATGGCCAGAGATTTTTCAAGTTGGAGTATGATTATAAACTCACAAAACCAAGAATATCAATGAACCCCAGCACAAGAAACACGGATAAAACCACACCACGGCAGGTTATAATCAAATTGATCACAACCACTAATAAAGAGAAAATGTAAAAAGCAGCCGGGGAAAGAAGTTATGCTACATATGAAAATGAATCAGACGTTGCAATAAATTTCTCTTCAGAAAAACATGCAAAGCGTAGAGCAAAATATTTAAAATTTTGTGAAGAAACAGTAGCAACAACAACAATAATTTAGAAGTGGAAAAAGTCTTTTTAAATTAAGGTGAAATAGATTAGAAATAAGAAAAAATAGATTTTTTCAGACCTACAAAACCTACAAGATCTGCATTTCCAACCCCATGCAGACTCCCAAAACATAAAAGAAAATACAGAGAAAATAAAACTCTGGAGAAAAGAATTATGTAAAACGTGTGGTTCTAACTTCTTTTTTTTTAATTTAATTTTTATTTTATATTATAGTTGATTTACAGTGTTGTGTTAATTTCAGGTGTACAGCAAAGTGGTTCAGTTATACATATATCCATTCTTTTTCAGATTCTTTTCCCACATAGGTTCTTACAGAATGTTGAGTAGAGTTCCCTGTGCTATATGTGGTTCCAACTTCTTGATTTTTAGAAATGAAATAAAGATCCTGTAAGATTCTGTGAGCCCCTCTAGGACTTTCAGGTCCAGGCTTGGGGTCACTGCACGTTACCACCTGAGACATTTGGGATGAAGGGGGGAGATTCTGGGGGGACCAGGCAGGAGAACGGGTGAGGGATCCAGGTGGGGGGCATGCTGGGGCCTTCGCAGGTTCTTAGGGAGGTATTACTGGCCCTAATTTGGAGTCAGGTCTGCAGACCAGCCCTATTCGGGATTCTGTGTGAAAGGAGGGTTTTTGCTAATTTAAACCCCAGCTTCTTTCCAAGAGGGATGGGTGGGGTTTAAGGAAAATCTCTTGCTGGGCTGAGACCAGAGCAGGGGCTGGAAGGGGGCTGAGAGAGAAACTCAGGGGAGCTGACACTCCTCTTGAGACACAAAGAAAAACTAGGATTTCCAGGAGATGGGAGAGTCTGGGAGGAAAGAGGCTGGGATGAGAGGGGCCGGGTGGCCTGGGATGAAGGGGCAGGGGCATACTCCATGTGGAGAAGGGGCTGGGAGGCTCTTTTTTTTTTTTTTTAAAATATATTTATTTATTTATTTATTTTTGGCTATGTTGGGTGTTCCTTGCTGCACGCAGGCTTTCCCTATTTGCGGTGAGCGGGGGCTGCTCTTCCTTGCTGTGCACGGGTTTCTCATTGCGGTGGCCTCTCTTACTGCAGAGTACGGGCTCTAGGCATGCAGGCTTCAGTAGTTGTGGCACGTGGGCTCAGTAGTTGTGGCTCACGGGCTCTAGCGCAGAGGCTCAGTAGTTGTGGCGCTCAGGCTTAGTTGCTCTGCAGCATGTGGGATCTTCCCGGACCAGGGCTCGAACCCGTCTCCCCTGCATTGGCAGGTGGACTCCTAACCACTGCGCCACCAGGGAAGCCCTGGGAGGCTCTTAAGAACAGGATGAAGCCTGATGCTCTGTGTGTTCACCCCTCCTCTGTACTTACAGAATCTTTAGTACAAGGAGCCGAAAGGGAGGGAGGGAAAGAGAGAGAGAGAGAGAGAGAGAGAGAGCGAGAGAGAGCGCGAGAGAGAGAAAGAGAGAAGGAGGGAGGGAGGGAGCGGTCTCCCATCTGGTTTGTGGTGGGCTGAGCCTGAACTCGGGGTAATCCTTTAACAAATTCGCAGAAACCTTGGGGGACGCCTTGAAAGCCATAGAGCAGAGAACGGGGGTTATGAGGCTATTAGTCAAAGTGTCTTCAGTTGCTGCTCAGGAGAGAAGCGCCCATGTTTCTTTTCGACTAAAATGTGAGGGTTTTTTGTTTGTTTGTTTGCTTGTTTTGGTGATTCTGTACAGACACGACCCTGGCCCAACCGTTCAAGCGAAAGAAGGCAAAAGGTCCCGTTCGGGTCAGTGCAATGGGCTAAAGGCCCTGGGGCGCACTGTCGGGCACTGGGGCTGGGAATGTTGTGGCCTCGCCCTCCGCCTGGTCCATTGCCCAGGCCACATTTCTGGCCTCACCCTGGGCCTGAGCCTCTGCAGCTTTGATGACAGTGTCACCCCTGGGCTCTAGACCTGGCTGGGGACGCAGCCCTCCTCGCAGGGACCATTCCGGGTCGGCAGAGACCCCCTGGAGCCCCGCCCCTCCCCGTGCCGCCGTCAGAGAACAGGCTGCCTGGAAAGGGTGTTTGTTCCTACCCAGAATAGTGTGTTCAAGGCTCATTTGCCCTCAACTCACCTGGCCATAGATCGACGGCTCCGATGCCTCGGGGCCTGGCTGGACAAAACTGGTCCCGGCCAGGCGGACCAGTCCGCTGGCTCGTCCCACCCCTCCCTCTGGGAGGTCTTTTTCTGGAGGGAAAAGACCTTTTCTATCTCTCTGCAGCCTTTTCTTTGTCACTTCCTCTCTTTCTCACATTTTCTTTCTCTGCTCCCTGCCCCTCCCTTCTGTCCACAAGGGCGATATTTCTTTGAGAAAACCAGCTACTTTATTCACAAATGAGAGTCTCAGAATTAGCTCTCAAACCTTATCTTTGGAAAAAATGATGGGGGGACCCAGCCAGCTGGGGAAGGACTCTGGGGAGGGGGAGGTGCTAAAAGTGGATTTGGAGGGAAAATGTTCGTAAGAGTTTTCAGTTTCTGTCTTTGACCTTGCCCATACGCCTCCTGCAATAATAAGAATAAATACATAAATAATAATAATGGTTAATCTTAAGGTCACAATTTACTGTCTGTCAGGCACTGTGCTAGCTATTTCACATATAATATTATGTCCAATCACCAGAACAGTCCTACAAAATTGGTGTCATTGCCCCTTCTAGTGGTTGAGGAAACAGAAGCTCAGAGAGGTCACTCAGGCTTACACGGCAGCACAGCACCCATCAGACCCCTGCACAGACGTGTCCTCTGCACCAGGATGGCTGTGTGTGCTGATTGTTTTTGCTTTAGGAGTTGAGGGACGTGGGGAAGGGGCCGATGCCACCTTGTCATTTGCCACGGGAGGGCGACATGGGGGGCTGTGGATCCCTGCTGAGGTTACCCAGCTGGTCAGCAGTGATGAAACTCAAGCATCTGACGTCCGGGAGAAGTGGGCTCAGGACCATTCTTGTGGCTCTTTCCCTGGTGTGTTGCCCCGACAAGCCCCTGCCCCTCTCTGAGCCCCACTTTCCCCATCTGAAAACAGGGACCCTAGAATCCAGTTATGGTGCTCTGTAGAGCCGTCTGGCTGGAGACACGATGAAGAAGGGCTTTCTTTTTCAAACTTGAATTTCATCATCTAATTGACTTCTGCCTGAGACTTTCCTAGCTGAGAGCCCATCCTGTGAATCTTGAGGAATTAAGCAAAATGATGCTTCAAAAAAAAAAGTAGCTCTGTGGATGTGGCTGTAATGAAGCTGGGTTCACAGGGTGTGTCTCTCCCCAAGACAACCTACCCAACCCCATGACAGAGGGATTGTCTCTTGATTTACAAGTGTTTTCCTTCACCTTTTATTGTCTTGTAATATTTTTTTGAAGAAACAGAAGAGTTTGTACTATAATATCCTACAACCCGCTCCTTCCATTTCATCCCCGTGGTATTGTTTAACATCCTCCTCTGTCTCCTTTACTTGCTTTAAATTGGTAGAGCTAGCGGCTTGACTAGAATAGGCTTGGTTCGGATGTTGGCCAAGCCTACTTCCTGGTTATTCGGAGGCACACGATACCTGGGTAGCTTTCTTTTTGTCATGTTGGCAACTCTTGGCGATCATTGCCTCGATCCATTAATTCATTAGCTTGCCCTCAGAGAGCCTGACTTAGCAGGTCTAGGCTAGGGCCCAGGAATTTGCATTTGGTCCCCCCTAATGGATTCTGTTGCATATGGTCCATGGACCACAGTTTGGGAAATAGCTCTAAAGAATACTGAGTGGTCGGGGAAGGACCCAAGGCAGTGCTTTTCAGGGGCGTGTGTTTAAATAAAGGACGGCTTCAGGCAATGGCGAAGAGCAAGGGGGCAGGGCGGTGGGTTGGTCTGTCCATGCAGGGAGGACTGCTTTATCACTGACCTTGCTGGGGATTTCTGGCATGTGGTGATAACACACAGGCCACCTGGTGTGTCTCTGCACCCGCCAAGGGACTCTCTCAGGTAGATGGACAGTAGAACGGGGGGGCAGTGGGTAGAAGAAACCAACGCCAGGCTGACTTATCTTTCATAACCAGGTAACTGGGAGCCACGTCTGGTTCTTGAGCAATAGGAGAGGGTGTGGCCACGTCACAGTTTTCTCCTGGGTCTCTCCTTCCGCCTCCTGTTTTCGTGGACCAAGAGAACAGAAGTGGTCCAGGTTTCCTTGTTCCAAAGAGGCTTTCTGGAACCTTGCCTTGGACTCTAAAACCACTTACACTTTGTTCCTTGTCTCTTTGGTCTTTAAAAAAAAATCCTTCTGCTGCTTTCCTGGCATAGCCAAGTTGGGGCTGTTAATTAACTTGAGAATCCTTGTAAAAAAAAGATTAAGAAACGGCAAAGCGAGCGGGTAGCTGCGCTCCATTCCCAGAGGGAAAGAAAACATGTTTATGGAGAGGAGAGAGGACAAAGGATAGGGCTGCCTCTCTGTTCCACTTGGCTTTTATTAGGGGAGCATGAGGGCCGGGGGTGGGGTCACCTGGTCAGGGGGCTCGGCCTACATCTTTCTGGCTGAAGGGGCTGCTGGACTGTCCAGGCGACAGCCCCGTGCCATGTAGTCCCAGCTCTGCCGTCACTACCTCTATGAGCCCGTGTTGCCATCTGTAAAAGGGAGAAAATGCTGTTTTAGAAGGTCGGAGGCGGGAGCATAAATGGCTTAACGGCATATCTGGCTAAATGTAGGTGCCTAATAAAGGTTTAAGTAGCGAGAGCCGAGGGCTGCTGTGAGGCCGGGGAGCTGCAGACAGAGTGGCTGATGTGTGTCTGTTTCCCGGTGGGGCTTCTGAGCTCCTCTGAGGATTGGCATAGCCGTGTTAAGATACGATTCAGTTGTGTGTTTGTTCAGGGCAAGGGCTGCATTGTATGAACATTTACACCCACTGGAGCTGTGAGAACACCTTGCTGGTACCTCTGGGAATAGTTACTCTGAGATCCCTCAGGCAAGACACTGCCCCACATCCGGGCTCCCTGGGTAAAGGCTGAGTCCTATTCATTTCTGGGTCCCCGGCACCTCCCAGGGGCACATGGCAGGTGCTCAATGAAATCACCTGCATTTCTTATGGAAGCACTTGTTTGCTTCAAAGATTACATTGCTTTAATTTTTTTTTTTTTTTGGGCGGTACGCGGGCCTCTCACTGTTGTGGCCTCTCCCGTTGCGGAGCACAGGCTCCGGACACGCAGGCTTGGCGGCCACGGCTCACGGGCCCAGCCGCTCCGTGGCATGTGGGATCTTTCCACACCGGGACACGAACCCACGTCCCCTGCATCGGCAGGCGGACTCTCAACCACTGCGCCACCAGGGAAGACCCTGCTTTAATTTTTTAACGCTTCTTTACTTCATTATTTCCCCCAGAACATCAAAGTAATATTTTTTGGTTTAATAACATAGAAAATACAGAGAAGTTTGAAGAAATTACACATAATCCCACATAAAGTTATTTTCTAAGGTAATGCCTGCTTTCTTGTTAATATACAGTATAAATATCTATATCTATTTATCTATCATCGATCTATTATCTATCTATTATCTATCTTTAATCTGTCTATCTGTTATCTATCATCTATCTATTATCTATCTATATCTATCTATCATCTGTCTATCATCTATCAGTCTTTCATCTATCATCTATCTATCTTCTATCTATCATCTATCTCTCTATCTATCTATCTAGCTATCAATCATCTATCTATTATCTGTCATCTGTCTATCTATTACCTATCTATCATATATCTACCTATCTATCATCTATCTATCTATCTGTATCTATCTATCATCTATCTGTCTATCATTTATCTATCTATTAATCTATCAATCTATCATCTATTATCTATCTTTCATCTATCTATCTAATATCTATCTATATATCTTCTATCTATTATTTATCATCTATTATCTATCCATCAATCATCTTCTATCATCTATCTCTCATCTATCTATTATCTATCATCTATCTATCTATCTATTATCTATCATCTATCTATCTATCATCTATTATCTATCTATATGTATCATCAGTCTTTCATCTATCTATCTATCTATCATCTATCAATCTTCTATCTATCATCTGTCTCTCATCTATCTATCCATCTATCTATCTATCTTATGATGCCTAATGCCTGGTGTTTATTGAGCCCTCCCTCTGCCAGGCACTGTACTTAGCCATCTCAGCCATTATCCTATTTGAAGGCAGGTAGGCTGGCTCTGGGGATAGCCCTTACCCCCACCCTGTCCCGCCTTGGTGATGGGGGTGGGGGGAGGATAAGGCATTAGGTGAAGGGACCGGACCAGCAGACGTTCTGGAGGCATTGAGAGAAGGGTGAGGTCCCCTGAACTAAAAGTGTCGGGGAAGGCTTCCTGGAGGAGGTGAGATTGAACCTGACCTGGAAGGATGGAAAGGGCTTCCTTCTGCTTGAGCGTGAAAGCCCGGGAACCATTCCCAGCACAGGTGCCGTGTGACCATGGTCTGGAGGTGCAGGCGTGAGCTTCTGATTTTTTGGAATGCTGGTCTTATCACAGTCCCCCTCAGAGCAATCCCGGGGGGCAGGAGGGCAGGACTAGTTAAAGCCTGGATGCTGGAATCAGACAGGCCTGGCTGGAATCCTGGCCATGTCCTAGGGCCGCAGGAAGATCATGTAGCATCCTCGTGGGTACCTCGGGCAAACAACGGTGCCTGCTTCACAAGGAAGGTGTGAGAATCAATGACAGCCTGGTGCCCTGACTCAGAAGCAGCCTGGCACAGGGTCCGTGTGCAGTAAATGCGGTGGATACTAGCGGTATTTCCACAGGCCAGGGAGGAGACGGAGCTCACAGAGCCACTGGGCCCCTGCTCCCCAGCGGCCATGCTCCGCCTTGCATGGAGACCCTGAGGTGCACACAGGGAGGATGGCCGAGCCCAGATGGAGCTGGTCTCGGGGGTAATGGGCTCAGGAGGGGAGCAGCCTTGGGTGAGGCTGTCAGGGGCAGTGGTTACCGCAGCCCTCTCTGCACGGCCCGGCACACTTCCCTCCTTGCCTCGAGCTCACTGAAAATCCAGCCTCCCTTCAGGGTCAGGAGGCGTCTTAAGGTCTTGGCCGTGGTCTGGAGTAGACGACTGCCCATTCAGTCTCGTTCCGACTGCATGGCTGACCATACCCTCTGCTCTTTCCCTTGCAAAGGAGCTGGGGGCCCCTCTGCACCCCAAAGTGTGGCGGGGTCCTGCAACTCCACTCTCCTCCCCTCAGTGTAGTGTGCCTCCTTTCCTGCCTTGCTGGCCCCCTTGGGAGAGGGTACACTTAGCCCAGCCCTGAGGGGCCAGCCAAGGTCACCCCGACTCCCAGCCCCCTCCTCTCTCTGACTCACCACAAGCCTATTGCACTTTCCTTCCTGAGCTTGGGGAAGCGTGGAGGGCGCGTCCCGGGCCCAGCGATGGATGGCCACACACAGGAGGCCCCGCCTTCCACTGGCCCCTCTGGTTCACTGTCTGGCAGTTTCAGCTGCTCCCATGACCCTTAGCCCCCGCAGGACGTGCTGGTCATTTTCTTTTATCACTGCTTTGTACCCCAACCCCATTCATTCACCAGTGCTTTTCAGGCCAGAACTGAGTGCCTATCACCAAAAACGCCCTTGGCTGTTGGAGCAGAAACACGCGCAGCATTATACGCATGTTTCAGAGGTATTTGGACCCGTATTTTTCATCTCACCTATTTCTCTCTCCCCAGCATTGTGTCCCATTCCTACGTTTGCTGAGGGCATCTGCGTGTTGCTCTGCCCCGGACTCAGCCACCCTCTTCCTAAGGACTGAGCGGCTTCTGTGGGGTAGCCGGGGCTAGGCGAGGCTTGGGGAGTCGGACCTTACTGTGAGGTTGTGTCCTCTGGAGCTCACACTCAGGTCGATGAGACAAGACCTCTGTCTTCAGAGACACTTCCCACTGCCCTTTAAGAACTACTTTTCATTTTGAAATACTCATAGACTCACAGGAAGTTGCAAAAATAGTGCAGAGACATCTGTGTACCCTTCACCCAGCTTCCCCCAATGGCATCGTCTTACATAACATGTTCTCAAAACCAGGAAATCGACATAGGTACAACTTTACCGATCTATTCAGTTTGCATCATTTTTACATATCATGTGTGCATGCGCACATGTGACTGTGTGTATCTATACATTTTAACCACAAATACAGGTTCATGTAACCGTCAAGCTCCAGAACCAGTCCATCACTCCAGAGTCACACACCAGCTGTGTCCCCGCCTTGCCCTCTGCAACCCTGGCAACGACTAATCTGCTCTCCTTCACCGTAATCTTGCCATTTGGAAAATTTTATATAAACAGAATCATACAGTACATAACTTTTTTTTTTTTTGGCCGTACCCCACGGCATACAGGATCTTAGCTCCCTAACCGGGGATCGAACCTGCACCCCCTGCAGTGGAAGCGCGGAGTCTTAACTGCTGGACCGCCAGGGAAGTCCCAGTATATACCTCTTGATTTTTGTGTTACCTATCATAAATATATATGTGTGTGTGTGTATAGAAAGTAAAACATTTAAATAGAACTGAAGGCCATACTCAGTTCCCTTCTCATCCCGGGCCTCAGGTCCTCCCTCCACATGCAAACTTTGTTAACAGTTTCTTGTGTTTCCTTTTAAAATTTTTTATGCACATATAAGCATACAACTCCTTTTTGGCAAAATTGCAGAATACCCCCAATTCTCGTCCCTTAAACTGTGTTTAGATACAATTGAGATTGGTTAAAGTGATGACCTGGGTCCTCCTGTCTGGCATCAAACCCCTAGACGTCTATCACTTCTTACCTCCAACCGACCTCCCCCTGCACCCTCGCCAACCCCCTCCCATCCTAGTGCAAGCTGACCATCTCCTGCTGGGAGCATCACATCTAATCCTGCTTCCCCTGTGGCCCTCTGTGGCAGTGCTTCTTAGCCAGGCACTTTGCCCATCCGGGGACACAGGGTAAGGTCTGAAGACGTTTTTGGTCAGGAGGAAGGGGTGCTACTGGCATCCAGTGGGTAGATGCCTGGGATGCTTTGAAATATTGTACAATGCACTGCACCGTACCCCCCACCATTTAGAACCCTAGCACAAAGACTCATCAAGCCCGAGATGTCATTTAGAGTTTTTTTTGGCCATGCCATGCAGCTTGTGGGATCTTAGTTCTCCGGGATGAAACTCAGGCCACCACAGTGAAAGCGCCAAGTCCTAACCACTGGACCGCCAGGGAATTCCCCTTACCCGAGATGTCATAGAGCAGAGGTTGAGACACCCTGGTTAGTGTCTAGTGCAGCTGCCAGAGGGTCACTCCTATGCTCAAAACCCTTCAGTGTCTTCCCAGCTCTCTTGGCATCAAATCCATGACCTACGAATGACCTATAAGGCCCATTAACACCTCTGACCTCACCTCTCCCACTTCTCTGCTCCAGCTTCACTGTCCGGTCTCCTGACCCTCAAACACACCAAGCACACCCCAAACTCTGTGCTTGCCCAGAGGGTCATGTGCTAGGCTTCACCGCTGTATCCACGGCCCTGCTTTACTGTCATCCTCTAGGGAAAGCCTTCCCGGACCACCTGTCTAAGACACCACTTCCCAGCCGTTCCTCCCCTTGCCCTCCGAGCATCTGTCTCCATCTGACATTTATTTGACTGATTTTTCATGGACTCATTCTCCCCGTTACAATGTAACCCCTGTGTGTTTTGTTCACTAACGTATCCACACCCCTAGACGAGTACCTGGGACATAGTGGGCTCTCAATAAATACCTGTTAATAGGTGAATCTTGGCCGAACACCTCACGTGTGCCCGTGGCCCACTTTGAGCCGCGCGCACAGACCAGCTCTGAGGGATGTGCTGGGAAGCCATCAGTCCTGCGGTCCCCAAACCTATGCCACCACCCTCCCCCCTGACACACCTGGGGCTTGCTCTGTTGCTCTTTAAAGCATTTGCTTACAGGTATAGCAGCTCCAAACTGTTTTTGCTGGTGACGTTTCAGATGACTGCTGTATTTAGTTTCGGACCTGGAGCTCCCTCTGTTTTCGTTCCTTCATTCTGCCGGCCGGGCCTGACATCGGGGGCCCTCCTCTCTGGGGTGGAGGAATGAGGAATTTGCTTTGCTTGTGTTGGTCCCCTGTTGCCGCTAAATAAAATATTTAAAGGAGCTGCCCCCTCCCTTGAGCTTAGGAATGTTGCTTTTAGGGCACAGAACAAGCCTGTCCTAGTGTCCAGACAGCCAAGGACAGACACACGGATGGGCACTCCCTTCTCACCAATCGCAGAGGACAGCTGGGGCTCTGGTGAGGTGGTCGGCCCATCTCCTGGACCAGGTCTGAGTGGGCAGGTCAGATGCAGCCTGGGGGGTAGGGTCTGGAGGGAGCTCTCCCTGAGGCTGGGGCCTGCTCTGCAGACCTGGGCATCTTCTGCTGGCCTCTGCAATGGCTGCTGCCACTTACTGAGGCCCGGTGAGGGGCACAGCCAGAACCCACAGCCAGCGACTGATCCTCATATGCCTCCCACCTTCTGTTCCCTTACCTGTTGAATTGAAACAATACAGTATCTGACTCACAAGGTCCCTGGGGTCTTTTTTGTTTTTTTAATTAATTTTTATTGGAGTATGGTTGCCTTACAATGTTGTGTTAGCCTCCATTCCCTGGGGTATTTGAATGAGACGATACGTTTTAATTTTTTTAATTGAGACATAATTCACATATAGTAAAATTGGCTCTTTTTTGTGTGCAGTTTCCTAAGCTTTATGCAACCATCACCACCTCAGTGGAGATATAGAGTATTTTCATCACCCCCCAAAAGTTTCCTCGTGCCCCTCTGTAGTCAAACCTTTCCCCCACCCCAGACCCAAACAACCCATCTGATTTCCGACCCTGTCATTTTGCTTTTTCCAGAATGGCATATAAATAGGTATGTCATCCAATAGGTAGCCTTTGAATCTGGTTTCTTTCATCTTTCTAGCAAAATGCATTGAAGGTTCACCCTGGTTCCTGCATCCTTTTCATTGCTGAGTAGTATTCCATCATGTGGCTATGTCACAGTTTGTCATCCACTTCTTGAAGGACTTTGGTTGTTTCCAGAATTTGGTGACTATAAATAAAGCTGCCGTAAACATTCCTGTGCAGGTTTTGGGGTGAATATAGTTTTCATTTCTCCAGAGTAAAATGCCCAGGATTCTGACTACGGGGTCATACGGCAAATGTATATCTGACTTAAGAAACTGACCAACTGATTTCCATGGTGGCTGTACCACTTTGCATTCCCACCAGTAACGTTTAAGAGTCCCAGTTTCTCGGCATCTTTGCCAGCACCTGGTTTTGTCTCGTTTTTGCTTTTTAACTTTAGTCGTTCTAATAGGTGTGTACCGTCAAGTTGTTTTTTATCTGCCAATCATCGGTTCCCAGTTTTTGCAGGCAGCATTGAAATATGGGTGGGAAACAGGGCACTGGAATCAAACCAGCTGAGTTCAAATCCTAACTTGCTTATTTACTGTTTAATTTTTACTGTTTAATTTTTCAGCTTTCTTATAGAAAAAGAAATGGAATTCAAATGGGGTTGTCGAAGGACTTAAGTGTTACAATATAGGACAATGACTTAGCTTTCTCAATATGAAGCCACTGTCATCACTAGAGTATAACATTCCTGATCTCTAGTACCCCAACAAGCATCAAGGTGGGTGTTCTCGTGCCCATTTTGTAGATGAAGACATTGAGGCCCAGTTAAAAGACCACATTTCCCCATCTCCCTAGCAGGCAGATATAGACAGGAGTAAGTTCTGGCCAATGAAGATGTAAGCTCAAGCGTCACGTGGGACTTCTGTAAAGTCTTCCTAAACAGGAATGAGGCATAGCTTTTTCTCTTCCTCCTTCTGTCTGGGATGCAGGCTTGTCGGCTGTACCTCTAGCAGCCTTTTAGGACCACCAAGTGATCTTAGAATTATAAACCAAGGGCTGAGGACAAAACAGAGGTGCCTGGGGCCCTGATGGCATCATGAAACCATCCTATTAACCCTGGACTGCCCATCCCTAGATTTCTCTTCTGAGAAAAATAAACTTCTGTTTCATCCGAGCCAACAACAGAAACACAAATTTTAGTGGCTTACAACGATAAGCATCTATTCTCCTGGCCATGGTTCTGCAATCAGCGGAGGCTCGGCTGACTTAGCTGAGCTTGGCTGTAGCTCTACCCGGAGCTGTAGGCTGGCTGGACTTGGCTCTAAGCTGAGGGTTGCATTTAGCTCTTTTCCTCATGTGTCCCATCATTCTTGGACCAGCAGTGACCCAACTTCACAAACAGCTTGAAAGCCTCTGCTTGCACGCTAACGTGAGCTAAAGCCTCCCCCATATGCTCACGTGCCATTGCCCAAAGCACTTGGCCAAATCCAACCTCAGTGGGGTGGGGAAATATATCCTTTCTGTAATGGGAGCCACACGCCAAGGAGGATGGCTACAGGGGGATGTGAAAAAATTGGGAACAGTGTTACCGTACACTGCAGCTACCCTGGAGAATTACCATCGTCTCTGCCATTTTCCAAGATGGCGGCGACATGATGTTGAATATGGGATAGAGCTCATGAATAATGTATGTGCAAAGCTTTTTTCATGAAAAATAGTGGCGCTTCTTCATCCGAAAAGCAAAATACCACTTTCCCACCCAGACAGAAAGCTAAGGCAGAAGCAGGAAGATTTGACTTCAGATTTCTGGCCAGACAGGGAGTTGATGAACTTCTCAAGCATAAGCCTCCTGTGCTTTTTCTTTTTTTTTTTTTCCTGCATACCTTCCCCAATACCGGGCACAATTCCTGGCACAGAGTCAGGGTCAGACAAACTTCCACACATTCATTCATGAATATTTCTGATTCAGTCTGTTATCACCAAAGATTCAGTAAGACTGTCGTCAAGTTGATATAGAACAGGATTTCTTCTTTTTATTGAAGTATAGTTAATTTACAATGTTGTATTAGTTTTAAGTGTACAGCACAGTGATTCAGTTATGTATGTATATGTACAGTATATATGTATGTTCATATATATATGTATTTTCATATATATGTTCATATATGTTCATATATATGTTCTATATATATATATATATACATATATATATTCTTTTTCAAATCCTTTTCCCTTATAGGTTATTGCAAGATACTGAATATAGTTCCCTGTGCTATACAGTAGATCCTTGTTGTTTATCTACTTTATATATAGTAGTGAGTATATGTTAATCCCAAACTCCTAATTTATTTCTCCCCACCTCCCAACAGGGTTTCTTAACTGCTGTATTTTTGACATTTAGGGCCAGATCCTTCTTTGTTGTGGGAACTGCCCTGTGCATTGGAGGACGTTTGGCAACATCTCTGGCCTCTACCGGCTAGATACCAGGAGTACCGCTCCCCAGTTGTGACAACCAAACTGTCTCCAGACTTTGTCAAGTCACCCTTGATGTAGAGAGAAGAGCTTACATCCTCTCAATTCTCAGAAGAATGTTCAAAGTGCAGAAATTTAATTTAAAATGATAGAGGGAGGGCTTCCTGGTGGCGCAGTGGTTGAGAGTCCGCCTGCCGATGCAGGGGACACGGGTTCGTGCCCCAGTCCAGGAAGATCCCACATGCCGCGGAGTGGCTGGACCCGTGAGCCATGGCCGCTGAGCCTGCGCATCCGGAGCCTGTGCTCTGCAATGAGAGAGGCCACAACAGTGAGAGGCCCGCGTACCACACACACACACACACACACAAAATGATAGAGGGAATTCCCTGGCAGTCCAGTGGTTAAGAATCTGCGTTTTCACTGCCAAAGGCACGGGTTCAACCCTTAGTTGGGTAACTAAGATCCCGCAAGCTGCGCGGAGTGGCCAAAAAAAAAAAAAAAAAAAAAGATAAAAATGAAAAATTGTCTCAAAACCGTTGAATTGCATCCATATATTTGCAGCTAAGTAACTTGGAAGTTAATTTTGCAAGTTTGGAGACATTTTATGCAATTTCTCACAACTTTAGAGACAATGGCCAGTACAGGGCAGTTTCTTGAACTGCAGGCATCTCTGTGATGGTCACCAGGATTTTATTCTGGTTAAAGGCATAGGATTCTCAATGGGTGCACAAAATTCCATTCTTTCACTTGACAAATAGCTGTTGAAGGTCGGCTCCCAGCACTGTTCTTGGCACTGGGAATACAGCAGAAAATGAGATGCATCTCTTCCCTTGTGGAGCTCACATCCTAGTATGAAAGAAAGCAGTGAGCATATAAGCACATAAATATTTAGCATAAACGTTTTAGTTACAGGTGCTGGGAAGAAAATAAACAGAAAATGACTTGAGTGGACAGCCATTTCAGGCGGCAAATGCTAGGAGGTGGCCTTTGAACGTGGAGGTTTGGGAGAAGAACAGTCCAGACAGAAGAAAAGCAGTGGTTTCTTTCCATGGAGCAACATTACACAGGATGCAGACTTACCTTCTCACCCTTTCCTTCTTCTTCTCCTTTCTTCTAAATAATCAACTGAGATTATTCTAGTCCAGAGACCCCTATCAGATTCCTTTGCCCAAAAACTTCTGTCAAGCAGGCGTTGTGTCTGGCCAATTCCCCCCGCCTCCCCACCTTGGGCCTCAGTTTCCCCATATGTCCAACGGGAGGGTTGATTCAGACACTCGGGGACTTTTCTGGGCAGAGGGAAGAGAGGCTTTATGGTGCCCGACCTGGGTGTGAATCCTGGCTCCAATATTCTCCAACAAAATAGTTGTGGCAAAGTGTGTCTGCCTCTCTGACCCTCAGTTTCTTCAAAACAACACTCTTGGGAAGGGATGAAGTGCCCCGAGTCCAGCCTGGTGCATCTGAAGCCAGAGCCCTGTCCCTGCACCACTCAGACCCCCAGGGCTCCAGACTGGGACCAGGAAAGGGCTCTGTGCAGAGCCAAGGAGCCCGGTTAGAGCATCCATCCGACGTTATGATGACCTTGTTCGCGGCTTTCTGGGTCCTTCAGAAGGCTCCTCAAGCTTTTGCGAGTCCTTGGGTCCAAAAGGCTTCACTGTGGACCTAATGTCAGGAGAGTGAAGGCACATCCGGGCTTCCTGCTCCTGGGGGCGTGTCCTCGACAGTTCTGGAAAGTCAAACACAATTACGTGATCGTTGGAATATCCTCGTGATAGGAAATGTGTCCTGTCCATTTGGGCTTCCCACGTGTTTGGGTTTTGGGAAGGGAGGCATTTTCTGAATGGAAATCAAGACCAACCCAGGTGGCCAGGTTTGGCTATTGACAGTAACCGAGGTCCTGCCAGAGGAGAAATTGGTGGGAAGGTGTGGGGAGCAGGTGAAAGCAGGGGAAAAGGAGCCAACAGGGATGGGGGAGGGAGAGGGACCACACGCCCTGGGCATCAGGTGGTCAGGACCACTGAAAGTCCCCACACCCATCAGAACCTCGCCCTCAGAACCCAAGCTTAGTTGGGGGCGGTCTCCCCTTCCCAGACTCCCTGGCAGACAGCAGTGACTATGTGACCTAGGTCTGGCCAGTGACATGTAGGGGTGCTTACCTCGTATGGAGCCGGACGCCACACCGGAGGAGCAACAGCCGTCTTAGGGGCAGGAGGGAGGAGGCCATGTGCTAAGGATGGTAGAGGAAAAGCCCGAGTGTACCTCCCCCTGGTGCGTGGGATCACTGTGCTGGCCCTGATTGCCCATCCCTGGACTTCTTGATACTCAAGAAAAAGTAAAGCCCGCTCAGTTAAGCCCCCAGTTGGGTTCTTGCTGTACCCAGCGGGACTCAGTGCTAACAGACTCCGTGTGCCGTCCGAATGCTCCAGATCCTGGGCTGGGCACCCTGCCGCGTTACTTCACTCGGTCCTCGCAGCCCTCCTGCAAGGGTCGCATCTGAGCCCCGTTTGACAGATGAGGAAACTGAGGCTTGGAGAGGTTTCCCCCGCCTCAAAATCCTACGGGTAGTAAGTGCTAGAGTTGGGGTTTGAACTCCAGAGCCACCTGATTCCAAATGCTGCACGCCGTACCCCACACTGTCACTCGAACCATGAATAGTACTCAGGGGTGCAGAACTGACCGTGGGTCTGAATCCTGGCTGTTCACTTGCTAGTCCTGTGACCTGGCAAAGGTTTTCGGTACATCTGAGCCTCAGTTCCTCCTCTGGAACCGGAGGTACTAGCAGGACCTACTGCACAGTGTCATAGTGAAAGGGGCACTGGCTACGTGGTGATCCCTGACTTCCTCTGGCTCTGTGGCAGTTCTGCTGGGCTAAATGCATTTTAAAGTGCCTGGCGATCCTCCCCAGCTGTTGCCTTAGCTTCTCTGAGGTATTGTATGCTCTCTTCCCAGGTGAGGAAACTGAGGCTTGGAGAAGGTGAGGACCACTCTGAAACTCAGTCTCTTCATCTATAAAATGGAGGTGAGAATACTAACTGCTTTATTTGTTATTACTGGATTAAATGAGATAAGATACAGGCAGAACTCAGACAGTGCCTAACACATAGTAAGCGCTCAATTCATGGAGCTGGTGCTATAATTTGTTATTATTATTACAAAACTCCGTGCTGGCCATGCCAATCATCTACTTCATCACTGCAGGGGATTCCAAGGGTGGATGTGCAGCCCAGCTCAGGCTGAGGCAGGCCTCCACCCTACGGTGAGCCTCTGTGTGGCTTTGCTGAGACTGAGCTCACGCTGGCGAAGCCTGGCTGGAGGCCAGGCCCGGATCAAGCCCATCACAGCTCTGCCCGACCCCTGGGGACCAGCTGTGACTCCCCACCCCAGACCTCTCCATTCTCATAAAGGCCTTCCTCACAGATGCTTGGGACAGATAAAGAACCGGCTCTGCTCAGGCCCCACTGTCAGGGGCTACTCCTGATTTATGGAGAAATTCCACTGTCTGGGGTGTGACTTTGCCTCGATCCCTGCAGGCACCTGCTGAATACGCCAGTGGCAGGGCCCCTGGCTGTCGGGTCACCTTTCTGCAGGGCAGTCGGGGAGGGGGGCCAAGATACACACAGACACACACACACACACACACACACACACACTCACACACACTCACATTCACTGTGAGCGATGCTGTGGGTTCCGGCTCTCAGCACGGTGCTTGGCACACAATAAGGCTTTAAGGCCCTTTTTCTGTGTGGATGGATGGACGGATGGACAGATTTACACAAGACCGACCCGTTGAGTGTGTGTTCTGCAATGCACGTGTTCAGCCTCTGTCTGTTGAGCACCTACTGCGTGCAGGCTGTGCTCTAGGCACCACCCGTGCAGTGCAGAGCAAGGCTACACAATCCCCGCTCTCCAAGGGCCACCAGTCCAGGTGACAGGTAAACGAGCAGAGGGAGAATGGCGGCTCTGGCACCCCTGTTTCCCAGAGGAAGCCCGTGTTCCTCCATGGCTGATGGCGGCATCTTCTCGTTCTGGTCGCCAACGCAGGGCTGGGACTCAGGCCGACCCCGCACTTACCACCTGGGAATAGGCTCCTCCCTCAGCGTTGTCCCCAGGCCCCTGGCTTGCCCCACACCCCGGACCCAGATGCTCCTGCAGCCTTGGGAGAAGACACTGGACCTCATCCAGGGTTCTCACTGATCCAGGGCCGTGAGGGGATGCGGTCGCTGCCCCGGAAGTTTCCACCTGAGCGTCAGACAGAACAGGCCCATCCAGGCCGTGAGAGGCAAGTGGGAGACAATGCTCACCGCCCTGAAATCGACAGGTTGATGGCGTGCCGGGGCTGGACCAGACCGGCGTGCAATGCCCTCACACCCATTTCATGGTGATGACAGCTCCCCAGTCGTGAGATGAACGAACAGGTGGCAAGAGGGCAAGTGACTTGCCCGGGTGCCGACAAACAGGGAAGGGCCAGGCTTCCAACCCTCTCCTCTGCTGTTTGCAAAATGTGAAGCCAAGCACGAGAGATACAGGCATGGTGAACGGCCAGAGGGTCCAGGCCGACTCTCGGAGGACGCGGCGCTGGGGTGAAGCCTTGGAAATGGGTTTATCTGAATCAAAGGTGTGGAGGTGGGTGGAGCCTGGGCAGGCACCGCACAAGGATCCCAGGCTCCTGCAGTGACAGTCCTTGCCGTATGTGTGCTATGAGATGAGGCCCAGAGGGGGCATCTCCTTGCGGGAGGCCACAGAGCGCCGCCATGGCAGAGTCAGGGCTAGAAACAGTATGCTTAGCCAGGAATCGCAACAAACGGAACAAAAACCAAAACAGAGGAAAACCCAAAGCGGTATTTTAGTCTACCAGGTACTGCAGTTAGAAAAAGAACGCATCAGTCCCCCCAGTCATGTGGTCTTGTGGGCAAAACAAGTGGCCCTGGGTGTCACCCTGGCCTTTGCACCCAGTCCCACCTGTCCCTGCCCCCCTCTCCCTGCACCCGAGACCCAGGGGAACAAATGCTGGGGGAAAACACCCTAGGCCTCGACTTTCCTGAGGCTGAAAGTCGAGTTGCCAAAACAAACTTCTTTTGTCTTTCCTCGTTTTTGTTTCCATGTTTAAATAATAATAAGCTGAAAATGAAGCCATTGTGCTCAGGTGTAGCCCTGTCAACATGCCTGCTGAGTCCTGAGTGTGTCTTCTGAGGCAGCTGTCTGGCCCGGCCTTGTGGCCCATCTGGCCGGGGTCCCACCCCCAGATCGGCACCCTCCCAACTCTGGCACTGCCACGATTTTCCCTCCTGCGTCTCATCGAAACTTCTCCACCCAGGGTCTCACTCGGGTCCATTTCTCTGCTAATAGTATGTGACAGCTCTCCCCAAGACACTGCTGGTTGTGTGTGGTTCCAACCCTGTCAGACAGGTTGCCTTTTAGAGACACAGACTTTCCCAATCTTAAGGTGCGGATGCTTCTTAAGCAGTGGCATTTGGGTAGCAGCTGCGAGGGGAATTCTGTTACAGAGGAAGGGTGTTTGGAGGCCTTGTGTCATGTAAGTGCACGCCCTCTGCCGGGCCCCGGTCCTCTTCTGCCTCTTCCATGGCAGACCGGGCAGGCAGCCTCACTCCAGACCTCCGTGGCCTGCGCAGAGATGCCCTCGACGGCAGGGCTGACCTGCTTGACTACCGCTGCGTTCTCTACTCAGCAGTGACCTCTCCGGGGCTTCTCCAGGAATCTTCCTCCTTCTTCCACCCCTGCAGGTAGCCCAGGGAGCCTGGTACCCAGTGGATGCTCCATGGGGGTCACAGAACTGAGCAGGGGACAACTGAGCACCCTCTCCTGCAGTCTGCACCCGTGGCAATCACTCAGCTTGCTTCTTTGCTTGCAGGCCTCTCCCTTCCCACGTGGGCTCTGATGCTTCTAGGGCAGCGGGAGAGGCCATGCTGAGGATGGGGAATCCCACAGCCCGTGGCCATGGGCCATTCATTTAACTTCTCTGACGCCCTGCTGTCCATCAGCATGTCTTACAGACGCGGGGAGCGTTCAAGGAGCTAATGTCATCAAATGCATCTTTTTTTTTGAGTCCACATATAAGCTCTATCATATGATATTTATCTTTCTCTGTCTGGTTTACTTCACTTAGTATGACAATCTCTAGGTCCAGCCATGTTGCTGAAAGTGGCATTATTTCATTCTTTTTAATGGCTGAGTAATATTCCATTGTATATAGAAAGAGACCCACAGACACAGAAAACAAATGTATGGTTCACAAAGGAGAGAGGGGGTAGGGAGAGGGATAAGTTAGGAGTTTGGGATTAACATGTACACACTACTATATATAAAATAGATAAACAACAAGGACCAACTGTAGAGCACAGGGGACTCTACTCAATATTTTGTAATAACCTATATGAGAAAAGAATTGGAAGAAGTATATGTACATGTAACTGAATTGCTGTGCTGTACACCTGAAACTAACACGATATTGTAAATCAACTATACTACAACAAATAAACTAAAATAAGATAAAAAATTGCTCAGTAGAGCTCCAATTTGTAGTAGGAGTTTAATAAAGGAAGGTGTTCCTCTGTATTTATTATCTTAAAACATTTTTTTACTTATTTATTTGGCTGCCTAGGGTCTTAGTTGCAGCATGTGGGATCTAGTTCCCTGACCAGGGATCGAACCCAGGCCCCCTGCATTGGGAGCGTGGAGTCTCAGCCACTGGACCAGCAGGGAAGTCCTTGTATTTATTATCTTAAAAGGCAGCAGCAGCTAAGAGTTACTGAACACGTGCCCCATGCCAGGCACCGTGCTGAGAGCTTTCACACTTCATCTCCACGCCGGTGCTATAGGGCAGCTGTCTTTCCTGTCCCCATTTTACAGAAGAGAAAACTGAGCTAAGCTGGACTCAAGCCCAGGATTAGCATCTTTCACATGCTGGAGATTATTCCATGAACTCCGTCAAAGCCCAGGGCCAGCCCTTGCCTTGTTCCTCCTGCCGTCAACATAGGTTGTGGAGTAAGGGGAGGATGCCCTCGGTCCCCAAAGTCTCAGCCCCGCATGACACACGCACACACACACGTGCACATAGGTACACATCTGCACACACATACAGGCACACACGGGGAGGCGAAGGCCTTTACAGAAGCGGAGCCTCTGCCAGGCTCTCACGTGGGCAGACGTGGGTGCTCTCAGGGTGGGGTAGGGAGGGCTGCTGCCTTGTTCTCAGCTGTCCCTCTCTGGCTGGGTGGCAGGAGGAGGGTCCCAGATGTGGGATGGAATCAAGGCAGTGGCCTGGGGTGTCTGGCTGCCTCTAGAGGGTGGAGGCCCAGGTGGCCACAGGGCCCCAGGGGCCGCTGAGCTCTGCAAACACGAGGCCCAGCCCAGACCTGCTTGGCTGGAAACTGCTGGCCTTGGGTTGCTGGGACCAGTTTCTCCACTCTGACCTCTCTGAGGGCAGGGGAGAAAGCACAGGGCTTAGAGGGTGAGCCTGGCTCAGGACAGAGGCAGCCTAGGGAGGCCCAGATGCACCCAGGGTTCAACACCCACGGATGCATCTGGAGGTGCACGTCACCGGCCATCCCCAATATCTCGGTCTTGGAGCCCACCAGCCTTCCCCAGCAAGTGGAAAGGCCTAACGCCCTGGCCACACTATCCATCATAACTTCCTACGGTGATGGAAATGTTCTCCACCTGCTCTGTCCCATAGGGTAGCCAGGTGTGGCTACCAAGCACTGGAAATGAAGTTGGTGCCACTAAGGAGCTGGATTTTTATTTGACTGAATTAAGTTTAAATATAAATACCCATGTAAGGTCGCGGCTTCCACACTGGATGGTCCAGCAGGGAGGGGCGGGGGGCCTGAGCTCTGGGGTGGTGCAGAGTGGGGCTTGAGTGGCAGCTCCTCTGTTCGATGGCTGTGACCCACCCTTGGCCACGTAAGTGCATCCCCCAGGACCCCCCCGTAGCAGTCACTGTGAGCGCCCAGGCCAGCACCTGGGAACAGGTGTATCAAAGTTGAATGGATGTGCGGCTACCTGGCCATGGGCCCTGCAGATGGACGCAGGCGCTGGGATTTCTCACCGCTCCAGCTCACCAAGGCACCAAGGGGACAGCTCTTGGGGAACCTAAGCCAGTGGCCCCAATGTCTTGGGCCTGGAAGAGGGGTGCAGGGGCTTGCCAGGTATGTGTGTGAAAACTTAGCATCGCATAGAATCCCTCGGAGCAAGGGGGCTTGATTCATCCAGGGGGGCCCTGCTTCCATCTTATCAGAGATAACATTCCTCCCAACTCTCAAAGCAAATCCTCCAGAAGTGGGAGAAAAATGTTAATGAACTTCCATTAAAATTCCTTCCAAGGCTTGTCCGTCCGGGCAGGCAGGCTCCTGACCTGCTCAGAAGCCTGCGGGTCTGAAAGAGCCAGTTCCTGCGTGGGGCCCCGGAGGACCTGACGGATCCTGGGGCTGGAGCTGAAGATCCTGGTTCGGGGCAAGCATCCCGCATCCAGTCGGGGAACGGGCCAGGGTCCTCCACCAGATCCACGTTGCCACCCTCCGTTCTTTCATGACAGGAAGACGTAGCATCTGTCCGGCGCCCGCAAGGGACCAGCATGTCCCCTGCTCTCTCTCCAGGCCTCCCAGCCGACTTGCATGGCTGAGGAAGAGACTCAGGTTCAAAGTGACGAAGTAACTTGCCCAAGCCACAGGTGCTGGGGTTCCCGACCCCTTACACAGGAGGTTTTCAGCACTTCCGCTGCCTGGTCAACACAGCCTGAAGCCAACAAGGCTAGGGACAGTGATGGGTATTTTCCAGACACAAGATGCAGCCTCATAAACTAAGAACTTTTTTTTCTTTTTATTAATTTATTTTATTTTTGGCTGCATTGGGTCTTCATTGCTGCTTGCGGCTGGCGGGGGCTACTCTTCGTTTCGGCGCACGGGCTTCTCATTGCGGTGGCTTCTCTTGTTGCGGAGCACGGTTTCTAGGTGCGCGGGCTTCAGTAGTTGTGGCTCGTGGGCTTCAGTAGTTGTGGCTCGTGGGCTCTAGAGCGCAGGCTCAGTAGTTGTGGCACACGGGCTTAGTTGCTCCGTGGCATGTGGGGTCTTCCTGGACCAGGGCTCCAACCCGCGTCCCCTGCATTGGCAGGCGGATTCTTAATCACTGAGCCACCGGGGAAGCCCCCCCACCCCCGCCTTTTTGTCTTTAAAGAAACACAATAAAACCTTCTTATGCAAGGGCACCTTGCCCCTCCTCCCTAGGCCTCTCCCACAGCAGCAGGACGACTGTGCCTCCAGTTATGTCTGTCCCATTCGCTGCCAGCTGCTGCCTGGGTCTTCTTTGGGAATTAATTTCCACATCCATCTATGAGCCTGTTCCTTTGTCCACAACTTGTTTGTGACAAACCAGTATTGCCCAGACTGACCCCCAACCCCGGACGGGTGACTTTACTGAATTACATTCCGGCGCCATGCCAGCTGAGTGCTTCGAAGATGCTGTTTTAAAAAGGCTCTCCAGAAATGCCCTACTCACTGTTGTAGGGATGTGGTCAGGACATTGTCCCCTCATCCCATGAGACCGATTTTATTGGGAACCACAAAAGACATTGGCTTCAGAGCTCATGTTCAGGAAAGCCTGTGCATCTGACAGTCAACTTGTTTATAAATTGTAGAATATGAGCACCTTGAAGTTGACCATTTTCTCTCTTTGCTTTGGCCACTAGGAAGCTTGGGATCACATTTGTAGCCCACTTCTAGCACTATGGTGCATGCGTTTTACGTACCGACTTTGCTCTGTTTCGACTTAAACTTTCATTTTCCCCTTTCATCATTTATTTACTTTATATTTTCTTGTTCACACATCTTTTAAAAATCAACTCAAATCCATTTCAGAGAGAGCAGGGTAAAAATAAATAGCAAGCTATGATCGATTGTCTACGTCATCTCCCAGACCAGGCTTTGGATGCCTTTGGTCATTTCCAAAGGTCAGTTCTACTCTCAACCTGAAAATCTCAACCTGGAACAAGTGTTTTGCCTGCCAGGTGATGAGTGTGAAGGAAAACACATGCTTGGGTGTAGGATTTCTTAGGATTTTGCTGACACATCACATGCTTAGTTTATAGTTGAATCTGGCATGCAGGGTGGGTTGGGCAGTCGAAAGAGTCAGGACACTGGGTTTATACTCTTCACTCTGGTGCCAGCCAACTGTCAAGGAAGAAATAACTTCACCTCTCTGACCTTCGTACCACTGGCATGGGGGTGCAGACTTAACCCCAACCCCATTTAAACAGCTTCTATAGGATTTCTATAAACCACTGATGGTATGGGAGGGCTGGAAGGAGACACAAACTACAGGCTGGCTTACCCAGCCTTGACCTTGGGGTTTGGGTTGGACCACAGGGTCAGAGTTACGACTCTAGTGGTGTAACCAAACTTTAGCCAATAGCAGGTGACAGAATTTTTGGAGTTTTGCTTCATCCCGCAGGGCCTGTTGTAGCTTTGCTCCCCCCTAGTAAGGATCCCACACTTACCAGGGAGGTCGCAATCCTTGACAGGCATGCAGGGCACACCAGTGGGTGCTCAGCCCCCGCATGGCCCTGCAGGTACCAAGAGGCTGAACTTGTGGTCCTTGGTCATGGTTAGAAAGCTAAAATCTACCCTATGAGACAATGTCTAACCATGCCAGGCAGGTTTCCCCTTTATGACAATCAGGGATCAGTTACGTCACATCTGCACTTCCCCCTGGGCTGCCAGGAAGCTCAGAACTAAGTATGAACGTCAACTACGGCCACTTCGTAGATCATCGGCGCCTGGATTTTGATGTTTCCGTTTTTTTCTCCTATAGCCCTGATTTCCTGCCCTTATTTATATTTTCCTGGTTTTGATATCTTTTTCTAACTCACATGTTTTAACTTTATTTTATTGAAGTACAGTTGATTTACAATGTTGTATTAATTTCTGCTGTACAGCAAAGTGATTCACATATAAATGTATATATATGTATATTGTCTTTTTAAAATAAATTTATTTATTTTTGGCTGCGTTGGGTCTTCATTGCGGTGCACGGGCTTCTCATTGCGGTGGCTTCTCTTGTTGCGGAGCACAGGCTCTAGGCACGCGGGCTTCAGTAGTTGTGGCTTGCGGGCTCTAGAGCGCAGGCTTAGTAGTTGTGGCGCATGGGCTTAGTTGCTCCACGGCATGTGGGATCTTCCCCGACCAGGGCTCGGACCCATGTCCCCTGCATTGGCAGGCGGATTCTTAACCACTGCACCACCAGGGAAGTCCATGTATATTCTTTTCCATTATGGTTTATCATAGGATATTGAATATAGTTCCCTGTGTCTAATTCATATTTTAATTTTTCCTAGTTTGAGGTCACTGTATTCACCCAGATGTCTATAAAAAAGTCTGTAACAATAATTTGAGTTTCCTGAACTTTTTCCAGAATAGAATTAAATCTTAACTTTTCTGGGCCTAAATTTTTACGTCTTTTAAAAAATTTTTTATTTTTAATTGAAGTATAGTTGATTTACAATGTTGTCATATTTTTAAATTATACAAATATATTCTACTTGAAAAAAATTGAATCAGTACGAGAAAAATCACCTCTTTGGTCCTCTTTGATCACAGGCTAATCCCACTCTCCTACCTGGGGGCAACCCCTGCGTTGACACATACACGTGTCTGAGAAAGCACGTTGCATTGTTGTATGCATGTTTTCACACGTGGCGTGGTACTGGTGGTATCACTCTGTGACTTTCTTTTTTATTCTAACAATAGTATGACTTGGAGCCCTGTCCTGGTCAAGTCAGAGGAACAACCTCATTATCTGTAACGCAACATGTTATTGTTATTTCATCGTATGGTCATATCACAGTTTCTTAGGCCTGTCCCCAGCTGTGACGTTTAGGTTGTATCTCTTGTTTTTGCTCTTTTAGAGAAGGCCTGTGGTCAGCAAGTTTGTATATGCCTCTTTGCATACGTGTACAAGTGTTTCTCATGGGTACATACCAAGAAATGGAATAGTCAGGTCACTGTATACGAGATTTGAAGTTTGAAATTCACCTAGCCAAATTGCCTTCCAACGTGGTCATATCTATTTACACGCCCCACATCAGGGCATGAGAACGTCCATTTCCATATCCTCTCCATTCCTGAGGTCCTTGAACTTTCTAACTTCTGTCCAACTCATGCAAGAGAAATAGTAATGCATTGCGGTGTTTGCTTACATTTCCCGATTGTTAGTGAGGACGAGTCTCTTGTCAAATGTTTACTGGCCATGTGGATTTTCTATTTTGCTAAGTGTGGTTCAAATCCTTTTTCCATTTCTATTGGGTTCTTGGTCTTCTATTATTGTTGTTGATTTGTAGGAGTTCTTCACCTGTTCTGAATATAAATTATATATATATATGTATGAATACAAACAAATACTGAAGAATAAACAAAGAAATAAAGAATTCCAGGTAATGTAGGACAAGGGTCAAATCACCAATTTTTTCAGTAGATTTCATGAAAGTTCAGAATAGGGTGAGATCACCAGGGGCCAATGGAGCTGGGAAAACCTCTGTAAAAGTGGACGGACATGATGTGGGCAGGGTTCAGGCTAACGTGCATCCTCGGAATTCGTTATTCATTCACTAATACTTTGATGAGCATCTTCTCCACTGTAAGCCTCCAGCTGGGCGTGGGGAGTGGCCACATGAGGGCGGATGGGCGGGGCCCTCCCTGACCAGACAGGAAGCAGGGGCAGGGGTCGGGGTGCACATGCCTGGATGGATGGGCTGCTGCAGCTGTGGGAGCACCCAGGGCCAGGGCGGCTACACAGAGGAAGGCCTTGGCCGAGACCTGCTGGATCAGGAGCTGATTGCTGGGGGCAGACAGAGGGTGAGTGCCAGGGCAGGACAGCGGCTCCTGTACATGGAGCCCCGGGTACAAAGGGCCCGGGGGCAGAAAGAGTCTGGAATGTTCCCTCCAGAGCCTTGAGCTTGCAAGGTGGGAAGGGATGGTCAGTAAAAGGCTTTGTCTTCCACTCAACGGGGATCAGACTTTGTTCTGCAAGCAGAAGAAAGACATAATCAGATTTGCATCTTGTAAAGGTCACTCAGGGTACAGAACAGAGGGGAGGGAGCCAGCCTGGAGCCCACGTGGGTGTGGGGGACAGTCTCAGGTCAGGGCAGAGAGGATGGCTGGCCAGATGTGGTTCTATACGCTTCATTCAGTGCTGGTTTCTTTCATGACTTTTCTCTTAATACTGGAGTGGTACATGATCATTTCTAAGAACAGAAAATATCAACTAGCAAGAAGATCCTGAAGGACAGCCACAGCTGCAGTTGCCCCGAGAAATGATTGTTCACAGCCTGTGGCCTGTGAATGTGTACACACACGTCACCCTGCCCCTCCCTGCAAATATCCTACCTGATGATTTAAACTTGGTCTAATTCCTTCAACAAAATCTATATTGCTGGACATTTTTGTTTGAACTTTTTGCAATGACAGGTCAGAAGAGGAATAATCGACTAAAAATGAACCAGAATGAAAAAGAAAAATAGTCATCTAAATCTGACAAGGAATAGACAACCAACAAGGACCTACTGTGTAGCACAGGGAACTATATTCAGTATTTTTTTAATAACCTAGAAGGGAAAAGAACCTGTAAAACTATATATATATATATATATATATATATATATATACACACACATACACACAAGTATAACTGAATCACTATGCTGTACACCCGAAACTAACACAACATTGTAAATCTACACAAAATTTTAATTAATTAATTAATTTTGGCTGTGTTGGATCTTCACTGCTGCACGTGGGCTTTCTCTAGTTGCAGAGAGTGGGGGCTACTCTTCGTTGCCGTGACTTCTCTTGTTGAGGAGCACGGGCTCTAGGCGCACGGGCTTCAGTAGTCGTGGCACACAGGCTCAGTAGTTGTGGTGCACAGGCTTAGTTGCTCCGCGGCACGTGGGATCTTCCCGGACCAGGGATCGAACCTGTGTGCCCTGCATTGGCAGGCAGATTCTTGACCATTGTGCCACCAGGGAAGTCCTTCAATACAAAATTTACATTGAAAAAAATTAAAACTGACAAGGATGCTTGCTCATAGGTACACCAAACTCAGCAACATATGCAGAGTCGGGAGCACAGCGAGTGAGCTCTGAAACACGCCATGCCTCCTGCTGGCCAGGGGGACCGCCAGACAAGGGCTCCAAACTGAGCCAACTGGGCATCCCCACCTTGGTTTCTGGGCCCCCAGGCCAAGTTAGGGGCTGCCCTGGGCTCCCCTCCAGACAGGCAGAACCCCCCAAGTTTGGTCTCCTTTGGAGTTCTGTCTCATCCTGTTGGCCTGGAGCCTTGTTGGAACTCAATAGATGTGCATTCAACAAAAGAGTCAGGGAATAATTGTCTTGATGAAGTAAAGATGGGGAGGGAACTAACCCAGACAGAAACAAGGCACCTGCGAAAGTCACTTACACTCTGTAACTTGCTCCCCAGGAAGAAGTCACTGAGATTTTTTAAAAATTTTGAGGTTGGGGGATTTCTTTTTTTTTTTTAACAGTTTTATGGAGGCATAATTGACATACAACAAACTGCACAGATTTAAAGTGTACAACAAATTTTTAACCTATGTATACACTCTTGAGACCATTATCACGTTCAAGGTCATGAACATGTCTGTCATCTTCCAAAGTTTGCTTGTGAAGGCCTTTTGTAATCCCTTCCCTCCCAAGTCCCATCCCCATGGATCAACTTTCTCTCCCTGTAGGTTGGTTTGCATTTTCGCGACTTGAATATGAATGGAATCATCACATAGTCTATGCTGTCTGGGGCCTGGCTTCTTCAAGGGGCATATGGGAGATGCAGGCCTGTTGTAACTTGCCCCCGTGGGTCTTACCTTCACTCCCATTTCATAGACCCTCACGAGCTGGGTAAACTGCAAACGTCACACAGCCCTGTAGCGGCGGAGCCAGGATATGAGCCCAGCTCTGTGTGACCCCCAAAGCCACTCACTCGTTCTTTCTATTACATCCCTGCCTGTAAGAAGCGCCTTGGAGCAAGCCCGATTTCTGCAGAGGAAGTGCTAGCCACTGCTCTGGGTCCACCCCCTGCACCTCCACTTCCTGCTCTGCCCCTTCCGTCTCTACACCTTCTGTGGGAGAATCGGGACCTTGCTCCCTAAAATCCAGAGCCACCCCCATCCCGGGGAAGGGGAGAAACCGCCCTGCACATCCCCTATAGGCTGTGTGCAGCCCGAGGGCGGGCAGAGTGCACACCACACTGTACCCCACACGGAATGGTCTTCAGTAGATTTGTGTTGGACTCCTTCCTCCGTTTTGTCTCTTCCATGGGGCGGCCTTTTTGGGAGACCCCACGCTGAGGTCCAAGCCACCTCCGCATCGAGGATTCCCAAGGTGCCCCAAGGACACAGCTGATGTCAAGTGTTCAGCTTCCATGCGCCCTCAGGGGCCGGGACCTGGGCTGCCTGGAGCCTGGCCTGGCCTGGTGCTACCTGCCACACGGTCATCAGCCTTAGCCAGCCCTGACCCCTCGTCCAGCAGCACCTCATCCTCTGGGAGGCCTGGAAGCCGCCGCAGTCGGGCCTGGGCAGGGCTCAGGCCTCTGGAGCAGCCTAGGCTCAGCATCTGGATGTGCCCCAAGCTTCCCACATCCCCAGCGGGCGTGTCAAGCATGAGATCTGGAGTCCCTTGAGCCAGGGATCGAACCCTGGCTGTGCCATTACCGCTGGAAGACCCTGGACAACTTTCTCATTCACCCACCCACCCACTCATTCATTCATTCATTCATTCACTCGTTCATTCACCCAAGCCTCTGTGCCAGGCCCACAGACGAGCAAGACCCAGGCCAGGGACGCTGTGTACAGTTGTGCAGGTTGCGTCCTGCCCCAGGACACCAAGCCTCACCCCGTGGTAGCATGGGGCTGCTTCCTCCTGGGGGAAAGATTCTGTGCGGTGGCCCTGGTCCCTTCCCTGACCTCAGGAAGTCCATGGTCAGGGGCAGTAGGGGCTAATGAAGTGCAAGTATGCTTGAAACCCAGCACAACCAGGGCTCTGCAAAGAGGAACACTGCCTTCAAGGGAGTTGCCCCAGTAGTTCGAGCCTATCAGGGGAGGCTTCCTGGAGGAGGTGGCATTGCCACAGAGACAAGATGACTTGGAAATAAGAGGAAAGCTGACACAGTGAGCGGAAATCATAAGCATAGGGCTGGAGATGTGTGTGCCCGGTGGGTAGAGAGGCTGTGAGTATTTCCGTGGCAGGAGCATGTGTGGGGTGGGTAGCAGCAGGACCCAGGGGAAGGGGCTCTGCTCCACCCTGAGGGCAATGGGGAAGCACGGGAGGAGTGGGTGGAGTTCTTGGCCTCGACTCTCTCATCTGTACAGTGGACATAGCAATCGCTGCTTCTCCAGGTTCCGGGCTGAGCCCAGCACATGGTAGGGCCTCAGTAAGGATGCAGCCAGTGTCGGCCTTGTCCAACCAGTACAAAGGTGCGGTGCCACACCTGCCAACCCTGGAGCCCTCTGTGCTGGGGTCAGATGATGAAACCAGATCCCGGCCCAGAGTGCTGGGCGATGTGCCTCTCCACCACCCTCCCAGACGCAGGCTGTGGCTCTGACATCTGGCTCCCCTCCCCTGGTACCTGGTCCTTGAGGCAGGGCCGCGGCAGCCGGGCAGAGCCGTGCCAACCAGCCTGCAGCAGGCTGGGCCTCCTGGGACTGGCACCCACTAGTGGGAGAGGAACCAAAGACCGGAGGTGCCTGTCCTGCACCCCTCCTCTCCGAGGGCCGGGGCCAAGCAGCTGCGGGGACCCCCAGCCTCTCTGTCCCCAACCGGCTCAATGGCCCCAGCATCTCCTGCCCCAACTGCTTGGTTTTATATAAGCAAAATTATATTTTAAGCATTTTCATATCGATTGTTTTTCTGATTATGCAAGTAATACATGCTCATTTTAGAAACCTTGGAACATATAGATAGGAAAAATAATGAGTCTATTACACAGAGACAAACATGTTAAATGAACAGTGTCATTCATTCCTGACTTTTTCACACCTGTGTGGGTAGACACACACACACACACACACACACACACACAGTTGGGATTGCAATGCTTATACAATTCTGTATCTTGTTTTCTCGCTGATTATTTTATTGTAAGTGCTTTCATCAGTTATTAAAGATGGTTCAAAAGTATGTCAACGTTTTATTATGGAAAACTTCAAATGTACCTAAAGTTGGAGAAAATCACGTAAGGACCCCATGTATCTGCCATCAGCTATGACATTTACCAACAGTCTGCTTATTTTATCTATTCTGCTTCCCCCCAGCTTTTTTGGGTTTTGTTGGACTATTTTAAAGTCAACCCCAGATAGCCTGTCTTTTCACCCATACATATCAAAAAGCATTGTAAAGGCTCTGGAAGAAGGCCTGTGCTGTATCTAAGGGGTCCCTGGCCCTGGGTGTTAGGAGACCTGAGTTCGAGTCCTTAATTTGTGTCTTCACTGCTGCAGGAACATGCTCTAAACCCATTTTCTCTGTAAAATGGGGACGATGGTGTCTGCCTTCCCCCAGAGCAGGGGTCATGAGAGGTCAGTGGGATGCAAAACTCCCCAGAGTTCTGCCATGTGCCAGGCACGTTGCTAGTCCATTAAATCTTCACAACAATCCAAGAAGGTCGTATTAGTATCCTCATTTTACAAAGGAGAAAACAAAGACTCAGAGAGGTTAAGTGACTTGCCCAAAGTCACACAGTATTCAAATTTAGATCTGTTTGACTTTTCCTGCTGCACTAATTGGTAATAGGTCCAGGGAGCATCAGCCTCTTAAACAGCTACCTTTTGGTGCCTCCAGCAGAAATGGACTTTTTTTTTTTTTTTTTTTTTTTGCGGTACGCGGGCCTCTCACTGTTGTGGCCTCTCCCGTTGCGGAGCACAGGCTCTGGACGCGCAGGCTCAGCAGCTATGGCTCACGGGCCCAGCCGCTCTGCGGCATGTGGGATCTTCCCGGACCGGGGCACGAACCAGCGTCTCCTGCATCGGCAGGTGGACTCTCAACTAGTGCGCCACCAGGGAAGCCCAGGAATGGACATTTTAAGTACCAGGTTTGGTCATGGGAGATGCGGCCAGGCTGGGGACAAGGAAGGGCCTCAAGTCAGACCAAGTGTAGCCGGATATTACCCAGAGGCATGGAGGTGGGTCTGCTAGGGGCTGGGTGAAACAGAGGACCTTCCAAGGGTTGACTGCAGAGAGACTCTGGAGGGACTGAGGGCAGGGTTAAGCTGTCAGCAAGGGCAGGAGTTGCCGGGACCACGTGGCCATGTAGGACCCCAGACTCTGTCTAGCCCCAGGGCTGGCTGGAGGAGTCAGGGAAGACGACACCCATCTCTCTGTCCTCGCCCTCCACAGTCCTGTGGGCACCCCTATTGGCAAGTCTGCCTAGGAGCCAAGGGCATGGGGACAGTGGCTGCAGCCCCCAGCGGTCAGCCTGTTCCACTTCCCAGAGCAAAGAGCTGGGGACAGGGCCTGCCTGGGGGCAAGTGGAGGAAACCAGCCCAGGAAGGTGCCCACTGGCGGGTGGAGCCAGGTCCTGGGGTCTCTGACTGCAGGCCCCGGGGGTCCCAGAGTTGGTGTAGGCCTGCTGGTGGGCAGGGTGGGGTCCCGAATGTTGGCTGCAGGGCTCTGGGGGTGCCAAGGCTATGGCCAGTGCACTGGCGTGGGGGGCTGGGTCCCAGGGCAGCTGTGAGCTCAGGGATCTCAAGGCAGCCAGCCTGCTGGTGGGGGGCTGTGTCCTTGACCGGGAAGCTGCTTGGTCTGAGACATCCAAGTGCTGGTGCCAACAGGCTGTTGGGAGGGTCCGCGTTCCGGCACTATGGGCTGGAGGGAGGATTCCATGATGCGCTGGCCAGCGCCTTGTGGTACAACAAGCTCCCCAGAAGGGCTGCTGCCGACATCCATGTCCCCAGGGTGAGACCCCGTTACCTCCTGTCCCTCTCGAGCTTCTCCAAGATGAGCAGGTGGCATAAACCCGGGCTCCTTTCAAATGACTGCTTCTGTCCAGGAACCCGGAGTGTGTAAGATCCGTGTGTGCCCTTTAGGAGTGGAGTCTCCACAGACATAGAGAACAGACTTGTGGTCGCCAAGGGGGAGCGGGGAGGGAGAGGGATGGATTGGGAGTTTGGGGTCGGTAGACGCAAACTATTACTTTTAGAACGGATAAACAGCAAGGTCCTAATGTATTTTAAAAAAAGAAAAGAATGGGAATTTCCCTGGCGGTCCAGAGGTTAAAACGCCGTGCTCCCAATGTTCGATCCCTGGTCAGGGAACTAGATGCTGCCTGCCACAACTAAGGAGCCCGCAGGCCACAACGAAGATCCCGCGTGCCACGACTAAGACCCAGCGCAGCCAAAATAAATAAACAAACAAACAAATAAATAAGAGTGTCTACATGTGTATAACTGAGTCACTTTGCTGTACAGCAGAACTTAACACAACACTGTAAATCAACTACACTTCAATTTAAAAAGATAAAGAGAGTGGAGTCTCTATTTCTGCCTGCCGTCTGAGGCTCCTGCAAGGAAGCCCCACTGGCTCTCAGAGCCAGATCTTGGGCTTGTTTTTCTGACGCAGGACCCCTGGGATGGGGAGCCCACTGTGAGGCTCAGACCCCTTGCCTTGCCAGTGTAATCATCCTCCCGTCTGTGGGACACCCACCCAGGCTGGTGGGTCTTGACTGTACTGCCTCTCTGCCCCTCCTACACGTCTTGTGGTTTCTTCTTTATACTTTTAGTTGTAGACGATCTTTTCTGCTCGTCTGCAGGCCTTTCTCGTCAGTGGTTGCTCTGTAAGCAGCTCACCCTGGGGGAAGGTGAGCTCGGGCCCTCCCCCTGCGTCGCGCCACGCCCCTGTCCTGCACACCCTGGGACCGTCCATGCCCTCACGGCCTCCATCCTGAGAAGTGACGGCATTTCCACCTTACAGGAGGCGAGCCCGACATGGGCCCTCCATCGCCAGCGCCCTGGGGTCACAGGACGGCGTGTGCTGAGCACCCACTGTGTACCGGGTACCAGGCTTGCCTCCAGGCTCGGGGAGAGATGCAAGCCCACAGCCCTCGTCCTCCGCGAGTCCCCAGCCTGGAGGGCTGACTAAACGGAGGAACACACACACGTGACAAGGATTTGTGGTGGAGGCTGCAGGACCGCGGACCCGAGCTCAGAACTGATGCGTGGCTTCCGCCTGGCCGCGCAGAGCAGCAGGGGTGGGCGTCTCACCCCGGGCTGTGTGAAGGCTGTGGGACGCGGCCCTGGGTTCAGTTCCACGGGCTGCCGGGGCGGGCCTTGCGGAGGCCGAGGGGTGTGTCTCCCCGTGTCCGTGTGGGAAGATGGGCGGCTGTCAGTCCCACTTTCTAGGGGAGGTTGAGGGACCCCGCACTCCCCAGCCGGCCCGGTGCCGCTGTCGTGGGTCCCGCCTGCACCTCTGGCTGGCTTCTTCCCTGGTTCTCCCCTTTCCACGAGCAAACGCTGCTCTGGGCACCAGGGAGGCAAACGGAGTGAGCACTCCCCAGCCCCGCCCTCTGGAAGCTCCTAGAAGACTCCAGGGCTCACAGCAGGAGGGAGGGATTCCCCAGAGGCTTAAAGGGCCTCCTCTGCTGGGCTCCACACTGCATCCAGGCTGAGGGGGGAGGGTTATGGGCCTCTGGCCAGGCCCGGCAGACCCCCAGAGGGAGGAAGGTGCCGAGATAGCCCAGCCCACCCAGCGGTGACCCTTCCCTTCTTGGCTGTCATAGCCCTGGGCAGAAAAGGCCAGGCTTCTTCCTACACACACACACACACACACACACACACACACACACACACACACACATCCCCATGACACATGCTGAAAACATCCTTCTAGAATGCAGCCAAGCGAAGGCTAGCTTTCCAGGGCCTGTCTCTCGCCAGCAGCCTTGGACAGCCCTCCATCCACGTCCTGAGCCTTTGAGCTGAGTGACCCTGGGCCACCATGTGGCTAACTCCACATCAGCTTCCTAAGGCTGCTCTACAAAGGACGACGAAGCAGGTGGCTTCAGACGACAGACTTTGATTCTCATAGATCTGGAAGCCAGAGTCCAGAATCAAGGTGTTGCTTCCTTCTGGAGGCTCAGAGGGAGAATCCATCCGTCTCTCCCAGCTTCTGGGGGCGGCTGGCAACCCCTCGACCCTCGGCTTGGGGCTGCATAACTCCGACCCGTGCCTCTGTCTCGCATGGCCTTCTTCTGTCTGTGTCGCTCCTCTGTGTCTGTGGCTCAAGTCTCCCCTCCTTTCTTGTAAACATAAAACCTACCCTAAGTTCAGGATGACCCCTCAGCTCAAGATCTTTATGTTAATTACATCCGCAAAGGCCGATTTCCAAAGAAAGTCACACTCGCAGGTACTGGGGGATGGGACTTGGACATGTTTTGGGCGGGGACATTATTCAACCCACTACACTCTCTGAGCCCCTTTTCCTGCCCTGTGAAAGGGGATAGTAGAGCCCCGAGAAGACGTGGATGGGTATTTTCTGAAAGTAGTGCGTGCAGCCCAGCACAGGGCTTGCCAAGATGCTAGTAGCTGGGGAGAGGGAAACGGGCCCTAAGAGACTGGACCTTTGTGTTTCAGGCCCCCAGGCTGGCAACACAATGAGAACAGCTTCCCAGGGCGAGGCTGTCATCCTCAGGGGAGGAAGGAAAGAGCAGAGCAGGGAGCAGAGAGAGCAGGAACGTGGGGGTCAGATCCAAGTCGGTGGTGGGGGCGCCATGCACCTGTCACACCAGGGACAGCTGGGCAAGGGGACAGCCACCCTGTGACCCCCCCAGATGTAGGGCAGGCCTGGGGGAGGCCTCTGGGGGAAAAACACGCAGCAGTTCATCCAGACATGCAAACAACCAGCACACCATCCACGGTTTGCCAGTTTGGGTCTATACGTATTCGGTGGGAATCTTTCCAGTTGGTTAAAAGTATTTGTGCTTCTCGTTTTGTGTGGCGATCTACAATCATTTCCCAAGCAGCTTCTCTCAATTTCTCTTTGAGAGAGAGAGAGAGGGAGCCCTAGACTCTGCCCCAGGGCCTCGACTCGGCCATTAAGTCAGCTCAAGATTAGAGTTTAACAGAGGCCAGAAAATAGACCAGCTGAGGTCGCCAGAGGCTGGAGTCCCAGCAGGAAAGACCTGTGGGCTTGCGATTTCACCTTCCTGGGTGACCTTGGCCCTGTTCTCTGACAGGCAAGATTAGGAGCCTCGAGGAGGGTCCCCGAGGTCCTTGCTCCCTGGTGTAAGCCCGTACCAACAAGGAGGACCCACCAGAGTCACGCTCAGGAGTCTCTGTTCATACCCACACCTGCATGGGCTCCTCTCCACCTGCCACCTGATTCAGGGACAAGGATGCTGCTGGGAGGGTGACCTGCCTGGGGCTCCCCCCCGGGGAATCTGTGCCAGGAGCTGCGTCCTGGCAGGCCGCATTCTACCTTACATTTTAACTAATTTAATTGTAAATTTGAATTAGCTAGCTGACATTTTTCAAATGTTTAAAAAATTACATAAGTATTATATAAACATGTTCTGTTTATAATCAAGTTGAACGCTATGGAAGTATACAAAATATAGAGTAAAAATCCCCCTCTTCTTCCTCACCTCCAGAGACAAGCATTGTCCAAAGTTGAGTGTGGATCCTCCAGATGGCTTCTGTTTACACACACACACACACACACACACACACACACACACACACACACACACACGCAGCGGCAGATAGATAGGCTCATTCTGTAACTGGCTTCTTTCATATAATGATACAATAGACATTCTGGGTTGCTGCATGTCAATTATTTTAATGTCATTATTTTAATGACTCTTAACATTTTTGTTGTAGTATGTATTTTATCAATTCCCCTATTAGTGGACATTTAGGTTATTTCCAACTTTCCACTAAAACAATGCTGCAATGCATATACCGACGCATGCCTTCTTTTTTGGTACGTGAGTTTTTCTATATGTTCCATATCTTGGAATAACATGCCAAAGGGTATTTGCATGTTATGTGTGGATAAACACCAATCAATTGCTCTCCTGAAAGACTAAACCGATTACCACCCTCGTCTCATTGTGAGAACGCTCATTTCCCCAGCTGGCGGCAACACTCCATAGCATCAGGACTTTGCATTTTCGCCAGTTAGAAACTTTTTATTGTGTGAGTTGCATTTCCCTGATGACTGTTCAGCTGAGCATCTTTTCCTGGCTACTGGCCGTTCGCATTGACTCAGCTGTGAGTTCACTCTTTCCATCCTTCTGCAATCTCCTATTAGGTTAGTTATCTTTTACTTATTCCTGTGTAGGTTTTGCTTCCTTTTCAAAAAGGGATACATGTACCTGATTTTAAAGATTCAAATAAAACAAAAGATATAGCAGGAAAATGAAGTTTCCCTCCCACCCTGATGCTCAGACCCCTGCCCAGCGTCCAGGGCTGCGTCTCCATGGGGCCCAGGGGCAGGGCACGTATGGCCTCCAGGCTTTTTGAGGGTTCGAAACCCGGAAATGTTTTCATTGTAATTTCTTTTACAGTCAGAAGAAAAAAAATAAACATCTAATAATGAGTCGAGCCTGGGTCATATCTGTCTTTATACCAAGGCAATTATAAAGCATAATTTAAAATAATTTTTAAGGGAGGCAGAATCATCTAAGGGAGGCCTGCCTACCGGTGATAGCCATTTACCAGTTTCCTGGGCATCATTCTAAAAACATTTTATGCAGATATGTTTTTTTATTTGAAAATATTTATTTTATTATATCCCTAAATAGCATGGAGAGAAAGTTCATGATTCTTTTTTCTCCCCTTTAAAAAAAATTTTTTATTTTATATTGGACTATAGTTGATGTACAATGTTCTGTTAGTTGCAGGTGTACAGCAAGCAGATACGTTTTAAATATTTACTTATAAATGGTTTTTCTTCTCTTTTATGCAATGTTTTAAATATAGGAAAATAAAGGAAATAATAAACACTCACGACTCCAATACTCAAGAGTAAATAGTAAGTAAATACAATTTTAACCGTACTTGCTTTCAGCTCTTTTTTAGTTAATAAAAGAAATGGAATGTTGATGCGTAAAGCTAACCCCCTCCTGTGTTTCTCCTCTCTCTCCCACTATCCTGCAGTTGCCATGGGCCGCTCAGAGCCTGCTTGAGTTCAGACCATGAACACTGAATCCCATGGTCTGCACTCTCGTGCCTAGCAGAGTGGGCTGCACCCTCCTCCTGAGATCCTTCCCTGGCTCCCTGGACACCTCACCCCCGTCCGGCTTTCCTCCCACTTCACCCTCTGCTCCTTCCCAGGCTCCTTCACTCGTTAACCCTCATCTTCCCAACTGCTCCTTCTGGAGGCCCCGGGCTCTGTCCTTCTCAAATCTGTCCACACCCTCTGGGTGATCTCATCTGGTTTCCAGGATTCAATGCATTTATATGCTGACTGACATCCAAATTAATATCTCTACCCCAATACTTTCACCAGATTCCACACCCATACACCCAACTGCCTAATGGACAACCCCTCTTGGATGTCTGGTGAGCATCTCTACCCGAGGGACCAGAGGCAAACTCATGAGGTCCCTCCCTTCTGCTCCCCCTCGTTTCTGCCCCATCTCAGCCGATGACCTTGGCCTCATTCTTGACCCTTCTCTCTGCATGTCATCCATCAACATCAATGAGCAAATCCTAATGGCTCTACCTTCAAAGTATATGCAGAAGCTGAGCGCTCCTCACCACCTTCACTGCTGCCACCCTGGTCGGAGAGGCATCTGTCACTGTCTGCAGTATTACAAAAGGACTCATTCATTCATTCATTGTCTGTCTCCCCCCCTAGAATATACTTTCCAAGTGGGCGAGGATATTACCGGTTTCATTTATTCTTATCACCTGCACAGAGAACAGTGCTGACATATAAGAGGTATTCAAGAAATATTTGTTGGATAAAAGAATATTTTAATTATCTGGTTTATTTCTGTACTTTATTCTGTTTCATCGAATGATTTGACTATTCTTTTTTTTTTTTTCGTTATGCGGGCCTCTCACTGTTGTGGCCTCTCCCGTTGCGGAGCACAGGCTCCGGACGCGCAGGCTCAGTGGCCATGGCTCACGGGCCCAGCCGCTCCGCGGCATGTGGGATCTCCCCGGACCGGGGCACGAACGCATGTCCCCTGCATCGGCAGGTGGACTCTCAACCACTGCGCCACCAGGGAAGCCCGATTTGACTCTTCTTGTACCAATACTTCAGTCTTTTAGTTACTTAACTTTAAAGTATGTTTTGATAAACAGTAATTCCTTATACATCCTGATTATTATGCTTTTTCAAGATTGACTTTGTTATCCTCATGCGTTTCTAATTCAGATGAACCTTCAAAGCGCCACCTAGTCAAGTCTCACTAAAAACCCTGTTGGTGCTTTAACTGGCATTAAATTTATAGACTTAGAGATTGATTTGGGAGGAAAGAGCATCTTTACCTAAGGACGTCTTCCTGCCCCAGGACATTAGAATTTCTCCATTTATTCAGGTCTTTTACATTCTTCAATCTACTTTTAGAGTTTTCTTTATATCAATCTTGCACATTCCTTGCGTTTCTGAGAAACACTCTATTGGTCAAGATGCATTTTTTTCTTTTAATTCAGTCGTGAATTCACTATGCTAATATTTAAGACATACGCATGTCAGTAAAAACAACCTAAGTGTCCATCAACAGATGAATGGATAAAGAAGATGTGGTACATATATACAATGGAATACTACTCAGCCATAAAAAGAATGAAATAATGCCATTTGTAGCAACATGGATGGACCTAGAGATTATCTTACTAAGTGAAGTAAGTCAGAAAGAGAAAGGCAAATACCATATGATATCACTTATGTGTAGAATCTAAAATAATATGACACAAAGGAAATTATCAATGAAACAGAAACAGACTCACAGACACAGGAACAGACTTGCGGTTGCCAAGGGGGAGGAGGGTGGGGGAGGGAAGGATTGGGAATTTGAGATTAGAAGATGCAAACTGTTATACAGAGAATGGATAAACAACAAGGTCCTACTGTAGAGCACAGGGAACTATATCCAATCTCCTGGGTTAAACTGTAATGGAAAAGATATGAAATAGATGTATATATATCAATATATAATCATATATATATACGTATAACTGAATCACTTTGCTGTACAGCAGAAATTAACACAACATTGTAAATCAAATATACTTCAGTAAAATAAATTTACGAAAAGAACCATGCATGTCAGGATTATAAAAGAGGCGGAAGAGCCTTATCTTTGTTAAGCTGTGGAAGAGTCTGTCTTCCACAGGGATTGCGTCTTCCTTGAAAGTCTGGCACAACTTTTCTGCAAGACTGCCTGGGCCTGCCATCTTTTGAAGTATAGATCTTTGATTATCTTTTCAATTGTTTTTTGGTTTTATATCTATTTAATAGAGTTTGGGTTTTTAAAAAAATATTTATTTGGCTGCATCGGGTCTTAGTTGCGGTGTGCAAGCTTCTCTCTAGGTGTGGCACACAGGCTTAATTGCCCCATTGGCATGTGGATCTTAGTTCCCCGACCAGGGATCGAACCCGTGTCCCCTGCATTGGAAGGCGGATTCTTAACCACTGGACCACCAGGGAAGTCCCTAGAGTTTGTTTTTTAGAACAGTTTTAAGTCACAGCAAAACTGAGTGGAAAGTACAGATACCCTGGATATACCCTCACCCCCATATGCACAGCCTCCCCTATTATCAATGTCAGTCACCAATGGTACACTCGTTACCAAGGATGAAGCTGCAAGGACACATCATTATCACCCAGAGTCCACCATTTACGAGGGTTGACTCTCGATGTTGTGCGTTCTATGGGTTTGGACAAGCGTAGAAGGACCCGTATCCACCGCTATAGTCTCACACAGCATAGTTTCCGTGCTCTCTGTGCTCTATGCGCTCAGCCCTCCCTTCCGCCTAACCCCTGGCAAGCACTGTCCTTTTTGCTGTTTGACAGAGCTGCGCCTTTTCCAGAATGTCGTATAGTTGGAGCCATGCGGTCTGCAGCCATTTCAGGTGGGCTTCTTTCACTTAGTTGTGTGCATTTAATAACATTCCTCCGTGTCTTTTCACGGCCTTCCCTATTCCCGTGTTTCTAATTCCCCCTTATAGTGAGAAAATGGTCCCCTTTAACCTCACGGTATCTACTTACTTGCTCAATCAATTAACTGTTTTCTCAGTGTAACTAATCTGGTCACTCCAGCCACCTCCACGACCTGCCACCTCTGTACGATCCCTGGAGCCTGGGGACCACCAATGTCAATGTCCCAAGGCACCCCTCCCTCCCCGCTCTGCTTCCTCAGGTGCAGACGTCTCCTTGCTGGGATGGGAGAAAAGGGCAGATGGAAGACCAGAATGTTATGAAGGGAAGCCTCCTTCTTAAAAAGCGATTGAGGATGGGCTTTCTATTATAGAACAAGCCCTCACATCTGACATGATTGGGATTAGTAATTGAACCATTTTGAAAGATTGGTTCAAGTAGAAACTCATAAAACATGTCTGTAAAACCCATGGGCAGGGAACTCCCTGGTGGTCCAGTGGTTAGGACTCTGCGCTTCCACTGCCGGGGGCCCAGGATCAATCCCTGGTCGGGAACTAAGATCCCGCAAGCCACGCTGGGCGGCTAAAAGAAAAAAAGAAAAAGAAGGAAAACTACGGACATGTGTGTATTCCTTAAACCTGTTGTTTTGCTTTCAAAACACAGACACACCTTTATTTTCCAATATTTTCATGTAGGGCTAAGACCCCTCCTTCAATGTGGGTCATCCTTCACACATAAACCACAACTATAGGACATTGCGTATCATTTTCAGTTTCAATTTCCTTAGTGTGATCCTTAAAGATGTTTACAAAGCTCTCGGAATGCAAAACTACTCTACATTTGTACAATGACCCCCGATCTGACGCTCTACACCTCCCTTGCCCATATTCAATTTAATAGAGGTTGTTTTTAGTGACTTGCATTTATTGGGTCCCTCCAAGGCAGTTAATCTAAGTTTTATAGAAATAACACTTTCTTTTCACACTTATTTCACAGATGTATAGACTATTCAATTAAATTATATACTTACAACAATAAATATAACTGGCACAGACATGTTTGGAACCTGACACAACTAAATATTGGCAAGCATACAACTCAGCTAGTATGAGCAAAAGTATATGACACACTATTGTGTATAAAATAGATAACCAATAAGGACCTGCTGTATTGCACAGGGAACTCTACTCAATATTCTGTAATAACTTATAAGGGAAAAGAATCTGAAAAAGAATAGATATATGCACATGTATAACTGAATCACTTTGCTGTACACCTGAAAAGTGCAGGTCACTTTTCTGCACTGAGTCAAAGTTGCCCAGCATATTAGACGAGCTAGGACTGTGTTCCTGACCTGTTTGCAAGCTGTGTCAACCTAGGTCTCCAAGGAAGAGAGCAGTGTGTTGCCCTGGACTCTGCATGCAAAGAAGGACGTACAAGGCTGCTTTTTGCTCAGCAAAGAGAGAGGAGACTTGGGGTACTTAGTGTAGTTGCATGGAAAACAGTGCGGACGCCAGAGATCTTGGAGTCCTGAAAGGCATACTCGCGTTCCATTAAAGCAGAAAAACGACGAAGGCCTCATGCACAGTGCTGCACGCCTAGCCTCCCTGATGGAAAAGTTGGACCTTACACTGAGACTAGTGGTCACCTTGCAGTTTCCCAGAACTACCGAGGTCTGAGAGACGAGCTCCTACCCAAGAACTGCAAGCACCCTGTTTCCTTGGCGAAAATACTCTTTTCCTCCCAGAGGCGTGCCTGCAGTGAATAGAAGCCGGGCAACTTCAGTGTTTCTGAAACACCTTCAAGGCTGCAAGTGTCCAGCTTTCAAGATGGGAAAAAACAGCTTTTCCCATCAGTTCCCAGTTTCAAAGTTGAATCACAGCCATATGTATCTGCAGTTTCTGACAAGTGAAAAGGGACACATGCGACACACCTGGCCCTTCCATGAATACACTTTTTTTTTTAACATCTTTATTGGGGTATAATTGCTTTACAATGGTGTGTTAGTTTCTGCTTTATAACAAAGTGAGTCAGTTATACATATACATATGTTCCCATATGTCTTCCCTCTTGCGTCTCCCTCCCTCCCACCCTCCCTATCCCACCCCTCCAGGCTGTCACAAAGCACCAAGCCAATATCCCTGTGCCATGCGGCTGCTTCCCACTAGCTATCTACCTTACTACATTTGTTAGTGTGTGTATGTCCATGACCCTCTCTCGCCCTGTCACAGCTCACCCTTCCCCCTCCCCATATCCTCAAGTCCGTTCTCCAGTAGATCTGCATCTTTATTCCTGTCTTACCCCTAGGTTCTTCATGACATTTTTTTCCCCTTAAATTCCATATATATGTGTTAGCATACGGTATTTGTCTTTCTCTTTCTGACTTACTTCACTCTGTATGACAGACTCTAGGTCTATCCACCTCATTACAAATAGCTCAATTTCGTTTCTTTTTATGGCTGAGTAATATTCCATTGTATATATGTGCCACAACTTCTTTATCCATTCATCCGATGATGGGCACTTAGGTTGTTTCCATCTCCAGGCTATTGTAAATAGAGCTGCAATGAACATTTTGGTACATGACTCTTTTTGAATTTTGGTATAAAGGGAGTTCTTCACGTGGGGAATTTCCTAACTGGTTTAATGTGCTAGCTAGGCGTAGGTGAAGTTGGATCTTCCAAAGCCCTAGCAATGTTAAAACTGTACTTTTTTCCAGGCTGAATCTGGAGTCAAGTTTCTGCTTGAGGTAGAAACACACAGTTCTGTCTGTTGGTCTGTCTTTAAGTGAACTACCTAGAAGCAGAATTGTTTCTTAACAACTGTCCTTGTGTAAAGTAAGTTATAAATGCGGTGGAACACAGTTAGTAATTTGTTCCGTGAACTTTTGATCTAGCTGGCCTAGTTCCTCTGTGTTACTGAGCTAGAGTGAGTGGGTTCATTGCAATTGGAGGCAGAGGGCTTTCAGGCGGCTACAATTACCATGTCTCTCATATAAGGAATGAGCCGCTTTGTCTCTTGCCATAAAAGTGATAGACTGCACCCCCTATTTTCTCCTGCTGAGTGACAGGTACAACCGAAGGGTGATGCGCGCTGCAAGTTGTTTCTTTAATAGAGCCGTAGCGCATTGCTTTCAAGAGGTTCATGGAGGCTGCACAAACTCTGTGTTCTAAAGCAACCAAGAGCGCAGGGCAGTCCCATGCTGTGGAAAGGATTGCTTCCGCTAGAGGAAGACTGTGTTGTTTCCCACTAGCTGGCGGAGGAAACTTTGATGCACTGTGTTCTTTCAGGGCCAGGGACCTGAACCCTGGTGGTTGAGCCAGATGCTCTAGGCCTGGACCGACCTGTCATGCTACGCGTTGCTAAAAACTAGTTGGCAGCTTTGCTCAAAAATCCCTCGCGTAAGTGTGAACATAAGCAAAGGTCTTTGGAATCCGCCCACAAGGGAAAGTTTCCCGGACTGAACAAAACAAGTCTTGACTGAGCGACTCGCACAAGGTTTTCCTAAGGATTTTCTTTCTGCAGGGCAAAGTGATAAACCATGCGTGGCAGAAGCGGGTAGTGTTTTGTTCCACTGGTTTGGAAGGCTAGAGTTTCTCATGAGCCACTTTGCGTCCTTTCCTCCACACAGGTACACAGGACTGAGAGCATGGGCATCGATTAGGCTTTCACAACCCGGGTACCTGGAAATGATTTCCATGCTATCCTGGAGACCGGGTACCATGGACCCAGCCCAGGGTCGATCTAAGCGTGTTCTCTCTGTGCGTGCAGTCTGAAACGCTATCACCTAGTGTCTTGCTCTATAGAGACTTGGCAGGTGAGTGCTGGTCAACCCAATGGGAAGTTGGGGGGGTCTGTGTGACAGAGACATCAAAACTTTCCGGAGGTGCAGTAAACAGGTCCCTCCTAGAAGGAATGTCTGGTACCTGTGTCTTGCCACGAGAAGTGATACTTACTACGCACTGTGTTATTTCTTCAACGGAAGCAACATGTGAAGTGTGAGTCAGGAAGGATACGGTTTAGGAGATGGGCAATGTTGCTTTCTCTATAGTGCTTGAAGCCACGCTAACCCCTGTGGTCTAAAAGCTCGGGCATGGTGAAGGTCACCCAAAAAGAAGGAAGAGGCTTGTTTCCCACGTAGGTAGAGTCTTTGCTTTGACAGGTTAGATGAACGAGGTTTTGTACAGAGAGTCCTCTCCGGGTAGGGAGTTGGTACCCCGTATTCACGGTCGCCATGGAAATGTGTGAACATCCTGCAGAAGGCCCGCTTTTCCCCCAGCTGAGTGGAGAGAAGCATCGAAGCTTTGTGTTTCAGGCCCAAATACGAGTAGAATACCTTCCAGGGTGCGGGGAAGAAAGCTAGTTTCCTGTTTAACAAATGTGTGTGCTTCTCACAAGCCTGTGGAAAGAACATGTATGCACTGTGTTCTTTTACAGACTTTAGCCCAAGGGGCGGAAGCAAAGTGGTGTTTTCTTTCACAGGATCGTAAAAGCTTAGTGTTACCCAAAGCTACTATGTGACTTTCCTCCAACATGTACCAAATGGAGAATGTATGCAAAGGCCTTCAGACCACCTACAAAGGTGGTTTACCATGGTAAAGAGAGCACAGTTTTGTTTGTTTATTTGTCTTTAAGTGAACTACCTAGTGGCAGAAGGGTTTTCTAACAGTCCTTGTGTAAAGTGAGTAATCAGCGGGGCAGAACACAGGTAGTGATTTGTTCCCGGAAGTTGTGAATCGAGCCAGCCTCGTCCCTTAGGGATGCTGAGCTAAATTAGGTTGGCTCAATGTGATTGGAGGATGAAGACTTTCAGAAGGCCACAGTTACTATGCCTCCAATATAGGAATGTTTTGCTTGGTTTCTGCCGTAAGTGTGGCTAGACCGTGCACCCTCTCCCCGAGTGCAGTATACCGTCGAAGAGTAATGCAGGTTACTACGGGCTTTCTCCTGTGGGCAATGTGAATCTGAGGTTCTCTGCCTGGTCTTCCAAAGTGATACGCAGGGAGGAGGAACTAACACAATTCATAATTTGCAATGTCCTGGGTCTTGCTTCTGGCTACAAATTGAAAAGAAAACCCTGACTGAGGACCCTACCACGGATACGGCTAGGAAGAGCTAAAACTAATTACTACAGCCTTTGTCCAAATGCACAGCTGAGAGAGAATGGCCGTGTCAACAGAAGAAGTAAAGGCCTTTGAGACCAGAGCCAACTTTGGATCCTGCCCCAAAGGCCCGAACTATGATCTCTAGTATCTTATAAAATGAGTAGCCTACTCCATTTCTATGGTCCTTCTTTCATAATCTGAGTTTTGTGTTTGCAGAGAATGTCCTCGTGTGGGCCCAACATCCCTAGCTCTTCCTTTAGCATGAGAGTGAGCTATGTGGCTTGGTTCTCCCAGCCCTGTGCCGGGGAAAGACAGACATTCCCAGAAAATTCTCAAGAACTGAACCTGATTGTAGATCTGCCAGAGGCCGGGCCTGCAGGAAACAGAAGCAGGTACTGACAAGTCTTCCAGAGCTGTGACTTCCCACACTGGTCACACACACATCCATGGACATACAACTTTCCTCACGCTCAGAGGGAAGATACAGTGGCAGGCTATGTTCCTTCCCAGGAGCTACGCCTCTGCGAGCTTTTATTAGGTGAAGTGACACACTGGTAGCCACACTTAAGTATTTATTATTTATTTTTTAGGTTTTCCTCCACTATTTACTATTAAATCTTCCTAAGCCCAGAGTTACTTCCTGAGAAGAGATTGAAGAATTTAATTTTACATCAGAAGACTAAAGAGTAGCTGAAATATGCTGGCATGTACCTCCACAGGCAGATTTGGAAAAAGTCACAGATTCATTAAAATAAAATGCAATACACTTTTGATTCTCATGTAATTTGGTCAGTCTTTCATTTGCCCTCATTTATGAGTGTACTCATTTGCACCTGTTATGTAATGGGTATTGGAAAGAAAGCAATAACAAACTCTTGAAGAAAAATCTGTCCTCATGAAACTTCCAACTCAGTGAAGAAATAGACAATTCACAAAAGACAGTACTTGTGTGCATGTGAAATGGTAATGAGGGCAGTGAAGGGAAATGAGACAGGGAGGTGGTAGAGGGTGGTGGTCATTGTAACTGTTCTGCTTTACAACCAAGGGCTTGTTAATACTTAAACACAGTCCAGAGTTTGATGGGCTGTTTCCTGTTTAGCTTTGCCTGTTTTGCTCTGTTTTATGTCTCTGTCATTCTTTGGTCCAGAAATATATGACCACTGGCCCACAGAACAGATGTGCTGATCTGGACAAGGTAATGACCACACTGAGGTTCCGACGCTAGTAAGGTACCTCGTGACTAACGTACATGTCTTCGAAAGTAGAAGAGCAGCCTACCCCCAGCACAAAGCCCACAGGCATTTCCTGCTTCACTTCTTCTACCAATCCTGGCTAAAACTTCAGGAGTTGGAAGTTGGTTCTTTTGGACAGTAGTCCACCTTCTCCCTAGGTTTCTGGCTTCCTTAAAAATAAAGCTACTTTTCCTCTAAGTAACACTTGTCTCTCAGTGTTGGCTGCTTGAGCAACGAGCAGCCAAGCCTGAGTTTGGTAATATAATGACTGTTCCTACTGGGAATCACTGCAAGGTATCTGGGGAGACCTTACTGGCCGTCTCTGGAGCAGAGACCTGAAGGGAAGGAGGGAGACTACTATGTGAGTGTTGGGGGGAGGATTCTAGGCAGAGAGAAGAGCTAATGCCAGGCCCTGGGGCAGGAGCATCCTGTCACACGCAAGGAGCAGCAAGGGCCCCGTGAGGCTGGAGCAGAGTGAGGCTTGGCCCGGCTGTGGAGAGGTAACCAGGTGTCAGATCCTGTAGGACTTGTGGACGATGTGTGCATTTTGGCTTGATCTCTGATGAGTGGAAATCCATGGGGAGAATGGGCTGAGGAGGGACCTAACTGGATCTCTTGTGCTGGGCGGAGAACAGCCTGCAGAGTGAGGGCAGGAGGAGGCCGGTTAGCGGCAGCCACAGCCATCCTGTCCAGAGGGGATGGCAGCCCTGACCAGGTAGAATAGGGGGAAGCGAGTCAGGGTCATATTCGGAAGCTGCGGATGGAGCCTATGCTGATTGGGAGGAGATGAGGTGGAGAGAGGGGAGAAGTCAAGAGAGACCCCCAATCTGGGGCCTGAACCCCTGTCAGAAAGGACTTTGTCACGGAGCGGGGAGATTGAGGGAGAGCAGGTTCAGGGCGGAAGTCTAGTCTGGCTTTGGCGTGTTCGATGTCCGCACGGAGATGTTGTGGAGGCAGCGGGTGGGTGTAAGTCTGGACCTCATGGAAAGGTTTGGAATGGATAAATGTATGTAGAAGTCATGACAGTATTCACTGTCACTAATGCCACAAGGCTGGATGAGGTCAGCAAGGGGATGTGCTGCTGAGAAAGAAAACTGGTCCAAGAGCTACATCCCAGGTCAAAACTAATGCTAAGGGGTTTGGAGAAAAATAGAGACCATCCATGGAGTCAGAGAAAGCAAGGCATGGAGTTTAGAAAAATACACAAAACAACAAAAACAATGATAAAAACCGTAGAATGTATAGAACTGGAACCTAAGTGAAGCAAACATTTCAAACACATGAAGCCAATAGAGAAAAGTGAGGATTGAGAAATCTTTTTACTGTGATAGAATTGTTCCACAGTGGGATTGTGATGGACACACAGCTCTGTGCGTTAACACACACAAAAATCAAAGCATTGATAATATCATGACCGTATTTAAATGAGTGAATTTATGGCATGTAAAGTCTAGCTCAAGAAATCTCCTTCAACATAAAAGAGTAATTATTTAGCACACATCCACCCAATGGTGCTATACTCCCAGGTATTCTTCACTCAGGGGAAATGAAAACCGATATTTAGACAAAAAAACACGTGTATAAATACTCAAAAATATTTATTCACAATACCCCACACTTGAACTAGCCCAAATGTCCATTATTAAGAGAATGGATAAAGATTTTGTGACTTACAAGGAAAAATTATTCAGCCCTAAAAACAGAATGAACTGCTTATTCAAATAAAAATATGTGGCTCTTCAAAACCGTACTTAGGACTTCCCTGGTGGCGCAGTGGTTGAGAGTCCGCCTGCCGATGCAGGGAACATGGGTTCGTGCCGCGGTCCGGGAGGATCCCACATGCCGCAGAGCGGCTGGGCCCGTGAGCCATGGCCGCTGAGCCTGCGCGTCCGGAGCCAGCCTGTGCTCCGCAACGGAGAGGCCACAACAGTGAGAGGCCCGCGTACCGCAAAAAAACCCACAAAAAACAAAAAAACTTTACTTAGAGCAAAAGAGACAAACATCAAATTGTACATTGTGATCTATTGCATTTTTGTGAAGGTCAGCCACCGCCAAACTGATGGAGGTTTGTAAAAACTAAAGCAGAGGCGGCATGGGGTGAGAGCGGGTGTGTTTCCACTGAAATGCGACAGAGGGGTCTTTTCTGTTTTAATGGATAGGCTGGATACGTACGATTGATACATTGAGTTTTTGGATACTGCAGAGGTCATGAATTTTAAAGATTTGTGAAGCCATAAAGTTAAGATTGACACATTTCACTGTATTTCTATTATATATTGATACAAACACAGTAAGAAAGAGGTAAAGAAAAATTACCATTAGACAATAACGGAATCACATTTTATTTACAAATCTCCCCATGTCCCCTCCTCAACAATGACCGGGTACCTGACCAATCCAGGATGCCAGTTGCTGGTTGGGTTCCAGGTGGAATGTTGGGGTTTGTTGTGGCTGGTGGTCCCACGGTAATTGGGCAGAGCCCTGTGGTGGATCAGTGCCATGGAGGGGCTGCCATCCTCTGTGGAGCTTGGCTTTGGGCTGATCCTTGGGAAGCTGGGTGACACGGTGGTGTTGCTGCTGCCTGATAGCCTGAGTTCACGGTTCACTCTCCAGTGGGAGACAGCGGTGTGTCTGCCTGTCTTCAGCTCATTGGTGGGTCTCTTATTTACATTCAGACTTGTTCAGTCTGTCAGAAGTCGACTTTATGTAAGACGCGAAAAGCAGCTTGCAGAAACGTTGGCTGCACCGATTGACAAGAAATGCCAACTCACTGACAAGCTTTGTGCTGCTAAAAAGGAGTGTGCGGGGATCGAGACATCTTTAGGGAATGTCATTAAATATACCCAGCCTCACTGACACAGAAAATTGAGGAGGGTCAACCTGATTTTGAGGGAGGAACTCAAGTCTCTGGTTCAAGAACTGATCAAAGAGAGATTCATGCAATCTAAACAAGAAGAGATGGAGGAGATGCTAAAAGTGCTCAAGTCCCTGGAAGCGGTCGTGAGGATCACCACATCACAAGGGGCTTTTCCAAACCAGCCAGGAGGCCAAGCACCAAGCCCTGATGGCCTCTTCCCCAGGAGTGGGCCTGGGTATTAACCGGGCTGTTCCCTGCCCTCCACTCGGGCCTCCCAAGCTGCCAGGCTGCATTCACCCACCTCCACCTGAGCTACACGGAGGCCAGTGGATGCAGGGGAGCCTCCTCCTTGGGCTGCAGTTCCTCCAACTTTACATGCTGAGCACAGCAGTGAATTCCTTCATGGTCAACTTCTTTCATGTAAAATGTATTGGAATTCCTAGCACATGCGCCCAAATCAACAATACAACAAATGGCCACAATGGCGGTCTCCTTGACTCTGTCTCCACATGTTGGGGCGTGAGTTGTGCAGAATCCCCATCCTATAGTCCTTTTTCACAGCATGGGAAGGGACACGTCAGGTAGTCACAGAGCCCTGAGAGAAATGAGGAATGTGGTCTGAACCATCACACAGAGTCACGGCACAGGAAGTGCTGCCCTTGTGAAATAATGCCAACCCACCTTTGACCTGGAGCCTCAGCCTGCAATTGGGTTTTGAACTCTGGGATCTGACTCCATGGGTCTTGACTCCCCTCACTATCAGGTGACCTTGGGATGGTAAGAGATCCCACCTTTCCTTACACTTCTGAGGGCAATTGTCAGCAGTAACATCCTATGAACCATTGACTCCGTTACCTCCCGCTTCCCAAGGCTGGGGTTCAGCATTCTTTAGCCAGGAAGTCAGGGCCCATGCAAGCCACATGTGCTCTCCAAACTGCCCTAGCAATTAGCCAGAAACTGTCTAACCCAGATGAGAAAAGAGATGAAAAACATATACATTATTGGGATTATCTCAGTCAATCCTCATGAGGACAAAGTAAGGTAGTGTCTGCTATGACTCCATATTATAGAGGTGTAAACTGAGATGCAGGAAAGTTCAGTCACTCATTCCTGGTTGACCACTCTTGCAAGTAAAGGCCAGTATTCACAGAACTCTACTATGAAGACACCGCACGTGAATGTGAATCGCCTGGGTCCCATGGGAGCCAATGGACCAGGGAGCAGAAGATTTTTTAAACTGCCCTGAATGTAAAGTTGACAATAAAACCATTTGTGGTGAGGTGTGATGAGGGTTCCTGAAGATGACATATGTATTGAGAGTGCATTTTGGGGGCCCTTTCTACCCACCATAAATCCAAGTGCTTCTGTTCAAATTCTTCAAGGTGAGTCAGGAGCTTTCTGTTCCGTGCAGGTATGGAGAGCTGCAAATAAGGGTAACAAGGAAGCGTATGGATCTGGAAGTCTTGACCTGGATGTCTCCTGATGTCTGCAGAAGTGTTCTTTAGTCTCCCGCCTGGCAGGATTGAGCATGGCTGCCAGGATTCTGGAAGCTGATCAGGGAAAGAATAGATGGGGGTTCTGTTTACAATATGAGATTAAGGCTCTTGTTTTCAGCCGGACAGCTTATCGCCCTACCTCACCTTTGCTGTTAGCATGATTTTTATGAGATTTAACCAATTTTTGTATTTATAAAACTGTGATCCAATTTAATCCTGAATGTCCTAACTTAAACCTTTATATAGCTATACTGTGTTTAGACATTTTCCTATTGCAGGATATGTAATGTGTCTCCAGTTTTGGAGGGAATAAAAAAAGCTACTATAAACATTTAGTTACACAATTTTGTGGACCTATTTTTCTTTGGGGTAAAAACCTGGTGGCAGAATGGCTGGTTCACACAGAAGTTGTGTGTTTAAATAAATTTTTTTCCAACACATTTGTACCATGATGCCATCTTATCATCAGTGTAAGAGCTCAAGTTGCTTCATATCATTCCCAGTATTTTTTTCTTAGCTATTACAATGGATCTTGTTGTTAAGGTTATTTAGCATAAAAGTCAATATGTGTTGGGGGGGTTTACTTGTATTTTCTAAAGAAAGATGTTGCCCATTGATTCACCTACCAGGGCCAGGTAAATCTCAATGACAGATATGGGTACCACATGCACGGTTGAAACCCATATTAGTTATTTCATGGTTCTACTATGTGAGCCCAAAGCACCAATAAAAATCGGTTGACTCTGTCTTCTTAATTATCTTCTTTCTGCTAATTTACTGTTTCTGTGTTTTTCCTACATTTACAGCTGATAAGCTTGTGCCCATTATTGGCAACAATGGTTTGAAGATGATTTTTTAAATGACTTTTATTTAGATAAAATTCACATAACATAAAATTCAACATATTAATCATTTTAAAGTGTACAGTTGGGACATCATCACAATGGCAGGATTGGAGGCTCCAGACTCTCCCTCCTCCCATGGATGCACCAAATAAATAGCTATACAAGAATCAATTTCTTGTGAGAGACATGTAAAGACTAGTTGATTCTCCTACATACAAGGATGACTGGGAAAATACCCAAATGTTGGGAAAAGCTGAGATACATCTGAGCCATAAACCGAGTATCCAGCGCTGAGCCTTGCCATCAGGAGGGAACCCTCAACTCTCATCTTCTCCCTAAAGGAGCACAGGGTTGGGACAAAACATCTAGGGTACCAACATGTATAGTTGCCTTCTGAGGGACTGGTTCCTAAATCACCTAGCTCTGGAAGCTCAGGGTGCTCAATTCATGAGTCCTCAGGGACCACAGATAATCAAACGGTGATTTTAAATGGGTGTGCAAGCACTTCTATGGGCTATTTCTCCTAGCTCAGCACAGAGCGAGCAGACAAAAACACCCAGCTCCCAGTTTCTCCCTGGCAGGGTGTAGACTGCCCATCCAATGTTCCAACTTTCCCAACGGCTCCCTGAAAGTCAGGCTTCAAGTTAGCTTGTATCTTAGGGCTGTCAGGGTCCTCTGGGACTTTGAATGGGCATGTAAGCACTTCCTGTTGCTCCTTCCTCCAGTAGGGGGTGGAGAAGAGGCCTCCAGCTTTTCCGTGGAAGGAGCTGGACTACATATCTAGTACTTTTCTGACTGCTGCCTGTTTCTTGGGTGATTATGAAGTTCAGCGTTCACTAGTCCCTTGATATCTACAGAGAACAAATCAGTTGTTTATATCCATCCTTGCACTCACTTGGGACTCCTCTCCCTAGCTCATCCCAGAAGTAAACCAAAGCTCACAGATTTTTCCTGGAGGATGGTTCAATTCACATCTACTGTCCTAACTTTTCCAGCTGCTGCCCAAGGATATGTCTTCTAATCTGCCTATCTTTGAGAAGTGATGAGACAGACCATTACTAGCCTCTGGGAGTTTGAATGGGCAAGTGGGTACTTAATGCAGCTCCTTTCCCCAGCTAGCTCCAGAGACAGACTCCAGAACCCAACGATCACTAGACTTTTAGCAGTGACAGGGTGCAAAACCATGTTATGAAAGAGTGTGCAGCCTGAACAAGAGCTCAGGCATTTTTCCCAGATCCTGTTCCCAAGTTAGTGCAGAGTGAGTGGGAGAAAAATTCCAGGTACCAGCCTGCACCTGAGGAGAAGAAAAAATGGAGCTCACATAGAACATCAGCTTTTCTGGCTGATACTTAATGGAGTGATTTCTAGCTCATCTGTCTTAGGGCGCTGACGGCACTTGGCATATCCTAATCCCCTGCGGGCCACTATAAACAACGATGGCAGTTTGGAGAAGCACAGATTTGAGAAGAACCAAAATTTATGGACTAGCTGACTGGTGACGTTTTCCTCCTAGGTGTTTTTTTTTATTTCTATATATTTTTAAAATTATTTATTTATTTGTCTGTGCCAGTCTTAGTTGCGGCACACGGGATCTTCGTTGCCGCATGGGGGATCTTGGTTGCGGCATGCAGGATCTTTAGTTGCAGCACGCGAACTCTTAGTTGTGGCCTGTGGGATCTAGTTCCCTGACTAGGGATCAAACCCAGGCCCCCTGCACTGGGAGTGTGGAGTCTTAGCCACTGGACCACCAGGGAAGTCCATCTCCTAGGTATTTTTTTAAAATCAAATGTACAGAAACCGAAACAGAGATTCAAGGAAAATGAAGAAACAAACAACTGTACCCCAGAGAAAAGCATGAGATAAATCTTCACAAACCAACTCTACGAAAATGTAAGTAAGTGATTTAGCCAGCAGAGAATTCAACATACCGATTATAAAGATGCTCACCAGAGTCATCAGAACCATGCATAAGCAAGTGAGAATTTCAACTACAGATAGAAAATATTTTAAAAGGACCAAACAGGAAAGTTATATAAGCAGTATGGCAGTGTGGTTTGTTCATTTTTTTCTTTCTCCTTCAATTTACAGCTACTTGAACATCTGTAACCAAACAAAAGTGTCTCTGCACAAAACACCTGAGAGACCCATCCATCTGTAGATCTCAGAAGGAGCTGGAGATCCAGGGGAGTGGCTGTGATGCTGGCAGCAGCAGAAGTGGCAGCAGCAGGGTGGTACTGGGCTAGGGCAGCCTTTCTGGTAAAGGAAGTGGAGAGTGAAGGTGGTGAGTGGGAGGCCAGGCTGCGCCTGCTGCAGCTAGAGGGATCTGTTTCTAAGGAGAGACTGCAGTGACAGTGAGAGAGAAAGGAGAGGGCAGATGGCAGATGAAGAAAGCTGAAGGAATGCATTTCCTGCTGTCTGCCCCTGGAATCTGGCAAAGATCTGCCCACAAAACTCTGGAACCCCACCCTGTAGGATTCTCCCGAGGGCACACACAAAGAACCAAGTATTGAAGACACACCTCCCTCCATTCTGTAGTACAGTTTTTTTTTTGTTTCTCTACCAGATTTTTTTTTGCATGCTCCCAACCTTAGCAGCTAGTCAGTTCTTATAAGAGAAGTCAAACACTTGTGCTATAGTGCCACTTTGGTAAAAGAAAAGGAAAACTCCTTATTACCAACCTGTTAGACAGTTAAAATCAAAGTAAGCAAAGTATTACCCAAATAAATAAGGTGTTCTCTACTTCCAGTGTGGTGGAGGAAGCACTTTTCTTCAAACACACACACGCACAAAAGACAATTTCCCAGCAACCATACCCAAAGACAGGGGAAACTGATCTGATAAAGAATTCAAAACAGCTGTTAGGAAGTAATTCGACGAGCTACATAAAAACTCAGAAAGGCAATGCAATGATCTCAGGAATAAAATTACTGACAAAGGCATTGCCAAAGACATTGAAATTCTAGAAAAGAACCAGAAATTCTGGAGTTGAAGAACTCAATGAATGAGATAAAGAAGGCATTAGAAAGCATTGCAAATAGAGCAGATCATATGGAAGAGAGACTATGTGAGCTCAAGGATAAGGATTTAGAAATGATTCAGATGGAAGAGAAGAAAGAACTAAGGTTTCAAAAAAGTGACAAAGCCCTACAAGAACTCTCAGATTCCATCAGAAGAGCCAGGATAAGATTAATGGGCATACCAGAAAGAGAAGAGAGGGAGAAGGAAGCAAGAGCTTATTCAAAGAAATAATAGCTGAGAACATTGCAAACCTGGGAAAAGAACTGGATATGTAAGTCCATGAACTCAATAGAACACCTTATTATTTCAATGCAAAAACACTTTCTCCAAAAAGCCACGTTATATTCAAACTGTCAAAAGCCAGTTTGAAAGAATTTTAAAGGCAGTGAGAGAAAGAAAGATGGTAACCTACCAAAGAGGGTAACCTACCCCTTAAGTTATCAGCAGATTTCTCAACAGAAAATCTACAGGCCAGGAAGGAATATTCAAATTACTGAAAGATAAAAATTGCTGCCCATGAAAACTCTATCTGGTGAAGTTATCCTTCAGGTATGAAGGAGATATAAAGAATTTTCTGAAGAAACAAAAGTTGAGGGAGTTAATAACCACTAGACCTGCTTTATAAGAAATGTTGAAAGGAGCTCTTTAAGCTGAAAAAAATGAGGCAAAAGTATACAAAATTCTGATTAAAGTAATAAATACATAGAAGTTAGAAACCTTTAACTCTTTTTTAGAGGAGTATGGTAAACAATGATAGCATAAATATTAAAGAAAAAAATATGAATAATAACTATAGTTACTATAACTTGGTAACAAAATCACAGCATAAAAAGAGATAACTTGTGACATCAAAAATATAAAAGGAAAAGAGTAAAGGATGGAAACTTTGTAGGTAAATGAAGATGAACTACTACCGGTAGGGAAAGGACTATTTTTTTCCATGAGATGTTTTTTGTAAACCTCATAGTAAACACAAAGCAAAAACTTAGAGCATAGACACCAAACATAAACAAGGGGAGACAGGGCAGATCACCATGGAAAACTTACAAAGACAGACAAAAGAAAAAAAAAAGGAGAGACAAAATAACCATAAGGCAAAAGATAAAATGGCAGTAGTAAATCCTCACATAACAATAATTTTCCTAAATGTAAATGGATTGAATTCACTAATTAGAATGCACAGCATGGTTTGATAGATTAAAAAAAAAAAGACCCAACTATATGCTGCCTATCTGAGACTTATTTCTGCCTGAAACATACACATAGGTTAAAAGTAAATTGATGGAAAATGATATTCCAAGCATACAGAAACCAGATAAGTCACGTATACCCATACTCACATCAGACAAAATAAACATCAAGCCAAAAAGGATAACATGAGACAAAGAAGGTGACTGTACAATTACAAAGAGGTCAAAACATCAAGAAGATATAACAGTCTTAAATATATAAGCTCTCAATGTCTGAGCACCAAAATATATTAAGTAAATACTAATAGAACTTAAGGGAGAAATAAATAACAATGCAATAATAGTAGGAGATTTCAATAACTTACTATCAGCAATAAGTAGACCATCCAGACAGAAAGCCAGCAGGGATACTTTGGAATTGAACCACACTTTAGAATAAATGAACTTAACAGATATATTTACATAACATTCCATCCCAAAGCAGCAGAATACACATTCTTCTCAAGTGCACAAGGAATATTATACAAGATAGATCATGTTATAGGACACAAAACAAATCTTAGCAAATTTAAGAAGATTGAAAGCATACCAAATATCTTTTCTGATCACAATTGTATGAAACTAGAAATCAGCAAAAGAGAAGTGAGATGATGAACAAATATATGCAAATTAAACAAAACACTTCTAAACAAACAATGGCTCAAAGAAGAAATCAAAAGGGAAATAGAATATCTCAAAACAAATGAAAATGGAAACACTACATTTCAAATCTTGTGGGATGGAACAAATGCAGTTCTGAGAGGAATGTTTATAGCAATAATTGAATATATTAAGAAATTATAAAGATCTCAATTAAGCAGCTCAATTTTACTTCTCAAGGACATGAAAATTAAGCACAAGTTTAGCAGGAGGAAGGAAATAATAAAGATCAGAGCAGAAGGAGATAGAGACAAGAAAAACAAGAGAAAGGATCAATAGAACTAATATCTGTTTCCTCTAAAAGATAAACAAAATTAACAGTTCTTCAGCTAGACTAAGAAAAAAAGAGAGAAGATCCAAATTAAAAATGAAAGAGGAGATATTACAACTGATACTACAGAAATATATAGGATCATAAGACATTGCTATGAACAATTTTATACCAACAAATTACATAACCTAGAAGAAATGGATACATTTCTAGAAATACACACCCTACCAACACTGAATCAGGAAGAAAGAGAAAACCTGGGCACACCAGTAATGAGTAAAAAGAATGAATCAGTATTCAAAAAACTCCTAACACAGAAAACTCCAGCACCAGATGACTTCACTGGAGAATTCTACAAAGAAGAATTAACAAGGATCCTTCTCAAACTCTTCCAAAATATTGAGGGGGAAGGAATATTTCCAAACTAGTTCTATAAAACCAGAATTACCTGGATACCAAAACCAGATAAGGCTACCACAAGAAACGAAAACTATAGACCAATATCACTGATAAATATAGATTAAAATTTTCTCAACAAAATATTAACACACTGAATTCAAGTACACCTTAAAAGGATTGTACACATTGACAAAGTGGGATTTATCCCTGGGATACAAGAATGGTTCAACATATTCAAATCAATACATGTAATACATCTTATCAATAATGGAAGGATAAAAATCACATAATCATCTCAATAGGTGAAGAAAAGGCATTTGACAAAGTACAACACCCTTTCACAATAAAATCTCTTAACAGATTAAGGAACATACCTCAGCTTAATAAAGGCAACATACAGCCAACCCACAGCTAACATTATACTCATGCAGAAGAATTGAAAATGATTCCTCTAAGATTAGGAACAAAACAAATATGCCTCCTCTCATCACTTCTATTTGATATAGTACTGGAAGACCTAGCTAGAGCAATTAGGCAAGACAAAGAAATAAAAGGTATCCAAATCAGAAAGAAAGAAATAAAATTGTCCCTGTTTGCTGGTGGTATGATTTTATATATAGAAAATCCCAGTGAGTTGATCAAAACACTGTTGAAATTAATCAATGATTTCAGTAAAGTGACAGGATACAAAAATTAACATACAGAAATCAGATGTATTCTTTTACACCAATGACAAAGCAGCTGAAAAAGAAATAAAGAAAACATTGTCATTCACAATAGCAACAAAACAAAGCAAAACAAAACATCAAATACTTAGGAATAAATTTAACCAAGAAAGTGAAAGATTTGTACAATAAAAACTACAGCCTTGCTGAGAGATACAAATAGAAAGATATTTTATGTTTATGGATTGAGAGAATTAATATTAAAATGGCCATAATATCCATGGCAATCTACAGAGTCAATGCAATCCCAATCAAAATACAAAAGGCATTCTTCACAGAAATATTTTAAAAAAAATTTAATATTTTAAAATATTTTTAAAATATTTTAAAAATATTTTTAAAAAATTGTGTGGAACTACAAAAGACCCTGAATAAACACAGCAATCCTGAGAAAAAAAGGAAGCATGGAGGTAGCATGCTTTCTGATTTCAAACTATACTATAAAGCCACAGTAATAAAAACATAAAGGTACTGGAACAAAAACAGACACATAGACCAATGGAATAGAAGAGAGAGCCCAGAATTAAATCCAGGTATACATGGTCAACTAAAATCAGACAAGAAAGCCAAAAATACCCAATGGGGAAAGGCAGTGTCTTGAAAGGTGTTGGGAAAAACTAGAGGAATACACACAGAAAAATAAAAGTGAACCCCTGTCTCACATCATTCACAAAAATGAACTCAAAATGGATCAAAGGCTTAAAGTTAAGAACCGATATCATACAACTTCTGGAAGAACACATGCTAAAGAAGCTCATTTATATTGTCTTAGCAATGACTTTTTGACAAAAGCAAATAACAAAAACAACAAAAGCAAAAATCTACAAATGGGACCACATCAAATTCAAAAGTTTCTGTACAGCAAAAGAACAATTAACAAAACAAAATGACAACCTACAACGTTGGAGAACATTTTTGCAAACCATATATTTAATAAAGGGGTAATATCCAAAATATATCAAGAACTTATGCAATATAATCATAACAACAACAATCTAATTAAAAAATGGGCAGAAGACATCAAAAAGTTTACGAATAAGAAATGCTGGCGAGGGTGAGGAGAAAAGGGAACCCCCTTACACTGTTAGTGGAAATGTAAATTGGTGCAGCCACTATGGAGAACAGTATGGAGGTTCCTTAAAAAACCAAAAATAGAGTTGCCATATGATCCAGCAATCCTACTCCTGGGAATATATCTGGAGAAAACTCTAACTAGAAAAGATACATGCACCCCAATGTTCATTGCAGCACTATTTAGAATGCTCCTCCGTGCTTTGTGACCAGCTAGAAAGGTGGGATAGGGAGGGAGGGAGGGAGGGAGATTCAAGAGGGAAGAGAAATGGGGATATATGTATATGTATAACTGATTCACTTTGTTATAAAGCAGAAACTAACACACCATTGTAAAGCAATTATACTCCAATAAAAACGTTAAAAAAATAAAAATAATAAAAATAAAAACAATAACATACCTAACAGTATATTTACCCAAGACAGTGAAAGTTCTGTACACTGAAATCTATACAACATTGATAAAATAAATTGAAGAAGATACAAATAAATGTAAAGATATTAGTTGTTCATGGTTTGGAAGAATTAATATTGTTAACGTCTACACTACTCAAAGTGATATGCAGAGTCAATGCACTCCCTGTCAAAATTCCAATGGCATTATTCAAAGAAATATTAAAAAAATATATAACATTTTTATGGAACCACAAAAGACCTCAAATCATTAAAGCAATTCTGAGAAAAAAGAACAAAGCAGGAGGGATCACATCTCCTGACTTCAAATTATAGTAGCTATCATCATCAAAACACCATGTTACTGATGAAAAGACAGAGAAGTGGACCAATGGAATAGAGTAGAAAGCTCAGATATATATTCAAGAATATACAGACAACTAACTTTTGACAAGGGCATCAAGAATACATAATGGGAAAAGGATAGGCTCTTCAATACATTATGTTGGATAAAGTGGATATACACATGCAAGAGGAGAAATTTGGACCCTTATTTATACCACACACAAAAATCAACCCCAAATGGATTAAAGACTTAAACATAAGAACTGAAACTGTGAATCCTCTAGAAGGAAACATGAAAAAAGCACCTTGACCTTGGACATAGCAACAATTTTTTGGAAGTGACACAAAAATCTCTGGCAATAGAAGCAAAGAGAAACAAGTGGTACTATGTCAAATGAAAAAGCTTCTTCACAGCAAAAAGAAAAACAAAATAAAAAGGCAAGCTATTGATTATGAGAAAATACTTGAAAATCCTATACCTGCTAAGGTGTTATTATCCAAAATATATAAAGAATACCATGGAACTCAATAGTAATAAAACCAATAATCACTTCAGGCAAAAAACCTGAACAGACATTTTCCCCCAAAACACATACAAATGGCCAACAAGTATATGAAAAGGTACCCAACATCATCATCAGGGAAATGCAAATCAATGCTGTTTAAATGGCTATTACAAAAAGATAACAGATAGCAAATGTGGAAAAAATTGAAACTCTAGTACACAGTTGGGAATGTAAGTTGGTGTAACTATATCGAAAACAGTCGTGTTTTCTCAAAAATTAGAAATTGAACTATTGTATGATCCAACAATTCTTCTGGATATAAATCCAAAGGGAAGGAAATCAGTACTGGAAGAGATATCTTCCCTCCCATACTCACTGCAGCAGTATTCACAGTGGCCAAGATATGGAAATAACCTAAGTGCCTGTCAGTGGATGAATGGATAAGAAATTTATATCTGTATATCTATATCCACATTTATATAATATATTAAGGAATATTAATCACCCTTATAAAAGAAGGAGGTAAGGGAATCCTACCTTTTGTGACAACATGGATGAACCTGGAGGACATTATGCTAAGTGAAATAAGCCAGAAACAGAAAGAGAAATACTGCATTTTCTCACTTATAAGTGGAATCTAACAAAGTTGAATTTGTAGAAGCAGAGAATAGAATGGTGGTTACCAGGTGCAAGGAGGTGGGGGAAATGGGGAGATGTTAGTCAAAGGGTATAAAGTTGTAACTATATAGGATCCACAATTTCAAGAAATCTAATGTACAGCATGATGGCTATAGTTAATAATACTATATCATATACTGAAACTTGCTAAATGAATAGATTTCAGCTGTTCTCATCCCCACCCCCAAGAAAGATAACTACGTGAAGAGATGGATATGGTAATTAGTTTGGCCATAGTAATCATTTAGCTGTGCATGTATATCAAAATATCATGTTGTACACCTTAAATATATACAATTATATAAAAAAATAAATATACAATTTAGTGCTTTTTGTGTACTCACTGTCTTGTGCCACCATCACCACTGTCAAATTTCAGAACAATTTCAGCACCCCAAAAAGTAACCCAAAATCCATTAAGTAGTCATTTCCCATTGTCCCAGCTCCCAGCCCCGAGCAGTCATGAATCCACTTTCTGTCTCTGTGAACTTGCCTATTCTGTATATTCACACACATAAAATCAAACATGATGTGACCTTTCCATCTGGCTTTTTTCATTGAGCAATGTTTTCAGTGTTCACCCATGTTGTAGCATATATCAGTACTTCATTCCTTTTTAATGGTAGGGTATTATTCCATTGTGTGTATATGCCACATTTTGTTGATCTAGTCATCCACTGATGAACATTTAAATTGTTTCCACTTTTTTGGCTATTATGAGTAGTGCTTCTATAAACATGCATACCCATGCAGCACATATATAGTTGTATTTTTCATTTATGTTGGGTATATACATAGGGGTGAAACTGTTAGGCCAAAAATTAACTAACTTTTTCTGGAACTGACAAAATGTTCTCCAAAGTGACTGCATCATTTTATAATCCACCTGGACTGGAGGGGAGGGTTGCAATTTTTCCATTCTCACTCATACTCATTATCTCCTTCTTCAATGTAGACAACCTAGTGGGAGTGAAGTGCTATCTCTTTTCAGTTTTGATTTGCATTTCCCTAATGGATAAAGTTGTTGGACAACTGTTGATATACTCATTGGCTATTTGAAGTATTTATTCCTATATCCCGATGTGTTATCATCACTAATAACTGAAATGTTCTCTGATAGAGTAATTTTTCTAAAGTACTCTACTGATAACAGTTTTTCAAAGGTATAAAATGATTTACTCAATGAGTATGATCATCTAATTTAATTTTCATTATGTTGGTTCATATGATTCGTTTCTTATTGGTATGCCCTCTATTTTTGAAATCAACCCTTCTCTCTCACTTCGTGTATGCCCAATTCATAACTTACATTGACTTAGTTTTAAAGTTTTATTATAATGTATGTAATAGCCACACAAAAGCTTTCCATGGGTTTTCCCTCCCTGCTTTATACAATATATTTGAAGGAAGAATCCTTACATCTTAAAAATATGGGTAAAGCTTTGTTTAACACAATTAGAAATTTTGTTCAATACTTCCAAAGACTAGAATTTATGTTTTTCCAATTTCCCATTCTTCTTAATTAAATTTTGGTATGTTATATTTAGTAGAAATAACGTTTTCCTCTCAGTTACCAGTTTATTAGTATAAGGTTGTTTGTATTAGTCTCTATAGATTTAAAAAAATCTCTATCAATAGTTTTACTTACTGTTTATTCTTAATATTGTTTAAGATTATCTTTTCACATTTTTCTCAACATTGCACTAACCGCATTTTAATACTGATTTTATTTTTATTACATTACATGTAGCGCCTATTACTAATATTATATTATACTTTATCATTACACAGTAGCTGTATTGATTTTATGCTTATTTTTTATAAATTACAGAGTTTGACGTCTAGCACACATATTGTCAGACGCTTCTCTTCTGGTATAAGAATTTGTAACAATCTCTTCCCCCTAACTACTCTTGAATCAAATACTGTGCACACTTTGATACGGAACATTTCCCATTGTCATTAAGTCTAACAAAATTCTGTTTATTCATTAAAAACACTGCTCAGTTTTTAAAGTATTTAATATTTTAAAGTTCCTTAATGTACTGTTTTTTTTATTACTTAATGAGTAGCAAATTTAATCACTGATTAAAATATTTCATATTTGTTAAAACTTTCTTTAAAATCAACTTATTTCAATTCTTCCATACGTGCTGAAAAATGCGACATAAGTCCAGGTTCAACATATGTCCATTCGGTCAAGCTTGTTCATTGTATTATGAAAATTTTTGCAACCTTAATAAATTTTATCTGCTTTAGTAACAATAATCACAAAAGATCTGTTGACATTTGCCACTATTTTCAAAGAATTTCTTAGTTGATTTCAAAATTTGGTCAGATTTGCTCCCTTGGATATTTCAAACAGCAGTAACTCCTCCCTCTTGAAAAAAATGAACCTTAACCTTCGCCCCTCGATGCCTTTTCCTCAGGTCCTTCGTGGACAGTGAACAATTTCACCAGAGAATCATTTCCCAAAGGTATATGTGGTGCATCGTTATGCCTCTTTCTCCTCAACAGACCAGTTGGGATCATTGCTTAATACTGAATATTTTACTTTTGAAGAGTTTCCAACCCAGTTGGTTTCCTTTAAGACTCTCATGTTTATTAGCTGCAAATTTAATTCTTATTAAAACCTCTTAATATACTTCTTGTGCTCACCTTGCCTCACAAAGGTCATTCTATTTTAACCTGAAAATATTTGAAATGTGCCACTCGCCTACTCACCAAAATCACATATTTCAGTGGCTAACTTTCTTCTTAGGATTTAAGGCAACATGACAAAAACTGCTCCTAGACATCCTGCAGTGTCTGATGACCTTTTTTCCCTCCAGCTCCATCCCAGGCCACTTGCTGGGAGTCACTGTTTTTCCTTCTCACTTTTCTTGATCATCACGCAAGGGTTTCCATTTCATTAAACTCTTCTTACACTTCTGTGCCCAGAAGTTCAATTCTAGGTCAATTTTAATTAATTGACTTAAAGTTACATACCTGTATAAGCTTTCTGTAGTGTTCAAATTATTAGAGGCCTTATTTTTAAAATGAATTCTTCTAAATTCTCCATTGCAACATTTAATAAAATGTAAAGTAAAAAGTACTTTGCAGAACATTTTGTCTGTACCTGCTATTCCTACCACATAAGGTAGACATCAGAGACTGGATGTATCTTTCATATTCCATTATGTGACTGCTCACTGTGCTGCTTAAGACTCTGAGACAGGGTGCACGAACCTGGCTCTGGGCAGGGAAATGCACCAAGCAAAACGGCCTGACCTCTGTGAATGGCTGCACCCTTGTGAACTCAGGCCAAGCCTTACTTGCCAGCAGAAGCAGAGGGGCCAGTGGGAATGTGGGCAGGACTGCAGGGACATTTCAGGCTCAGGGGCCTGGCATGCTCCAGCCCAGTGCCTTGGACAGGGCTGCAGTAACCTCAGCAGCCCAGGGAAGCCACTCCTTCACTGGGCTGTGGAGACAGTGACATGGAAAGCCCACACTGTGCAGTTTCCCTTCTGCATCCCCAATAGCAGCAGTGGCCTCTGTGGCTTCCAGGACTCAGTCCACAGCAGCTCCAAGGTCAGGGCAGCTGCAGGACCAACCAGCAAGAAGCACTGGTGGGCCAAGCCTTGTGATTGGATTCTTACTAGCTCACCTTTTTTTTTTTTTTTTTTTTGCGGTACGCGGGCCTCTCACTGTTGTGGTCTCTCCCGTTGCGGAGCACAGGCTCCGGACGCGCAGGTTCAGTGGCCATGGCTCACGGGCCCAGCCGCTCTGCGGCACGTGGGATCTTCCCGGACCAGGGCACAAACCCGCGTCCCCTGCATCGGCAGGCGGACTCTCAACCACTGCGCCACCAGGGAAGCCCCCTAGCTCACCTTTTGGCTCAAATGTTTGGAGGATTTAAATGCCCTGTACGCTCAAAGTTTGCACCCTCGGATAAAATGGATTTGCCTCTTGTGATGTGTTTAAGAAAATCAAGGACAACCTATCACGAGGATGTACTAAGTAAAGATGCAGAGGAACAAGCAATATGCCTTGACTGTCTATGCATATATCATAAAGACTGCAGAGGTGAATTGTTTGAAGTAAACAGATCTTGCTCTGAACATCCAACAGAAAACCATCAGTTTCCTGTTTTACAGTTTTTCTTGTCTTTTCAAGATGCTTGAAAAACCAAGAGGATATGAGGATTTGTCTCTGGAAGAACAAAAACAAAAACGAAGGTATTCTCAGCCAGAAATTTGAGTTCTGTGAGACTTGGTAATGCAGAGATGCACAATCAGAGAAGAAAAAATATCCTGCTGAAGAGAGGACCATTAACACAGAATTCAGTGTGCTGAGCGTGCATATAAAGGACACACAGGTGTTTGAAAATGCTATTCATCTCTTAACTGTTATCTATTGTACATAGGTGATACTAACAAACAGTTTGTATTCAGATGCCAAAATTAACTGATTTAAAAGTTCATTTACTTTTTATATGCTCAACATCACTAATTACTAGAGAAATGCAAATCAAAACTACAATGAGGTATCACCTCACACAGGTCACAATGGCCATCACCAAAAAATCTACAAACAATAAATGCTGGAGAGGGTGTGGAGAAAAGGGAACCCCCTTGCACTGTTGGTGGGAATGTAAATTGATACAGCCGCTGTGGAGAACAGTATGGAGGTTCCTTAAAAAACTAAAAGTAGAACTACCATACGACCCAGCAATCCCACTCCTGGGCAGATACCCGGAGTAAACCATAATTTGAAAAGATACATGCACCCCAGTGTTCACTGAAGCACTATTTACAATAGCCAGGACATGGAAACAAATGTCCATCGACAGAGGAATTGATGATGAAGATGTGGTACATATATACAACGGAATATTACTCAGCCATAAAAAAGATTGAAATAATGCCATTTGCAGCAACATGGATGGGCCTAGAGATTATCATACTGGGTGATGTAAGTCAGAAAGAGAAAGACAAAGATTGTATGATATTGCTTATATGTAGAATCTAACAAAATGGTACAAATGAACATTTACAAAACATAAATAGAGTTACAGGTGTGGAAGACAACCTTATGGTTACCGGGGGGCAAAGGGGAGAGGGATAAATGGGAGATTGGGATTGACATATACACACTACAATATATAAAATAGATAACTAATAAGGACCTACTGTATAGCACGGGGAACTCTATTCATTACTCTGTAATGACCTATATGGGACAAGATTCTAAAAAAGAGTGGATATATGTATATGTATACCTGACTCACTTTGCTGTACAGCAGAAAGTAAAACAACACTGTAAATCATCTGTACTCCAATAAAAATTAAAAATAAAATTCTCTAGAGCTGCACAACTAGTTGTGTTTTGACTGTTTTGGTTTTCAGTTTGGAGTCTCTTTATTACCCCCAACTTGATGTTTCTGCCTTTATCTAGTTTTTAATCAAAGACCACATAAGATACTTCTTATAAATAAAAAAGTCTAAAATGTGAAACCAAGAAACATGATTAAGCAGTAAAACACTCTCGGAATGTAGAACATGATCTCGGATTCTTCTGCTTTTCCCCACAAGAGTGGAAAATAAAGTTCTACATAGGTAAACTATAATATGTGCATGTTTTTAAATTAAAGGTCTAACAGTATCCGAATGCAATCCAAAAAGTAAATCAAGATACACAATACATTTTAATCAATTAAATCTAGGATTGTCTAGTGAATTGTAATTTATCAAATGTACTGTTTCCTCATAAATAAAACTGCTCAACAGTTAATCAGCCGTGAATCATCTTGTAGCTATGTAACTTAAAAAAAAAACAACAACAATTTTAATGCTGTCAGCTACAATACCTTTTATTTAATAGTTACTTTCTTTTTGTTCTTTTCATGTAATTATTTTACTGTGCTTTGCATCTCCAGGCAGTTTCCCCATACTTGGGTAAAATGATAAGCAGGTTGTAAACTTAAACACTTATGAAAAGGGGGCTTCCCTGGTGGCGCTGTGGTTGAGAGTCCGCCTGCCGATGCAGGGAACGCGGGTTCGTGTCCCGGTCCGCGAGGATCCCACATGCCGCGGAGCGGCTGGGCCCGTGAGCCATGGCCACTGAGCCTGCGCGTCCGGAGCCTGTGCTCCGCAACGGGAGAAAACTTATGAAAAGGGTAAAATAAATTTTTCTTTAGTGAAACTAGGATAATTTGAGGAAACATCTATATACTTTTAAAAATCGGACTTTAATTGGAATGCCAGGTTCATAGCAATTTACATCTTTATTTTTCCAGATAATCTGGAGATTAGCATTCAATAAATGATTTTTAAATAAAATATGAAGATTTGTTCATTTGTAATTTATTACTGCATTATTATTGTAATTGAAAATGTATAGAGAATTTTAAATTTAGTCTTGCGTGGAAAGAAATGTATTAAGCAAAATTATGTGAATAAATATTACACACACACAAACACACACGCAAAGGAAAACCTCTGAGAGGAAAGAATAAATGACTGCATACTGTAAACAATAAGACAATAAACATAAAATGTAGAGCCCTCTGACCACCTTAGGGAACCGTGTGTTTTTTCCACAGCAGGCAGGGCTGAGCCTGGATATCCCGGGGTCACGACTCATGAGAACAAAGGGGCTGACTGTGGGAAAACAAGCCTTGATTAGTGCAGAGCTGTTCACCAGCCACTAACTGAGATTATGAAAAACAGTCAAATACAATGGAAATATGGAGAAGAGGGTGTAAAAGGATGCAAAGCTGCTCACTAAGACAAGGATGCTTTGGGTGACTATAGGCTCAGGGGAAGATCTGGGAGAGAGGTGATTGTTTATGGCTACAGTCAGATACTGGAGTATCTAATCTGACCTTGATGTGCATCTTGCAAAATAAAGGAAGCTATAATGATAAAGAAGAAAGAAATTCACCCAAAATGCAACTATGGCCTGAGATACGAAGATTATTCCTATCACCAAATTTGTGGAGGCCCTGTATCATTTACCACTGACTGATATTCCCATTCATAGTTAGAAGACTCTGGAGGAAACATAAGGCCTGTTTTATTGTGGTAACTGAAATCCACTAGTGTCTACTTACCATTGTTTCTGACACACACACATTCCTTTTAAAACTCATTTTTTATTCTCTAGATTTTTTGCTATGAAAATAAATAACCTGTATATCCTTAGTGTGAGAGGTTTTTTTTTTTTTTTTTTGCGGTGCGCGGGCCTCTCACTGCTGTGGCCCCTCCCGTCGCGGAGCGCAGACTCAGTGGCCATGGCTCACGGGCGCAGCCGCTCCGCGGCATGTGGGATCTTCCCGGACCGGGGCACGAACCCGTGTCCCCTGCATCGGCAGGCGGACTCTCAACCACTGCGCCACCAGGGAAGCCCGAGAGTTTTTATTATTAGTTTTTTACATATAACTTTTAGAATTCTGTGAAGCATTTTATTATTCCCACTTTAGAGGTGAGGAGATCTGAGGCCCGGGAAGCCTAAATGACATCTCTTTGTAGGGGGCAGAGTCAGGAGTTGACAATGTGCTTAATTCACCACTACGCCTTCTCAACTTTGGGCACAGTTATGTTTGTCTAATAAACTGCATATATTCCTAGGATTTATGTGTGTCTTGTCATTTTTTTTACAGATGGTTGTACATTTTTGAAAAATTGTGATTATAGGAATTTTTAATTTAGATCTAATTATTTATTCGACAGGCAAATATCACCTATAATTATTCAGAGATCCAGGTAGAATATGGATACCCTGATATTAGTACAATCCTAAAAGAATAACCATATAAAACTAAATGAAATTTATTGAATTCACGAGTGTTTCCAAGCTGGAATTAAAAGAGGAGACTCTTTTCATCTTAACCAAAATGGACATAAGACCAAACATCTTCCTTCTGGCATGGCACTGGGCTCAATGTGATGGTTAGGACAGCCCATGAGGGTCCTCATGTCCCCACAAAACTGCTATTATCTGTTCTCCTGTAGTGTCAATGACAGTAGAGATTTGGGAAGTTGAGAACATCTTTCAAAAACTTTGTCTCAGCTACCAGTTAGCACAAACAACCACAATTTTCTAGTGAGCATCTCCAGAGACACTGATTAGAGTATTTGGAAAAGCCTTTTCTTTTCCATGGTCCCTGGAAGCAAAAAAGGGCTCAAAGGGACACAGCAGAGAATGCTGAGGTCTAAGACATGAGGAATGACAGCAAAGCACGGGCGCCTTACTGGAGTCCATGCTTCCCTGACATGATGTTCTGCTGAAATCTAATTTCCTGTTAATCGACAGATTCCTGAACTGAGCTATCATTTAATTATGAATAGAGAAATGGAAACACACAAAAAACTTGGTTAGAGCACAGGAAGAACTGGAAGCCAAATGTTGATATTAGAATATAGAGAGAAATGTATACAACTCAATGCAAATTAATGTACAAGTGCATGTGATATATATCCTAGGAATGTATATTTTATCATTATTTATCCTCATGAAGATAGGGATTCTAAACAATATCTATAAAAGAAACAGACATTTGTGAAGAGTTCCCTCACACACATAAAGGCACCAATTTTTTATAGTCAAGAGAAATTCTACCAGTGAAGAGCTAATTGATAAACCAATGTTACCTAAACTATTCAAGAGTTATAAAGTAGTCAATCTTCTGAATAATTTTTAGGATGGTAAATATGTGTGATACCGGAATTTTGCCTAGATTGAGTCATAGAAAATACTGCAGACAAAGAAGATATGTGAATATGAAAGTAAAAATATTAAATATTAGAAATAATTACATCAATACGTTAAAACATTATATCGTGATCAAGCACCTTATGCAGTGAGTGGGAAAGTGTGTTTCAGTATCAATGAAATTAATTACATGGGTATTAACTAACAGGAGAGATCCATTAATACAATTAATCACATTAATAAAAATAATGAAAATGCCATGTGATTATGTTCAGAGATGTAAAAAAGAGATTGACAGAATTCTAGAGAAAATTATACTTTAAAAATCCAATCAAATGGAGTTGGGGTAAGATATTTCTGAAAACTATCAAAAAAGATCTGTACAAATCAAAAATAACATTGCTAGTGTAGGTAGGAAGATTTAACAATATCAAGAAACCAACAAGCCTTTAATCAATTTATAAATTGAGTTTGACTCCTATATTGATACCATTTGATTGTGTCGTGCAGGTAGAAATTTTATTGACAAGAAGAATAAACAAATAATATTTGTGAAAAATCTGAAAAAAGAGAGTGATGTACCCTAACATGTATTATAAAGAACTGAATGGGGCTTCCCTGGTGGCGCAGTGGTTAAGAATCCGCCTGCCAATGCAGGGGACACAGTTTTGAGCCCTGGTCCGGGAGGATCCCACATGCCGCGGAGCAACTAAGCCCGTGCGCCACAACTACTGAGCCTGTATGCCACAACTCTTGAAACCCGCGTGCCTAGAGCCCGTGCTCCACAATAAGAGAAGCTACCGCAACGAGAAGCCCGTGCACCGCAACGAAGAGTAGCCCCCACTCGCTGTAACTAAAAGAAAGCCTGCATGCCCAATGCAGCCAAAAATAAATAGATAGATAAATTTATTTAAAAAGAAAGAACTGGAAATTAAAATAGTTTTGTGTTGATTCATGGATAGAGTGAGAGATTAATGGAATACAAAATTCAAAAGAAAAGTAAATGTATAAGGAAATTTAATATAAATTAAAATACATAACTTTATGGATAATGTCAGGAGGCACACACAAAACAGCACAAGCAGAAGACACAACTCTTTAAAAGAAAAAAAAACATGTAGAAATAAGAAGCATCCTTGATTATGAGAAACAGACCACCTTCTTCAGAGCATTTGCTAGCATAAAAACTGCTGTTGAGGAAAATAATCAATAGACAATCAATAATAAGAATAGAAAAGAGTTTTATTTGAGCTAAACTGAGGACTAGCCCGGAAGCCAGCTTCCAGATTGCTCTGAGAAGTTGCTCCAGAGAAGCATGGTTTCCAGCACAGTTTTATATCTTGTCAGAACAAAGAACATTAACAAGTCAGGGATACATTTCTTCAAAGTAAAAAAACAGACCAGCATGTACACAGTGAATCAATATGGCCTTGGCACCTGGGAAGGGAGTCTTATCATTAAAGAAGTACCAGCATTGGCTTCCCAGAAAGAGAGGCATTTAATCTTTATTTTTAACACGGACATTCTTTATTTCTGGTCAATGTGCCCTTTTCTTTGATAATTAAAGCGTATTTACAATGTATGTTTGATAGGCCACAAAGAGGCTATTTTAGTTAGCATAAAATTCAAGTGAACTCATGTATAAGCCAGAATGACTTCCCTATATCTTTTTCTCTCTCTCTTTTTTTTTTTTTTTGCGGTATGCGGGCCTCTCACTGTTGTGGCCTCTCCCGCTGCGGAGCACAGGCTCCGGACGCGCAGGCTCAGCGGCCATGGCTCACGGGCCCAGCCGCTCCGCGGCATGTAGGATCTTCCCGGACTGGGGCACGAACCCGTGTCCCCTGCATCGTCAGGCGGACTCTCAACCACTGCGCCATCAGGGAAGCCCAACTTCCCTATATCTTAATATGAAAAAAATTCTTTTATTACTGCCTACACAGAAACTTTTCTTTGTGAGAAATTTTTCTCCGACAAAAAGTAGAAAACCTTTCTGGCTAATGTCAAGAGGCACACACCCAAAGACAAAACCAGAACAGGGCTGAAGAAGGACAGAGCACCAGGGTCTTGGCACCAGGATATGGCTGGGCTGACAGAAGTCCTGCAGGGGATGGAAGCGGGTGCTTGCTACACATGAGGATCCTTGAATTTCACTCTTTTCTTGGGGTGTCTGTATCTTTCTGTGACCCTCTTGTCTATGATCAGACATTTCTGTTCCTCAGAGGTAGGTTGTTGGCTTCAGGTTGGGACACTCATCACTGCCTTTGCTCCAGTAGCAAGGAGTCCTGTAGTCCCAGAAATGCTCACCTCTGGGCTCTCTGGGTCTGGAGCTCCTCGTTGATGTGACTCCCCTCCCAAGTGTACAGTCCATGCCTCAGGCCATTTTTTCTCTAAGATTAGGCCAAGGGCTGTCAGGCTCTCCAGAGTTCCCCGGTCTCTACTGTGGGTGAAGGTAGTTCCATTTTAGGTGGGTTTGGACTCTGTCAGAGGATGACACTGACACGAGTTTTTACAAGAGATCCAGCTACCCTTACAAACCTCTCTGGGAGACCCCAAATCCTTTTTCTTTCTGATGTTCTTGTTGCTTCATTTTCCAGTCACATACATAGGAAAATAATGTTAAGAAACCTTTTGCCTTAAGCTCTGTCCCCTTGGAGATCCTGGAGCTGATTGAGAGAGCCTGGAAAGACTTAAGAGGCAGGAGGTGCAAATAGATACAACCTCTGCCTACTCTGTGGTCACAGAAATCAAGTTTGCATCCAGAAATCAGTGAAAAAACGTTTTAACCCCACCTTTGTGCTTTACCAGAGGATTCCTTTAGGGAGGAGGAACAAGGAGTTGTCTAAAGTCAGATGCCTGAGAATCAAATCTGTGGGCCCTAGTATGCATCCAGTATAATAAAAGAATATACAATAGTAAAGAACAGTGAGATTCTCCAGGGTTCCAACCGTGGTCTGGGATAAGACACTCCTGTTTTAAGTTTCTGAAGGGCATTTTGTCATTCCCAGAGATTGGGATTCAAGTTCCGAGGCTCTAGATGATCCTTCCTGGAGACATGCTTGAGCTACATTTATCATGTGAACCGATAGAAAATTCTCCAATTACCTTTGTGTGACATGTGGAGATGTTTAAAGTTTTTTTCTAAGAATCTTTGAAGAGTTTTGATACCGACCAGGGGTCTTGGCTTTCCCCGGTCAATAGAAACTGACTAGAGGCCAGACAAGAAATTCAGGCAAGGCTTCACTGGGGCCCCTGAAGTGGCTGCAGGAGGGAGCGAGAACAAGTGACAGGTTCCCTTGTTCACTCACTATGGGTGGGGGGGGGTCGCACGAGCTGGTTCCTTATCGGGGGTGAGGGTAGGGGCGTGTCAGGGGTTGGGCAGGAGGTGGCTGAGGTAGTTTGCCCACCCCTTTGTGGTGTTGAGTGAGGATGCTGGAGGGCATGCGCAGTATGGGGCTATTGCTCCCAACACCAAGTTTTTGCTCCAGGCTCTGCAGAAATGGCAGTTGGGTTTTTTTTTTTTTTTTGCCTTTTGTATCTTTTGGGTCCAGAATTTGCCCCCACGGGGCATGCACACAGTTATTTTTAGTCCCATGTAGTTTCTTTGTATTTTGTAGCTCCAGGAGAGGTGTGTCCAGGTGCAAGCTTTGCAGCAGGGTGGCAAAGGGTCCCAGGTCCCAGGCCTGTCTCAATTTGAGTGCATAATCTGTAAAGAGCAATCACAATGTATAACTCAGTGCTATGAAGGCAATCACGTGTGTTAATTTCCTTGTCCTTCACAAATCTGTGACTCAGGCACTGCTGTTTATTGTATAGTAAACACAAAGAAAATTTAGACTTGTCTAAATTTCACCCTCTGGTTAGGAGAACCGTGGGGACTTAAACCCAACTGTTCTGGTGGGCTCGGCTGGTAATAAAGGCAGTGCAGTTAACTACTAGGCTATACTAACACATCTAGTTACCTGTGTGCTTCAAATAATCCACATCTATAATTAGATTTATTTTTATACCTAGTCATTTTATTTTATATCGAGGTATTATAAGTTTTGAGTTGTGGCAATTCTCCTTTTACGTGTAAAGAGTTATTTTGTAGGCCAATAATGATTATGAGTAACGCTTTAGAGGTCCTAATAAAATGTAGAGGCATAGATCGCAGTATGACGCTACGGGAAACTAACTCATGAAAAGTTGTATTTAATAAACACAGGAATGACTCAAGATTAGGATGGCAATAGAGAAACTCAGTTGCTTTTATGCTTGGTAATCCAGGATATTTATGGGAAGAGACAGATTATATCAAGGATTTTATCAAGACTTTGTTCTTTATCCTGAGTATCTAATATTCCAAGCATCCCACGTCCAGTCTACTAGGCACCCCACGTAAAGAAATAAAATCACCATTTACACAATTTTAATGTTTCCTAATTTACATATGTATTACTTTAGAACTCTAACCAAATTACACAAACGAAAACATTTTCAAAGCTTTACTATAGATACTATTCAGATTCTATTCCAAGTAAGGAAAAAGAGGAAATCACTATTGAGGCGTTCTTCAGCCAACACCATCCTACTGTTAAGAGGCAGTTCTATGAAAAGGATTGTAGTTGTGAAATATCCAATGGTATTTTAATAACAGATTATAATGTAACTATCACTATAATGACTCAATGACTTTAGAACATAAGACATCTCAATTAAACTTTTCCAAAAAAGCAAATGGACTTCAAAAGCTTCTCTATATGGATACTAGATATGTTGAACTGATTATATATGTTTAAAATTATTATATCTAATGTCATGTTTTGCTGTAAACCACTTGAAATAATTCTATCTTTATTTCATATTATATATTCAACAAATAAGGTGATTGGTTCAGTTTTTCAGTGTTCTCATTTTATTTAATTACACACATATAAAATATTTGTGAATCTCAGCAGTCAAAATTATATTAAAATATACACTCAGAGAGTTTCTACAATTCTGCCTTATCTCTTCCCTGCAGCTGATAAGTAGGCACTTGTATTCTTTTTTTTTTTTTTTAGATGTTGGGGGTAGGAGTTTATTAATTAATTAATTTATTTTGGCTGTGTTGGGTCTTTGTTTCTGTGCGAGGGCTTTCTCTAGTTGTGGCAAGCGGGGGCCACTCTTCATCGCGGTGCGCGGGCCTCTCACTATCGCAGCCTCTCTTGTTGCGGAGCACAGGCACCAGACGCGCAGGCTCAGTAGTTGTGGCTCACGGGCCTCGTTGCTCCGCGGCATGTGGGATTCACCCAGACCAGGGCTCGAACCCGTGTCCCTTGCATTAGCAGGCAGACTCTCAACCACTGCGCCACCAGGGAAGCCCTTGTATTTTTTTGATTTTATTTCCCATTTTTACACCAAAAAGCAGGCTATATCATATTTTCCACATACAGTGGAGATCAATCCATATTAGAATAACAGTCTTTCTCTGATGTTTTTTAGCTGTACCTTATATAATCATGTGTTCTTCCCTCATCTCCCAGGCCCCTTTCATCAAGGCAAGTCCATATGACAAATTCTGCCTAATAGGGTAAGAGTAGAATTGATGCCTCACTTCTGGGCCAATCATGTTAGAGCCAATGTGTGACCTGCTTTCTCTCTCTTCCTTTGCAATCATGATCAGAGAGTCCCAGTTGTGGGATGGGAGTAACTGCATTCCTGAGTAACCCGTGGTAGTCAACACACCTAGAGGGTCAGCCACCCAGAGCAACTGAGAGATAATAATAAGTCTTTAATTTATTAAGCCTCCTGAATTTTTGTTTTTTGGTCTCAGACACCGTAACACGTGTGGAACTTCATTACATCTGTCACGGAAACTTCTTAAAGCAAAGACTTATTATTCCACTTCAACAAACCTATGAAACATCTTTCAAATATCTGTAGTTGGCCATGGAAAAATCTCAGGTAGTTGTAAAATTTATTTATCGAAGAGACCACAGTTTCCTATCACAATAGAATCAAAATAAAAGTAGTCAGATAGTAAAAATAATACTAAATTATAAAAAAGAGTTTAATCACTTAGAATGGGATTAAAGCAAAAGCTATATATAAATATGTAACAACTAAGCTAAACTGAAAACAAAATGGCATTAATTATTGTCGCTATCATCAAGAAAAATGTAAGTGATAAAATTATATGAGACCAAAGTAGTAGGTTTTAAAAAATTAGTAGAAAACAAAATTGTGTAAAAATAAATGAATTAAATATTCAACTTTCTAAGCTAAAAGGAGTGAAACATAAACCAAAGTGAATTAGAAGGTTCAAATCACTTCAAATAAAGTAGATATTAATAAAAGTTTAAAGAAATAATGAGGAATTAACAAAATGAAGAAAGATTATTGTATCAATATTAATCGAAAAAAGCAAAATTTTACAGGGAAATAAAGAAATAAAAAAGAACACATGCAGACTTTTGATTTCTGGTTCAGCATGTGAAAAGTATAGAAGCTGTCACTCCATATAACAAGTAAAAAACTGAGCAAACTGAAAATAACTCTTCTTAGATCCATAAGAGAAGTGAGGTCACAGGGCAAACTGCTGCCTTCAAAATGGGAGAGACAGACAGGTGGATACAAAGAATCTCATTTACAGAGCAGAAACTCACAAGGAGAAACCTCCACAGGAACCAGGGTAGGAAAATTTAAACTGCAATCTGCAAGTTGCTAGAGGTTCATTGTGGGCAAGTCTGAGAGTTAAAAACTTGGATTGAGTACTCACTCATAGGAGGAGTGCCCCACTTTTGTGCGTCTAACCTACAGAATTCATCCCTACCAGGTTTTCACACTGAAAATTAGAGAAAATGTGCTCCATTTTCAGCAGGAGCCGGGTGGTAGGGGTGGAGTACCAATTTTGAAACAGGCCAGAACATTCTGTTCTTTTTCGAAAGGCAAATATTCCTAGACAACATTAAACCTAAGTATTTCTGGAGAGGAGCTGAAAGGAAGGGGGGAAATCCAGAAAATAGAGACAAGGAGGGAGTGTCTGCAAAGGCGGGTTCTGCTCCCATCCTGGGGGAGAAGCTCACAGGTGAGAGGCTCTGAGCAGATTTCGCTTTTGAAATGAATGGTGCTGTCCCAGGATGTCCCAAAGTACGGCCACGTGGGGGGACAGACCTTCCAGAGTCACTTTCAAAGGCAGGGGTGCTCACACGTCTTTGTGTGTAGGGATATGAAAATCTCCAGGGTGGAATGGCACATATTTAGAAACCACATTCAAATTATAATAACTCACTTTTAGAAGAGGGAAAAAAACCCTACCTCATTGCAACACAGCCTACAAAAGTAAGGCCTGACACAAAGCTTTGGTGAAACTGACATGAGCTTCCAAGGAGGAGGAATATGCTTCCGAGGCGGGGACGTGGTTCACGGGTTTCAATGAGGCTGGCGAGTCGAGGCTTCAGCGCGCCCTCTAGAGGCCAAGGATCCAAAGTACAGCGCGAGCTCGCCCCGCCCCTCCCCCTGGCCCGCCCCTAGCAGAGCCGCCAGCCTCGCAAAGGGCCAGTTCAGCAGGGAGGCTACAAGAAAAAGCACTGGGCGGGCGAGGCAGGGGTCCCTCCAAATGTGCGTGTGCCTCTTCTTGTTCTGCCTCCGGTCCGCTGAGTAATAGGGGAAGGGGAGAAGGAAGGGGTGGGAGAGGAGGAAGCATATGCTTGCTTTATGGGGACTCATTTTTTTTTTTTTTTTTTTGCGGTACGCGGGCCTCTCACCGTTGCGGCCTCTCCCGCCGCGGAGCGCAGGCTCCGGACGCGCAGGCTCAGCGGCCATGGCTCACGGGCCCAGCCGCTCCGCAGGATGTGGGATCCTCCCGGACCGGGGCATGAACCCGCCTTCCCCGCATCGGCAGGCGGACTCCCAACCACTGCGCCTCCAGGGAAGCCCTGGGGTAGTTTACTCTTATGGGACTTGGTCCCCTCCCTCCATATTCAGCTAGAGGAGGGAGGGGTAAGAGAAGACCCTCCAGGATCACCTCCTGTCCTTCTCTCCCTCTCCTGGAGTGAAAACACCCCTTAGGTGAAATTCTGCATCCTTTTTATATTGTAGTTAACCAACAGTCTGTTCTCAGCCCCCCAAGCTTTGCTTTTGATAAGTAGTGGGAAGCTTTTGGAAATCAGAAAAACTTTTCTGTCTCTGTGAAGTCAAGTTTTCAAGATTGCTGTCTTCCTAGCATTAAAAAAAGAATCATTTTGAAAGGTGAGCAATGACACGTTCAAAAGACATTTCTTCTCCGGGTCTATAACTTCAAAAATGACAGCAGAAGATTACTATTATTTTGCCTAATTCTAAGTACCCAGGTTTTGTATTCTAATATAATTCTACATTAAAGGGAGTCAGGACTCCGCTAGAAGGTACCTGATTCCATGTCCAGGGAGTAGCAAAAGGTGAGGAGGGGCCTGGAGTATCTTGCTGTTGGCCTCAAACAGCAGGATAGTTGTAGCTGTTAAGAGCAATTTTAGTGTAAAAAGACATGAGACTATAATGCTACCTAGAAAGGGAAAACTTTATGTAATGTGTACAAAAAGATAGTATTTTAAATAAACTTCAATAATACGGACGGTGTTGATAATGTATGGATCTCTTATTTCTTGAGGCTCTGTTTATAAAACTGCATCCGTCCAACATATTCTCTGTGTTTGCAAGTGGAAACAAGTGAGCACAGGCAATGTGAGCAAGGGAGAGATGAGCAGGGAGAGTAGCAAGGACCTAGCAGCACCGATGGCCACACAAAGTCACAAAGTAGAAAGAGCCCGAAAGTGTGCTGCAAGATGATGGATTAGGCAAGACTCTAAAAGAAGAGAACTGCCTAGACTGCATTTCCTGAGTTCTGGGAGATAAAACCTCTAGTTGTCCTAGTTAATTAAAAATGAGTCCCCAGGGTTTCCCTGGTGGCGCAGTGGTTGAGAGTCCGCCTGCCGATGCAGGGGACGCTAGTTCGTGCCCCGGTCCGGGAGGATCCCACATGCCGCAGAGCGGCTGGGCCCGTGAGCCATGGCCGCTGAGCCTGCGCGTCCGGAGCCTGTGCTCCGCAGCGGGAGGGGCCACAACAGTGAGAGGCCCGAGTACCACAAAAAAAAAGAGTCCCCATAAAGCAAGCATATGCTTCCTCCTCTCCCTCCCCTTCCTTCTCCCCTTCCTTCCCTTCTCCTTCCTTTTCAGGTCTTTTTACTGTATTCCTAGAAGTTATCAGAATAAACCCCACCATAATCCCACAAAGGTTAAAAAACAGCTAAAAGGGTGATGATTATAAGATGTATCCCATGGTGTATTTGTGGATATTTTCTTTCAGTCTACATCTTTTTCTTAAAGGGCCAGATACTTAATATTTTAGGCTTTGCAGGCCATGTGGACTCTCCTGCAGCTACTCAGCTCTGCAGCCATAGACAACCTCTGAATGAAGGGCATGGCTGGGGGCTGATAAAACTTTATTTACAAAAGCAAACGGTGAACCATAATTTACTGACTCTTGAACGAGAGTATGTGAAGCTTCAAATAATCAGTCGTGATAAGACTCTAATTTTAGTTTACCTTGTTGAGGAAATTTATTGAATTAAGTCTGTAATCAGTGTTCAAATATTTATGAAAAACTGTTCTCTAAATGTGGTTTATTAAAATTGTGTTTAATAAAGGCTGCATTCATTTCCATACAAGTGGTAGGAATTGTTCCTCTCTAATCATAAAAGCCCTTCTGATATTAAAATAGTCTACCCACGTAAAGGGCAGGGCGGGCTACCAAGCAAATCCATTTCCTCTTCTCTCAGGCACACACAGCCAGACCACATTTCCTGGTTCCCTTACAGTCTGGGTGCTGTATGACTGAATCCTAGCCAGTGTGCTATCAGCAAAGTGATACATGTCAGTTCCAGACCTGGCCCGTAAAAACCTCCACCTTCTTTCCCAGTCTGCAGGCTGAATACAGAGAACTCCAAGGCTGTAGGGGAAGGCAGAGTCAAGGTCCTGGAAAGAGCCATCCACTGAGTGGGAAATTGGTTTCGGGCTTCCCATGAGTGAACAATTAAATTCTATTGTAAGAGTCTCTGAGATTTTTGGCGTAGCTGTTATAGCAAAAAACATTCTTGTAATTATGGTAATGGTGGATTGCAATGAAGATTTATTCATATAATTTATTGTGAAATATCTTTGAAGGGGGTAAGGTGGAGTACGGCAAGAAGTAGATGGAATTTTGACATCCAGCCATCCAACCATTTAACAAATATTTATTGAGGATTTATGTGGCTAAGCTCTGAGGATACAGAGATGGAGAAGACACATTCCCTGTCTTCAAGGACCTCACCAGGAGGGAGCAGGTAGTTGTGTTAACAAATAATTGTAATACAGCACCCAGAGCCCCAGGATAGAATTGTATCCATGGGCGTGGGTGGGATAGAGGAAGGAGTTACCAGTTGGGGGAAAGGAGGGACCAGCTTCTTTCAAGAACGCACAACAGTGCCACAGCCTGAGGTCAACTGGATCTGTAGTTGTTGGGGGAGGGGAGAAGTACCAGGAGGTAAGCCAGAGAAGCAGACACCCCTCAGGTCCCACCAGGCAGGTGGCAAGAGGCAGGCAGTGGGGTCCAGGATTGAGCTCTGCATAAAAAGCTCAGGATTCAGCAGAAGTCTGCGCTCACAGCGCTCTTTCCAGCCACCACAAGAAGAGGCTGTACAGTGAGCCAGGCAAGAGGACCTGTGTAAGCTTGCTGGGACCCCTACAGTGACGGATGGCACCGTCAGAGTTCTTCCCTTGGCTTCCTACAAAGGTCTGTGCTTCCTACAAAGGTTCAGTCTCTCAGTAGGCCCTGACTGTCTACTGTGTATCCAGTACAGCTCCAATTCCATTGTCTGGTAGGCGGTGGGGACCACAGACCCATAAGCAGATCATTTAAATTCCGTGCATGTGATCAGTCTGCCAAGAGACATACTTGCAGGATATCATAGGAACTCAGTGAAGGGGTTTGGCTATACGTATATAATAGGTATGAACTGCTTGACCTCATCTTCTGGAATTTGTACACTAAGTCTTTGTTCCCTCCTCACAATAAAAACTGCTGTACTTACTGAGTAGATGCTGGGTGCCAGGCGCTTTATGCATCTGGATACATTTGATTTCATTCAATCCTCATAACAACCCCCCTTCCAGATGAGTAAATGGCATCTCAGAGAGGTTAGTAATAAGTGGCAGAGCCAGGATTTGAATCCAGGCCTGCTGGCACTGAAGTGAGTCCCATACTTTAAGCACTCTGTCCTAGGGCTGACTCCCTGGGGGCTTCACACTCTGCTCATCAGGCCCTCAGGCCTTCCTTCTTCCAGACCTGGGCCCACTCCATCCAGGGAGCAGTTATACCATCTCTGCATATCCCTCTGAGAACCATAGCTGGCTCTCTCTGGACTGTCTCCAGCCCTGTTCTGTCTTCCTACACAATTGTGGGTAGGTCCCCATCCTCCTTCCAGGGCCCTGGGCTGTCAGGCCTACATGTGACAGCCCAGTCTTCTCCTACACAGATATTTCATGGCCACTGTCACCTGCACAGCTTTAGACTTGGGGTTTCTCCACCTGCAATGCCTTCTGCCTCTCACACAAATTCTACTGCCTGTGATGTCTGCCTCAAATTCTGCCTTCTCCAGGATAACTTCCTGGCACGCCAGGACCTCTGCCTTTGAATTACCTATTATTTCCATTGCTAGAACACGAACTTAATTATCATTGTTTTCCCGAGACATGTCTCTTCTATAGTACTTTTTTCTAGTATAGTTTTCACATATGTGACAGCCTTTCTTTCTTTGGCAAGACTGGAAGTGTATCCAAATTTTATTAGACTTAAAATGTAAGGTGTAATTAAAATACAACTTAATTTGTGTCTCTAATGGTGCTTTTTTTGTTTTTGTTACTTTAAAAAACATAAATTTTATTGAGGTATAATTGAATACAATAAAATGCACTCATTTTAAATATACATTTTGATGAGTTTTGATAAATTTATATATTCATGTAGACTGCCACAATCAAGATAGAAGACATTTATATCACTCAAAAGAATTCCCTTGTATTCCTTCTCAAACAATTCTGCACTTCCATTCTGGCCCCAGGCAATCACTGATCTGGTTTTTGACATTGTAGATCAGATTTGTCTTTTCTAGAGTTTCATGTAAGTAAAATATAAAATATGTACTCTTGTGTCTGACTTCTTTCACTCAGGCTAATGTTTTGGATATCCATTCGTGTCTCAGTAGTTCCATGTTACTGCTGAGTAGTAATTCCGTTGTATGAGTACACAACAATTTTCTTTTCCATTCTCCTGTATGGATATTGGAATTGTTTCTTGGCCATTGAGAATAAAGTTGCTATGAACATTTGGGTATTAGGTTTTGAGTGGACATGTGTTTTCATTTGTCTTTCGTCAACACTAAAGAGAGAAATTGCTCGGTCATAGGGTAAAAGTCTGTTTAACTTTATAAGAAACTACCAAACTGGGAAGTGGTCACACTATTTTACATTCCCATTAGCAATATATAGTTGCTGCACATCTTCTTCAACACTTAGTAGTGTCAGTCTTTTTAATCTGAGACATTTTAGTGTATATGTAATGGTATCTCACTGTGGTTTTAACTTGCATCTCCCTGATGACTAATGATGCTGAGTATCTTCCCTTGGGCTTATTACCCTTTGTATATCTTCTTTTGTGAAGTGACTTAGAATCTCTTACCAATTTTTAGAAATTGGATTCTTTATCTTCTTTTTATTATTGAGTTGTAAGAACTCTTTATATATTCTAGTTATAATTTCTTTGTCAGGTGAATGTATTGCTAATATCTTTCCCCCAGTTTAGCCTTGCCCTTTCATTTTCATTTTCTTAATTACATCTTTGAAGAGTAAAGGTTTTAATTATGATGAAATGCAATTTATCAATTTTTTTCTTTATGGTTTGTGCTTTGTGTTTTCTGTGTCCTATCTAAGAAATCTTTGCTTACCCCAAGGTTTCAAATATTTTCTTATGTTTTCCTCTAGTAGTTTTATAGTTTTACCTTTTATATTTAGGTCTATGATCCATTTTGAGTTAATTTTTTATATATGGTATGAAAAAAGGGACAGCTTTAATTTTTTTTCCGTATGGATTACAGTTGTTTTAGCTCCATCTGTCAAAAAGTCTATCCCGTTCCCCACTGAATCATTTTGGAACCATTGTCAAAAATCAGTTGACTAATAAAGCTACAGTCATCAAGACAGTGTGGTATCAGGTACTAGAATAGACAAGGAGAATAATGGAACGGAAAACAGTCAATTGATCTTTGACAAGGGAGCAAAGGGTAGTCTTTTCAACAAATGGTGTTGGAATTACTGCATATCCACTTGTAATAAAAAATTATTCTAGACATTAACCTTACATGTTTCACAAAAATGAACTCAAAATGGGTCATAGACTTAAATGTAAAATACAAAATTATAAAACTCCTAGATGATAACATAAGACAAAATCTAGGAGATCTTAGATTTGGTGATGACTTTTTAGATAAAATACCAAAAGCAGGATCCACGAAAGAAAATTTAAAACTTCTGCTTTTTGAGAGACACTGTGAAGAGAATGAAAAGACAAGCCACAAACTGGCGGAAAATATTTTCAAAACACATATCTGATAAATTGAAAGTTAGTAGAAGAGTAGCTCTTGCATCCTGTGATATTGCTAAACTCTGTTATTAGTTGCAGCTTTTTTGTAGATTCCTTGAGTTTTTCTTTCGATATAATCATATTATCTCTGAATAAAGATAGGTTTACTTCTTTCTTTCCAACCTAGATATTTCTTTTTCTTACCACAGTGCCTTGTTAGACCCTCCAGTACACAGTTGAATAGAAGTGAGAGTGGTCATTTGTACCTTGTCCCTAATCTTAGAGGGAAAGCATTCAGTCTTTCACCATTAGGTAGGATGTTAGCTGTAGTTGTATTGTTTATACGCTTCATCAAGTTGAAAAAGGTTCCTTGTGATCTTAGTTTGTTGAGAGTTTCTGTTTCTGTCATGAATGGGGAGATGACGTTTGTCAAGTGCTTTTCCTCCATCTTTTGAAGTAATCATATTTTGTTTCTTTAGTCTTTTGGTATGAATTAAAGCAATGTTAGGCCAAACTTGTATTGCTGAAATAAATCTCACTTTATCCTTTTTATGTATCACTGGATTTGATTTGCTAATATTTTGTTAAGCAGTTTGATATCTATGCTATCTTTTGTCTTTTTTTCACTCCCTGTAATATCATGAGATTTGTCCATATTGTTGCATGAGGCTGTAGTTTGTCCATTTATTATGCCACTGTGTGAACATTATTTATCTATTCTCTTGTTGATGGGCATTTGGGTTGTTTCCAGGTTTTGGCTATTGTGAATAGTGTTGTTATGAACATTTTTGTACAAGTCTTTTTGTGAACATGTGTATGCGTTTCACTTGCGTGTATACCCAGGAATTGAATTACTGGGCCATAGGGTATATGCATGTTTAGCTTTAGTAGGTATATTGCCACACAGTTGTAAAAAAAAATATTTGAGCTGAAATATTGGTGCTGATGAGACATCAGCAGTGTAGGAGAGTTCTGGTTGCTCTCCATCCTTGCCAACTCTTGACATTTTTTTTTTCTTTCTCATTTTTGCCATTCTGATGGCTGTGTACTTGTCTCACATCATGGTTTTACATTTCCCTGATGACTAGTGAGGTTGAGCAACTTTTCATGTGTTTTTTGGCTACTTGGATAGCCTCCTTGAGAAGTTCAAGTCTTTTATTCATTTTTCCATTGGGTTATCTGTCTTTTTGTTATTGATCTGTAGGAATTCTTTATATATACTGGTATTTTGTAAGATAGACATACAGCAAACATATTTTCCCACCCTGTGGCTTGTCTTCATACTCTCTTAATGGTGTTTCCCACTGTGGTTTTAAATGAAATTCTATTTAACAAAAAGTTTTTCCCTCGTCTCAAATAAAAACTGGGTTTCTGGCTGGCCCTATAGTTTGATAGTTTTCTCGTACATAATAAAGTGTCCTTAGATGGAGTGAAAGAAGCCTCCCACAAAGGATACAAATGTATGATTTCACCCATATGAAGTTGCAGAACAGGCAAAACTAATTTATGGTAGAAAAAAATGAGAGCAATGTTTGCCTCTGAGAGCATGATGACAGACAGTGGCTGGGAAGGGACATGAAGGAACTTCCTGGATCGACGGTTGTGTTCTATATTTTGATAGGGATCTGGGTTGTACAGGTACATGCACTTGTTAAAACTTATAAGTTGGTACATTTAAGATTTTTGCATTTTTTGTAAATAAATTTTACCCCAAAGAAATAATAAAACTGTAAGCAAATGTTGAACTCTACTTAATAATATATATGCTTAAGTATTCAGGGAGAAGCATACTAATGTCTGCAACTTACTTTGAGCTGCATCCAATAAATCATTCAGGTCGCTGGATACAGTAGTGGATGGATTGCTATCTGATAAAACAACTAGAGTAAAATGCTGTGGTAAAAATCGAATTAGGGGATACTCGGGTGATCACTGTAAAAAAAAAAAGAGTCTTCACTTTTCTGTAGGTTTGTAACGTTTCATAACTAAATGGACAGAAATAAGTTGAAAGTCCTTAAAAAGTCCTTCAAAGTTCGGTGTGGCTAAAAGAAGGCCAGTTTTTCCTGCTCTGCATCACCTGCTTCTGCAGACCCTCCCTCAATCTGTGTGTCCCTCTGTTCTGGCCTGGGGCCACCCCTGCAGGAAGGCGGCTTCCTCCCTCCCAGCCAGGAACACCATTCCTTCCGCCCATCCAAGAGCTCAGGATCCTGTGCAAGCATGTGCGTCTTGACTGTGTGGTGCAGGAGGATTGCATCCTCATATTCAGCCTGCAGAGACTCCAGGAAAGGCTAGGCGTTTGATGTCCCCCTGCCTGTGGCATCCGGCCAGCCCAGCCTAGGGGATGCGCCTCCGCCCCACGCGGCTTTCCTGGGTGCAGTCCAACTGGGAACTCCTGCCGCCTCCAGGGCCTTCCTGGTTAACCATTTAACACACGTGACCTCGGTTAATGGAAAACATCTGGCCTTATGCTCCCAGGCAGATTGAGACTTTGGAGAGAAGAGCTGGAACTGAGAAAGAAACGTCTGCTCCAAACAAACGAGCTGAAACTGTGCAAAAGATGGCAGAGAGATTGAGACAGAGGGAGGAGCAGAGGCCTCCTCTGTCTCAGAGGAGCAGAGCAGAGACAGTCTGGAGGAGCAGAGGCCACTAGAGGTAGGAACCTGGAGAAGACATCAAACCCTCTCACTTTCAAGGGAGTCTCAAACTGCATAACACCATTTTTTACCTGCCAAATTGTAAAAACAAAATAATTTTTAAGTGATAATACTCAGTGCTGGCAAGGATGTGATAGTGAAAGAGCACTTTTGTACATTACCAGTAAGAACTTTTTATGGAAATAACTTAAAAATATGTATAAAAGATCATACATTTTGAATCAATAAATTACATTCTAAGGGTGAAGAATCAACATGTTTTCAAAGACCTGTATATAAAATTGTTTAACAAAATATTATAATAATAGCAAAATTGGATATTGTCCATCAGGGTACTAATTAAATGACAGCCCAACAATGTAATGCAAATATTATGCAGACATTTTTCATGATATGCTTTTAGAGGAGAAAAATCAGGTTACAGAATTTTATATACAATGTGATTCCCATTATATGCTATACGATTATGAGAAGTAACTTGTTCTCTTTTTCATATTTCCGGCATTTCCCAAGTTTTCTGCCATGCATGCACATTGTTTTTCAAATCAGAGAAAATTTTTTTTTAAAAGCAGCGTAGTCTGGGACTGGGGTATGAAAGTGATGTCTGTCTAGAGATTTGGGATATAATGTAAAGAAACTGTATCTTAAAAGCCTTGTTTAAAAACTCTTTAAAAATCAATTTGCAAAATCTTTTGCTTATAATATGAAGTCAGTGAAGGTTCCAGCTTGGGGTCATATTGATGGAGATGTTAAATTGGTGGGTAGAAGGAACAAAGATCACAGCTTAAGAGCAGAGTTCTGTCTGTATTGGGCTGGAGCAAATGTACTACAAAATTCCTGACTGTAACTGTAAGCACGTGATATGAACTGTTCATGGTGGTAAAGGTTACTGCTACTGCTGTCTTGCAACATAGATGGCATTAGCTGCAAATTCTCACTAGCCCCCAGGGGAAATGAGGAGTCACTGGAAGGGAAGGATCAGGGGGGAAGGGAACTTCCACTTACGGAGCTCCTATAGTTTGCATTGTGCTGTGAGTTTTGCAAGCATTATCAATCATCTAATCCTTAGAGTAGCCCTGTGAGATGTGCGTTATAGTGTAGCCAGGAAATGACAGAAGCCCATGTCAAACTAGCTTAAGCAAAAAGAGGATGTAGTGGTTCAGTTATCTGGCAAGGACCGTTTGATGGAGGCCACATGCAATATGCCCATAAATCTCTGGCAGGTTATGTATAACCCAAAACGGCTGCCACAGTGTCTCCCATCCCACAGGCCTTTCCTACACTGTGATTATGATACTCTTCACATCAAGAATGGGGTCCGTGTTCTTCCTCCTTGAATCTGGGTGGGCTACGACTATGGCAGAGGAGATACCATGTGACTTTTGAGGCTAGGTTATAAAAGGCAGTACAGATTCTACCTGGGTCCCACTCACTCTGGGAGCTCAGCCACCATGCTGTGAGGAAGCCCAAGCCCTACGGAGAACTGTGTGTAGGTGCTCTGGCTGACAGCCAGCATTAACCGCTAGACATGTGAGTGAGGAAGCTCTGAGGTGACCTCATCCCCACCACCATCTAGCTGCAACCACATGAGCCATCCTGAACAAGAGCTGCTCAACTGAGCCTAGTCAAGCCCAGAACTGTGAAAATGATGATGAAATTATAGTTGTTATTTTAAGCCACTAATTTGGGGGGTGGCTTGTTACACAGTAACAGATAAAGTGTCCAAATAAAATCTCAGGTAAGAGGTTTTATTGACATCATTCTTTGCTGTGGCAAACAGCTTCTTCCACGCTTCTGGGAAAGATGCCAGCATGCAGTTCCCGCTTATCATGTCCCTACAGTTAGAGATTTTGGAGGATGGGCGAACTTTCCACTGAGGCCTGGCCACTTAAGGCGTTCTATGCCGCTGGCCATGAGATCATTCAAAGAGGGTCAAAAGACCCAGGCAATCATTCTTCCCTAGGATTTTCATGCTGGGACCTTCAGGAAAAATGATCCCTCCTATACTCTAGGACCTTGATGGGCTAATTCCCCAGGAATAGGGGAGGGGGAATTATACCTCAAAAGCAGGGGTGCTGGTCCAAGCACACACGAGCACAAAGGATATACAGTTTAATATTGGGGAAGGGTCTTGGCTACCTCAGCCAGAACCTCTCAGATCTTAAAACCATAAAAAGATTAATCCACGGGCTTCCCTGGTGGCGCAGTGGTTGAGAGTCCGCCTGCCGATGCAGGGCACACGGGTTCGTGCCCTGGTCCGGGAATATCCCACATGCCACGGAGCAGCTGGGCCCGTGAGCAGTGGCCGCTGAGCCTGCGCGTCCGGAGCCTGTGCTCCGCAACGGGAGAGGCCACAACAGTGAGAGGCCCGCGTACCGCAAAAAAAAAAAAAACCCAAAAAAACCCAAACACTTTTGTTGATTAATCATAGCTATTATGTATTCATTTTTCTTTTGTGTATTAGGCATTTATTAAATCTCAGTCAATTCTGCACCATATAGATTATCCCTATTTTATAGACAAAAAAAAAAAAAATCTGAGGCTCAGAGAAAATAAGAAACTTAACTCAAGGTCAGAAAGAATAAGAGTGGCCACTTTGTGATTCAAATTATATGGCCTGGTGAACTGGCAACGTTCCTCAGGGCCACACTTAGGCAAAACTGTGCGAAGGGCTGAGATAATGAGTCCCTCCAAACCCCTCCCACTTTGCAGTCTCCCCTTTCTTTTGGCAAATCTCCTACCAGATGCTCATGCCCTGGTGCCGGTGGGTGATTTCTAAGTATGGTCACCTTGGCAGCAACCTGAGCCCTAGCTTTTTCATGATTTCCACCAGAACTGTGCTCACTCCCATGCCTTTAAGGCCCCTGATTTCTAACAGAGGTGAGCCCAATCACGTATTCACAAGAGAGCCCTCCACATAATGGTGTCTCATTTGTACTTGACCAAGACATTCAGGGTCTTCTAGAGAAGGGCTACTGGTGTAAGAGACCAGCCCATGAGCGGCCACACGGGGATCAGTGGGCATATCACTTTCCTAGGGCTCCTGTGACAAATCACATAAACTGGGTAACTACAAAAGACCAGAAATTTATTCTCCCACAATTCTGGATGCCAGAAGTCCAGATGCAAGGTATGGGCAGGGTTGCTTCCTTCTGGGGAGTCAGAGAAAACCCATTCCACGCTTCTCTCTTGTCTCCTGGTGTTGCCGGCAGCCCTTGGCATTCCTTGGCTCCTAGATATGTAACTCCAACCTGTGGCCCCGTATTCACGTTGTCCTCCTCTTTGTGCATGTCTTGGTCTCAAATTTCCCTTTCCTTCCTCTTATAAGAACAACAGTCATTGCACTAGGACCCAGCCTTAATCCAGGATGATCTTGTCTTGAGATCCTTGTTTCAATTAAATTGCAAAGACCCTCTTTCCAAATAAGGTCACATCCACAGGTATTGGGGGTGTGTGTGTGTGTGTGTGTGTGTGTGTGTGTGTGTGTGTGTTTAGGACTTGCATGTATCTCCTGGGGGAACACAATCTAACCCACTCTAACAGGGCATTTTGGGGCCCTACAAGTCACACACTTAGGCTACCCTGCACCAAGTGCAGAGTTCTGTGCTGTTTTTGATATCTCGCTGATTTCTCTGGAAAGCCTTTGTGGGGCTATCTTTACAGCTACATAAAAAGGAAAATATTTTCAGTCTAGACTTACACTAGTTCATTGATTACTTAGCAAGAATACTTATCAAAAAATCACAAAATGGGACTTCCCTGGTGGCGCAGTGGTTAAGAATCCGCCTGCCAATGCAGGGGACACGGGTTAGAGCCCTGGTCCGGGAAGATCCCACATGCCGCAGAGCAACTAAGCCCGTGCGCCACAACTACTGGGCCTGCGCTCTAGAGCTCGTGAGCCACAACTACGGAGCCCACGTGTTACAACTACTGAAGCCCGTGCGCCTAGAGCCCGTGCTCTGCAACAAGAGAAGCCGCCGCAATGAGAAGCCCGCACACTGCAACGAAGAGTAGACCCTGCTCGACGCAACTAGAGAAAGCCCGTGCGCAGCAACGAAGACCCGGCGCAGCCAAAAATAAATAAATAAAATAAATTAAAAAAAAATCACAAAATAAGAAAAAAGCTGTAGGTCGACTAATTCCTGGTCCTCCAAGGGTTGAGTTGTATTCAAGGCAGGCGGCTGTTGCGAAGCAAGGGGGATTCTCTGTTTGGAGGTGTACAGAGAGGGCATGCAAGAGCACCTCTGTTGCAGTTTCTGGTTTACAGCTCTTTCAGAACAAGGAGGGCATCTGAGTTATCCTTAGACCTAGGATCCTGATGGGGCTTTGCTCATTTTGGGGGGTCAGTCCTTAGCTACCTCAAGCCCTTTCAAAAGAGAGGTTGTGTGCAATCACACAAACAAACAAATAAATGAATAAGGGAAGAAACATTTTCACCGTCTCTTCCCTGGGAGCTGCTGAGGGCAGAGGTGCTGTCCTGCCCTGAGCCAGCGCAAAGCCACAGCCCCTTAAAGCCTGCCTCCGCTGGTTATTTCTCTGGGCTCATCCTCAACTCCGAATACCTGTAATTTACTTATTTATTTATTTAATTTAATTTAACATCTTTATTGGAGTGTAATTGCTTTACGTCGGTTAGTTTCTGCTTTATAACAAAGTGAATCAGCTATACATATACGTATATCCTCATATCTCCTCCCTCTTGCGTCTCCCTCCCACCCTCCCTATCCCACCCCTCTAGGTGGTCACAAAGCACCGAGCTGATCTCCCTGTGCTATGTGGCTGCTTCCCACCAGCTATCCACTTCACACACTTAGTAGTGTATATACGTCCATGCCACTCTCTCACTTTGTCCCAGCTTACCCTTCTCCCTCCCCGTGTCCTCAAGTCCATTCTCCACATCTGCGTCTTTATTCTCGTCTTGCCCCTAGGTTCTTCAGAACCACCCTTTTTCCTTTTTTTAGATTCCATATATATGTGTTAGCATACGGTATTTGTTTTTCTCTTTCTGACTTACTTCACTCTGTATGACAGACTCTAGGTCTATCCACCTCACTACAAATAACTCAATTTCGTTTCTTTTTATGGCTGAGTAATATTCCAAAGTATATATGTGCCACATCTTCTTTATCCATTCATCTGTTGATGGACACTTAGGTTGCTTCCATGTCCTGGCTATTGTAAATAGAGCTGCAATGAACACTGTGGTACATGACTCTTTTTGAATTATGGTTTTCTCAGGGTATATGCCCAGTAGTGGGATTGCTGGGTCATATGGTAGCTCTATTTTTAGTTTTTGAAGGGACGTCCATACTGTTCTCCATAGTGGCTGTATCAATTTACATTCCCACCAACGGTGCAAGAGGGCTCCCTTTTCTCCACGCCCTCTCCAGCATTTACTGTTCGTAGATTTTTTGATGATGGCCATTCTGACCCGTGTGAGGTGATACCTCATTGTAGTTTTGATTTGCATCTCTCTAATGATTAGCGATGCGGAGCATCCTTTCATGTCCAATACCTGTAATTTAATTTTACACACCTTTATTCATCTGGCTGTTTAAACCGCCCCCTCACAACTTCCCAGCCTGATTCCTGTCAAGCCAGCCATCCCTGGGGCCTTCTTGTTCCCCACCTCTGGCTCTCCTTCCTTTCTACGCTGGACACATGACCTTCTGCTCAGCCCCATTTTATTGAAGAAACTGAGGCTTACAGAGGTGACATGACTTGCCCTATGTCCGTGTAACTAGGGCAATGGCTGAGCCAAGGTTCCCAGATTGCACTCCAGTGGCCTTTCCATGTCCCCCAAGATGCCCGGTCCCTGATCCACAGCAGCAGTTCCCAGGCTTTTGGATCTCGGAACTACTTTGGAATAGGGAGAACATCCTGGGCCATGGCTGAGCCCCAATTATTGAAGCGCTGCTAAGAGGGGAGCAGCAGTTTGTGTCCTCAAGGCCAAGGCTTGTCCACACAGTTGGGGAGGGAAGTACTGAGGGTGAGGAGAAGGGAAGCCCTCCAGGCTGCTAGCAAGCTGCCGTTTGCTGGGCATCACGCTAAGCACTTTACCCATCTTATCGGCTCATTTTCCAGATGAGGGAAGTGTGGCTCTAGGAAGATAGGTGATTCAGCACCTGAGAGCCCGAAGTGGGATTCACACGTACGTCTGTCACCAAAGTCTGACTGGAGGTAAGAAGTCCCACCCAAGTGCGGGGTGTACCTGAGGAGGGGGTGAAGACTGGTGTCCTGCCTGCTCCCCACTGCCTATCGCATGTTTTCCCCAGACCTGTGAGCCCTCCCTGGGCTGTACGTAGACTCCTGCAGAGGCTACGAGAGCAGGCACAGCCCCCAAGGCTACTGGTGACATGTTCTCAGAATGCCAGACCAACACTGCTTTCGGAGAAACCGGTACCACTACTTTATAGCGAGTGGGGAGGGCCTCTCCTAAACCTGGCAGAGCCTCGGAATCACCCGAGGTGCCTAAACTGTACAGCCCGCCTGGACCCCACTGCAGCCTTGGAGAGGTGACCTGCTTTTCGAAGCCACTCTTCAGGAAGGAGCTGCCAGCCGGTGTGGGATTCCGCAGCGTCTTACGCTGGCCCAGCGAGATAGGGGGCACCACGGTCATGGGACAGACGAAGGAGGTGCAAAGGGAGGGGTAGCCAGCAGTCACGAGAGGCGACGCGACGCAAGGGGATGAGAAAGGCCTTCCCCAGCCAGAGGGCCCTGGGTTTGGATCTACTCATCACCCGAGTCTTCATTTCCTCGTTTGAATAATGGACACAGTAACCCCCATTACACAGCTAGGAGGTGTAGTCCCCACCTCAAGGCACCATGGATAACATTCAGAACTGAAGCAAAGAGACTGAGAGGGAGCCTGGCTCTGCAGGTCCTCCGCAAAGGACGGCCACCCATCAGAGGCCAAGCCAGTGGTGGGCAGAGGGGCCTTGGGTCCGCCTTTTCACTCCAGTGTTTCTCTGCAATCGGCATCCGCTGGAGAAGAGATACGAGTCATCACAGTACAGTCTTGGCGGAGTGTAACTAACTGCAGGGGGCCAGACTGCGCTATCTTTATCAGGGCTTCCTTAAGCTCAGGCCCACTCTTCTGGGATCCCGGCTGGCAGCGAGGCAGTGACATGGAGCCTGAGCACAGCCCCTGGCTGCCTTTCACAAGCTAGAAATAGGGCAGGATACTAGGCAGGTGCTTTTCTTATCCACACCCTCTCCAGTATTACCAAAGGAGTGATAATTTGCTCTTGCGCTAGGTCCCTGACTCTGATAGATATTGCCAGGGATGTTGCCAGCGACAAAAATTGGTTTGAAGGAGGGTGAGAGAGAAATTCCTGATAAAGTGCTACACACCGGGGCACCTACTGTATGCCAGGAGCTTCTCACAACCCTGGGGTGGGTGCGCTAGGCCCGACCCTGGACCAGGTCTGTTTGGACAAGCGCCATACCTTGCCTCTATGTAAGACTGTTTGTCCTCTGGTTTACTCCTGAAACAGCCAATAACCGAGCAAAGATGATCCAAAAATGGGTACAGGCGAGTGGCTATGACTCCTTACTGCCTCCCTCGGGGCTCACAGATGCCCATGAGTTGGGTGGTCTTGGCAGCCTGGGTGAAGCGAGGTGGGAGAGGACTGTGGGCTCCCTGCCTCATATACCCTCAGTCACATCCGTGCCCAGGAACTGGCGCTGCACAAGTGACACTGCTATTCAGGATTTCACCTCCCCTGGGCCGCGTGTCTGCGTTTTGGACCTTGACCTTACTGCTTTGTTGGGGTGACCTTACCATCTACATCTGAGCTGTGGGGCTTAGCTTTCCTTGGGCAGCCTGGGCTGGAACAGGACGATTAGCTACTTTCAATAATTACTGATACAGTCAGACTGACCGTCTGAATGCCTTTGACCATGTCAACTCCCCAGCAGCTCCCCATCACCTACGGTCAAATTCTGTACTTTTGGGGCTTCCCTGGTGGCGCAGTGGTTGAGAGTCCGCCTGCCGATGCAGGGGACACGGGTTCGTGCCCCGGTCCAGGAAGATCCCACATGCCGCGAAGCAGCTGGGCCCGTGAGCCACGGCCGCTGAGCCTGCGCGTCCGGAGCCTGTGCTCCGCAACGGGAGAGGCCACAGCAGTGAGAGGCCCGCGTACCGCAAAAAAAAAAAAAAAAAAAGTCTGTACTTTTTAACTTGGTTACCAACTTTCCACTACCTAGTCCCATTCGGCGTTGAAGGCCTGCCGTCCGCCAGCCCCACCAGACGCCTGTCCTCCCTGCTGCTCCTGTGTCTCCCATCACAATGCTGCTCATGTCTGTGAGGCCACCTTGGATGGTACAGGTATCTGGACCAGGGAGATCTGCACCTGAACGCTGGTTCTGAGTTTCTTTACCAGCTGAGTGACCCTGGCCAAGTCACTGTAATGCTCAGGTCTCACTGTCGAGCAAGGCTGAACTATGTCTAACACCAGGGTACAGGCTCGGGAAGGGAGAACTAAGCTTCCTGGCCTCAGAGAGCCTCTCCTGAATTCCTTTTGGCCTTAGCAACCTCACCCGCAAAATGGAAATAGGAGTGCTTCCCCTGTAGGACTGTGGAAGTGACTGACAGGGAACATGGGGCAGGGAGGGTCTCACAGCTGTCTCCTTTTCTTCCTTTTTACTATGCAACCGGCTGCATCCTCCAAAGTCAAGCTCCAGCCTTTTTTCTCTGCAACCTTAACCCCTTGCCCTTCCTAGGTCCTGACTGCCCTCCTCCCTGCTAAGCCCTCGCTTTCCCCACTTGTTTTTTGCCTGCCCAGCTGCCTGTGGCCAAGCTTCCACACGGACTCTGGGAATGCTCCCTGCAGATGCACCTTGCACCCTGACTGGGGCTTCCACCCTTGCTTGTTTGCTCTGCAACCATGGACTGGTTGGACCTCAGACAGACCTCAGACACTCATCAACCCTGCCTTCCTCAGAGCTTGCGGCCAGCAGTGTTCCTGACAGAGGGTTGGCAGTAGCTGCAAACTGACATCTCAGCCCGCCTGACCAGTGTGGCTGGAGTTGAGGGAAGGAGGTGGGAAAGGCCACTTCTATAATCCTTTTCCTCCACACAAGAGGTGAGCACATGCCAGGTCTCAACAGGTGGGAGTGCCTGCCCACCCTCCAGCAGAGCACAGAGGAGGGTGAGAAGGGTAAGCTCAAACACTTCCAGATGAAACTGTTAGAAAAAGTGAGGAAGAGCGATCGCAACAGAGTACATTATTTCAAGAACCCAGGTTATCAAAGACTTAAAGTAACAAACATACTTTTAATTGATCTATTGATAAAAACTGCTCAGCAAGGATCAGTAACCATTTCAGCGCCTATTCTGTTAGTGTCATATCCTGGGCTATTTTGAGCAACTGGGTTAACTAGTTATTTACTAACTTCATCCACAGTATTAGAAAAACAAGGTATTAGATCAGTTTAGGTGAAATGTGTGGCTGGCAGCCAAACCCAGTCCCTTATATTCCATATTTTTTCTTTAGTTCTTCTACTTTGTCGACATAAGCTTTCATGGCATCTTCCCTGGAAGTCCCTGTAAGGCATCAACAAGATTATTTGTCACAGAGGCAGCATGGTAGAAAGGTAACAGACTTTAGAGCCCTGGTTTAACGTTCTGAGGCTCAATTTCTCACCTGTGAAGGGGGTGGTGGTGCTCCTACCTACACCTCACAGACCTGGCCAGGATTTGACTTCAAGTCCTCGAGAAGCCTGATCCACAGGCAATGCTCCATAAAGCACTGAGCCGATGTGAGTCCCCCTACTGTCATGTCAAGCCTAACATGGGGAGCTGCAGTGACTATTGGTCCTGCTGACTTTCACAGTTGGCTTTGACCTATCACCTATTTCTCTATCGGGCTCTTATCTCCCAGAGCTGTTAAGCTGCCAGGGAAAAAACAAAGCCAGGCACCCTCTACTCCCCAGAGAGAAGCTATGAGAAAAGTTCTGAGGACTCTGAGCACAGCAGCTGGCTCTCGGAGGGGAATATAGGGGACACTGGCGATACCCCTCAGAGACAGTGATGCCCAGAGTCCTGGATTCTACGGTGAAGGAGAGATATTCACTGAGAATCAGAGTGTGTTCTGGAGCAAGGGCAAGTACATGGGGCCTGGGAATGGTATGGAAATGCCCAATGAGAATGGACAGTCAGACGGGCATTCCTCTTCCAGTTACTTGCAAATCCTAGGAGTGTATTTTTTGTATTCTGGCCCCTTTTGAATTCAAGTGTTTCTCATTTGCAGGAAGACAGAGGGCTTATTCAGAAACAAGCTAGCGAGGGCACAAAAGCTGGCAGGCACTTTAGTGCCAACTTTTGGGTCTTACGGCTGCAGGTGGCACGTGATTAAGTCAGAGCTGGGATACTTCTTGCCTGCTGTTGCTTAGCGCATAATAGCTCCATTCACCAAGGCTACGATGTGCCAGCAGCTTGCCACACATTAGTTCATTCCTTTTTTTTAGGTGCCTTTCTGGCTGGAAGGGAACCGGGGAGGGCTGCTTGGGCTAGAGGGTCACTGCCTGGCCTTGTGGGGGAGAGGGAGGTTTGGACAGGAAACCACCCCTTATTCTAAATACATATAAAGGCCAAGCCAACTCTTATCACCTCCCAGTCTGTTAGTGGCCTGGTCCCCAGCCCCTCCTCTCTCCAGATGATACCATGACTCAGAGATGGTGTTTTTGGAAAAGGCATAAATGGTATTAGAAGAATAAGTAGGCGGCCCAGTTTTTTTTCCATTCTGGCCCCGGTCAAACTGGTTCCCCAGCATGTGCCTCATCCACTGTGTTCTCTCTCCTCACCCCTTATACTCCTTAATGAAGAGTATTTCATTACTAGGCTTCCCAAATGAGGGAAACATATTAGAACAATTACCTTTCAGCTCATTCCACGCATCCCACTTGGCCTTGCCTTTGAGGTCCAACATTCCAGGCCGTTCTTAAACAAGAGAGGGAAAGACATGAGACCTGCTGCAAGTTCTAATAAGGAACTTTATCAATCTTCTTGCCATGAAAGCTATATTTTATTACACTATTCCTTCTAGGCTCTGCTATGGAGTTAAATGGGTCTAGTACGGCGGGTTCTGCCTTCAGAAACCCACATGTACAGAAATCCAAATTTAAAATTAGAGAAAGTAGGAGGAAAACTGTTCTCATTACTAGAGAGTCCTTGTCTTGTAAGTTAAATAACTCCAAAATTTCTTTTAAAAACCGTACTTTAATTTTTTTTTCTTTTTTTTTTAAACAAGTACTATAATCCATTCATCTGGTTTAAAATTCAAACACCACAAGGGGAATACTATGAAGTTTCCTCCCACTTTTCCCACCCAATTTCTCTCCCACATTATTATCAGTTTTCTGGGTGTCCTTTTCTGTGAACTGTCTGTTCATATCCTTGCCCCATTCTGCTACCAAATTGTTAGTCTATTTCTTGTTGTTTTGTGGGAATTCTGTTCATGAGGGCAAGATTCCTTTAAGTTATACCATGGGTTTACACATATAGACCTGTTATCAGTTGCACTTGGAAAACACACTTACTACTTCCCTGCTGACCTCGTTCACTGCCACACTGAGAAGAAAGCCAAGGGGAACGATCGCAGTGCCCATAGCCTGGACCACTGTGTCTGAGAAACATCAAGTCTCCCCCCAAGTGCTTGCCAGGAAGCATTCCCAGGGATACCTGAGCGAGACTGCGCCTGCAGGATCATCAACAGAATCCTAGAACTGCACATCCTAACAGCCCTTTCGTGATGATGGAAAGGTTGTTCATTTGCACTGTCCAACTCAGGGGCCACCTGCCACTTATGGCAGCTGAGCACCTGGAATGTGGCTTGTGTGACTGGGGACTGGACTGTTGATTTTATTTAAGTATTTGCCATTTAAATTTAGATAGCTGCATGTGGCTAGTGGCTACCGTATTGGACAGTGCAGCCCTAGAGGGAGCTAATCAGGAAGTGATAAGATTCCCAAGCCAGTCTACCTATACTTATGTGAAAGCAGGGCAGAGGCCAGTCTCTGTGAAAACTGTGTTTGTCAGAAAAGCTTCTCAGCCATTCTGGTCACCCCCATTTCATCTCTCCTGCCTCCCTAGGAAGATGCAGAGTTTATAAACCCAGGGTAAAACTCACCTTCACCACAAGACCTTTCTGAACTAAGCCCGCCCTGTAATCTTTGATCTGGCACTGCCCAGGATCCTTAGCAGCCAGCCCACCAGCTCCACCTTCTACCCCAACTGCAGTGGAACTGGGGGCTACACTTGCCCTCCTGAACAGGGGCGGGGTGACCTCCTTCTACGCTACTATGGCCACCACCTCTGAATCCTTTCATAGACTGCATCGTGCTGTTGCCATATACTCCTGAGTTTCAGGAACTTATGGGCAGAATGAAAACTGTCCAAGGCAGAAAAGACAGGATTGCAGAATATGGTTGTCCAAACCAAGGCCTCAAAATCCGTACCAAGATTTTTTGACAGGGGCCAAATGGTCATCTGGAACTGCTATCAGCAAAAACGCTTCCGACCTGCCGCAGGAAGCCAGCTGCTTCTCTGCTCCCGCCATCAGGCTTGGCCTAGCTGCTGAGTGCTCTGACTTTGATCCTGCCCATCTGGGGTGGAAGCAGTATGGTTCAACAGAACTACTACTGATCTGAGAGCTTGGAGCAAATTTCTCCCAAGCTGGGATCTTTGCTTCCTCCCAAATAGATGGAAAATGCTGGAATGAATAAAGTTTTTCCCAAACTAGGATTTGAATACTGCTATATGAGCCACGAAGAAACCAAGAACAGTACAGGGTCTGTGAACCCCATCCAGGAACATGATCTCTGGGGAACCTCTCCCAGCTTAAACCTCAGGAATCCCATGAACTGCCTTAAGAGTAGGGCAGTAGGGCTGTGGGTGGTTTTGAGAGTGAGGTTCCCACCCAGGGATTAAGAGTTCCAGCACCAACCAAGGCTGCTGAGCCTGCTTTGATGAGTCTCGGCCCTCACTCATTTGATGAACCTCAGCATACCTATATTTATGTCACCCATAGTTGCTTGTTTGTAGCGGCTGTAGATGAACAGCATCTCATCGTCTGCTGGCTTGGTCTTGAGGTGCTTAACTTCCTCAGCAGCTTTCTCAAACTCAGCCTAAAGTCGAGAGAGAGAAGAGGCCTGAATAGAGCACAGTAGTGGGGATGGGGGGGCTGGAAAGGCAGCACTCCTCTTGCAGTGCAGGTGAGGAAAAGCAGTCTTTCCTCAACTCAACAGCACGGCTAGAAAGATTCAGCAAAACCAGGAGGGGAAGCACATCGGTTCACTCATTTGATGAACACCTATGCATTGGGCTCTCTCACTATACTAGGTATCAGGTACTGGAAACAGAGGTGAAGGAGACAGCCTACGACTGCCTGCAGTGGGCATACACTTCACAGAAAAGGCAGCGTGGCCAACTCCCTGGCCAGAACAGGGTCCCAGGACAGCCCTGACTTGCGGATAGGGCTGGCACTGCGTGACTGAAATAGCTGAGAAAGGAACAGGGCATGAGCGCAGCGGTGTCAGCGGCCAGAGCCCGCTGGCCCCCTCCCCCTGAGAGAGGGCATCCAGCGCCGACCTCTGACCCAGTGCCTGACTGGAGGGAGGGTAGAGGAGCCAAAGGTCGCCCCACACTGCTAGGTCCCAGAAAAGCGTCTACAGTCGAAGGAGGGAAAGACCTCTAGGTCACCCCTCCTCACGCCGGACACTCAGCCCCTACTTTCCCTGACCTCCAAGCTCTCAACCACAGCCTCCTTGCTTCTCCACTCTGTATGGCGCCCCTACTCCTGCCGTGTCCTTCCGAATGGGGCACACGGTCCCCTTACTCTTTCGATCCATGTAACCCACTACATCCTATCTGTCTTCCTAGGACCCTCGCCTCCAACCCCAATTCCTGCTTCACTGCGAAGTCCTCCCCATGGGCACCTTGCCAGCAGTTGCGGGCTAAGAAGCGGTGTTGTGAGTCAAACACGGAAAGTTCCGCTTACAGGGCTCTCTGTCCAAAGAGTGCGCTGGGCATGGGTCCAGCAAGAACAGCAGAGCCGGAAGTTAAAGACCTTGCAGGGTTGTGTCTGCGGGATGATCCCCGCGCCAGCCTCCCGCCCCGTGGCACCTTCGCAGCTAGGCTGGGCACACGTTATACCTGAGACATGCCGGCGGCGTTGCAACGATTCCAGGAAGCCCGCGAAGACGGCGAGAAGCAGCAAGCAGTAGCACAAGAGTCAACTGCCAGCGCCTTCAGAGGCGCAGCCGCAGGCCTCCCCAACAGCGCTCAGGAGAGCAAGAGGCAGCCAATCAGGAGCCAGCTGTACGCTGGGGGCGTGCCCAGCCTCGCTCACGGCCTGCCTCTCCGCAACGCAGAAGGGTTTGCTCGCGCATGCGCACCAGGGAGGAGACGCAGGGGACGCCGGGAGCAGGTGGGGACTGCGGAAGTAGGGCGCTTTCCATTGTGAGGGCGGTCAGGCCGGGGTGAGGATTCGGTTGCGGGCCACTGAAGGGGGTGACCTGCGAGGCAGAGGAGAGGGGGGGTGGAAGCTGAAGGGCGGAGGTTTTAAAATTTGTTTTATTAAATCTTGTGTCCGGCCGGAAGTTGCACCGTTGGACAAGTAACCTCTCGGGCTTGGGGAGGGCGAGGGTCCCACCCCTCTCAGGGGACCAGAAGAGGCCCTCTGGCGATGGTCCCTGGAGAATCTCGCGAGGGTGGGAAGCTGGACTGTGTTCCCGAAGGGCAAAACCGAGACCTCTTCCTTTGAATTTTTGGCACGTTCTGTGGCTTGCTGGTGGCCGTAGTTTGCAGTCCTGTTTTGTTTGTGTGCAGTAATCCATCTGGTGCGTCAAAGTCAGGGACAGTGTTTTATTTGTCTGGACTTAACAAACTTGGCCCGGACTAGGTGCTCAGCAGATATCTGTTAAGTAAATGACTCCTTCATTCATGAATGCGTACTGAATGGTCGGGTATCTTGCGCAGTTCTAGACCTTGGGAATACAGCAGTGAATAAAACAGATAAATCCTTGCATTCCTGGAACTTACATTGGGGCTAGTAGTGAATAACATCAGTTAAATAGTTTGCTAGGGGGATAGGGAGTTGGAAGTTTGCAGTTTTACATGGGGGGGGGCGGGTGGAGGGTTAAGGGAAGGTAACATTTGAGAGAGCCCCTCAAGGAGAGGAGGGAGCATTCCAGGCAGAAAGTTAGTGTAAATGTGTGAGCAGGGAGTGAGGGAAAGTTAGGAGATGAGGCTGGAGAGTTAAGGAGGTGGCAGGCTGGCTACATGATGCAGAACTTTGACTTTTATTCTGAGTGAAATGGGAAGTTAGAGGCTTCTGAGCAGAGAATGAGGAGACTGAGGGGGGCAGCTTTGCAAGGTTGTTACAGAGGCCGATGTTCTCCATGGGAGAACGGAACAGCACAGGTGGATGGGAGAGTTTGAGGGTGATGCCTAAGAGACCCAAAGGGAGAATTTTGTGGCAGCGGTTACAAAGGAGCTGGGTGCAAGGAGGGCATTGATGGAAAATAATTCTCTGGAGAGCTTTCAAAAAAGAGACCATTCCTCTCCAATTCCTAATTTGTAACGAGATGAGTGGAGTACAGATCCACGCCCCCAGCCCCCCTCTCCCCCGTGCCATTAATTTATAGCTGAGGTGTTTAGACTAAAGAAAGTCTAGGTAGAAGCTTTCAGATATAAGTTCCTAACTTAATAGAGGTCAGGCTTTGTGAAAAGGGAAGAAGTGGAGATGCAATAGCAGGGAACACATCTAGTCTTCAAGTCTATGAATAATCTTGTTTGAGAAAGCAAAGCCAAACTAACAAAAATTTTGGAATTAACTTTGGGGAAATTACATTTGAATTGTAAGAGATGTGAGTGTCTTCCAAAATGACAGTTCAGAACTGTCTTCACTCCTAGGCTCAGATGGAGCTTGGATTCACTTTTGCTCCATCATCTGGTGCTTACAGCCTTCTTGATGGAAATTCAGATTATTCCCTGTGTGGGTCAGATTTGCAGTCAAATATATCTTCCAGTCAGTAGGTTTTAACACGAGGTTATTGTGTTTGGCACATCTGAAAAGGTTAGGTACCTCTGATAATGTAATTTTGTTTATATTCCTCCAAGGTTGGCTGGTGTGATTGAGTTCTGAATGGAGCTAAACATTGCAGAGAGCACGGCTAGTGTTTTAAATTAACTTGGCAGTCTCCAGTTTAAGTGGGGTTGATTTGTTGGTTCCTTTTTTTGGAAGATACTCCACTTTCCTTAAAAACCAACCTTGCACATGGTGGTTTTGTGCCCAGGTTAGTCTATAAAAGTTGCTTAAAGCAACTAAAGTATGGAACTAGTAGGGATTGTGGATCCCAGGGAGCAGGGTGCTATGTGATCTTGACAAGGAGGAGAAGAGTGTTTTTCCTTGTTAGAGGGCCCAGCCTAGGCCAAGTTTTGAAATAGCTGAAGGCATGCTTTTTGTCTTACTGCTTCCTTCCCTCACTTCTCAGTGACCTATTTTTTGTAACCTCCATCTGTGGAAATACTGCCTTATGCCCTGCATTACCATCTCTAGTCTAGGGATTTGAAATGCCATTCAGCTTTTAGCATAGAGGGTAACAAGTCAGCAGCTGGGATTTAATTTTTAAAAGTAAATTTTAGAGTGTATTTGGGGTTAATAAATTGTATGAATTTTTTAATTCTATGTTTTGACAGTACTGGAAAGGAAATTGCTCTTCATATCCCGTGAAAAGACAAGTTCGTTGGCTCTGTTTATATCCTTTTAGCAACAATCACAGTTTGTAATTATTTTTTGTAATTATTTTCTTTACATTTATATTTATTTTAGTTTACTCTTCTACTGTCTGAGCCCCCGTGCCTACGTAAGCCAGGGAAGACAGGGATCACTGTGTATAAATCAACGCTCCGTCTCCAAGTGCCTGGCACTTGTTAGGCACTTAAATTTTGGGTGAATGAACAGAGTGCTTTTTTCTCTATGAAACATATTCCTTCTGATTAGCCATGAACTTAGAAACTAAGTTTATTAGAACTGAATGTGAAACTGTGGGTTAAAGTAGATGAACTCTTGTGCAAGGGCCGTGTAGTCTCTTTGTTACACCCCCGGCCTTGGAAACAGAACACCTGATATGTTAAGGGAAGATGGGAACCTGATGAGCCAGCTCGTTAGCCTGATCAACCGTCCTAGTTAGTGGAGAGGCCATTATCATTATTGCAGCTTGCCCTCACATCCTTGGGTTGCCAGTTTTGACTACTCACAGGCTTCACTTGCTGGGTCTCAGTGGAAAGCCAGACGGGCAAGTTATATTAACAGGTGAAAGCAGTTCTTGCCTGGTAGGTGTGGATAATAGTTTAATATTTCTTGGTATAAACTAAACCTCTAATTTCTAAGAGTAACCTAACCATTAAAATGTGAAAATCAATAAAAAGCTTTACAGTAAAGCTTCAGTAGAAGGCAAGGGTTAGAGTATTCACAAATGATGGATTATATTCATTTAGTATTTGTTTTCCAGTTTCTTGGAATGTGACTCCTGAGGCATGGCTCCACCAAAGCTGGGAGGAGAACAGTGTGTTTTAAAGGGAAGGAGGTGTTATTGAACCCAACTGGGGTCTGCTCGCCCGATGGGCGGCAAAGCCAGTCTACTAACATGGGCTTGTGGTGAAGGAATGCACAGCGTTTACGGTACAGCAGGGCACCAAGCAAGGGAGTGGGAGAAGCCTCCTAGCCACTCCAACTTGATCTTTGAGTTAGGGGGGGTTTTAAAAGGGGAAGAACAAAGAGGCTGGGATTAATCATTGTTTTGTGACATTTCTTAATTGTAGTTTCTAGTTTTGGGAGTCAAGATGTCTCTGGTTTACCATTCTCTGGCCAGGTGGTCCATGGCTTGGGGATCTGTTAGCTCATCTTGCCCTGGAGAACCAACCTGAGTTTGTACGTTAATGATGATGTCTATAATAGCAATTTTAGTACGCTAAAGATGTTATCGACAACAGCAATTGTAGTCATCTGACTCTGGTTGATTAGTGCTCAGTTAGCACAGGTTTGGGGTCTGAGGGGACAAGAAAGGGAATAAAATTTTGGGTAAAGATATTAATCATGAACTTGGTAAGGGAACTCGGTTTTAGGGGGACTTGGGTTCAGAGGCACTTGCGAAATGCTTCTGGGACAGGAGTGGAGAGAGCTGGGCAGAGTTGGGCACCTTTGTTTTGTGAAGGGTGGGGAGGTGACAGCTGAGGGGATGGCGTAAAAACGTACCATAGCTTTTCTTTCCTTTCTTTCTTCTTCTTCTTTTTTTTTATTCCTTTTCTCCTCTTATGTGTCTTTTCCTTTTCTGATGATGTAACTGGTGAGGGGAGGCCTGGCAGCTGGAGGTCTCAACCAGCCCTTCCCCTTTGCCATTCTTTTCTTCCTTTGGGTGTTCGTATTCAGAGAAGTTGCAGCAAGTTGGGTGAGAGGAGAATGGGTGTGTGTGTGGTTCTCACCTTTCCCCTCTCCTGATTTTGCCCAGCCAGCATGGCTCGGGGTCGGGGTTGGTTTGGGCTTAGTTGAGACATGGAGACCAGGGCTTGGATGGGGGTCAGGGTTCCTGGCGGAAAGTGTCCTACACTGGCCGGCAGTAAGGAAGGAAGGAAGGGAAGACTTTAGAGTTACTTATATGTAAGTTGGTCGTGCAGTGGTCAAGTATTCTGTTTAGAAATACTTATGACTATGGGCAGGAATAATGAAGTGTTTTATGAAGTTATCTTGCGCTCAGTACTGTAGTTCTTGCTCAGCTTCATTAGAAGTATAAACTCTCTTCTAAATCTACATTGTCTTCCTCATCTTTGCCTATTAACCTAGCTCCTAGTTGCACATGACAAGCACTTGGTAAATGCTTTGGAACTAGGTTGTTAGAGATGATTTTTCTAGTGAGCTCTTTTATTGCCTGTCAACAAAAAAAATTAGAAATATTAAAATCTGATGACAAATGATTTGGCTGATAATGCTTTTGGAGATAATGCCATTTTAAAAAACTTTGTTTTGAGATAATGCCATTAAAAAAAAAACTTATTTTTATTTTGAGATAATTGTAGACTTATGTGCTCCCCAGCTCCCCCAGCATGAGGGATCTTAGTTCCCCGACCAGGGATCGAACCTGTGCCCTCTTCAGTGGAAGCACTGGACCGCCAGGGAAGTCCCTATGTGCTCTTATTGTTAAATAACACAAAGATCCTTTGTACGCTTTACCCATTTATCCCAGTGGTAATGGCTTGTACAACTATAGTACATGCCACAAACAGTACATTGACATTGATATGTTGAGGATACAGAACATTTCCATCATCATCCTTATGTTGCCCTGTGATAGCCACAGCTGCTTCCCTCCTGCCCCTCCCCCTCCCCTGCTCCTGGCAGCCAGGAATGTGTTCTCTCTATTGCTATAATTTGTCATTTCAAGAATGCTCTTTAAGTGAAATAACGTAGTTTGTAATCTTTTGGGATTGGCTTTTTTACTCAGCACAGCTCTCCGGTGGTTCATCCAGATTGTTGTGTGTACCAGTAGTTCTTTCTTATTGCTGAGTGTATTCCATCATATGGATGAACCAGTTTGTTTAACCATTCACCTGTTGAAGGACAAAGCTGCTGCTAGTACAGAATCTGTACTCATATACAGGGTTTTCTGTGAACATGTTTTCATTTTTCTGGGATAAATGCCCAGGAGTGCAAATCTGGGCCATATGGCCATTCCATGTTTGGTTTTGTAAGAAACCGCTGTTGTGGCTACACCCTTATACATTCCTACCTTATACATTCCTACCAGCAGTGAATGAGAGACCCAGTTTCTCCATATCTTTGCCAGCATTTGGTGTTATCACTTTTTTATTTTAGGCATTCTGATAGGTGTGTAGTGGTATCTCATTATGGTTTAGAGTTGCATTCCCTAATGACTAACGATGTTGAACATATTTTCATGTGTTTATTTGTGCAATCTGTATATCTCTTCTGTGAAATTTCTCTGTCTTTTGCACGTGTTTAAATTGGATTTTTTTTAATGTTGAATTTTGGGAGTTCTTAATATAGTCCAGATACTATTCCTTTGTTGGATATGTGGTTTGCAAATGTTTTCTTCCAGTTTTTATTTTGTTTTTTCATCCTCTTAACAGTCACAGAGCATAAGTTGAAATCCAGTTCTTCCAATATTTTCTTTTGTGGATTACACTTTTGGTGTCAAGTCTAATAAATCTTTGCCTAGCCCTAGATCCTGAAGATTTTCTCCTATTTTTTGTAAAAGTTTTATAGTTTTGCATTTTAAAATTAACATAATGAGGTTTGAGTTAATTTTTGTATAAGGTGTAAGATTTAGGTTGAGGTTCTCCCCCCCTCCCCTGCCCCCTTGGATGTCTAATTGCTGCAGCACCATTTGTTGAAAAGATATCTTTCCTCTATTGAACTGATTTTGCACATTTGTCAGTAATCTATTGGGCATATTTATGTGGTCTTTTCTGGGTTCTGTCTTCTGTTGATCTATGTATCTATTCCTCCACCAGTACCACACAGTTCTGATTATTGTAGCTGTATAATAAGTCTTGAAATTGGGTAAAGCAATTCTTCCTACTTTATTCTTTTTCAAAATTGTTTTAGCTATTCTAGTTATTTTCCCAATCCATATGAATTTTAGAATAATCTTGTCCGTGTCTACAAAAGAAAAAATCTTGCTGTGATTTTGAACAGAAATTGTGTTAAACTTGCATATCAATTTGGAGAGAATTGATATTTTTACCATGTCTATGAACACAGCATGTTTCTCCATTTATTTTGATCTTTGTTTCTTTCATCAGCAGTTTGTAGTTTTCAGTGTAAGTCCTGTGCATGTTTTGGTAGATTTATACCTGAACATTTAATTGTTTTTGAGTGATTGCAAATGGTATTATACTTTTAATTGTGTCCATGTGTTCATTACTAGTATATAGAAATACGATTGTTTTTTTGTATTTGTACAATTGTTTATCTTGTATCCTGTGACTTTGCTGAATTCACTTATTCTAGAAGTGGTTTTTTATTTGTTTGTTTTGTGTTTGTTAGATTCCTGTTCCTTGGCATTTTCTATGTAGATTCATTTGCAGATAGGGACAGTTTAATTTCTGACGTATGTGCCTTTTATTTCCTTTTCTTGCCTTATTGCACTGACTAGAACTGCCAGCCCTATGTTGAATAAGAGTGATGAGAGTGGATATCCTTGCCTTGTTCCTGATCTTCGGGGGAAGGCATTCAGTCTTTTACCATTAAGTGTAATGTTAGCTGTAGGTTATTTTGTAGGTGCCCTTTATCAAGTTGAGGAAGTTCTCCTCTCTTTCTGAGAATTCTCATTATGAATGAATGTTGAAATTTGTCAGATACTTTTTCTGCATCAATTGGTATGATTTTGTGATTTTTTTTTCTTTAGTTTGTTAATGTGGTAGATTACATTGCTTGCTTTTTGAATATTGAACTAGACTTGCTTCCCTGGAAGAAACCCCACTTGGTCGTGGTGTATAATTCTTTGTGTATATTGTTGAATTCTATTTGCTAATATTTTAAGGATGTTTATGTCTGTATTCATAAGGGATATTGGTCTGTGGTTTTCTTTTTTATAATGTCTTTGTCTGGTGTGTTATCCTGTAACTATTAGCTTCATAAAATGAATTAGGAAATGTTCCCTCCTCTTCTGTTTTCTAGAAGTGACTGTGTAGAATTGATGTTAATTCTTTAAGTGTATTGTAGAATTCTCCAGTGAAACCTACTGGGCCTGGTGATTTTTCTTGTGGGAGTTTCAAAATTCTGAATTCAGTTTCCTTAATAGTTCCCATTCAGATTATCTATTTCATATTGGATTAGCAGTAGTAGTTTGTGTTTTTCAAGGAATTGACCCATTTTATCTAAGTTGTGAAATGCGCATATGTAGATTTGTTCATAGTATTCCCTTATTACCCTCGTGGTGTATGCAGACCCTTTGATGATATTCTCTGTTTTGTTTCTGATATTGGTCATTTACATCTTCTCTCTTTTTTTGCCAGTCTTGCACAGGATTTGTCAATTTTTTTGATCTTTCTAAAGAAGTAGCTCTTTTTTCATTGACTTTCTCTTTACCATTTTTCTATTTTCAACTTTATTGATTTCTGTTCTTTATTATTTCTTTCCTTCTGCCTACTTTGGGTTGTTTTGCTTTGCTTTTTCTGGGTTCTTGAGGTGAGAGCTTCCTGACTCTCCACAGGGCCCCCTTTGACACTACCTGCTTTGTTAAATTAACATTTGTTAAGTGGAGCACAGATTGCTGGATGGTGAGCTGTGGCCAGCAGAGGACCATAGAGAAATTGAAATAGAGAAGTTTATGACTCACAGGTCCTGGAGGGAGTACATGGCACTCCTCGAGGGGCCAGATGGCGAGGTCAAGACTGGGTGCAGAGAGAGAGAGAGAGCAACAGGGCCTGGAGCACATGGCTTTATTAGGGTCTATGGGTGGAATGCTTTGGGGTTCCCAGGCTAAGGCCAGATTGGTCAATTCAGATGGGAAGTACAGGGTTCTAGTAAGCTCCATGGGGGTTTTATCTAAGGGGTGTGTAAGGGGCAGGCCCTGGGAGGCAGGGGAAACTGGTGATCACAGGGGCTGTTGGAGAAGTCATATCAGGAGCTCGTATTTGCTTGTGACTCTGAGGGCTGCTATCTAGGGCACATGCTTGCATGAGGGGGCAAGTTTCAGTTTAAGGTCCCTATGGGCCACACAGCCAGCAAAATGGATGCCGAGGTAGCAATACTGTGGAGTAGCTTAGCTAAACTCTCCACAGCACCCCAGTGTGGAAGGGGAAGGCCTTTTATTACTGTGGAGGTGGAAGTTTGAGCTCTGCAGGTGGTCTCCACTGACTCTGAGATGCAGGGAGTCAAGCTCATTGTTGTCCAGCTCCCAGTCAGCCTTCTCTGATGTGACCCTGGCAGGGGCTGGGGCTCCTCATTAAAGCCTGGGAAGGGTAGACGTCTAGGCTCTAGCTCTGCCTTTGCTCATGGCAGTGGGGCTGCAGTTTTTTATGTGATTTTTGGCTGGATTCGAGGGCTCATTTGTCTAAAAGTTTTCTGTCTTGGCTAGGCTGTCCCTTTCCTGGTCCTTTGGCTAGCGAGAGCAGGCTTTGTTCAAGCTTTTTTTTTTTTTTTTCCCTGCACCTGTTCGTGTTTCTGGGTTGCTGACCTCTTCAGCTCTGTGTCTGAGACATATGAAAACCCAGGGACCACTCCACCATGTTGTTCCTCAGGTCTACAGGTCCCTGGCCAGTCTGCCACCCTCCCTCCACTTTTTTGATCCTCTTATGTTTGTTTTATAGATAATGTCCAGGATTTTTAGTTGTACTTTAGCAGGAAGCATAGGGAAAAGTACATCTACTCCATCTTCCCAGAAGCAGAGAACAGTACCGCTTAAAAATCATTAGTATTATTTTCTCTGTGAATTACACTAGATTCTGAATTTGTAACTTAAGTTCTGGCTATTAAAGTTGAATACAGACTCATTGTTCTCCATTCTTTTCAGGAGAGCATTAGTTCTGTTTTGGCTATGTGAAAGCTGTTACATGTGGTTAAGCTTGAAACTTACCAAATTCAATAGCAGGATATTTTTCTTCTGAAGAAGCCAAGTGGTAGGGGAATATAGCCAATATTTTATAATAACTATAAATGGAGTAGAACCTTTAAAAAATGTACAGTGGTAACTTATATAATATTGTATAGCAACTATACTTAAATGAAAAAAAAAAACAAAGCCAACTGGTCAGATACTTATTGGTTTGCCATTAAAAGTGAGTTTCAGTAAGGCCAAATTCAACTTTAGCTAGTGCTAGTATAATGTACATTTTAAAATATTACCTTAGAAACAGTTTATTTTAAAAAGCATCCTTCCTGGGATGAGTGATACAAAAAGTAAGTTTTGAATTTATCTTAACAGTACCTTCTGATTAAGTGTGAAAGTAATGGGAACGTTGCTCCAGTGAAACTGGTTGTTCTGTATTAGAGTCTGCCAAATACATTATTTGTGTGATATAATAGGTAGCTCTTGATGGAAGTCACAAGACGTTATGTTCTGGTCTTGGCTCTGCTACTGAGTTAGCATCATTGTTCTTGACTCACACATCCTTTGTTTCCTCATCTGTAAAATGGGGACACTTGGACCTGCTTTGCTGATAGGTAATTGAGGATTATTAATGATGTTTCTAAAGCATTTAACACAATGTTTGACACATGCTGAGTAGCTATTATTATCATCATTAATGCTGTTTATTAAAGCAGAAACCTTGAAGCAAATTCATAACAAAATTAGAGGTTAAAGAACTTGCTCCTATCCTCATTATAAGGTCGTAGAGTTGAGACTGAGGAGTCTGTGGCTTTTCTTCATTGACTCCATTATAATTTTTCAGGAACTGTTTGCAGTACCATTTAATATGGATTGGTGTAATAACAGACAGTTTTTTTTTTTTTTTTTTTTTTTTTTGGCCTGTTTGAGTTGGGTTCCTGGACCCAGTTCCAATGTGTGTGTGTGGAGACTTCCCCACATCAACAATCAGTTCTTGGATGCTAGCAGGTATACAAAAGTTCAACTCATTTCTGACACTGTCTGCCCAGAGGTAGAATCGGATTCCATAGACAAAGGGCTCAGTCCCACAAGACCTCCCTCCACTTCAGAGACCAGTCACAAGTTGTTACCTGTGCTTTTGACCAGCTACAGATTGGAGGTTCTGATGATTCCTCCAATTCAGGATGCCAATTGCAAGTCCAGGTTGTAACCTATACTTCTGATTAACTGGCCGTAAATCAGAGGTTCCCACGACTCCCTCTTGGGGTTCACTTAGTTTGTTAGAAGGGCTCCCAGAACTCAGGGAAACCTGTTTACTCACTAGATTACTGACTTATTATAAAAGGATATAAATCAACAGCCAGATGAGATACGAAGGTCAAGGTCCTGAACAAAGGGGCTTCTGTCCTCATGGTGGATGGGGCCAAGCATGGGGGCATGTGGAAGTGTTCTGGTTTCCCAATGTGGAAGCTCTCTGAAAAGGTCCAAAAAGCTGTCCTTTTGGGTTTTTTATGGAGACTTTGTTACGTAGTCATGATTGACTAAATCACTGGCCAGTGGTGATTGACTCAACTTCCGGCAGGGAGTGGGACTGAAAGTTGGTTCTCCTGACAACCAGCCCCCGCCTTTGGGTGGGATCCCAAAAGTCACCTTCCCTGAAGTGTTTTCAGGAACTGAGGACAAGAGACCAAATATCATCCCATCGTTCAGGAAATTCCAAGAGTTTTGGGAGCTGTGAGCCAGGAACTGTGGATGAAGACCAAATATATATTTTTCCTGCAAATCACAATAATGCAGTGGTAGTGAGGCTTCACTGTAACTCTAGTTCATGTTTTAATAATGAGGTTACTTTTGAAAATGAAAGTTTTAGTTTAAGCAAACATAATGTTAAAACAGTCACTTTTGCCCCTTTACCCACCACCTCCCTCTGTAAGAACACCTTTCCCTTCTATATATGTCTTTGCAATTTGGCATTTGTATTAGTCTCTTGGGGTTGCTATAACAAAGTATCACAAAGTGGGTGGCTTAAAACAACGGATATTTATTGTCCCACAGTTCTGGAGGCTAGAAGTCCAAAATCAGTGAGCAGGGTTGATTCCTTCTGAGGGCTGTGAGGGTGAATCTGTTCCATGCCTCTCTCTTAGCTTCTGGTAGCCCCAGGCATTCCTTGGCTTGTAGGTGCATCACTTCAGTCCACCATCTTCGCATGGTGTTTTCCTGTGTTTCTGTCTTCACAAGGCCCTCTTCTTTTATAAGGACACTGGTCATATTGGATATGAGGCCCAGCCTACTCCAGTATGATCTCACCTTAATGAGTTACGTCTTCAACAACTGTATTTACAAATAAGGTCACATTCTGAGGTCCTGGGTGGGAGTTAGGACTTCAACATGTTTTTTTAGGGGGGACACAGTACAACCCACAACAGCATTCATCTAAAAATCAGAAATAAGCAAATTGGTACTAAAAACACAGCCCTTTTTGCCTCATGCATTATTGTGTCACAGTGCGGGGAAAGCTGAGAGCAAAGGAGGACTAAGTGGGGTTGAGTCAGTCAGGAAAGGTCCTTCTGATGAGGTGACATTTACATTGAGAACAGAAGGACAGGGAAGATCCAGTAAAGCAAGCATGTTTCAAGCTAGGGAACAACCTGTGTAAAGACCAGAAATAGCTCGATGTGTTGGAAGAAGTGAAAGAGGGGCCAGTGTCACTGTTGTGTGGTGGCCCGGGGGAGATGGGGTCTGGGGCCAAATCATGCAGGGACTTGCTGGCCATGATGATGAGTTCACTTCTTTACTTTAGGGGTTCTGGGGAGCCTTTGAAGAATTTTAAGCAGGGGAGACATACTCAGATTTACATATTTAGAAGATCACTCCCGCTGCTATATGCCACATGGATTGAGGGGACCACACTGGTGGTGGAAAGACCAATTGGGAAGCTTTTCTGTTTTTCCAATAGAGACAAAGACAGTGGAGGCTTGGACTAGTGTAGCAGTAAGGGAGATGGAGAGAAATGGGGAAATTCAAGGTATGTTTTGGGGAAAGAGCTGAGAAGGTTTGCTGATGGGTTAGCTAGAGAGTTGGGAAAGGAGGAATCCTTTGCTGATGGCTTGAGTAACTCAGTGAATGATTGTATAATCGACTGAGATGGGGAAATCAGGGTTGGGGGTAGGTGTGAGATTTAAACTGCCAAGTTCAGCTTGGGGTATGTTAAATGTTAAATGCCTGGTGATATCTAAGTAGAGAAGTTAAGTAGCCAACCCAGTTTCGACCTCAGGGCTGGAAATGTGTTTGAGAGAGTTGTCAGAGGAGCACTAACATTTCAGGTTCTTAAAGAGGAGCGGAGCCTGGAAGAGATATAGAAAAGGAGCAGTGCAGTAAGAGACAGCTGGAGAAAGTGGTGTCACAGAGGCAGAGAAGGATGAGCAAGTTCTTCAGCCATGTTGAGTGCTTCTGAGAAGTTGAGTGTGATCTTCCTTCATTGACGTCAAAGTGATATGAAGATAAGGACAGAGACATGTTCAGTGGATCTGACCTTGTGCCATTTTAACTGAGGGGTGTTACGCGGGCCTCTCACTGTTGTGGCCTCTCCCGTTGCGGAGCACAGGCTCTGGACGCGCAGGCTCAGCGGCCATGGCTCACGGGCCCAGCCGCTCCGCGGCATGTGGGATCTTCCCGGACCGGGGTACGAATCCGTGTCCCCTGCATCGGCAGGCGGACTCTCAACCACTGCGCCACCAGGGAAGCCCTTGATAGGTGTTTTGTAGGAGAGGTACAGGAGCTGGGACAGATGTTCTGATACACTTTTTGGTGATGGTTATCGTTGTGGTCAGAGCCATCTGTCAGGGGTGGCAAATTCAGGAGTCAGTTAAATTTAAGGTGCTTATACCAGTTTGGGGGAACCTTGTCAGGGTATTCTGCTTCATGAGAACTGCTCTGGGGCAATTCTGAAAGATAAAAGATAGTTAACGAATGATCCTTCCCACCCCTATCTCCTGGGGCACAAGTTGTTCTCTCCCCAGGTGGTGAGGTTACTTCCCTCCCTCCACCTCCACAAAAATGTGTGTGTCTCATTCCAGAAGCTATAACTTCACCTTTTTTCTAATCAACTCCTATTCCCTGAAGGGAGTTTTTATAAAACTTACGGGGACCCATTAGGTCCCCCACTCTGGCCTGAAGCGTACTCCACGGATGTGATCTATGTCATTGTTAGTCCAACAAGAGAATCCAGGAAGCTGAACCAGAGTTATGTTCAAATCCCCTAGGCCCCCTTTTGGCCACCTTGCCACATAGAAGATGTACCAGTCAGGCTGGCTGGGGGTACCTGAAGGGGAAAGAAAGAAGCATTATGCACAGGAACGGTCTGGGTGGAATCCCAGGATTTCACACTGGTCTCTATAACTGCCCCTCCACTCTCTTCCTCTTTGTCCTGATCATTTCCCAGGAAACAGCAGAGAGAGGATCATCCCTTTCTGGGGATAGCTGTGTTCAGTGAACCAACTGCCATTCTAGGGTGTGTTCCAGGAGGAGATGAGGGACGTAGAGTGAGAATTCTTTTTTAGTTGATTTCTTAGGCGGCGGTTTCAGTGCTTAACAGTCCCAAATAGCTGTGGGTGTTAGGGAGGTTTGGGAGGTCTACTGTGTTGGGAAGAAAGAAATTTTCTTCTACTCTTCTGAGGATTGTTTCCACGATTCACAGCCCTTTAGAGAAGTGTCTTTGATCTGCCACTCTGTGGTTTTCTAAGAGGTAGATCAAATAGCTGGGCCTTTGGCAACAGCTCAAGAGTAAGTAAAACCTAAGATTCACCTATGGGAATATTAGCCAGAGCTATGGGAACAGCCTTCAGTTCTGCCACTGAGCAGAGTGAACATGTCTGGTTTTGGTTTTTCACAGCTGGAGCTCGGCTGAATGTTCACAGTAGGCCAGTGGACACTGCTGGGTTTCAGCTTAGCCAAACCATCTGTGAACTAGGCCCAGGCATTTAGGGGAACCTTGCTGTGAACAGAGGGTCCTGTTGAGTCAGTAACTTTGGTTCAAGTGGTGGAGTGAAGAAGAAAGTTTTCCCCTAAGGGAAAGCTGCCACTTTTCCAAATCAGACTGATATGCACATAGGGCTCAGCTTGCTAAGTTGTTAAACATATCATTTCCATTTGATAAGGGAACCTGTTTGGTTCTTCCCATCTTATTAGTCATTGAGCTGGAGGTGACTCACTCCCGAATGGGAATATTAGGCTGAAGAATCACAAGCTGTGTCAGGGGGGTGAGGAGCCCAAGACCCAAAGGGGCCTCTGGGTGGAGGCTGACTTCCCTTTGCTAGAGGCTCCAGTTCGCAAAATCATCAGCCACAGTGACTGGTACCTCAAAGGGGTTGTCGGGTTGTAGGGCCCAAAGGTAGAGATGTACCGCAGCTTGCTAGACCACTTTCAATGCAGCTGATTGGTTTGGGCTCCACTCAGGATACTGCCTTGTAGGTTAAAAGACCAAGTAGAGGGTCCAAGTGAGGACTTTATCAATCAGGGTTCAACTGGAGAAGCAGCAGAACCAGTAGAAGACAAAATACAGAACACACACACACATACCACACACATATCACACGAGGAACTGGCTTACTCCATGGTGGGGACTGGCTAAGTAGGTTAGACGTTCAGAGGCCGGTAGTCAGGAAGGGCCCATGAGGAGCAGACTGGACCCTACAGACACCAGCTGAGGCTCATGGTCTCAAGCAGCGCTCAGGAGGAAGGACCCCGGGGAAGGGAGAGCAAGTGCAGACCCCAGTGTGATTTAGAGTCTCTGAGCTCAGGGATGCCTAAGTCCTCCTAAAGGGCTTCTAACAGATTAAGTCAGGCCCGCCCAGGAGAATCTCCCTTTTGATTAATTTAAGGTAAGCTGATTATGGACTTTAATTACATCTACAAAATGTGTATGCTACAAAGTACATACAAAATATGCTTCTTCCTCTAACATTCAGGAGGAAATATCCCTTGTGGCTCAGAGTAACCAGAAGCATACCAGAAAGGGCATTCTGGGGACTGTAGCTCCGCCTGGCCACACTGACACATGACAGAGCCATCCCAGGCACACACGGTCTCCAGTACCCAAAGAGACCAACGAGGTGCTAGGGTTCTTTCTTGGTGGTAGGAGGCTGAGGAGACAGCTGTTGTTCCTTGATGGCCAAAGGGATTGGGCATTATGAATCCATCCACATAATCCCAAGAAACTTTACTTGTTGAGTAGAGCCCTGGATTTAGCTGGTGGAGGTGTGATAACAGCACAAGACCATTGAGACTGAGGTCTCTGACTTGCCAACCAACAGGACATTTTTTATATGTTGAAAACCTTGAACATCAGTGGGTAGGGCAATTGTATGATGTCCCAACCCACGCACTGATGACAAACGGCAGGGGAGCTTCTCCCACTAGCATTTCTCTACCTATAGCTCTTCCTGATGGGGGAGAATCTCCTTTGGCACTGTAGACAGGGAAGTATAAGGATATATATATATATGCATCATTTGTACAATCAGATGTAGAAACAACAACAGTACTTTGAATTGGCCTGAAGCATCCCATCTACTCCCTCATGTTAGTTTCCTTTCCCTGCTGTGAATCATGTCCATATCCCACTAGCTGAATCTGAGTACCTCCTCCTGCACAGGGCCAGGTAGGACAGACGTGGGTGCCTGTATCCACAGAGCCATAAACATTTGAGTCCCTCCTTTCCCTGAAGTTCCTCAGTATGCTTGGGTGCATAAGGCCTTCAGTCTCTCTTGGGGACAGAGAGACCTCAGGCTACCCCTAATGCCCCTCCTTAAAGCAGATGTCAGGGTAGGGGGCAAGAGGAGGGATCAGGGTTACAGAGGGGGAGAGGAGCTCTGTGCCAGTTAGCAAGGCACACGTATGTTTAGTTTCATATGACCCGGTGGCTATTCATGGCTCAACTTAATGAATTTTTCAGTTACCCAAAAGCTCTAGACCCCCATTGATGACATAATTTGTTTCAGCTCTGGGGACTCTACTTAACAGCTACAGCCTCATTGCCTCTCATCTGGGGCCACAGGGCTTGCGCCTCATTGCCATGGTTGCATCCCTTCCCCTCCCACCCCAAGGAGAGTGATCAACAACCAAAGGGCCGTTGGGCAGTTTGTTTCAATCCTCCCTTTTGCTGCTCATCCTCTAAAGGTTAATTAACCCTTACAACCCCACACCCACCACTTGGACAAGAACATTTGCTTCTGGATCCCAGGGAATCTTCTTATACGCCCTAAACCCGTGGGACCTTTGTCTTTTCTGTTCCAGAAAGCCATGTTTCTGCCAGCATCCCATCCTTGTCACACACTGTCAAGAACTGTGAAGAGTCTTGGGATTTTATCCTACTCAGAAGCTGACAGATCAGCCTGTCACAGTTTACATGGAACTCCTGGGTCTGAGACAAGGGACTGCATTACAGCACAGCCAATAGCATGAGCTCCCTGTTTGTGTCATTTCCTCTTGCCCCGTGAGTCCACAGCTGTAGAACCCTGAGTTTAGCTAATCCAAATATTTTATAAAGAACTGCAAGCAGGGACTCCCCTGGTGGCCCAGTGGTTAAGACTCCGTGCTTCCATTGCAGGGGGCACGGGTTCGATCCCTGCTCGGGGAACTAAGATCCCACATGCCACATGGTGCAGTCCGTAAATAAATAAATGTACTGTTGGAAAGACAATGTAGCAACACTTTAAAAAAAAAAAAAAGAACTGCAAGCGAACCTGCCCAAACTTAGCCCAGAGAGAGACGTTATTTTTATTATAGTGGACAACAAACCAACCTGCCCCCTATTCTGGAGGGAGAGAATATCTCTGTCTTCCTGGGTTGTTTGCTATACACACATCCTTGAAAAGATATCTGAGAGCTAGAGCAGCCAGCGCCTCCGCTCGCAAGACGTGCAGAAGCGTGAGAGCGCCATGGAGAATCATCTCCCGCACACACTGTACAAGGATTAACATTCTCACTGATGATTGTGTATCAAGAAAAATCGAATTTACGTTCAGTGTACCTTGTTTAAAACAAGAAGGAAAGTGCGTGAAATATTCTTTCCAAATGGTTAAGTCTCAAACCCTTTGGAAAACTCAACTGCCCAGAATAGTTAGTTCTCTGAGAGTCTTACCTGCTGTGAGCAGAGAAAACAGATTATGATTTTGTGTATTCTCCCCAAATTGAAGGTCACAGAGGCAGGTCTGTGGAATTGTAGGTGTTGATTTGTCAGTGGGTGGTGTACTCAGGGTGAACAGCAAGGGTTTATTTACTAGAATTGATTGACTGACTCTTCCTCAGGAAAGGCCAGCTGCTAATGTCATCTTGCAGTAAAGCAGTTATAGCATGGAGAAGTATTTGTGTGGTCGTCTGATTTAACTAATATTTGTTTTGCACCTCCTATGTTATCTTAAGCACCTAAGGTGTGAGACTTTATTTTTTTAAACTATCTTAAAAATGGCTGAGGTCAAAGACTTTACATCTTTCATAAGTTAGTACATTGAAAATCTCTTTCTCAAAAGTTTCACGTCAGTGAAAGATGAATAAATTGAGTTTTCTAATATAATAGGGTTTTTTAATAATTAAAAAAAATATTTATTTGGCTGCGTTGGGTCTTCGTTGCTGCACACAGGCTTTCTCTAGTTGCGGCGAGCAGGGGCTACTCTTCATTGCAGTGCACGGGCTTCTCATTGCGGTGGCTTCTTTCGTTACAGAGCATGGGCTCTAGGCACGCGGGCTTCTGTAGTTGTGGCGTGTGGGCTCAGTAGTTGTGTTTCGCGGGCTCTAGAGCGTGGGCTCAGTAGTTGTGGTGCACGGGCTTTGTTGCTCCGCGGCATGTGGGATCCTCCTGGACCAGGGCTTGAACCCATGTCCCCTGCATTGGCAGGCAGATTCTTAACCACTGCATCATGAGGGAAGTCCCTATAGTAGGGTTTTGATATGAATTATACAACTAAACATTTGGAAGAAAAAGACCAAGAGGTTTTCAAATGTTTATTTGATCCTCACGTGGTCCTACTCTATAAATGTGTAGTTTCATTTCTCAAAAATTATGCTTCTGAAAATTTTTAAAGCAAATTTCTGTTAACTTTTTTCTTTTTATTATAATGACAAGCTTTTGGTATTTCATTGTTACCAAGATCTATTTTTAGAATAAAATTTTGTTTTCCGTTTAAAAGTTTAAAAAAAATTATGCTTTTGAAGTAGGCCAGAATAGATAAATGGAATTAACATTTTAGGCATAGTCTTAAATGTGACTTGATTATAATTTGTCATTCTTATGAACTTTAGTTACTGATTTGCCAAGGTTGTATCTCTCTTTAAAACATTTCTCATTCACCTACTTAGCAGTGTGCTAGGTGGTCAGTATTTTTAAGAAGAGTAATAAAGAGAATGTAGGGTTTTTTCCTCTGCCTCTCTGGAGGTTTCTTCCCTCTCCCTTAAACAACTTTTTAAGGGGTAAAATGACATATTTGGATGATATTTAGTAGTACATATGTTTATTTACTCCAACATCATTGTCAGAATCATTTACATATTGAGTAATGATGAATCTTAGCAGAACTCTTCTTTTTCCTACTTTTATACCTGATCATCTATGCCAGTTTAGTTTCCTCATGTAAAAGAACAATAAACTGTATTTCTTCTTTTTATTGATTTGTTTCAAAAGGAAGGCAAATAGACTCTTTGCCCTGTAATATTAGTTCCTAAATCTAGAGGAAAATTAAGCATTTAGTGTGAGTAATACACATATATATTTTGTTAGTTTTTTGAAAGTTGTACCTTTTTCATATGGATAAGACAAGGTTTAAAGCAAACTTCATATATGACAATTTTGATTTTACAGTACTTAAATTTAGGGAGTAGATATAACTTTACAAAATATTGTAGTTTTTCAAAAGGTTTCACCTTAGGAGTCTGTTAATTTTCAAGTCGCGTACACCCTTCTCCTGCCTGTTGTGGAAAGGAAAGTCAGCCAGTGCACTCTTTTGCCTGGTGGTTGTAAAATCGTCTCCATGCTAACTGCCCGAGTGCTGAGTGCTTTTCTACACTTAAAGCTTCTAACTCTTAAGGACATTTTGGATTGTCTTCCATTCTCGGACAAAAAGGTCAAGAGCATGCTTTCTTCAAATACTGGAAAGCACTTTTTTTTCTTTTTTCTTTTTGGTAATACAGTCAGTCCTCATTATTCACAGATTGTGTATTTGTGAATTCGCCTACTCACTAAAATTTGCTTGTGAGTGAAAGCAATACTCAGGCACTTTCTAGGTCATTCCCCGATGCGCATTCCCCAATGACACACTTGAGTCAACAAAATTCATGTTACCAGCTGAGGTCAAACCAGGCAACTTGCTGCCATCTTGTTTCAGCTCATATTGTAAACAGTTGTCTGCATTGTGCTTTATTTAGTGCCATGCTTTTCACATTTTTATGCTTGTTGTTGGTGATGTCACTGTTTAAAATGACCCCCAAACGTAGTGCCATCTAGTGTTCCTAAGTGCAAGAGGGCTGCGTGTGCCTTACAGAGAAAATCCGTGCATCAGGTAAGCTTTGTTCAGGCATGACTTGTAATACTGTTGGCTGTGAGTTCAGCGTTTACGAATCAACAACATATGTCAAATAAGGTGTCTTTAAACAGAAATGCACATAAAACAAGGTTATGTATTTATTGGCTGATGAAAATGTTGTGGCTAGAGGAACCAGAGGCTCTGAACCTGGCCCTGTATTTCCCTAGGAGCAGTGGTTCGGTATTCACGAATTCAGTGTTCACGAACACTTTACAGACATTATCCACTGCGAGTAACCAGAATTGGCTGTAGTTACTTTTTATCCACTGTGAGTAACCAGAATTGGCTGTAGTTACTTTTTATCCACTGTGAGTAACCAGAATTGGCTGTAGTTACTTTTTATCCACTGCGAGTAACCAGAATTGGCTGTAGTTACTTTTTTTGTTGTTTTTAGCTGAGAGAGGTCATCAATGGAGTATTTTATGCATTTGCATGTTTTGTGCTTATCATAATGCTGGGCTCTGAGCTTTTTGTTCAGCTCAGGAGCCACCCCCCACCAAGGTGGTTTACAGCTCTTTAGCTCAGAACTTTGCCTGGGGGAGAGGAGCCAGCTGAGAGCTGAGAGGTGTTAGGCTGTTAGGGAACCTGGCTTGCAGCTTGTCTGGACTTTCCCTGACCATTCCATGCTGAATTTCCACCTTCCCTGCTCACGCTGCTGGATCCTGGGCCGTAAAAAGCAGCTTCAACCTGACCCGTAAGGCTGGTCCAGGAGGGGAGGGTGCTGGACTACATCTATTCTTGGCTCTGATGATGCAGTGGTTACCTGTCAGGGACGTGGGAGCTCCGTGTGAGGTCATTCCTGCATGGATTTTGTGTTTGCTTTGCTTGTTTTTAAGAGTTTTGCTTTGCTTTGGTTATGGGTTTTTCTTCATTATCTCAAACCAGCTGGGTAAAGTACCAGCCAGAACAGGTTTTTTTAGGCAGGGAAGTTTAAAGACCTTCCTAAGCCCTAGGCACTGTTACTTTTAAGATCCCCACCCTACATCGTAAAAAATGGACCTATATCCTGTATTAAATCTAACATATAATTATAAGTAGGGTTGAGTTGCTTTTGAAATGTTATGTGTTGTAGGTAGTTACTTAAATGTTAATTTTGATTTTTAAAGGTTTTCATATTCTGGAGCAATAAGGTTTTTCTTCAGGTCTCAAACATTTTCATGACCCTGGAAAAGCTCATAGACGCTGGGTAGTATGTCTGTAGTGCAGGACTGATGTGTCAGGAGGAATTCCAGTGTTCCTCAGCCCTGCAGTTATCCAGACATTGATGGGGGCTCTGATGTGCCTCATGAAACACACGTTGCTGGTTTACAAAAATAAACCATGAACAGATGACTGCAGTATGACATGGTCAGGTGCTGTGGGAAGACCAAGGGGTCTTTAGCTGAGCTGGGGCAGAGGAGGAGCTGACTGTGATGCTGTCCTGGAGCAGGTGGTCCCAGGCCGGGTTTTGGGGGCTGCCTGTGTGGTAAGGTGAAGAGGCGAGGGGCACAGGGAGTTTGGGGAAAAGCTCGCGGTGGAAAGGTGTAGAAGAGGCTTGGAACAGCCTGGTACGTGGGGAAATCATGGGCAGTTGTTGCTGCTGGGGTGACATGCGCAAAGTGGGTTGTGATGGTGACGAATACCATCACAGGGGTGGGGAGGGGCTGAGTATGGAAGGCCTTTCGTGCACCTTGGACAGGTGTAGACTCATCCTGGGCACGTGACCTGCTCCCCGTGCCCCTCACTGCTGAATATTTTTCGGGTTTAGTTGACGTCCCTCAATACGTATCAGTAGCGTAACTAAGTTTCTGACCCTCTCTGTTCTGTATAGTGTTTGATAAGTTCTCTTTTGTTTGCTTTGTTCAGTTAGCTCTTTTTTCTTAAAGGAAGTAGAAATACTTTAGCTTTAAAAGTAACTTTTTGTTGCTGTATACCACATACATCAGGAAAGTGCAAATGTAAGTATACAGGGAAATTAGCCTAATTTCAAAACACATAATCATTATGAAAACATCAAACAATATTAAAGATATATAAAACAAGTAACAGGCAAGAGCTAATATTCACTAATATGTCATAGCCATCTTTTAAAGTTAGTATCCCTGGATCCATTTCACCCTTTAATGTCTGCAAGGGGATTTTATTTCATGGTGTGACGTATTTACTTAACTAGGTCTTCATTGATGAACATTTAGATGGATTCTTATTTTTGTAAACTATTAGAAACACGTCAATGAAAAAAATCTTCCTTGAATGTACATCTTTGTGCACTTATCTTCTCTTAAAATGATTTTACTATGAAAAATTTTAAGCATATAAAAATTGAGTAGTATGATAAGGTCCCACATATACCCAGCTTCAGCAGTTACCAATGTTCTACAATTTTTAAAATAATCTACACATCCATAATTGTTTTTCCTCTGTCAGAGTATTTGAAAGCAAGTACCAGTCATAATACCGTTTCACCCATATACCTCAGTCTTTTAAGTTAAAGACCCAGAAGCATAATAATATTAAATAAACAGAGTTGATATTAATTCCTAATATCATCTAATATTATGCAAATAAGGATCCGTGCAAGGTCTAAACATTGGTTGATACAGCTCTTTTAAGTCTCTTGGTTTCTAACCTTCCTCTCCTTCTATATCTCTCATGCTAATTATTTGTTGAAGAAAACAAGTCATTTATTCAGTAGAATTTTCCACAGTCTGAACTTGGCTGATGACCTCCTTATGGTATTATTTAACTTGTTCTTCCAGACACCATCATAGCCCATAAACCAGGAGTTAGATCCAGAGGCTTGATTCATTTGTTAAGTTTGATTACTAAGTTCAAGTGTTGTCAGCCCCTGCAGTATTCATTCTAAAGTTTCCCATCCATCTTTTACCTAATGGTTTTGACACCCTTTTATGATCATTGCCTACATTCATTATATCATTAGGGTTTTCAAAATGATGGCTTTTAGCAACTTTTGAGGTAATTGTAGATTCACATGCAGTTGTAAGAAATAATACAGAGTGATCCTGTATGCCCTTCATCCAGTTTTCCCCAAGGGTAACATCCTGCTTCAGTGCAGTCTGGTATCACACCCAGGGAATTGATGTTGATACGATCCATGGACCAGATTTAGATTTCGCTGGTTTTACATCTTCTTATGTATGCATGTGCATGTGCATTTAGTTTTATGCAGTTTTATCACATATGTAGATAAATGTGGATAACACCATGGTTAAGAATCCGTTCCATCACAAGGATCTCTCATGTTACCCTTTTATAGCCACAGCCACCTCCTTCCCTCCCCGCTGACCTCCGGAACACTGTTCTCCATTTCTATAATTTTGTCATTACAAGAGTGACATATAAATGGAACTATGCAGTATGTAATGTTCTGAGATTGGTGTTTTTTTTCAGTTTAAATTCCCTTAAGATCCATCAAAATTGTTAAGTGTATAACAGTTTATTCCTTTTTATTACTCAGTGTTTCATGATATGAATATACCACAGTTGGTTTAACCATTCACATGTTGAAGGACATTTGGGTTTCCAGTTTTGGGGTATTACACGTGAATATGCTATGAGCGTTCATGTATAGGTTTTTGTGTGAACATAAGCTTTCATTTCTCTGGCATAAATACTCAAGAGTGTATTTGCTAGGTCTATGATAAGGACATGTTTAGTTGTGTAAGAAACAGCCATTCTTTTCCAGAGTGGCTATACGGTTTTGCATTCCCATCAACAATGAATGAAAGATCTAGTTTCTCTGCATCCTCACCAACATTTGATGTTATCACTGTTTTGTTTTAGCCATTTTGATAAATTTGTAAATCATGATTTTTAAATTCTATCATTCCTTCAGTGCTTTTTAGCTGTAATTCTTCTATAAAGAAGAACTTTTTCATCAGCCATTTGGTAACCTTGAAATACAGTCTGTATAAGAATTTGATTATTTTTCTTATTTTCAATGCCTACCTCCCCACCTTGGTAAGCCAGTTTCCAGAAAAACAAATAAATGCCCTTTTAGCTTCCAGAGTGACTAATTGGCTTTTTAAACCATATCATTATAAACACATGGATTTTTAAAATATTTGATGTGATTATCTTCCAGGTAAATTAGTAGAAGAGAAATCGCCATGTCAAAGGGTAGGCAAATTTAAGATTTTGATATAGATTACCCCACTCCTCTCCAGAAAGGCTGTATCATTTTATGTTCTTAGCAAGAGTATATAAAATATTTATTTTTCTATACTCTAGCCAACACCAGTGTGGCCAGTTTTTAATTTAAACATATTTTACCGATCTGATGGCAACTTGATATCTTAGTATTTCTATTTTCAGTTCTTTAGTTACTAGAAAAGTTGATCATCTTTTCATGTTATTGCCTACTTAACAATTCAGCCAATTGCCTATTAATTACCTTTACCCATGTTTCTATTAAGATACTGATTTTTTTACGTTTTTTTGTTGTTTTATCTGTCATCCTTTTCCTTGATGGTTGCTGATTTTTATTTGTTTAGAAAGGTCTTTCCTTAAGATTATAAAATTTTATACCCATTTTTTGATGCCTTCCTGTGATTTTACAGTTTAGTTTAAATATTTGTTCCACATATGGTTTATTTTGTATAAGGTATGAAGTAAGAATCCAGCATTACCTGTTTCCAAATGTCTGACCAGTTTAATACAGATTGGAAAAGAAAAAGTAAAACTGTCACTGTTTGCAGATGACATGATACTATACATAGAAAATTCTAAAGATGCCACCAGAAAACTACTAGAACTAATCAATGAATTGGGTAATGTTGCAGGGTACAAAATTAATGCACAGAAATCTCTGGCATTCCTATACACTAACAATGAAAAATCAGAGAAATTAAGGAAACAATCCCATTTACCAATGCAACAAAAAGAATAAGACACCTAGGAATAAACCTACCTAAGGAGGTGAAAGACTTGTACTCAGAAAACTATAAAACACTGATGAAAGAAATCAAAGAAGACATAAACAGATAGACAAATATACCATGTTCTTGGATTGGAAGAATCAATATTGTGAAAATGACTCTACTACCCAACGCAATCTACAGATTCAGTGCAATCCCTATCAAACTACCAATGACATTCTTCACAGAATTAGAACAAAACATTTAACAATTCGTATGGAAACAGAAAAGACCCCAAATAGCCAAAGCAATCTTGAGAAAGAAAAATGGAGCTGGAGGAATCAGGCTCCCCAACTTCAAACTATACTACAAACTACAGTAGTCAAGACAGTATGGTACTGGTGCAGAAACAGAAATATAGGTCAGTGGTACAGGATAGAAAGCCCAGAGATAAACCCGTGCACATATAGTCACCTAATTTACAACAAAGGAGGCAAGAACATACAATGGAGAAAAGACAGCCTCTGCAATAAGTGGTGCTGGGAAAACTGGACAGCTGCATGTAAAAGAATGAAATTAGAACACTACCTAAACTGTATACGAAAATAAACTCCAAATAGATTAAAGACCTAACTGTAAGACCGGACACTATAAAACTCTTAGAGGAAAACGTAGGAAAATCATGCTTAGACATAAACCAGAGCGAGATCTTTTTTGACTCACCTCCTGGAGTAATGAAAATAAAAACAAAAATAAAAAAATGGGACCTAATAAAACTTAAAAGCTTTTGCTCAGCAAAGGAAACCATAAACAAGATGAAAAGACAACCCTCAGAATGGGAGAAAATATTTGCAAATGAAACAACGGACAAAAGGATTAATCTCCAAAATATACAAACAACTAATGGAGCTCATTATCCAAAAAACAAACAACCCAGTTGAAAAATGGGCAGAAGATCTAAACAGACATTTCACCAAAGAAGACATACAGATGGTCAAGAGGCACAGGAAAAGATGCTGAACATCACTAATTATTAGAGAAATGCACATCAAAAATACAATGAGGTATCACCTCACACCGGTCAGAGTGGCCATTATCAAAAGATCTAGAAACAATAAATGCTGGAGAGGGTGTGGTGAAAAGGGAACCCTCCTCCACTGTTGATGGGAATGTAAATTGATAACAGCCGCTATGGAGAACAGTATGGAGGGTCCTTAAAAAACTAAAAATAAAACTACTATATGACCCAGCAATCCCACTACTGGGCATATCCTCTGAGAAAACCATAATTCAGAAAGAGACATGTACCACAATGTTCATTGCAGCACTATTTACAGTACCCATGGAAGCAACCTAAGTGTCCATTGACAGGTGAATGGATAGAGATGTGACACATATGTAGAATGGAATATTACTCAGCCATAAAAAGAAACGAAATTGAGTTATTTGTAGTGAGGTGGATGGACCTAGAGTCTGTCATGTAGAGTGAAGTAAGTCAGAAAGAGAAAAACACCGTATGCTAACACACATATATGGAATCTAAAAAAAAAATGGTACTGGTGAACCTAGGGGCAGGGCAGGAATAAAGACGCAGACATAGAGGACATGAACTTGAGGACACAGCGGTGGGGAGGAAAGCTGGGGTGAAGTGAGAGTAGCAATGACATATATACACTACCAAATGTAAGATAGCAGGTGGGAAGCAGCCGCATAGCACAGGGAGATCAGCTTGATGCTTTGCGACGACCTAGAGGGGTGGGATAGGGAGGCTGGGAGGGAGGCTCAAGAGGGAGGGGATGTGGGGATATATGTATGCATATGGCTGATTCACTTTGTTGTACAACAGAAACTAGCACTTATACTCCAGTAAAGCAATTATACTCCAGTAAAGATGTATTAAAAAAATTAAAAATGTCTGACCAGTTTTCCCAATGCCATTGATTAAATAAACTATCTTTTCCCACAAATGTGAAATGCCATTTTTTTTTTTTTTTTTTTTTTTTTGCGGTACGCGGGCCTCTCACTGTTGTGGCCTCTCCCGATGCGGAGCACAGGCTCTGGACGCGCAGGCTCAGCGGCCGTGGCTCACGGGCCCAGCCGCTCCGCGGCACCTTCCCGGACCGGGGCACGAACCCGTGTCCCCTGCATCGGCAGGCGGACTCTCAACCACTGCACCACCAGGGAAGCCCTGAAATGCCATTTTTATGCTAAATTCTCGAATCTTGAGTCTATTTCTGAGTTTTCTATTGTGTTCTATTGATTTGTCAGTCTTCAGTGTCACAGCTTAAATTACCTTAGATTGATTGTCCTTTAACATTTCTGTTATTGCATTTTGTAAATATATGAACATCATACTAGCTTGTTCATGTATTACTATTATATATCTGACTGTTGTTACTTTGTAGTGTGTTTTAATAATTGGTGCTGCTGATCTCTTTTTTTCTTTTATGACTTTGCTAAGTTCACAAGCATTTTCATCCAGATTAGAAGTATTTGTGATAAATCCAGACCACCATTTTATATTTTGATTGGGATTTTATTTAATTTATATTCTAGTTTAGGGAGAATTGATTTCTTTACAACTTTGCGCTTTCATCGTTAAGAACATGGTCTATCATTTCATTTATTCAGATCTTTTTTTCATGTCCTTGAATATTTTTTGTTAATTTACCCCTAAATTATTGCTTTTGGTTTCTCTGTCCCTTCATTTGAGGAATGCGTTTTAAACTTGATCAGATTCATTTTATTTTATTTTATTTTTTTAACATCTTTATTGGGGTGTAATTGCTTTACAATGGTGTGTTAGTTTCTGCTTTATAACAAAGTGAATCAGTTATACATATACATATGTTCCCACAACTCTTCCCTCTTGCGTCTCCCTCCCTCCCACCCTCCCTATCCCACCCCTCCAGGTGGTCACAAAGCACCGAGCTGATCTCCTTGTGCTATGTGGCTGCTTCCCACTAGCTATCTACCTTACTACGTTTGTTAGTGTGTATATGTCCATGACTCTCTCTCGCCCTGTCACAGCTCACCCTTCCCCCTCCCCATACCCTCAAGTCCGTTCTCCAGTAGGTCTGCATCTTTATTCCTGTCTTACCCCTAGGTTCTTCATGACATTTTGTTTTCTTAAATTCCATATATGTGTTAGCATACGGTATTTGTCTTTTTCTTTCTGACTTACTTCACTCTGTGTGATAGACTCTATTTTTTTAAAGTAGGTCAAGCCTTCTGGGAAAATGTCACATTTATAGTTTGTAATACTGGCTTTCCAAGCTGTCTCTACAGTATGTCTGGCTCCCTAAACTAACAAGCTGTATTTCCAACAGTCCTTGAGGCAAATTAAATAATGGCTTCATGCTGATAGTAGCTAATATGGTTTAGTTACTGAGTATAAATTACAACAAATTTCTGATGAAGATGACCATATGTTGTTGACCAAAATTAGATATTAATGCAAATTTGGAGTTTTAAATTGAAAACTTCAGCTATTTAAGTACAATATCTGGGCAGCTTTTTATTAAGTGAAAAAAACAAACCTACAATTAGAAAAGTTTCATAAGGCATGCATGTGCTAGCTTGCCCAGCCTCCTTGGTTAGACCGTTTGTATCATTTATTTCATTGTACCTGGGAATCTTGTATCTTTATCTGCTGCCTACATGAGCTGTCTTTATGCCCAAACCTATTTAATCCCAAGTAGACTGTTGATAAAAGCAGCTACTATTTATTGAGATCCAGCTGTGTGAGATCCAACTATGTGTTGGGGCTAAGAGGTAGAGTCAATAATTAAGTTTGATCCGTCCAGCTCTAAACTCTTTGGGGACTTGGACTGCATTATAGGCTTCCCAGCATGTTTGGGTGTATGTGTGTGGTGTGCTTTGGAGGACTTCTTTGTTGTTCTGGGGACTTGGTGAGAGGAGGAAGAAGTTGGTCATAATTTTCACAAACCCTGTTAACACTGCTTCTAAAATATGGAATCTTTGATAATATCCCTTTCTTGAGAGAGATTCTTTATTAAGTACCTCAGTATATTTTAAATTGTAAACGTCTTGCTGAACTGCCATTATTTGGTAGATTCTAGGGTCAGAATTTTTGGGAAGCACTGTAAAACCAAATTTCATAAAAAATAATATATTTTTTTGGGAAATTTTTATGTTCATATCTTTGTCCACTTTTCTGACATGTTTTACATTTTCATTGTTGGTTTGTAAGGGATTTTTGTTTTGTTTGTTTTGTTTGTTTTTCGGTCATGTTTAACCACACTAAAGAATGCAAATAAATAAAAAGATATTATTGTACCTATTGATGTGGATAAAAGTAATAATAATTTTTCTATTATAATACCTAGGGTTTTGCAAGGAATACACTGTTCATGGGAAAACTGATGTGCCCCACTGCAGAGCAATTTGACAGTATCAAAAAATCTAACAAATATGCTTATTCATCTTGAGCCCAGGTTTTCTACTTCTCATGAGTCATTTCTCATGTGTGTATATTTGAAAATAAGCTAAATGTCCAATAATAAGATGTTGGAGGTAAGAAGTATGGAATGTTGTACAGACCTTAAAATCATTGAAGAAAAATATTTAATACATGGGCAAATGTGCATAAGAAGTTAAGTTAAAAGGCAGGTTATAAAGAGCTTGTACTGTATGTTCCTAATTTAAAAAATTTTGTATATATAAGTGAAATAAAGTATGTAGACTTTGGATTCTAAATCAAACAAGCTAACTGTAAAAAGACATTTTGGGGACAGAGAAAATCAAAACATGGACTAAGTATTAGATGAAACTGAGTATTTGCTATTAGTTTTGTTAGGTATGATAATGACATTTTAGTTTTTTTAAGTGTTCAGTGTTAGAGACACATACTGAAGTGTTATAGGGTGAAATTATATGAAATCTGGAATTTGCTGCGCAATACTCAAAAATAAAGGAATTAGATAAAACAACAACAAAAAGTAACAAGTAGTGTAGTAGCTAATAATGGAATTATCAAAAGATTTAATTTAATAATGGAATTATCAAAAGATTTAATTTAGAGGGAAAATATTATTTTTAGTTCCTTAAAAACCACTTGTTGAATTATAAACAGTATACTAATTATAATTGCAAATTATTTTATGCATTAAAACAGCTGAACCTTTGCTTTTCATGCATAATATGCTGTGTGTTCTCTCAAACTTAGTAAAATATTTGTGTAAGCATTCTATGATTCAGAGAGACTTTCTAGGCCAAATTAGTGTGGCTTATTTGTGTATATTATGAAGTATTTTGGACACACTGAAAGGCTTAAAGAATAGTAATTTATACTCTCCCTATACCTAACATCCTACTTAAGATATAAAATGCAACCAGTATAATTGAAACACCGGTTTTACTTCTCCCTAATTGCATAATCCTTTCTCTGCCTCAGAAAGAACAATTAATCATCTCCTTTTAAACATAATAAAAGCTATGCTTTTGAACTTTATGTAAATGGTAGTGTATTCTGATGTTTTTGCGGTTTGATTTTTTTCCATTCACCTTACTCTTTCTGAGATTTCATCTGTGTTGATGTGCATAGTTCAGGTTCATTCATTTTCACTGCTTGAACTAATTTCATTGTATGAAAATGTCATAATTATCTATCCTCCTGCTGATGAACATTTAGCCGTTTCCAGTTTTTGCGATTAACAAATGATGTTACTATTAATGTTCTTTTACAGTTCTCCTTGTGCCGTGTGTGAGAGAGTCCCCAGGACACCTACCTATGAATGAAATTGCTGGATTGAAAGGTATGTGAATCTTCAGCTTTACTAAATATTGCCCGATTGTCTCCAAAAGTAGAACCTGTTTGGATGCCAGCCTTAACTGGTTCTGCACCCTTGCCAACGCTAGGTATTGTCAGACTTTTTCCTTTGTCAGTTTGATGAGTAATATATCTCATTGTTATTTTGAATTTCACTGATTACTGGTGAGGTTGGACATCTTTTCTTATGTTATTAGTATTACAGGGTTTTTTCTTTTGGAATTTTATTTTTAATATAGCAGGTTCTTTTTAGTTATCTATTTTATACATATTAGTGTATATATGTCAATCCCAATCTCCCAGTTCATCCCACCACCACCACCAACCCCTCCCCCACCCCCTGCTCCCTGCTTTCCCCTCATTACAGGTATTTTTTTTAGTACTTGCGTATTCTGGCTGTAAGTTGTATGCAAAGTTGAAAGCATGAAGTAGTTGCTACTAAATAGAAATATACCATAATTTTATTTTTAAAACATTGGCAACTTTGCAGATTTTTTGGAGGAAATAGTTTGGGATGATTTTTTGAACAGTGCATTAGAGAGTGCATGGGATTTGGAATTAAATTGGTGCTTGAATCCTGGCTTCATTTTTTATCAGCTATATGACCTTGGGCAATTAGCACAATCTCTCTTGAGTCTTTCCTCATCCTTAAATGAGTATAATACCTCCTGGTTTGATGATAGAATTAAATCTGTAACAGTTTTTGCCTGGTCATCAAAGAAACACATGGTCTTGTGTTACCCTGATGGCAGATTATGTGTTTTCTGTTGACTAATTCTGGACGCTTTTCGTCGAGTGCTGCTTTCAGTTGGTCTAATTGGGAGCAGTACTTGTTGGAATTAAGCGTTTGGTTTTCCAGAAGGAGCTCATAATAGAGGACTCCCTTCCAATCCCACCATATACACAACATCACCTTTTCTGGATGAAGACCTGCCTTTGGTGTGGTCAGTGGTGGTTCATTTTGCCTGCCTCACGATCTCTTCCATTCCACATTATTGTACAGTATCCATTTTTTCATCACCTGTCACAATTTGTTTTAAAAATGGAACGTTTTCATTATGTTTAAGTAGAGAATCGCATGCGGGACTATGGTCAAGAAGGTTTTTTTTACTTAACTTATGTGGAACCCAAACATCAAAGCAATGAACATAACCAAGCTGGTGCAAATGATTTTCAACGCTTGATTTGGATACTTTGAGTATGTTGGCTATCTCCTGCATGGTATAATGTTGATTCTTCTCAATTAATGTCTCGATTTGATCGCTACCAACTTCAGCTAGTCTCCCCGACCATGGAGCATCATCCAGCGAGAAATCTCCAGCACAAAACTTTGCAAGCCACTTTTGACACATTCAGTCAGTCACAGCACCTTCTCCATACACTGCACAAATCTAGTTTTTTGCATTTTGGTTTCGTTTTTACCTTTCTTGAAATAATAAAGCATAATATGCCGAAAATGTTGCTTTCTTTCTTCCATCTTCAATATTAAAATGGCTACACAAAAATTCACCAATTTTTTTTTTAATCAATTTATTTATTTTTGCTGTGTTGGGTCTTCGTTTCTGTGCGAGGGCTTTCTCTAGTTGTGTCAAGTGGGGGCCACTCTTCATCGCGGTGCGCGGGCCTCTCACTATCGCGGCCTCTCTTGTTGCGGAGCACAGCTCCAGACGCGCAGGCTCAGTAGTTGTGGCTCATGGGCCTAGTTGCTCCGCGGCATGTGGGATCTTCCCAGACCAGGGCTCGAACCCGTGTCCCCTGCATTGGCAGGCAGATTCCCAACCACTGCGTCACCAGGGAAGCCCCGATAATTCTGTTTCTTAAATGCACTCTGATATGACAGCTGTCACAATACAATCTAACATAATTGTTTTGAATGTAGTTAAAGACAACCAAGTGCTACTAGAGCCATCTTACAGAAAAAACCGAAAGAACCTTTTGGCCAACCCAATACATAGTTTTAGGATGAAATAAACATATTCAAATAATAGTGTGGAAGGTGGATGATACCGTGGCACATGATTAAATCCTTCCTGAAATCTGGCAACATTTGTGAAATTAAAATGCAGCCTGGGGCTTCCGTGGTGGCACAGTGGTTAAGAATCCACCTGTCAATTCAGGAGACACGGATTCGAGCCCCAGTCTAGGAAGATCCCACATGCCGCAGAGCAACTAAGCCCATGCGCCACTACTGAGCCTGTGCTCTAGAGCCCGTGAGCCACAACTACTGAGCCCGCATGCCACAACTACTGAGCCTGTGCTCTAGAGCCTGTGAGCCACAACTACTGAGCCCGCATGCCACAACTACTGAAGCCCGTGTGCCTAGAGCCCGTGCTCCACAACAAGAGAAGCCACTGCAATGAGAAGCCTGCGCACCGCAACGAAGAGTAACCCCCGCTCCCTGCAACTAGAGAAAGCCGGCGCGCAGCAACGAAGACTCAACGCAGCCAAAACAAAAAGAACAAAACAAAACAAAATGTAGCCTGATAGTTGATGCTAATATAAGTGTACTTCATCTCAGGGCCAAATGAGGAGATCGCTGGTGTACCAAACCAGAGTGGTCACATGTTTAGTGCAACCCACTTCTCCCCATACATGCACACCCAAACCCTTGAGTCAACTGTGTTCATCTTCTGTGCCCTGTCAGTTTTTGACCAGTCAGAACATCAGTGACTGTGATGAAGCTGTCCAGGATCGCAGTGGGTAAGTGGGAGTGACCTTGGGACCCTTTGGTTGTCCCGGAATCTGGCGTGGGTGTGGGGACTGTGTTGCTAACTGTGCAGTGTGGGAGAGATGGGCTGGGTGCCCAAGAGCTGATGGAGGAAGTACAGGCTTGTAGATAATTATGAGTTGATGTCATTGTCCCCTTGCCACAGGAATTTCTTCACATGGCTTCCGAAGATGTGACCATTACGGTTCGCCTCATTCGTTCATTTGAGCATCGCAATTTCAGACCTGTGGTATATTATGGAGTTCATTTGGACCAAACTGTAAAGGAATTTATAGTATTTCTAAAGCAAGGTATGAGACATCTCAGCCACTTTGTTTTATTAGTGTTTTGAAAAATATTGTTGACTATTAGAATGATAGTAATCTTTGAAAAACACTTGGAAAGATATTAACCTGTGTTCTAAGCCAGGTGTGAGGCTGGCTTCTGCTCTGGGCCTTGGCATCAGCGGCAGTGTTTCCCTGAGGCTTATTTAGCAACATGTTTGCCCTCATCAGAGATTGTCACTATCATGTTTGGCTTCTCCCTTTTTTAATTAAAAAAAAAATTAAGGTCTGTGTTTGCTTGTAACAAACGGGTTTATGTATTTGGAGACTGATTAGTAAGAGAATGTAGTGTTACCCGGCTGAGCACAAGAGGGCCTTCTGGGGAGTGTGACAGGAAGGTGGCAGGCCTCTGTACAGCCAGGAAATCATGAGAGCTGCTGGTCATTGTGGGCACAGAAGTGACAGGCAGCCTCACTGGTGCTACCGTATCATTTCAAGCTTAACATACAGCAGGCTTGAATTTAGTCTTCATTTTGATTGGTCCTTTGTGGGTTTCTAACCTCTGTTTTCAATTACTGAAGTGTTCCAATCATCAACATTTGATGAAACATCTAGAATAAGCTTTTATTATTATCTTATGATATAATGTACAGATCTTTGTGTACTGTTCTGTGAGTTTTGACAGATGTAGTACTTTATATCCAACTTAATTTTTAAAAACTGACATAATTTCAGACACGGAAAAGTTGCAGAAACTCCTGGATGCTCTTCACAGATTCCCCAAATGTCAACATTTTGTTAACATTTGTTTTTCTCTCGCCTCCACCTTCCCCCTTCCTCTCTTACTCTCCCACTTCATTCTTTTCTCTGAACCTTTTAGAAGTATGTTGCAGACATGATTCCCTTTTACCTCTAAATATTTCAGTGTGTATTTTCTAAAAACAAGGAATTCACTTACATAAACATAGTACAGTGATGAAAATCAGGAACTTAACGTTGAAACAATGCTATTATCTACTTTACAGACCTTATTGAGATTAATTAATTCCTTTAATCTGAGTTAATTTCTTTATCCTGGAGTCTTTTATTGTATTTCATCACATTGGCAATTTTGAATAGTACAGTCCGGTTATTTTGTAGAATGCAGGTGGGTTTTTCTGGTGTTTTCTCATTATTAGATTTAGGTTATGCTTTTTCTCCCCTCCACAGTTTCCCCTATTATTAACATCTTACATTAGTATGCTGCATTTGTTGCAATTAATGAAACAATATTGATGCATTATTAATTACAGTCCATAGTTTATTCAGGTTTCCTTAGTTTTCAATTTCAAATCATTGAAACAATGCTGACTTCTCGGTGCATTTACACCAGGACGCACATGCTGTCGACTGCCCCCATTAGTGGCAATGGTGACTTTAATCAGTTGGTTAAGGTGATAACTGCCAGGTTTCTCCACTGTACATTTTTATTGTAATTGAAAATTAACTTGTAGGGATATATTCTGAGACTATGTGAATGTCCTGTTGCTTCTTAAACTTTCATCCACTAGTTCAGCATCCTTTGATGATTCTTGCCTGAATCAGTTATTATGATGATGATTGGCAAATGGTGATTTTTCTTATTCCATCATTCCTTCTAGATACATTAGTTGTTTTTCTACAGTAAGGAAGAGCTTTTTACCCTACCTGCCCATTCTCACCCCCCACCCCATTTATTTAATCTTTTGTTTATATCACTGTGGACTCAAGGATTCTTACTTTATTCAAAGGATTATAATTCTTTACTATGATTATTTTATTTTGATGCTCTAATCATCCCCATTTTGGCTGGCGGTAGCCCCTTCAGTCTGGGTCCATGTCCTTTTAACATGTCCCCAATCCTTCTTTGAGCACTTCCTTACTTTTTGGTCTAAGATGTTCCAGACATGTCCTGTTCTTTCTCTGCCCCAGCCCTGGGATCAACCATTTCTCAGAGGAGCTCTGACTCTATTACTGGAGAATGTTATTGGGAGACCAACATCTTGTTTTATGTGTGTGGAATGTAAGTGTGTATAGCTAACTTTAAGAAATGTAGTTAATTCTTGACATTTTATTTCCTGATTGACTTTGTAAAATTTCTAAACTCTTCTCCCTTACTTTTTTTTTTTTTGTCTAATCTTGAGTGGTTTCACTGCTCAGTATTACTTGCTTAAGAAGAAAGTGAGGTATATAAACCCATAGGGAAAACGAACTAGTCAGTCGACTTGTTATGGAGAGATTGAGAGCTGGTACTGAGATACTGCCAATTAAAGAGGGTCCTGCTTTTGAAAAGATATCGCCAAAAGCATATTCAGGTTTTGAAATAAAAACAAATGCCTACATTTTTTATTTTAAAATCTTTGTGTGTGTTATGGGTTACAGTGTTTCTTACTGTTACTACAGTGAGTGCTGTGGTGTTCTTGGTACAGTGCAGAATAGGTTCTCTGAAGTCCTTGAGAATGAGATGTAATCTTCAAGCTGCTCCAGTGCCGCCAGGGGCAGATGTATTCTCCCGGGGGTCACTGTGTTCTTTCCTTCCCAAGTACCATAGAATGCTCCCCATTAGAGCAGTGGTGTGGATCACAGCTAGATGCTCAGCCCAGCCTACTCACATCTTTCACCTGTGCTACTAATAGTATAGCCACTACTTGTTTCTATTGTGCATGTGGGAAATGTGTTCCACTGATTAAAAGGTAAACTTTGGGGTTCAGACCTTTTTGGCTTGTGTGCTCTCTGCCTATCTTTGTCATCTGATTTGAGGTACTGTGGGACTCTGCAAAGCTGGTGAATTTACCCTTTATGAACTGTGTACATAACAAAGACCAAATAGCTTATTACCGAGAAATTTTTGAACTAATAATAATAATAGCAAGCATTACTATGTATCAGATACTGTGCTAAGAACTCTAAGTAGGTTATCTCATTTCATCCTCACAGCATCCTTCTAAATTAGGAACTGTTATTATCTCCATTTTACAGATGAAGAAACTAAGGAACAGGGAGAGAAGTGAAGAAACTTGCCTGAGATTACATGGCTAATACAAGGCAAAGCTACAGCCCAACCCAGGCTGTTCAGCTGTACATCATGCACTCCTAAACACGACACTAAGTGCCTCTTTATTTTTGTCTACTGCCTTGCTGGCTTAAGAGGATCCCTGAAGTAAATGGATTCACTCAGTGTCAAAAGAGTCTTTGAATTTAGTTCATCTTGCTCTAGTGTTTTTTTAAATTGAAATATCGTTGATTTACAGTGTTTCAGGTGTACAGCAAAGTGATTCAGTTATATATATATATACATGTTCTTTTTCAGGTTCTTTTCCATTATAAGTTATTACGAGATATTAAATATAGTTCCCTGTGCTATACAGTAGGTCCTTGTTTACATATTTTATATATAGTAGTGTGTATCTGTTAATCCCAAATTACCAATTTATCCTTCCCACCCCTTACCCTTTGGTAACCGTAAGTTTGTTTTCTATGTCTGTGAGTCTTTTTCTGTTTTGTAAATAAGTTCATTTGTATCATTACTTTAGATTCCACAAATAAGTGATATCATATGATATTTGTCTTTATCTGACTTACTTCACTCAGTATGATAATCTCTAGGTCCATCTGTGTTGCTGCAAATGGCATTATTTCACTCTTTTTTAAGGCTGAGTATATATATGTATATGTCTTCCATTATATATGTACCACATCTTCTTTATCCATTCATCTGTCGATGGACATTTAGGTTGCTTCCATGTCTTCGCTATTGTAAATAGTGCTGCTATGAACATTGGGATGCATGTATCTTTTCAAATTAAGAGTTTTCATCTTTTTCAGATATATGCCCCAGAGTGGGAATGCTGGATCACAGGGTAACTCTAGTTTTAGTTCTTTTTCTTTTTTTCTTTTTTTGCGGTACGCGGGCCTCTCACTGTTGTGGCCTCTCCCATTGCAGAGCACAGGCTCCGGACGTGCAGGCTCAGCGGCCACGGCTCATGGGCCCAGCTGCTCTGCGGCATGTGGGATCTTCCCAGACCAGGGCACGAACCCATGTACCCTGCATCGGCAGGCGGACTCTCAACCACTGCGCCGCCAGGGAAGCCCTAGTTTTAGTTCTTTAAGGGACTTCCATACTGTTCTCCATAGTGGCTGCACCAATTTTCATTCCTACCAACAGTGTAGGAGGGTTCCCTTTTCTCTACACCCTCTCCAGCATTTATTATTTGTAGACTTTTTGATAATGACCATTCTGACTGGTCTGAGGTCTGGTCTGACTGGTCTGACCTCATTATAGTTTTGATTTGCATTTTTTAAATAATTAGTGATGTTGAGCATCTTTTCATGTGCCTGTTGGCCTTGCTGTAATGTTTTGAACACTTAAAGCTGGAAAGATGTTTGACATTGTGGCATAGCGAATCTTGTACACAGACAGAAATGCTTATTGTGGTGAATGACCTTTTGGGGTTATTTTGGATGCCTTCTTGCCTTTCTAGCTGTTTTTTTCTTATCATAGTCACTTTTTGCCATCCATAGCTTAACCTTGTCTCTTCCCATAATTGTCTGTATTTCTCCCTTAGCCAAGAGTCTTTGGTTAAGTTTGATCCATTCTGCATTGAGAATCATGGTACCACTACACCATGCCATTAAAATCTAAAGCTGTATAAATATAGTACATAAGTATAGTAAATATAAACTAACACTTACAAATAAGTATAAATATATCAATAATAAATACTTAAGGTTATATTTATATGTAAGCATATAAATATAACAAAACAAATAAATCTATTATTAACATATCTGATGTTAATCAGATATTCTGAACACAGAGGTACCATATATTACCTTATATAGATGACAAATTTTCTAGATTCAGAATAAATAAACGAACCAATTATCTAGATAATTTGACATTTTAATTATTCATTGATTTGGAAGCATTTTAATACTTTGTAATACTTTAGATCTTGATTCTGAATGTAAAATTATTTCATCTGTTAAACAGAGGAAAGCTGTGGGGATTTTATCCAACCTTCCAATTCAGAGCTCATTCTTCATACCCTGTTACTCCTGGTCATGTGTTACTTTGTAGAGCAGTCTATTCTATTGGGTGACTACTAGCATAGTTAGAAAGATTTTCTTTATCTTTTTAATTTTTATATATTTGTTTATATCTAATTCTCCCCTCCACAGTTTCCCCTATTATTAACATCTTACATTAATATGCTGCATTTGTTGCAATTAATGAACCAATATTGATGCATTATTAATTACAGTCCATAGTTTATTCAGGTTTCCTTAGTTTTTACTGAGGTCCATTTTCTGCTCCAGGATCCCATCCAGGATACCACATTACATTTAGTTGTCATGTCTCCCTAGGCTCTGTGAACTGTGACAATTTCTCAGATTTTCCCAGTTTGATGACTTTGACAGTTTTGGGGAGTACTGGTCAGGCCTATCATAACATGCCTCTCTGTTGGAATGTTCCTGATGCTTTTCTCATGATTAGACTGGGGTTATGGGTTTTTGAGAGGAAAATCACAAAGATAAAGTGTCACTTTTATCACATCATATCCAGGGCACCTACTTTCTACATGATTTATGACTGTTGATGTTGACCTTGATCGCTTGGCTGAAGTAATGTAGGTTTCCCCACTGTAAGGTTGCTCTGTTGTCTCCCTGCTCATAATGTACCCTTTGGAAGGAAGTCACTATGCACAGTACGCAGTTGAGGAGTGGGGAGTTAATTTACTTGGAATTCTTTTGCATGGGAGATTTTATTTATTTTGTTACTCAAATTATTCTAGATCTGGTCATTGGAAACTCTTTCAGTTGGCTTCTGTGCCCCTTTGACATAGGCCATCTGTGTGTAGTTCTGGTACTTTAAGATATTCCAGGCTAATTTTGTATATCCTGAGCCAGTCCTAGAATCAGCCATTTCTCTAGGAGCCCTGGTTGTTTTACTGGAGAATGGTATTAGAAGCCAAGATCTGAGTGCTAGGTATACTCTTTATTACTGGGGTTTCATTTCTTCTAGGCTCTCTTAACTGACAGAGCAAAGAAATATATGAACCTGTATACTTATGCATAGGTGTGAATATTTTCATGTTTACCATCTGAATCTGTATGTTAAACATGAATTCTTACTGATGTTTCCAACTCTAATCCATTATCACGTGGATCATTCCGGCCTTCTCCCCTTGCTTAGCTGTACATCCCCAATCCAACAGTGAGGAACCTGACTCCTAACATCTGCCATTCCTTTACTTACTTGTTTAATTCCAGTATACAGGTATAGCTGTATCAGAGTGGTTAATTGGTACTCTGTGGGAAACAACGTGATATTAACTAGAGTACAGTGCTTTTGTGCAGTTCCTTTTGCCTTAATCTTACAAAAGTCTATTCACTGACAAAGTTATTTAGGTCAGCGCCATTTTTTCACCCTCTTCAGTAAGATTATTTCATCTATTTGCAGTACAGCTGTATTCTCTTGTCACCCTCTGCATTCTTTCCTGGGATCCCCTGTCCTCCTAAATGTTTTTTTGTTTCTTGCTTTGCATACATTAAGGTTCACTTTTTGTGCTGTTAAGTTCTATGGGTTTTGACAAATGAATTATCATACAGAATAGTTTAAGTGCCCTAAAAATCCTCCAGGCTTCACCCATTCATCCTCTCTTCAAGCCCCTGGCATCCACTGATCTTTTTACGGTCTCTAGTTTCGCTTTTTCCAGGATATCATGTACTTGGAATCATACAGTATGTAGCCTTTTCAGACTGGCTTCTTTCCCTTAGGAACATGCATTTAAGGCTCTTCGGAGTCTTTTCATGGCGAGTCACATCTTCTTAATCCCCTTCATCTGGAGCAGCCCCCACCTTCATTTATCTGTCATCGCATTGATTTTTTTAAAGGAAAATCCAGGTCTGTGTTTTATAGAATGCCCCACAACATGGATTTGTCTGATTGTTTTCTTATGATTAGATTCAGGTTAAACATTTTTGGCAGGATTACCATGTAGCTTGCAGATCTACAAACCACAACCTGTGGGGTCCATCTGACCTGCCACCTGTTTTTATAAACAAAGTTTATTGAAACACAGCCACACCCATTTGTCTACATATTATATGTACTGCTTTTGTGTTTCAGTGGCACTTACACAGTTGTGACAGACTGTATGGCTCACAAAAAACTAAAATATTTATTACTGGTCTTTACAGAAATAGTTTGCTGATCCCTGATGTTGGTGATTCCTCCTAGTTGCATCTCATCAGGAAGCACTTGGTATTGCTTTGCCCCACTATTGGCGGTATTTATTTATTTATTTATTTAACAAACTGGATCACCAGTTTATTACAAAAGGATAAAACTCAGGAACGGCCAGGTGGAAAATATGCATAGGACAAAGCATGGGGAAAGGGTGCAGAGCTTCCATGCCCTCTCGGAGTGCGCCATTCTCCCTGGTATCTCCGTGTGTTCACCAACCTGGAAGTTCTGGTGATACGTATTTAGGTCATTTGGTTAAGGTGCTGCCTACCAGATTTCTCTGTTGTAAAGGTATCTTTCTAACTAATAAGTAGTGTGTGGAGCGATAAACATTGAGACGATATGCATGTGTTGTTTCCAATAGTTTTAGTGTCTATTGATGATCCTTACCTGAATCACTGGTGGTTGCAGAAATTGGGATTTTTTTCTAACTCTGTGACTACTTCTGCATTTATTATCTGGCATTCTTCTGTAAAGAAGCACTCCCTTGGTGCCCCTCCTATTTAGAAAGGAACAGGATAATTTTGTAGTAGCAAATTCGTAGCACATTATCACCTTACCACAAAGGGGCCATTCCTTCAATACAGTGTTGAGGTGATGGTCTCTTGTTTGTAGTAGAAAATGTACTGTAGATTCTTTAGTTTAAATACTTAACTCTATAAATTTGAAACACAAAATAATACTCTATCTTTTGTGGCTATGACAACAGAATGAAAATATAATGACGAAGGTATGCTAACTTAAGGAGAGTTAGTGCTTACCTCTGGGAAGGAGGTTAATGGGACTACAGAAGGACATAGAAAAGGTTTCCACTGTATCCATAATGTTTTATTTAACAAAAAAATAGTAAAGATCTGAAGTAGTTATGACAATATGTTAACATTTGTTAAATTTGGTTGATGGGTTAAATGAACTTTTGTTCTATTCTCCATACTTTTTAATGTTTAGATTATTTCATGATTAAAGTAAAAAGCATCTTGATATAGCTTAACTTTGAAGTCTTACTCTAATACCTGATAGAACCCTTCATCAGGGTAGAATGTTGGCACAGTGTTCTGATTAATGTTAGGTCTTTGGTATTCTTGCCTGTACAGATTAGTCATTGAATTAGTCAGTTTCTTTTTTTCCCTTAGGTCTTTGTGCTTTCCTAAAAATCTTTAAATGTAGATCCAGCATCTAAGAAAAAATTACAAATTATACCACTTCTATTTTTAGAGCCTTTACTATGATGTAAAGAATTATTTTGTTGTCCATTGGTACTCTAATAATTTTCCAGACTTTGTTGATTTCTATATTGAAACATGTGTTTTAACATCTCAGACTCCTTTGTGGCATCCTAATTGCCAGCAGTATATTTATTATGTTGCCTTATTTTTCTCATAATTAATTTTTCTGTGGATGCCTTTTATGGGGACCTGAATGAATGAGTAAAATTACTGGTTGCCTTCTACTGAACTTTCCAATAATGAAATACTAAGTGGGTTTTTGCAGAATTTTGCAATCCTGAACTCTTCTGTAAAAGTTCATTAGATTCCAAAGTTAATAAGTCCAAAGGTGGGAAAACATAAAGTGAAAGAAAAACTTAGTACAAAGTAGGAAATCATTTTCAGAATATAATAGATATGTTACAGCCTTTTGCTTTCAGCCAAGGTGGAGTAACGGGGACTGAACTTTTTCTTTGAATTGAAACAACTGAAAAACTGTGCAAAATACATCAAACAGTGATGTTCAGATATTGGACATCATATAGCACAAGATGGGATAGCAGAAACAAACAAGGTGGCCCCTATGATTGTGCCATCTTACTGTGGGAGAGAGCATGTAGGCCACAGAGCAGGGTGGGGGAATCCAGGCAGAGGCTGGAGAATTCTATGAGTTTATGAGTCACAGCTGGCATCCTGGAGTGGAGTCTGGACAGAGTTCACAGGGCAGAGTACTGGAATGGAATGAGCTGTACAAAGTGAGAGCTCTAAAGATTTGCAGAGCCTGAATCTTCAGTTGAATACGATCAGCATGTGTGTGTAAGGAGGCCAGGTAGAGAACCGCCTGATGGTAGCAGAAGGCAAAATACTCAGAGCTCATGCAGGGCTGGGAACAGTTTGTAGTTATACCAGTCAGGATGGAAAACCTTGTAATTAATAGGGTATTGGGTGGAGTATCTAGAAAGGTATTGCTGCAGTAGTAGGGCAAAATTAACCCTTGGCTAAATTCTGATCTTCTCTTACCTAATAAAGCTCAAAAGTAAGACTCAAAAGGATGTTTCCAAGTAATTTCACTGTGTTCCCGAACAAAGCTCAGTATGCTTATAGGAATACAAATATATCCAGTATTCAACAAGATAAAACCCACAATGTCCTGCATCAAATCAGAACTTACCAATCATGCAAAGAAGCAAGAAAATATAAATCATAATTAGGAGAGAAATCAATCATTTGAAACCAAACCAGAAATGCTGTGGATGGTAGAATTAGCAGACAATGACAATTAAAACAGTTATTATGACTATATTGCAAATGTTCAAGAAAGTAGAGGAAAGATTGCACATGTGACAGATGGAAGATATGAAAAAAAAAAAAAAAAGAAGAAAAGTCCCAGATTGTCCAGATTGAACTGCAGATGAAAAATACCATGTCTGAGATGTATATGCACTGATTAGGGTTAATATGTAGATCAGATGGGCAGAAGAAAAGATAAGGAAACTTGAAAACATAGCAACAAAAACTATCTAAAATAAAGCACAAAGAGGTAAAAGACTGAGAGAAAAATAAATAGAGCAGTAGGGGGGTATGGGGTAACTTCCAGTAGCCAAATATACATGTAATTGGAGGCCATGAGGAGAGGAGCTGGGACAGGGGAGGGAAGACCTATTTAAAGAAATAATGATTGAAATTTTACAAGTGTGGTGAAAGCTATAAGCCTACATATCCAAGTAGTTCAACAGATCCCAAGGAGAAGAAACATGAAGAAAGCTATACCATGGCATAGCACGATCAAATTGCTTACATCTGGTAATAAAGGTAAAACATTAAAAACAGCCAGAGTAAAAAGGACACATTACATAAAAGGAATAAAGATGAAAACAACAACAGCCTTCTCATCAGAATCAATGCATGCCAGGAAACAGTGGCGCATCATCTTTAAAGTATTGAAGGAAAAAAAGTCAACCTAGGATTCTGTTCCTGTTTTTCAGAAATGAAGCCTTGTCAGACATACAAAAGCAGAAAGAGTCTAGCACCAGGAGATTGAACTATAAGAAATGCTAAAGGATCTTCTTCCAACCGAAGGAAAATAATACCAGATGGAAATCTGGATGCACACAAAGAAGTAGTACTAAAAATTCGTAAATGAAGGTAAACAGAAAATGCTTTTTTTCCTTATTTTAAAAATATTTTTAAAAAGATATTTGACTATTTAAAGAAAAACAATAATCTGCTGTGGGGTTTATGGAAAATATATGGTAGCAATAGCACAAAGGCCAACAAGGGAGAAATGGAAACATGCGGATATAAGATTCTTTTACTATATGTGAAGTGTTACAGTATCTCTTGGAGGTAGACTGATAAGTTAAAGATATTTACTAAAAACCTTAAAGCAAATACACACACACACACACACACACACACACGAATTAAAGAATTACAGCTAATAAGCCAACAAAAGGGGGATAGAGTAGAATCATAAAAAACTGTCAAATAGTCAATTTAAAAGAAGGTAAAAGAAGCAACAGGCATATATTATACAGCACAGAGACATGTAGGCATTATTTTATAATAACTTTAAATGGAGTATAATCTGTAAAAATATTGAATCACTATGTTGTACACCTGAAACTAATATTGCAAATCAACTATACTTCAAAAAAAAAAAAAAAAAGGAAAGGGAGATGATAGTTCTGTTCTTTTCTAATCTGTCATGGAAACAGTTTGGAGATTCCTCAAAAAACTAAAACTAGAACAACCATATGATCCAGCAGTTCCACTCCTGAGCATGTATCCAAAGTAGATGAAAACGCTAATTCAGAAAGATACGTGCACCTCAGTGCTCATTGCAGCATTGTTTACAAAAGCCTAGACATGGAAGCACAACCCAAGTGCCTATCATCTGCCTTTTCTTAAAAAGGTAATTCAGTTCATGCATCTTAATTTAAAATTATTCTTGGTTGCTTCATATTGTGTCTATGATCTCTTAAATCCTTACGTTTTGTTTTTTTATCCTGATTGCTACTGTTAAGCTATGTCTCCCAAATGAAATTTCGGGAGGTAGTTGGGTTTTGGACTTAGGCAAAGGGCATTCTCTTCCTCTCCCAGTCACTAGGCAAAGGACATTCTCTTCCTCTCCCAGTCACACTGTCTTTCTCTCCCCTCCTAACTGATTTCTCCTTGGTCTCTCTCCTGTGCTCCAGACTCAGTTTCGCCTGCTAAACTAACAACTTCTTTTGTGTTTCTACTTGGTACCTACAACATCACATTTTGTAATGATTGCTCACCAGCTGTCCATGTGCTCATTTAGATAGAACTCCTGACCAATATGCTGGAGGAGAAAGTAATAGATGTCAGTTCTAGGACAGAGCATCTAAGATCTGGTGTCTGGTCCTCCTGCTTACCCCTACCCAAGAGACCATGGATGCCTTGTCTTTCAGAAGGTGCAGAAGTTTTGAACACTGTTTATGTGGTTAAATTTCTCATCATTTAAATAGTTTTATGTGTCTATAGTCAAATACCTTAAAATGCTTTATATTGAAAAAATAAAGGAAAGTGGAAGAGGAATTAAAGAATAGATGGACAAATAAAAAACAAATAGCAAAATGGTAGGTTTAAACCCAGCTATATCAATAATCACATTAATTGTAAGTGGTTTAAACACCCCAACTAAAATGCAGACATATAACAGGAAGTCTCAATTACAAGTTGCTTGCAAAAAATGTATTTTCTTGTATATAAAGATAAAGATCAGTTAAAGGTAAAGTTATACTATGCTAATACTAATCTAAAGAAAGCTGGAGTGACTGTTAATTTCAGAATAAAGAATATTACAGGGATAAAGGCTCTCAATGTATTATGATAAGGCATTAATTAGTCAAGAGAACATAATGATCCTAAATGTTTATGCACCTAACAACAGAGCCTCAAAATACATGAAGTCAAAACTAGTAGAACTACAAGGAAAATTAGGTGAAGCTGCAATTATTGTGAGAGATTTCAGCACCCCTCTCTCAGTAATTGATGGAACAAGTAGAAAATTAGTAAGGATATAGAAAACTTGAATACTATCAACCTAAATTGATATTTTAAAAACATTCTATCCAACAATAGCAGAATATACATTCCTTTCAAGTGCTCAGAGAGCATTTACCAAGAGATCATATTCTGACCCATAAAAACAAATCTTGATAAATTTGAAAGGATTTGAGTCATGCAATGTTTTCTTTTTTCTGGGTTTATGTTTTAATATGCATGCTTCTGATGTAACTTTTTTTTTAAATAATGGGTTTATTGAGATGTAATTCACATATGATAAAATTCACATGTTTAAAGTGTACAATTTAGGGGTTTATAGTCCATTCACAAAGTTGTGCGATCATTACCACTGTCTAATTCCAGAACATTTTCATCATGCCAAAAAGAAACCCTGTACCCACTAGCAGTCATTCCCCTTCTCCCCTTCCCCTAGCCTCTGGCAACCACTAATTTACTCTCTGTCTCTGTAGATTTTCCTATTCTGGACTATGTTTAACTTTTTGAAGTGTAAAAAAAGAATTCTTTTTTTTTTTTTTTTTTTTACCACCCCATCCCGCCACATTCCCCCCTTGGTGTCCATATGTTTGTTCTCTTACATATCTGTCTCAATTTCTGCCCTGCAAACCGGTTCATCTGTACCATTTACTAGGTTCCACATATATGCGTTAAGATATGATATTTGTTTTTCTCTTTCTGACTTACTTCACTCTGTATGACAGTCTCTAGATCCATCCACATCTCAACAAATGACTCAATTTTGTTCCTTTTTATGGATGAGTAATATTCCATTGTATATATGTACCACATCTTCTTTATCCATTTGTCTGTTGATGGGCATTTAGGTTGCTTCCATGACCTGGCTATTTTAAATAGTGCTGCAATGAACATTGGGGTGTATGCGTCTTTTTGAGTTATGGTTTTCAATGGGTATATGCCCAGTAGTGGGATTGCTGGATCATACGGTAATTCTATTTTTAGTTTTGAAGGAACCTCCATACTGTTCTCCATAGTGGCTGTATCAATTTACATTCCCACCAACAGTGCAAGAGGGTTCCCTTTTCTCCACACCCTCTCCAGCATTTGTTGTTTGTAGATTTTCTGATGATGCCCATTCTAACTGGTGTGAGGTGATACCTCATTGTAGTTTTGATTTGCATTTTTCTAATAATTAGTGATGTTGAGCAGCTTTTCATGTGCTTCTTGGCCATCTGTATGTCTTCTTTGGAGAAATGTCTATTTAGGTCTTCTGCCCATTTTTGGATTGGGGTGTTTGGTTTTTTTAATATTGAGCTGCATGAGCTGTTTATATGTCTTGGAGATTAATCCTTTGTCCGTTGATTCGTTTGCAAATATTTTCTCCCATTCTGAGGGTTGTCTTTTCGCCTTGTTTATGGTTTCCTTTGCTGTGCAAAAGCTTTGAAATTTCATTATGTCCCATTTGTTTATTTTTATTTCCATTACTCTAGGAGGTGGATCAAAAAAGGTCTTGCTGTGCGTTATGTCAAGAGTGTTCTTCCTCTAAGAGTTTTATAGTGTCCGGTCTTACATGTAGGTCTCTAATGCATTTTGAGTTTATTTTTGTGTATGGTGTTAGGGAGTGTTCTAATTTCATTCCTTTACATGTAGCTTTCCAGTTTTCCCAGCACCACTTATTGAAGACACTATCTTTTCTCCATTGTATATGCTTGCCTCCTTTGTCATAGATTAATTGACCATAGGTGCGTGGGCTTATCTCTGGGCTTTCTATCTTGTTCCATTGATCTATATTTCTGTTTTTGTGCCAGTACCATACTGTCTTGATTACTGTGTAGTATACCCTGAAGTCAGGGAGCCTGATTCCTCCAGCTCCATTTTTTTTTCTCAAGATAGCTTTGGCTATTCAAGGCCTTTTGTGTCTCCATACAAATTTTAAGATTTTTTTGTTCTAGTTCTGTAAAAAAATGCCATTGGTAATTTGATAGGGATTACATTGAACCTGTAGATTGCTTTGGGTAGTATAGTCATTTTCACAATATTGATTCTTCCAATCCAAGAACATGGTATATCTCTCTTATCTGTTGGTATCATCTTTAATTTCTTTCATCAGTGTCTTATAGTTTTCTGTGTACAGGTCTTTTGTCTCCCTAGGTAGGTTTATTCCTAGGTATTTTATTCTTTTTGTGGCAGTGGTAAATGGGAGTGTTTCCTTAATTTCTCTTTCAGATTTTTCATCGTTAGTGTATAGGAATGCAAGAGATTTCTGTGCATTTATTTTGTATCCTGCAACTTTACCAAATTCCTTGCTTAGCTCTAGTAGTTTTCTGGTGGCATATTTACGATTCTCTGTGTATAGTATCATGTCACCTGCAAACAGTGACAGTTTTACTTCTTCTTTTCCAATTTGTATTCCTTTTATTTCTTTTTCTTCTCTGATTGCCGTGGCTAGGACTTCCAAAACTATGTTGAATAATAGTGGTGAGAGTGGACATCCTTGTCTCTTTCCTGATCTTAGAGGAAATGCTTTCAGTTTTTCACCATTGAGAATGATGTTTGCTGTAGGTTTGTCGTATATGGCCTTTATTATGTTGAGGTAGTTTCCCTTTATGCCCACTTTCTGGAGAGTTTTTGTCATAAATGGGTGTTGAATTTTGTCAGAAGCTTTTTCTGCATCTATTGAGATGATCATATGGTTTTTCTTTCCTCAATTTGTTAATATGGTGTATCACATTGATTGATTTGCGTATACTGAAGAATCCTTTCATCCCTGGGATAAATCCCACTTGATCATGGTGTATGATCCTTTTAATGCGCTGTTGGATTCTGTTTGCTAGTATTTTGTTGAGGATTTTTGCATCTATATTCATCAGTGATATATGTCTGTAATTTTCTTATTTGTAGTATCTTTGTCTGGTTTTGGTATCAGGGTGATGGTGGCCTCATAGAATGAGTTTGGGAGTGTTCCTTCCTCTGCAACTTTTTGCAAGAGTTTGAGAAGGATGGGTGTTAGCTCTTCTCTAAATGTTTGATAGAATTCACCTGTGAAGCCATCTGGTCCTGGACTTTTGTTTGTTGGAAGATTTTTAATCACAGTTTCAATTTCATTACTTGTGATTGGTCTGTTCATATTTTCTGTTTCGTTCTGGTTCAGTCTTGGAAGGTTATACCTTTCTAAGAATTTGTGCATTTCTTCCAGGTTGTCCATTTTATTGGCATAGAGCTGCTTGTAGTAGTCTCTTAGGATGCTTTGTATTTCTGTGGTGTCTGTTGTAACTTCTCCATTTTCATTTCTAATTTTATTGATTTGAGTCCTCTCTTTTTCTTCATGAGTCTGGCTAACGGTTTGTTAATTTTGTTTATCTTCTCAAAGAACCAGCGTTTAGTTTTATTGATCTTTGCTGTTGTTTTCTTTGTTTCTATTGCATCTATTTCTGCTCTGATCTTTATGATTTCTTTCCATCTGCTAACTTTGGGTTTTGTTTCTTCTTCTTTCTCTAGTTCCTTTAGGTGTAAGGTTAGATTTTTTATTTGAGATTTTTCTTGTTTCTTGAGGTAGGCTTGTATAGCTATAAACTTCCCTCTTAAGACTGCTTTTGCTGCATCCCATAGGTTTTGGATCATTGTGTTTTCATTGTCATTTGCCTCTAGGTATTTTTTGATTTCCTCTTTGAATTCTTCAGTGATCCCTTGGTTATTTAGTAACATATTGTTTAGCCTCCATGTGTTTGTGTTTTTTACGGGTTTTTTTCCCCCTGTAATTGATTTCTAATCTCATAGCATTGTGGTCAGAAAAGATGCTTGGTATGATTTCAGTTTTCTTAAATTTACTGAGGCTTGATTTGTGACCCAAGATGGGATCTATCCTGGAGCATGTTTTGTGTGCACTTGAGAAAAAAGTGTAATCTGCTGTTTTTGGATGGAATGTCCTATAAATATCAATTAAATCTATCTGGTCTGTTGTGTCATTTAATACTTGTGTTTCCTTATTTATTTTCATTTTGGATGATCTGTCCATTGGTGTAAGTGAGGTGTAAAAGTCACCCACTGTTATTGTGTTACTGTCGATTTCCTCTTTTATAGCTCTTAGCAGTTGCGTTATGTATTGAGGTGCTCCTATGTTGGGTGCATATTTATTTATAATAATTATATCTTCTTCTTGGATTGATTCCTTGATCATTATGTAGTGTCCTTCCTTGTCTCTTTTAACTTTCTTTATTTTAAAGTCTATTTTATCTGATATGAGTATTGCTACTCCAGCTTTCTTTTGATTTCCATTTGCATGGTATATCTCTTTCCATCCCCTCACATTCAGTCCGTATGTGTCCGTAGGTCTGAAGTGGGTCTCTTGTAGACAGCATATATATGGGTCTTGTTTTTGTATCCATTCAGCAAGCTTGTGTCTGTTGGTTGGAGCATTTAATCCATTCACGTTTAAGGTAATTATCGATATGTATGTTCCTATGACCATTTTCTTAATTGTTTTGGGTTGTTTTTGTAGGTCTTTTTCTTCTGTTGTGTTTCCCACTTAGAGAAATTCCTTTAGCATTTGCGTAGAGCTGGTTTGGTGGTGCTGAATTCTCTTAGCTTTTGCTTGTCTGTAAAGCTTTTGATGTCTCCATCAAATCTGAATGAGATCCTTGCCGGGTAGAGTAATGTTGGTTGTAGGTTCTTCCCTTTCAACACTGTAAGCATATCATGCCACTCCCTTCTGGCTTGTAGAGTTTCTGCTGAGAAATCAGCTGTTAACCTTATGGGAGTTCCCTTGTATGTTATTTGTCGTTTTTCCCTTGCTGCTTTCAATAACTTTTCTTTGTCTTTAATTTTTGCCAGTTTGATTACTACGTGTCTCGGCGTGTTTCTCCTTGGGTTTATCCTGTATGGGACTCTCTGCGCTTCCTGGACTTGGGTAGCTATTTCCTTTCCCATGTTAGGGAAGTTTTCGACTTTAACCTCTTGAAATATTTTCTCTGGTCCTTTCTCTCTCTCTTTTCCTTCCGGGACCCCTATAATGCGAATGTTGTTTCCCTTAATGTTGTCCCTGAAGTCTCTTAGGCTGTCTTCATTTCTTTTCATTCTTCTTTCTTTATTCTGTTCCACAGCCGTGAGTTCCACCATTCTGACTTCCAGGTTACTTATCCATTCTTGTGTGCCTCAGTTATTCTGCTATTGATTCCTTCTAGTGTATTTTTCATTTCAGTTATTGTATTGTTCATCCGTTTGTTCTTTAATTCTTGTAGATGTTTGTTAAACATTTCCTGCATCTTCTCGATCTTTGCTTCCATTCTTTTTCCAAGGTCCTGGATCATCTTCACTATCATTATTCTGAATTCTTTTTCTGGAAGGTTGCCTATCTCCAGTTCATTTAATTGTTTTTCTGGGATTTTATCTTGTTCCTTCATCTGGTACATAGCACCCTGCCTTTTCATCTTGTCTCTCTTTCTGTGAATGTGATTTTTGTTCCACTGGCTGCAGGATTGTAGTTCTTCTTGCTTCTGCTGTCTGCTCTCTGGTGGATGAGGCTATCTAAGAGGGTTGTGCAAGTTTCCTGATGGGAGGGACTGGTGGTGGGTAGAGCTGGCTGTTGCTCTGGTGGGCAGAGCTCAGTAAAACTTTAATCCGCTTGTCTGCTGATGGGTGGGGCTGGGTCCCCTCCCTGTTGGTTGTTTGGCCTGAGGTGACCCAACACTGGAGCCTACTCGGGCTGTTTTGTGGGGCTAATGGCAGACTCTGCCAGGGCTCACACCAAGGAGTACTTCCCAGAACTTCTGCTGCCACTGTCCTTGTCCTCACGGTGTGGCAAAGCCACCCCCTGCCTCTGCAGGGGACCGTCTAACACTAGCAGGTAGGTCTGGTTCAGTTTCCTATGGGGTCACTGCTCTTTCCCCTGGGTCCCGATGCACACACTACTTTGTGTGTGCCCTCCAAGAGTGGAGTCTCTGTTTCCCCCAGTCCTGTTGAAGTCCTGCAATCAATTCCCACTAGGCTTCAAAGTCTGATTCTCTAGGAATTCCTCCTCCTGTTGCCGGACCCCCAGGTTGGGAAGCCTGACGTGGGGCTCAGAACCTTCACTCCAGTGGGTGGACTTCTGTGATATAAGTGTTCTCCTGTTTGTGAGTCACCCACCGAGCAGTTATGGGATTTGATTTTATTGTGATTGCGCCCCTCCTACTGTCTCACTGTGGCTTCTCCTTTGTCTTTGGAGGTGGGGTATCTTTTTTGGTGAGTTCCAGTGTCTTCCTCTGTACTGTTGTTTTCTGACCACAGTGGAATTAGGTTAGAAATCAGTGACAGATATATCTCTGTAAAATCCCCAGGTATTTGGAAACTGAATAACACAGTTCTAAATAACCTATGGATAAAAGTAGAGAAAAGGGAAACTATTTTGAACTGAATAAAAATGTATACACAATTTTTCAAAATTTGTGGGAATCTGGTGAAACAGTACTGGGGAAAATTTATGGTACTAAAAATGCCTAATGTAAAAAAGAGAAGAGGTCTCAAATCAGTGATATCAGCCCTTATGTTAAGAAACTAGAAAAATAAAAGCAAATTAAACCCAAAGTAAGCAGAATAAAAGAAATAAAAAAGATCATAGCAGAAAATAGAAAAACTATAGGGAAAATCAATAACAGCCAAAGCTGATCTTTGAGATTAATAAAATTGATAAAGTGCTAGCCAGCCTAATCAGGAAAAAAATAAGAGAGAGAGAAGACACAGGTTATCAGTATTAGGAGTGAGAGTTGTTATATCACTACAATTCTCTACAGAGTTTGAAAGAATAATACAGGAACATTTTTAACAACTTTGTGCCATAAATATGTTATCCTAGGTACATGGAAAAATTCCTTGAAAGACTCAACCCACACTACCAAATCTCACTAAACAGGAACAAACAACCTGAATAATTCTGTTTTTTAAAATGAACAGTAACTAAAATACATTTTCACAAAGCAAACTCCAGTCCCAGATGGCTTCACTGGTAAATTCTACTGTACATTTAAGGAAGAAATAATCTCAATTCTACAGAAACTCTTCCAGAAAATAAAAGAAAAGGAATTATTATTATTATCTCATTCTCTGAGGTCATCCTTATCGTGATATCAAAATCAGAGAAAGCAATTAGGAAGGAAAAAAAAAAAGCTGACAACCAATAACTTTCACGCATAAAGATGTAAAAATTCATAATAAAATTTTAGCAAGTCAAGTCCAACAATATTTAAAAAGGAATAATACATTATGCCCATGTGGGGTTTATCTTAGGAATGCAAGGATGGTTTACCATTTAAAAATCATCCAGTGTAATTCATCATATTATAGATTAAGAAAGGAAAACCATGTATTTATTTCAATAGATGAAGACAAAATGCTGCATCCACTTCTGTTAGAAACTTTCAGTAAAGTAGGAATAGAAGGGAATTTTCTCTACCTGATTAGGGATATTTATGAGAAACTGATACCCTACATCATACTTAATGGTGAAAAACTGAGGGCTTTTCTCCTATTATAAGGAACCAGGCATGGTGTTTTTTAGAAATCACTTCTATTCAACACTGCATTGGAGGTTCTAGCCAGTTCAGTAAGACAAGAAAGAGAAATAAATGGCATCCAAATTAGAAAGAAAGAAAATGTCATTATTCACTGGTGACATGATTATCTATGTAGAAAATCCTATGGAGTCTATAAAAACAGTACTGGAACTAGTAAGTTGAGCTTAGCAAGGTTGAAGGATATAAATCAATATACAAAAATTAATTGTGTTACTAGCAATATATAGTTGGAAACTGAAAAACAGTAATAGCATCAAAAAATATGAAATACTTAGTGTATATTCGATAGAGCTGTGAGAACTTTACACTGGAAACTCCAAAACATCACTGAGAGAAATTTTAAAAGACCTAAGTAAGTGGAGAGATAGACTGTGTTCATAGATCAGAAAACTCGATATGGTTAAGACACCATGACTCCTCAAAATAACGTGTGGATTCCAATGCCAATGAAAATCTCAACAGACTTTCTTTTTTCCTTCAGGTAATGTCAAACTTATCCTAAAGTTTATAAACAAGTTATTCTAACTTGTTTAGAAATTATAAGGAAAATAAAAAAGACCTATAATATATAAATAAGTCACAAAAAGTTGGAAGACTTAACACTATCTGGTTTCATGACTTATTACTATAATGCTATATCAGGCAAGATAGTGCGTGTGGTATTGATATATAGATGACATATATATCAATGAAAAATAGTCCAGAAATAGTCCTACACGTATATGTTTAATTGGGTTTTGAGCAAGGCATTTTAGGGGGAAGAGGTCATCTTTCTAAAAAGGTGTTGGAACAACTGGATATCCATATGCAAAGAAATGAACTCAACTCTTACCTCCTACGATACACAAAAACAATTTTTGTTCAAGACCTGAATTTGAAAGCTGAAACCATAAAACTTCTGAAAGAAAACATAAGAGAAGATCTTAGGGACTGATTTTGGTAAAATTTCTTAATACAGCACAATAAACAAAAAAGAAAAAAACTTAGGCTTCATCAAAATTAAAAAGTTTTGCTTTTTAAAATATACTTAAGAAAATGAAGAGGCAAACCATAGACTTGGAAAGACTTTGTAAAACATATAAACAAGCGATTTGTGTCTAGAATAATAATAACTAGAAAAGAAGCCAAGCTGTTACCACTCAGTAATAAGACATACAACCTAATTAAAAATGGGCAAAATATTTGAACACGCACTTCATCAAAGAAAATGTATGGATGACAAATAAGCATATTCAGTGATACTCATCATCACTGGTCTTTAGTGAAATGCAAATTAAAACCATAGTGAGAGCATAACACACCCACTAACATGACTAAAATGAAAAAATTTTAGAAATTAAAAACTAGTTTTCAGCTAGGATGTGGAAGAACTGGAACTCCTTATATGTTGCTAGTGGGAATGTTAAAAAGGTACCACTTTGGAAGATGATTTGGCAAATTCTTAACAAGTTAAACATGCACCTACCCTACAATCCAGCCAATTCCACTTGTAGGTGAAATGAAAATGTCTGTCCACGTATGAATACTCATAGCCTTATTCGTAGTGGTACAAAATGGGAAACACCCTTTTTCATAAGGAAGTGTTTGTTCTTTTTCTCCTCCTCTTCGAGCATTTTTATATGTAAAGCCTTTTTCTCACCATAATGTGTTTAACGTCTAATCTTTTCTTTTGCCACCACGGAAGATACCAGCTTTATCCTACCCTTCTTAGTGCAGCAGATGGGAGTTGGGAGGGCTGGATTCTAGTCCTGGTTCTTGATGCTTTGTGCTGACCACCTGCCTTCCTGAGACCTCAGGGTTCTTACCTGCTGATTAAAGGGATTAAACGATACATATTCACTCATGTATATTTTTGAGCACCTGCCATGTGCCAGGCACTCTTTTAGGTACTGGCAACATGATGAAGAAAATAGGCTGTAGTACTTGCTCTCACTGGAACCAGTATTCATTAACCTGTAATGTGCCAGGCACTGTCGTAGGTTTTGGGAAGACAGGCCACTGTGTCTTAATCTCCAGGAATTTATGAATTAATAGGAAAGAGAGACCAAACTAAGTAAACAGACAAAACTATAATTGTAAAAAATGTTATGAAAGGAAGAATATGAGAGAAGACCCCTGTTTTAGTAGGGCTGTCAGGGGAGGCCTCTTTGTGGAGGTGAAAGTTGAGCTGAGATCTAAAGAGAGAAAGAGAAAAGGGGCTCCTGTTCGCCTCTGTCATTGTCTCTCCTCTCAGAAATCTAGACCGAACGTAAGGCAGTGATTTGGTGTCTTGACTGTAGACATCTCTAAGTGAAAACAGTTTCATTGAGCTATCTGTTCTGTACCTCAGCCCTTTCTTCAGGGGTTTTCGCTGTCTAGTTCAGGGGATATAAATGGCAATAAATTAAATTTAATTCTCCTTTCCGATGTTTAGTCAATACTTCTTTGGCCCAGAATTCATAAGTAAGTGAGAAACAAAAGATAAAATGAGGGTCTGTGCTCTGCTAAGCCTAAGACAGACGTTTCAGATGGGGGTCAGGCAGGCAAATTTGGACTTCAGACAGGTTTCCTTTGGCCTACAGTATTTTCAAGTCAGAAAAATTCACCCGATCCCCCAGACTTTAGTGCAACAGATTAGAATGTATGGGCTGCAGCCCCCTTTAACGGGATGCTTGCTCATACCTCACAGTCCCCTCCTGTTTGCCCGGCCTCATTTACTCCTGTCATCTGGTTGGCCTCCTGTGATTTTGTTTGTCAAAGAATCATCTCAACAGGTTTTCGTCTTGTGTTTAAACATGCCTGGGACTGGCCTGCTGTGAGTCTGATCTACTGGTACAGCGGGCTGGGTGATTCTAATGTCGGCTGGTGAGACCATAGCCCTGGCTGTGAACATACTGGGTTGGCCAAAGAGTGCCTTTGGTTTTTAAGTAAAAATAAAAGACACATTTTTCAGTTACACCAAGAACTTTATTGAACAACGTATTCACCATTTTGTTCCACTACCTTCTGCCATTTTTCAGGCAACTTCATGATTCCATCTTCCCAAAACTTTTTATCTTTTTGAGCAAAGAACTGTTCCTGGTGCCTTTTACAGTCTTCCAGGGAATTGACATTTTTTCCATTAAGTGAATTTTGTAAAGACTGAAATAAATGGAAATCCGAAGGTGCAGTGTCCGGGTGAGTATGGCGGATGAATCAGAACTTCCCAGCCAAGCTATAACAGTTTTTGCCTGGTCATCAAAGAAACTTGTAGTCTTGCATTATCCTGATGGAAGATTATGCATTTTCTGTTGACTAGTTCTGGATGCTTTTCGTCGAGTGCTGCTTTCAGTTGGTCTAGTTGGGAGCAGTACTTGTTGGAATTAATCGTTTGGTTTCGTGGAAGAAGCTCATAATAGAGGACTCCCTTCTAATCTTACCATATACGCAACATCACCTTCTTTGGATGAAGACCAGCCTCTGGTGTGGTTCGTGGTGGTTCATCTCGCTTGCGCCAAGATCTCTTCCATTCCACATTATTGTACAGTATCCACTTTTCATCGCCCATCACAATTTGTTTTAAAAATGGAACATTTTCATTACGTTTAAGTAGAGAATCACATGTGGAAATACGGTCAAGAAGGTTTTTTACGCTTAACTTATGTGGAACCCAAACATCAAAGCAATGAACAAAACCAAGCTGGTGCAAATGATTTTCAGCGCTTGATTTGGATGTTTTGAGTATGTCGGCTATCTCCTGTGTGGTATAACATTGATTGTTCTCAGTTCATGTCTCGATTTGATCGCTGTCAACCTCAGCTGGTTTACCCGACCATGGAGCATCATCCAGCGAGAAATCTCCAGCACGAAACTCCGCAAACCACTTCTGACAAGTTCAGTCAGTCACAGCACCTTCTCCATACACCGCACAAGTCTTTTTTTTTTGCGTTTCAGTTGCATTTTTACCTTTCTTGAAATAGTAAAGCATAATATGCTGAAAATGTTGCTTTTTTTCTTCCATCTTCAGTATTAAAATGGTTACACAAAAATTCACCAATTTTGATACGTTTTTTAAAAAATGCACTCTGATACGACAGCTGTCACAATACAATCTAACAAAATTGTTTTGAATGAAGTTAAAGACAACTAAGTGCTACTAGAGCCATCTTACAGAAAAAACCAAAAGAACCTTTTGGCCAACTCAGTAGCTTTTTACAGGATTCACAGGGAGCATGTGCTCTCAAGAGTGGGGACTTGTCTTGGTAACTTCTTATTTACCCTGTATGTGGAATATTTGGTAGTAGGTAGTTTAAATGCATATAACATAAATGAATAAATTATATTTTAATGTTGGTATGTATTTGACCTTTAAAAGGTAAATGTACTTAAACAGTTTTCCTAGTTCAGATGTGTGGGATTTTTTAGAGTTTTCTTTGATAACACATTCCTGTGGTTTTAAGATCAAAATGTAAAAAGGAATAGAGTGAGAAGTCTCCTTGCCACTTCTTTTATTTTATTTTTTTTAATATTCAGCTATCCTACTTCCTTTTTCTTTTATTTATTTATTTATTTATTTATGGCTGTGTTGGGTCTTCATTTCTGTGCGAGGGCTTTCTCTAGTTGCGGCAAGCGGGAGCCACTCTTCATCGTGGTGCGTGGGCCTCTCACTGTCGCTGCTTCTCTTGTTGCGGAGCACAGGCTCCAGACGCGCAGGCTCAGTAATTGTGGCTTACGGGCCTAGTTGCTCCGCGGCATGTGGGATCTTCCCAGATCAGGGCTCAAACCCGTGTCCCCAGCATTGGCAGGCAGATTCTCAACCACTGCGCCACCAGGGAGACCCCTCTCCTTGCCACTTCTGCTCTCTATCTGACCAGTGCATCATGCTCCCTCCCATGAAAATATAAGCAAATGCAAACATATATTCTTATTTTTTACCCCCTTTTACTTAAAAGGTGGCTTACTAAAAATAAGGCTCTGCCTTATGCCTCCTTTACTCTTGACATATCTTGAAGATCTTATCATATTAGTAGAGAGCTTCTTCCTCATCCTTTTTTGTTTTTTACAGTTGAAAAATATGTTTAATTGTTTGGGCATATTATAGTTTATTTAGCAAGTACCCCCATTGAAGGATACTTGGATTTTTCCAGGCATTGCAAACAGTGCTACGGTTAGTACCTTTGTATGTATGGTCGTTTCATACACACACGCACAAGAGTGTGCAAAGTATATACCTCTATGGTAAATTCTCCAGGTGGAATTGCTAGGTCAAAAGGTATATGCATATGTAATTTTGATATATGTTACTTAATTGCCCTCTGTAGGGGTGTGGTTTAATTATTATTTAAAACTAATTCTACTATTTGGGACACTGTTTAAAAATTTTTTTTACTTTGTTTTTGTTCTGTTTTCCTTGCTGAGTTAGAGTTGTTACATGGTAGGTTGTCTGAAATTTGGTAAGAGTATTAAGATCGTTCTAGATCATTGGTTTCCACTACTAACTTACCCCCCCAAGGGGTTCTCAGATTCATGTGCTAAATGAACATCAACTATATAATAATGTCTCCCACATACATACTGTATATTTCAAATGTATAAGATGCTATTGTATAATAAAATGCTAATTCATTTAATACTATGTCTATTTGAATATTTTATAATAAAAATAATCTTTCTCTTACAGATATCCCTTTGAGGACCAGCCTGCCACCACCATTCAGAAACTATAAATATGGTAACCAATTTTTCTTAGTCTTTTAAGATATATATTAATATAATTTCACATTAGTTTTATATTGATGTGAATTTTAAATTTGGTTTTCAAAAATGAATTTACTCTGTGTATATAAAAACCACTATGGAAGTTATTTAGAAATATAGGAATTCTAGGATATCATTAAATTGTAATTGTGTAGGGAAGTGTATGAATTGTATATTCCTCCTATTTGTGAGGAATAGCATGTTTGGCAAACTGTTCAAGATGAGTTTCTTTGTCAGGTAATCAGAAAAGAAGAAATGATTAAAGACTAGGAATTATAAGAAGAGGTTTAACATTTTAGATGCCAGTAACTTGAGCATGTTACATAGTAATTTTATATGTTGCAATTATTGATTTTAAAATGTAGTAATAAGGCGAGAAGCTGGGTTTCATTATTTATTATAAAGATGGTACAGTTATTAACCTTCCGCGTAGTGCCACTCACCAAACTTTGAATTTGAGACTTCACTTGAGAATTACAATGCACCTAATAAATATTTCTGTTAATTGGTGCAGACATTTTTAAAGCATAAATTTTTTATTACCCTAGATCATTTTTGGAGTGGTTTTTAATTCTGCTGCCATTTGGTAGAGCAACTTCTGACCTAAAATACTTTGAAATCACAATCTTCACCGTGTGTATGCATTTTAATATCCAGAGACTAATTGTGAGGTCACAAGGGGTAGTCAAGCAGAAGTTAAAGACACTGAGTGGAAAGTACTTTGATTTATTGGACTTAAAGAATTTACATACTAAATATTGAATAAGAGAAAGGAATAAAAAGCATGATTAATTAAATATGAAACTTCTCAACTTTCGTCTTTCATGGCTTTCAAAGTATCATGCCTTGAAATATAACCTTAAACTTGAATCAGCCTGCAGATGCCACTTAAAGTTAGCATAGTTACATATAGTTTCCCTTTTTGCGTGGTGTGGGTGTGTATTCAAACTTGTGTTCCATGTAAGTTATTTTAAAAGATCAGTTTTAGATCATGAAATCATCAAAATATCTGACTGTTAATCATCACGGTGGTAAATAATATATTCCTGTCAATTTCTTCCCTTTATGTTAGTATTTGTTTTGTGTTTTTATGTGATCCTATATTGTGTGCTATATGTTTTTAAAAATTAATTAATTTATTTATTTGGCTGCATCGGCTCTTTGTTGCAGTGCGCGGGCTTCTCTCTCGTGGCGTGCGGGCTCAGTAGGTGGGGCGCAGGCTGTAGAGCACATGGGCTTAGTTGACCCGCAGTACGTGGTATCTTAGTTCCCTGACCAGGGATCGAACCCACGTCCCTTGCATTGGAAGGTGGATTCTTAACCACTGGACCACCAGGGAAGTCCCGGGTGCATATATGTTAGTGAGTGTAATCCTCTTCTTGTATTGAGCCTTTTATCATTATATAGTGTCCTTTCTTTCTTTATGGCCTTTGTTATAAAGTCTATTTTGTCTGATATAAATATTTCCACCTCTGCTTTCTTGTCCTTTTCATTTGCCTGAAGTAGCTTTAAAAAATTTTTGTTTTTGTTTTATTTGTTTATTTTTTAATTGAAGTATAGTTGATTGACAATGTTATGTTAATTTCTGCTGTGCAGCAGAGTGACTCAGTTATACATATATATACATTCTTTTTTATATTCTTTTCCATTATGGTTTATCCCAGTACATTGAATATAGTTCCCTGTGTTATATAGTAGGACCTTGTTGCCCATCCATTCTATACGTAATAGTTTGCATCTACTAACTCCAAAACTCTCAGTCCATCCCTCCCCCACACTGCTCCCCCTTGGCAACCACAAGTCTGTTCTCTATGTCTGTGAGTCTGTTTCTGCTTTGTAGATAGGGTTCATTTGGGTCATATTTTAGATTCCACATATAAGTGATACCATATGGTATTTGTCTTTCTCTTTCTGACTTACTTAGTGTGATAATCTCTAGTTGCATCCATGTTGCTGCAAATGGCATTGTTTCGTTCTTTTTTATGGCTGAGTAGTATCCCATTGTATACATGTACCATGTCTTCTTTATCCATTCCTCTGTCAGTAGACATTTAGGTTGTTTCCATGTCTTGGCTATTGTGAATAGTGCTGCTATGAACATAGGGGTGAATGTATCTTTTTGAATTATAGTTTTGTCCAGATATATGCCCAGGAGTGGGATTGTTGGATCATACGGTAGTTCTATTTTTTAGTTTCTTGAGGAACCTCCATACTGTTTTCCATGGTGGCTGCACCAACTTACATTCCCACCAACAGTGTAGGAGAGTTCCCCTTTCTTCACACCCTCTCCAGCATTTGTTATTTATAGACTTTAATGATGACCATTCTGACCGGGGTGAGGTGGTACTAGTAGTTTCGATTTACATTTCTCTAATAATTAGTGATGTTGAGCATCTTTTCATGTGCCTATTGGCCATCTGTATGTCTTCTTTGGAGAAATGTCTATTTAGGTCTTCTGCCCATTTTTTGATTGGGTTGTTTGGTTTTTTATTGATGAGTTGTATGAGCTGTTTGTATACTTTGGAAATTAAGCCCTTGTTGGTTGCATCATTTGCAAATATTTTCTCCCATTCTGTAGATTGTCTTTTCATTTTGTTTCTGGTTTCCTTTGCTGTGCAAAAGCTTGTAAGTTTGATTAGGTCCCATTTGTTTATTTTTCTATTGCCTATTGCCTTGGGAGACTGACCTAAGAAAACATTGGTATGATTTATGTCAGAGAATGTTTTCTTCTAGGAGTTTTATGGTGTATTGTCTTATGTTTAAGTCTTTAAGCCATTTTGAGTTTATTTTTGTACATGGTGTGAGGGTGTGTTCTAACTTCATTGATTTACATGCAGCTATCCAACTTTCCCAGCGCCACTTGCTGAAGAGACTTTTTCCCATTTTGTATTCTTGCCTACTTTGTCAATGACTAATTGACGGTAGGTGTGTGGGTTTATTTCTTGGCTCTCTATTTTGTTCCATTCATCCATATGTCTGTTTTTGTACCAGTATCACACCGTTTTGATTACTGTAGCTTTGTAGTATTGTCTGAAGTCTAGAAGGGTTATGCCTCCTGCTTTGTTCCTTTTCCTCAGGATTGCTTTGGCAGTTCTGGGTCTTTTATGGTTCCATGCATGAAATATCTTTTTCCATCCCCTCACTTTCAATCTATGTGTGTCCTTCACCCTAAAGTGGGTCCCTTGTAGGCAGCATACTGTAGGTTCTTGTTTTATTATCCAGCCTTTCACTCTATGTCGTTTGATTGGAGCATTTAGTCCATTGACATTTAAGGTAATTATCGATAGATGGGTATTTATTGCCATTTTAAACATTGTTTTCCAGTTGATTTTGTTTTTCTTCCTTGTTCCTTTTTGTTTTTCCATGGTAGTGGATAATGTACCTCTCATATTATTCTACCTTCTTAACATTCTCTTGTCCTGTTATTTCTATACTACTCAGATGAATTGACAGGAAAAATGATACATTTATCTGTGAAGAAATTAGAGAACCGCCATGGCTTTGATAGATTTCAACTGACTGTCTTTATTTGGCTCTTTAACAATCTGCCACTTTGTGTTTGACAAGAAAGGCTGAAGTGTTACTTTCTCACCTGTCCTTGTCCTGCAGTATTGCTACACTCTATGGGATTGAACACACTGGGTGTTGGGGAGTGGAAAGGGCACAGACTCAGATTTCATTTTTGTTAGTTGCCATTTCTGTGCCCTTGGACAAAGGTCCAGTTCTCTCTGCCAGGCCACCAAGAGTCTGAGATTTCTCAGAGCCCTTCCTCCCATTTAATTGGCATCTACATCTATTACTGATTTACTCTGGCCAGACAGTGTGTTCATAAAGCACAGGGGATGTTGTTTTATTTCTAAATCCTTATCATTTAGGCATGGTGCATGTGTGCAGTAAATGTTGATTGTTGTGCAGTATGGGACTGCTAATCCTGTTTGTTTCTAAGGCTGTGTGAGATTAGATTAAACAATGCACGTGTGAACACATTACATACTCCACAAACATAAGATCTTGTTTTTATTTTTATGAGGTTGCTTTCCTCAAGGAATTTGCATTAAGGAAACAATATCCACAGAAGTTGTTTCTGTTAATAATGAAGATTATTTTTTTAAGAGGGAAAAACAAGTGAAAGAGATGATTTAACAAAGAAAGAGACATTAATACAACATCTTTTGCTACCTTGTCATTTATCCTTTCTTACCTTCTTCCCAAGTCTTACCAATTTCTGTTGGAGAGAAAAATCCGTTGAAAATTTCTTAAATATTCTTCACCACATTTCTTAAAAATGTGGCCTCCTTCTTGTGGGGTTCTAGAACCTATCAGAACAAAGATATTTCTAATTTAAAGACTTGTTAGCAAAATATATAGAACATGATTAACATTTGGCAAAGTCAAACTACAGTTTTGCAAGTTGATTGCAAGGTCCTTTTGTTTAAAAAAAAACCCTACTGTTGGCTTCTTTAGTCTCCAGTAACAAACTGATATATATTTGCAGTGAGAAAAAGAGTGTAATAGGTAACTCAGAATAATAGATAATTCACAAGTCACATTTGTTTATTTTCTTGTGTACATTGTAAGCTTATTTTTAGCAGTTGTGGCATATTTACATCCTAAGTGTGTGTATTTCACTTAGGTTAGATTTATTTTTATTTCTTAATAATACATATAGTCCAGGGATTAGGTTGACCTTATATTAAAAATTGCAATAGGTAATTGAAAGTTGACTATTTAATAATGGGTAATTCAGGGTGCTTGTTCTTAACTGAATAGGTACCCTGTTCTTCTGTATTATTAGAACATAGTTAAATCAAGGTTTGTTGTTTTTAAACAGATACATATTTTTTATTCAAACAGAAAGTCACAAAAATTATAATCTTCCTCATCAGTTCACTCAGTCCCATGTAATTAATTTTTTTTCATCTTGATCTTTTGTTAGCACTTTTATGAATTCATCAGTTTTCCATTAGAGTTCTGAAAATGCTTATTCATTCAGTTCAGCAGTATAGTCAGTTACCAGAAACCTGTGCTTGTCAGAGTCTTTTCCATGAATTCCTTGAAGATGAAACCCTTTTATAGGAACATTTTTGCAAAAGCATCAGAGTACACCCAGAACTGTCTGTAAATGACAAAAGACTTAAAAATGACCACAGTTAAAGATTTGATGAAAGTTCATAATAATGGATTTGACAAAGAAATTTAGTTATTTCTGAGATACACATTTTAAAATAATAACTAGAATTATGACTTATAACATTATACAAGAACATATAAGATTTTTAGGAATTTCATGTAATGTCTGAAACATTTATATTAACATATTTCCATACAAATAACCCAAAGAAAGTTTAGTATTAATTGTTTTTTGTTAATTTTTGAATTTTATTTTATTTGTATACAGCAGGTTCTTATTAGTCATCAGCTTTATACACATCAGTGTATACATGTCAGTCACAATCGCACAATTCAGCACACCACCATCCCCACCCCCCCGCCGCTTTCCCCCCTTGGTGTCCATTCGTTTGTTCTCTACATCTGTATCTCAACTTCTACCCTGCAAACCGGTTCATCTGTACCAGTTTTCTAGGTTCCACATACATGCATTAATATATGATATTTGTTTTACACTTTCTGACTTACTTCACTCTGTATGACAGTCTCTAGGTCCATCCATGTCTCAACAAATGACCCAATTTCATTCCTTTTTATGGCTGAGTAATATTCCATTGTATATATGTACCACAACTTCTGTATCCATTCATCTGTCGATGGGCATTTAGGTTGCTTCCATGACCTGGCTGTTGTAAATAGTGCTGCAAATAATATTGGGGTGCATGCATCTTTTTGAATTATGGTTTTCTGTGGGTATATGCCCAGTAGTGGGATTGCTGGATCATACGGTAATTCTATTTTTAGTTTTGAAGGAACCTCCGTACTGTTCTCCATAGCAGCTGTATCAATTTACATTCCCACCAACAGTGCAAGAAGATTCCCTTTTCTCCACACCCTCTTCAGCATTTGTTGTTTGTAGATTTTCTGATGATGGCCATTCTAACTGGTGTGAGGTGATACCTCATTGTAGTTTTGATTTGCATTTCTCTAATAATTAGTGATGTTGAGCAGCTTTTCATGTGCTTCTTGGCCATCTGTATGTCTTCTTTGGAGAAATGTCTACTTAGGTCTTCTGCCCATTTTCAGATTGGATTGTTTGTTTCTTTAATATTGAGCTGCATGAGCTGTTTATATATTTGGAAATTAATCCTTTGTCTGTTGAATCATTTACAAATATTTTATCCCTTTCTGAGGGTTGTTTTTTCGTCTTATTTATGGTTTCCTTTGCTGTGCAAAAGCTTTGAAGTTTCATATGGTGCCATTTGTTTATTTTTGTCTTTATTTCCATTACTCTAGGAGGTGGATGAAAAAAGATCTTGCTGTGATTTCTGTCAAAGAGTGTTCTTCCTATGTTTTCCTCTAAGAGTTTTATACAGTCCGGTCTAACATGTAGGTCTCGAATCCATTTTGAGTATATTTTTGTGTATGGTGTTATGGAGTGTTCTAATTTCATTCTTTTACCTGTAGCTGTCCAGTTATCCCAGCACCACTTATTGAAGAGACTGTCTTTTCTCCATTGTATATCCTTGCCTCCTTTGTCATAGATTACTTAACTATAGGTGCGTGGGTTTATCTCTGGGCTTTCTATCTTGTTCCATTGAACTATGTTTCTGTTTTTGTGCCAGTACCATATTGTCTTGATTACTGTAGCTTTGTAGTATAGTCTGAAGTCAGGGAGTCTGATTCCTCCCGCTCCGTTTTTTCCCCTCAAGACTGCTTTGGCTATTCGGGGTCTTTGGTGTCTCCATAGAAATTTTAAGATATTTTGTTCTAGTTCTGTAAAAAATGCCATTGGTAATTTGATAGGGGTTGCATTGAATCTGTAAATTGCTTTGGGTAGTATAGTCATTTTCACAATATTGATTCTTCCAATCCAAGAACATGGTATATATCTCCATCTCTTGGTATCATCTTTAATTTCTTTCATCAGTGTCTTATAGTTTTCTGTATACAGTTCTTTTGTCTCCCTAGGTAGGTTTATTCCTAGGTATTTTATTCTTTTTGTAGCAGTGGTCAATGGGAGTGTTCCCTTAATTTCTCTTTCAGATTTTTCATCATTAGTGTATAGGAATGGAAGAGATTTCTGTGCATTTATTTTGTATCCCACAACTTTACCCAATTCATTGATTAGCTCTAGTAGTTTTCTGGTGGCATATTTACGATTCTCTGTGTATAGTATCATGTCATCTGCAAACAGCGACAGTTTTACTTCTTCTTTTCCAATTTGTATTCCTTTTATTTCTTTTTCTTCTCTGATTGCCGTGGCTAGGACTTCCAAAACTATGTTGAATAATAGTGGTGAGAATGGACATCCTTGTCTTGTTCCCGATCTTAGAGGAAATGCTTTCAGTTTTTCACCATTGAGAATGATGTTTGCTGTAGGTTTGTCATATATGGCCTTTATTATGTTGAGGTAGGTTCCCTTTATGCCCACTTTCTGGAGAGTTTTTGTCATAAATGGGTGTTGAATTTTGTCAAATGCTTTTTCTGCATCTATTGAGATGATCATATGGTTTTTCTTTCCTCAATTTGTTAATATGGTGTATCACATTGATTGATTTGCGTATACCGAAGAATCCTTGCATCCCTGGGATAAATCCCACTTGATCATGGTGTATGATCCTTTTAATGTGCTGTTGGATTCTGTTTGCTCGTATTTTGTTGAGGATTTTTGCATCTATATTCATCAGTGATATATGTCTGTAATTTTCTTATTTGTAGTATCTTTGTCTGGTTTTGGTATCAGGGTGGCCTCATAGAATGAGTTTGGGAGTGTTCCTTCCTCTGCAGTTTTTTGGAAGAGTTTGAGAAGGATGGGTGTTAGCTCTTCTCTAAATGTTTGATAGAATTCACCTGTGAAGCCATCTGGTCCTGGACTTTTGTTTGTTGAAAGATTTTTAATCACAGTTTCAATTTCATTACTTGTGATTGGTCTGTTCATATTTTCTGTTTCGTCCTGGTTCAGTCTTGGAAGGTTATACCTTTCTAAGAATTTGTGCATTTCTTCCAGGTTGTCCATTTTTTTGGCATAGAGTTGCTTGTAGTAGTCTCTTAGGATGCTTTGTATTTCTGTGGTGTCTGTTGTAACTTCTCCATTTTCATTTCTAATTTTATTGATTTGAGTCCTCTCTTTTTCTTCATGAGTCTGGCTAATGGTTTGTTAATTTTGTTTATCTTCTCAAAGAACCAGCCTTCAGTTTTATTGATCTTTGCTATCGTTTTCTTTGTTTCTATTTCATTCATTTCTGCTCTGATCTTTATGATTTCTTTCCATCTGCTAACTTTGGGTTTTGTTTTTTCTTCTCTAGTTCCTTTAGGTGTAAGGTTAGATTTTTTATTTGAGATTTTTCTTGTTTCTTGAGGTAGGCTTGTACAGCTATAAACTTCCCTCTTAAGACTGCTTTTGCTGCATCCCATAGGTTTAGGATCGTCGTGTTTTCATTGTCATTTGTATCTAGCTGTTTTTTGATTTCCTCTTTGAATTCTTCAGTGATCCCTTGGTTATTTAGTAACGTATTGTTTAGCCTCCATGTGTTTGTGTTTTTTACGTTTTTTTCCCGTGTAATTGATTTCTAATCTCATAGCATTGTGGTCAGAAAAGATGCTTGGTATGATTTCAGTTTTCTTAAATTTACTGAGGCTTGATTTGTGACCCAGGATGGGATCTATCCTGGAGAATGTTCCGTGTGCACTTGAGAAGAAGGTGTAATCTGCTGTTTTTGGATGGAATGTCCTATAAATATCAATTAAATCTATCTGGTCTGTTGTGTCATTTAAAGATTCTGTTTCCTTATTTATTTTCATTTTGGATGATCTGTCCATTGGTGTAAGTGAGATGTTAAAGTCACCCACTATTATTGTTTTACTGTCGATTTTCTCTTTTATAGCTGTTAGCAGTTGCCTTATGTATTGAGGTGCTCCTATGTTGGGTGCATATATATTTATAATTGTTATATCTTCTTCTTGGATTGATCCATTGATCATTATGTAGTGTCCTTCCTTGTCTCTTGTAACATTCTTTGTTTTAAAGTCTATTTTATCTGATATGAGTATTGCTACTCCAGCTTTCTTTTGATTTCCATTTGCATGGAATATCATTTTCCATCCCCTCACTTTCAGTCTATATGTGTCCATAGGTCTGAACTGGGTCTCTTGTAGACCGCATATATATGGGTCTTGTTTTTGTATCCATTCAGCAAGCCTGTGTCTGTTGGTTGGAGCATTTAATCCATTCACATTTAAGGTAATTATCGATAGGTATGTTCCTATGACTATTTTCTTAATTGTTTTGGGTTTGTTTTTGTAGATCCTTTTCTTCCCTTGTGTTTCCCACTTAGAGAAGTTCCTTTAGCATTTGTTGTAGAGCTAGTTTGGTGGTGCTGAATTCTCTTAGCTTTTGCTTGTCTGTAAAGCTTTTGATTTCTCCATCAAATCTGAATGAGATCCTTGCCGGGTAGAGTAATGTTGGTTGTAGGTTCTTCCCTTTCATCACTTTAAGTATATCATGCCACTCCCTTCTGACTTGTAGAGTTTCTGCTGAGAAGTGTGCTATTAACCTTATGGAGTTCCCTTGTATGTTATTTGTCGTTTTTCCCTTGCTGCTTTCAATAATTTTTCTTTGTCTTTAATTTTTGCCTGTTTGATTACTGTGTGTCTCGGTGTGTTTCTCCTTGGGTTTATCCTGTATGGGACTCTCTGCGCTTCCTGGACTTGGGTAGCTATTTCCTTTCCCATGTTAGGGAAGTTTTTGACTATAATCTCTTGAAATATTTTCTCTTGTCCTTTGTGTCTTGCTTCTCCTTCTGGGACCCCTATAATGCAAATGTTGTTGCGTTTATTGTTGTCCCTGAGGTCTCTTAGGCTGTCTTCATTTCTTTTCTTTCATTTTTCTTTACTGTGTTCCACAGCAGTGAATTCCACCATTCTGTCTTCCAGGTCACTTATCTGTTCTTCTGCCTCAGTTATTCTATTGATTCCTTCTAGTGTAGTTTTCATTTCAGTTATTGTCTTGTTCATCTCTGTTTGTTTGTTCTTTAATTCTTGTAGATGTTTGTTAAACATTTCTTGCATCTTCTCGATCTTTGCCTCCATTCTTTTTCCAAGGTCCTGGATCATCTTCACTATCATTATTCTGAATTCTTTTTCTGGAAGGATGCCTATATACACTTCATTTAGTTGTTTTTCTGGGGTTTTATCTTGTTCCTTCATCTGGTACATAGCCGTCTGCCTTTTCATCTTGTCTATCTTTCTGTGAATGTGGTTTTTGTTCCACAGGCTGCAGGATTGTAGTTCTTCTTTCTGCTGTCTGCCCTCTGGTGGATGAGGCTATCTAAGAGGCTTTTGCATGTCTCCTGATGGGATGGACTGCCGGTGGGTAGAGCTGACTGTTGCTCTGGTGGGCAGAGCTCAATAAAACTTTAATCCGCTTGTCTGCTGATGGGTGGGGCTGGGTCCCCTCCCTGTTGGTTGTTTGGCCTGAGGTGACCCAACACTGGAGCCTACCTGGGCTCTTTGGTGGGGCTAATGACAGACTCTGGGAGGGCTCACGCCAAGGAGTACTTCCCAGAACTTCTGCTGTCTGTGTCCTTGTCCCCACGGTGAGCAGAGCCCCCCCACCCACTTCCGCCTCTTCAGGGGACCCTCCAACACTAGCAAGTAGGTCTGGTTCAGTCTCCTATGGGGTCACTGCTCTTTCCCCTGGGTCCCAATGCACACACTACTTTGTGTGTGCCCTCCAAGAGTGGAGTCTCTGTTTCCCCCAGTCCTGTTGAAGTACTGCAATCAATTCCCACTAGCCTTCAAAGTCTGATTCTCTAGTAATTCCTCCTCCTGTTGCCAGATCCCCAGGTTGGGAAGCCTGACGTTGGGCTCAGAACCTTCACTCCAGTGGGTGGACTTCTGTGTTATAATTTTTCTCCAGTCTGTGAGTCACCCACCCACCAGTTATGGGATTTGACTTTACTGTGATTGCGCCCCTCTTACCGTCTCATTGTGGCTTCTCCTTTGTCTTTGGAGGTGGGGTATCTTTTTTGGTGAGTTCCAGTGTCTTTCTGTCAATGATTGTCTAGCAGCTAGCTGTGATTCTGGTGTTCTCGCAAGAGGGAGTGAGAGCACATCCTTCTAGGTCGCCATCTTGGTTCCTCCCTTTTCTGGGGTTTTATCTTGTTCCTTTTTAATCTTGTTTCATTTCATTTCAGTGAATTCCTTGTTGAATCAAACAGCGTGATTGATAGAAATGAATTTTAGTTTAAGGTTAAGAGTTTATTCAGACATAATAACACATGTAATCATAACACATTAATTAAATGATTAGATAAAACTGAGTGGAGAATTGGATACTTTCTGAATTGAGTAAAGCAGATTAGATGGTGTGAGCCTGTGTAGTATTTCCAAACCAGGAAACAGTAGTAGTCTTTGGGTATTAGCAGCCTTGCTCAGATTACCAGTGATCCTTGATGGTGTTTGAATTCTGAGAGTGGTAACAACTTGTTGGTATGATTTGACCTCCTGTCACTGAATCTATTCTGAGAGATTAATAGATTAGTAATAGTAGTAGTACTAGACATTAACAAAGTCTGTCTTAATTTAAGACAGACTGTTTTTTTTTTAAACCTTATTTGCTAATCTTAGCATTTAGCGACTCTAACAAACAGGGTAGAATAATGTCATTCACCTGTCTTCTAAGGGAAACTGTGCTGAGTTGACTTCAGGTTATGGTACAAACACAGTTGTGTGTGTCAAAGGCCTGTGCTTTAAAATATCTTTATACAGTGATCTTTAATTTTAATGAGATGCAAATGTAATTTTTACTTTACTGTGTACGAGAGGTTTAAGTGAACCTGATCATAAGGCAAAGACTCAGATTTCTCAATTTCATAGCTGCCACCTTCCCCTCATCTCACTTTAATAGTTTGAAATGAAGTTTTAGAATAGTTTTAGTAAAAAGACAACTTGTTTTTTTTTTCTTTCAGATAAACTAAAGATTGTGCATCAACCACATAAATCAAAGGTATGTTTTGTAGGTACAGTATCTGGCACACACATAGCAAGTAATCAATTTTGGTTGACTTAGTGAATCAATGAATGAACACATGTACTTCTAAAATATTTTCCATTATAATAGCATTTTTAATTTTGTAGCTACCCTTTCTATAGCCTTACTTTTCCATTAAAGGAAAAAAAAAAGACCTCTAAGTCATATTCCCGTTAGTAGATCCTTTAAAAGAAAGTGTTAATTTAAAAAAAAAGCAACGTTATATATCAAGCAAATGTGTAACATAAAATAAGCATAAAACGTGGTAAAATTAATTCAGGTTACATATAAAGGAAGTCAGGTATTATCTGTCAGTCCAGTTTCTTTGATTTTCTTAATTCTGTACCAGAAGAAGAGAGCCAAAAGCAGATGAAAATAACGTGTTTTTTTCTGATTTGACTCTTCCGGTGTATGAGAGAAGGCCCCGGACTGTGGCTCTTGGGAACAGACCTATTAGTTCCACAGAGGACATGGCCTTCCCCAAAAGAGGACTGATTAGTTATGTGTTTATAGTATATTTCCGTTTCTGTTTTCTTACCTTTTTAGAGCGATGTTTTTATGTTTGCTTCTCATACAGATAGACCAGAGTGATCTTTTTTCTTGAATCTCAGTGACCTTGTGTAGACTTCTCAGTAAAGTAATAACCTTCTCTATTATACAGACTACTCAAGGACAAGGGACTGTATCTTATTCTTCATATCTCCAATACCTAGCACAATGCCTCATTCGTAGGAGTGTTTCCATAACAATTTTTGAAGGAAGTATTTTATGAATTCATTTAATTTCATTCTCTTCTCTAGTCATAGATGCCCTCCATAAACTCAATCAGCTTTGAAATAAACATATAACAAAAGATCATAAAGAAGTTGGCCTGAGGGTATGTCTGTTGACTATGAATTAGTAACTCAAAAACATTTTTTTTTTTGATGGCTTAAAACAACACACATTTATTCTCTTATAGTTCTGGAGGTCAGAAATCTGAAATCAGTTTCCCTGGGCTAAAATCAAGCTGGGTCTTTCCAGTAACTTTATTTTTTTATACCGAGGATTATATATACAAATTTGACAGTATCCATTGTCAAACTATTTAAAATTTAGTGCTTGTGTGTGTCTGGGACTGTGGTGTGGGATCTGTACTTTGTATCGATGCTAGAATTGTATCTGTCCACAGACTCCATCCACTTTCTCTTCTCCAAGCCAGGACCCTTTACAACCTTGTCCCTAAAACGTGGAGAGTAGGAAGCTTGGTCTGATTGTAGAAGGGAAATATATAAAATGAAGTCAAAATGAAACAGTATGCTCTTTGAAAAGGTTGTCATTCTCCATTTAGTGTTGCATTTTTACATCATGGAGCTCATGTATCCTAAAAGGAATAATAAGTAAATTATTCCTTTATCCTTAATGAAAACCTAGTTCATAATATTCAAATAATCAGTATTATTACATTTTAAAAGAATCAGGAAATTTTCTTGCTATAGTTGGAAATATCTTAGAATTGTTTCTTATATTTAAAACATATGTTCCATCTTGGCATGTTAGAGTTGAAAAATTCGGGCCTATTTTTTAGTTGAACCATGTATTTACTTAAAGAAAGAGTCCCAGAACAAATTAAGTCACTTAGAATGTTTCTGGGATCTGGCTTTATAAACTTGCATCTAAACCATAATCATTCTAGTTAAGTACAGACTATATGCCCCAGAGATGGTTCTTCAAATTTCCACTTTAACTTTTGTAAGGAAGAAGTCAATATATTTTCACAGATATGGTTTTAAGACTTGAAAATTTTACCCACACGTCCTCATTTGTGCCTTTTCCAACTACCAGACATTTTTCTCATTTTTCCATGTGCATTCTACTCCTCATTTGCAGGGCCTATAAGCATCACTGGCTCAGACTGTCAGTTTTCCAACCCACCTGTAATTTTAATCTCCTTCCTTAGCCAAAGGGAGAGACTTCCAAATAACTCCTGTATCTTAATGAACTTGTTCACGAAAGGCATTTTCCCCATTTCCCAAATTTTCTAGGTCCAAAGACTTTCTTAATTACAGTTACCAGGTATACACAGAAATTTCTTGCCATCACAATAAAAAGGTGACTGGATACCTTCCCACCAGAGCCTCCTGTTTGGATGATGAGCTCAGTGTTTATTGAATGAATCAATAGTTACAAATAATTACCATAATATGATTTATTTTTTATCAAGAAAATGTATTTGTGTGTCTGTATTTTGATTATAATCAGTAGGCTACTTGTAAAGTCATAATTCCTATCAAAAAGATTTGAAAGAAAAACCATAATTTCTATCTTATATTTTGTGAGTTTGGAAACCAGATAGCTATCCTTGTTAAAAGTATATGAAAGGAAGAAGTCACACTCTGGAATAAACTCAGTAAGAAATATGCAAGATCTTTAAGAAGGAGACTTTAAAATGCCAGTGAGGGTATTCAGTTGTCCAGACTCATTGAGCTGAACTTCTCTTAAGATATATGCATTTTCTTTATGTGAAATTCTACCTCAATTTAACAAAAAAGTAAAGCATGTAAAGAGGGGTACAAGATGAGACTTAAGTGGAAATATTAGGATATTTGGATGGGAAGATGCAACAGCAAGAAGATGTCAGTTCTCTCATAGTTAATTTACAAACTTAATGCCATCGAAATAAAATTCTACAGTTGTGTGTATATATGTATTTGTATATATATGTGTGTGTGTAGATGTGTGTGTGTATATATATATATGAGCTAAAGAAACTGATTATAAAACTAAGATGCAAAAAATAAATAATGAAGAATAGTCAGAAAAAAGAGAAATGAAAGTGACTAACCCTGGCACATATTAAGACATTTTATAAAACTATACTAGTTAAAACGGTATGGTACTGTCACATGAACTGTTCGTTCAATGGCACAGAATTAGAAGCCCCAAAATAGACCTTATTATATATAGGAATTTAATATATATTAAATATTGCATTTCAAATTTATGGAGAAAATATGGAGGATTCAGTAAATGTTATTGGAAGAACTAGGTAGACATCTAGAAAACAGTTAAATTGAATCCATATCCTTTTCTTTATGCCAAAATAAGTACTCACTGGGTTAATGACATAAATCAAAGATGAAACCCACAGGTGAGGGTCGAAATGAAATAGACTAACATGAGTGAATAATTTGTTCAGGCCACGTGATGGGTACAGGAGGGTTAATTGTACTATTCTGTATACATTGTATGTTTGAAATTCTCTATGATTAAAAGTTTAAAAGATGAAATTAATTAAAATATTTGAAGTAAACATGGAATTTTAAAAGTAATCTTAGACTGAAGGTCCAAATATGATAGGAAAATAAAAGATTGATACATTTTACTTTATTCATTAATTTATTCAACAGACATTCAGCACCTTCTTTTTAAAAAAAGACACTATAAGAAAAATGAAGGAACAACTGAAAAACTAAGAGAAAATTTTCTAACTTATATTACAGGAAAGGCCTAATTTTACAATTCCATTTAAAAAATTATCCTACAAGTTTCTTAAAAAATAGAAAATATTCAAATCTTTACTTAAAATAAATACAAATTAAGACTATACTTAATTTATATCTGCTGGATTGGCAGAGATCAAAAGATTTTGATAATACACTGTGTTGGTGAGGGTGTGGGAAACAGGGACTCTCAGTGATGGGTAGCATTGGTATAAATGGGTACTGCTTCTTTGGAGAGTAATTTGGCGGTATCTGTCAGAATAAAAATTGCCCTTACTCTCTGACTCAACAGTTCTACTTCTAGGAATTTATCTTACAGATAAAACTTATGCAAAATAATATATGTGCAAGGATATTTGTTGCAGGATTGTGTATGGTAGGAAGACATAGGAAACAACCTGAATGTCCATCAGTAGGGACAGAGAGGGAGAGTTAATACTTTCATTGGAATATGCTACAACCTTGATAAGTTATGAGGCAGCTCTTACACTGATTTTGAATGACTTTAAGATATTTTAAGAGAAAAAAGTAAGGTGTTAGAACACAGCATATAATATGCCATTATTTGTGTGAAAAAGTTTACATGCACATCTCCACCTCCACCTGCATGTACACATAGGGACAGTCTCTGGAAGGATACATAAGAATCAGTACAAATTCTCTGGAGAAGAACTAGTTGGATGGGGTTAGGAGGAGACTACTTCTCACTCTGTCCCTATGTACTTGGAGAATTTTGTATTGTGAGTATGTATTACCTATTCTAAAATGATTTCTTTAGACTCCGCGCTCCCAATGCAGGAGGCCTGGGTTCAATCCCTGGTCAGGGAGCTAGATCCCACATGCTGCAAAACTAAAGACCCCGCAGCCGGCAACGAAGATCCTGCATGCAGCATGGAGCGTCCTGTGTGCTGCAACTAAGACCTGGTGCATATTTCTTAAATAAATATTAATTAATTTAATAAATAAATATCTATTAAATAGATATTTATTTAATAAATAAATATCTATTAAATAGATATTTATTTATTTAATAAATAAATATTAAATCAATTAACTAATGATGTCTTTAGTGAAGTTCTTTTTCCCCCTTTGAATCTGTGTGTTTTGGAGGGTAAGCCCCTGTGCTCTCTAGTGAGTGAAGCTTTGGAGCATGGCTTCTGGGTCAGCTCTTTTGGCTGCTCAGAGGCCTCATTGCTGAGCCTCCCTCTCAGCCATATTCTAGAAAGAGAATCCGTCACTAAACAGCTGCGTTCTGGTTGACAGGTGGTACTGTGTGCCCAACTAGTGCTCACTACTAGGTGCCGTTTACAGGCAGATAGCAATCCTCCTGTATTTATGATGTTTAACTGAATTTGTGAATAGCATCGGAGAGCAATCTCATCTACCCCCACCCCAAATCACACGAGAAGTGTTAGTTAACATGACATGGGACCAAGTGTTTGTCAGCAAGGTGTTTAGATATGTGGACTTTCAGCAGAGGCAAATTTGCTTCTCTCAGAAGTCAGACTGTTTTTGTTTTTGCAAAAACAGAAATATAGATCAATGGAACAGGATAGAAAGCCCAGAGATAAATCCACGCACCTATGGTCAACTAGTCTATGACAAAGGAGGCAAGGATATACAATGGAGAAAAGACAGCCGCCTCTTCAATAAGTGGTGCTGGGGAAACTGGACAATTACATGTAAAAGAATGAAATTAGAACACTCCCCAACACCATACACAAAAATAAACTCAAAATGGATTCGAGACCTAAATGTAAGACTGGACACTATAAAACTCTTAGAGGAAAAGATGGGAAGAACACTCTTCGACAGAAATCACAGCAAGATCTTTTTTCATCCACCTCCTAGAGTAATGGAAATAAAAACAAAAATAAACAAATGGGACCAAATGAAACTTCAAAGCTTTTGCAATGCAAACTATAAACAAGACGAAAAGACAACCCTCAGAATGGAAGAAAATATTTGCAAACGAATCACCAGACAAAGGATTAATCTCCAAAATATATAAACAGCTCATGCAGCTCAATATTAAAAAAACAAACAACCCAATCAAATAATGGGCAGAAGACCTAAGTAGACATTTCTCTGAAGAAGACGTACAGATGGGCAAGAGGCACATGAAAAGCTGCTCAGCATCACTAATTATTAGAGAAATGCAAGTCAAAACTACAATGAGGTATCACCTCACACCAGTCAGAATGGCCATCATCAAAAAATCTACAAACAACAAATGCTGGAGAGGGTGTGGAGAAAAGGGAACCCTCTTGCACTGTTGGTAGGAATGTAAATTGATACAGCCACTATGGAGAACAGTGTGGACGTTCCTTAAAAAACGAAAAATAGAATTACCATGTGACCCAGCAATCCCACTACTGGACATATACCCTGAGAAAATCATAATTCAAAAAGACACATGCACCCCAGTATTCATTGCAGCACTATTTACAATAGCCAGGTCATGGAAACAACCTAAATGTCCATCAACAGACGAATGGATAAAGAAGTTGTGGTACATATATACAATGGAATATTACTCAGCCATAAAAAGGAATGAAATTGAGTCATTTGTAGAGACGTGGATGAATCTAGAGACTGTCATACAGAGTGAAGTAAGTCAGAAAGAGAAAAACAAATATCGCGTATTAACGCATACATGTGGAACCTAGAAAAATGGTACAGATGAACCAGTTTGCAGGGCAGAAGTTGAGGCACAGATGTAGAGAACAAACGTATGGACACCAAGCGGGGAAAGCCATGGGGGACGGTGGTGGTGTGATGAATTGGGAGATTGGGATTGACATGTATATACTGATGTGTATAAAATGGATGACTAATAAGAGCCTGCTGTATAAAAAACTAAATAAAATTCAAAAACAAAAAAAAAAGACTGGCCAAAGCTGGAACCTCAGCCCCCTGGCTGACTAGCCATATACTCTGGGCCTATATCTTAACCTCTCTGATTCCTCCTGGATTATTGTGAGGATGTGATGATGATGATGATAACAAAACAGTGACAGCTAACAGTACTCCCTGTGTGGCTGACACTGTCCTGAGGGTTTTCTATGCTTCATCTCTTTTCATCCTCTCCACAGGGTAGTAAGAAGATGCATCCCTCCCCCTACTTTTTTTGTTTTCTAACAGATGAGCACAATAAGAGCACCTCTAAGAGAGGTTTGTTTGTTGTGACCTCTAAGAGGTGGTTGTTGAGACCACGCAGCTGGATATTGGTGGAACCTGAGTTTTAACCCATCTCCAGCTCCAAAGCTCTGTGTTCTAGCACTGTCTCCCCAGTGCTTTATGGAGTGTGTGCATTTAGCAGGTACTCGCTGTGTATCTATCTGTTCACTTCTCTCCCTACAATGATGGCAGCAGAATGTAAATTATTGCTGTGACCCAAAGTACCAATTCAGTTGTCTTTGAGGAATCTTACCAAGTATGAAACACATATAAGTACTGGTAAAATGCAGATTTTCTTTCTTTCTAGACAAATGAACTTGTGTTGAGTTTGGAAGATGATGACAGACTCCTGTTAAAAGAAGACAGCACCCTGAAAGCAGCTGGAATCGGTGAGAAGGAGTGTGCGTGCCATGTAGAGTTGGAGGGGGCCCTGGCTTTCCTGGCCTGTATGGTGATACCTGGCTGATTATATTTGGATAACTTAATGCAATGTAAATGGTACCCTTGGTGCTCTTTACACTACCGTATAATTATTCAGAGGAAAAGGACAAGAATGATGTAGATTCAGATCATTTGACCCAGGGAAGTAGATATCTGCTCTCCAAACATTCAGAATGCAAATAGTTCTTTCCAGAAGGTATGCTCAGAATTCTGCGGAGGGTTATTTTAAGTGATTGACAGGTTATTACTCACTTAATAACCTACTTACTCATATCAGCATCATTTGAGCAGATAGTTTAAGAGAATAGGGCCTGGTAGAACTCATGTGGAATAATGAAGTGAGATGTTGTTTGTGTAATGTGCAGCGTAGTTTCTGTTAGTCATCCGGATCACTCGGGGCCGACCAAGTCATGGAATTTCAAATAGGAGCCTAGTGTGTACAGTTGAACAATTGCCTGATTTAGCCTTTCAACTTGGAATATGCATGTAGTTTTAAAGAAGTGCTGTGTGACGTGTTTTATGACCATTAGATGTCACTATAATTCTACTTATGTGTACACTTACAAATGATGTGGCAGTTGGATGAAGTTTGTGAGAGAGATGTGAGCAGTTGAAGGCATTATGCCTCTGACATGCCTTTGTGGTCAGTGACTCTAATGAAACAGCGCAAATCATACTTACTTTCTAATTTTTTTATATGCACGGGTTAAGGAACACTCTAAAGTTCATGAAGTCCATGTTAGGAAGCCTTACATTTTTTTGACAGGTGTTTTATTGAGTTATTTTAGTCACATCTGTCAGGAATTCATTTTTAAATGACACATGTGGCTAAAGTGGGTTCCTGACATATCTTCCAATTTAAATATGATTTTAAATACCATGTTGTATAACGTCAGACTTGTTTACTGTGTTTAAGTCTATACTATTGGCTAGATTCAGTGTCTCCTTATTGTGAATACATGAGATTGATTGCTGTTATTTGGAAAAACAATTTTCAATTTGGCATTTATTTCTTCAATTGCTATTATATTATTATAGCAGGTGGCACTTAACAACTGCTTGTTGTTAAGCATAAAACTATAATTAGTATAATAGACTGGTATTGATATAGGAATTGACAGATAACTCCATGGAAAAGACTGGAAAATCCAAAAACCAACTAAAAGAAATTTCACAGTATAACAAAATTTTGACATCTCAGATAAGTGGGAGAAAGAATGAATTAGCCAGAAAACGTTGGGCCCATTGCCAAAACATTTGGGAAAATCAAATTTAAATTCTTAGTCTTCATTCCAAAATAAATTCTCTATAGGTTAAATGTGATAGTGTAAAAAAATTTTCTTAAACATAAGTCAGTAGTTTCATAATCTTGGGGAGAAGGGCATGCCCTTAGAAAGGGCATGCCTTTGAAGCCAGAAGCCATAAAGCCGGGAGAAATGATAGATTTGACCACATAGAGTTAAACGAGAAGCAATAAACTGTGAAAAAATATTTGCAGCATATATGACAAAGAAAAAGTTATTAGCCTGACTTTTTAAAGAGGTCTTATAATTAGTATAAAAAGGAGAAATAAATTCTACTGATAGAAGAAATAGCTAACATAAAAAACAGTACAGCCTTATTAGAAATGAGAGAAATGCACATGAAAGTAGATACTATTTTTTGTAATTTTCTACTCTAGTGGTTAAGAATTAGAGGCTGGAGTCAGAGTGCTTGGGTTCACAGCTTGACTCTGCCACCTAATGTCTGGGTGACCTTCAACAAGCAGTGATTATAAGACTAGCAGACGTGAAGAACAGTGGTAGTATCTGAGGGAGTGTTAGGAAATCAATGTTCTCTCGTACTATTGTTTGGAAGCTGTATTACCGCTAACTTTCTGTAGGTCAGTTTGACGAATAAGACTTTCTCAAACTTAATTTTCTGTCATATCTATTACCAAGCCAACAGAAGTGCTTCTTCAACTCTGTGACTCCCCCCAGGTTGTGATATGCCTTCTGAGGTGTTATCTCTCACCTTCTCTGTTTGGGATTCACTGATGTAGAGCTTTGTTTATTGAATGGAAATAGACTATATTGTGTGATACCATTATTATTTTAAAATGTATGTGTTTACATGTCTGTATATGTATATGGAGAAAAGGTCATATGCTAAAATTATAGAAATGGTTTCTCTGGGTGGTGGCATTGCCAGTAATTAATCTTTTTCCCTTTATTCTCCACATTATCTAATTGTTCTTGCATTGATAATTTAAACTCTTTTCTACTATTTACATGTATTACTTGTAAAGCGAGGACCCAATTTTAAGGAATAAACTCCTAAATTTGGAGAAAATTGGTTTGAATGAAGGCTCCACATTTTGCTTGCTTTGTGACCTGGAAGCCATTTAGCCTCTCTGAACTTCTACTTTGATTTCTGTAAAACAAAACGGAAATAATTAAACCTATTTCAGAGGGTTTTCATGGGTTGAGTAAAAGAATGTATATGAAAGTATCTAGAGCAATGCATGTAAAGGCCCTCAAAAATACTTAGTTTATTTGGAAGCCATCTTGGAGAAAGCAATCGGCAAATGTTTTGAATTTGTTAAAAACATCAAGTTGTTGGTTTAATTGTTACCAATTTCAGACTTAAGTAACGAACCACCTATAACGGTGTAAATCAAATCCCTCTTTTTGTCATTCTTGTTTTAAGGCCATAGATCTTAGATCAGCATCAGATCCTTTTTGTGGGTTCTCCACTGGTTTCAGGGTGGTACTTCAAACTACTCTCCTGCCATGGCAAGCCTGCAGCCCTGCCTGAGGGTGACTTTGGTCCCTGTGGGGAGTGATCCCCTCTCCTGCATGTTCCCCTTTGTTGCCTAGAGCAGTGCAAAAAATTCTAAGTGCAAGTAGATGGTAAAAGTGATACTTGAAGTGTGTGATTTTTCTAGGGAGTTTTCCCTCCCCCGGTGCCATGCCTGGTTAGGGTTTTAAGAGGTTTAAGAGAAAAATTCTAAGTCATCACTCTCTCCCTTTTTACCACTTGATCTTTCTATAGAGCTGTCACTCTGCTATCATAGCCAATTGCCATGGGAATAATGCCAATGTAACAAATGTATCATTAGGACTTTTCTGTAAAAACCATGAAAGGAAAAGAAAGACTGTGAGAGGGGAAATGAGGGGAACAAACTGGTTTGAAGATTTCTTTTCTCACCGAGAAATTCTCTGGCCTTTTATCTACATTGCAGATCCCAATTGTATATTCTGCCTACGCTTGACGTCAGGGGAGGTTTTTGCTTGTGGATTTAGTTCTAAAATACATAAATAAAAAGATTTGCTTTGTGGAAGGAAGAAGAAGGCCTTACCTAGAATTGTTATTTATAATTTAAAGATTTTCATCTTGTTATTAACAATTGCGGTTTTATGGACTAATTCCCCTAAGTAATAAATTTGCGTGTTAAATATTTTTGGGGTTATATTTTATCTCTTTCATTTCGCTACATTCTACTGCTGCTATCTTTTGAATCTTCTCTGGTTTAGGAAAGAAACTTGGGTAGGGTAACTCTTCTAAAGTCAGTTATGTTTCATTGGAAATATTTTAAAACAAGATACAGGCGGCCAAACCATAAGTGCTCATCTGTGGGAAGAGTTCGCATCAAGCCAGATCTTGTAATAATTCCCAAACTCCCTTGTGGTTTGTTTTCATCTTATGTGTCACTCCTGTTGTCTGCCCACAACCAGAACCCAGTCTTTGTGCCTAGCACCTCTGGGTGATCTTGGATAAGCAGCTCATATTATAGGATTCCTTGGCTCCCACTTCTTTATCAGGATCATATTTGATTTGTGTTTCCTGAAGGTTTGGGTCCCTTTCCCATTCTCTTTTCGGTAGTAATATCTTGGGGCATACGTGCTTTTCTCCTTTGACAGTGCGTTAAACTGGCTGTTCACGTTAACATCGTAACAGCGGTGGTCTTGTACTCGATTAAGTAGGTGGTGGGACCAGGGAATTTGAGATCCCAGAGCAAGAGGGTCAGAAGCAACCTCCCAGACATGTTTCTTCCCTTTTTGCCCTCCCCTCATTGTTGTGGAAATCACAGTGTCCAGTCTATCAAAGGTCAGATTCATTTTACTATTTGTTTTCTTCAAACTAGTTTGAAATCTTCTCTGCCAGCTTAAAAACAGACGCTCAAGCAGCTACGAAATAAAAGACACAGTAGTTTGGAACTATCTGTTGGATTGTTGACCTCCTTTGGTGAAAAGCTAAAAATATAACTCAGCAGAGAGCATGGTTTTGAATGATTTGTAGATTAGGATTTTGTGAAACTTGCAAGGACGGGGTATAGTCCTGGACCAGGGGAGAGGGTGAAACTTTGTCCTTTTGGTCTCAAATTGCTGCAGAAATCACACCTGGCCCTTTGTGGTTTTTTTGTTTCTGTTTTTGTTTTTGCCAATAATCTGCAGTTATTTTCACATTACAGCCCACCCGATGACAGTCTGCCCCGATCATTAATTATCTGTACTGCAGTCAGGATGCATGTCTCAGTCTCCTTCCTCAGATGACAGTTGCTGTGCTGTGCACAGCTTTGGTACTGACTAGTACAAGCCTAGGGATTTAGAAACTATACACTAAATCCTTGTTGGTAGGCGAGTTTATTGAAATAAGTTAGTTGAGGAGTTTAAGTACATTGCACTTAATTTTTCTTGAGATTTTACATTTAAAATTGTTTTTCTTATATTTAAAAAAATTGAAGTCATTATTTTACTGTTCAAGGTGTATATATGTGTATTTTATAATGGAAACTTTATAAAATTCTTAATTTCATATCCAACATGCGATGTCCTAGCTTGCATTCATTTTATTAAACTTGAAAGTCAGTATTAAAATGAACCACAAATGTATTTGGAGAGTTCTTACTTGATTTCATTTGATAGTAAGACAAAGGGATGAGCTGGAGTGTATTTATTGGATTTGAGAATGCACATTCATTTCAGATTCACATGCCAAAGCACTGTGCACCTGAGTGCACTGCCGCCTGCAGCACATTTAATTTAAAATCAGGTGCCCTAGGGGACTGGCATGTGGTAGACTTCCCGAGGGTTCTTCTGGAGCCATTTTAAATAGAATTTGGGAAGCAGGAATTTAAGGGATAATGGTGGAAAGGGTGGTATGTAGAGGTCTTGAAAATCGTTCGTTATTTGTTTTCATTTTAATTGGCAAGTCGATTTGCAGTCTAAATACGTGAAATCATTCAAACATTTTCAACAGAGCTCTATAGGTTTAAAAAAAAACATTATATTCTATTTCTGTTTGAGGACCACATTACTAAAGTTTAAAATCCATTTTATGTCTTTCTTTTGAATGTTCAGAGCAACTAACTCTTAATTTGTGTGTTATTCTCCAATTTAAGGGTGAAAAATTTTCATCAGCCTGGACCATTTGAGTTTTTAACCCATTTGTCAATCTAGTTTTCCTGAAAAAAATTCATTCATCTGAAAATAAAATCTTTACCTAGATGATCTCATTTTGAGTCTGTATTTTATGTATTATGTAGATAATGGATTGATCTGTAAGTTAATTAGAACGAAGAGAACCTATGTGTCAAAACAAAAATGCTTTGTCAGTTCTTTCTTTTTATCCGCTTAATTCTAAACCTGTTATTGTTGTCCTGAAGAGCCATACAATATATTAGTTTCTCAGAAGGGGTACAGAGATAAATGTCAACTGCAGTAAGTAAAATTGTAATTACAGTTAGTGTGTATTGAGCAAAGTGCTGTGTGGGCAAAGCACGATGTAAAGTTCTGTATGTAAATAGCACATCATGGATGAAACCTTGCATTGTGATTATTAAGAACAGGGGGCTTTTGCTCATTCTCCATTAGGAGGAGGATATTAGAATCACTTGCAAATTATGTAGTGTACCTTTGGGCTTGCTTCTCTTCAAAAAAGGAAACCCCAGGAGCTTTTTATATGAAGGATAGATCTCAAAATATCTTCTCTTTGAATGTTGAATTTTTTGAAGCCCCTTGATTCCAAGTGTAGAGCTCTTAGCCGTTCTTTTAAATGCTATTTTCTTGTAAAATTTCACTGTACCTTAACTTACTGTTTGCCCAGGGTGCATTTGTTTACAGCCCCTCTCATTGATTCCCAGCTTCTTTCTTCTGTGTCTCCCCATCCCCTACACCCTCCACGCACATCCAGGCTTATTGTGACAAAAGTTTGTAATCTGATTTTTATCAAGATTAATCTTCATCTAATCTTGAAGATACGGTAGGACTGGAATGAGGATCTGAGACTATGGGTGATTTTATTTTCCTCTTTCAGTATTTCTATATTTTCTGTAAAGAGCACGGTAATTTAGGTTTGAGAAACATTAAATTTGGTATTCTTAAAAGCAGCAAAAAGCATTTTTAAAGAAATGTCATGCTAAGTTCTTTAATTTCGTTCTTCTGTGATAAATTCTAATGAGATGAGAGCTGTAAACTAGGAGACCAGTGGTAATCCTTGGCATCCTTCCTTATTATCCTATTTATTTGGCTTGAAGAGTTTCACTTGTCAGTTTTAGGAGGATATGTTAATTGTGTGATCAGTATTCCTTACAAATAATCTTGTCTGTTTTCTTGTCAAGATTCTGAAGGCCCTTTTGCTCTTTCTGTAAAAGCTAAGCAGACTGTATTAACTTCTGGTTTAATTTAAAAAACAAATGTGGAACTTGTTGGTGTGACGCCTTAAAGAATCGCATGTTTAATAATTAGAAGGCTTTCCATCAGGTTTGTCTCCATTCTGAATTAATAATGTTGCTGACTTATTGTTTCAGAAGACAGAGTCCTTGACCTGTTAAGTTGAAAGAATTGTGACTGCTCTGAACCTTTGTGGGTCCTTTAGCTGTGCCATATCCCCTGTGAATAATTAGAGGTATTTGAAGGTATTGCGGTAGAAGCCAATTTGTGTCTTTCACTTTGCATATTGTTGAAGCCTCATGAATTAGTCATAAGCAGGCAAAAAATTAACTTCTTCAGACACATATTTTGATGGGTCATGAGGGAGAATGTAAAGTGATCTGTAAAATATTCTACTGATCCTCTAAGTATTAAATTATTATACCTACAGGCCAATTTCAGAGAGGGGAAAAAAAAAGTGTTTTCCTCCTTCTTCAGTAAGAAAAAATAAAGGCTTATTATTTCTAGGACTGTTAAGAGGACTATAAATGAGCAATTTTATGATTTCCTGAAAACCAGATTCATGTGTTAATTCTTGTTTTTAATGTTTTTGGTTATTTTTCTTTTTAATCAGTTGAATTCTAGAGTCTTATAACCACAACTTATACTTCTTGTTGATTTTGTGAAATGTGAAATCAAACAAGTAACTCATCTTTCTAACTTTAGGCAACTAAAGCACTGAATCAAAGAAATGGATTTCCATACTTGTTTAAAATCTAGTTTTACATTCAATTTTTTTTTCCATTTTCTATTTTTCTTTTTTTTCAGCCAATGAAACTGAAATTGCATTCTTCTGTGAAGACGACTATAAGAACTACAAAGCTAATCCCCTTTCATCCTGGTGAAAACTTCACAGGACTTCCTTTTTGCATACTTGTATTAAGCTCTTTATTCCACTAGTGAGTTTTTTAAACTGACAAATAAACTTAAAAAAAATTAATCCCATCTCTGCCATTTGAGGTAAAATCTGCTGTGTGTTCTCTCTTCTGCAGGTCTCATTTTTTTCTTTCTTGTTGTAAAATAATATATTTATTTATGGGGAAAACGTGATTTTTTTAAGTGAAAGAAATAGTGATTCAAAAATCACCATGGAGTGCTGGTTCTTTAGTTATAATTTGTTTTTCTGAAATTAGAGGTCATTTTGGTGACTTGCATGTTGGATTCTTTAAAAAGAGTATAAGACTTAAAGGTCATTCTGTTTATTTTGTGTTTTCTCCATAGTTTCTAATTAGACCCTCGTTACTAGCTTTGGCTAGCAGGGATTGTAAGAGTCTCTTATGACCATGAATGCCATCTTTTCACTTACCATGTTACACACCACCACACATGAAATTGAATTGGGTATATTTTAGGGAGGTTTTCTGATGTTAGAGGGCTTTTCTTTCTTTTTGTATTAAGCCCACACAAATAACATTGCTGAAATGTTTTTTTCTGAGCTGTGTTTCCTGACTTCAGGAGCAAACTATAATAGAATCAAACTCATTTATTTGGAGAGAGAAGATAGCAGGATGATTGCACTTCTGGAAGAAAATTGTTCATTGAGAACAAGTCTAAGTCATGGATGATACATTCTTTCAAAATAACATAATACTTTAATGACGGACTACCAGCACCCGAAGAGTAGTGAATTCAAGGGGGCCTTTCAGCCAGCATGCATCTAATCGGAACTCTGAGAGAGGTTAGTTGGCTCTAGAATTATTCCATGAAGCTTAAAACTGCTAGAAGGGCAAATTGGTTTCACTGTGGTATAGGCTAATTTAAGAAAGCCTATTCTGCTTAAAAAATCAAACTTGAAAGTCTGGTTAACATAACCAGAAGATGCGTTGCTTTGTTTAAAGACAAAGCACTTGGAGTAGAGGAAGGTAAGGGCAGAAGGTCTGTTGAGCTAGGCCTTATAAGCTATGCTGAGGAGTTGGAAATTTTATCTAGTAGGTAGTTGGGAGCCAGTGAAAAGATTTAAACAGATAAATTACATGATTAGATTTGTATTTTAGAACGTAAGCTTTGGCAGCAATGTCCAGATGGCAGAAAGACTAGAGGACAGTTGTCGTAGACCAGAGGAAGATTGGAAGGACTCCCCTAGGACTTGACAGAAGGGGGGAATGTAGAAGAGGAGACCTTGTTGACATAGTGCTAACATTTGGTCATGCATTAGATGGCAGGCATTGTGTTAGGTACATACATGTGTTATTTAATTTTTACCACAACTCTCTAGTCTTGATAGTATCTTATCTATCTATGGCTGAGGAAATTGGGGCCCAGGGAGGTATGGTAACTTACCCAAGGCAATGCAGTAATTTGCACTGGGAGTGGATCGAGGTCTTTCTTAAATTCCCCACCTTGCCCATTTCATCCTGTGGCCTCCCAGGAGAGGTATGACGTAGGATCTTTGGGACTAGGTGAATGGCTGGTGTGGAAGGTGTAGGAGGAGGAGTGGAGACTTCAATGATTCTTCCTGGAGTGAGTGACTGGATTGATGGTGACACCATCAACCCAAATAGGGAATTTAGTAGGTAGAAGAACAGGTTAAAGCATACTCCATTTGATTATTTTGCAAGCATTCAATTTACACACACTTTGTTTCTTTTTTAAGAAAAATTAAGCATACCTTTACCTGTATGTTTTCTTTTTAACATATAATGCAAAAATATGTACATATGTCTAATCCTTTGTTTTGGCGTGTATTTATTTTCCTTATTAGAAAGTTACATATAGGCTTTTTTCACTTGTAAACACAGATGTAAAAATCAGAAACTAAAATACATTACGACTAAAAAGGGCTTTTAACCAAGAGTGAAAGATTGGTTCAAAACATAGAAAACTTATCAATGTACATAATTCTCAAAATATATAAAGAAGGGCTTCCCTGGTGGCGCAGTGGTTGAGAGTCCGCCTGCCGATGCAGGGCACATGGGTTCGTGCCCCGGTCCGGGAAGATCCCACATGCCACAGAGCAGCTGGGCTCGTGAGCCATGGCCGCTGAGCCTGCGTGTCCGGAGTCTGTATATATATATATATATATATATATACACATATATATATATATATGTGTATATATATATATATATATATAAAGAAGAAAGAAATTGTGCTATCTCAGTGTTGCCCCCAAAAAGCATCTGATGATGGGCAACCCCATGCGTGAATAGAAATAGAATAGAACAGAATCCCCTTAACCTGTTGAAGGTTACCCACAGGAAACCTACTAATGGAGAAGTGCTTAAGCAAACCTATTAGATGAATAGGACAGGGAGGACACTATTACCAGTACTATTCATAATTGTCCTGCCTTTTATTGTAGCCAGTGCAATAAGAAAAGAAAAGTAGTGAGACCCACAGACATTGGAAAGGAGACTACACATTCATTTGCAGACAATGTGATTGCAAGAGAATCAACTGACAAGTTATAAGAACTAATAAGAGACTTTATGAGTGCCTGATAATGAACTTAAATTGTGCATAAAAGCTATAAAATGTTAACTAGAGTATATAAAAGATGTAAAAAGAGAGATACTACATGTTTATAGATGGCAGCTTTGATGTAGTAAAGATGTCGATTTATACCTAATCTGTACTTCAGTGCAACCTCAATCAAAATCCCAGGATTTATATTGGGATTTGACAAACTGATTTTAAGGTTCATTTGGAAAAGCAAATGTATAAGAATAGCCAAGATCAATTTGGAAAAACAAAAAGGAGGGGGGATTGCCAGCAGATGTCAAAATATATTTTAAAGCTGTAGTAATTAAAACATCTTGGTTGTGATACAGAAGTAGACCAAAAAAATCAATGAATAGAAACTGACTGCTGTATATGGAAACTTAGTATATAATAAAGGTAGTATTTGTAATCAGTGAAGAAAGGTGGATTTATCCCTTGCCTAGGCATTAAAAAAATGATTAAGGACCCTACCTCCTACCATTCACTAAAATTTCAGATGGATTAAATAAGCATGAAAAACAAGATGATGAATTTATTAGGGAAAAAATGGATTATTTTTATGACCTTGGGGGTAGAGATGGCCTTCTTAAAACACAAAATGTGCAAGTGCCGTAATTTTCTGAGTTTGATGTATCTATATGAGAAACTAGATTCCCCCTCCCCCCAGAAAAATTATAAACGGGTTGAAAGGCCAGCAAAGACTGGGAAGAACTACTTGCACTTACAAGGTAGACAGAGGATTAGTTTCCAGAATATATGAAGAGCTCTTACAAGTCAATGAGAAAAGGACGAACCTGCAACAGAAAAATGGACACATTTTGTAAAGAAGACATTTGTAAAAAAAAAAAAAAAAAAAAAAAGGAAACATATATGGCCTATAAAAATGTGAAAAGATGCACATCCTGTTATTCAAGGAAATTAAAACAACAGCAGGGTATCATTTCCATTCATCAAGATGGCAAAAAGTAAAGGGTTTGATAACAAGTATTGGCAGTGATGTGTGCCTACGCTGCCAGTGGGAGTATAAAGTCATGTGCAGTCACTTGGTCAAGCAATTTGATGTGCTATCTATTGAAATAACAAATGTACATCTTCTGTTGACCCCGCAGTTCCACTTCTTAAAATTTGTTCCAAAGAAACCCTCTCATGCCTGCAGGAGGAGGTATTTATAAGGGAATTCACTGCAGTGTTATTTGTAGTAGAAAAACACTGTAAACAACCTAAATGCTGTAAGTATCTAAATGACGTTTGGTATATCTATACTCTGGGTTACTACTTAATCTAAAACAATGGGGGACATTCATATTACTTACTGACATGGGACAATCTTTGAGACATCTTGATGGATAAAATTGCAGAGAGACTCATAAACTGATGTCGTTTGTTTAAAAAAGGCACCAAATGATAATATATATGTAATGTGTATATATAATACGTGTGTGTATATGAATATACACATTGTATACACATATATACATATACACAAAAGAATATACACCAAATTGATAACATCGATTACCTCTGGGGAGGGGCCTAGAATTGGGAGGTGAAGGTGGTAACAGCCTGTATCTGTATATTTAAGGAGAATGTATTTGTGTTAAGAATTAGTAAAAACTAATGCATGTGTAGAAATTAAAAGAAAAAGGAAAAAAATCAATCAGGCAATTGCCATTAATATTTCAACATATTCCATCTAGGTTATTTTTTCTATGTATTTTTTTAATGTTTCTGATCTTTTGAGTGTGTTTTAAGTTATACAAGTAATATATGCTTGTTAAAAACAACTCAGGTAAAAGTAAAAATCCCCTTCAAAGGTCACTTTTTTGCATAACTTGGTGTTTATACTTTAGGAGCTTTTTTTTCTGCACACGTATCATTATTTAAATGTGCATTTTAAAGCATTATCATTTGATTATTTTAAAATATCATTCTCTCATATATAGAAGTCTCATTTTCTTTTTGAATCATCATTGTACACCAGATATTGCATGTGTTTTATCCATTATTCAAGTTCTCGAGTTGGGTAGAGCTGTGAGTAGCCCCATCTGTGAAGTGGAGATGATGACGCCCACCTCACAGAGTCTTGGGGATCAAGTGAGACACTGCCTACATGGGACTTAGTAGGCAGGGCCTGGCATGAGGTAAGTGCTCATCAGATGTCTTATGATACTTATTATGAGCAGTGCAGCAGCATCAACTTCAATTTGGAGCCCCAAACCCTGATGCTGTCAGATGTTAAGCCACTTTCCCAAGGCCTAAAATCTGGAAAGTCAAAGAACGTTCTGCCACTCACTGAAAACAAGGGGTGTCGGGCACTTGGAGAAGCATGGTAGGAAGGTTGTCAACCACGGGCCGAGAGACTGTGTCCAGTTTTTGTTGATTGTCACCCCTTCTCCAAGCATTTTTGCCATTCTCAGTTGAACTTACTTTCTCTTCTTGTGCCAGAGGAACATACAGGCCCTAGCCCCACTTAATAGTCACCTAGTTTTATGGGAATCTGGGGAGCTTTTTGCCACAGCAAAGGTGTTTCATTCCCTTCCCTTTCTGCCTGTTGCAGATGCATGCGGGAGAGGTGGTGGTGCTCCTGCCTATGCGGGACACTCAGAGAGATGGCCTGGCCTGGGCCCCTTGGGAAAACTGCTGCTCACTGCTGAGGAGGGTGGACAAGGGGAGAGTGAGGCTTTCCCACTTCCTGCATGTGGCGGCAGGGGCTGGAGGAGCCTGAGGTTGCTGAACTACATCTCTAGAGCACAGAGAAGTCCAAGTACGATGGTGTCCAAGGATCCAGACTCTGGTCCTCTTTTCTTCGCTGTGTGGGCATGCATGTGTGTTGGGGGAGGGGCTCTGATTATTGGTTACAGGTTGCTTCCCTTCATTTTACTCTTAAAAGGCTCTCATGGTTAATCAGATTAGCAAAGGTAACTGAAATACGTGACATGGTTTCTTACTTGGATTGAGGTGAACATTTTGAACTCCACTGTCGTGATGGGGGGGTCTTGGGTATCTGTGGCCCTGGAAAGTACCCATCTCTCATGTTGAACCCCCAGCGTGAAGCTCATGGTCACTATCGACCTTTTCCCTCTGTACCTTCAGCATTTATGGGAAGTGAGGACATGGTAGAGGAGAGCACGGCTTTTGTCATTTCCCTCCATCAAAGGAGATGTATTTATTCAATGAATCAGACCTGAGACCAGTCCCCCATCCCCAAGTGTGCATTTTGGGTTATAATACTAACACTGATTTTGGATAATGGCCTTTGGAGACTCATTTTTTGGTTGTTAGTGAGAGGATCATATAATGTATAATGATTTAAAAGAAACATACGGGGCTTCCCTGGTGGTCCAGTTGTTGAGACTCTGTGCTTCCACTGCCGGGGGCACAGGTTCGATCCCTGGTTGGCATAGTTCCTTTTAAAGGAACTTCTCTAGGCGGGAAACACAAGAGAAGAAAAAGACCTACAAAAACAAACCCAAAACAGGGACTTCCTTGTGGAGGTCCAGTGGTTAAGACTTCACCTTCCAATGCAGGGGGTGGGTTCAATCCCTGGTTGGGGAGCTAATATCCCCCATGCCTTGTGGCCAAAAAACATAAAATGGAAGCAATATCCCCCATGCCTTGTGGCCAAAAAACATAAAATGGAAGCAAAAAACATAAAATGGAAGCAAAACTGTAAGAAGTTCAATTAAGACTTTAAAAATGGTCTACATTAAAAAATCTTAAAAAAAAAAACAAACCCAAAACAATTAAGAAAGTGGCAGTAGGAACATACATATCGATAGTTACCTTAAATGTAAATGGATTAAATGCTCCAACCAACAGACACAGACTGGCTGAATAGATACAAAAACAAGACCCATGTATATGCTGTCTACAAGAGACCACTTCAGACCTAGGGACACATACAGACTAAGAGTGAGGGGATGGAAAAAGATATTCCATGCAAATGGAAATCAAAAGAAAGCTGGAGTAGCAATACTCATATCAGACAAAAAAAAACAATTAGACTTTAAAGACTGTTCCAAGAGACAAGCACACTACACGATGATCAATGGATCAATCCAAGAAGAAAACATAACAATTGTAAATATATATGCACCCAACATAGGTGCATCTCAATATACAAGGTAAATATTAACAGCCATAAAAGGGGAAATTGACAGTAACACAATAATAGTGGGGGACTTTAACACCCCACTTACACCAATGGATAGATCATCCAGACAGAAAATTAATAAGGGAACACAAGCCTTAAATAACACATTAGACCAGATAGACTTAATTGATACTTAATGGACATTCCATCCAAAAGCAGCAGAATACACTTTCTTCTCCAGTGCACGTGGAGCATTCTCCAAGATAGATCACAACTTGGGTCACAAATCAAGCCTAGGTAAATTTAAGAAAATTGAAATCATATCAAGCATCTTTTCCAACCACAACGCTATGAGATTAGAAATCAATTACAGGAAAAAAACTGTAAAAAACACAAACACATGGAGGCTAAACAATATGTTACTAAATAATCAATGGATCACTGAAAAAATCAAAGAGGAAATTAAGAAATACCTAGAGAAAAGTGACAATGAAAACACAACAATCCAAAACCTATGGGACACAGCAAAAGCAGTTCTAAGAGGGAAGTTTATAGCAATACAATCCTATCTCAAGAAACAAGAAAAATCTCAAACAACCTATCCTTACACCTAAAGCAACTAGAGAGAGAAGAACAAACAAAACCCAAAGTTAGTAGAAGGAAAGAAATTGTAAAATAATAAAGAAATTGTAAAAGAAATTGTAAAAATTGTAAAAATCAGAGCAGAAATAAATGAAACAGAGATGAAGAAAATAGCAAAGATCAATGAAACTAAAAGCTGGTTCTTTGAGAAGATAAACAAAATTGATAAACCATTAGCCAGACTCATCAAGAAAAAAAGGGAGAGGATTCACATCAATAAAATTAGAAATGAAAAAGGAGAAGTTACAATGGACACCACAGAAATGCAAAGAATCATAAGAGATTACTACAAGCAACTTTACACCAATAAAATGGACAACCTAGACGAAATGGACAAATTCTTTGAAAGATGCAACCTTCCAAGACTGAGCCAGGAAGAAATAGAAAATATGAACAGCTCAGTCACAAGTACTGAAGTTGAAACTGTGATTAAAAATCTTCCAACAGGAACCTCCCTGGTGGTGCAGGGAGGTTAAGAATCTGCCTGCCAATTCAGGGGACATGGGTTTGATCCCTGGTCCAGGAAGATCCCACATGACACCGAGCAACTAAGCCCATGTGCCACAACCACTGAGTCCATGTGCCACACTACTGTAGGCCATGCGCCCTAGAGCCCATGCACCACAACTACTGAGCCCATGTGCTGCAACTACTGAAGCCCACACGCATAGAGCCCGTGGCAAGAGAAACCACTGCAATGAGAAAGCCCGTGCACAGCAATGAAGAGCAGCCCCTACTCGCCGCAACTAGAGCAATCCCGCGTGCAGCAACGAAGACCCAGCGCAGCCAAAAAATTTTTTTTAAATCAATAAAAAAAAAAAATCTTCCAACAAACAGAAGTCCAGGGCCAGATCGTTTCACAGGTGAATTCTATCAAACATTTAGAGAAGAGTTAATACCTACCCTTCTGAAACTCTTCCAAAGAATTACAGAGGAAGGAAGACTCCCAAACTCACTCTACAAGGCCACCATCGCCCTGATACCAAAACCAGACAAAGATATCACGAAAAAAGAAAATTACAGGGCAATATCACTGATGAACATAGACATGAAAATCCTCAACAAAATACTAGCAAACCAAATCCAACAGCACATTAAAAGGATCATACACCATGATCAAGTGGGATTTATCCCAGGGATATAAGGATTCTTCAATATCTGCAAATCAATCAATGTGATACACCACATTAACAAACTGAAGAATAAAAACTGTATGATCATCTCAATAGATGCAGAAAAAGCTTTTGACAAAGTTCAACACCCATTTATGATAAAAACTATGTCCAGAAAGTGGGCATAGAGGGAACCTACCTCAACATAATAAAGGCCATATAGGACAAACCTACAGCAAACATCAAAATAAGCAAATGGGACCTAATTAAACTTAAAAGCTTTTGCACAGCAAAGGAAAACATAAGAAAATGAAAAGACAGCCCTCAGAATGGGAGATTTATGCAAATGAAGCAACCAACAAGTGATTAATCTCCAAAATATACAAACAGCTCATGCAGCTCAATATCAAAAAAACAACAAAAAAACCAACTCAATCAAAAAATGGGCAGAAGACCTAAATAGACATTTCTCCAAAGAAGACATACAGATGGCCAACAAACACATGAAAGGATGCTTAATATCACTAATTATTAGAGAAATGCAAATCAAAACTACAATGAGGTATCACCTCACACTGGTCAGAATGGCCATCATCAAAAAAATCTACAAACAATAAATGCTGGAGAGGGTGCAGAGAAAAGGGAACCCTCTTGCACTGTTGGTGGGAATGTAAATTGATAACAGCCACTATGGAGAACAGTATGGAAGTTCCTTAAAAAATGAAAAATAGAGCTACCATATGACCCAGAAATCCCACTCCTAGGCATATATGCAGAGAAAACCATAATTCAAAAAGATGCTTGCACCCCAATGTTCATTGCAGCACTATTTACAATAGCCAGGACATGGAAGCAACCTAAATGTCCATCGACAGAGGAATGGATAAAGAAGATGTGGTACATATATACAATGGAATATTACTCAACCATAAAAAGGAATAAAATAGTGCCCTTTGCAGACACGTGGATGGACCTAGAGATTGTCATACAGAGTGAAGTAAGAAAGAGAAAAACAAGTATTGTATAATATTGCTTATATGTGGAATCTAGAAAAATGGTACAGATGAACTTATTTGCAAAGCAGAAATAGAGTCACAGAGGTAGAGAACAAATTTATCGTTACTAAGGGGAGAAGGAGGGGTGGGAAGAATTGGGAGATTGGGATTGACATACATACACTACTATGTATAGCACAGATAACTAATGAGAACCTACCGTATAGCACAGGAAACTCTACTCAGTGCTCTGTGGTGACCTAAATGGGAAGGAAATCTAAAAAAAGAGTGAATATATGTATATGTATAACATTCACTTAGCTGTACAGCAGAAACGAACACAACACTGTAAAGCAACTATACTCCAATAAAAATTAAGAAATAAAAGGAACATGCAGGGTGTGTGTCATGCTGCTCTGCAATGTGGGTTTTTAGAGAGCAGTAACCCGACTCTATTCTGTGCTTCTGGTTCTTCACGTGAGTATTCAGTAAGTAATGTCATTCATAGGCAGCGAGATTTAAGATGGAGAAAATCCATTTCAGGTCCCAGGTGATGTCATACGACTCCTGAAATACATGAAGGCAAACCGTTTGGAAAATGCTGGGAATGTTGCCTTAGAGATTCAAGGCTTTGGTTTTAGCCTCCTTCCTATTAAGTCCAGTACACAGGAACAATGCCACCCCCAATAATCATATTCTTGTGGTCCATGAGTGAGTAGAGTACGCTTGAGGCTCTGATTCTTTAACAGGACTAAGGCAAGTGATAAGGATAAGATTGTGGGTGCTTCTGACCCCATTTCTCACTTCTTGGGAAATGAGAGCCAGAAAGATCAAGGACTGTCATGTTCAATCCTTTTGTTGTTAAATCCTATGTAGTGAAATACAAGAATCCCATTGAATTTCCTGATCATTGCCCCTTCCTCCTCCACGTAACCCCCAGTTTTGTGCCTTATGCCATGAGACTGTACATCGCCTGTGTCCCCACCCCCTTGTTGTAGGGCCAGTGCCAGTCCCCCTTGTTCCTTGCAAACTCAGATCAGCTCCTGGCTCATGCCAGTACTACTCCTGGCGTCATTTGGTATAGGCAAGCCTTCCAGTACCAGGGGCCTCACAGTCACTGGCCAGCTCAGCGGTCTCAGCCACCTGCTCCTACAGTCAAACTTTAGCCATAGTTATCATCAGTAACCACATCCTCGTCCACGACTTCATCTCGGCATCATGCCTCTAATTCATCAACCACTGCCTACTGCCATTCCCTTTCTCTCCCTCTGGTGCCCTCTCCCACAGCCCTTCAACCTCACAAAACTCCACCATCGTTGACTCCACTGTCTTCTCACTGTCCCTCCCCTAACCTAATTGAGATTTTCTGGTCCTCCATTATCATGCCTTTGTAGGACCCTCACTTACCACCCCCAAGCCCCCAGGTTTAATTCCACACTCTGCCTTCTCCACACCTGCCCTGAATAGCTGCATGGCTGCCTGAGAACATGTTGACTGACAAAGCTTTAGTTCATGACTACTGAGCTCAAGTGAGTTCCTAACGCTGCCCTGCGGTTCTTAACACTTCCCTGGTTCCATCGCTGTCCTTGGCCCTCAGTTCTAACACCTCCTCTCTTTCTAACTCTGAGCTGTTATCCTTGCTTCGTATTTCACTGAGAAAACAGTGGTCATCAGAAGATAGCTTGCTTCTGTTCCACCACAGTGACGGTGGTGAATGAGCAGTGCTCCTTTCTGAGTCTGTCCTCTACTCGTGCATCCATCCCGCCTCTCGAGCTCCACCGTAGCAGTCAGCCTCTCCCTCTCCTGTGTCGTCTCACCTCCCCTCTCCACTGGATCATTCCCAGCAGCATGTAAACGTGCTGTAACGTCTCCCATCTTGACCATCCCACAGCAGTGGTCCCATTTTCCCTTTACAGCAAAGTTCCTTAACAGGGTTATACATACCCTCTTTTTTTTTCTGCTTTCTCTCTTCCCATTTTCCCTTGAACTCTCTCCAGTTGGGCTTCCATCCCCATTATTCTACTGAAATGGGTCTGGTCAGGATCACCAATGGTTTCCCTGTTGCCAAAGGAATATGATTCTCTGTCTTCAAATTACTTAACCTATCAGAAGCATTTGACACAGAGATTGACTTGGCACTCCTACTTGCAAACATGGTCTTCATTTAGCTTCCTCATGAGCCCCTTACAACTCATCCTGATTTCCTTTGCTGGTCCTTCCTCATCTTCTCAACCCTTCTACTCCCTCAATGACCTCATGCATCTCACAACTTTAAATGACTACTAGATGCTGTGGACTCCTGACTTTATACAACAGCCCAGATCTCGCCCATGAATCCTGCGTGTGTACATCTAACTGGCTACTCTCCATTAAGATGGTCAATAGGCATCAACTAATAGATATCTCAGACTTTAACATGTCAGAAACCAAGCTTCTGAGCTTTCTCCCCAAACCTGGTCCCTCCTCAGTCTTCCCCAGCAAAGGAAAGAACTCTAGTTGTCCATGTGTTCGGGCCAAAAACTTTGGAGTCATCTCTCTTTCTCCTCTTATACTCCACATCCAGTCCATCAGCCAGCCCTGTTTGTTCCACCTTTAAGGTATATCCAGTGTCCAGTAGTAACCTTTTTGTTTTGGGGTTTTTTTTTTGCGGTATGCGGGCCTCTCACTGCTGTGGCCTCTCCCGTTGCGGAGCACAGGCTCCGGACGCGCAGGCTCAGTGGCCATGGCTCACGGGCCCAGCCGCTCCGTGGCATGTGGGATCTTCCCGGACCGGGGCACGAACCTGTGTCCCCTGCCTCGGCAGGCGGACTCTCAACCACTGCGCCACCAGGGAAGCCCAGTAGTAGCCTTTTTCACTACTACCACCTGGTCCGAGGCACCAGCATCCCTCACCTGGATTATTGCAGTAGCCATCTAACTGGGTTCCCTGTTCCCACTCCTACCCCACTACAATGCTCCACCCAGCAGTCACAGTGATTCTTCTAGAACATAAGTCAAATCCTGTCATGCTTCAGCTTAAAACCCTCACTCAGAGAAAAAGCCAGTTTCCTGCTGAGGCATACAAGGCCCTAAGTGATCAGCCCCTGCCACCTCTGTGGCTTTATCTAACATCTCCCCTCATTCTGCAATAGCCACTTTGGTCTTGGTTCTCTTCCTGATACATGCCAAACATACACCTCAGGGCCTTTGCACTTGCTCTTCCCACTGCTTGCAATGCCTTTTCTCCCAGTTATTTTTATGGGCTGCCCCCTCATTTTTGTCAGATATCTGCTCAAATGCCATTAAAGAAGGCTTCCCTGCTCACCCTGTATAAAATAGCAAATGCCTGCCCCCTGCAGCACTCCCTGTCTCTCTAACTCTACTCTTAAAACATCCTTTTCTAGTCAGTCTCCTAAAAGGCTATCGGCAGTATGTAGCATTGTGCTGACACTTAACAGGCCAGCACAAATATTTCTTGAATGAAAGAATGACTTTAGGATTATATTTGAATCTTAAAGCAAAACTTTATAGATTCTTGAAGCTCATCCCTTAGCAAAGTAGACCGGATAAATTCTAGACGCTCTTTCACTTGAAGGACAGTCATGTAGATTTGTCTACTAATATGGACTGGGCCCTGCGGTAATCGGCCAGCAGTCCTGAATGCATATGTGCTTCTAATGCAGTTGAGGAAATGAGATTAAAACTCTTGTTACAGTTGGTGTTTATTCGTCTGAAGCTGGTTGCTGCCACACGTGCCTAGGCATGCAGCTGACAGCTCTCTTCGCCATGCAGTCCCTGTGTGTGCCTGGAGGCCACTGTGTACCTTGTGTGACGGCTTTTTTACCAGCTGGAAAAAAACGCGGTGGTGGGTATTCGCAATAGGCAAGATAAGTGTCCTAGATTGTCATCTGTTTCTGTTTGAACTGTCCCTGGAAAGCCGAGTAGAAAACTGCACAGCGAATTCTACAACTGTACAAATTACAGCAGGGCTTTTTCCCCACTTGCCTTAAAACAAAGTTAGTTGTTTTAAAAGTGATTTAGAAGTGAACTTGTGGTGACATTTAAAATTATACAAATTGAAAAAGGCAAATGGTGCACTTTTGCCTGCATTGGAATTATTTATCTTTCAATGTTTGCTTTAGGAAAGCATGAGGAGGAGGAAAGAGCATTGGCTCTGAAGTCAGACAGCCCTGGGTTGGAAGGACACACACACACTGTCACTGGCGTGGAGGTGTAACCTTGGGCAAGCGGTTCGGCCTCTCTGGGTCTCAGTCTCTTGTCCTGTTAAATGGGGATAATAACACAGGATTGCTCTGAGCTTTGGTAAGATGGCCTAGCTCTGTGCCTGGCACACACATACTCTATTTTGGGAAGAACTATTGTGTTGCTATTTTCACAAAGGAGACTATTCGTCCCAATTAGGGACAATCTAGACAGATGAGATTATCCCGCATCAAACATTGGGCAGTAGAGCCAAGCCTTACAAGCCAGCTATTTCCTGCTGCTTGCCAATTCTCTCTGCTTGACCTGTTGCTTCCAACAACACAGCCCAACAATGTTCTTGGACCCAGGGAAGAATTCATTTTTCTTTTTTCCAAGAAATCTTCCCATCCCATTTCCTTTTCTGAGGAGCGTTGTCCCCGGATGCAGCTCACCCTTCGCACATTACCTGTCAAGTGTTTCGTGTGCATGTCCCCTTTCTTCTGGTTGGCATTGTTCCCAATTAGGACTGAGTTAATTAACAACAGCAGAACAATTTAAATTCCCTTTTGAAGAGAATAAGGCCAGCCCTTTCTCTGTTCTCTGGGTATAACTTGCTTAAAATGGGGAGGAGATCGGGAGTGGTAGAATGAATGGGTTCCACAGAGGTGGATATGGATGGTTTTCAGACAAATATCCTGTTTGGGAAAAGCAATCTTGCAAAAGCCGGTTTCACCCTTTGAATTTTCTAGATACCTGCCTGGGCTTCGTTATTGGTGCTGATTAATGCCTGGCCATTAATATCAAGATCTTATAGAGCAGCTCTCCCTCTACTATAACACCTTTCCTGCTGTTTTAGCCAATATCCACTACACAGACCAGAAGTCCAGGCAGCGGGTCAGGAGGAGGAAACTCTGCTATGGACACCAGCAGGTGTCAGCAGAGGCTGCTGGGCCTCAGAGCCGCCAGGGCAGAGAGGGCCGAGGCGTCCGTCAATGACTGTGCTTAGTGGGGAGGTTCGTACACCTGTTGAGTCGGCCCTGCAGTCTGTCAGCTGAAAGTCAAAGCCTTCGACCAGTAAATGGTATGTTGTACTCATGTACAAAGTGACTGTGTGGTTTCTACTGCCTAAAATTTTGATTTGTTTCTGAAACCAGTGCCTAATTACAAAGCCAATGCCTTACCTTTAGTCAGCTATACCTTTATAATCTTGTTTATTTCTACAACGAATACCGATAATGTGTTAACGTTTCAGAAAATGCTCCTACTTATTTGTTGAGGAGGATTATTTTTTAAAGCTAAGGACTGAAAGGTGGCAAGCAAGTTTTAATAGAGGCTTTGTTGAAAGCTTCCAAGTACAGCAAGTCCCTCACATGCGAACGAGTTCCATTCTGAGAGCACGTTCGTAAGTCCAATTTGTTCTTAAGTCCAACGAAGTTCGCCTAGGTACCCAACTAACACAATCGGCTGTATAGTACTGTACTGTAATAGGTTTATAATATTTTTCACACAAATAATACATAAAAAACAAACACCAAAAATAAAAATATTTTTAATCTTACAGTACAGTACCTTGAAAAGTACAGTCGTACAGTAGGACAGCTGTCATCCAGGGGCTGGCATCGAGTGAACAGGCCAGAAGAGTTACTGACTGGAGGAGGGAGAGGAGGTGGGAGATGGTAGAGCTGAAGGGTCGTCAGCAATAGGAGATGGAGGGCAAGATGCAGTGTCACTCACACCTGATGCTGATGGCACAGGTTCTGGTTCCTTGCTGGATTCACTTCTATCTATGCTCTTGAAAAAACGATCCAGAGATGTCTGGGTAGTAGCTCTTTTTTTCTCATCATAGATTACAGGGTAGCACTGGATTGCATTCTGAACGGCTGCTGCAACCTTCGTGTACCATTCTACATTCAGGTCCTGTACCTCAAAAACTAACAGGGCCTCCTCAAATAAAGAAAATCCCCTTGCCACTTCCTGCATCGTGAGTCTCTTCGGTTCTTCAGTTACTTCTTCCTCTTGTCTCTCTTCGTCCTTCCTCTGGGCCTCCAATTCCTGGCGCCTCTTAGCAGCACCAGCTACATCACTGCTGCTTTTACGCCTGCTTCCGGACATCCTGGGCTTGAAATAAAGATACTGTACTACTGTACTCTATACAGTACTGTACAGTAAAGTACACAAAAGCACAACCACTTGTAGAGAATGTACGCACGTGACAACGTACGCCAGACATGGTGTCTAACTTACGTGATTTGACGAGCGAACGCACTTTCGCATCTTTGAAAGTTTGCAGCTTGAAGGTTCGTATGTAGGGGACTTACTGTAGACTGCGTTATATACAACTTCCTTTGTTTGGCTGAGGTGAGGTATTGAACCAATTCCTTCCCAAACCAGTGAGGTTTGTGCATACATTCCACTTGGTGGAAGGCCTTGGAAGCTCTCTTTTTGCGAGCCTTAAAGCAGTGCCCACAGCTCTGGGAGCAAAGACTCCCACCTCAAGGACACAGGAATTACTTTGCACGAGGGAAGTAGTGTCTCTCTTCCCTTCTGAAGGCTGGATGTTCTCACACATGATTAGGCAATGCCATTAACCCTGAATAGTTTACAAAAAACCCTGTGGTTTTTTTCTGAATTATTTAAAAAACTTTAAAACATCACTTTAAGTTAGTGAACAGAATTCAAATCCAATCTGCCGTGGTGCAGAATTGCCTCCGTGGGTTCTCTTCATGGTTTAGCTTCAGTCTGGCTATTAGAAGAAAACTTTTTGGGCAGACAGAGGGCTGAGGTGGTGCGAGGAGTGGGGCCTGAGAGTAGGTCTGAGGTAGCAGGGTCTCTTTACAGCTTTGGGGACTCTGTTGATGTCTAATTTCAGCCCCAGTGCTGTAGATCTACGGCTGGTAGATGCTTCCAGACTAAGATGCTGATGAAAGACTTGGTCAAGTGTAAGATGAAACACAGAGTCTGGAAAGGAGGAGAAGATTTGATGTAGGAGCTAGTCCAACACTTCCCCAGCTCTCCCTTTTCCAAATTCTTATAGCCCTGGGCTGAATGGGACTCCACTGACCCAGTGAGCATTCTACGGTCTTAGGTCTCCTATATTTGATGGAAATATGTTGGGACCTGTTGTGCAAAGGCATGGTGACTAGCCTTCCTCAGAGTCTCCAGCTCAAGAGGACAGAGTAGTATAGAGACAGGGATTTGTGTGTGGTCCTCTGTATTCTTCCCTCCACTCATTCCAAGGTAGTCGGACTCTTTGGTGTCCTAGCCCAGGGGTGCTTGAAGGGTTGAAAGCAGAAGCAACTTGAAGATAAATTCTTTAAGTCTTTCCTGAAAGCCTTAGCTGGTCAGGCAGATTTTGGAAGGGAGGGTGGGTGAGACTGGGGAGCTGGAGTGATTCCCCAAGGCAGGCGAGGATGGAGGCCTGTGGGTTCTACCATAAACAGGTGTCTGCATTCTCGCGGGGGTCTGGCCTCAGAGGCAAAGAGCTAGCCCTAAGCAGGGGCAGCACTCCAACTCCACCCAAGACCCCGGGCCTCCACTCTTCATGTGAGGAGCCAGGTTTCTCAGCCTTTCAGAACCACAGGGATTGAGACAACAGGCATTTCTGGGAAAGCCACTGTGAACTGAAGACTAAGAGTCTCTGGAATGCTTGGCCCCAGGACCTTTGCATACCCTCAGGCAGGAAGCTCATAAGGAAGATCAATAATGACTGAGGTTGAATTTCAAGCCAGATAGGGACTTGGAATCAGACTTCAGAAAATCAAAAAAATATGAAATTTCTTTTACACATATGTTTGCAATTGCAGATTCATACACACTATACCAAGTTGGCCCAACCTAATATTTAAGGAAGGGCAATGTAGCCTCTTGGTTACCAACCAAAATGACAATTTAATAAAAATAGAGAACAGAATTAAATTCTACTCCCAAATTATCAAAAGAAACACCTCTCTTTTTTGGAGAATTAAAAAATATATTTATTTTATTTTTACCAAGTTAAAAAATTGTCCAGTGGTACTGAAAGCCTTACACTAGCTTCCCGACCTAACTCCTCTCCCTAGTCTCAAAACCCGAGAGCAACTATTTTAAACTCTTGTATTAGTTCTTCTGCTGTCTATCTCCACAGTTCATCTTCTATGCTCCTATTCCTTTCCTTGATTTGTCCATTTGTGGAAGAATCTATTGACTCACCTATTATAGGTAGATGAGGATTTAACTCTTTTATGCTACTTTCACATTTCTGCCCCCTGTTTTCACACTGTATTTGAACAGTTTTTAGTTAGATCAACATTCGGTGTTTACACTGTTACGACTGTATACCATGATTGTGCCTTTTCTTGGGAATTTGTAAATGCTTTCCACCTTCACGTGTGTAGTTGTCTATATACACATACATACGTTTCCCCATCAGATTGGTCTAAGCCTTTTGTAGTTTTTCCCAACTATTGAAGCACATCAGATAACCTCTTCTCCCTGGCCTGCTGCTTTCTGAGACCTCTGTCCTGCTCCAACCAGGATGGGCTGCTCCTTGGGTCTGCTGTAAAAATATTACAGGGGGCTTCCCACTGTCATCATCTGGGACTCCCCTCCCTTGCTTTCCTGTCCTCTTTGTTCCCTGAATACTTTACTGTTTTCTTGTCTCACTTGTTGTGCTGTAGCACAGCTTCTAGTAGTTTCCTAAAAATGAGCACACAGAAGGTCCATGTTTTGAAATGTTTGAAAATGTCTTTGTTTTTCTCTCAGACACTGTTTGTGGGTATTGAAATCTAGGCTGAAACACTGATGCTCAGAAATTTGAAGGCATCGTCCCATTGCTTTTAGCTTAAAGGAAGCTGTTGAGAGGACATTCTAAGTCTTACTTTTTGTAGGTAAACCATTTTTTTCTCTCTAAAAGCTTATAGAACATTCTCTTTATCCCAGGTGTGATAAAATCTCGCAACCTGGTGCTTGCGTTTTAAGGCTTTGGGTTGGGCATTTGGTGGACCATTTTAATCTAGAAACTTGTGTCTTTCAGTTTGGGGAAGTTTTCTTGTATAGGTTGATGATTTCTTTTTTTCTCTGTTTTCTCTGCTTCCTGGATTTCTCCTCTAAAGCCTTTATCTTTTGTCTTCTGATTTGCCTTTCTGGGAAATTTACGAAGTTTTATCTTCCTACTTCTCTATTGATTTTTAAAGATTTCTGCTCTCATGTTTTTGATTTTCAATTTTTTGTTTTCTATTTCCTTTCTATAGTGTCCTTTTCTTATTTTATGGGTGCAATATCTTCTCTTTTCTCTCTAAAGATGTTAGGTGTAGTTTTATTGAAATGTTTTATTCTGTTCCTTACATTGTTTCTGTTTCCTCTGGGTTCCTTTTCCCAGTTTGCTTTAGTTTCTTTCTTGTGTGGTAGAGGTATTCCTCAAATGTCTGTCCATTTATATTAAGCCTGAGGTGCTAAACAGCTTCTTAAAAGCGCTCTGTGGGTGGATGGGACCTGCTGAATGGTGCTGCAGGACCCAGAGTCCAGAGGATAAATTTCCAGTCTCCTGCCTGGGGACAACCCGAGGTTCCCAGGGTCCAGAAAGGTAGTAAGCCAGCTTCTTATCACTTTCTGTGAGCACTTTACTCAGAGCTTCTTCATTCTGGCAATTCCTACTCCTCTATTCACTGTCCATCTTCAAAAATTGCATGAACTTTCTTAATCTCTTTGTCTTCGTAGGCTTATACCTATGCTATTCCTTTATCCTCATTTTATTGGAGTTTCCAGAGGAGATGATATAATGAATATGGTCGGTCGATCATGTTTAACTGGAAATCTGCTTGCATGCTCTTTCCCTGTTTCGTTTTTAAAAATTGAAGTATAATTTACATATAGTAAAATGCAAAGACCTTAAGTGTACGGTTCCATGAGGTGTGACAAATGTGCAATCTATATCCCTACCTGTATCTTTACAGAACGTGCCCATCCCCCAGCAAGTTCCTTCATGCCCCTTTTCAGTTCCCTCCCTGCCTTTCCACCATCAGAAGCCACTGTTCTGATTTCTGTCACTATAGATAAGTTTGGGATCCTCATTTTTGAATGTTTGAGGGAAGTATTTATATTGTACAAGTCATTCTCCCAACTTATCTAACTGAAGAACAACTCTATTATTATTATTATTATTATTTGCGGTGCGCGGGCCTCTCACTGTTGTGGCCTCTCCCGTTGCGGAGCACAGGCTCCGGACGCGTAGGCTCAGTGGCCATGGCTCACGGGCCCAGCCGCTGCGCGGCACGTGGGATCTTCCCGAACCGGAGCACGAACCCGTGTCCCCTGCATCGGCAGGTGGACTCTCAACCACTGCGCCACCAGGGAAGCCCAGAACAACTCTATTATTACAAGAAATCGAAATATAAGTGAGAGCAATTCTGTTTTATTTTAAAAAAAAAAAGCACAGAATTTTGTCCAAATCTAACATCCTTCTTCAGGAGTGAAGAGAGATTTATTGTTATCTAGAAAGGCTTTTGAGGAAATCAGTTTCCTCCATAACCAGCAGAACTTCATAACACATGTTTAGTTACAAACGCAAGTAGTCAAAAACGATCCTTAATATCTTTGAACAAACATCATGCCCTCTTTCCGGATCTTCAAGGTCACACTCCCCTTTGTTCTTCTAAACAAAACCCAAGATCCCCCTTGTTTCCAAATGGATATCTGACCTCTTATCGAAACATATATGATTAGCCATCCTTTCAAATACCTTCTGAGGTGTGTGCACTTGTGGCACAAGGCCCTCAGGGCACGGGTGGCAGGGAGGGTGGATCTTGGGTGGTGTAAGTAGAGGGGACCTCTGATAAGGACTGTGTTTTGTTCTAATTGCCTAGCTTCTGCCTGGTGGTTGTTCCCTTCATGTAGACCTTCCATGAATGACAAAAGCCATATTTTAAAATGCTAAGTCTGAGTGTCTTTCCCACAACAAGAGTCAGCAACCTCTGTAGGACAAGCTAGGCCATCAGAAGAGAGACCCAGCAGCATTTAGTGAGTGCGACTAGATTGACACACTTAGTTACCCTGCTGGTAAGTGATGTAGCTGGGGTTTAGAGCCTGCTCACAAGCAGCTGTCACACTGTCTTTGTAAGGAAGCCAGGAGGGACTCTAAGGGTAAAAGAGAGGTTCCTTAGACTCACCAGCTGTACTAGAAAAAATTTCCTAATTGTAGCTGGAGCGAATGATATCCTTCTTTGCCTTTCACTGCTTTCTGATATCTCCTCAAGACGAGTCAGCTCAGAATTCCTGGAATTAACATTTCACGAGACAGCCCTCCCCTTCTCTTTCCACTTCCAGTGCCCTGCTTTGGGCCCTCGTCATTTTTTTTTTTTGTGGTACGCGGGCCTCTCAATGTTGTGGCCTCTCCCGCTGCGGAGCACAGGCTCTGGACGCACAGGCTCTGCGGCCATGGCTCACGGGCCCAGCCGCTCTGTGGCATGTGGGATCTTCCCGGACCGGGGCACGAACCCGTGTCCCCTGCATCGGCAGGCGGACTCTCAACCAATGCACCACCAGGGAAGCCCCCTCGTCATTTTTATCTTGACCACAGAGACACTCTCCTGTCTGGTGTCCCTACCTGCAGACTCTTGTCCATCGAGTCCATCTGTCATGTATGCTACCAGGTTAATCTCTTAAAAATGTTATGTCTGACTATGTCCAAGTCCACACTCTAGTGTGGCGCTGGGGACTTCTTGATTTAATCTCGTGGCACATATCTAGAGCCCTCAAGCCACAACTACTGAGCCCGCATGCCACAACTACTGAAACCCGTGTGCCTAGAGCCCGTGCTCCACAACAAGAGAAGCCACTGCAATGAGAAGCCCGCGCACCGCACAAAGAGTAGCCCCTGCTCGCCGCAACTAGAGGAAGCCAGCACGCAGCAATGAAGACCCAACGCAGCCAAAAATAAATAAATAAATAAGTAAATTTATTAAAAAAATAAAAAATAAAAAAAAGGGAGACAGGACAGAGCCTGTGGGGAAAAAGCCCCATTAAAGCCAATTACTAAGACTTTCCTCCAACGTCCCCAAAGATGTCTGCACATAGCCACAAAGAATCCATTCCGAGTTGCATGACCCTGATGAAGGTCTTCCTTCATCATATGATTTGTTGCAATAAGAATAAGGAAGGAACTTTGAAGCAGTTAAGGTCACTTTGTACTGAGACTATGGCACTCTATCATGTTAAATAAAAGGTCAGTTGATAGTTATTGTGTCATCCTTTTCAAATGATTTTATGCACAGTAGATGGTTTTATTATATATGTATATATAGATGAATTGGATTTGACTATTGATTTTTAAGAATTTAGTAAGAATATGCAAACAAATGTGTATATCTTATTTAAAGAAGCCCAAGAAGGAGACTACAAGAGTACAGATGTTCAGTGAAGGCTGTGGTGGGTATTTTGGACATGAATAACCTTACTCGATCTTCTCCACAATCCTGGGACAATGATATTAAATCCCTTCCTTACAGAATAAAATACCGAAGCTCATTAATTTGCTGGAGGTCTCTACAGCACTAACACATACCACCTATAGGTAGTTAAATCTAAATTCATTCATGTGAAATTCTGGGTTAAATTCTTTAGAAAATTGTCAGCCATAAGATTCTGTTGGCAAATACAGTATATTTATTTTTATTTTTTATCCATGTATATGTTTTCTAAATTTAATTAAAAAAAATTTTATATAATTTTTACAGGTCACTTTGCATTTACAGTTATTACAAAACGTTGGCTATCTGCCTTGTGTTGTACAATACATCCTTTCCATGTATATGTTTTTAAGTTTTAAACATGAAAAATATTTTAGCCATCAGGCTTCAAAAAACAACTGCATAGTATAGAAAATGCATGTGGGCTGATGTACGTCAGTATTTCCATATGGCAAAAGCCTGAGAAAACCTGGAGCAGTATTTTTGGGGTGGAGGTAATTTGACAGTATATACCTAAATCCATGTTACACAAACCCAATGACCCACTGAGGCCTCTTTGGCGATTCTAAGTGACACAGTGCCACAATAGTTAAGATCAGAGGCTCTGGGGTCCATATGACTCTGGGAAGTTTACTTTGAGCCCTATTTTCCTCATCTGTAAAATTAGGCTAATGGTGCCCACTGCATGGGGTGTCATCAAGATTAGATATCAGATGTCTGTCCAGTGCTTAGCACGGTGCCTCTTAGCGGTGTGGCTCTGCAAGCCGTAGGTAGCTCTTGTCATTGGCTGGAGATGCACTCTCCTTCACATCCACTAGCGAGGCGCGCTCTTCTGGCTATGCAGATTGAGAGGGTGTGCAGAAACTGAGGCTGCTGCTGGGTAATTATGGAAGGCTTCTAGGAACTCCAGGAGGGAGCAAAGATGTCACGTGGAGGAGAAGTGAGCATGATGTCTGAAACCATTTTCATGTTATGGGTGAGCAGAAAGGCCAGTTTCTACCAAGAAGCCAACCCTGGATGTCTTAGTTGTGCCCCCAAATGTCTGTGGTCCTTTCACTGTGTAAATAGGGCTTGTATTCTGGACTTCCCGGGAAGTCTCAGTTTCCAAGATTCAGTCCTATTGTCAAAGCCCGATTTCTGAATTTTTGGTTTTGATAATATGGAACCTAGAAGTGGAAAAATCCTCCAATGTCAGTCTTTCAACACTATAAATTAGATTTGGGACATGGCAAAGAGAAACGGGAGCAGGTGGGAGGGGTACAGGAAGGACAGAGAGAGGAGAAAGGCAGGACCAGGGCAAACCCTGGGCTGGACACCCAGGAATGTTGGGAGAGGGGGTTGCTGCACTGGGGTCGGGTGAGCACATTACATAAACCAAAGACTGGGAGGGCAGGGTGATGCCAGCAGAGACTGCTGAGTGCTGACCCTTGTACCCTCCACTTGCCCCTGCTGCCCCTTGGTGCCTCCAGGGGCATCCAGCCTGAAGCCTCGAGGGAGGAGATCTTCTCTCTGGAGGCCTGGCCTCCTGCCAAGGGCCCTGTGGAGAGATTTCCCAGGTTGGGAGGTGGGCCTATTAGGGCCTCACTCGACTGTGAATGCCCCGTTAGTTATTAGAGACACTCACCTAAGGTGGCCAGCTTTCTACCCCCTCCTGTGCTCATTCACAAAGAGAGAACCTCCGAAGTGGACACTCTTTCCGAGGGACTTGGAAGAATTCTCCCAAGGGCAGGAATGCCATCTCCTACCTCAGCCTTGATGTTTTAAAAGAGTGAAATGAGAGCATTTTGTGATTCTGGGCTTCACGCTTTTGCCCTCTTCCCCATTTCATCACACTGCTCAGGGCTCTGAAATTTGGATTATTGTCTAATCTTCCTTTCCTACTTTTGCTGTTTTGTTATTGAACTGATTATGCAGAACTGCATGTGGATGTCTCTTAGCACCTTGCCTCCAGGGATGGAGCTCTGCTTTCTAAACATCACCTCTAATCCTTTTATGGAGGAAGCCTGTACAAGGTGCTCACCCCATCCATCAGGGCCCATTGAGACTGACACTTTACAGGCCTTTGTAACCTGGCCCACACAGAACGGGAGATTCAGAGGTGCCAAGATCCCAAATCTATTGCTGCCCCTCTAGCCATCCATCTCAGGTGACACCGGTGCTTAAAAGAATAAATACATGGAAATTAAGCCCGCTGTGCCTGCAAAAGAGAAGATAAAGCAAGTTGGCTGTAGGCTGTCACCTGGCATCACCTGCTGAGAGGTGCTGAGTCACCTCAAGACTAAGGATGGAGAGGAGGCTTGAGTGACAGTCCCACTGGTGGCACCTTGTACAACGAAGCTTCAGTTCAAAGTGAAAACAGATTCTCTGCATTGGAGCCAACCTAACAGTGTAAAATGTTTTACTCCCAATACGGGGATGTTTGTGGTAAATAGATCGACAAGGAATACCCGCTTTCATTTTTCATTTATATGTTCTCCTCAGGGCACCTCTCACTTTCCATCTTAATGGCCTTTCCAGAACTTTCCAGAGCATATACAGCCTATTCCTGGTGCGTCTGGGGATGATTTCTGGTCATGGCACAGTGAGAAAGTTACTCTTGTTTTACTTCCCCTCCTGGTTGTCTGGTGGAGTGGAGAGGAGGCCTCACTCTGGTGTTGGGATGTCCTTGAGATTTCCCTCGCCTCATTCCCTCTTGTCTGTTTTATATTTTTAAAGATACTAAGGCCACCCCACTAAGCATTTTAGCAGGTAGATATCTAGCTAGGCTTTAGTAAACCTATTTTGTTTTTAAGGCTTTATTTGTTTTAAGATTTTATGGCGGGTAATACTGGTTTTCCATTTACCTTAGAGACATTTATTTAGCAAACACTCATATAGCACTTACTCTGTGGAAGGCCTTTTTCAAACACTTGACAAAGAGACAATCCTATGATTCTCACAACTTGATTATAAACCTCTGTGATAAGAACTATAATCACCCTCATCTTATAGATGCGGAAACCGAGGACCAAGAGGGTTAAATCAGGTTAGGCAGTGGGGGAAGCAGTGTTGAAACCAGGGCAGCTTGGCTCCAGACTTTGTGTCCTTAACCTCTGTGCACTGCTGTCTCTCCAAAATGAACATTTTTAAAAATTGATGTATTCAACGAAAAAAATGAGTTGATTCGAAGAAAACATGGATATGAAGAAAATGAGGTTCACACACTGTTTGGAAATGGCAGAAATTGTGAAGGTGGACTAAAATGAACAGAGCTGGTAGCTCCCCCGGCCTCTGCAGGATGAGGAAATGACGGGCTGACCAAGCACTGGACCTCAGACACAGACACTGCACACTGACCCAAAGGATCCCGGGAGCTGCAGGTAAAACTTCTTGCAGGTTGATTCTGTACTAGAGATGTCCTGCTGCAGCAGAGGATGCGTTTGTAATAGTATGTACGTACATCCACAGATACATGCACGTACACATGCACACGTACAGGTATAGGCACACGGCTGCTTTCACTGCTGTTAGGTACCAGGAATGGAGCCACACAGCTTTATCAGCACCCTTCTTTCTTTTCTTTTCTAACTGAAGTATAGTTGATTTACAATGTTGTGTTACAAAGACAAACAAAACAAAACAAACAAAAAATACAGTGTTGTGTTAGTTTCTGGTATACAGCAAAGTGATTCAGTTATAGATAGATAGATAGATAGATAGATAGATAGATAGATAGATAGATAGATAGATAGATATACACATATATATGTATATATATATTCTTTTCCAGATCCTTTTCCATTGCAGCTTATTACAAGACATTGAATATAGTTCCCTGTGCTATACAGTAGGTCCTTGTTGTTTATTTTATATACAGTAGTGTGTATATGTTAATCCCATACTCCCAATTTATCCCTCCCCACCCCTTTCCCCTTTGGTAACCATAAGTTTGTTTTCTATGTCTGTGAGTCTGTTTCTGTTTTATAAATAAGTTCATTTGTATCATTTTTTTAGATTCCACAAATAAGTGATATCATATATTTGTCTTTGTCTGATTTACTTTACTCAGTATGATAATCTCTAGGTCCATCCATGTTACTGCAAAAGGCATTATTTCATTCCTTTTTATGGCTGAGTAATATTCCATTGTATATGTATATCACATATTCTTTATCCATTCCTCTGTTGATGGACACTTAGGTTGTTTCCATGTCCTGACTATTGTAAATAGTGCTGCTATGAACATTGGGGTGCAGGTATCTTTTCGAATTACAGTTTTCATCTTTTCCAGATATATTGGCAGCTTAATTTTAAAATGACCTCCTTCAAGTGATGCTAAGAAGGTATCTCCCAGTTATCCTGAAATTGATTGTTCTGAGATTGTCCTGGCTCTTAGTTCTGTAGATTTTTAAAAAGCTGCTTCACACTCAGCACCATTTCCAGTGACGTGATAAGTCCTAGGAAGTTGTGAGCTGCAAGAGGAGAACAGCAGTATCTGTTTTGTTCCCTGCGCTGTCCTAGAACTTAGCACGGTGCCTGGCATAGAGTAGGTGCACAGGAACCGTTTGTTGAGTAACTGAATGAATGAACAAATGGTGGATGAAAGGGAGAATTACATTTTTAATTTTTTATTCTTTGTGTGCAGATCTGATAAACACTTCATATAAACATATTTGTAAATTAAGAAACAGTAATGGGAAGTACACTGTTAACCCACTACATAGCTTAAGATAAAAGCTTGTGGATACCTTCCCATCCTCCTTGCTTCCCTCTAAATAAAACCCACCCTGAATTTTGTGTTTCTCATTCCCTTGCTTTTTTTTTTTGCGGTACGCGGGCCTCTCACTGTTGTGGCCTCTCCCGTTGCGGAGCACAGGCTCTGGACGCGCAGGATCAGTGGCCACGGCTCACGGGCCCAGCTGCTCCACGGCATGTGGGATCTTCCCGGACCGGGGCACGAACCCATGTCCCCTGCATCGGCAGGCGGACTCTCAACCACTGCACCACCAGGGAAGCCCTCCCTTGCTTTTTAAAACAGTAGTTTAAAAACATCACATATGTATGTATTCCATCCTAAATCTTATGTTTACCGCCCTTACTTCCTTAAAATAGTTTTTTAAAATCACATATGTATGTATCCCTAAACAGTGTATTGTTTAGTTTTTGCTTGGTTTCTGAAGTTTATAAAAATGATATCATACAGCTTATTGTTTTTTGCTACTTGCTTTTTCACTCTACATTATGTTTCGAAGTTTCACTGGAGCAATAGGTGGTTTATTTTCATTGCTGAAAAATAGGACATCATTTGAACAGTACAATTTATTCATGCAGTCCCCTGTCAATGGAATTTAGGTTGTTTCTAGTTTGGGGCAATTATGAACAATACAGCTATGAACATTCTTTTTTTTTTTTTTGTGGTAGGCAGGCCTCTCACTGCTGTGGCCTCTCCCGTTGCGGAACACAGGCTCCAGACGCGCAGGCTCAGTGGCCATGGCTCACGGGCCCAGCCGCTCCGCGGCACGTGGGATCCTCCTGGACCGGGGCACGAACCCATGTCCCCTGCATCGGCAGGTGGACTCTCAATCACTGAGCCACCAGGGAAGCCCCAGCTATGAACATTCTTAAAAAATTTTTTAACTGTTAAAATAACATTATACACACATACATGTACATATAGCATAAAAAACGAAAAGTTCATGAATTAAAAAGTGAGCCCCTCTGAATACCACATGGCAAGGAGACTTGACTCTGACCGCAAAGCCGGCAATGCTCACAGTACCCTCCCTCCTCCAGCCTGACTTGCGTGCTAATCAGCTCTTCACTTTTCTTTGCTGTACTGTCGCCATTCCTAAACACTACAATTTAGCTTTGCTTGTTCTTTTTTTCCTTTCTTCAGACATCTTTTTTAGATCTCTTTTAATCTGTAGGCCCCCTTTCCATCTCTTCTTCCTCTTGCCATGTTGAAATATTAGGCTATTGTTTTCATCTGTGCATTTCATCGGGCATGCTTTTATTATCTGCTGGGATGTTATTCTGCTCCTTATTTTTTCTTTAAATAACTGCATGGGATTTGACTTCAATCCTTTTCTGTTACTTATGCATACATAATATTAGATTTCCCTAACTTATAGAAAGGAGGTATAATTTAAGTTGTTCTACTTTTACAGCTTTAGAATATCCTCTTCCGCGGTTTTAAGTCTTAAAGAACTGTGGTACCTCACTTCCTGAGATCTCCTGACTACTTTTAACAGGATCCTCTTTTTTTCCCCCCTTTTCTCTATTTTCCTGACCTGCTCCCTTTGTATTCTATTCCTGGCAGTCCCTCCTCAGTTGGCATTTGTCCTAGATGGGAGCCTAAGCTTGTCAGCTCTGAGTGTTTCTCAGGTCCTGTCTCCACTGGCCCCTTCAGACTCCGCCCTTGTACCACTGCTCTGGGGGTAAGCAGAACCCTCCCTGCATCTAGTGCCCTTCTACAGTTGGCCTGCTGGATTACTTATTTGAGGTTCTTAGGTCTGTCACATGCTCTGTTGCTTCCTCTGACACAGCTGCTGGGATGTGCAGGTCTTGTAGGTGTGTCTCCACCCAGTCAGGTTTTAGGGTTTGTGGGTTCTGTGTCATTTAGTTTGTAGTAGTGATTGCCCTTGGGTTTTCAGTTTGGCCAATCCTGGCTGCTCTGTGTATCCTTATGGAGAATTTGAAGAGATTAAACAGTTACACTACCAAGGTTACTGCCTTCCCAGAATCCCCATGAATATTTTTATAGAGTTTATTGTTGTATACCTATAAGAATTTTTCTGAGTATACTTATGGGAGAAATTACAGGTTCTTAGGGCAAATATCTGATATTACAAGGTAATTGTAAATTGTTTTCTAGCGATGTTGTATCAATTTATGCTGTCATTGTCGGAATACAAAAGTCCTTGTTGATCCACATGCTTGCCAATACTTGGTATTGTCAGACTTCTTGATTTTTCATATTTGCTAGATGGAAATGGTTCATCTTTGTTTGCATTTCCCTGAATCATAATGAGGTCAGACATCTTTTCATATGTTTATTTATCCTGCATTCATTTTTTTCAATGAATTGCCTTTCATGTCTTTTGTCCAGTTTTCTTTTGGGTAGTCATTTTTTAAAATTAATTTTAGTTCTTAGAGAATATACTTTTCTCTATTTTTACTTCACATATTTATGGTGCCTTTTGATAAGAGTTCTTGATATTTTACTCAGGTAAAATTCATATAACATAAAATTCACCATTTTAACATGTGCAATGCAGTGACTTTAAAAATTTTACTCTAGTTGAATATATCACTATTTTCTATTATGCTTAGTGCCTTTTGTGTCTTATTAAAGAATCTTTCTCTGCCCCTTTGTCATAAAGATGTTCTGTACTTTCTCCTTTGAAACTTGAGTCTTTATCTGGAATTGTTTTTAGTAAGTAGTGTGAGGTGGGATTCGATTTTTCCCTATATGTGTAACCAATTATCCCAGCACAATTTATTGATAATTACCTTCTTTTTTCCAGTAACCTGTGATGCTACTTCTGTCATACCATATTTCACTGACTCTAAGAAGCTATCCATGTAAGATGTAACATTATTTTGGTGCAGCTAAAAAAGAAAAATTGCTGTCAATTAAAAGATGACATAATGCTTTCTTATTACTTAACATGGTCTATTTTATCCTTTTTTGAAAAGTATTTTTATCATTTATCACTCTTTTGAATCCACATAAGTAAAATATATGTGAATTAAATTGGTTAAAGTAGTCCTAAAATTTATTCACATTTACTTCTGAATCACTTTCTTTTAATTGGGATATAATTCACACACCATGAAATTTACCCTTAGGGCTTCCCCTGGTGGCGCAGTGGTTGAGAGTCCGCCTGCCGATTCAGGGGACATGGGTTCGTGCCCCGGTCCGGGAAGATCCCACATGCCGCGGAGCGGCTGGGCCCGTGAGCCATGGCCGCTGAGCCTGCGCGTCCGGAGCCTGTGCTCCGCGACGGGAGAGGCCACAACAGTGAGAGGTCCGCATAACGCAAAAAATAAAAAAAAAAAAAATTACCCCTTAAAGGGTACAATCCAGTGGTCTTTCAGCACATCACAAGGTTGTATGACCATCACTAACATCCAATTCTAGAACATTTTCATCACCCTGAAAAGAAATCTTGTACCTATTTGCAGTCATTCCCCATTCCCACTCCCTTCAGCCTAGATTTCCATTCTGGACACATAATATAAAAGGAATCAATGTGATATGTGGCATTTTGTGTCTGGCTTCTTCCACTCAGTATAATGCTTTTTAAGGTTCATCCATGTTGTAGCATGTATCAGTACTTCATTCTTTCTTATGGTTGAATAATGTTCCATTGTATGGATATACCACATTTTTGTTTGTTTAGTCCATTTGATGGACATTTTGGGTGATTTCCACTTTTTTGCTATTATAATGCTGCTATAAGCATTCATATACAAATTTTTGTATAAACATGTGTTTTCAATTTTGGGGGGTGTATACCTAGGAGTGGAATTGCTGGGTCATATGGTAACTCTGCGTTTAACTTTTTGAAGTACTGCCAAACCGTTTTCTAGATGTCTAGGTCTTTTGCCTATTTAGATCCAAAAAACTGGGTTATTTGTCTTTTTATTGGTGAGTTGTAAGAGCTCTTTATAGGGGACTTCCCTCGTGGTCCAGTGGGTAAGACACCACACTCCCAATGCAGGGGCCTGGGTTTGATCCCTGGTCGGGGAACTAGATCTCGCATGCATGCCTCAACTAAGAGTTCACATGCTGCAACTAAGAGTCCACATGCTGCAACTAAGAAACCTGTATGCCACAACTAAAGATCCCACATGCTGCAACTAAGACCCAGGGCAGCCAAAATAAATATAAATAAATAAGTATTTAAAAAAAGAGTTCTTTATATATTCTGGATATAAGTTCCACATCAGATATATTATTTGCAAACATTATCGCCCATACCGTGGATTGTTTTTTCACTTCTTGGTGATGTCCTTTGAAGTACAGAAGTTTTTAATTTCAATTCATCTATTGTCTTGTGTTGCTGTGCTTTACATGCCATATCAAAGAAACCATTGCCTAATCCGTGGCCATGAAGAGTCACATGTATGTTTTAAGAGTTTTATCGTTTAGCTCTTTTCTTTAGGTCTTTGATCCGTCTGAGTTAATTTTTATCTGTGATGTGAGCTAAAGGTCTAATTTCTTTCTTTTGTGTGTGACTATCCAGTTGTCCAAGCACCATTTGTTGAAAAGACTATTCTTTCACCATTCAATAGGCACCCTTGTTTCAAATCAATTGACCATAGGTGTATGGGTTCATTTCTGGATTCTAAATTCTATTTCACTGATCTGTATGTCTATCTTTATGCCAGTCTTGTTTACTGTAGCTTTGTAGTAAGTTTTTGAAAGTCCTCCAACTTTGTTCTTTTCAAAATTGTTTTGGCTATTCTGTGCTCTTTGCATTTGCCTATGAATCTTAGGATCTGCTTGTCAATTTCTGCAAAAAAAAAAAAGCTGGATGGAATTTTGATAGGGATTGCATTGAATCTGTAGATCAGTTTGGGGAATATTGTCATCTTAAAAACGTTAAGTCTCTAATCCATGAAGATGGGGCGTCTTTCTGCTTATTTAGGTCTTCTTTAATTACTTTCAATGATGTTTTATAGTTTTCAGTGTACTTAAGTGTACTCACACCTTTTTGCTAAATTTATTCTTAAGTATTTTAGTCTTTTTGGTGGTATCATTAATGGAATTGTTTAATTTTTGTATTGTTCATTGCTAGGACATAGAAGTACAACTGATTTTCACATAGTGATCTTATATCCTATAACTTTGCTGAATTCATTTATTAGCTCTAATTGTTTAGTGGATTCCTTAGGATTTCCTATATACAAGATCATGTCATCTGTAAACAGAGGTAGTTTTACTTCTTCCTTTCTCATCTGGATGCCTTCTGTTTCTCTTCTTGCCTAATTGCCCTGGAGAGACTCCAATACAATGTTGGTAAGAGTGAACATCCTTGTTTTCTTCCTGATCTTAGGAGAAAATCAAGTAGTCTTTCACCACTATGTTAGCTATGGGTTTTTCATAGTTTCCCTCTATCAGGTTGAGGAAGTTCCCTTCTATTCCTAATCAATTGTGTGTTTTTTTTGTTTTTTGTTTTTGCGGTACACGGGCCTCTCATTGCTGTGGCCTCTCCCGTTGCAGAGCACAGGTTCCGGATGCGCAGGTTCAGTGGCCATGGCTCACGGGCCCAGCTGCTCTGCGGCATGTGGGATCTTCCCGGACCGGGGCACGAACCCGTGTCCCCTGCATCAGCAGGCAGACTCCCAACCACCATGTCACCAGGGAAGCCCAGTTGTGTGTTTTTATCATGAAAGGATGTTGGGTTTTGTCATATGCTTTTTCTTCTCTTTATATCTAGTGAGATAGTTATGTGATCTTTGTCCTTTATTAATATGGTGTATTACACTGCTTTTCCACTTGGTCATGATCTATAACTCTTTTTTATACGTTACTGGATTCAATTTTCTAGTATTTTATTGAGAATGTTTTGTGTCTATATTTATAGAAAGGATACTGGTCTGTAGTATTCTTGTGATATCTTTGTGTGGTTTTGGTATCATGGTCACACTGGCTTCACAGAATGTGTTGGGAAATATCGAAGTTTGCTAGAGCTGCTGTAACGAACTACTACCAACTGGGTGGCTTAAACAATAGACATTTATTGTCTTATAATTCTGGAGGTAGAAGTCCAAAATCGAGGTGGCAGCAGTGTTGGTTCCTTCTAAGGGCTCTGAGGGATGGGTCTGTACTAGGCCTATTCCTTGGCTTGTAGATGACCATGTTCTCCCTATGCCTCTTTATATTATCTTCCTCCTATGTGTATAACTATGTCCACATTTCCCCTTTTTATAAGGACACAATGATATGTTACATACAACTATAATAAGTAATCCATACATATTGGATTACGACCCACCCTAATGACGTCACTTTAACTTATTACCTCTGTAAAGACTATATCCTAATAAGGTCATATTCTGAGGTCCTGGGGGCTTAGAAATTCAACATGTGAATTTGGGGGGGACAGAGTTCAACCCATAATAGGAAGTGTTCACATATTTTTTTAATACCTGGGAAGAGTTTGTGAAGGATTATTGTTAATTTTCTTTAAACATTAGGTAGAATCCACTAATGAAGCCTCCTTGTCAGGGGCTTTTTTTAAAAAAAACTTTTATTTATTTATTTGGCTGCATCAGGTCTCAGTTGCGGCGTGTAGGATCTTTTGTTGCAGCGTGCGGGCTCTTCATGGCGGTGCGCGGGTTTCTCTCCAGCTGTGGTGTGCAGGCTCCAGAGTGTGTGGGCTCAGTAGTTGCAGTGCGTGGGCTCTCTAGTTGTGGCGCAGGCTGTAGAACACATGGGCTTAGTTGCCCCTCATCATGTGGGATCTTAGTTCCCCGACCAGGGATTGAATCTGCGTCCCTCGCATTGGAAGGTGGATTCTTAACTACTGGACCACCAGGGAAGTTCCAGGGGCTTTTTTTTTTTTTTGTAGGAAGTTGTTTTGATTATTAATTCAATCTTTTTACTTGTTACGGGTCTGTTCAGATTTTGTTCCTTCTTGACTCGGTGTCAGTAGTTTGTGACTTTCTAGGAATTTGTCCTAGAAGGCTATCTAATTTGTTGGCATACAGTTGCTTATAGTATTCCCTTATAATTTGTTTTATTTCTGTAAGATCAGTAGTAATGTCCCTGCTTTCATTTGTGATTTTAATAATTTAAGGCTTCTGTGTTTTATTTTTGATCAGTCTGTGTTTGTCGATTTTATTGATCTTTTCAAAGAGCCAATTTTTTGGTTTTGTTGATTCTATTGTTTTTCTATTCTCTATTTCATTTATTTCCACTCTAGTCTTTATTTTGCCTTCCTTCTGCTTTCTTGGAGTTTTGTTTGCTCTTGCTCTTCTAGTTTATTCAGATTATTGATTTGAGATCTTCTTTTTAAATATAAGTATTTGCAACTATAATTTTCCTCTAAGCACTGCTTTAGCTATATCCTATAAGCTTTGGTATGTTATGTTTCTATTTTCATTCATCTCAAAATATTTTCTAATGTCCTGTGTTATTTTATTTGACTCATTGATATGTTATTTAATTTCCAGATATTTGTGAATTCCCAAAATATATTTTTGTTATTGATTTCTAATTTCTTTCCATTGTGGTTGGAGAACATACTTTGTATAATTTTAGTCTTTTAAAATTTATTGGAACTCATTTTATAGTCTACTGTATAGTCTGTCCTGGAGAATATTCCCTGTGTACTTGAGAAGAAGGTGTACACTGCTGCTGTTGGAGTGTTCTATAGATATGTGCTAAGTCTAGTTGGTTTATAGTGTTCAAATCTTGGATTTTCTTATTGCTCTTTTGTCAAGTTTTCTATCCACCACTGAAAGTGGGCTATTGAAGTCTCCAACTATTATTTTTGAATTGTCTATTTTTCTCTTCAATTTTGACAGTTTTTACTTCATGTATTTGAGGGGTTGTTAGGTGCATATATGTTTATAACTGTTATATATATTTGATATATTGACTCTTTTATTGTTTTAAAATGTTGTCTCCATTAACTAATTTTGTCTTAAATCTATTTGTCTTTTTTCAGAGAGTCATGCTAGTTCACTTCTGGTTACTGTTTGCATAGAATATCTTTTTCTACCCTTTTACTTTCAATCTATTTGTGGTTTTGAATCTAAAGTATTTCTCTTTCAGCCAACAGATGGTTGGGTCATTTAAAGAAAATCCAGTCTGCCTTTTGAATGGAGTGTTCGGTCTTTTTACATATAATGTAATTATTGATAAATTAGGATTTATGTCTCCATCTGGCTGTTTGTTTTCTATATATCTTCTTTTTTGTGCCTCAATTTCAGCATTATTTCTTTGTTTTGTGTTAAACAGACATTTTCTAGTGTACCATTTTAATTCCCTTGTCATTTCTTTTACTATATATTATTTTCTTACTGGTTGTTTTTAGAATTGTGATTAACATATTAACTTATAACAATTTAGTTTGGGTTAATACCAACTTAATTTCAGTATTATACAAAACTTTGCCCCTATATGCTCCTTTCCATCCCCCCTCCTTTGTGCTGTTATTGTTATATAAATTACATCATTATACATTGTGTGCCCATCAACTCAGATGATAATTACTGCTTTACACATTGTCTTTTAAATCAGATGGGAGAAAATTACAAATAAAAAATACATTTATATATTTACCTCTGTAGTTACCTTTATTGGCGTTCTTTATTTTTCATCTGGGTTTGAGTTACTGTCTAGTGTCCTTTCAGTTCAGCCTGAAAAACTTCCTTTAGTATATCTTGCAGGGCTGGTCAGCTAGTGATGAATTATCTCAGTTTTTACTACCTGTGAATGTCTTCTTTTTTCCTTCATATTTGAACATATTTATAATGGGTATTTTGAGGTCTTTTCTGTAAAATCTGAAACGGAAACCCCCAACAAATGGAAGATGTCAACATTCTTCATTCCAGAGAAGACCACCTGAGGCCAAATTAAAGGAACCAGAGAAGCTCATCAAGAGATTATCTGAGACCAGATTAAAGGAGGGCAGGCCCTGCACACACCCTAATCTTGTCAGGAACCCCACCCTTGAACTATTTCTATAACACTCCTCACCAAATCCTCCCAGGTTGGGACACACAGTTTTCAAGGGCAGGAGCCCGCTGTGTCCGCCTTTGCCTGGCAAAGCAATAAAGCTATTCTTTTCTACTTCACCCAAAACTCTGTCTCCAAGATTCAATTAGGCACTGGTGCACAGAGGCTGAGGAGGCCCAATTTGGATATTCCCACAGTCACCTTGGGATGATAGTGGTATTGGTAGGGTTCTCCTTCTCTCTTTCCCTGACCACACCCAGTTGTTAAATCCCACTCATTGCTAGCTTATTGATCTATTGTTTCCAATAATGCCCCAGGGCATAAATGTTCTACAAACTAATCCAATCAAAGTGTGGCTCCTTTGAAAGAATAGTTTCTGAGGTCTGAGTTTGATATTTGTTCTGACTCCAAGAGGGTTCCTCCCAGCAGTCTTATTCCATAGTTCTCTCGTAAACTAGCCACCCTACAGTCTAGGTTGTGTTTTCTTTTAATTTTTAAAAAAATATTTATTTATTTATTTGGCTGTACCGGCTCTTAGTTGTGGCATGCAGGATCTTTTTTTTTTTTTAGCTGTGGTATGCAGGATCTTTTTTTTTTTTTAGTTGTGGCATGAAAGCTCTTTAGTTGCAGCATGTGGGATCTTTTTAGTTGCAGCATGTGGGATCTAGTTCCCTGACCAGGGATCGAACCCAGGCCCCCCTGCATTGGGAGCACAGACTCTTAGCCACTGGACCACCAAGGAGGTCCCTAGGTTGTGTTTTCTTAAAAATCCATGAATCTCTCCCTCATTGCATTTCACCTAAACCTTCACTGTTCTTGACAGTGCTCTTAGGTTTGAAGTTTTCCATGCTCTGTTGAAAATCAGTTCCTTTGGGAAGAGATTAAGAGCTACCTATTTTACAGCCTGCTTCGCCACCCAGGCAAAATCTCTGAGCCAGGGCTCTAGAGCTGCAGGTGGGGATGATGACAAGCTTCTCTTTGATCATACCCCTTCTCTAGGAGCTGAGCGATCACTGGAATGTGATGGCGGCAGCCTGAAGTCCCTTTGTCTTGTCTCTCCTGGCATGAAGGCACCCACCTCATCAGTTGGGGCAAGGGCAGTTGGGCCCCAGTGTTCTCAGCATGCCACAACCAAGGTACAACCTCTATTCTATAAGTGGGGGCTGAACAGAAGAAGGGAGCTCCCACCTCTCAACGACACTTGCTTGGAATTGGCCTCAGCAATAGGCAGCTGGGGATAGGATTAGAAACACTGAAGTTCCTTCAACTGAGCTTGAGGCGGGGGAGCCCTGAGTCCTTGGCTGCAGGAGTCTGGAGTCTTTACCTCACTAAGCTGGGAGAGGGAGGGAGGGAGTGGTCTTCATTCAAGGACTGCACATTCTTGCCTTTCTTACCAATTTTGGGGGGAAGGTTTTCTTAAACATATGCTTCTCCATTTGCTATTTGCCTTTAGGACCATTTTCAGAGGCTTTACATTCTTGTTTAAATAATTTTCACAGTTTCACTGGGGAGTGGGAGCTCCTCACACTGATGCTGGAAGTTGATCTCCTTCATTTTTCAAGGATAGTTTTATTGGATTTAGGATTCTTGGTTGACTGTCTTTATCTTCCAGCAATTTAAATATATCATCTTTCTGCCTTCTTGCCTCCATGGTTATCTCAGTAAGGTCAGGCTTCCATAACAAATACCATAGACTGGGTGGCATAAACAATAGAAACTAATTTCCTCATAGTTCTGGAGGCTGGAAAGTCCAAGATCAAAGTCCAGTATGGTCATTTTCTATCTCTTTATTGATACTATTTGGTGAGATACAATTCTCATGCTTTCTTTTAGTTATTTAGACATAGTTTCCCATTAAAAGAGAGTTAGCTATTAAAAAATAGCTAAATTCTCTTATTATAATTTGTAGATTCTTTTGGGTTTCTAGTATATGCAATTATATTATCGAAATAATGACAGTTTTGTGTCTTCCTTTCCTGTTCTATATACCATTTATTTCTTTTATTATTTTCTTTTTTTGCACTGGCTAGTACCTCTGGTACAATCTTAAATAGGAGCGGTGATAGCAGACATCCTTACTTCTGATTTTAAGTGAACTGCTACTAACATTTCACCATTAAGAATGATATTTGCTATAAGTTTTTAATAGATTACATTTATCAGGTTAAGAAAGTTCCCTTCTATTACTATTTTGCTAAGAAATTTAAAAATTAAATCATGAATAGGTATTGAATTTTATCTTTTTCTGTATCTATTGAGATGATAAAAATTTTAATGCAGTGAATGATATTTATAGAATTTATATTAAACTATACTTGTATTCCTGGAAAAAGTCAAACTTAGTCATGATGTATGACCTTTTTATATATCACAAGGTTAAGTTTGCTAATATTTTCATTTAGGAGTTTTGCATTTATGTTTAGGAGTGAGACTGACCTATAATTTTTCTTTCTTATATAATTCTTGTCTATTTTTATTATTACTCATTCCCTCTTAGAATAAGTTGGGGAGTAGTTTATCTTTTTCTAATATTTGGGAGGGTTTATATAAGATGGAATTATTTGTTCCTTGAAAGTTTAGTAGAATTTTGCTGATAAATCATCTGGGCCTTGGGTTTCTTGAGGGGGTTTTTTGGTGGGAAAATTTTAAACTACTGATATGAATTCTTTAATGACTTTAGGAATATTCAGACTTTCTTCTTTTGGTAAGTTATATTTTGTCCATTCTAAGTTGTCCAATTTAATCACATAAACTCTGTAGTATTCTTTTATCATCTCTTAAATTTCTGTTTCATCTGTAGTTTTGTCTTTTTATACTTAAAATTATTCCTTTGAGGCTTTTCTGTTTTCTTTTTCCCATGACCAGCCTTATCAAAGATTTATCTGTTTGATTAGTTTTATCAAAAAATCAACATTTGGCTTTGTCAGTCCTCTTTAATGATCTTTGTTTTCTATTTCACCAGTTTCAGCTCTTATATGTAGTATATTTCTCTTTTTACTTTTTCTGGGTTGGATTCTTAGTGCATTATTTCCTATTGAGATTGTGGGACTCGAGGGACATTGTTCCAGCTAATGATTAAGAACTCTCCAGACAATAGGGGCTTCTTAGACAATGGGTGAATTTCCAGGATGTCCGGCCCCCTTCCGAGAAGGAGGGAGATAACAAAATGTAAAAAAGGTGTCTGTCAAAGACCAATCAGGCAGCTGGGGAGAAGGAGGGAGATAAACAAAATAGGTGTCTGTCAAAGACCAATCAGGCAACTGGGGAGAAGGAGGGAGATAAACAAAATAGGTGTCTGTCAAAGACCAATCAGACAGCTGGGGATAAGTTCCCTCTCTGGTCCGAGCCTAAGCCGGGGCCAATCAGCAGGAGAACACAACCAAATCTATAATTTACATACGGGGAAGTGGGAACCTATAAAACTGACATATTCGCGCCCAAAAGGGGTTCCTTCTTCGACCTCCTGCGTGAGGACCAAGGAACCCCGGTGCACCGGCCTTCAATAAACCTCTTGCGTTTTGCATCGACTTCCGACTCTTGTTGTTTCCTGGGCGAGTCGAAACTCCTAGGAGACCGCGCAGGTCTAACATTTGGGGGCTCGTCCGGGATTCCACTCGCCCCGGACCACAAGAACATCGGCAGTTGGAGGTACCAGGTAAGCTCGAGCTTGATTGTCTGTCTGTCCCTTGTTCTTTGTGGGCCATTATCGGAGGAAAGCCGTAAGAATCGGCTTATTATGGAATCTGTATCGGACCTCTGGCTAGGCAGACGTGCTAATAGCCGGCGTCCATGAGCCCTAGGGGACGCCCTAGTGGCTCATCTGGAAGGAGAGGCAAACTCTGTCTCCCCTTCACTCGGTTTCGGCAGTTCCCTTGGTGGTAACTGCCATCTGAAGAAGTTTCGGTTTTGAAGCGAGCTCGCGGTGGCCCATATGTATATGTGTTTCGTGGAGTTTTAACTGTTTCTGTATTGTGGTCTATTCTTCTTCTCTGACGGACGACAATGGGACAAACTATGACGACTCCTCTTTCCCTTACCCTAAGCTATTGGACCGAAGTTCGGGCCAGAGCCCATAATTTTTCGGTAGAGGTAAAGAAAGGAAAGTGGCAGACTTTGTGTGCCTCTGAATGGCCAACATTTCAGATAGGATGGCCCCCCGAAGGATCCTTTTTATTAGACAAGATTAAGCTGCTGAAGTCTAAGATATTTAATATAGATCCCCACGGACATCCAGACCAAGTACCATATGTCTTGGTCTGGGAAGATTTAATTCTCTCCCCACCTCCGTGGGTCCGGCCCTTTGTTTTCTCAACAGGTACGTCCGCGCATACAGCAGCAGCGTCGGAGATATTAGCCTTAAAGAAAAACCCCAACACGGAGAAGCTACCCGACGCCCCGGATCTACCGAAGGCGATTTATCCTGACCCGCAGTCCGATTTGCTTCTTTTGGATTCCCCACCCCCTTAATCCTCCGGCCCCGAATCCCCTACCACCTAGAGGACCCCCAGCTCCACTGCCCTCGGCACCAAGGGAACCATCCATGATGGAAGAAGAAAGGGGTCCCTCAGTGGGCACTAGGAGCCGGAGGGCTATCTCCCCGGACTCCACTGCCCTACCTCTTAGAGAATATGGCCCCCCCGATGGCCAAGGGAATAGACGTCTCCAATATTGGCCCTTTTCCTCTGCAGATCTTTATAATTGGAAAATGCATAACCCAACTTTTTCCGAAAATCCACAGGCCCTTACCGCTTTAATAGAATCTCTTGTTTTCTCCCACCAGCCCACATGGGATGATTGTCAGCAGCTGCTCCAGACTCTCCTAACGACTGAGGAGAGGCAACGGGTTCTTTTAGAAGCCAGAAAAAAATGTATTAGGCGCCAATGGGCAACCTACCCAGCTGCCTAACGAGATTGATGCTGGTTTCCCACTCGTCAGGCCAAACTGGGATTTCAATGCCCCGGAAGGTAGGGAGCGCCTGAAAATGTATCGCCAGGCTCTGGTGGCGGGTCTCCATGGAGCGGCCAGACGGCCCACTAATTTGGCTAAGGTAAGGGAAGTAACTCAGGGGCCCCAGGAATCGCCAACTGTGTTCCTGGAACGTTTAATGGAAGCCTTTAGACGCTTTACCCCTTATGATCCAACTTCAGAGGGACATAGGGCTACTATAGCAATGGCTTTCATAGATCAAGCGGCCCCTGATATTAAGAAGAAATTACAGAGGCTAGATGGCTTGCAGGGATTTTCGCTTCAGGAGTTAGTAAAAGAGGCAGATAAAGTATGTAACAAAAGAGAAACAGAGGAAGAGAAGGAAGAAAGAAAGCAGAAAGAGCAGGAAGCCCGTGAAATAAGACGGGATAAGAGACAGGAGAGGAATTTAAGTAAGATACTGGCCACTGTGGTTGGAGGAAGAAATATAGGGGATAGAAATAGGCAGGAAGGGCGAACGGCAGACAGAAGGCGGCCATTAGACAAGGACCAATGTGCCTACTGTAAAGAAAAAGGACATTGGGCGAGAGAATGCCCTAAGAAAAAGAATGGAGGAAGGCCAACCAAAAACAAAATCTTAACATTGGAAGAAGAAGACTAGGAAAGTCAGGGCTCGAACCCTCTCCCCGAGCCCCGGGTAACTCTTAAAGTGGAGGGGGAACCTGTTCAATTTTTGGTAGATACCGGAGCCCAGCACTCCGTCCTTCTCCACTCAAAAGGTCCTATCTCAGCTAAAAGGTCATGGGTACAAGGAGCCACTGGGAATAAACAATATTCATGGACCACACGAAGCACAGTAGATCTTGGGATTGGAGGAGTAACCCATTCATTTTTGATTATTCCGGAATGCCCCTATCCTTTGCTGGGAAGAGATTTACTCTCCAAAGTAGGGGGGCTCAAATCCACTTTCAGCCAGAAGGTCCCACCATAACTGATAATAAGGGAAGGTTACTTCAAATATTGACTATGAAATTAGAAGATGAATATAAATTATACGAGCAGCCTTCATCCTCACGAGTTAATGTTACTGATTGGGTAACTCGGTTCCCTCAAGCCTGGGCAGAAACTGCCGGAATGGGGATGGCCAAAAATCGGCCCCCGGTGCTAGTGGAACTCAAGGCAACTGCCACCCCAATAACGGTCCGTCAATACCCCATGAGTAGAGAAGCCAAAGACGGTATCCGTCCCCATATACAGAGGCTACTAGACTTGGGCATCTTAATAAGATGTCAATCAGCATGGAACACCCCTCTCCTGCCGGTAAAGAAACCAGGAACAAATGATTATCGGCCGGTGCAGGATCTACGAGAGGTAAACAAACGGGTGGCAGACCTCCACCCCACAGTTCCAAACCCTTACAACCTCCTGAGCACTCTTCCACCTCAACATACATGGTATACTGTTTTGGACCTTAAAGATGTTTTTTTCTGTTTAAGACTGTCTCCCCTGAGCCAACCCTACTTTGCCTTCGAATGGAAAGATCCAACATCGGGAATGTCTGGTCAGCTGACATGGACACGGCTACCTCAGGGGTTTAAGAACTCCCCGACCATCTTTGATGAAGCCCTCCATCAGGATTTGGCATTATATAGAGAATCAAATCCCCAGGTAACATTACTCCAATACGTTGATGATATTTTATTAGCTGCTGAGGCCCAAGAAGATTGTATCAAGGGTACTGAAAAACTGTTAACGGAACTTGGAACCCTGGGATATAGAGCCTCAGCCAAGAAAGCACAAATATGCCAACAACAGGTCAGTTACCTGGGGTATCTATTAAAAGGGGGGCAAAGATGGCTCACGGAGAGCAGAAAGGATACGGTGGCCCAAATTCCGGCTCCCAAAAACGCCAGGCAGGTTAGAGAATTTTGGGGGACGGCCGGATTCTGTAGACTATGGATTCCAGGGTTTGCTGAGCTGGCAGCCCCATTGTACCGCCTAACCAAAAACAGCACTCCTTTCGTTTGGGGCGATAAGGAACAACGGGCTTTTGACCAAATCAAACGAGCTTTACTTTCAGCTCCAGCCCTAGGACTGCCAGATGTAACCAAACCTTTTCATTTATATGTGGCCGAAAATAAGGGCATTGCAAAAGGAGTATTGACTCAGAAATTGGGTCCCTGGAATCGCCCAGTTGCTTATTTGTCAAAAAAATTGGACCCTGTGGCATCAGGATGGCCCACCTGTTTAAAGATAATCGCTGCAGTGGCCGTTCTAGTCAAAGATGCTGACAAACTAACTTTAGGACAAAATCTAACGATAACAGCTCCTCATGCCCTGGAAAATGTAGTCCGTCAACCACCGGATAGGTGGCTAACTAATGCCAGGATGACCCATTACCAAACCCTGTTGCTAAACTCAGATCGCATCAAGTTTGCTCCAGCCACAGGACTCAATCCAGCCACCTTGCTACCTGATCCTGACTTGGAAGGCTCCACCATCATACATGATTGTCAGGAAGTACTAGCCGCAGCACACGGCAGTAGGCCGGATCTGATGGACCTGCCCCTCCCTGATGCTGATTTCACCTGGTTCACGGATGGGAGCAGTTTCCTGGAGGAAGGTAAGCGTCGAACTGGGGCAGCCGTGGTAGACGGAAAACAAGTCATATGGGCAGCGGCACTACCACAAGGGACCTCAGCCCAACGAGCTGAATTAATTGCCCTGATGAGGGCATTAGAGATGGCAGAGAATAAAAAAGTAAACATCTACACAGACAGTAGATATGCGTTTGCTACCGCTCATATCCACGGTGCCATTTACCAACAGAGAGGGCTACTAACTTCAGGTGGCAAAGAAATTAAAAACAAAGACGAAATCGTGGCTTTGTTGACTGCACTCATGCTTCCTACTAAAGTCAGTATCATCCACTGCCCTGGACATCAAAAAGGAAATGCCCCAATAATTAGGGGAAATAATATGGCTGACCAAGTGGCCCGAGAAATAGCATCGGGAGAAGTCATTTTAGGACTGTCAGATAAAGTTCCTGAAAAACCAGGCCGCGATGAAGAAATCATCCCGGCCACAACAAAAGGAACTTTGTCCCCTCAGCAAGCAGAACCCATGTTAAAACAGATGCACAGATGGACACATTTGGGGACTAAAAAGATGGTAGCCTTGTTACAAAAAGCCAGGTACGAAACCCCTGGAATGACAAAATTAGCTGAACAAATTGTGCAGGAATGCGTCCCATGTCAACAGGTAAATGCTCACAAAGGGAAACTTGAAACTGGAAAGAGACTCAGGGGGGACCGCCCAGGAACTTACTGGGAAGTGGACTTTACCGAAGTGCGTCCTGGAAGGAACGGTAATAAATACCTTTTAGTTTTTGTAGACACTTTTTCAGGATGGATAGAGGCTTTCCCAACAAAAAAAAGAAACAGCTGCTGTAGTAGCCAAGAAGATTTTAGAAGAAATTTTTCCTCGATTTGGAGCATCAAAGGTAATAGGGTCTGATAATGGTCCAGCCTTCGTCGCCCAGGTAAGTCAGGATGTGGCCAGATATTTGGGGACTGATTGGAAATTACATTGTGCCTATAGACCCCAAAGTTTAGGTCAGGTAGAAAGAATGAATAGGACTCTAAAAGAGACCCTAACTAAATTGTCCTTGGAGACTGGCGGTACCGATTGGACGGTGCTCCTTCCTTTGGCCCTATTCCGGGTTAGAAATACACCTTCCCGATACCATCTTACTCCTTTTGAAATATTATATGGTGCCCCGCCTCCCCTCCTCACTTTAGGAAAAGAAATAAAACCTGATTGTCAAAATAACACTGACTTATATGCTAGGCTACTGGGACTCCAATTGGTCCAGAAAGAAATATGGTCCCAACTCGCCAAGGCCTACCAACCGGGAACACCGGGAGAAACTCATCCTTTCCAAGTCGGAGACTCCGTATACGTCCATCGGCATCGAACCCAGATGTTGAAACCTCGATGGAAAGGACCATACACCGTCCTCCTCACCACCCCAACGGCCATAAAAGTGGATGGCATCGCTGCCTGGATCCATGCTTCACATGTGAAGGCTGCACCAGCGACGGTATCATCAGGATGGCGGGCCCAAAGAACCGACAACCCGCTCAAACTCAAGCTTCTACGAACCTAAGACTTATAATTTTGGTTTTACTGCCTTTACTGACTGACTAGGAATATCTGCCGGGATAGGAACAGGAACCACAGCCCTCATACAACAACCCCAGTATTATGCAAGTTTAAGACAGGCTGTAGACATCGACCTTCGAGCATTAGAAAGTTCCATAACTCAACTAAAGGAATCACTCACCTCACTTTCAGAAATGGTGTTGCAGCCTAGATTTGCTGTTTCTTAAGGAAGGGGGATTATGCGCCGCTCTAAAAGAAGAATGTTGCTTTTATATTGATCATTCAGGAACCATTACCAAAACCATGGATAAACTAAGGGAACGCTTAGATAAAAGGCAAAGGGAGAGAGAGAACGAAAAAGGATGGTTTCAATCATGGTTTAATAAGTCCCCCTGGTTTACCACCTTAATCTCTACTCTGTTGGGACCTCTTATTGTTTTATTGTTGATTTTAACTTTTGGACCATGTGTTCTAAATCGCTTGATAGCACTTATTAGAGAACGTATCAGTACTGTACAAGTTCTAATGTTAAGACAACAGTACCAAAGTTTACGAACAGAAGGTTGAGATTCCATGATTGGAATCAATAGTCACAAGAAAAAGGGGGGAATGTGGGACTCGAGGGACATTGTTCCAGCTAATGATTAAGAACTCTCCAGACAATAGGGGCTTCTTAGACAATGGGTGAATTTCCAGGATGTCCGGCCCCCTTCCGAGAAGGAGGGAGATAACAAAATGTAAAAAAGGTGTCTGTCAAAGACCAATCAGGCAGCTGGGGAGAAGGAGGGAGATAAACAAAATAGGTGTCTGTCAAAGACCAATCAGGCAACTGGGGAGAAGGAGGGAGATAAACAAAATAGGTGTCTGTCAAAGACCAATCAGACAGCTGGGGATAAGTTCCCTCTCTGGTCCGAGCCTAAGCCGGGGCCAATCAGCAGGAGAACACAACCAAATCTATAATTTACATACGGGGAAGTGGGAACCTATAAAACTGACATATTCGCGCCCAAAAGGGGTTCCTTCTTCGACCTCCTGCGTGAGGACCAAGGAACCCCGGTGCACCGGCCTTCAATAAACCTCTTGCGTTTTGCATCGACTTCCGACTCTTGTTGTTTCCTGGGCGAGTCGAAACTCCTAGGAGACCGCGCAGGTCTAACAAGATTATTGATTTCCTTCTAAGTAATGTTTTTGCTGCATCCTCAAATTTTTGGTATGGAGATATTTAATTACCATGTAGTTTTAAATTTTTGAAAAATTTCCATTATAATTTCCTCTTTGATTAATGATTTATTTAGAAATGTAATTTCAAAATGTGTGGGTATTTAAAATATAGCCTTTATTCTTGATTTCTAACTTTTTTGCACAATGTTTAGAGAATGTATTCTATATGATATTTATTCTTTGGAATTTATTGAGATTTGCTCAGGTCTAATATGTTTTGAATTTGTTTTCTTGAGGGGAATATAAGTTCCCTATTTTTTATATGAAGCTTGTTGTGTTGTACACACACGTACACACATAATTTTTTGTATGATGATGGATTTGTCCACAGTGTTTTTCTTCTTTATGATTTTGAAGCTATATTATTAAATGCATACAATTATAAAATATTTAATTCTTCCTTTTATCATTCCATAGTGACTCTTTCTATCCCTAATAATGTCCTTTGTCATAAAGTATAATTTATGTGATTATAACCTAGCTACCTCAACTTTCATTTAGTTTGCTTTTGTCTTACATCTTTTATTATACCTTTATCTTTACCTAAAGATAAAAATAAATAGCATATAACTATATTGAAAATTCAATCTAGTCATCTCTATCTTTTAATTCAAGGGTTTAATTCATTTATATTTATTGTGATTATTGATATATATGTGGATTTGTTTCTAACACCTACTTTTTGATTTCAACATGTCCTGCCTTTTCTGTGCTATTTTTCTCTTTTCTTGATTTTCAAGAATTGTTTGTTTGCTTTCTTACTTCATTTTTCCCCTCTTAAGGTTTTGGATGTTATATTTTTAGCTTTTTAGTGATTTCCCCTGACATTTTCCCAGGCTTATTGAACAAAATCTAAATTAGTCCATAATTTTCCCCTGCTCCCAAATACAAGGGTCTCAGAACATTTTAACTCAATCCTTTACTCAATCAACTTACACATCATTGTTATCTGTCTTTTAGTGTGCCCTTAAAAAAAAAACTACATAAATAAACATTATTATAATTTAAATAGATAAGACTTATTTATATTTACCTTCACAGTCACCATGTCTTTACTCACCATAGCTTCTTGCTTTTCAGATTCCCCCTTTAGGATCATTTTCCTTCTACATGAAGTGTACTTTTTAGAAGTTCTTTAGGTAAGAACTATTGGTAAACTCTCTAAATTTTTGTATTTTTCCTTCTTTCTTGAAAATCAGTTTTTCTAGATTTACAATTTTAAGTTGACAATTATTTCCTCTCTGTACTTTCAGGATATTAGATTGCTATTTTCTGATTTCCATTAATTTGTTAAGAAGTCTGTTATAATTTCACAATTTTAAATGATCTGTCATTCTTCTCTGGCTGCTTTTAAGGGCTTCTTAGTGTGTCTAAGTGTGGTTTTATTTTTAAAGTTTGCTTTCCTGCTTGGTGGTATGCATTGTTTTTTCTGGTTTTTTGGATTTCAGTCTTTATTACCTTTGGAAAATCCTTAGCCTTTATTTTTTAAAATTTGCCTCTCCTCCATTCTTTCTTTCTGGAGCTCCAGTTATTTTCATGTTAATCTTTTTATTTTAACCTCTGTCTTTTAACCTTTTATATTTTTTAATCCATTTGTCTCTTTTTGCAATCTGGGTAACTTCTTCAGCTCCGTTTTAGAATTCATTAATTTTCTTTAGTCTGTTGTTAAATCTCTCAAATTAGGTTTGTTTCCAACAGTTTTTCATTTCTGAAGGTTCTATTTTTCATCATGCCTGGTCCTTTCATAGTGTCTCATTGCTTACTTATTTTCATGACTCTACTTTTTAATTCCTTAGATATTTAGTATATCATTATTCTATTTTGATAATTCTTTTCCTTGGAGCTGTGTTTCTGCTGATTCTCCCCTGTGGTTTGTGGATCTTAGATACTGAGTTCCTATTTGGTTAATCTGAACTGAGTTTGCTTTTCTCCAGAAAGGACTTAAATTTGCTTCTGCCAGGAGCCACGGAGAGCATTGTTTTGTTCATTTATTTGCATGTGCATGTGTATTCCCATTTATTTTCTGCCTGGTGATTTCCCTTACCTCCTGAGAGTTCAGCAGTGTATTAAAAAGTATGTTTTGTTTTGTTTTTTTTGTCCAGGAACTAGTTGCTTTATAACAGATAGACTCTTCAGGAAGTTAAGCCCTAATAAATTCTTTAGTTGGGGAAAAGTTTCAACTGTTGGGTAAAATTAGATTTTCAAGAGTAGGCTCTGCATATGACGGGTATTATAGAAATAAGCTAGGTTTCTGATCCAATAAATAAAATCAACACTCAATATGCAAGGGGTTGATTATTCACTTTATGGGAGAATTAGCAGTGGAAGCTTTTGGTTGCCAGGTACATCAAAGGTTCCATTTATGACTGTTCATTTCTGAACAGAGAAAGCAAAAATGAAGCCAAAGCATTTTGAGTAACTATTGGAGATCAAAGTGAACTAAGATAAACTGTCTGGAACGATTACAGAAATTGGTGGGGGAAAATAGAATTTAACTGAACAAAAATTCTACTTTGCACACTCTCCAGGAAACACAATTAGTATGTTTCATCTTAGACAAAAACTGTTCTAAACAAGGTGTTTTGTTTTAGGTTAATCTTACCATGTTTCTCTGGTCAGGTCCTCTTTCACTTTCTCCAACAATTACTTTTAAACTTCTCCTCCCTCTTCAACCCTCAGGGCCAAAACAACTTCCTTCCCTGTCACTCTCAACAGATGGCATTGACTACTTTTCTACGAAGGGTATAGACATCATCAGAAGAGAACTTCCACACCTTACATCACCAGGAGTAAATCCTTCCCTCATTGGCCCCTATTCTTTTCTCCTAATTTTAAAAGACAAGCTGGCACTCCTCGCTAAAGCCACGTGTTCTCTGGACCTCATCTCTTCCCATACCTTCTAGGACTTTGATCTTTCTCTCTCTCTCTCTCTCTCTCTCTCTCTCTCTCTCTCTCTCATCTTCAACCACTCCAGGTCATCTTGTTCTTTTCCAGAAACATTTAAAACAGGTTCAGGTCAGAACCATGGGAAAAAAATAACCAGCTCTCCTTCTAACCCCCTATATCTACAATCCTCTCTTCCCCCACTTCACAGCCAAATCTCAAAAGAGTATCTAGAACTAGCCTCCATTTCCTTACTTCTCACTCATACCCAATCTTGATTTTATCCCCAACATTCCATTGAAATTCTTACCCTAAAGTTTCCATATTTCAAATTCTGTGGACATTTACTGGTCTTCACCCTACTTGACTTCTCCATAGGATTCAACACTGTTTCACACACTCACGTGAGCGCACACACACTCTCTTACACTTCTTTAGCCTTTATTTTAAAATGTCATTTAAAAAGAGGGTCAACAGTGTTTAGTTGAATATCGTTGTATTTCTCTCAATACCAACTTATTTATTGTAAGATTATTACTTATAATAATTACTACTCATTATTAGTATTATATGCATGTTAGTGTAAATTAGACTTTGCATTTATTTATACTTTATATTTGAATCAAGACCTTATATTGATTAAAAGAACTACACACGTAAGTAGGTTATATTATTTCTGAATTTCGTCTTAGGTTAGTAGAAAGGAATTTTCAACATATTTGTTAGAAAAAGTTGGTGCTAGTCTGGTGGGATTGAGAGTTTCTGCTCTAGTGATGCCAACTTCCTCTTTCTAAAGAGATCCAGGGCAAGTGGGCTTCTGTACTTCCAAGGGTCCCCCTTCATCGCTTTTGAAACAGATTCAGCTTTTCAAGTAGCTGAATGATAATTCTTCTCTTTAACTAATATGAGTTATTTTGGTTGTTCTTTAGTTCTTATGTGAACTGCCAAAATAATGGATACTTTTTCATTGATTTTATCATTTCTTTTTAAACTTAACTCTCCCAGCATTATGCATGGGAGGATGCAGAGTAGAAAAACAAACCTTCAAGCGCAAGATTTTGTTTTCTTTTTAAAAATTATTTGTTGTGAAGTTTTTTTCTGCCCATGTTTCTTATTTTGGAAAACTCTTTCCATGGGCTCAACATGGCAAAACCATCTTTTGGTTATTGTTCCCAAGAAATGGTTTTTAGTCACTAGGCTGCTTTCTGCATGTAGGTTTCCTTCTTATTTCCCAGTACAGTACGACACTCCTGGTTGCTTCAGTAGACAAGCAACTGACTGCATGACAGGTGGGTGTTCTGTGAAGAGTTCCTGTTTTCCTGATGGACCCAGGGCTGATGTGTGGGTCTACCTGGAGGCATCCTACCTGGAGCACACGGAGTGCAAGGCTGTGGCTCTGGTGGAGTGTTTTCTCCCTCTGCCTTTAAGAGAACAAGGGGCTTGCAGCAGCATCAGCAGTGTACAGAGGCATATCTCACCAGGGCAGCCAGGGAACCAGAGTCCAGAGGAAGCTTCATGGGGCAGAGATGCACTGGTCTGTGGGCCATAGACTATAGCACAGCAGAGACAAAGGAAGCTGTCTAAGCCCTTGTTACTCTGTCTGAGGATCAATACCATGTGTGTAACCTGGGAACTTATTAGAGATGCACAGTCTTGGGCCTCATCCCTGAGCCATGAATCCAAACCTGTGTTTGAACAAGATCCTTATGCAACTCCTGTGCGCATGACAGTTTGAGAGGCACTGCTGCTGTAACCTACATTAAAGCCACAGCCTTCAGACCACAGCACAGACACTGCTCCCTCCAGGAAGCCTTCCTGGTACTCCTTTCACATATCTTGGCACTTCATCACCTGGATCTCGTCCATATCCTTACTGGCCTTGTCTCTGCGGGTCTGCATGTCCCTTCCTCAGGTGAGCTCTAGCCCAGATCACTCTGTGCTCACTTTGCACGCTGCCTGACTCAGAGCAAACGCCGATCAGGAGGCTCACCAGGCCAACGAACGAATGAATGGGCGGGTGATCAGTGCAACAGAAATAAAAGCCTGAAACTCACGGGAAGTTAGGTGTTTATTTTCGCTGCTTCTCCGACAAGCTCTACAAGGTAAAAACAAAATACACAAACAGTTCCAGTAGCATAGATTTTAAATGTTCAACCTCAGACCATGGCATTTAGGGTTTCCAGAGCACTTTGGTTCAGGCACTTTTGTACCCAGAGGCACATAGAATGTCCCAGGCTGTAAGGGAGTGACTTGCTCTCATGGGGGTGCTGTTGCCAGCTGCCTGATGAGGTAGGGGACAGCAGCAGACACCAGGTCAAGGCCAAGCACACAGCCCACCCTGCCTCTCACGAGCTGATTGTCCAGTTTGGGGGTGGCCAGGTCCTCTGCTGCACCTGTCCCCGCCTGAGGAGCACCTGCGGCAGGGGGTGGGCGGGGAAGGGAAGGGAGCACATTAAACTTGGCTCTGTGTCAGCATCTTTGGTATAAGGAAACATCCTGGGCCTGGGGAGGGCCAGAGAAAAAGGGCAGCCAATACCGACCGGGCTTGATAATCCTTGGTGGGTCCCAGCTGCCCATGTTCTCCCTGCTTCCTTTCCAGCAAGCCTCTCTGAGGCCAAGGCTGCCACTCCATCAGGGCCCATCTGGGAGGCAAGCTTGTGCCGCTCAGCCTTTGAGCTGCAGATGGAACACATCTGCAGGAAGCAGGCAGCTTTGCCTGCATTGCCTCGCCTCCATCAGTCACTGGCCCAATGAGATATGCTTGCACTTGGCTCTTTTCCCTTTTCGCTAAAGGACCCTAATGCGCTTCACAGCCATGAGCTAGTGCAGTCTCTGTGGGGAGGCAGGAGCATCCTCTCCTGTGGCGCTCTTGGGTCAGCTTTTGCCAGCTGACTCTATTCCATCCTAAGATGCCCTCTGGCCCAGGAGACCTAAGAACATAAGCGTGACCAACACCCCCATCCTGGGTACGTCTCACTGATGTCCTCCATCAGGGCCGCACCCCTCTGTGTTCAAAGATGACACATCATCCTGATTCTGCCATGGGCTGGGGGCCCAGCCGAGAACAGCTGATTCTCTCTACAGGGGAAATAGAAAGAGTTTCAGTAGGAATCAGTGAGGGATGGCATGTGATTCAAGGATACACGTCCTGCAGCCTCTTGTGCTTTGGAGCAGCAGGGTTTCAGATTTGTGGCTTTGAAGGAAAAGACCCTTCCAGCTGTTTTGAAACATAACCCTGCATTAGGAGGAACTTGGAGCCAGTGTAGTTTTCAGGGTGCTTGGAAGGCAGGCTCTCTGCCCGGTAGCAGCAGAAGGTATTTGAAGAGGTCCCCAGTGTCCTTCCACAGGACCGGTTCAGTGAGGACAAACCATCCTTCAGCCCTCTGGATGGGGTCCCAAGAAGGGCGGGGCTGTCACGCTCAGCGCTCTGGGTCTTGTTTTCCCCTCCCCCTGAACCAACTTTTAAAGGGTCTGCTCTAGGCCTTCCTGGGAGACATTCAAACTAATGATTTACAAGGTGAGAAGGCACAGCGGTTTAAAGAACGGGCATCACCAACTTAAAGGAAGGAAAGAAATTACACTTTTTCTCAAGACAGGGTTCATTAGTGGTTCTGGCAAGGAGGTGACTTCAACACTCCCACAGGAGGATCAATTTGCAGCTGCCGTGGTGACTTCCGACTTTCAGGAAAACATCTCCCAGCTCCGGGAGAATTAGGGGGAGCACGCTCAGCTCCAATCCCTCCCCCTTCCGATCCCCCAACCTGGCAAAGGATGGACCTTCAGGTGGCACCCAGGACAGACACAGGCTCACCCCCAGTGCCCTCAATCCCGCCTGGCCTCCTGCTGCAGCCAAAGAAGGAGCTGCACCCGCTGCTCACTGGTGACTCGTCAGCCCTGTGCACCCAAATTGGGCTCCAGGCAGAGCTCCTGTCTGTCCTGCCACCTTGGAGCCCCAGTTCTGCAAAAGCCTTGGGAAAGTAGCAAAAAGGGGCAGGCGGGGAGGTGCACAAATGGATGGAAGCCACCAAAGTGCAAGCCTCTCACTGCCTTTTCTGTGCAAAAAGTCTGTGCATCTCTCTGTCAATGTCACAGTAGTGTGAGCTGCTGTTCTCCTAACATCTGACACTTGCTTTTAAATCTACAGGTTGAAATCTCAGGGACTCAACTTTTTAGCTAAGTAAGTATAATTGCAAATCCTGTTATATATATGAAATACATATGGACATACATCTCACACACAGGTGTGTCATTCTGAATATTACCACACACGTCCCAGGAATTCAGACCTCAACCCACCAATCCGTGTGTAATTCTGCTGTCCTGCATGATCAAGGCGAGAAGTCCTGAGAGACTCTGGGCACTGTCCTGCCTGTGTCTGGCAGGTGCCTGTGTCAGGCACCTCACACATGGCTTGTCTTCTGGGCCAGGGCGCAGTCCACTGGCAGCGTGAACTTGACGGCGCCATCCTTCTCCCAGCCCCTCCGGATCCTGGAGAGTCTGCGGCTGAAGCAGGGCAGGAGAAACAGGCCTTTGGCCAGGATGACAACACAGGGCACCAGCAGGGTTAGTGTGAAGGTGGGGGGCAGGTAGAACTTGTAGCGACTCTCCTCGAAGGCGCGGGTCCAGCCGTAGGTGAGCGTATGCAGGGTGCTCAGAACCAGGCCCACAAAGCCCAGAGTGGACTGCCGGAGAAAAGAAGGCTAGAATGAGGGCCAGGGTGAGGACGGACACAGCGATCCTACCAATGGCTCGTCTGCTTATCTGGCAGAGGGGAAGCAAGGAGGGCAGCTTTAGTGGGGCTCTGTGTTCAAATCCCAGCCCCGTCACTCACTCTCTGTGTGATCTTATTACTGTCTAAACTCTCTGAGCCTCAGTTTCCCCAAGAGAACAATGCTCATACGTCAAAGTATATAAGGACTCATTGATTCATAAGAATGCTATAAAATAACAATGCTTGGGGACTTCCCTGGTGGCGCAGTGGTTGAGAGTCCGCCTGCCAATGCAGGGGACACGGGTTCGAGCCCTGGTCCGGGAGGATCCCACATGCCACGGAGCAACTGAGCCTGTGTGCCACAGCTACTAAGCCCTCGTACCACAACTACTGAGCCCGCGCGTCTAGAGCCCGTGCTCCGCAACAAGAGAAGCCACCGCAATGAGAAGCCCCCGCACCGCAATGAAGCGTAGCCCCCGCTCGCCGCAACTAGAGAAAGCCCGCACGCAGCAACAAAGACCCAACGCAGCCAAAAATAAATAAATGTATTAAAAAACAGAAACAAAAAAACCCAATGCTTTTCTCCAAACTGTATTATTCATAACTCTGGTGGCTGCCAGAGGACTTAAGGTGGAATTAAATTTAAAGAAGTTTAAAAACATGTTACTCGTTTTGTGTATCTTTTCATGTGTGCAGAGTCATGTGTCTGCTAGCATATCAAAATCATAATTTCACAGATAATATTTGGCACAAGATACAGCCAGGTAAAAAGTGAGTGGATCTTAAGTTGGTTTAAAGATAAACACAAAGGGGCTTCCCTGGTGGCGCAGTGGTTGAGAGTCCGCCTGCCGATGCAGGGGACGCGGGTTCGTGCCCCGGTCTGGGAGGATCCCACATGCCGCGGAGCGGCTGGGACCGTGAGCCATGGCCGCTGAGCCTGCGCGTCCGGAGCCTGTGCTCCGCAGCGGGAGGGGCCACAACAGTGAGAGGCCCGAGTACTGCAAAAAATAAATAAATAAATAAATAAACACAAAGGAAAAATTTACTTGGCACATGGATTTGGCACCAATAGTGAAGGTGACTCACAAGGGCTTGCAGGCTAGTTGTCCTGACGCTGTATATCAAGCCCACAGCATCACAAAGATGCTTTCTGTGGGTGCCGGTCCCTCACCTCCTGCCCATGCTCTGAGCTATGAACACCCCAGGTACAAACCCCGCCAGGATTACTCTCCTGCCCGGAAGGAGATTAGTGATGCTGGGGAGATCAAGACCGTCACAGATCCAAATGGAAATGGTGCAAGCCGTTGAGCGGCAGAGCATCTTGCCCCTTGAGCCAGGTGTGGGCTTTTGTGGGTCACTTCCAGCCATGAGCAGCTCCTTGTCACCCCAAGTGCTATACAATCATGACTTTCTATGGGAAGTGTGATGTGAAAATAGCCAGGAAGTGATGATCTGTAACTCTAGCCTCTGGGAAGCTTTTGCACGTAGGGCTTCTTGCAAACTACAAATGATGCCTTCCGGATTCTACTGTTGGCGCTAGTCTCAACTGACACTGTGACCCTCAGCAAGTTGCTTAATTAGTCTCAGTGAGAAGGAAGTGATTACAAAAGTAAAGTCAGAATTGTAGGGAAAGTGCTGTATAGATGCAGCATTCTCCAGCCCCCAGACCCGGCAGGCGGTGGTGCAGAGCAGAGGGCAGCCAGGGTTAGGACTTCGTGGAGGGTCGAGAGGAGGGGCACAGGACACCGAGAGATTCCGGGCGGGAGAGACCTGTGTTTATTACACAAGGAATGAAGAGAGCAGTGACCCATCAGGCGATGAACACATCCGCATTTTCTCCAACGAGACACGGCAAGGGTTTAATTGAAACGTGGCAGCATGACGATGCCTCAGGGTGCTCTTTACGGGTTGGTTTTGAGCTTTCCACAGAGAAACTGTAATCAGGCCTCCTGGATTTCCTTCCAGCCCAGCTTGTCAGCATCAATCCAGGGGCTTGGCTGGGGGACACTGTCTTGTTTGCACTCCCCCCAGACACGGCTCTCAGTGGGTCTGATTCTGCTACCATGTCTCATTCTCACTCCTCCCTAGCATGAGGGTCGCTTTGCTGCTTACACCTTCTCCAGTATAAACACCAGGGTGGTGAACCTCAGTAAGTGGAAGAACGTGGTTCAGAAGAATTGTTTGTAATGCTTTTACTAAAAATAATAATGGCTATACAGACAAGTTCACAGACAGGTTCACAAGTATAACATTTTTGACCCTAAACAAAATGCTCGCTGGCAAAAGATCCCCAGTCTCTATCCTTCCTAGCCATCTCTGGTTCTCTTTGGCTTTGTGACCACTTAAGGATATGTTTATTACATCCTTAACAACTTCCTGGCTCAGCACAGCCTGTTGGGAAAGGCCATGGTTGGCTCCATGCTCCTATCCACGGCTACTTCACGTGTCATGTGCAAACGGTCAGCCCCCAAATGGAAGCCTCTTTGACTGTGAGTCACGTGTAACCAAATCCTTGTCACCTCCAGTCGTGTCTATCAAAATTCCAAATCTCGTAGCAACTTCTGAACTACACCAACTTTTTCTAAGTTCTGATCTATTGAAAATGAAGACTGGGGTTAAAAAAGTCCCCAGCATTGAGAAAATATTTGGGATTAATATCCAGACTGTATAGAGAACTCTTAAATTCAACAACGACAAAAACAAACAACCCAATTCAAAAATAGGCAAAGGACTTGAATAGAAATTTCTCCAAAGAAGATATATGAACGGCCAAGAAGCACATGGAGAGATGCTCAACATCGCTCATCGTTAGGGAAATGCAAATCAAAATCACTTCACACCCATTAGGATGGCTACTGTTAAGAAAACAAGTGTTGGCGCAGATGTGGAGAAATTAAAACCCTTATGCACTGCTAGTGGGGATGTAGAAGGGTGCCGCTACTATGGAAAATGGTAATGGAGGATCCTCAGTGAATTAAAAATACAATCACCGTGTGCTCCCGCAATCCCACTTCTGGCATACACCCCAAATAACTGAAAGCAGGGTCTTGAAGAGTTATTTATACACCCATGTCCACAGCAGCATTATTCATAATAGCTCAAATGTAGAAGCAACCCCAGTGTCCACTGACAGACAGATAAGCAAAATGTAGTATCTCTATACAATGGAATACTATTCAGCCTTAAATAAGAATAAACTTCTGTCACAGGCTACAGTATGGATGAACTTTGAGGACATCATGCTAAGTGAAGTAGGCCAGTCACAAGAAGACAAGTACTGGATAATTCCACTTATATAAGGTGCCTGTATGAGGTAGTAGAAATCACTGGCCCAGAATGTAGAATGGTAATTGCCAGAGGCTGGGAGAAGAGAGGAATGGGGAGTTAGTGTTTAACGGGGACAGAGTTTCAGTTCTGCAAGATGAAAAGAGCTCTGGAGATAGATGGTGGTGATGGTTGCACGACAAAGTGAATATACTTAATATTACTGAACCGCACACTTCAAAACGGTTAAGGTGATAACTTTTGTTATGTTACTTTACCACAATAAAAAAAAAATTGGGGAGCTTCCCTGGTGGCGCAGTGGTTGAGAGTCCGCCTGCCGATGCAGGGGATGTGGGCTCGTGCCCCGGTCCGGGAAGATCCCACGTGCCGCGGAGCGGCTGGGCCCGTGAGCCATGGCCACTGAGCCTGCGCGTCTGGAGCCTGTGCTCCGCAACGGGAGAGGCCACAACAGTGAGAGGCCCGCGTACCATAAAAAAATAAAAATTAAAAAAAATTGAGGGGAGGAAAGGCCCCAGCATTGACCATCAGGAATAAATCTTGAACTAGCCTGACAACCACCTTGTTATTCCCCCACCAGCTTCCAAGTCCCAAACTGTTGCTCCCCTCACTCAGGTGAATTTACTGGGCTTTGCTGAGATGGCTGGGACGTGCCTTTTTACCCCTGAGAGTATAGCGGCCTGAGGCGTGGTTTTCAAATCTGGCTACGTGGTAAAATCATCTGGGGAGCATGGGGAAAATCTTAATGCCCAGGCCCCGGTCCCAGAAAATCGGATTAAATTGGATAGCGGTGGAGCTCAGGCATGGTAGCTTCTATAAGCTCAGAGATGATGCTGACATGCAGACAGGACTAAGAACCACTAATTTAGGAGACTCTTATCACCTGAGCCCTTCTAACTTCAGGTTGAGAAGTCTTCAGGGTCCCTCTGCCCAGGCTATTTGACTGGGGTGGACCCGGTCCTTTCTGTTCCTTAGACAAAGACCCATTGAGGGCCTGAATGGGCTCACACTCTGCATCGTGAAGCTCTCCCAGATGCTGCAGCAGTGAGAAGCCACCCAGGCCTGGGAACTGAGTCCTGGTGGCCCCAGAAAGGCCTTAGCACCTCCCTCAGTGACCTGCCCTGGGGCTCCAGTGTTTGGCCCATGTTCACCACTGTCCCCTGCCCTAATCTGGAGAGCGATGGACTGTGCTGGGCAAACAAGACCTGCCCTGGGAGAGTATGAAGACCTTCTCCTGCCCATATATCTGCTTCCCTTTGCCATCCAGAATCCCGTGTGATTCCAGATGGCAGGAGGCCCCAAAGACCAGCCAGTAACAAAGGGCCTTCTGACTTTCCAATCCCAATGGGAAGCCTGGGTGATTCCAGCAAGTTTGTTTCCCTAAAACTCTCTCTCCTTGGGAACAATTTTTAAAATCCCATAACAGTCAAAGGAAGCCAAAAGAAAGGGAGGCATCCTCACGGGGCAATTCATAACGCCCACAACAAGCTAGGGCCATTTTTATTATATGTAAGCTTGTTAGCAAAACAGAGACAGCCAGGTTGTTGTTGGCCGCTGGTGGTGATCCATTACCGTGGCGGGAAGGGGCTTTGGACAATTGCTCACAAAGCTGGAGTCAGCACAGGGCTCTGTTATTATCTCAGGCAGGTGGCAGGAGTGGGCAAGGCCCCAGGAAGCTCCTCTAACGATGGGGCAGAACCGAAGGTGCTAAGAGCCGAACACTGATTTCTCTGTCCAGGGGAGCTGCACCGACCCGGGTATTTGGCAACCTAAGAATGTTTAACTGGCTTAATTAGGAGCAGTTAGCACAGCCGAAAGCAAACCAAAACAGTAGGAACAAAAACACCCAGACAAACAAAACCCCAAATTAAAAACTTCGAAAACAGCCTCAGGAACAAAAGGATACACGCAAGCACAAGTCACGGCTGTGGAATCCACACCCTGTTTTGATGGCTTTCTAGCTCAATAAATCATTACAGACCCAGGGGTCAGGCCAGGCCCACTGAGAACCACGGTGTCTCCACAGCCACTTTCTAAGTACTGGTGACCTGTCGCAGTCATTCGTGGCTGGGAAAGGAAATGGGGTCCAGGTAGCTCCTTGTTCTAAAGCAGCGCTCACCTTACAGGAGAAGGTTGCAGCTCACCTCAAAACCTGTACAGCCACTATTGGGTGCATGTATACATGTCATCAGCACAAATCCTCCCAACGACTACAGGAGGTGGATACAGACAGGTCAGGATGCAGATGCTTGGAGACGCTAGGAACTGTCTAGTGGTGCAGGGCTGGTAAGTGGTGGTCTTGGGACTGAAACCCAGGTCTGCTGGCTCCACAGCCTGCGTCCCCCACCCCAGAGATTGTCACCTACTGCATCACATGCACTTAAGTCACCCAAGGAGCCTATAAAAATAGACTCCAGAGCCGACCCCGGGCATCTGAGTCCACAGGTCAAGGGTATCTGCATTTCTCCAAGAGCTCCGTGACTTCAAACTTTTCGATGGCGGCTCCCATTAAGAATCACATTTTCATTACTGCCCAGTACACAGTGAAGTATGCCCACATATGTAATATAACTACTGAATTGATACAACTGAAAAAATGTCTGTGCTTAGAACATGTAAAGAACTCTGACATTTTTGGAGACATTCTACTCTATTTCATGTTTGAAAAGCTTGTTGTGGGCTTCCCTGGTGGCGCAGTGGTTGAGAGTCTGCCTGCCGATGCAGGGGACACGGGTTCGTGCCCCGGTCTGGGAAGACCCCACATACCGCGGAGCGGCTGGGCCCGTGAGCCATGGCTGCTGAGCCTGCGCGTCCCGAGCCTGTGCTCCGCAACGGGAGAGGCCACAACAGTGAGAGGCCCGCGTATCGCAAAAAAAAAAAAAAAAAAAAGCTTGTTGTGGTCCACAAAAATTGATTTCATAACCCACCAACAAGTGTCAACTGCAGTTTGCAAACACTGCCCCGGACCATTCTGCGGCTCTGGGTGGGAGTCTCTTGCCTGTCTCTTGCTGCCTCCTACTGACTCAGAAATGGGTGGCTTAGTCAGAGATCATGGAAATGTGGCTACATGCCCCAAGAATCACAGCAAATTACTTTGTATGTTTCTTTTACACGTAATCTTGCACAGTGGCTCACAACACATCTGTAGGGAACTAACTCCATTTTACAAGAGCGTAAAGTGAGGCTCGGGGAGCGCACGTGATCTGCTAATGGTTACAGAGCTGGGATGTGCCGGTTCCTCCTCTGTATCAGCACTCCAGGGAGATAGAGCATTTGTGGACAGAATGTGGGCATTTGATTTCCTTATGTAAACCCCTGTCTTTCTACCCATCTCTCGGCTTTCCACATCCCTCTTCTTGCAGCAGCATAAGGACTTTCCTATTTGTATTTCGACTCCTCAGTATGTAAAGTAGAACAGCTGCTGAATCCCAGTCAGCTTTTGCTAACAAAACCAAATTCTCCGGCTTTCTCTGGCAGCTGGAGCTGGAGCTTGTAATCTACAGCTGCTTAAGGGAGCAACTTTCCGGTGAGCGGAGCGAACTGCAGTCTGTTTTAGTTGTGGATAAACTATGCACCCCAGCATACTCCAGGCAGGAACACGAAAATCCCAGATTTGGGTGTGCGACACGTGAGGATTAGTGGCCGATAAATAAAATTCTTTCTTCCCCCTTTTGCCGGCATGTGTCAGGCCTGAGCACACCTCCAGAGACCTTCCGAGATGAGCAGAGCCAGTGAGATTCAGAAACAGACACACTTAAAAAAAACCCCCCAAACCCACAACTCTGTTTGTTCTAGGGTACGCATGCATCCCCAATGAGGGATAATTAATTGGATTACATAAGAGCACTGCCCTGTTGGTGTCCCTCTTGGAATCCCGTCCTGTGTCCTTGCTGCACAGAGAAGATATGGGACAGATTTTTTGTTGACGTCGGGGATGGGTGTGATATCTGTTCCCTGCCCTGATACCATATGGATGGCAGAACCATCAGTCAGCACCCATCAATGGAGGGGACGAGTTAATCCGCCAGCACCTGGGGGCTGAGCACGTGCTGTGTGTGGAGAACAGTGGGAGATGCCAAAGGAATGTAAAAAACGTCCCTGCCCCAGTGGTCCTTATAATTAAAGCGTGGCTATACCTGTCTCGTTCCCTCTTGCATCCCAGGTCTAGCATGACGCTGGGCATGCAGTATGTGTTCAATAAACACTGAGTGAATAAATGCATAAAGAACCTTTGCCACTAGTAGCATCTTCCAAAGTGTGTTCTGTGGAGTGTAGACAGTGAAAGAAAAATGGGGGTGGGGGGGAGGACGCCAATACCGAAATAAGTCTGCTTAACAAGGTTTGCTTGCTGTAGACAGTACTTGATGTGCCAAAGTGCATTGTGACTCGCTGAGCGGGAAGCAAATCTTTTCCCAGATTTATTTTATTTATTTTATTTTTTATTTTTTGCGGTGCGCGGGCCTCTCACTGTTGTGGCCTCTCCCGTTGCGGAGCACAGGCTCCGGACGCGCAGGCTCAGCAGCCATGGCTCACGGGCCCAGCCGCTCCGCGGCATGTGGGATCTTCCCAGACCAGGGCACGAACCCGTGTCCCCTGCATCGGCAGGCGGACTCCCAACCACTGCGCCACCAGGGAAGCCCTCCCAGATTTATTTGACTCTATGTGTCCTTTTTAATATGAATGGTGTCCTTTGGGAAATGCTGTATTTTATTTCCTATAAACTGAAGGCCCTAATCTCACCTCCCATCCACCCTGCATGAATCCAGAGGTTAAAGGAAACAACAGGGCCGGGTTCAGCGGAGGGTGCTGGCTGGGCAGTTCGGCTCATCCAAGGGCTCACTGACGGCCCAGACAGATCAGCGACACGTCCAGGGACTACGTATTATGGGATTTGTTTGGGAAGCCCAAGAATTGTAGATACTGAGAATGTGTAGTCCAGGGTTCAGCATTCTGCTGTCTGAATTTTACACATGCCTAAATCTGGCATCTCCCGGTGTCACGAGGATGAGCTCGTCCCAGGCAGCCCCTTTACCAGGAGACGTGGGTGAGCCTGCCAGGCGTGGGGAGGCGCGGGCACCTGACTGGGCGGTTCTGTTGCACAGATTACGAAAGCCCAGGTGGCGCGTGGGTGGGAAGGTGCTTGCACGGGAGAGGCAGGGCCAGGGCCACGCCGAGGCTCACCAGCAGAGACAGAACTACTTTACCTGAACAAAGCTGAACTCCCTCCAGTTGAGTGAGTTTGCGATGGATGGCAGTGAGGTGACAGCCAGCAGGGACAGCGTGCCGAGGGCGAGCACTCCCAGGGACAGGTAGATCTCCATCCGCCAGACTTCCTCCTCGATCCAGAGGTGACTTTTATTGGTCAAGACCTGGTGTGGATGGAAAGGAAACCATGAACACTGTGGCCAAGGTCGATGCCCTGGGATTTGGGCGAGCAAGGAATTTAGGACGGGAAAAACGCAGTAACGACCAACGTTCCCAATTTCCACTCCGTGTAACATGTGTCTGCCTCTGGTTTAAGCGCTTCTCAGGTATCAGCTCACCTGAGCCTTACAGCAACCCCGTGAGGCAGAGGTCACTGTTGTCCCCATTTTCCAGATGAGGGAAATGAGGCACAGAGATCCAGTAACCTTTCCACGGTCACACACAGCTTAGGAGATGGCAGAGCTGAGATCAGGACCCAGGCAGCTGGCTCGGAAGACAAGGCTCCTCCCTCCCCACGGCTTTCACAAATCAGTCTGGGGCCAGTCGATCAGAACAGTCACGATCCAAGCGTAAGGAGCCAGAGAATTTGACAAGACATAGAGAACCTTCAAATATGACCATCTCACAAGGTTTTCTGGTGCCCAAATCCCCAGCAGGGAGGAGGCGCTCTCTTAACTCAGAATCCCTTCCGCCAGACAGGCTGCTGCCTCTGCTACCTTCAGCCTGTCTCACCCTGGATCCTTGGTCCCCCAAGCTGCCCCTGTCACTGGCTCATATTCCAGACACACATACGCCAAACCCCTCAACATTTCCTAACGAGCCCCCAGCTCCCATCTTCCCACCCAGCTCCCCATTTCTGTCTGAGGAATGTAGCTTTGAGTCAACCACTGCCAGGCAACAGAGGCCGACAGCCATTCGCCAAGCAGGCCCATGAGCACTTACGAAGCACCCAGCACACAGTAGGGGCTTCATAAGCACCTACTGTGTGCCAGGCCCTGGGCTGCAGAGAGCAAAGATACCTGCCCTCCCAGAGTTCTGGAATCCCCCAGTGAGCCCCAGGCACGCACCAATGGGGGAGTCCCTGCAGGCCCAGAGGTTTCCACCCCCTCCCTCTCCACTCAGAGACCCCTTGCACCTCAGCCCCACCTTTCCCCCACAGCCTGGCCAACGCTCACTCGTACCGTGCACACGAGGAAGAGCTTTTATCAAGATCCTTCTGTCAGAACCATCATTTCCGAACTAGACCACATTGCAGAGTTCCTGGACGTCAAGATGTTTTCTGAGAAACACCAGGAAACGCTGCTGCTTCAGTTCTACCCACACAACAAGGAACAGCATTTCCATTAGGATACATGACTAGGCTTTAGTAAGGAGGTCTCTGCTTTGCAAAACAGAGTGACTCATACAGGTTTTTGAGAAACTATTTCAGCAGGAAAAAAATAACCCAAGTGCAGTTAGAAGGTAAAATATTAAAAATGAATCTAGTGGTCTGAGCAAAAATGGTTGAAAAGCTTATGAGAGAACGTTGAAAGGAACTGAGAAAATGCCATCCACTGGGTACTTTTCCTGCAGTTTGAGAGAAACGAGGGCCTCTGTTCTATTTCAGGGCAGGCTGGCTCTCCCTGGTGCCTTTAAGCCACAAAAGGACCAGGAGTCTCACCCTGACCTTGAGTCCTGTGAGACTCTGGGCAGCTCCATCTCTGGGCCTCCGCTTCTCCACTGACAGAGCTGGAAGAGGTCACGTCTAAAATCCTGTGATTTTGCTGTGTGCCAAGCAAATGTCAGCACTAACGAGAAAGGCGGGGCCGACGGTACCCTGCAGGGGGCAGGGGGGTCTCCCAGGTAACTGAGCCCAGAGAAGGCTAACTCTTACCTTCCCTGCACTAACGACGGCCGCTCAGTGGGTCATCCCCGAGTTGTAAGTTGTTTGTCCTTCAAATATACTTCATTAGTCGCTCCCTTCTGCATTTTGGTAAGATCAGGAAGTTAATGTCCCAAGTCAGAGCTTGGACGATTACACACACCACATCTGCTTGCAAAATGTCTTGTCTTTTCCTCTAATATTTCCACTCAGCCGCGACACTGGGAAGGGGTGGGATGAGGTACCTGCATAAGCGTCTGGCTCCCGACCACCTTCGGTAGCCTGTGGGAGTCTCACCCCACTGACTGAACTACAGTGCTGTTCTCAGGGCTCCCCAGCGACCGGCGTCACAGACGGCAAACTGGGACGTGGGAGAAACAGCTCTCCACTCCCCTACTGATGCTCTCATGTTCAGAGCTAATCAAGCCGGCTGCCTCGAGCACGACCAGGACAGCGCTCGTCAACAAGAGATGGAACGCTGCCATCCCCGTTTGGGGTTTCCTTTCCCTGTAGGTTGCAAGCTCGAAGCTGAAGGGCCCAAGGGCAGGAGGCTCAGACGTGAGATTTAGACGGTTCTCTCCGACAGCCTGGACTAGATTTGGGGTGACAGGGCGGAGAACACAGTGTGTGGGTAAAACACTTTCTTTGATCCTTATTTGATTTCGGATTTTGATCTTGACATGCGTTCTAAGGCACCATTGATGTACTTTTTGGCCGCCCACCCCTCTTCTGGGCTGCTCTGCTCTGTTAATCCCTCCCCCCCATTTCCACGCCCCTCCCTGACAAGCCGCATCAGCCCTGGCTCTGCCCTCCAGAACTCTGCAGAACAAGGTTCAGCCCCTTTGCCTGACAGGCCTTGCTGTGTGTCTCTGATCCCGTCCTGTGGGAGCGATGGTTGCCTGGCAACCTCCACGGGGGCCTGCAGCCTTACAGGGCTTTGGAACTCAGGGAAAATTACCTCACACGGGCCTCAATGTGCCCTGGTATTTGCATCACGGCAAAACGATATTAACGTAATATCAAGGAGAGCCTTGACAGGGTGGAGAATTTGGAGAATGGCAGTCAGAGGGTGGGCACGGGGAGGAGAGGGCAGGAGTTTTGCCTTGTGCTCTAATGGGGAAGGGGCGTTACCTTCTTCCCCATCCACTGCCTGAAACACCCCCCACCTCCTGGGCAGCAAACATTGCTCCACTCTCCGAGGAGCCACGCAGAGCTTCCTGCCCAGCAGGCTGACTCTTCTTAGGAGTAAGAAAATATCATGAAAGAGCATCAAAAAACATTAGCACTGGGTGAGACCTCCATCTACACCAGGGCCCTGAGGACCAAAGAGGGGTTGTGACTTGCTTATTAAGGTCAAGCTCTTTGTTCCAGTCAGTGATGCTGGAGGACAAGAGTCTAGGGCTCTGGCCTGCAGGCCTCCACGCCACCCCACGCCAGCTGAGGTGAGGGACGAGACTGTCTGATTTCATCCCGTGGCCTCAGGGCCCGGTAGAGTAGAACTCAGAGAATGAATGAGTTCCGGGATCATTCATTCAACTGTTAATTTGGACTTGTTTTCCCCGTAGAAAGCAGTACGGGCATGAACACGGATTTGGAGGAGATTGGCTGGACCTGGATCCCAGCTCAGCCACTTACTGGCTGAGTGACTTTGACCAAGTTACTTAACCTCTCTGTGCCTCAGTTTTATCATCTGTAAAATAAGGTAGTACAGCACCTGCCTTATAGGGATAAGAGTTCAATGAATTCACACTGGGTATGTAAAGCTCTTAGATGGTACCTGGAACACACTAAGCGCTTTTTAAGCGTTAGTGACTATTATTTTTTCCCTTCCTCTCTCATTTCCAGCAGGTGTCTTGCTGCTTTGCCTGAAGTCTGGGGTTCCTCCTTTCTCTTATGAAAGCCCAAGCCTACAGATGGAATGGTGCCAGGTGTCCGTGGGCGGGGAATGACAAGGGCATTTGAGGAGCTGCCAGCAAGGAAGCAGGAACTAGAGTGAACAGGGACTGAGGTCTGTGATTCCCAGGAAGTGGCCCAGCCTTGCCTCCTGGCTCTGCTCTGGGAAGTGGTCAGGCCTCCGAGGGGATGGCCGCATGGTGGGGGCACCTGGGGAGGGCCCAGCCTCAGTAAGATCCCTGCTTCCCAAGCAAGAACAAAACGGCAGCTGGAACCAGGGGTAGAAGAGAAGTGTCTCATTGGGCGGCTGAGTGTCCTGGAGTGGGTAGGACCCTCGCACCAGGCCAGAGGCTGAGGGCTAGAGGTGGAATTAGCAGGTCGGGGAAAATAAAGGCAGGGTTGCTTGCAGACCTGAGCTTGGGACTCAGAATCAGGCCCCGTGAGCTTGTGAACCCGGAGGAAGCATCTGGGGGGACTATTTCTGTGGGTACAGGTGCCAGGGGCTGCTGCCTGCGATACCACCTGGCTTGACCCGAAGGCCCTCCATTCCCAGGAATCCCGCTGGCAAAAGAGCACCCTACGGCTTTCCTAAATGAATAATTACTGTGCCCTTCCACCCCCTCAAAATACACATGCTGGGCTTCCCTGGTGGCGCAGCGGTTGAGAGTCCGCCTGCCGATCCAGGGGACGCAGGTTCGTGCCCCGGTCCGGGAAGATCCCACATGCCGCGGAGCGGCTGGGCCCGTGAGCCATGGCCGCTGAGCCTGCGCGTCCGGAGCCTGTGCTCCGCAACGGGAGAGGCCACAACAGTGAGAGGCCCGCGTACCGCAAAAAAACCAAAAAACCCACATGCTCCTGCAGCCTTTCCCGTCTCAGGGGATGGCAACTCCATCCCTCCAGGTGCTCAGGCTGAAAACCCAGAGTCGTCCTCCACCACCTCATGAACCCCATGTCTATTACAGCAGTTCTGTGTACCCTGGCTTCAGAATACGCCTTCAACACCTTCTTGTCTCTCTGCTGCTCCCAGCCCACTCCAAGCCTCCGTGGCCTCTCATCTGGGTTCCTGCACTGCCTCCTAACTGGTTTCCCAGCATGTGCGTTTGATCTTTGATTGTCTGTTCTCCATCTAGCAGCAGAGTGAGCCAGTTAAAACCCCAGACGGCGCATCACTCCTCTACTCAAAACCTTTGCTCGGCTTCAAGTCTAAGGCCCAAGCCCTTCCTCAGCCTTTAAGGCTTCTCTGGTGTGGCTTCCGCCTCCCAGGCCCCGCCCACCACCCCGTCCCCTGGCTCCACCAAGAGGGCCTCCTTGCCGATCCTCAAAGGTGCCAGACAGCTCCTGTCCTCCTGTCCTTCCGACCTGGGCTCACATGTCCCCCGCTCAGCCAGGCCTCCCTCACCACCCTTTAATACTGCACCCCCCACCCCCCGCTTGATCTTCCTCCTTAGCACTTCGCTACCTTCTACGTACCCTCTGTAACTCACAGCTGCACTTAAGTCTCCCTGGCTTGGGGGCAGAGCGCTTTTCACGTTCTGTTCGCTGATACGCCAAACCTCGGACAGCAGGATGTGGGCGTGATCCAGTCCGGGCAGGATCGGCAGGTGACAACTGGCGGGCTGCACCCACGGGCGCCCCCACCCCGGCGCTGTGATTGGCACCGTACCTGCTTGACGGCCTGGTTGACCAGCTCGTAGCGGTGGGAGCGGCGCAGCGGCAGGCAGAAGCTGTAGAGCGCGTGCAGGGCGGCGCAGAAGAAGCTGAGCAGCCCCATCTGCTTGCGGTGCTGCAGCCAGTGGTCCAGCCAGTCGGGGAAGCGGCGGTACTTGGTGCCGCGGCGCAGCTGCAGGGCCGCCGCCACCACGCCGGGCAGGTACACCAGCGACAGCAGCACATAGGCCACGCAGGGCAGCGTCGTGTTGACCACGGACACGGGCAGCTGGTAGAACTTGTTCTTGCCCTCCTGCAGGTAGGGCTGCAGCACATCCCGGATGAAGTTGTAGGTGTAGAAGAAGACGAAGAGCCCCAGGGCCAGGAGAGCAGGCACCTTCCAGCCTGGGAGGAGGCGCAGGGGCATGGCCTCCACCTCCCGGGCCGAGGCCAGGGACCCCATGTCCACGGGGGTGAAGCCCATGGCCTGCGCCAGCTCCAAGACGGCGCGTTTGGCTTCTGGCTGGTCACTGCAGATGGGCACCTGCGGGGAGGAAGGTGGGGGGGGGTCAGGTGGGGTCCCCGGAGGGTTGAGCGGGGCCTCGGAGAGCATCTTGGCCAAGCTCCTCACGGAGCAGGTGAGGAAACTGAGGCTCAGCGATCTGCCAGGTAAGGGTACGGCTGGAGCACAAGGAGGCCCTGAATCCCGGCCCGGGGCCTTTCCTCGGCTCCCTGTGGGCTCCTAGTCTCTGGCCCAGCAATGCCCGCTTCTCGAGGAAAACAGCCAATGCTCACCCAACAGTGAGCATCTCGCCCAGTTCACTGCCATCAGCATCCACAAGCAAAACGCCCATCTGGCGGCCCCCAGGGGCCCTTGGAGTAGGTGCCTCAAAGGACTGCGGCCTGCCCTGGGGGTCGTTCAGCACCTGGGCTTTGCATATGGCCCAGAAAGTGCAGCTGTGGCTGCAGCTCCGTCCCTCAGTCCAGAAGTGTCCCCTCTGACCATGTCCTCTGGCCCCTCACAGCCCTCAGCCACCACACAAGGCCTTCCACAAGCCAGCCCCAGCCTCGTAGCCCACTGCTCCCCTCCCCGCGCCCCAACGCAGGCCCACGGGTGTCCTCTGACCCCTGAACACTCCACGGGTCTTCCTGACACCGCTGTGGTCAGGCGGTCTACCAACACTGACTCCGCACCCGCTGTGTGCCAGGCGTTACACGTGTGAACCCTCCGCCTCGTCACAAGCCTGCAAGTAGGTCCTATTGTCGCCATGTGGGAACATCGTTTGGGAACACTGTTCCCCACCTCTGTGCCTCTGTGGGTTGTCCCCTCAGCTTGGAACGCCCTTCATGTTCCCTGTGCCTGACAACTTAAGGTAGGGCAAAGGCCAAGGCTGATCTCAAAGTCTTCCCCAGCCAGCCTCTAGCTCTGCTCCCTCCCAGGCCCTGCTACCCTACACTCCCCCACTGTTCTTGCCTGTCCAAATGTAGGAGTCCCAAGATGCAGGCTGCATGGAGGGCCCTCCAGTCACGGGTGGCTGGGTACCTGTGGGCTCCCCACAGCCTGGCATGGAGCTGGGCAGACAAGGCATCTGAGCTGGACTCATTGGTGGAAGTTCTCAAACACATGTGGAGCCTAGCATGCTTCCCTGAGGCAAGTACAGGTTGCCTCTTGGCATTAAAAACCACCTTGTCGGGCCTCCCTGGTGGCGCAGTGGTTGGGAGTCCGCCTGCCGATGCAGGGGACACGGGTTCGTGCCCCGGTCCGGGAAGATCCCACATGCCGCGGAGCGGCTGGGCCCGTGAGCCATGGCCGCTGAGCCTGCGCGTCTGGAGCCTGAGCTCCGCAACGGGAGAGGCCACAGCAGTGAGAGGCCCACGTACCGCAAAAAAACCCCCACAAAAATACAAACAAAAAGACCACCTTGTCTTGGTTAGAGCTCCTCCTGCCAACAACAGTATGCAGCAATGGCTGTTTTCTGGAGCCATTTTCCGCCCTCAGAAAAACCTGCTGTTGACTATGCTGAGAAATCCACACAGTTTTTGGAAGCCCCTGGAATAAATGAGATAAAGTTTGGGACATGCCTGCTTCCTTAGGACCTGGCACATGAGTGTGTTACCTTCGTCTTTCTAAGTCCAATCCTAAAAGCAAAATCTCTCCTCTTCTTGACTCCAAATAGTAAAAAGAAAGCCATCAACCTTTTCCTCCCTGTCTTCTTGGAAATCAAATTACCATAGAAGAAAGAACATGATTTCAGGTTCCTAGGAACTGGGTTCAAATCCCAGCTCACCAAGCTGTGAGACCTAGTGTAAGTTCATTAACATCTCTGAGCCTCAGTTTCCTGCTCTGTAAAATGGAACTTTGCAGGGCTGTGAGATGAGCTGAGATAATGTACATAAAGAGTCTGGTACACCAAGGGCCCTCAATGGAACTTAGCCATTTACATTTATTGTTATGTGACTGGCATTCCTCCAGCACCTACCTGCCTGTTTCCATCCCTTGGGCCAGCCTGCAGGGTCCAGGCAGAGATGACATTGAAGGCCTTGACCACTGTGCAGGTGGGGAAGAGGGAGGCCAGGTACTCAGCATTGGACTCATGGTGCCGAAGGTGCTCCTGCTGTGTGGGGTTGCTCACGTCCACCAGGATCTTGCCGGCCAGCTGGTCACTGAGACCACATAGTGTGGAGTAGTGTTCCCGGAACATAGCCACGAAGATGACCTCTGGGGACCCCACTGCCTCCTCCTGGAGAGTCACTTGTGCTGCTGAGGGGAACAACCCAGCCGTGCGTTTGGGGTTGCGGCTCCCCACCACCACGCTGAAGCCTGAGCCCACCAGGCGTGTGGCCAGGGAGCGGGCAAAGTCCCCGCTGCCCAGGATGCCCACTTTGGGAACCTCCCTGGGGGCCTCGGCAAGGCTGCCGTCACTGTCCACCAGGTGGCGGCTGATGAGTGGCTTGTCCATCTCTCCTGATGTTCTGGTGGCTAGAAGAGAAAACAGGAACTTGATCAGTGGAGGGCTTCTGGACTGCCCCTCCTACCAGCTCCCTCTCTTGTCCGCTGGAGCTGCACGGGGGTCCAACATTCACCCAACAGGGCTTTATGAGTATTAACATGTGCGAGCACGGGGGCACAAGCTGAACAAGACCCAGCCCCTTCCTGAGGAGGACACAGCCTCCAGAAAAGGAGAGGAAAGGACCTCTGCCCTCCACACTCCGTCCTTTGTCCTGAGTTATTTCCTTGGTACAAATCTGCAAGCGTGAGAGTGCTGAGAAAGAAGGGTATGGAATTTCTGTGATCGATGCTACGCAGGGCCATACGTCTTCTCAAAAGGCTTATGTGATGGCCGGTGTTACTACCCAGGAGTGACCCAACCTCAGCATCACTGGGTTTATCCGATTACCAGGAAGGGTAGACATGTTCCTGGGCTTGTTTACATTTTGCATTTTGGGATGGTGTCTCTGATGCTCTTCTTTAAGTAGATGACGAGCAGCTTAAAGGCAGGGACCTCATCTTATTTGACTTTGGATCTCACCATTTGTCCCAAGGCCTGGCACAGAGCTAGTGTTCAATGTTTGCTGAATGAATGAACACTGAAATCCTACTGTCTGAGGGTGGGATTGGAGTGGGACATGACAGTGAATGGGACCCTAAGATTGGGTGGGTGCCCTGGGAGCTCCTTTACTAAGTCTGAGATATGAGGGGACATGGAGGAAACCCTGGACTTGGGCCACGAATTTATAGTAAACTTGGGTGGGAAACTTATTTGTTTTAATGGTCACCAACTTCTAACTGAAAGTTGCTATTTTCTTCAGGTATGAATGTGAGCAGCAACACAGTAGTATTAGCCTACCTGTGAGTTTGTCACCAGTAATGACCCATGTCACATCACAAATTTAATTGTGAAAGAACTCTACAAATACAATTTAAACTCATCATTATTTCAAAATTATGGTACGTGCAACACTTAAATACAGAAAGCAAATATTAACATATCTGAAGGGAAAATAGACAACTTTATAAATAACAGTAGGGGACTTCCCTACCCCACTTTCAACCATGGATGGATCAGACACAAAAATCAACTCAAAATGGATTCAAGACTTAAACTCAAAAAAAAAAAAAAAAAAGGTGAGACCTGAAACTGTATTACTGTCTTAGAAGAAAACACTGGTCTTATCAATGACTGTTTTTGGATTTGACACCAAAAGTACAGGCAACAAAAGTAAAAGCAAACAAGTCTAGTCTGACTTAAGTCAAACTAAAATGTTTTTGCACAGCAAAGGAAATAATCAACAACATGAAAAGGTAACCTATAGAATGGGAGCAAATATTTGTAAACCATATATCCAATAAGGGGTTAATTTCCAAAATATATAAGGAAATCATATAACTCAATAGTTAAAAACCCAAATAATCCAATTAAAAATGCAAAGGAACTGAACAGACATTTTTCTAAGGAAGACATACAAAGTCTGAAGTACTAGAAGTCCTAGCTTGAGCAATCAGACAAGAAAAAGAACAAAGGCATCCAAATTGGTAAGGAAGAAATAAAATTATCTTTGTGGTCAACAAGTATTATAAATGGTCAACAAGTATTATAAAAAGATGCTTATCATCAGGAAAATGTAAATCAAAACCTCACACCTTTTAGGATGACTAGTGTCAAAAAGTCAAAAGATAATAAGTGTTGGCACACATGTAGAGAAAAGGGAACCCTTGTGCGTTGCTGGTGGGAATGTAAATTTGTACAGCCATTATGGAAAACAGCATGGCGGCTCCTCAAAATATTAAAAATAGAACTACCATATGATCCAGCAATCCACTACTGGGTATTCACCCAAAGGAGATAAAATCACTATCTTGAAGAGATCTGCACCCCATGTTTATTGCAGTATAATTCATAGTAGACAAGATAGGGAAACAACCTCAGTGTCTGTTGATGGATGAATGGGTAATGCAAATGTGGTGCATATGTACAATGAAATATTATTCAACCTTAAAAAAGAAGGAAATCCTGACATTTGCATCAACGTAATGAACCTGGAGGACATTACACTAAGTGGAATGGACATTACACTAACAAACGCTGCATGATCCCACTTACATGTGGTTCTGAAAAAGTCAAACTTAGAAGCAGAGAGTGGAAAGAACGGTGACCAGGAGAAAAGGGGAGATGTTGGTCAAAGGGTACAAACTTTCAGTTATAAGATGAGAGATCTAATGAATATTATGGTGACTACGGTTGATAATACTGTATTACATACCTGAAATTTTCTAAGAGAGTAGTTCTCAAGTGTGCCCAACACACACAAAAATGGAAACTATGTGAGGTGACGGATACGCTAATTAGCTTTATTGTGGTAGTTAGTTCACAATGTATATGTATATCAAAATATCACATTGTATACCTTAAATATACACAATTTTATTTGTCTTTCATAACTCGATAAGGGTGGGGGGAAATTAAAAACTAAAATTATAGTAAATAATAGATTCTGTCACTAGATCTTGTGACTTAACATAAAGAATCATGCATGTTACTGTTACACGTCTTTTAAAAATATATTTTAGGGACTGTGTTTCAATATAGTAGGTATTCTTTGTAACCCTATGTAATTTTATGTATGTAAGAAGCGCGTTATTCTGAGCAGAAGTTTAGGGGCTTCACCAGTCTATGAATTCATGGGGGTCCTCGGCATAGGAGGGTTAAGAATTCCTGCCTGGAACCAGTGGAGCTGCAGGGATGGCTTTTTAACACCCTCTTCCCACTTTCCACGGAAGCCTCCTGGCACGTGCTACACACCGGGTGAGGTGGGAGGCACAAGATCTAACACAAGGGGGTGCAGGGGAACCGGGAGGCTGTGTCCTGGCTCTCCCACGAACCAGCTGTGTGTCCTTGGACAAGCCCCTGTGCCTCTCTGGGCCCCAGCTTCCACCTTTGTAAATGGAGGTCACAATCTCTGCTCCGAGATGGCAGACAATGCAATCTTAAAAGGCTTTGAAAACTGACCTGGACGTTTTACAAGGGGGCAGCAGCAGCTCCTAGCTATGGGATGGCCACCACGTGCCAGGCACTGCTGTAGGTGATGTGTGATGCGTTGACGAGTGGCGGTCATCCAGTCCTCACAGAACCCCATGACGTAGGGCCATTATTATCCCCAACTGAAAGAAGACGAAATGGAGGCTCAGAGAGGTTGAGACACCTGCTTCAGGTGGCACAGAGGGGAAGCGGAGGAAGGAAGAATGGGACACAGGTCTGTCGGCCTCTGTAGTCTGAACTTCCCCAAGAGTCTTACTGCCCAGATGGAGGACAGTGACCTGTCCAGCAAGTAGCAGAGCTGGGACCACTCTGGCTAAGAAGAGAGGGTCAGTGTGGAAGCGGACGCAGTGACCGAGAGTCAGGGACACGTGTTGCTGTCCTGCGTCCGCCAAATACAGGCAACTCCCCTAGCGTCTCGCGCCTCTGAAGTGGTTTCAGAGCATCGCCCTGTCCCTATCACAGACACCAGGGACCAGCTGAGCTAAGCCCCTTCAGGGTCATTTTTTGGGGGGACACACAAATGGAGGGGCCATGACCACACAGACATACAAGCACCAGCCAGGGCCTCCACGCTGCTCAGGCCAGGCTGACTGTGGGCTCAGACGGGGATTGCCACTCCCTGAAAAACGGGAAAGAGCGTTTTCTGCCTGGTCTGGGTACAGGATATTTTTCCAAGTGGTGATGATCTATGCTTTGTAGACGCAAATGGGCCTCCCGAGGATCCCCGGAGCCCAGGCTTAGGGTCGTGTGTCCACGGGCTGCCTTAGCACCCGACTGACCGTCGGGTAAGCCTGGGTTCTAGTTCTCACTCTGCCACCTTGGGCCTGTCAGTGCCCCAGTTCCCCAGCTATAAAAGGGAGAGATCACAGTACCTTCCTTATGGGGAGGTTGTAGGAATGAAGCCAATGTGGGTATAGCACTCAGAACAGAGCTCTCGGTATGTCGTAAGCACTGGGTGGATGGCTGTCGGCAATGACGCAGACACTGGTTGCCAGCACTGTCCCAGCAGCGGGGATGAGGCAAAGTAAGGATGTAGAGACCCTGTCAGCACCTCTGCAGCCCTGGGAAGAGGGGCGAGTGGTGACAGGGGCCTTGCAGGTGGCCTCAGACTCCCAGGCCAGAGCCAGGGATTTGGGCCAAGGTAATTGTAAATCCCTCCCCAGGGACTCCAGCCTTCCCTATGGGTCAGTCATGACTGGGACAGATACCCCAGGGCTTTCCCCAGTCCCTGCCTCAGCCACCTGGAGACACCAGTCCTGGGGCAGGTTTTGTCCCTACGGGGAGGGAGAGTCACCACGCTGAGGCCTTCAGGTCGTCTTCACATTTGCTAGCAATTTGGAGGATCCCAAGTAGATCCCCTCCTGGACAGAAGCCTCTCCTCCGGCTTTGCTCTCTCTCTTCTCCCTCCCATCTCCTGGGCAACTACCACGTGCTGAACACTTAGGAACATAAGGATGAACAAGATGTGCTTCCCACTTTCGGATGGTTTATAATCCTGTGCGTGTCGGGTGGCGTGTCCACCCATGAGTGGATGCAGGGAAGGAAGGGATGCGGCTGCCAAAGGGGCAGCCAGGGAGGGCTTCATGGCACACACAGCATCTGCTGGTCCTTGCAGAGCCCCGACTGATTCACAGCCTCACGGCAAACCTGAACCAGCCCAAAGAGAAAGTCAGTGAGACCTGGACTTTGCATCCTGTCCTCGTTTATCTCGAGACTTAGCATCACGACGGGGGGAGGAAGGGTTTGGGGCTGGCACTCAGGGCTCACTGCTGAGAACCTCATTCGGTCCCCTTTTGGGGACCCCAGACGAGGCAGCTGCAGCAGAGGGAAGCCAAGGGCATGGGCCTGACGGCCTGGGGCTGGTCCCAGCTTTGCCCCAAACTGGCCCTGGGACATGAGAGCATCTGGGGACCCTATTAAACATCCCAGACTTATGGTCCTACGGGGCCCTGCTTTTAGCGGCAGGGTAAATGGAAATTAAACGTAAAGCACCTCTAAAGTGCTTGCTACCAAAATTCGATCCTTGGGACAGGAAAACGCCAGGTTGTAACGCCTCCTTCTCCTCCAGCTCGGACGCAGGGACACAGCCACCTGGGCAGAGGTGCTGGGTTCTAATCATAGCCACGCCCATCACTCACTACCCAGGTGCCTCTGCACCTTAGTCCCCTCACGTTTAAAATGCGGACACGAATTGTACCTCTACCATGCCTTGTTGTGAGGATGAAACTAGTTAACGAGAGCTCAGAGCCACCTTTTCTGGCTAGTGCTATGTGTACACGTGCGTGTGTGTGTGTGTGTGTGTGTGTGTGTGTGTGTGTGTGTGTGTATTCTCTGAAGTGCTTCACGGGCCTTTCAAAATTCTTCCACCCTCCCAGTGCCCAGCACAAGGCCTGCTGCTGGCGTGATGCTGGCGAGGGTAGGACAGGTGGTAGAGTCCTGGAGGCCCCAAAGGTCCAGCAGAGTCCTTGTTGACTGTCCATGTGGCCCAAAGGTGAGAGTGCCTAATCCTGGCTGGGCCCTGGCTCCCTGGCTGTTCTATTTACAGATCTGGGGGTGGGGGGAGGAATCCAGCAGCCGCTGGGCTCGGGGGGCCTGCGGCCTGCACACACAAACCTGCCCGTTTCCCCCTCCCAGGTTGCGGACGAAGCAGCACGGAGGCCCGGGTGTGCAGGCACTGGCACCAGCTACAGTTCCCAGTCCTCTCTGGGTCTCTGCCTGCCTTGCCCGGTCTCGCCTCCTTCCCGGCAGGGCCCTGACATGGGCTGTTTGTGGCTGGGAGCCGCGCCTGGCCCACCGGCCTACCTGCCAGCTCCCGTCCACTCTTGGGCAGGCCGGCGGGCCAGGCGTGGCCCCCAGGCACGTGGGCAGGCAGGGCGTGGACAAGCCGCAGCCTGTTCTGCACGGGCAGCATGCAGCCCTTCAGACCCCAGTGGCCGGAGCAGGCCACGGCCGGGAAGGGATCACCATGGAGTTGGGTGTGGGTAGGTGGCGGTGGGGTGACCAGCTGGGCAGCCGGCGGCCGGATGGTCTACAAGCCAACTGGGGTGCCGCCCACCCCCTCCCAGCCAGAGGCTGACTCAGGTAGCACTTCTGGCCTCGGAGACTGACAGAGGAATATGGCCCAGTTCTTGTCCTCAAGCAGCCCACAGTTATCTTCAAACTTTAGTTTTAGATTTTAACATTAAATTTGGGGGACACATTCCTATTACTGCTCTATTTATTTATAAATATATTTAAATATGACTGGTGCACTATAATGTTATATACAGAATAAATCGCATATAAACAAATATAAAGGTAAAGAGATAAGTCTAAAATTTAAACACAGACAGAAGCTCTGAGCTTTCTTCCTGCTCCCAGGGATGACCCCTTACCATCCCTGGGAAGGTCCACACCCTCCTAGACACCTGGGTCCCTGCGGAGTGACAGGCGCCAAGACGCAATTGAACAAGGTCTCCTGAGAGAGGACGCTGCCTTCAGGCAGGGCAGCTGGGCGGCTTCCTGCAGGAGGTGGGCCTGAGCTGAGCCTTGAAGGATGTGAGAGGGAGCCTGGAAAAGCCTTCTAGAAAGAAGAGCCTGTGTGAGCAAAGGCCCAGGGGCCAAAGAGCAGGTGTCCACGGACAGCTTGCGGCCCCGGGGGCAAACTGGTGCGCGCCTACAGCCAGCACCCGGGAGTTGGCAAGCCATAAATGAAAACACAAATTCTTGCCCAGAACTTTTTTTTAAACCTAAAAATTATAGGGATGAAAAGAGTATGGATCCGAGAGGCTGAAACTCTGGGTTCTATCCCGACGATTTCCTCACCAGTAGACACTGGACAAGTTACATCTTCCCCCTAGCTTCATCATCTGTAAAATGACCGAGGGCTGCCCGGCCTCGCTCAGTGAGCATGGGGTAGTTAAGGGCCTGGGGCTTTGCCTGTGGTTGGGGGCTTCCCCGGGTCCTTTGCCTGTTGGCTTCTCTGTGCACCCCTGCGCCGCCCCACTTCCAGTCAGCTTTGGGAGGGTAGATAGAGATCACCATGCTTGTTCCGTGGCCCGACTCCAAAACCCAGCTCTGTGCCTGGCACACTGCAGAAGTTCCGTGCATGTCTGTGGCCAGAGATACACATCACGGGAGCTTACAGCTTCAAACCTTACTCTATTTTGTCCTTTGGGGGCAGAAATCCTTCCAAAATGCAGTGCATATTTCAAGAGAAGGCAGTCAGGTCCTCACCCAGAACCCAGAGATCAACCTGAGCTGCAAGAAGGGATGTTCTTGAGTCTCGTCTTGTTTCCATAGGAAAGTTCTATAGCCTTATATCCTCCCTCATTGTCAGGATATTTATCACAGCTGTCAGCCTGCTGGCCTCTTAATTAAAGCCCTCCCGGGTCCTGCTCACTTGCTGTGGACAAGAAATACAGATAACACACTATCAAGAAAGTGAAAACACAACCCACAGAATGAGAGACCAATTTTACAAATCATATATCTGGTAAGGGACTTGTTTCTAAATATATAAAGAACTCTTACAACTCAATATTAAAAAGACAACCTATATAAAAATGGGCAAAGGATTTGAGTAGACATTTCTCCAACAATATACTAGCTGTCAATAAGCACATAAAAGGATGCTCAACATAACAGCCCCCAGGGAAATGCAAATTAAAACCACGGGATACCTCTTTACACCCACTAGGATGGCTTCATCAAAACAACACAGAGAAGATAAGTGTTGGTGAGGATGTAGAGAAATCAGAACCCTCATCCGCTGCTAGTGGGAAAGTAAAATGGTGTAGCCACCATAGGGAAAAGAGTCTGGAAGCTCCTCAAAACGTTAAACACAGAGTTTCTATATGCCCCAGCAATCCCACTCCTAGGAACATATATAACCTAGAGAAATGAAAGCATATGTACACACAAAAATACGTGCACCCGGGCTTCCCTGGTGGCGCAGTGGTTGAGAATCTGCCTGCCAATGCAGGGGACACGGTTTCGAGCCCTGGTCTGGGAACATCCCACATGCCACGGAGCAACTAGGCCCGTGAGCCACAACTACTGAGCCTGCGCGTCTGGAGCCTGTGCTCTGCAACAAAAGAGACCGCGATAGTGAGAGGCACGCGAACCACGATGAAGAGTGGCCCCCGCTGGCCACAATTAGAGAAAGCCCTCGCACAGAAACGAAGACCCAACACAGCCAAAAAATAAATAAATAAACAAATGTGGGGTTTAAAAAAAAAAAAAAGGTTGGCCCAGTTTAAAAAAAAAAAAAAATAGGTGCACCAATATTCCTAGTAGCACATTCACAATACCCAAAGAGTGGAAACAACACAACGACCGTCAACTGACGGATGCATCAACAACATGTAGTTTATGCACACAATAGAATAATATTCAGTAATGAAAAGGAATGAGGTACTGATACATGCTACAACACGACGAACCCTGAAAATATTACGCTAAATGAAAGCAGCCAGTCACAAAAGGTCACCTATTGTATGATTCCATTTATAGGAAATGCCTAGAAATAGGCAAATCTATAGAAACAGAAAGTAGAAGAGAGGCTGCCAGGGAGTAAGGGGAGAAGGGGTGGGGGAATGGTACAGGGTTTCTTTTTGGAAGGGATGAAAATGTTCTAAAATTGACTGTAGTGGTGGTTGTACAGCTCTGTGCACACACGAAAAACCACTGGTTGTTTACTTTAAATGGATGAATTATATAGCATGTGAATTATAGCTCATTAAAGTTGTTACAGAAAAGCTGAGGGCTTCCCTGGTGGCGCAGTGGTTGAGAGTCCGCCTGCCAGTGCAGGGGACACGGGTTCGTGCCCTGGTCCGGGAAGATCCCACATGCCGCGGAGCGGCTGGGCCCGTGAGCCATGGCCGCTGAGCCTGCGCGTCCGGAGCCTGTGCTCCGCAACGGGAGAGGCCGCAGCAGTCAGAGGCCCGTGTACCGCAAAAAAAAAAAAAAAAAAAAAAAGCTGAGATACCACACAGCCTGTTATTAATGTGTGTAAACTAAGAATAAATATGCTTTGGTGAGAGTTTAAGGACTCTTCAGTGAGCTTAATGCGTGAATTTTGTGACATCAATGCTGGTGATTCTGCAACCTTCCAAAGTTATTTCTTAGCTGTTTTCCAAAATTTGAGGTTTCTAAGCCCCAGGACCTCTAGCAAAGTGAGGCTTATGTTGGTGTAGGGGAGATGGTACCATGGGCTAAACAGCCCTCTTGGCTCCTGAGTGGGCCCTGCAGCTTCTGCCCACACGGCTACTTCTCTGCACTCCACCCCATGCCAACAGACAGCTGTCCTAGAGCCACACTGGACGGCATGCGAGGAAGGGTACTGAGGCCTGCGGCCCACCCTGCCAGCTCCCAGGGTGGGTCAGTGAACAGGACAGATGTGTTCCAGTGAGAGGGGACTGGCAGGCATCTGCTACCCATCCAAGTGGCTGAGGGTTTATATAAAGACATATGGCTAGAAACTGGCACACCACTGCAAATCTGCTTGCGTTAGGTCCGATCCATTCATCTCTCCCCACCAAACGCATTCCCTCCTTAACGAGGCAGCAGATCAGCCCCCGAGAGCCATCACTGGCCATGGGGAAGCTCGTCCAGCAGAATGTGGTCTCGGGAAAACATCTGGATGCTCTGGGTTTACTCAGGATCAGACGCCTTCGTAAACTGCGAGACAGGCCAGCAAGAACCCAGGCAGCTATGGGGTCATAGTTCAGCTGCGTCCCTTATGAGCTGGGTGGCTTTGGCAAGTCACTTTACCCCTCTGAGCCTCAGTTTCCTCATCTGTACAATGGAGCGATGTTACTTACCTGAATGAAATGTAGGAAGGATTAGATGAGATGAGCCAAGTGCCATGGTCTGAGCCCGTTAAAGTCACACAATTTTCAAGACGTTCCTTTCTGCCCAGGAGTTTTAAAAACCTTTGGTCTGTGTAACGCATACATAGAAGCGCCTAAATCAATACACGGTGTTCTCTGCTGAATGGAAAAATTTACTCTGAAATTTTCTAAAAATAAGCTCTGAGATAACGGTCTGGGGATCTGCACACATTTCTCACCAAGACAACTGGAGGAAAAGACTTGCTACTCTTTGGGACTCGGGAAGAGCTAAGAAGAGGGGGGCAGTAGAGCAGGGAGGGGTATAGTAGGAAGAGGCTGGTGGTCAGGGGCAGGGCACCAGGGTGGTCTGGGACTGGGCAGTGAGCCCTCTAGGGGTTGCTAGTCCCAACACCGGGCTCCCTAATGGCTCCTCATGCCATTGAGGTCCCCGGCCACCCTTCCTCACCAGCATCCCCAGCTCCTGGATCAAACCCTACTAGCTGCCTCTCTGCCTTCCCACCCGTTGAGAACAGCCCTTTCCCACTGACAGTATTTCTCTCCTTCCTGCCTGCCTCCTCCCCGGACTCCAAGTTCCTTGGGGGCGAGAAAAGAGTGAAACTCCCTTCTGTAATCCCAGCACTTAGCCCAGGGCCATTAGGTCAAGCCTGAGCTACACTGGAGTCATCTGGTGGGCCTGTTAAAACATACTGCTGGGCTGCAGCCCCAGGATTTCTTTTTTTTTTTTTTTTTGCGGTACGCGGGCCTCTCACTGTCGTGGCCTCTCCCGTTGCGGAGTACAGGCTCCGGACACGCAGGCTCAGCGGCCATGGCTCACGGGCCCAGCCGCTCCGCGGCATGTGGGATCCTCCCGGACCGGGGCACGAACCCGTGTCCCCTGCGTTGGCAGGTGGACTCTCAACCACTGCGCCACCAGGGAAGCCCTTCCTCAGGATTTCTGATGCTGCCGGTCATAGGACCCCCGGCTGAAAATCACTGCAGTAGATGTTCACAAAAGGTCTATGTGAGGGGTGAGTGAATTAATGCATCACTTCTCTAATTCTTATAGTCGGGCCCAGCTCTCCATAAAGCCCTCCCTGACCCACAGGGCCCCTGGTATCAGTATCTCCCCTTATGTTCCTCTTGGTCTTGAGGGTCAGGTGTGTGTGCCCCATTGCTGCACACCCTGGCCTCCCAAAGCTGGCTCCTTCTGGTAAGGAGAAGGTGGTCCAGGCCATGGCGGCATTGCCCACTCAGCCAACGAGGCAAACCCTCCAGGAGAATCGCTCCCACGGTCCCCTCCCCTCCTGTACGTGGGTCACCAGGCCCACTGCAGGCTGAGGGTGAAGGGAGTAGTAGAACTGGGAGACCACACAGATCCTGGGGACCCAGGAGCCCCCAACACAACAACTGGGGTGATTATCCCAGAGTACGAGTTTCCTGGATGACCTAGAATTCAGACGGCCTGACACCATATTCATGACTTCCTTTCACTAAGATTTAATAGCCAGGCCTGGAGCAAGTGCTCACGGGCACAGAGGCAGGAGGGTGGTCAGTGCTGGTTGCGAGGGGGAGGGAGTCGGTGGTCAGCGCCAAGACCAGGGGCGCAAAGCGGGAAGATGCTAGGGTCCCCATGCTGCCCAACCCCAGGGGCGTGATTTACACTGTGATCCGTGTGAACAGGGCCCTCTGGAGACGTACAGTGCACAGCCTGTACAGTTTGATGCAAAGGTTGGTCCTGCCAATGCTCGTCTGAAAAATCTCCTCATTTGTTACTCCCTGAGTACCTGTACCCAGCAGGTGTTCTGGCAGGTGGCTAGAAGACGGCTTGTCCTCTCGGGACTCTTAGGGGAAAGGCCAGCTACACCCCGCAGCTAAGAGAGAAGTGCTTGCAAGAGGGCATGCCCAGCTCTGCGGCAGCCAGGGAGGAATGCCTGTCTCTGCCCAGGGAGGTCGGGGCGCTGGCGTGTGGAAGCAGCCAGATCCCTGGACCCCTTAATCCCACCAGGCTAGAGGCTGTCGGCAGTGGCCGCTGAACCTGCAGCCTTAGCACCTGGGGTTGGGTGGCTTCTTGCTTTCCAGGGACACCCGCTGCTGCAACCCGTGGGACCAGATGGGTCTCATGGGATGTTGCTGTCCCCACCTTCCCCCTTGCCGTGGCGTAAATCTGCGGATTCAGCAATGGGCACCCTGCTCCCGGTGAGGCTGGTGGACGGGAAAGGGGCAGAGGCAGGCAGCCGAGCCAGAGAGAGGCAGCTCCCGGGGCTCCTGCCGAGGAGTTCAGCCCGCCTCACGTGGCCAGTTTCTTGGGTTGCGGAGCCTAGGCTTCCCCAGCTCCGCCCTGCGGATGGGTCACCTTTTCCAGGTGGCCTCCGCACTCCTGTCACATTACCACTGACTGCACACACCGGTTCACTCATCTGTCACCCCGCCAGACTGGGGGCCACTTCCAACTCATTTCTGTGTCTCTAGCATCCAGCCTGGGGCCTGGCACCATGTAGGTGCTCGATCAATGTTTGTGGCTTGAATGACTTAACTGCTAGATTCTGTGCCTGAGGGCAGAGTGCGCTTGAGTGAGTCCTGGCTGTTATCTCCAGAACCTAGCCGGGGTCCTCCTGCACCCAGTGGGGATTCAATCATACAATGCGTTTCGAGTCCCTCCGGTAGCCTGGCCATACTGTTAGAACTGGCCAGACATTTCACTATTTGATGAACTTTGTAACACAGACCAATGCACAGCTGTGCTTAAACACTGCAAACAAACAGAATAACACAAATGCAGCTTAGCTTATGCAACTCTGGCAAAAGTAGGAAATCAAACCCCATAGCCGAGGCACATCAGGGTGCAGCCTGGTAAGTGCATACCCAGGGAAGGAGGCTTCAGGGATGCTGGGTCGATGGCTCCAGGGCCCAATGAGCCTCTGAGCCAGGGGGTAGAGCGGTCTGCCCAGTCTCCATCAGGGAGAAGCGTCTGGGGCAGGTGAGGCCCAGCTGCGGCTTCCGGCAGATGGCCTCCGTGGCTTTTCCCAACCAAGGCCCGCCTGATCTATAGTCTCGACTCTGGCCATCCCCCCTTATGCTTCCCCCCCCCCCCCCGCTCAAGTCATAGATTTAATCTCTGTGCCTGGAAATTCCTTTTCCTCCAAAGGACAAAATTCACAGTGCAGCAGAAAGGCCACTCCTCTGTGAAGTCCTCACCCTACCTCCCCTTCAAGGCAGGATGAATGCCCCTCCCCTAGTTCCCTTGGCTCTCTGCAGCACAGGTAACAGGATGGAACCAGCACACGATGGCAGGTACTTTCCTTAGTACCTACTTGGACTTAGAGGTCCAAGGGGTGGATGGCGGTGGGGTCCCTAGCCCCCTTTAATCTCCGTCACCCCTCCCTATGCGCTAATGTTAGTATGAAAACGAATACCCTTGGTATGAATAATTTACATTTCCCAGTCAGGTAAAGTGAATAACACCTTCTACAAAATCGTTCCCATTTTATAGATCTGAAACAGACAATCTAAGTAAAAAGCCGGCTACTTGCTATGCAAATAGAAGCAGCTTTCAGGGAAGTCCCCTAGTTCCCCCTTCCCTCCACGTGACTGGCCCTGAAGCCACATCATGGAGAAATCCCGGGACTCCCCGGGGCTCTGAGGTTCGCCTGCCCTCCCCTACCGGGATGCAGCTGGGAGGTCACATCCCGGCACCCAACTAGTGCCTGGCAGCTGCCACATCACCGTCGATCAGGAGTCAAAGAAGAGGACTTACCGTGAGGCGGGGCCCGACTCAAACGGCGGGGAGACTCTGACTGTGGACTTGTACACTCAGGGGATCATTACTTCCATTTTACAGATGAGAAAACTGAGGTTGAGGCCCCACTGTTGGCTCTTGCCCTAGTCCCGTCCAGTCCCTGCATTCAAGCTGCCTCTGGGGCAGTGAGGCTGGGCAGCTCGTGGTCGTGGGCATGAGTCGTAGCCGGTTACCTGATCTACGTGGGGCTCTGAGGTGGTCTTGGCTTCCTTGTGGTTCTCCCTCTGCCCTGCTGAGCTGCCCAAATTCATACTTTCCAGCCTCTCGTTCTCAGGCTGTATCTGCAAATCTGGGGCTGCCCTCTTCTCCTAGATTCTAAACCAAGGCAGTGCAGGCCCTCCCTCGCTGATCTCAGATGAATGGGTCCAGGGGGCAAGAAGGAGGTGCTACCTGAGTCCAGGTGCCCCTCACACACACACACCCTCCCCGCCGACAGCCGACTTGAGGGGAGACAGCATAGAAGATGCCAGTCTCAAATCCAGGTTTAAAAGCTGGGTCATAGCCACACACATCTTAATTGGTGCATTTCTGTTTTCTCTGTGGGCATTTTGCCTTTCTGATGGACTCTTACAAACATTTTACTGTTACATTTCTTGTAATACTGCCTGGAATCGTTATTTAGACATCATTAAAAAATCATTACAGTTTTAAAAAGAAGGCTGAGGAGCTCCTACAAAAGAGAATACGAGAAGCACGGGTGCGTACACGCTCATACAAGCCTGTACACACACAGATACACGCATGTGCAAGTTTGCTTGGACAGAAAAGAGGTTTATCACCACACCGCTTGCAAAATAGAAGTGAATGAATAATTTTTAGGGCTTTATACAGACACTTAGATTTTTGAAACATTCTAGAAAAATCCGGTTTGATTACTTACACTAGTCGTTCTCTGATAAACCAACCCAGAAGTGGTTACCGATAAGTAAAATTTACAATTCCCCAATGGACCTGCCTTCCACAGAAATACATCATAAACATGAACCTTTTTTTTTTTGTAACACACCAGAACCCGCAAAGCTCTTGTTCTCATTAACTGAAGGCACTGTGTGTGATAAATCCTTAAACCCCTTATTCTGAAAAGGTTCCTGACTTAACGTGCACGTGATAAGATCTCCCATCTTGGCAAGAACTTCACCAGACTGTGCTCTTTGGTGCCAGTTGCCAAACGGGGGCTCCCTGAGGTGCCGGGGTCCACGTAAGCAGGCCAGGGGCTCGTGGGGCTGGAGGGAGGGGCCCACACACTGCCCAGGCCACCTTGGCTCTCACCGGACTCACCCACGACAGGCTGACGTGAGGGTCTGAAGCATGGGTCCTTGACAGCCCCACTGTGATCTGGCCACCCGTTCCTGCTGGGGTCTCCCTCTGACCTGCGAGCAGCCTGACTTTGGTTTTGAAGACAGGAGGATGCTGAGGAGGCGTGGGACCTGCCACGGGCCAGGCTGCCGGCCCCCTCAACCTGCACTCCAGTCCCTGGCTGCAGGGAGTGGATGGGGTAGTGACTGATGCTCGGTTTCAGAGTGCACTGCGGGAGAGTGGCTCTGTCTTCATGCTTCCTGTTTAGGGAGGAAACCTCACTGGTGGTAATCAGTGGCTCAGAGTCAAGTCTCTTTGCTACAGGAACTGAGGCGGGACAGACAGCAGAACCCAGGATACATAAAATGAATAAACGTCATCCACTGCAGGGCGGACTGCCTCACCACAGGGCTGTGTGTGTGTGTGTGTGTGTGTGAGAGAGAGAGAGAGAGAGAGAGAAGGAGAAGGAGAAAGAGAAAGAGAAAGAGAGGGACGCCTTTACTTCTCGGATACAAAGCCGAACGTAATGGCTGCAGACAATGGCAATCTACCAGTTGCTGGGTGGGTGACGCATTGCAATCACTGTGGCTGTCACTGGCTTAGTGATAACTCGTTACGTTTTGTACCAGCAAAGGCTTCACAGTCGTCTTTACTTGCTAGTCTGTGCCCATGGTGCGGAGAAAGACAGACAGACAGGAGGACCCACAGAAAGACAACCCCGTTCGGAGGGCAAAGCATGGATGGGGTGGGCCTGCCCGTGCCGGTGACCCTGCTCTGCCAGCGACCCTGGAGGCCACACCAACAGCACAGAGGGAGGCTAGAGGTTTGGAGGCTTTCGTATCATTGAAGTTAATTATGCCAAGTTCAGTCTCACGACAGGTGTATTTGATTGTTTTCAACTGGTTGGAAAACTGGCGATCTTGGGAAACTAGCTCTGAGTAAGCCTGGGCATCCGGGCCTTTGATGACCAGAATACATCACCCTGGGCTCCTGACAGGTTTACTCTTATTACCAGCAACAGATCAGGGCCTGCACGGTTCTCCGCTGTGGCTCCTAGGACCTGTCACTTCTACTCGAGCGCACCCGCCTGTGGGCAGGGGCATTCTGGCATCTTCTGTAGTCCAGCCTAGGCCAGCATGTGCAGACCGACTTTCCCCTACTCAGCTCACCCTGCCTCCTTCAGTCCCCGCTGCCCCCCACTTCTGCCAGGGCTGCAGCCTCCACCTGAAGTCCTGACAGCCTCATGGCCATCCAAATGCCCCTTCCCTAAAGACCCAGCCTGGGCCCTTGGGCCTGCCAGGTACCTCCCAGCCCCCCAGAGTTCTGAAACCCTCTCCCCCGCTCTGAATACAGAGGCAGCTGTTCAGGTGGGAGATCTAGTTAGACAGACCTAGGTGTGAATTCAGGTTTGGCCGTGTACCAGCAGTGTGACCTTGGGCAGGCTATTTTCCTCCTCTGTTCTGATGGTTAAGTGAGACAGCGAACATGAAAGCCCCAAACCCACATCTTAGCGTTGCTCTTACTTACGCATGTCCTGCGTTCCACTGTGGGCCACCGGCCACAGGCAGCCCTGGCCTCTTCTCCCTCTGCCGCCTGGTAGCATTCTGCATCTTCACTCAGCTTCCCAATTGACTACAAGCTCCCTGAGGGCTCTCCACTCCTGTGTACCTACCCAGCCCCCAGCCTCAGTGAGGCTGGTAGACGCCTGCGGGCTGGGGGCTCTCGGCAGTGCTCTAGAACAGTGAACACCAAATCGCCCAGGAGTTTCGGCAGCGGACTTCTGGGCAGCTCTGTGCGTGGAGCCGCTGCCTGATGCAGTAGTTGGGGTGGGCTCAGCACGCTCTGTTCCCATCAGAGCTACCGGGTGGTCTCCTAGCCCCTTGGAGAAGCTGCACAGTCAGGAAACCGCACTTCCTTCTGAAAGCAAACCCGCCAGGTATGAGCAGACAGGATGTCCTGGCACACCCCCATGGCTCCAGCTGTGATGTCCTGTCCCCTGGGGTTCTCCCTGAGCTCCCCCCAATCTTGGGATGCCCCCTCTCCCCTCGCTTGCCACACATAGCCACCCCGGATCAGAATGTTCAAGAAGAGTTGTAGCAAAAGTTACGGGAGGACAAAAGGCAGCCAAGCCAGAACTCACAAAGCAGTCAGGTCTCCAGCCTCCAGGCTTCTAATCCAGCAACACCAGGAGGGCGGGGCTTCCCCGATGGAACGCCCTGAGCCCCCGTCACAACCCTTGGCCACCTGGCCCGGCACGTCTTGCTTTCTTCCCTTCCAGTTCCAGGCGCCACCTGACTTCCAGCCAGAGTGGAGCCATCTCCGCAGACCAGCCGCAAAGGGCGTGCGTTCCCTGACCTGCAGCGGCGGCTCAGGCCGCGTCCAGTGCGTTACCGACCCAGGTACACGTCCGACTGGGCGCCCGGGCTCAGCACAGGCCCCTTGGATCCCAAAAGGCCCGTTTGGGTGACTCCACAGGCCCTGCGTTTGGCCGTCCTGTCTTTGCGCAGACTCCCCCTGGGGGGCCCGTCTCACAGGGCCACCTGAAGCCCCCTAACAGCCTCAGCTGTGAGCCCTGAGTCATTCAGCTTCAGAGAGACCTTCACCCCGACTGCAGGGCATGCTGTCACCCTCCCAAGCCCGCCAGTCAAATCACAGGCCTACCCTTCCCACAGCCTGACGGCCACCATAGGCATCGGACGATCCAGTAACGGGAACGGTCCTCCCGTCACAGACCCGGCACACCGGCTCTGGGAAACCTGCTGTCTACACGTGAACCAAGAAAGCTTAGGCCCACTCCCCGTGGAAAGCTTAGGAAGCCCATTCACCAGTCCCTAAATTCCTCTCCATTTGCCTGTGACTGATTTGATAGTCTTGGGGCTGCATTTTTCACCGTTTAATCTCCTAATTCGAGAGCTCCAAAAGGCTTAAAACTGTGCTGTGCTCCGACCCCACCTGGCTCTCGTTAAGCAGAAGAGGGAACAAGGAGTAAGTTACTGCCTGATTGTAGGACAATCAGGGCTCACCCGTCGCACATTCTGCCCGGTGACTGTGGTGACCGATGAGGACAGACTGATTGGAAAGAGTAATTCTCTAGTGACAGTTTTCCGCACCTGAGGAGGAGGGAAACATTTTGCTCTGGGTTGGAGTGCCAATGCAGGGGTTTAGGATCCTGCATAAATTAGCAGCCACCGATCCCACCCTGACAGCAGGCACAGCGGTCAATACCTCCAGCTAGGCGGGAGCCGTCTCCGCTTTGGAATCCTGACTGGCATTAGCTGTGGGACCTGGGCCTCAGCTGCCCCACTTGTATTCAGACATAAGTGGAGGGCGTGGGTTTTCGTGGGATGATAAATGGCAATGGACACTCATCCTGCCAGAAGCGGGACTCGGCCAGGTCCTGAGTGCCTGGCACCAAGTCAGTGCTCAGTAAATGCTGAAAGAATAAACGATGAGGCAGAATTTGGACAAGCATAGAGTTAGCGGTTAGGAGCACAAATCTGGGCTCAAAAGAATGGAGTCTCGTGTTCTTGGGAAAGTTACATGGCTGGGAGAACAGCACCGTCTACTTCGTAAGAGAGTCGGAAGGTTTCAGTGTGCTCACACACATAACATGCTTGGCGTGTGGGAAGCGGGACGTTCAGTGATGGTGACAATTGCCGTTTCAGGTGTGAAGGAAGAGGTGCTCACGGCACGCCAAGGATGTGAAGGGCTGACATGCAGAGGTCTGGGAACAGCGGGGCAGGTTGGACGGGGAGGTGGGTCCAGCTGCAGCGAGCAGGCAGAAGGAAGTCAGACTTGAAAATCACCTAGAGCGCCCTGTCCCCTCAACCCTTGCCTCCCCACCTCCAAGTTCTGTAATCTCCACAGCTCCCAAATTGAGGCCTGGGCCCGAGGTCAGGTCTGCAACAGAGAAGGGGAGCATGGAGGCCACGCTCTAGTGAGCTGAGGGATTCAGAGCAGAAGACCAATAAGCCTGGAAGGTCCCCAGCTGACTTCAACACAAACTCTGGGGGAAGGGGGAGGGATCTGATATTTACTGCACTCCTAAAACCCAGCACTTCACACAGTGCACATACACCACCCCCGGCAGGCATTATTGTTCCTGTTTTACAGGAAGATTATGTCCCAAGCCCTTAGCAAGTTTTTGTAGACGAAGCAGGTTCAGAGAACTGAGGACTTGGCCAAGGCCACATGGTAAAGAGCTGTGATTCAGACTTGGGGGTCCACCTGACTGCAAAGCCAGGTGCCCTCCCCTGCAGGCAGCCTCTCCACTGCTCAGGTGTGCGGCTTGGGCTTTAGTCCTTAAATTTCCCTTTTCAACTACCTGAAGCCCTGCCCAATACTCTGAGACGTCCAGCGAGGGAAGGGCCCTGAGTTAAGGACGGGAAACTTGAAGGGGAGAGGAATTTACCTGTTCGGCATCTCTAGGCTGGAGAGGGCACACCTGTGGTCCCCGTGTGACCAGGCCTGGTCCTGGGGAGCTCAGCGGGCTTGGGGCTGGCTGTCCAACCCTCTAGTGAACAAATGGCCCGGCCTGAGCTCCCTGCGAGCTCTGAGGCCAGGGTCACCCCATGCCAACTCCAGGCCTTCCTCCCCCAGGCCTGGCTGAGGCTACCTGTCCACCATTCAAGGCCTCCTTCGGGGAAACCTTTCTACCCCAGTGATAGCCCCTGCCCCACTAGGTCCATTCATCCATCAGACATTGATTAAACACCTGCTCCAAGGCGACCCCTCTGCCTGCCATTGTGGATAAAGTGGGAATAGAGATGAGTCAGATACAGTGCCAGCCCTCCAGGCACCCCTGACTGGATGTAGGAGGGGTTCACTCTGCAGAATTGGATTCAGCCAGCTGTGGGTAGGACCTAGGCACCTGTATTTTTTTTTTTTTTAAGAAACCATGCAGGTGACTGAAGGGGCACACCCAGGTGAGACTCTTTGGTCATGTGGCTATTCTGACCCCCACTACTGCATCCTTCAGGCTGCCACAATCCTCTGAGAACATGGCCTGTCTCTTCTCCCACTAGCAGGCTCCTCTGGGCTCTCAAGTCAGATAAATCCTACTTTTGCAACTTGCTACCCGGGTATCCTTGCAAAATACCCATGCTCTCTGAGGCTCAGTTTCCCCGTCTTAAACGAGATAATAGGTGCCTTCCTATGCTGAGGATTAACTGGGATATTGTGTGCAAAGCAAGATGTCTGGCACAGATGAGCGCACAATAAATGTCTGCTATTAATTATATCATCACTGCACTCTGATGGACAGAAATATTTCCCTGTGGGTATTTCCAGAATCCCTACTTCTGGAGCTGGAGAGGCGGCCCTGGAAACCCGCGAGGCCTCTCCGCGGCGTCCTCTGCCGGGGCTCCAACGAGACCTGTCTGCATTTTCCCCGTGGACCCAGCCTCCTGGCCCTCAAAGGAAATATCAGCTTGTCGTACCCTCCCCTTCACCTATCCAGAGTGAACAAAGTTCCAACCACACCTCTCTGGGCAGCCTGCCCCCGATTTCGGGGAAACGGGCAAGGGAAATGGGGTAAGTCTGCCAGGCTCCGCGGGCAGAGCACACTGGTGCGTCCAGCCGCCTCCCGATCAAGGTCGGGAGCCCCCGCCCCTGCCGCCTGCCTAGCCCGCCCACCGCTCCCCCCCTCCTCGGAGACCGCGGGCCCGGAGCTGCGGGGAACCGGGGGCCGGAGGACTTGGCGGGTCCGCGGGCTGGGGCGCGAGAGGCAGCAGCCCGGGGGCTTAGCGTGGCCCCTTCAGTCTGGCCCCCGGCGCAGGCCGGCCAGAGTGGCGCCTGAGGTTTGCGTCCCTGGGGAAGGAAGGCGCCCACGGAGTGGGGGACCCAGGACCCGGGTTCGCTGCCGCCGGGCACACGTGGCTCGGTCCCAGCGGCCCAGGTCTCCAGCACGCGCGCGGCGGCGCGCGACGAGGGCGCTCCGGGGCGGGCTCCGGGGCGGGGGGCGAGCGGGCGACGGGTCACTCACCTCTCAGGCCCGCCGCTCGGAGCAGCGGCGGCGGCAGAAGGTCCGCGGCGGAGGCGCTGGCGCTGCCCGGAGGCTCCTCCTCTCCCCCCGCCCCGCCTGCCCGCGGGGCCGGACCTGCGGGGGAGGTGGCCGCCCGCCAGGCCGCTGCTGCTTATCCGGCTCGGCCGCCTCCCCCGGGGCCACAATCGGAGAGCCGCAGGGTCCTCGGGCGGCAGGCACCAACGATCCTCCGCCCCTCAGCCCCTGGCCTGAGCTTGGGACACGTGTTGATCGGCGCCCCCTTCCCCGATTTAAAGGGTGCAGAACTCCCGGACCAACTCTTAACCGGGACAAGGGGGGCGTGTGGAGGCCAGGGTAACTTCTGGAACCCACTCGCTCCCTTCACCTGAGGGACATCTCAAATCCACGTCCATTGTATAACCGAGGTTGAGTGGCAGGCCAAGTTCACACAGGTGGCAAGAGAGTCACCAGAGTCAACCTGGCTTCCTCCCTTCCTTCCTTCCTGCAAGGGGAGCAGGCAGTACAGGCCCCCCCTGGACGAGGCTGCATCCCGGCCTTTGGTTCCTTGTTTCTCCTCTGTCCCTTGTCTACCCTTAGGACAGAACTCTGACCCTCCTGAAGTCCTCAGTTTCAGGTCCTGGGAGCTGGTGGAGGGCCCTTAGGAGCTTGTCTCTATGTCTAGACTTCCTGGGCTTCAAACCACCCCTCTGCCCCTGAGAAAGATGACCTCCGGCCCTGGGCACTGTCCTCCCCTCCCCCATGCTAGTGGCATCCCGCACAGCAGTGAGTCAGGTGCAAGTTAAGGATATCTTTTGGGTACCTTTCTAGAGGTGTGTGCCTTCACCTGAAGCCCTTTCTCACCTACAACCTCACATCATGTGCTGCTGACAGCTCTACCTCCCCCTTTTACAGGTGAGGACATGGGGACCCCGATGGTTGTAGGGCACCAATGTCACTCATCTTCTGGGAGGCTGACGGGGGGTTACCTGAGTCCTGTGACTCTTTCTGGATTATTCCTGTAGTACATATTCCGCCAGCCCTTGATAAAGAGCTTCAAATTACTCCAGGATAACAACCTGTTCTGGAGAGATAAGTCCTAGGGAGGGGTTATCTGATCCCCGAGACCAGAGAGGCAGGGGGCTGGGCCTCGGGAATGGCCTCACAGCTAGACCACAATGGGGGAGGGGCAGACCTGGCGGGGTGGTGGCGTGAGGGGCCTCTCCTCCATCCTCCGACCCTGTGGAGACCCACCCATGAGCATCCAATGCTTCCTCACTTCCACAGGTTTCCTCCTGCCTAAAATACCTTCCTTCCCCAGCTCGCTGCTCTGCCGGGCCCCAAGGCCCAGGTCTGCTCCCACCTCCTTCGGTGACCCTCCTGCCCCACCCTGCCCCGGGACCTCTCTGAGCTCCTGTGGCAGTTCTCATAGGTCTTCATGCATTCCACACTCAGGGAACCCCACCATACCAGTGTTCCAGGTGCTGGGGACACAGATGCCCCATGCCTGGTTCTGGCCCTTGGATGGCAAGTTGCCTCTGCAGTGGGTTGTAGACTTTGGGGAGACAAGAATGAGCGCCTAGCCCTCTTTGGTGCCCTTAGCATGGTGCCCCGCACATAGTAGGTACTCTTTAAGTATCTGCTCTGGCTTATGGGGGAGTCTCTGAGCACCCTTCCTGCAACTCCAAAGGGAGGCACAAGGAGATAAAGCTTGGGAAATGGAGACACTGAGAGGTCTTCCAGCATTCTCAAAGGATCTGTCCAGAATCCTTCCAAAGAGACCTGGTGGGCCTCTGAGGGGCTCCCAATGAGTTGGAGAGCGAGCTGAAGGCTGGAGTGGCAGAGAAGCACCAAGGAATGTCCTAGTAGAGCATGAACTTCTGCAAGAGAACAATCAGGGCCTTGAAAGCCACAGCGAGGGAGGGAGGTGAACACCTGCTGAGGCCAAGCACTGTTGGGCCCAAGCACGCCGTTGGGCTTTGGTGCTTTGCCTGTCTGTCTCCCTATCTCGCCTGGCATAGGGCCTGGTAAGGGTGAGAGCTCAATACATGTTTCCCGGGGCCAAACTCCTGGGAGGCAGACGAGCCCTCTGCTGAGCAGGGAGGGAGAGTGGCACCGACACTGGTTGAGCACTTCCTCTGTGCCAGACTCGTGTCCTTGGCCAGGCCAAGGGCAGAGCATTTGGAGCCATCTTTCTGAGACATTTGTCAGATCATGTTACTCCTCGGCTCAAAACCTGCCCTGGCTCCCTGGTCTCTCGGAGTCAAAGCAAAGTCCTGGTAATGGCGACCAGGCCCAGTGGGACCTTGTGTCCGGTTCCCCTCTCTCTGCTCTCTCAGCCCTGCGGCGCTGGCCTTTTCCCTCCCTCCTCTGGAGCCTTGCAGAATAACACCACCTCCACGAGACCCACGCCCCAATCATCCCCATCCGTCATCTGTGTACCCTGCCCTGTTTCGTTTCTTTTCACTCAGCCTTTTTTCCTTCGAACACACTATAAGACACACCTTCTCTGTTTGCTGTGTATTAACTGTCTGCCCCCACAGAAACGCGAGCTCCCCCAGGGAAGGGAGTTTTATCTGCTTCCTTCACGTCTGTGTTCCCAGTGCGTGGATCAGAACCTGGCACAGTGCTCTGTAAATAGCTGTTGAATGAATGCACTGCCATTCTCAACCTTCTGCATCTCCCAGCATCTCTGGGAAGCTGCCCCAGGGCTCCTGCCCACCTCTGGTCTCCCCCCTTGCTTGCCCCAGAGCTAGCCCACTGCAGGCACACAGGAGGCGCTCAGTACACGCACTGGTGGATATCTGGACCGGGAGCCCCTGGGTGTCAGTCTCCTGAGATTGCCCTTTTTCCTGAAGACAAGGCTACTCCTTTGGCTAAGAAAATGAGAGTATTCAGGAAGAGAATCTAGATTCGTCTCCTACTTGGGCCAGAGAGAAGGACGGAAGCTCCGCTTCTTGGATTGATCCCGCACTTGTAAGCTGAGACAGAGCACATCCATTTCACAAAATAAATACTCTAAATGACTACTAAATCAAGATGGTCACGAGTGCTGGATGTATTCTGACAGCCTGGCTGGGAGCCAGGCGACCTGAACCTAGCCCTGCCCAGGCCGGGCTGTGGGCCCAGGGAAGGTGCCCTGGCCTCCACTGCCCAGCCCAGGCCAGGTAAGACTCCTCCGACCAAGCGTCTGGGCACAGGGAGCTGCTTCTTCCTGTGAAGGACGGAGAGGGGCTGCGGCTTGGAGTAGGGATTCTGAGGGAAAACGGAGGGGTTGTCTCTTCTTCCTCGAAGACCCAGTGGATGAAGCCATGTCTAAGGCGCCCAGAGGTGAGGCAGGGCAGCGGGCGACGGGCACGGTCTGTAAAGGGCAGGCACCGGATGGGGAGGCAGGCTGCAAAAGTGTGCTCAGGGCCTGGCGTTTAAGCTTAGACCCTTGCACGTGGCGGTTTACTTCGAGCCAATACTGTAAGGCGTTATAAGGCATGGCTAACAGAGCACCGGGCACCGCCCCTGCCCCTGCACCCCAGGGCTTGGTACTCTGCTTTCGCATAAGGCTCGCCCTCCTTCTAGTTCTCTATTGAAACATGAGCTCTCTCCAGAAGAAAAGCCCTCTGAGCTCAGTGGGATGAGAAACTGCGCATCCACAAGAGATTTATCTGTGGCAGCACTGGAGTGTGGACAAGGTTTGAAAGGCAGATGCTTTCAGGGGGAGGGGTGGGCAGATAAGGGACTAGGGGAGGGGTGGGCTGCAGCAACCATTCTGCTAAGGAAGCTCTGGCACATGGTAGGTTCTTAATCTCTGTGTGAGACCAGGCATCTTGGCTTGTGACTGGACATCCCTGGCCAGCGGGAACTGTGGTAGCCCTGCGTTGCCCTCAGTGGGAGGGAGGTTGCACAGGTGCACAACTAGAGAAGTCTGGGCTTTAGCCCCTTGCTCCAAGGGTGGTGCACGTGGTGGCCTGGGAGGTTTTTACAATGGCAGAGTCTCAGACCCACCCCAGATCTGAATCAGAAATGCATTTTCACAAGACCCGCCAGAGACGGTATGCACATTAAAGTTTGAGAAATCAGGGTGTACAGCACAGATGAGAAAACGGACAACTCCCTGAACACCTGGGCCAGGGCAGATCATCAGAACCCTGTACTGGGCTGCCTTCACCCTCACTGGCTGGTTCTTTAATATCATCCCCTTTGCTTTCTCAAAGGTCCTTGTGAACCAAATAACCTGATTTCATGTGCTTCTGAATTCTTATAAATATGAAGTAAGTGACCTGTCCTGCACAATACTCAACGCCTATTATACAAAGCTCTGAGAAAAAAGTATAAGACTAGTATGCTTATTCCTTTCCAATTGCTGATCTTATTTCCCTTTTTTTTTTTTTAACATCTTTATTGGGGTATAATTGCTTTACAGTGGTGCTTAGTTCCCTTTTCACCATGGTGACTAGGATACTCAGACTCATATTCATGACTATATTATCCTTACTAAATGTATTTAAGTTCTGCTTTATTTTCCCCCAGCCCATGATTTTCTGTGTCTAGTTTACTATTAACTGTATTGTGAAGCTCTTCGTTATAAGGGGTTCTAAGCTGCTTTTGGAAAAAGCCAATTGTTTAAGCAAAATAAATAGGTAACATCTGTGTGCTACAGTGGCAAATTCTTTTTCCCCTGGGTGGCCATTACCCTTTCATGGCAAGAACAGGGTCATTCCTATCCTCCGCTGGATTTTTGAGAAGAGGACGGAGGGCTTGGGAGAAGGATGAGTCCATGGACTTCTGCCCAAAGTTACTGAGAAAAGAAAGCCCAAAAAGGTAGGCGACACTGGGGAGGTGGCGGTGGGGCATCGTGACACTCACCCTGTGCTCCTGCCTGCTCTCTCCCTGCCAGTCAGTTCCCAGCTCACCTGATTGGGGGTGCAAGGTGCTGTCCTCCATGTCAGGCGACTTTTCCCAGCCCGGGGCAGGGGCCCTGCTCACCAGGGGCCCCAGTTGCAGGCTTTCCATGTGCTGCCTCTTCTGCTGCTAGGTCCCCTATTGGGTGGCCAGCGCTCACTCGGCATGGCGTGGGGGGTGGGCCGTGGGGAGAGTCAGCTGAGGCGGCTCAAGGGCAGGAGGGTCAGAGCCCGGCCCAGCCCAGATGGGCGTCACTGACCTCAGGGTTATCTGCAAACACACTGTGGTCAGCAGCCCAGATAGGCCCTCCCTCCAGCCCTGGGGATGTTTTCAACCGCCTTAACTCTCCGCTTCCTGGATCTTGGCTCCCAAGGGGAGGAGGGAAGTGGCATTTTTGAAGACCCACCTTGAGCCAAAGACTGTGCTATGTTTAAATCACCTGCTTTAAGCCCCATCCAGACGTTGTGAGGTGAATGGAATCAGCCTCATTTTCAGATGAGGAAAGCATCCTGCAGTGAGGAAATGGTAGAGCTGGGACTCGAACCAGGTCTGCCTGACCACCGGGCAGGCTACCTCTGCCTCACGAGGTGGACGGCTCCTGTGGGCAGTGGCCAGCACACCTCGCGCCAAGGACCGGGGCCAGCTCAGTGTGGGGGGAGAGCAGGGGCCGTCCATGCAGCGTGACCAAAGGGGAGACGGACCTGGGTCACTCCCAAACGCTTGCAGCCCTGTCCCACCTAGGTGAGAGCCTATGAGCCACACCTCCCCGGCCTCTCAGAGGCGACGGCTCCACCAACCTGTCTACCTGAGATCTGCACAGCCTGGAAGCAGGTCTGTGGAATGTGAGGTAGGATTTCAAGAGTCTGGTTCTTTCCAGTGTACTGCCTGACTTCATTGACATGCACAAGCGAGCCGTCATCTCAGAGTCATGTGTAGATGTTTGCTGGTCCCTGGCAGCATGTGAGAAGCCAGGTCCCTGCAGGACAAATAAGGGAGATAGTGGGCCAAATCTGGTACATGTGCCAAGGGCCACGGCCACAGTCAGCCAGGTACTGGGGCCTCCAGGGAGGAGAGGGACCAGGCCTTGGTCTTTGGAGGAATCTGCAGGGCAGAGCAGCATACTGACCTGGGTCCCAACGTGGTCTCTCCACTGAACCTTGGTTTCCTCAGCTGCAGGATGAGCGTATATACCTCCTCAGGTGGTTGTGAGAAAGAGGTGATAAACTGCCAGGAAAGTGCCTGGCGCTTAGCAGTTGCTCAATAAATGTAGTCAGCCATTAAGGAAGAGTGAGAAGGGCAGACGGCTGGAAGAGCCATTTCCGTAATAACTGCACCTATTGTCAGGCCCCTCTCTTCCCCCTTCGAAAAGTCTTCCTCCTGTGTCCTGATCTAAACTCTCCCTGCCTCTGAGAAGCCCTCAGGGAACTGCCTCTCCTCTGACCCCATGTCGAGGACCCCCAGGGGGGCAATGAATACCAGCTACGTCTGCCCCGTCCGGCGGTCAGCGGGCACGTGGGCCCCCTAGTCAGCCTCCGGGCCGACTGTAGAATCTTCTTCCTGGGTCTTCTGCCCCTGTCAGCTCGAGGTGTCTGAAAACATAGTGTCTGAAAGTTCCCCCACTGCCTTGAGAGTCCTGTGAACAGGCCCTGCCCTGTGCATGATCTGGGGGTCTCTGAAAAGTGCTGCAGCAGATGGGGCTGAGGACGAAGGGGACAGATGAAGAGAGGCCTGGTTTGCCTATGGGTGAAAATCGAGGCTTTATCCTGCTGGCCCCGGGGGGCCAGGAGGATTTGAAGAGGCATGAGTGTGTGTGATAATAATAGCTAACAGTTTTTGAGGCATCCTGTATACCAGGCACTGTTCTAAGCATGTTAACTGTATTAACTCATTTAATCCTCGTATGGTCAGGCCATTCAAGATGGCTGTTCTCTTGTTCTCTGTATGTCCCCTCCTCAACCAGGCCTGCTCCACTTACATGACTAACTAATCGTTTTAATTATGGGGCTTAATTAGTCCCTGGTAACTGATAAGCCCACCTGACTTCAATTCCCCTATAAATGGTAGCCTCCTTCTCCCCTGAGTAGCAAAGACTGCTGTCATGTCCCTTCTACCATCTGCCACATGTGGTGGGGTGTCACTCCAGGACCCTTTGTGTAAGATCCCCCTGTCCAATAAACTATCTTATTTAATTAATTTGTTTTTTTGGCTGCATCGGGTCTTAGTTGCAGCACGTGGGGTCTTCGTTGAGGCGTGCGGTTTCTTTCATTGCGGCATAGGCTCTTCCCTGTGGCGCGTAAGCTTCTCTCTAGCTGTGGCGTGTGGGTTTCCTCTCTCTAGTTGTCGCACGTGGGCTCCAGGGCGCATGGGCTCTGTAGTTGAGGCGCTCGAGCTCAGTAGTTACGGCACATGGTCTTAGTTGCCCCGTGGCATGTGGGATCTTAGTTCCCCGACCAGGGATCGAACCCACGTCCCCTTCATTGGAAGGCGGATTCTTTACCACTGGACCACCACGGAAGTCCCTGTCTAATAAACGATTGATATCTCTGTTGCTGTCTCTGGGCTCTTTCTTTGGTCTCGAGGCTGGGCAGCTGCAAGGCTTGCAGGCCTGCAGGGTGCAGCCCAACAGTCTTCATGGTACATTTTCCCCATTTTCAAATGAGGAAACAGGTATGGGGAGGTTAAGTCACCTGCTGAATGGGAAACCGATAGTGGTAGAGCTGGGATTGAAACGCCGTGGATGTGTTTTGGTGCCCACCCCCTACCTCTACCTTCCTGTTGTCCGGAAGCTGTTCATTTCCAAAGCTCCTCTCTCTCTGGCAGCCGTGGGGCTGGATCATAAAAGGCACATGAGAGGCTCGGAGGGGCTGTGTTTTGAAGTCTACTTAGAGGACACAGTAAGTCTAGTAAATCTTGTGTGTTGGGAGGCCTAAGGGCTGCACATTTAATCAGAGTTCAGAGCAACTGCCCAAGTAGGCCTCTGCCTGGGGGTATAAAGGGGGTTCAGAAGGGTCATTTAGCCGAGGTCAAATCTCTTGCCTTCAGGGGTCCAGGAAGGGAGGTGACTGCAGGACCCGTGGTCCACCTCCTGACTTTGATACCTGGTGAGAACACAAGGCTTTTGAAGTGACAAGGATCTAGGTTTGATTCCTGAGCCTCAGTTTTCTCATCTGTAAAATGGAGACGATGACAGCAGGGGAGTAAACCAAGTGCAGATGGTACAGTTAGGCTTGAACACAGGTTAATTCCCCACCTCCCCTCACCTATACTCCTGGGTTCCTTATTCTCCTCTGCCTCAATCAATCCCCTGGATTCCAGTGCCTGGGGGGATGGAAGGCGGGTGCTAGGACGCAGGCTACACTCTGTCCCTTGGCCCTGGCCCAGTCCTGGCTGGAAGGCCTGAACTGTGTGGCTGCAAGGCCCAGTCTTCCCTCAGCTCTCCCCTCACAATCTTTCCTGAAGTTCCAGGAACCCTCATTCTCCAAGGGTGGGAAGCAGGGAGGGACCCGTCTTTCCCCTTTCTGCTCCAGGCTCAGCTGGCTACTCTGCCTCTGGAACTGCTCTCTGAAGCCTGGAGCCTCCTGGGCATGGTCTCCAGCTCTGCTGGAGTTGTTGAACCCAAGTTCATGGGCCCGACACAGTGAGGCCAAGCAAATCAAAACGCCGGAGTTTGGAGCAGAGAGAGGTTCATTGCAGGGCCGAGCAAAGAGACCGGGGACTCGTGCTCAGAAGACCTGAACTCCCTGATTGTTTTCAGGGAATAGTTTTTATAGGCAACACTGGGGTGAGGGCTGCAGGGTGCGTGACTTTCTTCTGATTGATTGGCGGTGAGGTAGCAGGGTGGTGTTCCAGAATCTTGCGCTGAGCATGGAGTCACCATCCTCCACATGGAAGGGGTGAGGGCTTAGTTCCTGTAGGACACTCAAAGATGTGTATCAGGTCGTTATCCCTTGAGGAGGAACTAGGACTCTGCTTTATCACTGCACTGTTGTTTCTCGACTGCTTTTCCTCTGATTCTGCATTCCCTTACTTCTCTAACGAGTAACTGTTTGAATCTGCCCTTTGGAACTCACAGAAGGTCTAGAAGGCTGAAGCCTTTTTCTACAAATAAGAAATGGAGGACATGGAAAGGCTTTTGTACGCGGGAGGGCCCTGCAGGGTCCTGCTCAGTTTTTCAATCCTCCCTTTTCTTTCTTTTTTTTTTTTTTTTTTTTTTGCGGTACGCGGGCCTCCCCACCACCGTTGCAGAACGCAGGCTCAGTGGCCATGGCTCACGGGCCCAGCCGCTCCGCGGCATGTGGGATCTTCTCGGACCGGGGCACGAACCCGTGTCCCCTGCATTGGCAGGCAGCCTCTCAACCACTGCGCCACCAGGGGAGCCCCCCCACCTTTTCTTTGATACTCCTCCATCTTGAGGAGAACATGTGCAAGACGAGAAAGGGAACAAAGTCTTGGATGGAGAGGTTAATCATGAACTTGGTAGAGGAACTGGGCTTAGAGGGACTCAGTTTCAATGGGACCAGGCACGCCAGCTCCTCTGGTTCCGGTTCCAGCTCTGCTGCAGCCACTGTGACCTTGACTGAGACTCTTCCCCTCCTTGGGCCTCTGTTTGTCCAGATATAAAATGAGGGTGGGTTTCAAACGCTCTGAGGAGCCTGAGGTCCCTGCAGATGCCTCTGCGGGGTGAAAGACTAGTCCAAGGGTGCGACTCCAGGCTGCGCCCACCCTCTTCTAGAGCAGGGCTACCGTTACCTGTCTCTGTGTGAAATCAAGTTGAATGCCCTTGGATTAGACATCCGGAAAGTCCCCTCCACATTTAAGATTCTAAGCTGGTTAAATTAGGGCTACTGAGGAGTGGGGAATGATTGGAGTTGCCAAGTCCTGCCTCTCCCAGGTACTGGGAACTTCTGGTGGTCACAGCTAAAGGCAGTGGGTAGTAGGCTCTGATGGGGGTTCGGGGCAGCAGGTAGGTGAGGGCGAGGAGGGGAAGCGCAGGCCCGTGGGAGACATTTTCTGCTGGAGGTGGGGCAGAGACTCTGGGTACCCTCTTGACATGAAGCCCAGGGGGCCACACCTCTGCTGGTGCCCTTTCCTGGAAAGCAGAGATGCAGGAATGAAATAATTGGCTACAAGGCACAGGATATGGTGCTTACGCAAATTTATGCAAATAACACGCGTATGAAGCTGGCCTTAGGCTGCGTTCCCTGGGATGGCAGCTGGGATGGGATGCCTCCATCTTACTTCTGACTTTGCCTCAGGCCCCTGAGGACCTCACAGGGAGAGGCCCATAGCCTTCCCTTTGCACAATCCCACTCCTCAGTGGGCTTAAGCCAAAGACAAGCAACTATGGAGTGCCAACCATGAGTAGGTCTCACTGTGTAGGAAGGCACCAGGGCCACCGAGGGGGCACCGGAGAGGAAGATTGCAGACAGTCTGATTTGGGACAATGTCTTCATTCCATAGAAAAGGACAGTGAGGCTTGGAGAGGTGGGGTGAATTTCCCCATCACCCAGCTAGAAGTGACAGGACTGGAGTTCAGTCCAAGGCTGTCTGATTCTGACTCCATGCCCCTTCACCATGACCACAGTCTACAGTGCTGTGCTACCTGACAGCTAAATACTATTCCATGTGTGCATACATGTGGGAATGGGGTCGCGTAGAGCCTCCAGATCCCTGCACTGGGACCCAGGCCCGCCTAACGTGGTAGCCCTGGGCCACGTCCCCATTCCCAGACTCGGAGCCTGGAGCTTAGTAGGTGCTCAGTTAATGTTTTCAGGAATGCCTGAAAACTTATCTTTAGTGTAGGTACTTAAAGTCTAGTTCAGCTACTCAAGGTATTTGTTGCCCTTAAGTCAGCCTGGTCCAGGCCTGGCCATACCAGGAGGATAGCTGGGGGTGGGGTTTTCTTGCTGCAGAGAATGGATTTCTATTAGCTGGTCAGGTCATGGGCAAAGCAGCTGTGGGAAAGTAGGGGCCTTTAGAATTGGGCAAAGGAGGTCCGTCCCGGGGCTGGAGAGTGTTGACCTGAATGCTCAGAGAAGGAGGGGCAAGGGTTCCAGCCAGTGGGCGTTGAGTGGCAACTTCCCTCGTCCCCTCTCCAGCCCTTTCCCATTCCAACTTCAGTGCTAGGGGATCACACAGGCATGGGCAAGAATAGAGTGGAGTTGTAAGGTCAGTCAATTGTAAGGTTATGAACTGAGTGTGAGTTGTAAGATCTGCGTGAGCTAAGAGTGCCGGACTTGGGTTAACTCCAAACTTTGAGGGATGTTTTCCTCAGAGTCATGGTTGGGCCTAGTTGTGCTGCGGGCAATCAGAGATCCCATTCCTTCTCCAAAGCCAGTGGGGTCATCAGTGGTCCCCAGTGAGACAGCTGTGCCCACACAAGTGCACACATGGCCATCTCATATGGTCATTTGCAACGTGGTGGTCAGACCAGAGGCTGGAGGAAGGGCCTCATGCAGGAGCCCTTGGAGGCAGCTTTCTGGGAAATACTCAGAAATAATGGGGGGCAACAGCAGGTATACTTTGAGAGGGGATAACTTTCTGGGTAGATGATGGTAGAAACTTGTGGTACAAAGACTTCAGCCTAAAATGCAAGGGTATTTTCTTTTTGGGAATCGCAGGCTGATGGGCTCAGAAACCCTGTGGACTGGTCAGGCACAGCATGGATAGACACCCATGGAGGCCAGTGCCATGATGGCAGAAGGTGTGGCCAGAGCCGGCAGGGGCTGGGGAGTCCAGGCAGAACTGGTGGCAGCTCTGGGGTCCCTGGGCCCAGCGTCCAGCCCCCTTTTACTGCCAAGCTCTGAGCACTGGAATCTCCTCCCAAGCGGCATTTACTTCAGAATGTGACTGGTTCCCCAAGTGAAATAAGACACAGCTTTTCACTTTCCCAGGCTTTTCATGCAGGGACCAGGTAAGTTACTGGTAAAATAAGCTTCCAAACCACAAAGCAGGGGCTCAGGTCCTTGGCGCAGGGCAAACGGCAGCGGCTGGCAGTGTGGGGAGCCCGGCTTGGGGGCAGCGCTGGGCTTCTTGCCCAAGCAGGGCAGAAGTGAGGTGCCTGAGCACTTAGGTAGGGTTGGAGGCCCAGTCCGTTTCCCAGACCATTAGCAAGGCGAGCAACTGTTGAAAAATTAACCACAGGCCTAGGTAATGCACTTTGCAGAGGAACATCCCCTTAGGGGCTCCAAGGCACGACGTGGGCCCGAGAGGCGGGCCAGTGATGGGCAGGGCTTTTGGAAAAGAAGAGACAGTGGAAAGACATGGATTCTGCCGCATAGAGCCTTTCCCAGGAGTGTGGTTGAGGCAGTGACCCTGAGGACTGGGGCATCTCTTTCATGGTCCCCACTTAAGACTCAGGTCTGGGAAGCCATCCTCGACCCTCCTCCAAGGCTCTGCTCTCTCACCTCGGGGGCATTCCCCTGTGGCACACACTCTTAAGCAGGTCCACATTCCCCACTCAGCCCCCAACGGTGCTTTCTTAAGGCGGAAGTCCAGTCGGTTGGAAACACTCCTGGGCAGAGATCCTACCTGAGCTGGGGCAGGAGAGAGCCTGGGTGGAAGGCCAGGAGGCCCTGGTGTTCCCTCTGCCTGGCGCTGGGTCCCCTCACCTGCCAGCCAGCTCTCCGGTGCGTGCGCTGGCCGCTCCACTTTCATTATCTCTAACGTCTTCAGCACCCTTCTAGGCCGGCCCTCAGCATCTGCCCATTTCTCAAGCAAGAACACTGATCCTCCAGCAGTGAGAGCTGAAGAAGCCACGTGGCAGATGGTGCTACAAACAGGCAAGCTCAGGGCTGCACTGAGCGCGAATTTGGCCTCAACCCTCTCCTTGCCGAGGGAGACAGCACCTGAGACCCGGGGTTTCTTCCAGGCTCAGGCTCTCCCCTTTCAGTTGACAGATTTTGTATTGGAAAGCTTTTGATGGGTGGTTGGTTTGTCAAATGGGTACAAGGCGATGCATTTCACGCTCTTTCACAGGGTGGTAGAATCCTGTACCCAGGATATATATACACCCAGTACATATATACTCAAATATAGTTTATAGATCCATACCTGAAACAAAAGGGTTAGCACACAGGGCTTCCCTGGTGGTGCAGTGGTTGGGAGTCCGCCTGCCAGGGCGGGGGACGCGGGTTCGATCCCTGGTCTGGGAGGATCCCACAGGCCTCGGAGCGCCTGGGCCCCGTGCGCCGCGGCTGCTGAGCCTGCGCTCTGTCTGTGGCAACTGCGGAAGCCCGCACGCCTGGATGCCTGTGCTCCGCAAACGGGGGAGGCCACTGCAGGGAGAAGACCGCGTGCCCCGGCGAGGAGTGCCCACCGCTCGCTGCAACTGGAGAGGGCCCACGCGCAGCAGCGAAGACCCAACGCAGCCAAAATGAATAAAAATATAATTTAATGAATTAATTAAAAAAAGTGTTAGGAGACAAAAGTTAACCTCACCACGTGGGATAAGACTTGATATTTAAACTTTTATTCTCTTCCGCTTCATTAAAGAAAAAGCTTGTCGTGCTCTGTGACCACCTAGAGGGGTGGGCCAGAGAGGGTGGGAGGGAGACACAAGAGGGAGGGGATATGGGGATATATGTGTATGTATAGGTGATTCACTTTGTTACACAGCAGAAACTAACACACCATTGTAAAGCAATTATACTGCAATATAAGATGTTAAAAAAATGTTTTTAAAAATAAAAACTTGTTGACCCAACCCTCTAATAAAGAGGTAGACTGAAATTTGCAAACACCGGCAGGCAGCCACGTGCACCTGGTCAGGAAGTGGTGCTGCCAGCACGCTGTGGTCGCTGTGGTGGCGGGTTGTGGCATTTCAGGATCCGTATGCTGGGGCCCGCGTAAGTGAGAAATGGGTGGAAGACTGTCCTAGCCACGTGACTCTCGAGCCTGTAGCCCAGGGGGTGCCTGGGGTCTGAGGCATCTACTCTGCATCTCGCAGGGACCCAGCTTCCCTAACCTGCCTGGGTGGCTTTGACTTAGTCATTCTCTCTGTTCTCAGTTTCTTATCAGGGCACTGAGACAGCTGTAGTTGATAACACCCATGGGCTGCTCCAGCTTGGATGTTCTGGGATTGCTCCAACTTGAATTTGACTTTCTAGGCTGTAAAGTTCTGCCTAGTTAGAGGCTGGAGGCACTGAGGGAAGAGCCACCAGGGGCCGAGAGGGGCTGGCAGCACTGCAGGGGCAGTTGGGCAGAGGTGAAGGATGGAGAAGTGGGTAGGCCTTGCGGGGGCTGGCAGCCAGGTCTGAGGCCTCCTGTTGCTGTTCTGGGCACTCAGGAAGCATCGCAGGTGGGGAGTCAGGCTGCCTGATATGCCCCTCTTTTCTGGGCCTCCTCCAGCCCTTCGGATGTCAGCATCCAGGAACGTAGTCACGATTACACACCCAGACACCACAGCCAAGCTTCAGACCCGCTCACCCTGTTCTCAGAGCTCTTCACCACTTAGTGGGCAATTCCATCTCTTTTGTATTGGAACAGGTGGATGTTTCTTTAATATGGAGGAGAAGTATATTATTTTTAAAGACAGGCTACAATCTGAGTGCCCTGGGCTAGAAGGAAGGCAGAATTCCTCTCGGGGGGGAAAGAGAGAGAGGTCTGCTCCTTTGGGATGCCACCTTTACCATGAAAGGCAAACTCCTCTCTAAGCCTTCACTTCACACCTGGGAGAAGAGGGACCAGACTCGTGGGAGATACATTTTCTTGTATTTTAAATAACAGGAAGTTTGCCTTTCGGGCAACCTGGGAGACAGGGTTCGGAGCCAGAGCTCAAACTCAGACAGAAGGCAGACCTAGAGAGAAAAGGGACCCTGAAACAGGATGGAATCTAGGAGGCTTCTTTCTGGAGACTGTGCTGTGGGACATTCTGCTCAGCGTTTTCCATGGCCTGTGTTCTGAGACTTCGGTGAGCGCCTGTCTCGAACACCTGCGTGTAGTTCGCAGGCTCTGGGGACTGAGGAAAGGGGAGCAGGCTATGTCCATGCCAGGCGCCTGGGACGTGGAGCCGGAGCTGTGGAAGCCCCGCTGATGGCTGGGAGCAGGCCGCTGTGCCGACTGGTCAGGACAACATGAGCCCCTGAACATTCAAGATACTCTGGTCCCGGCACGTTTGGGTTTCACGGCCATCTCTCCCGCCAGCCCTGCAGAGTGGTCATGCCTCGTGCAGCACCCACCAGACTCGCCTGCCACTGTCCTTTGCTGGGTGTTTGCTAACTCTACCTATTTTTCTTTAAGCTGGGAAATCAGTAAGGAAAAGCCAGGATCCCCTAAAGGAATCACTTACTGTCCTATTTTGCCTTTAGGGTCCCTTCTTCTTAAGAGACAAGTAATGAGAGGTCACATTCACACAACGCTTACAGGTGCGAGACTCTGTCATATATATGTCCTGACATACGTTATTTCATCAAGTCTCACGGGCAACCCATGAACTTGTTCCATGACTATCATCCTCATTTTATAGATGAGGAAACTGAGGCACTCCCCAGTGCCATAGACGTCACCACTCTCTCTAGTGAATAGCTCTCAAACTGGAGTATGTCTCTTGAATCATTTCTGATTAACTCAGTGGTTCTCATCTGGGCCAATTGTACTACCTCCCCCCTCCCCCCCCCCCCCAGGAACACTTGGCAATGTCTGGAGACATCTTTGGCTGTCTTTGGCTGTCATGGCATGTCATGGAAGCTACTGGCATCTAGTGGGTAGAGGCCAGAGAGGCTGCAGTGCATAGGACAGCCACTCCACAACAAAACACTGTCCAGCCCAAGAAGTCAAGAAATTGAAAAACCCTGGATTAACCAAAGGCCCTCTGAACCTGTCAGAAACCCTCTTGTTTGGTTGTTTTTGTCTTGGTGTTTCTCCTCCTTCCTCGTGTCCCATCCCCTCTCTCCTGCCCCAGATCCTACACCACATCCAGGAAGCCCTCATGGGCTGCAGCCCACAGCTCTCTTGCTCTCTGGCTCTGGCTCAGATCCCTGGGGCATGTCTCAGCTTGGAGTGCCACCCAGGGCAGAGCCTCAGGCCAGTGTGCACGTGGTGTATTTGAGGGGAGAGCTCAGGGAGCAGAGTGAAGGACTGAGGGAGTGAAATGGAGGAGGAAAAGCCAAGTCAAGGGTATGTTGTTTGACATTCTCTCCATCCTGCTGGAAGCTTCTGGGGAGTTTATGTTCTTCTGCAGACGCCCCAGCCTCATGGCCACTGAGAGCTGTTCCAAGGATCCTTAGCTGTCCTGCACTTCTGAGCTGGGGGCAGACTGGGCACCGCTGTGGTCAGAGGGGAGGTTCAGGGAGTGTGAGATGGGACACTAGAGGTACAGCAAGGGACAGGCGCAGTGGGCCAGCACTGAGACCCCCATCACACCATCCACAGACATTGACACACATACCTGGTGAGTGTTGGCATAAGCCCTGCCTTCAGGCGCATCATCGTCTGGCTGGGGACGAAAGACAGGATCCTTCCAAACAGCTGGTGAGGCCAGGACTTTACATAATCCAGTTTCACAACGAGTGAGCAACAGATGACAATGTCAGAACTGGAAGGAGCTTGCTTCAAAGATCCTTTGTTAGGGCTTCCCTGGTGGCGCAGTGGTTGAGAGTCCGCCTGCCGATGCAGGGGACACGGGGTCGTGCCCCGGTCCGGGAAGATCCCACATGCCGCGGAGCGGCTGGGCCCATGAACCGTGGCCGCTGAGCCTGCGCGTCCGGAGCCTGTGCTCCGCAACGGGAGAGGCCACAACAGTGAGAGGCCCGCGTACTGCAAAAAAAAAAAAAAAAAAAAAAGACCCCTTGTTAATTCTAGCTCAATCTTCTCACTTACAGGGAAAATTGAGGTTCAATGTATTCATTTGTTCAACAACTATGCCCATTTTATTACAGTAAAATGAGAGCGAAGTTACGTGTCTTCAGAAGGCAGCCTATGCGTTGAGGGATTCACCATGAAGTCCTAGAGAGCTCTGCGGGGTGGGGGGTAGGGGGTGAGGGTGGGCAGGGCCAGCTCGGAGTGCCTCTACTGACTTACTACACCACCTGGAGGGTGAGTCCCCGTTATTCTGGACACATCAAGGAAGACCTGGCCTTTGGTGGAGCCTTGGCTCATCTCCCCCAATTGTTAATGGGTATTGATCTGCAAACAAAGTCTTAAGTGCAAGAGATGAGAGCTCTGTTTAAAGAGCGAGCATCAGTTCTTACAGAATTTGGAGTCCTACAGTTATATGGATTCTCCTTTCTGTGTCTGTACTTCTGGTTCTGTTTAACATTGGGCGATTCATCTTTCCTCTCTCTGAGCCTAAATTTCCCCATGTTTTTAACCCAGTAGAGCTCTTCCAGAAAGGCATGCTTTGTTGAAAGCATGAACTAACCCATAAAACAATCAGTGGAAGCAGCCTTGGAGATAATCTTACCCCATCTCTTGTTTAAAGATAAGGAAACTAAGGAGACCTTCAAGATGGCAGAGGAGTAAGACGCGGAGATCACCTTCCTCCCCACAGATACATCAAAAATACATGTACATGTGGAACAACTCCTACAGAACACCTACTGAACGCTGGCAGAAGACCTCAGACCTCCCAAAAGGCAAGAAACTCCCCACGTACCTGGGTAGGGCAAAAGAAGAAAGGAAAAAAAAGAGACAAAGGAATAAGGATGGGTCCTGCACCTCTGGGAGGGAGCTGTGAAGGAGGAACGGTTTCCACACACTAGGAAACCCCTTCGTGGGTGGAGACTGCGGGTGGCGGAGGGGGGAAGCTTCAGAGCCGCGGAGGAGAGCACAGCCACAGGGGTGCGGAGGGCAAAGCGGAGAGATTTCCGCACAGAGGGTCGGTGCCGACCGGCACTCACCAGCCCGAGAGGCTTGTCTGCTCACCTGCCGGGGCGGGTGGGGGCTGGGAGCTGAGGCTCGGGCTTTGGAGGTCAGACCCCAGGGAGAGGACCGGAGCTGGCGGTTTGAAGACAGCCTGAAGGGGGCTAGTGTGCCACAGCTATCTGGGAAGGAGTCTGGGAAAAATTCTGGACCTGCTGGAGAGACAAGAGACCATTGTTTCAGGGTACACGAGGAGAAGGGCTTCCTGTTCCGTGCGCCCACAGACAGCAGAGCACCACCTAAGCAAGCTCCAGAGATGGCCGCGAGCCACGGCGATCGTCTCGGACAACAGAGGCGGGCACAGACTGCTACTGGTGCCACGGCTGCCACCAAGAGTCCTGTGTGCAAATGCAGGTCGCTACCCACACCCCCCCGGGAACCTGTGCTGCGATCCAGGGCCAACTTCCCCCGCAGAACACACGGCGCGTCTCAGGCTGTTCCAACTACATGTTGACCTCTGCTGATGCAGGCATTCCCGGAAGCCCAATTATGACTACTGTACCCCTCCCTCTCCCCGGCCTGAGTGAGCAAGAGAGCCCTAATCAGCCGCTGCTTTAACCCCCTCCTGTCTGGGCAGAGAACAGATGCCTGAGGGTGGCCTACAAGCAGAGGCAGGGCCAAAACCGAAGCTGAACCCCAGGAGCTGTGCAAACAAAGAGGAGAAAAGGAAATCTCTCCGTGCAGCCTCAGGAGCAGCTGATTAAATCCCCACAGTGGGCTTGGCAAACCCTGCATCCGTGGAATACCTGAATAGAAAACAAGTGTTCCCAAAACTGAGGTGGTAGACTTTGGGGGCAACTTTGGACTTGGGGTTTGCTTTCTGCATTTGATTTGTTTTTGGTTTTATGTTAATCTTAGTTTAGTTGGTTTTTTTTTTCAATTTATTTATTTTTGGCTGTGTTGGGTCTTCGTTGCTGCACACGGGTTATCTCTAGTTGCGGTGAGCGGGGCTACTCTTCATTACGGTGTACGGGCTTCTCATTGCGGTGGATTCTCTTGCTGTGGAGCATGGGCTCTAGGCGTGTGGGCTTCAGTAGTTGTGGCACACGTGTTCAGTAGTTGTGACTTGTGGACTCCAGAGTGCAGGCTCAGTAGTTGTGGCGCATGGGCTTAGTCGCTCCACGGCATGTGGGATCTTCCCAGACCAGGGATCGAACCTGTGTCCCCTGCATTGGCAGGTGGATTCTTAACCACTGTGCCACGAGGGAAGTCCTTAGTTTAGTTTTTAGTGTTTGTTTTCATCTGTGGGTTTGTTTATTGGTATGGTTACTCTTTTCCTTTTTTTTTTCTCTTTTTGAGAGTGTGCGTGTGTATGTTTCTTTGTGTGATTTTGTCTGTTTAGTTTTGCTTTTATCATTTGTCTTGTGGTTCTGTCTGTTTTGTTTGTTTTGTTTGGTGTTTTTCTGTTTGTTTGTTTGTTTTTCCTTTTCTTCCATGCCACACAGCTGGCAGGATCTTGGTGTTCCAGCCAGGTATCGGGCCTGAGCCTCTGAGGTGGGAAAGCCAAGTCCAGGACCCTGGACCACCAGAGACCTCCTGGCCCCATGTAATATTAATCAGCAAGAGCTCTCCCAGAGATCTTGGTTTCAACACTAAGACCCAGCTCCACCCAACAACCAGCAAGTTCCAGTGCTAGACATCCCATGTTAAACAACTAGCAAGACAGGAACACAACCCCACACATTAGCAGACAGGCTGCCTAAAGTCATACTAAGTTCACAGACACCCCAAAACACACCACTGGACACAGCCCTGCCCACCAGAAGGACAAGATCCAGTGCCACCCACAAGAACACAGGCACCAGTTCCCCCAACCAGGAAGTCTACACAAACCACTGAACCAACCTCATCCACTGGGGACAGACACCAGAACTAAGAGGAACTACGAACCTGCAGTCTGAGAAAAGGAGACCCCAAACACAGTAGGTTCAACAAAATGAGAAGACAGAGAAATATGTAGCAGATGAAGGAGCAAGGTAAAAACCCACCAGACCAAACAAATGAAGAGGAAATAGGCAGTCTACCTGGAAAAGAATTCAGAGTAATGATAGTAAAGATGATCCAAAGTCTTGGAAATAGAATGGAGAAAATACAAGAAATGTGTCACAAGGACCGAGAAGAATTAAAGAGCAAACAAATAATGATGAACAACACAATAAATGCAATTAAAAATTATCTAGAAGGAATCAATAGCACAATAACTGAGGCAGAAGAATGGATAAGTGACCTGGAAGATAAAATAGTAGAAATAACTACCACAGAGCAGAATAAAGAAAAAAGAAGGAAAAGAATTAAGGAGGTCTCAGAGACCTCTGGGACAACATTAAATGCACCAATATTCGAATTATAGGGGTCCCAGAAGAAGAAGAGAAAAAGAAAGGGTCTGAGAAAATATTTGAAGAGATTATAGTAAAAAACTTCCCTAACATGGGAAAGGAAATTGTCAGTAAAGTCCAGCAAATGCAGAGTCCCATACAGGATAAATCCAAGGAGAAACACGTCAAGACACATATTAATCAAACTATCAAAAATTAAATACAAAGAAACAGTGTTAAAAGCAGCAAGGGAAAAGCAAAAAATATCATGCAAGGGAATCCCCATAAGGTTAACAGCTGATTTTCAACAGAAATTCTGCAAGCCAGAAGGGAGTGGCAGGACATATTTAAAGTGATGAAAGGGAAAAACCTACAACCAATATTACCCAGCAAGGATCTCATTCAGATTTGATGGAGAAATTAAAACCTTTACAGACAAGCAAAAGTTAAGAGAATTCAGCACCACCAAACCAGCTTTACAACAAATGCTAAAGGAACTTCTCAGGCAGGAAATGAAAGAGAAGGAAAAGACCTACAAAAACAAGCCCAAAACAATTAAGAAAATGGTAATAGGAACATATATATTGATAATTACCTTAAATGTAAATGGATTAAATGCTCCAACAAGAAGACACAGACTGGCTGAATGGATACAAAAACAAGACCCATATATATATGCTGTCTACAAGAGACCCACTTCAGACCTAGGGACACATACAGACTGAAAGTGAGGGGATGGAAAAAGATATTCCAGGCAAATGGAAATCAAAAGAACGCTGGAGTAGCCATACTCATATAAGACAAAATAGACTTTAAAATAAAGACTATTATAAGAGACAAAGAAAGGCACTACATAGTGATCAATGGATCAATCCAAGAAGAAGATATAACAATTGCAAATATTTATGCGCCCAACGTAAGAGCACCTCAATACATAAGGCAAATGCTAACAACCATAAAGGGGAAATTGACAGTAACACAATAACAGTGGGGGACTTTAACACCCCATTTACACCAATGGATAGATCATCCAAAATGAAAATAAATAAGGAAACACAAGCTTTAATTGACACGTCAGACCAGGTGGACTTAATTGATATTTACAGGACATTCCATCCAAAAACAACAGAATACACTTTCTCCTCAAGTGCTCATGGAACATTCTCCAGGATAGATCATATCTTGGGTCAGAAATCAAGCCTTGGTAAATTTAAGAATATTGAAATCATATCAAGTATCTTTTCCTAACACTATGAGACTAGGTATTGATTACAGGAAAAAAACTGTAAAAACTACAAACACATGGAGGCTAAACAATACACTACTTAATAACCAAGAGATCACTGAAGAAATCAAAGAGGAAGTCAAAAGACACCTAGAAACAAATGACAATGAAAACAAGACAACCCAAAACCTATGGGATGAAGCAAAAGCAGTTCTAAGAGGGAAGTTTATAGCAATACAATCCTACCTCAAGAAACAAGAAAAATCTCAAATAAACAACCTGGCTTTACACCTAAAGCAATTAGAGAAAGAAGAACAAAAAACCCCCAAAGTTAGCAGAAGGAAAGAAATCATAAAGATTAGAGCAGAAATAAATGAAAAAGAAATGAAGGAAATGATAGCAAAGATCAATAAAGCTAAGAGCTGGTTCTTTGAAAAGATAAACAAAATTGATAAACCATGAGCCAGACTCACAAGAGAAAAAGGGAGAAGACTCGAATCAATAGAATGAGAAATGAAAAAGAAGTAACAACTGATACAGTAGAAATACAAAGGATCATGAGAGATTACTACAAGCAACTATATGCCAATAAAATGGATGGGCAACCTGGAAGAAGTGGACAAATTCTTAGAAAAGCACAATCTTCTGAGACTGAACCAGGAATAAATAGAAAATACAAACAGACCGATCACAAGTACTGAAATTGAGACTGTGACTAAAAATCTTCCAACAAACAAAAGTCCAGGATCAGATGGCTCTACAGGCGAATTCTATCAAACATTTAGAGAAGAGATAACACCTATCCTTCTCAAACTCTTCCAAAATATAGCAGAGGGAGGAACACTCCTAAACTCATTCAACAAGGCCACCATCACCCTGATACCAAAACCAGACAAAGATGTCACAAAAAAAGAAAACTACAGACCAATATCACTGATGAACATAGATGCAAAAATCCTCAACAAAATACTAGCAAACAGAATCCAACAGCATATTAAAATGATCATACACAATGATCAAGTGGGGTTTATCCCAGGAATGCAAGGATTCTTCAATATATGCAAATCAATCAATGTGATAAACCATATTAACAGACTGAAGGAGAAAAACCATATGATCATCTCAATAGATGCAGAAAAAGATTTTGACAAAATCCAACACCCATTTATGATAAAAACCCTCCATAAATAGGCATAGAAGGAACTTACCTCAACATAATAAAGGCCATATATGACAAACCCACAGCCAACATCATCCTCAATGGTGAAAAGTTGAAAGCATTTCCACTAAGATCAGGAACAAGACAAGTTTGCCCACTCTCACCACTATTATTCAACATACTTTTGGAAGTTTTAGCCACAGCAATCAGAGAAGAAAAAGAAATAAAAGGAATCCAAATTGGAAAAGAAGAAGTAAAATTGTCACTGTTTGCAGATGACACAATACTATACATCCTAAAGATGCTACCAGAAAACTACGAGAGCTCATCAATAAATTTGGTAAAGTAGCAGGATCCAAAATTAATACACAGAAACCTCTTGCATCCCTTTACACTAACAATGAAAAATCTGAAAGAGAAATTAAGGAAACACTCCCATTTACCACTGCAACGAAAAGAATAAAATACCTAGGAATAAACCTACCTGAGAAGACAAAAGACCTGTATGTAGGAAACTATAAGACACCAATGAAAGAAATTAAAGATGATACAAACAGATGGAAAGATATACCATGTTCTTGGATTGGAAGAATCAACATTGTGAAAATGACTATACAACCCAAAGCAATCCAATGGCATTTTTCACAGAACTAGAACAAGAAATTTCACATTTGTATAGAAACACAAAAGACCCCGAATAGCCAAAGCAATCTTGAGAAAGAAAAGCAGACCTGGAGGAATCAGGCTTCCTGCCTTCAGACTATACTACAAAGCTACAGTCATCAAGACAGTATGCTACTGGCACAAAAACAGAAATATAGATCAAAGAAACAGGATAGAAAGCCCAGAGATAAAGCTGTGCACATATGTTCACCTCATCTTTGATAAATGAAGCAAGAAGATACAATAAAGAAAAGACAGCCTCTTCAATAAGTGGTGCTGGGAAAACTGGACAGCTACATGTAAGAGAATTAAATTAGAGCACTCCCTAACACCATACACAAAAATAAACTCAAAATGGATTAAATACCTAAATGTAAGGCCAGACACTATAAAACTCTTAGAAGAAAATGTAGGTAGAATATTCTATGACATAAATCACAGCAAGATCCTTTTTGACCCACCTGCTAAAGAAATGGAAATAAAAACAAAAACAAACAAATGGAATCTAATGAAACTTCAAAGCTTTTGCACAGCAAAGGAAACCATAAACAAGATGAAAAGACAACCCTCAGCATGAGAGAAAATATTTTCAAATGAAGCAACTGACAAAGGATTAATCTCCAAAATATGCAAGCAGTTCATGCAGCTCAATATCAAAAAACCAAACCACCCAATCCACAAATGGGCAGAAGACCTAAATAGACATTTCTCCAAAGAAGGCATACAGATGGCCAAGAAGCACATGAAAAGCTGCTCAACATCACTTATTATTAGAGAAATGCAAATCAAAACTACAGTGAGGTATCACCTCACACCAGTCAGAATGGCCATCATCAAAAAATCTACAAAAAATAAATGCTGGCAAGGGTGTGGAGAAAAGGGAGCCCTCCTACACTGTTGGTTGGAATGTAAATTGATACAGCCTCTATGGAGAACAATATGGAGGTTCCTTAAAAAACTAAAAATAGAACTACCATATGACCCAGCGATCCCACTACTAGGCACATACCTTGCCTAGCACAGAAAAACCATGTATTAAGGTTAGTCCAGGTGCTATCAGAGTCCAGAGGAGAAAGTGCCCAGTTAAGAGGGGTGGCTTCCAGGTGGAGGTGACTCCTGAGCCAAGTCCAGTGCTAACCCTCTGTGTGCCAACTTGACTGGCAAGAAAGGCACAGAGGTCTCGGCTCAGATGAGGGGTTCCAGGACTGGTACCCATCAGTACACTGCAGGTTCCTGAAGAGGATGGAGATTACAAGCTCCCAATGGCTTCCAAGGGACACCTAAGCTGCAGGATGAAGGATGAGAATTCACAGGGAGAGAAATGTGGGCAGCCGATTTCATTAGTGCAGAGTACGGCAAGATGGAGGGAGGCAAAGCTGACCCTGGAGTCTCAAGCCCACGTGGGCAGGAAGAAGGCGGCCCAGGTATCTCTGACACAGATTCTGGCAAAGAGAGTATGGGGAGGAAGGGTGAATCCTTTGCAAACACACATATAGAGCTGAGAAGTTTGGGGAGAGCTCTTCACACAGATTGGACAGGCATTTGGTAAAGAGTTGGAACTTGGAGTCAACTGGATAAAGTAGAGGGAGAAGAGAAGAAGGCTGAAGATCTGACCTGGGGTGGGGGAAGGGATGGGGCACTGATGGCCGAGAGGGGAGGGTCGAGGGGAAGAGACACAGAGGAGGACAGCAAAGGAGATCTCAGAAGTCAGAGGAGTCAAATGTTACTTGAACGTCAAGGAGGCTGAGGCCAAGGGGAGCCACAGGTTGGTTTGGGGAGGCCCCTGGTGGCCTTGGGGGGCCTGGTTGGGGCACTGATTGAGAGCACAGGTTTTACAATCAGAGCTGGGTTCAGGTTGTAGCTCCTTTACTTCCTGCCTGTGTGACCTTGGGCAAATCACTTAACAGCTCTGGTCTACTAATGGACACAATGGTTAGAAAAGCACTTGGCACAGTGCCTTGCCGTGGATAGTGCCAGTCACCGGCAGCTTCTGTGCAAGGTGCGGGCAAGGAGGTGAGGATGCTTAAGAGAGAGCCAGGGCGAGAAGAGCTTTGCAAGGCTGGGGGTGGGGTTTGCTGCTTCGTGGACTGACCCAGGAATGGACAGAGCTGAAGCTTCAAATGTGGGCAGGGGTAGGTGCTCCTGGAGGCGTGGCAGGTGCACAGGTGCAGAGAAAGAGGAGTAGCAACCTTGCGTCCCTCCAGGCTTTCAGGAGGCAGGCCCCCCATTGGCAGTGACATGAAGCCAGTTCCCCTTATCAGGGGTCTGCTCATGGCCATAAAAATATGGGATGACACTAGATTTGGTCATCAAGTAAATGGGATAAAGAAATAATTGGAAAATGGATCCCTGCCCAGAAGGAGTGGAATTTTTCCCTGTGCTATTATTGTCTGTGCCCTGCTCTCTGAGTGATCTGCAGAACCAGGCAAGTAAGTATGTCCGGCTTAGGTGTGATGAGAAACTCTGCCTTGAAAAGAGCCTGAAATTACCCGTGACAGTGGAAGAGCCTTTGTCTCCTGAAGGGAAGGAGGAAGAAAGACCCTGAGTGTTCCCTGGGGGTGGGAGGGGAGGGAAGGAAGGAGCCCCTGAATGTTAAATGGCCACCATGGTGCCTTCTCTGGTCAGGCAAGGCTCACAGCCCCACCTGGGGAGGGGCCGGGGGGCTGGGACGGGGAGACGCTCAGGCTTGGCGGAGGAGGTGGCCGCTATGAGGCGCACACGCTTTTGCTTGCAGGTCAATTCATCCCTCTTTTGACCCCTGCAACTGATGTCCTCATACTGCACCCTTGGCACACGCTGCAACCCAAAGCTCTTCCTTGGGCTCTTGGGAGGTTAGAGAGTTGGGGTGACGATTATCCAAGACAGCCCTGGGAGGAAGAGCTGGCTTTCTAGTGGATGGGGTATGCGGAGGATAGGTGGGAACCCTCCCTTCCCATACCCCCAAATCTTTTACAAAGAACCCAAAGTGTTGTATGAAAATGTCCCTCTGATGTGCCTCTCTGTGGCTTCAGACCTGGTCTCCAGCCATCCCTCATCCCGCCACACCCAGGGGCTCACAGCCCAGACTCCCACTCACCCCTCCCACGGTCCATTGTCCAAGGCACCCAAGTAGAAACCATGCTTTCTTCTTCTGCTATGCCTTCTGGGCAGCAAGCGCTGTATTAGGCGCCGTTGGTGTTTAAACCATTCTCTCTTCCTGCCTCCAAAAGCGAGTCAGGAGCATCCTCTCACAGAGCGTCCCAACTTCAGTCAAACACACGGGACAGGACCTCAGTTTTTCCATCTCTAGATGAGAACAGTGTGCCCCACAGGCTGGTGGACGTTGATAGCATCAGTCTCACTTCCGACACTTGTTCAAACTACAGCATCCTGGGTCTCGCTCCAGAGCCACAGAGCCAGAACCTCAGAATCAGAAAACCCAGATACTTGACATGAAGGGAAAAGTCTCTACTTAGAGTGTCATATTCCCAGCTAAGATAAATTGCCTCACATGAAATGGTTACATGCCAAAAAGTTACAAAACAGTCCTTTCTTTACAAAAAATGGAAAACATTGAAATTCTCCAAATAAGATACGCAAGGATTTGTTGCTGCTAAACATGGAGGACAAAAAAAATTTACTAGAAGATGAAGATAAAAGTAGAATGAGCAATTCGGTAATGAAGCAAGGAGGGATTTTAACAAAATTCATTTTTCATCTGCATTTGATGTCCATGAAAATGAATCACTGGCCATGTAGCAAAAAATAAAAAAGTAAAATTGCAATACACTTTTGCACATGCATTTGTGGCTTTATGTGCAATAAAGGAAATGGAAGGGGAGAGAAAACTGGATTAGAGTCATCAGGATGTGGTAGATCCCTCCTGCCTGCTGCCGGAGCACATAATTCTATGTCCATCCTCCCTCGACAGCTGTGTGAGCTGTGTCTCTTTTGCTGGGATTGCCCATCGAGTTTGCATACGTGCTCATGAAAGGTTTTACTGAGTGACACGTGCCTCTTCATTGAAAACCTCACCGTAGGAGCATCCACCCTGCCCTCGTCACATTAATGTGAAAGTTGTTCTCAGCGCTGACCCCATCCTTTGGCTTCTCAGGGCACATGGCCAGTGTGGGGACCTCCTCAACTGCCCTCACAAAAGAGGTACCCACGTACCCTCCCAGGGGCACCTGGGAGCATGTGGACTGCACTGGCAGGAATCTGTCTGTCTGATGCATTCTCCAAATGATTCTCATACACATCAAGTGGGGGAAGGCATGGATGAGATGTCTGAGATCTGTGGCAGTCTTGTAGTTTCCACTGCCTTGCTGGCTGGAGCCCTTATGGGTCCTCCCACCTGCTCCTCGTCCGTCCCTAGCCCTCTCTCCAATGCTCCTGCAGAGGCTGTCCCGTCACGTTATCTCTAACCATCACTCTAACCCCAGTTCGAAATCCAGCTACAGCCGTGACCCAGCCCCTGCCCCACTGCAGCCAGGTCCCGCATTCCCTTTTCTAAATTACAGGAAAATTCACACTTTATTGGTGTCTGAATTTTAACAAATGCATGTAGTCATGTAATCATCCCATAATCAAGATACAGAACAGTTCCAATTCACCCCAGGATGACCTGGCGCTGTCCCTTGGTAGTCATGTTCCCCCTTAGCCTCTAGCCCCTGACAACTGCTGATTTGTTCCTATAATTTGGCCTTTTCAGAATGTCATAATGTCTATGACATTTTCCAAACTGTCATAGCATCATACAATGTGTACCCCTTTGAGCCTGGCTTCTTTTCCTCAGCGTAAGGCACTGAATTTCATCAGGTTGTTGAATCTATCAGTTGTTCATTTCTCTTTATCGCTGAGTCGTATTTCACCATGTGGGTGCACCACAAGGTGCTCATTCCTTCGTCAGATGAAAGACATGTTGGGTTGTTTCCAGTTTGGGGTGATATACACACACACACACACAAAGCAATGAGAGAATCATTTTGTTTGCATGTGTGTGTGTACACACAAGTATTTATGTATAGAACACATATATTTGTACTCGTGTGTTTATACACACAGCAATGTACCAGAGTTGCAGTGCCTCCCCAGCAGTTGTATTTTTTTTTTTTCTGTCGTTCTATTAAGGCATAGTCATCTTCCACTGTGGTCTTGGTCTTGCATTTCCCTAAGGACTAATGATGTTAAGCATCTTTTCATATGCTTACTTGCCATCCATATATTTTCTTTCATGAAGTATTCGAATCTTTTGCCTGTATAAAATTGGATTGCTTGTTTTCTTACACTGAGTTTTGAGTTCTTTTTATATTCTGAAACAAAAGATTTTTCAGAAATGTGTTTTGCAAACATTTTCTCATATTCTGGATTTGTTCTTTCATTCTCCGAACAGTGTCTTTCACTGAGCAGAGGTTCTTAATTTTAATGATGTCCGATTTATCAAAAGAATTTTTTTTGGATGAATCATCTTTTGGTTGTCATATTAAGAAATCTTCGCTAACCCAGGGTCATGCATATTTTCTCTTATGTTTTCTTCTGGAAATTTTATAGTTTTAGTTATTATATTTAGGCCTTTGTTCCATTTTCCTTGAGATTTTCTATGTAGACAGTCATGTCATCTGACAATAAGACTATAAGACAATAAGTTCTCTTTCAACTTTTCCAATCTCTATGCCTTTTATTTCTTTATCTCACCTTACTGCACTGGCTAGGAACTCCAAACAATGTTAAATACGAGTGGTGAGAGTGGACATCTTTTCCTTGTTATTAATCTCAGAGGAAAGCTTCCCATTTTTCACCTTTAAGCAAGATGTTTGTTTTTTGTAGATGTCCTTAATCAGGTTAAGGATGTCCCTTTCTGTTCCTAGTTTGCTGAGAGTTTTCTTTTTATTATAAATGGGTATTGAAACTTGTTACATGCTTGTCCTGCATCTATTTTGAATATCATACTTGTTTTCTTCTTTAGTTTCTTGATTTAGTGAATAACTTTGATTGATTTTTTAAATACTGAACAAACCTTGCGTTCCTGGGATAAATCCCAAATGGTTATAATATAGTATCCTTTTAATATTGTGTTGAATTCACTTTGTTATTGGAGGATTTTTGCATCTATGCTCATTTTTTCATTCCTGATATTGGAAATTTCTGTCTTTTATTCTCTTGGTCAGTTTGGCTAGAGATTTATCAATTTTATTGATCTTCTCAAAGAAATAGCTTTTGGTTTAATCAATTCTGTTATTTTCAATTTGTTGTTTCAGTGAAACAATTTGATTGTTTTCTGATTTTATCTTTATTATTTTCTTCCTTCTACTTGATATGGGTTTAATTTGCTCCAATTTTTCTAGGTTCTTAAGATGGAAGCTTAGATTATTTATTTGAGACATTTTCTTCTAATATAACCATTTAATGCTATAAATTTCCCTAGAAAGGTTACTTTTGCTGCATCTCATAAGTTTTTGATATATTATGTTTTCATGAAATTAAAAATATTTTCAAATTTCCTTAGTGATATCATCTATGACCTATAAATTGCTTTAGAAGTACATTGTTTAATTTCCAACTATTTAGAGTTTTCCTAGATATTTTTTCTGTTATTGATTTCTAATTTAATTTTGTTAGGACAGAGAAAATACTTTGTATAATTTCAATTCGGTTAAAAATCTTAAGCTTTTTTCCTCCCAAATGGTCCAGAATATGTTTTATTGTGATAAGTGTTCCATGTGCAAACCAAAAGAATGTATATTATGCTGTTTTGGGTCAATTAAGTCAAGCTTTTTTTTTTTTTTAGTTAATTAATTTATTTTTGCTGTCTTGGGTCTTCGTTTCATTGCGAGGGCTTTCTCTAGTTGCGGCAAGCGGGGGCCACTCTTCATCACGGTGCACGGGCCTCTCACTATTGCGGCCTCTCTTGTTGCAGAGCACAGGCTCCAGACGCGCAGGCTCAGTAATTGTGGCTCACGGGCCCAGTTGCTCCACAGCATGTGGGATCCTCCCAGACCAGGGCACGAACCCGTGTCCCCTGCATTGGCAGGCAGACTCCCAACCACTGTGCCACCAGGGGAGCCCAATTAAGTCAGGCTTTTTAATAGTGTTATTCAGGTCTTCCATGTCCTTACTAATTTTCTATTCACTTTTTCTATTAATTACTGTGAGAGCAGTGTGAAGTCTTCAAGTACAATTGTGTATTTCTCTGTTCAGTCCAATCAGTTTTCCTTGCATGTGTTTTGAAGCTTTGTTGTTAGGTACATACATAGTTAAGGTTTAATTGATCCTTTTATCATTATATTATGTCATGCTTTATGCATGATAATATTCCTTGTTCTGAAGACTACTTTGATATTAATGTAATCATTCCAGTTTTCTTTTGATTAATATTTGCATGGCATACCTTTTTCCATTCTTTTACTTTCAACATACTTATGTCTTTTACCTAAAGTATTTTTTTTCTTGAAGACAGTATATGGTTGGGTCTTTAAAAAAATTCAATCTGACAACCTCTGCTATTTAACTGGGATTTAGATCATTCATATTTAGTGTCACTCTTGACATGGTTAGATTTAGTTCTACCGTTTTATTATTGGTTTTCTGTTTGTTTCTCTTTTTCCCTTCCCTACTTGCTGCTTTTTGCATTCTTTTGATTATTTGAATATTTTTTAGTATTCAATTTTAACATATTGGCTTTTTACCTATGTCTGTATTTTTTTCTCTTCTTTTGGTGGTTGCTCTAGAGAATATAATGCACATAACTGTTATTAGTTTCCTGTGGTTTCTGTAACAAAGTACTGCAATCTGGGTAGCTTCAACAACAGAGATTTATTTTCCCACAGTTCTGGCGCTTGAAGCGCAAGATCAAGGTGTTGGCAGGGCCATGCTCCCTCTGAAAGCAGTATGGAAGGATCTCTTCCAGCCTCTCTCTTAGCTTGGTGGTTCCTGGGCTCTAGGCAGCACAACTCTGATCTTTACATGGCGTTCTCCCTGTGTCTGTCTTTGTGTCCAAATTTCTACTTTCTTTCTTTTTTTTTTTTTTCTGTACACGGGCCTCTCTCTGTTGTGGCCTCTCCCGTTGCAGAGCACAGGCTCCGGACACGCAGGCTCAGCGGCCATGGCTCACGGGCCCAGCCGCTCCGCGGCACGTGGGATCTTCCCAGACTGGGGCACGAACCCACGTCCCCTGCATCGGCAGGCGGACTCTCAACCACTGCGCCACCAGGGAAGCCCTCTACTTTCTTTTTTAAGGACACAGTCATATCAGATTAGGGCCCACCCTGATGCCCTCATTTTAACTTGATTACCTCTATAAAGATCTTATCTGTAAATAGGGTCACATCTGAGGACTTCAAACAAATTCTAGGGAGACACAGTTCAACCCACAACAATCACTAACCTTTTGTAGTTTATTGAGAGTTAATATTTTACCACTTCAAACAAAATGTAGAACTAACTATACAGGTCATTTACCCTCCCCCACTGGCCTTCATGTTCTAGTTGTCATATGTTTTACATGTCTTACATGAAAACTACTCCAGATACCATTGTATTTTTTGCTTTGAGCAGTCATAAATATTTTAAAGAACTTAAGAGGGGAAAATATTTTCTATTTATACAGATATTTGCATTTGTTTTGCTCTTCCTTCATTCCTGAAGTCCCTAGTTTCTCTTTGGTATCATTTCCCTTCAGCCCAAAGAACTTCCTTTATCATTTCCTTTAAAGCAGGGCTGCTGGTGATAAATTCTCTTAGCTTTCCATTATCTGAGAATATCTTTATTTTGTCTTCATTCCTTAAGGGTATTTTCACTGAATATAGAATTCTGGGTTGGAAGGTCTTTGCACTTTAAAGATATTGTCTTACTGTCCTTTGACTTCTGTGATCATTCAAATCATTGTTCTCCTGTAAATAATGTGTAATTATTTTCTGACTACTTTCAAGAATTTTTCTTAGTCTTTGACTTTTAGTAGTTTTAGTTTGATGTGTCTGGGATGGTTTTCTTTGAGTTTATCCAGTTTACGTGCTTCTTTTCATTTATGTCTTTTCCCAATTTGAGACATTTTGACCATTATTCCTTTAAATTTGTTGTGCACTAATACGTTTCTCCTCTTCTTCTAGGGCTTCAATGACACAAACATTAGAACTTTAATATTGTTCCTCAGGTCCTTAAGGTTCTGTTTATCTTTTCAATCTTTTTTCCTCTTTTCTGTTCTGCAGATAGTATAATTTTAATTGGCATTTTCAAGTTCATTAACTTCTTCCTCTATCATTTCCATCTTGCTTATTGAAATTTGTCCAGTGAGTGTTTTACGTCTGATATCACATTTTAATTTTTTATAGTCTCTATTTCTCTGATGAGCATTTTTCCATTAATTTTAAGTGTGTTTACCACTCAGTGTTGCTATTATACTTGCTTTAATATCTTTGTCTGATAATCCAATATGGGCATCGTCTATTGCCTCACTCCAAATAGAGCAGCACAGAACTCACCTCAGTATCCTCACTAGCCCCAATTCCAGAAGTTTTCCAGTCTTTAAAAAAGGTTTTAACAGCCCAAGTCTCAGCCCCAATCAAAAAGGTCCTATCAAGAGCTTCCCACAGAGCTGACTCAATGCCCCGTACAATCATTGTCTGGCCCTTAGGCCTGTAAATATCGTTGTCCAGGAATGCTCTGTTCTTGTTCTGAAGTTCCTGTTCCAACTTCTCCATATTCTGGGCCTTCCTCAAGGTCTGAGAGAGTCTTACCAAGATGGCCAGGTTGAAAACAGTTCTGCCTGGCATCAGGGCACATGAGAGAATTCTCCTGGCAATGTGGACTGGAAGACCTCAGGCAGCCACATCCCGTCCAGCCCTTGCCTGTCACCCCTTCACTCTCTTCTGAGAGTCCAGCCTCCCAAGTTCAGGTCCCACTTCAGCCGGATCCATTTCTGCTGCTCTGTGTCATCCTCAACCTCCTTCCTGGCAGCTTCTGTTCTCCTCAGAACAGCCAGGGAGGTTGCCGCCTCCCATTTTAACTTGCAGAAAGATCACAACCCTTGCCCTGAATCCTCGCTCTGTGAAGCCAGGAGATCTGGGTCTCTGCCCGCTCTGGAACTCAGTCCCAGCTTGGTTAGATCGTATCTCAGCAGCTGAGGAGACTGTGAAACTTTCTTCCTCTATGCCTGTGAGAGCCCAGCAGAGAGGAAAGGGGCTGGTGAGGGACCAGGTGAGAGACGGATCTGGGTCTAGCGGGCTTGGCTCTGGGAAGTCTGCTCACCCCCTTCTTCAATGGTAACTGCGCTCTTGTGAGCAGAGAGCCATACGCTGACACATCCATGTGGAAAGCCAAGCAAGTCATGTGGACATATCCACAATACCCTGACTCTCTGAGGCCCCCAGGACCCTCACCTTCTGAGTCACCTTTCTGCTGCTGTTTATCTTCTGTTTTCCGGGGTAAGGCAGGAGGTAGCGGGTGGCTTCTTCCTTGAGCTGCTTTTCTGAAACCTGAGATATTTGTCAGAGATTTTGAGGGGAGTCAAAGCAATGTCTTGTGGTGAGCTCTGTGTAGAGGCCACCCACCTGGGACCCTCTCCCTCCTGGCAGCCCGTTCCCAACCTTTTCAATGCCCAGTTGCTGCTTACTTCCCATGCCAATTCAGTCCCGTACTCACACGGCAGCTTCGGGGCCAGGCCCTCGGTGCAGAGGGCAATCAGTCTTGGTCTCTGCTCTCAGGGATCACACGCCCTGACTCACTTTGGTGACGGCCCTCAGGTGGTTCTGTGCTTCCAGCTTTCTGTCTGGAGCAGTGACTCTCAGAGTGTTCTCCCAGGACCAGCAGTATCAGCACCATCTGGCTCCTTGTCAGAAATGCAAATTCTTGGGCCCGACCCCAGACCTAGGAATAAGGAGGTCACGGGGTAGAGTGCAGCAAAATGTGTTTTAACAAGCCCTCCAGGTGAAGCACTGCTCAAGGACTGAAGAGATGGTGAAGGGACAGAACTAGGAGATGGCTGGGGCAGAGGCCTCAGGGCAACGTGTGTCAGCTGGAAGGGCTCCATCTCATAATGCCATCCTGTGTCTCTGCACATGAACTGCTGCACAGTTAAGATACATTCACTACAGGTCCCCTCTGGAGCCTCGTCTCCCTGCCTGTAGCCTGGGTCTAGGGACAAATCAGGACTTCTATGCTCCACGTACTGCACTTCTCACCTCTGAAGCCCAGATCTGTTCCCCATGGCCTGTCAGGTATGAGAGACCTAGATCTCCTGGTCCAAACATCCAGAGAAGGAAAGGCAGTTAGTCCTGGCCTCACAGCAGTTTCATGATTCAGCTGCCTAGAGAGTCCTAATCTTCTTTCTTGTCTCAAACTCACCCCCTTAAGTGAGGACATCCTGGAGCCTCCTGGATCCAAGTCCTTCTGCATAATCTGGGAGTTGAGAATCTAGGCAAGGAGAGTGAATGGGGGTGGGGAGGGATGGTGAGAAGGAAGACAGGGAAGATGACATGGGGGAACTTATAATCACTTGGCCAGCCCCCCGCAGGGACCATCTCAGTCTGCGTGGACAGTCCAGCCTCGAGGCTCAGAGAGCAGGTTAAGGTGAAATCTGATGCAACCCGGAGTCCAAAGCCTGCCAGGGGGTCTCCGTGGCTTAGGCCGTGACTGGATGATGTCTTGGAGAAACCTGGGCAGACTGAAGACAGCTTGAGAGGTTAGAACCTACAAAAGACTGGGAGAATCATCAGATCTGAGCACAGAGAACTGAAGGGCAGGTCCCACAGAGCAGAAACGTGGTGGGTCAGGGAGGAAGAATCCCTGGGTCCCGAGTCCCGGAGCTCTTCTGCTAGAAGTTGAGCAGCTGGCTGAGGATGTTGAGCTGGCAGTTGGCCTTCCTGTCTTGTCCTGGATCCATGGCGCCCTGTGTCCATCAGGAGCACAGCCTCCTACACAGACAGCTAGGAACTATGCTTGAACTCTGATTCAAATACAGCCAATCAGGGGCGCTGATCATCATCACATAGCTGTGGTATTTCCCAGAACTGATACATTATCAGACAACAATAAAGAACTTGAACTTTGTGAACTTTGAGAACTTATTGTGGACACGGTCTCCATGTAGCTTCCTGAAATGTTGAAAATAACCTGTGGACATTCCCTCACTGGCGTCTCGGAGCTATAAGTACTGGAAACTACTACAGTAAGGGAGAAGTCAGGAATGACTCTAAGATTCCTAGTCTGGAAGACAGACTCGTGCCCTGAGAGACGGGTGTAGGGCACAAACAGGACTGGGGAAGTGCTGAGTTTAGCTTTAGACATGGAAAAGTAGCGCTGAAGGAGGAACCTTCAGAAGGAAGCCTGCAGGAGGCAATTGGGAAAGATTTTTATCTTCTAAAATCTAAGTGGCTAGGTTCGCAAGATGATATCAGGCTGGAAAATAGAGATTATGGAGTCGTTGCGTGCAGGTGGAGCCCTTAAAAATGGGTGAACTCCCCAGGGCAGTTTGGGAAGCCTTCTAGGAATTGGCGGTGGTGGTGGCAGGGGGATGTCAATGTTGAAAATGAAAGAGTTGTTCGTTTTCTCAGTCCAGACCTCCATCTAAATTCACCTGGTGGTAGCAATCTGGGTGCCAAGAAGATGAATATTAAAAAATTGGGGGGCTTCCCTGGTGACGCAGTGGTTGAGAGTCCACCTGCTGATGCAGGAGACATGGGTTTGTGCCCCGGTCCGCGTGGGTCCCACAGGCCGCAGAGCAGCTGGACCCGTGAGCCATGGCCGCTGAGCCTGCACGTCTGGAGCCTGTGTTCCGCAACGGGAGAGGCCACAACAGTGAGAGGCCCGCATACCGCAAAAAAAAAAAAAAAAAAATTTGGAGAGTGTTATGGGTTGAATCATATTCCCTCAAAAGATACACTAAAGCCATGAACACTGGTACCTGTTAGTGTGACCTTATTTGAAAATAGGGTCTTTTGTAGATGAAATCAAGTTCAGATGAGATCATTAGAATGGGTCCTAATCCAACATTACTGGTGTCCTTGAAAGAAGAGAGAAATTTGGGGAGTTCCCTGGTGGTCCAGTGGGTAAGACACAGAGCTCCCAATGCAGGGAGGCTGTGTTGGGGAACTAGATCCCATATGCATGCCACAACTAAGAGTTTGCATGCCGCAATTAAGCAGCCTCCGCACTGCAATGAAAGATCCCGCATGCCGCAACTAAGACCAGGCACAGCCAAAATAAATAAATAAATACATATTAAAAAAAAAAAAGGAAGAAGAGAGCAATTTGGACACAGATACACAGGGAGAATGCCATGTAACGATGGAGGCAGAGATTGAAGTGAGGCTTCAAGCCAAGAAACGACAACCAGAAACTAGGAAGAAGCAAGGAAGAATTCTCCCCTACAGGTTTCAGATGGAGTATGGCCTTGCCAACACTTTGATTTTGGACTTCTAGCCTCCAGAACTGTGAGATAATAAATTTCTGTTGGTTTAAGCCATCCAGTTTGTGGTACTTGGTTATGATAGCCTTAAAATTCTAATACAGAAGGAGGGACTTCCTTTTTCTGAAAAGTGCTCTAGTCTGCCCCCGTGCAGAGTGAAATAACAATGGCTAATATTTATTGATCGCTTAGAATGTACTAGGCCCTGTTCTGAGCATTTCACATGATTAACTCAATCCTATGATGAGACTATGCTTATTATCCCCACTTTACAGATGTTAAATGTAAGTGGCTTGCCTAAGGTCACCCAGCTAGTACCTGGAAGAGCTGGAGTTTGAACTTAGTGCCCTGTGGTTCCAAAACCCTTGCTGTTTCTAGACCAGACTGGCTTTCCATTAGTCCCAGCCTGCCTTTAATCCCTGGACATTATGCTTGACCCCCTATCAGCTCAGTTCCAGTGTGGAGACAACCTTGAGCAAGCAGGATAGTAAAAGCCAGAGGAAAGATGCAAGATAGAAGTAAGGGGAAGATGAAGGAGGAAGGAGAGGGAAGAACGAGAGGGGGAAACAGAACCTCTCACCCAGCTTCCTCAGAATCAGAAAATAAACCATCAAGGAGTGCTTGGAGACTGACTCAGAAAAACAAAATCAAGGGGTCATGGTGGAGCATACCTGTGAATCCTGAAGCAGGGATAGGGAGAAGAGCTGAGAGGAGAAGGACCAGCTCAGCAGGAGAGGGCACAGGAAGAAGAAAGGTCTTAGGTGATGCAGAGAAGGGCGAGAACTGTCCCCAAGCCCTCATTCTCTCTAGATAGTTTGAAGTCTATCCCAGCCTTTACAGGTGGCAAGGTATCTTCTCTACAAAGTCCAATAAACATTCACTGATATATTCAACAAACACGTGCATTTGTTGTTCCTGAGACCTGGCTGATGAGGTAAGAACAGATCTCACACTGGTCCCTTCAGGTTTCTCTAGAGTAGGAGTCTCCAAGGGATAGACTGTGTCTGTGTCAGCTCCCTATATGCCTGTTACTTCTTCCCTCTTTAGTTCCAGACGCTGCTGTGGCAATGGTCCCAGTCTTGCTCAGAATAAATCTCTGCTTCTCGATCTACTGAAGCCACCTCTTGCTGGAAGTGTGCTGTTGGCACTAGGAACTCCAGTGGCCAAGTTAAAGGCATTCAGTTCTGCACTGCCTGGACCACCATTGCTTTGTCAAGATAATAATATCCTCTATCACTACTATGAATGAATATTGTTCAAATCATGCAATAAGACACAGAATAAAGGAATACAAGAATAAAGAAATAAAAAAAAGACAAAGAATTATAATCTATAGGTGATCTTATCAACTTCACAAAATTCACAACAAATATAGGGTTTAAGATTAACAGAATGACCAGATATAAAATCAACATACAAAAACCAATAGCATTTCTATATACCAGCAATAATCAGTTAATAATACAATAGGAAAGAAGACAATCAAAACTATAGTGAAAAAAAAAAAGCAAACAGCGAACAACAAACAAAAACTGTAATATATCTTGGAGTTAACCTAGCCAAAAATGTATAATAAACTTATGTAAAAAATTTTAAAAATTTATTGAAGAAATTGAAAGAAGATTCAAATAAACAAATTAGCCCAATATTGTAAAAAATAATTATTATTCCCAAATTAATATATAAATTTAATGCAATCCTAATGAGATTGCCAACAAAATTTTTAATGCAACTTGGCAAATTGATATTAAAATTAATCTGGAAGACTAAGTGGGCAAGAAGCATTAAGATAATTCTGAAAAATAAGAATAATGAGGAAAAGTAACTGTATCAGATAAGAAGACATGTTACAAAGTTATTTAACTCTAAAAGTACAGTATTGAGCAGATTTTGGTAAATGGATAAATGGAATAGGATAGAGAACATATGTATACATGGGAATTTATTATGTGTTGGAGTTTCGCATCATAAATCAATGAGGTAAAGATAGACTCCTAATAAATGATATTGGGATAATTGACTAGCCATATGGAAAAAAAATAAATTAGATTTTAACTTCATACTATAAACAAACAAAACATTCCAAGTAGATTAAGGACTTAGTTGTAAAATAATAATATTAATTAATTAATTATTAATTAATTAATTATTAATTAATTATTCTAATTAATAATATTAATTAGAAATGGTGGAATGGGTAAAGGGAGTCAAAAGGTATAAACTTCTAGTTATAAAATAAATAAGTCATGGGGATGTAATGTACAGCATGGCAAATATATAATAATGTATTGCATATTTGATAGTTGCTAATAGAGTAGATCTTGAAAGTTCTCATCACAATAAAAAAATTCTGTAACTATGTATGGTGATGGCGATGGATGTTAACTAGACATTATGGTAATCATTTTGCAATATATGCAAATACCAAATCATTATACATTTGAAACTAATATAATGTTATATGTCAATTATACTGCAATAAAAAATATTAGAAAATAATACAGGAAAATATTTTTATGGTTTAGGGTAGGGGTCTCCAACCCCCAGCCCACAGACCGGTACTGGTCCGTGGCCTGTTAGGAACCGGGCTGCACAGCAGGAGGTGAGCAGCGGAAGAGCGAGCGAAGCTTCATCTGTATTTACAGCCGCTCCCCATCGCTCGCATTACCGCCTGAGCTCCATCTCCTGTCAGATCAGAGGCGGCATTAGATTCACACAGGAGTGCGGACCCTACTGCGTACTGCGTATGTGAGGGATCCAGGTTGCGCACTCCTTATGAGAATCTAATGCCTGGTGATATGAGGTGGAGCTGAGGCAGCGATGCAGCACTGGGGAGCAGCTGCAAATACAGATTATCATTAGCAGAGAGGTTTGACTGCACAGAGACCATAATAAATCAGTTGCTTGCAGACTCATATCAAAACCCTATCAGTGAGTGGCAAGTGACAATTAAGCTGCATCTTATGGAGTAGGCTGGACATAAGCAACACACTTCGGGTGTCACTGTCTCCCATCACCCCCGGTTGGGACCATCTAGCTGCAGGGAAACAAGAGCAGGGCTCCCACTCATTCTACATTATGGTGAGTTGTATAATTATTTCATTATAAATTACAATGTAATAATAATAGAAATAAAGAACACAATAAATGTAATGTTCTTTAATCATCCTGAAACCATCCCCCCAGCCCTGGTCTGAGGAAAAATTTTCTTCCACAAAACAGGTCCCTGGCGCTAAAAAATTTGGGGACCGCTGGTTTAGAGGTGGGAAAGACTTTTAAATAAAACACATGAAGAAAAATTTACAGGAATAAACTGATAAATTTGACATGAAAATGAACAACTTTGCCATGCCAAAAGAAAACATAAAGTTAAAAGACGTGTAACGAGGGCTTCCCTGGTGGCGCGGTGGTTGAGAGTCCGCCTGCCGATGCAGGGGACACGGGTTCGTGCCCCGGTCCGGGAAGATCCCACATGCTGCGGAGAGGCTGGGCCTGTGAGCCATGGCTGCTGAGCCTGCGCGTCCGGAGCCTGTGCTCCGCAACGGGAGAGGCCACAACAGTGAGAGGCCCGCGTACCGCAAAATAAATAAATAAATAAATAAAGATGTGTAACGAAATGAAAAAGCATATTGGCAACAGATACAACAAAGATTTAATAAACAAAATATATGGAGGACTCCCACGAACCAAGAAGAAAAAGGGCACAATTCAATAGGAAAATGAGCATTGGATACAAACAAGCAACAATAAAATAGAAAGTACAAGTGGCCAATAATCATATAAAAAGATGGCCAACCTCACTAGCAATCAGGGAAATCCAAAGAAAAATAATGGTGAGAGATATTTTCAACCGTTGTATTGGTTAAAATCAAAGCTGGACAGTATAAGTGTTAGTGAGAGAGGGTATGAAGAAATGTATACTGATACAGTATATAAGTATACTGATATATTCTTTGTGTTCTTTGTATACTGATACAGGAAACAAATTGTACAGGCAAGTACAGAAGACAATTTCACTTTTATAACTAAAAATGCTCATATCTGTGACTCTGCATTCTATCTCTAGGGCTCTACCATAGAGGAACATGCACAAGGAATACCCACGCCCAAGCAGCAGCTCCAGAGGTGTTTATACAGCATTCTTGGTGACAGAAGAAAACTGAAGTAGCCTAACTGTTCATCAGGAAGAGAATGGATAAAGTCAATAGGGCACATACACTAGTAGAATGCATTCATTGGACTTAGAAGTTAAAGCAGTGAAGTAGATCAGTGGGTCTCAAACTTTTGGGCTCAGGACTCCTTTACCATTTTAAAAATTATTGAGAACCTCAAAAAGCTTTTGTTTATGTGGGTTATATCTACTAATATTTACAACATTAGAAACTCAAGGCTGAGAAATTTTAAAAATATTTATATATCCATTCATTAAAAAATAAACCCATTACATGTTAACATAATACTTATAATAATATAAACAACATTTTAATGAAAAATAGTTATATTTTCCAAACTAAAAAAAACTTAGTGAGAAGAATGAAATGGGGAAGCAGGAAAGCCAATACAGGGGTGTGTTATTAAGCCGATGACTGCTTTGGGCAATTGGGGCTCAGGTGAATTGGGGAACCCCTGAGAAACCACGTAGGATATACCATAAAATCGTGTGCTGGAGACCTGCAAGTGTGGAATATTGATCCACTGGCTCCCGTCTCCCATTGGTCAAGGATTGCCCCGGGGAGGGTTAACTCCTTGGTGCTTCCGGGTTTACCAGCACACCAGAATGCCTGGGACAGAAAGGAAGACATGTGAGGTGCAACTGAGGCAAAGCTGTCAGGCTACACCTGGGAGCTGCTGTTTGCCACAGCAACTGTTGTGCAGAATGCTGGCCAAGACGATGTGAGATGGGGCCTCGAAGACTCAAAGACGTCCAACACGTTGCGTGGGAAAACCAGGCTGCAGAATAATGCATACAGCAAGGTACCATTTATGTAAAAAACAAAACTACCAAAATAATAGTATATATTTTCTGGGGATATAATATATTCTTTAAAATAGATTTACACATATATGTGTGTATGTGCATATGTGTGTATAAGTATGTGTTTCATACATATATATAAGTGTAAGACTACAAAAAAGTGTTGGATTTATATGTACCTACTTCCGAGGCAAGAGATCTGGATTGGAGATGGGGATGTCGAAGAGAATGCTACTTTTTTCTGTAATTTGCTAACCTTTCTTTCTCCCCCAAGCTTTAAAAACAGAAGAATAGAAACTTAAAAAGAGTTAATGCATAGAATTTGTCTGCCACTTTTCTCCCTGTGGGACAAGATTAGGGGTTCACGCCCAAGCCAAGCAAAGGGGCTCCAAGAGGACAGTTCATGGAGTTTGGGGTGCTTACAAGGAGAGAATGGCATTTATCCTTTAGCTGAATAGTCATCATCTCAGAGCACCAGAGTGACTGGCCAATGAGAAATTTCCGGGAAGGCATGGCAAGGGTCCCTGAGAGTTTGGGATGAAAGCTGAGTAGAGGACTCTTGCTTCCTTGGTGGAGAATTCTTAAGGTGGGAGACTGCCTTGGAGGAGCTGTGGTGGCAGGTGAGCAGAGAGAGCCAGTGTTTGGAAGCTACACTTATACTCTCGGGCAAGGCAAAGACATGCTGTTTCTCAGGAACTAAATGGGTCACCTGGAAGCCGGGCTAAGCTGCCTTCAAAGAAGCCCACTTGTGAGTAAGGCCTGCTGGGTGGAGGGGTTCCCCAGGAAAAGGCTGTGAGAGGAAACCAAAGATCAACCAGAGATCACATCACTCACATTGATGAACTTCTCATGGAGGGCTCACCCCCCAGGGGGAGGGGGCCCCTCAAAACCAGCTTGGAGGCCCAAGACTGAATTGATAGGCGGACAGATCACCCACCACCAGCCCTTCAAGACTGCCCCCTCCCTCTCACCTCCTTCTTCCTGACTCTGAACTTGGATGAGTCAGACTCAGGAAGGGAGGGAGATAGAGACGGTGTGAGAGAGCAGGTCCACCCCTCCCTGCACCACAGGGGTGGTCTGAGCTGGGGGAGGGAAGAAACTGATGCTAGCCTGGGTCCTAATGTAGACAAGGCTGCACTTTCCATGCTTCAAAACACTACACCGGTTATGATAGCTTGACATGACTGAAAAGCCATGGGACTGCCCGAGCTGTCATCCTGGGACTAGGAAAGTCGTGCTGACAGAGCAGAAAAATAGCAATGGGAGAAAAAATAAAGCCGTTTCTTGTGTATGCCCATTGAGTTCTGCCAATTCAGTAAATCAGATATTCTTCTTTGTATTAAAAAAATATGTATATATGGTCAATGCTGTAAGCAAATATGTCCAAATATTACCTGTGATTAGCAGACTACTGATTACCTGTTCAACCTCCAGTCCCTTTCTGTGTTTCCTACAGACCCCCAATTTTGTTCTGGTATTGCCCAGCTCTGTGAAGTCACATGGGTCAGGAGAGCTGGTTGGTCTAAACCAAGGAGGCGGTACCATTCCCTAAGCGTGTTCTCGAAATCGGTGTTGGCTTTTATGTTGAGGGGGAGGGCCCTGCTGTAGACACTGAATGAGTGGGGTCTAGGAATGCCAAATACCCTACAGTGTATAGGACCGTCCTTCTGGAGAGAATGGCCCCATAGCCCATGGGACACTTTGATGTCCCATGAGACATTCATGCAGGTGTAAAACCCATTTCCAAGCCTAAAACTTGATCCATTTGACGTATACACACTCCAAACATATTCTGCATGTTTTGAAACATAACCTGACTTCCTTAGGAATGTAACTACTGCATAAATCTAAGGGATGAATGCACTGTGTTTTGTTTGAAACGTTATCAAGAGTTGTTCACCGTTTTAGAAAATCGTTCTGTCAATGGCAGTGGCCTTGTGCTTGTTGAGTCATTTCCTGCATCTTGTCTGCGTTTGTGGCTGTCTCAGCCTTGGCACTTCCACGTGTAGCTGCAAGCATCTCATAGCTTCATCACGTCCTGTTTGATAGGACTGCTGCCTGCACATTTGCTTATTAAAAGACATATTCATTTATTATAAATTATTATGCTTTTAATGCCCCTTTTACATTACAAGCATTGTTTTGAATCCCTTTTAAAATATATATTTAGGGGGAGTTCCCTGGTGACCTAGTGGTTAGGATTCTGGGCTTTCACTGCGGTGGTCCTGGTTCAATCTTTGGTCAGGGAACTGAGATCCTGCAAGCTGGGTGGTGTGGCAAAAAAATATATGTGTGCGTGTGTGTGTGTGTGTGTGTGTGTGTGTAAATTATATTATCTACTACTTTTGTTTCTGGATTGAAGGATGGCTGCTAAAAGAATAATTGTTTTCACGAGGACTAGTTGAGTCTGAGATGTTTGAGGTGGTCCCTTTTCCTCACCAGTGACATGGAACACTTTGTTAATGTGGACCTCCAGTGCTTTGGCCAAAAGCTTTACAAGTTGAAGGAAAAGCCCTCAATCAAGGAGGGAAGAGGGGCTGATGAACTCATATGTAAAGAAGTTGAGGGAGGACACCAATAAGCTGGTCAACAGTACATGTGATGAAATGAGACGTCTTTTGAATATCCTTTGATCAAAGTGATTCCAGGCGTAGAGCTCTCAAACCTCTGCAGTACTCTGAATTTTGTACCATCACTAGGACTCAGGGTGGAGGAGCTCAGGTAGCTTCACGTGAAGAATTTGTAAATTTTGTACCTATGTAGTATGTTAAAAACAAAACAAAATAAAACCAGTGACTGGTTTTGCAACAGGAGGGAAGGGAGCAGGGCACAACCTTTAAAAGAATGACATAAATGTAGGACATGACAAAAACTAGTTAGAACCAACTGGGTCCAAGATGTTGGAAGATTTGACTTCCAGTGGACCTTGAGCCTCATTATACGCTCATTGTAATAACATTAGCATAAGCGAAGTGACACACCCACCAGCCCCATGACAGTTATGAGGCCGACAATCAAAGATCAAAAAGTGGGTGGTGACCCAATTCCTGGAAATCCTTCCTGCCAATTCCTGCCCCTTCCCCAAAATAGTTGGACTAATCCTCCTGCTTATCAGCCTATGAAATTATCCAGCCCATAAAAACTAACCACACCATATTTCAGAGCTCTCCTGCCTTCTGAGATGGCCCACAATCTATCTGTGGAGTGTTTCTCTCTAAATAAATCCACTTCTTACCTATCACTTTGTCTCTCACTGAATTCTTTCTGGGACAAGACATCAAGAACCTGAGCTTCATTAAGTCTTGAGACCAGGTGTGTGATCTCAATTAAAAGACCGTGGGTTCAAGTCTTAGTCTGGGTTTTGACCGGGTTCGAGTCTCGGCACGTGGGTTCAAGTCCCAACCTGAGTTGCACGGTTTCAGTTTGCGTGTGGACATGTGACGTACTTTGGCCAGTGAGATATGTGGGTACGTCTGCTGGGGAGTTTTAGGGAAAGGTTTCTTTACTCCTAAAAAGAGAACCAAGGAAGAGATGACCCCTTTTCTACCTTGGGGAATTGTCCTCTTTTTTTTTTTTTTTTTTTTTTTTTTTTTTGCGGTATGCGGGCCTCTCACTGTTGTGGCTTCTCCTGTTGCAGAGCACAGGCTCCGGACGCGCAGGCTCAGCGGCCATGGCTCACGGGCCCAGCCGCTCCGCGGCACGTGGGATCTTCCCGGACCGGGGCACGAACCCGCGTCGCCTGCATCGGCAGGCGGACTCTCAACCACTGTGCCACCAGGGAAGCCCGGGAAATTGTCCTCTTTTATCATACGCCTGGCTCTCACAGCCATGAGGTTAGAAAGGCTGAGGTCTAAGTCTACACGCTTAGGGAGCAGAGTAGTAGGATGGAAAGGACCTGGTCTTTGGTTCTATAGCTGAGCCATTAACTAGCCAAGCCTAGGCATTTAATCTCCCAGTAAATCTGCTGATATGAGGTGGCACTATGACTAAATTTCATTGCTATTTTTTTGTTGTTGTTGATAAAATTTGCCTCCCCAGACAAAACAAAACAAACAAAACCAAAATCTCTTCCAAAGGAAAAATGTAGTAATGCACATGACAGAAAACCCAAACACTACGAAAGTGTTTATAATGAAAAGTCAGCCTCACTCTCCCAGTCTTCCCTCTCCCTCCACCAGCCTGGCCACCTCCGTTGCAGAGGCAACAAATGTCACGTTTCTTGTGCGTTCTTCTAGAAATATTCTATGCGTATAAGAGTGTATATGTGTACGTTCACACACACACACACACACACACACACACACACACTTCCTTTTCAAATGCATCATCATATATTGTAAATTCTTTCCTTTTCCTTTTTTCTTGTCATGTGGTTATAGAATTAGGACAGTAATTTATCTTTGATATTTCCCTACTTGAAGGCTAATTAGAGAAGTCATCTTCTTGGCATGGAAAAGTGGAAAACTCTGTGTAAATAATTTTTTCAACCCATTTTGACTTTTAAAATTTTTCTTATGCTGTCATTTTACTTTCAAAATTTCAGTGTGTAATGTCCTTTATAGAAATAGTTCAGGTCTCTTAATAATCTGAAGTAAAGTTTCTTGGTAGAGGGGGAAGTGGGCAATGTTGCTGCTGGGAGCACAAGGCAGCATTGCCCACTTCCCCTGTGTCCACCTCCACCCTGACCTGAGGCACCCGGAGAGTCTGCGGTGGGGGTGGGGGGGGATGAGCCCTGGTGTGGAGCTGCTTCACCCCTCAGAGCCTCAGTTTCCTCTTCTATAGATCTCTATGGCCTCCTGCCTCCCTCCCCTACTCTCCATTTTGAATAAAATCAAACAAAACATGGGTGGGGGGAGGATAGATCAGGAGCTTGGGATGAGCACACACACACACTACTATGTATAAAATAGGTAACCAACAAGGACCTACTGTAGAGCACAGGGGACTCTACTCAGTATTCTGGGATAAACTATATGAGAAAAGAATCTAAAAAAGAATGAATATATGTATATGTATAACTGAATCACTTTGCTGTACACCTGAAACTAACACAGCCTTGTTAATCAGCTATACGCCAATAAAATTTAAAAAAAAGAAAGTAAATAAATAAAATCAAACAACACATTTTGCTTTGGTTACTGAAATTACTCTCATTCCTTCCTTAACCAGCCAAGTTTCTTAAAACATTCCATCTCCATTATATCTCTTCCCTTAAGTAATATTCCATTATGTGTATACACCACATCTTGTTTATCCATTTATCTGTTGATGTGCACTTAGATTGCTTCCATATCTTGGCTCTTGTAAATAATGCTGCAATGAACATAGGGGTACATATATCTTTTCAAATTAGCATTTCAATTTCTTTGGCTAACCATCCAGAAGTGGAATTGCTGGATCATATGGGAATTCTATTTTTAAATTTTCAAGGAACCTCTATATCATTTTCCATAGTGGCTGTACCAATTTACATTTCCCACTAACAGTGAATGAAGGTTCCCTTTTCCTTTCTTTTTTTTTTTTGCGGTACGCGGGCCTCTCACTGTTGTGGCCTCTCCCGTTGCGGAGCACAGGCTCCGGACGCGCAGGCTCAGCGGCCATGGCTCACGGACCCAGCCGCTCCGCGGCACGTGGGATCTTCCCAGACCGGGGCACGAACCCGTGTCCTCTGCATCGGCAGGTGGACTCTCAACCACTGCGCCACCAGGGAAGCCCCGGTTCCCTTTTCTTTACAACCTCTTCAACACTTGTTATTTCTTTTTGAAAATAGCCCTTCTGACAGGTGTGAGGTGGTATCTCATTGTGGCTTTGATTAGCATTTTCCTGATAGTGATGTTGAGTACATTTTCATGTGCCTGTTGGCCATCTGTATGTCTTCTTTGGAAAAATGTCCATTGAGGTACTTTGCCCATTTTTTAATCAGGTTGTTTGGAGTTTTTTTTGCTACTAAGTTGTATGAGTTGATATTAACTCCTTATCAGATATATCGTTTGCAAATATTTTCTTCCAGTCTGTAGGTTGCTTCTTCTTTTTGTTGACTGTTTCCTTTGCTGTTAGAAACTTTTATATATATATATATATATATATATATATATTTATATTTATATTTATATTTATATTTATTTATTTATTTATTTATTTGGCTGCACCGGGTCTTAGTTGTGGCATGTGGGATCTTCACTGAGGTGTGCGAGATCTTCCTTGCAGCATGTGGAATCTTCATTGAAGCATGCAGGATCTTTAGTTGTGGCACGAGGGAATCTTTTAGTTGCGGCATGCAGGATCTTTTTAGTTGCAGCATGCAGGATCTAGTTCCCTGACCAGGGATCGAACCCTGGGCCCCTGCATTGGGAGCGCAGAGTCTTAACCATTGGACCACCAGGGAAGTCCTTGCTGTTAAACCTTTTAACATTTTTAAAATTTAATTTTAATTAAATATTTATTTATCAAACAACCCATATATTGTTAGTATAGACATCGTGCAAGGTTCAAACACATTCAAACATCAAGATCCACATTCAGGGCTTCCCTGGTGGCGCAGTGGTTGATAGTCCGCCTGCTGATGCAGGGGACACGGGTTCGTGCTCCAGTCTGGGAAGATCCCACATGCCGCGGAGCGGCTGGGCCCGTGAGCCATGGCTGCTGGGCCTGTGCGTCTGGAACGTGTGTTCCGCAGTGGGAGAGGCCATGGCAGTGAGAGGCTACATGAGTTCTAGAGGCTGGAAGTCTGGGGTCAAGGTGTCAGCGTGGTTGGGCTCTGGTGAGAGCTCTCTTGGCTTGCAGATGGTTGCTTTCTTAGCAGAGAAAGAAAGAGAAAGAAGAAGAGGAAGAGGAGTAAGAGAGAAAAAGGAGAGAGAGAGAGAGAGAGAGAGAGACCCTTTTAACTTTAATGTGGTCTTCACTTGTCTACTTTTGCTTTTTGTTGCCATATCCAAGAAATCATCGCCAAACCTAATCTCCTGGAATTTTCCCCTGTGTTTTTCTTTTAAGAATTTTGTAGTTTTAGGTCTTACATTTAGGCCTTTAATCCATTTTGAGTTAATTTTTGTATATGGCATAAGGTAAGGGTCCGAATTCATTCTTTTGCATGTGGATATTCAGTTTTCCCAACACCATTTATTGAAGAGACTGTCCTTTCCCCATTGTGTGGTCTTGACGCCCTTGTTGAAGATGATTTGACCATGTATGCGAGGGTTTATCTCTGGGCTCTCTATTTTGTTCCATGGGTCTACATGTCTCTCTTTATGCCAGTACCATACCATTTTGATTATTGTTGCTTTGTAGTATAGGAAGTGTGAGATCTCCAGCTTTGTTCTTTTTAGGATTGCTTTGACCATTTGGTATTCCTTGAGATTCCATATGAATTTTAGGATTTTTTTTCCCCTAAAAAGTGTCATTGGGATTTTAGGTGTGGGCCATGGGCTTTTTAACAATATTAAGTCTTCTAATCCTGGAGAGAGCATTCAGCTTTTTAGTCTAATCTTTCAAGTGTGGCTTGATGGGTGGTGTTGTGGGTCACTGGTCCTGCAGCATGAGTGCCTGGGATGATGTGTCTTTTCTTGAAAGGAATCTTGGGGGGCAGTATGCAATGCATCTGGATTCACAGAGCTGCCTGCACCCTACAAAGGGTCCAAGAATGGGTCAGAGGGTGGGTATAGGGACAATTTTATGGAGTGCCAGGGAACGACCCTGACAGTGGGTGCTTGCCTCCATACAACATGGCTTAACCTCCCTGTGTGAAGATGTTCCTACATTTCAGGAGCTGGTGAAGAGCAAGGATATGCTGCCATCTCTATGGGTCACCTCCTCCTCCTATTGGCCAGTGGTGTACTTAGCACAGAGCAGAGTGCCTGAGACATGCTAGGCGCCCAGTCACACAGATGGCTCGGGAGAGGGCAGCCCAGCACCTAGTTAGTAAGTGACGGTACCTCTTGTCCTTTGCCCTCTCTCTGGAGTTCAACCCCTGGGGGGAGAGAAGAACTTAGCATAGAGAAGGCAGGGGAGTGAAATGCAGAGCCCATGTCCCCACCTTTCTGCAGGGCCCAGAGGCCTGGCCTGGGCAGGCCAAAGGCAGAGGAAGTAGTGATGAAGTGGACTAAAGCTTTTAACAGGACTGGACTGGCCACTTGCCTGAGATGTCCTTCAGGGACAGAGCCTGAGTGAAGGCAGGGACGGGGAAAATGAAGCCATTTCATGCTTTACTCAGTGCAGTTTAGTCTGTTTAAGAAACTAGTTCCTGGACAGCCCTCAGAGACAACTCCCTGAGCCCGTGAGGCTAGTAAGTGCTGCCCCAGAGCCGACTCCAGCGACCCTCGGCCCGGCATTCACCCGCGTGATGTCTCTTCACACAGACCAGAAGTGGCCTGCGGGCCAACAGAACGTGGCAAAAGGGACGGCGTGTGACTTCCCAGAATGGGTCAGGAAAGGCCTTGTTGACTCTGCCTTGGCCCTTTTCATCCTTCGCTCTAGAGGAAGCCACCACCAGGCCCTGAGGTCTCTCAAAGAGCCCGTGGTGAGGAAACGAGACCCCGAGGGGACCAGCTTGCCCGCCGTGAGTGCGATGGAGGCACGGGGGAGGCAGAGACCCCACCCCTGGCCCAGCTGATACCTGACCGCACCTCACAGCAGACCCTGAGTCAGAAATGCCTGGCTCAGCCACTCCCGAATCCCTGACCCACAGACACTGGGAGATAATCCAGGATTATGGTCGTTCTAAGACACTTAGCTTTGGGATAATGGGTTACACAGCATTGGAAAACTAATACAGTGGTGGAGCTGGGATTTGAACCCAGCTAATCCAATTCTAGAGTCTGAGCTCTTAGTTACTTCACTAGTGGGGCGCACGATCAGGGGCGCGTGTGTAACATCTCCTTGGGGCATACGAAGATAACATTAGACCTTTTATTTCTATGTATTAAAAAAAAACTGAACTAAAAATAGTTTCTTGAGTATTTCCTGTACAGATTGACCAGGCATCCCTGGCCAGGGTGCTGGGTGTCATGTGGCACGCACAGCTCTCCTTGCCAGGTGTCCTCGGGAAAGGGGGCTCCCCAGGCTGGGGGCAGAGTGGAGCGCTCACCGGGACTCACGCTGTTTACACACGCACGTGCTCAGCTAGGCAAGTTCACCCAACAAACCTCCCAAAGTGGACACAAGCTTTGAAGGGTGTCGGTCAAGTCACCAAGGGCGGCCAGGGCACTGATGAGGACAGCACGGGGGAACAAAGAGAAAGAGGCAGAGGTGATGCCCAACTCCTACGAGGAGCTCTACCTCAGACACAGGAGGGGAAAAGAAGTGACGCCCTAATCAGACCCTACCTGTTCAATGACCTTGCTGTCACTAACAATACTGTTGTTATTAATGTCATTTAGTGAGAACATGGGAAAGGCTTTTACTGGGTACCATGAATGAGTCAAATGAAAACATTGCCTTAAACTATTGATTTATCATTGTATCTTCCTCCTTAATATATAATTTTTGCAGGTGCTTTATAATGTCTAAAATTTATTAATCCTTTAGTCCATATATAGAAAAGTAAGTGGTGTGCTGCCAAGTATGCCTGAGTATGAAAGGCTAGGACTCAAGACCTCGTTCTGGCTCTGCCTCCCGCAGGAAGGCGCGGGGTCCCACCGCCCTCCGGGAGAGAAGCACTTTTGCGGGGAGATGCCGCTGAATATCTGGGACGGGGCAGCGTAGAGCTTCCTGCCTGAGCCCCAGGGGTGCTGGGAGGCTCTGGCAGATGAGATGTTCGTTCCCGCTGACCTTGCAGGAGGAGCAGGTCACCTCCAGGTGAGAACAGCTCGTCCTCTGATCCCGATGCGCCCTGAGATGTGAAGGGTGGGGCACTGTCCAGAGACTTGAGGGTCTGGATGTGTGCAGGGGTTTGGTTTACCTACAAGTCCTGGGACCTTGGTAGGAGCCATTTCCGTGATATCAAGGGCGGGAGTCACATAGTGGGCTGAGGTGAGGACACCGTCCACAGCACTGGGTGAGTTGGAGCCTTTACCATTCTGGAGGGGGGCGGCAGATATGGGCTGAGCCGGGGATGGCAGAGGGCAGGGCTGAGCCGGGGATGGCAGAGGGCAGCCCAACAGAAGCCTCCCAAAGGGTCCTTGGCCCGAATCGAAAGTGAGCAGATGTCAGAGAATTCGGGCACGTTTTGGAAATTACATCAGAGGAAGCGGAGATAACCAGGGGGTTAGATCACGAAGCTAAGAAGCCTCAAGTGGGCTCGCAGAAGGCTCGATGGGGAGTGAGCGGTCGGTGGTTTCTGGCGGTGCTGGGAGAGCGCAGGGCTATTCCACGTGGAGGCTGGCGATAGCTGAGGCGTCACGCCTTGTACCGAGCCTGGTGTGTTCCTCCTTCATCAGCGTCCAAGAGGAACGTTGATGGCCCATTAGACCTGGACTGGCAACCACGAATCCCCCATTTCCTCTCTACGTCTCACCTTTTCTTCCTTTCTCTGTATACAAAGAGTTCTGGGTTCAGGAATGGAGAGGAACTTTTCTTATTTTGACTTCTTGCAGAGAAGATCCAGTATGTCTACCATTTTGAGCCATGAGCTTTCTTGCACCTTTACTGACTCTTTAGAAGAAGGTGTTCTGTTACAGGTGTGGAAACTGAGGCTGGAGAAGTCAACCTCTGCTCCTTGCTGGTGAACCCCAGTCTGCTGAATTCCAAAGCCCCTCCCTGTGCTTCCTAGTTAACGAGCATTCCCAAAGGATGGTGCCCAAGCCACTGGTGGTAAGTGAGAAGATTACGGGAGAACGTTTTTTTCTTTTAATAGTTATGCCTTAGTTTCCCATTTATGATAGGTACTTTTGAAAAAGTGAAGGTATTTAATTAAAAGGGAGTTGATATAAACATTAAGTGAACACTAGTACAGTGCTCTGAGGACATGGCAAAAACTGGGATACTTGTAGAAGAACCCTGCACTGCTCTCCTGTCACCTTTCCTTTCCAGGACATCTGGCCTGGTGTTAGCCCGCCCCCATCATTTCAGGATCTACCCTTCAGTCACTGGATTTCGTTGCTCCTCTCACAGTGAAGGGAGCCCCCATCACCTGGGAGTTGGGAGGGAGGTGGTCCATTCCTGGAGGACTTATCCTAGCTACCCAGATCTGTCCTCTGACAGCCCAGATAGGTTAGATGTTCCCCTTCCCTGATGACAAAGGCGACCTCAGAGACAGGAGGGTTTTTCTGGGCTTCTCATCCTTATCCTTGGCCTGGGCTCTGAAAACACAACAGAGAGATGCACCTAGGCCGGGGGAGGTGGAGGGCGTGTCAAGATGCCTTATCACAGCAGAAAAGGAAACTCTGGTGGAGCAAAGACCATACCCATCTAAGATCATCACTCTAAAACAACTGCTTTCGTTTCCCACAACTTTCCTGCTCTTGTTCACATGCATGTCTTTAAAGATTTTTAACTCAGTTATATACCATTTTGTATTCTGCTTGTTCCCCCGACCTCCACAGACCACACCGTAGCCCTTTTCCCTGCTGCTTTGTCATTTTCGTGATGACCACTGGGTTCCTGTACAGGGCTCCCTCCAGTGGGTCTTCAGTCATGGACTAAATCTCCCTTGGATGACTAGATGCTTAGATGGATACAATTTTTCATAACTACATACAAGGTTGCAAGGAGCTGCTTTAACAAATGTTGCTTTTAAGAATTTTTGAAACTGTTTTTACCGTAACTATTTGCTGTCCCTCTTACTGCCTCATCCTCAGCCCCTCTGATTTTCTTTGCCTCTTTTCTGGAACCTTCCTCCCCTTCTCCCCTCTCCGACAGCCCTCTCTCTTCTCTCCGCCTGTCCTGTCTCCTGCGCCACCATCCACACGGCTTGATGAAAAAAGCACTGGATGTGGAGTCAGAAGAGATGAATTCAAGGTAGGATTTGCCACTTTCTAGGTGTGTAATCCCCAGGCAAATCACTTGATCTTCCTAGCTCTTGTTTTATTTCTATCTCTAAAAATAAGAAAAACATAGGCAGAGCACAGAGAATTTTTAGGGCAGTGAAAATACTCTCTGCTACTCTAATGGTGGGTAACAGTCATTATCCATTTGTCCAAACTCATAAAATATACAACACCAAGAGTGGACCTTCATGTAAACTGTGGACGCTGGATGATAATGACGTGTCAGTGTAGGCTCGTCAGTTGTAAGAAGCACATAACTCTGGTGGAGAATGTTAACAATGTGGGAGGCTGTGCACACGTGGGGCAGGGGCACGTGAGAAATCTCTGCACCTTCCTCTCAATTTTACTGGGAACCTAAAACTGCTCTAAAAATAAAGTCTTTAAAAAATATGTAAGAAAAATAACGTCAGCCCGAAATATCTCCACAGCATTATTTGTAAAAGTAAGCTTAGAAATAAACCAAAAATCCATCAATAGAAGACTACATGAATTAAGTGGTAAATTTAACTAAAACATATACAAATGGTTTCATACGCGGGATGCTGTGCAGTCACTAAAACGAGTAAGACGGAGCTGTGTGCACACGATATGGTACAGGTAACTGTGAATTAGCACGTAAGTTTGCAAACCGCGTGCATAGCTCAAACTCCCTCTTTAGTAATTATTTCTCCAAATATTCATGTACTGAGGAAGGATACACAATAAAAGGATAAAATCCCTGGGGATTGAGAGTAAGGGGGAGAAATATTGGGGGGTTCTTTTTACTCTTATTGAAATGTTTTTTAAACAAACACATATGATTTTGTAATATAAATAATGTGTGGAAGAAACAAACCCATTTGCCCTTTTCCCGGAGTGCTGACTATGCAGTGACACACATAGGAGAAAGCCCGCCGTATCACACGACACACGTGTGGTTATCGACTCTACTCCTCCTGTCAGGACTCCTTTCTCCTCTCCAGTTCCTGTTTCCCTTTCCAGCCTTTCTCTTCTTGTAGATGGCATGTGACAGAAGTGACAGGGTGGAGGAGGCAGATGAGTCTTAGACCCAGTCCAGTTCTCTGTTCCCCTCGTCCCTGCTGCACATTCTGCCCAGATAAGCACACAGCTGGACGATGCATAGACAAGTTCCCTGGGGCTGCCCTCTCCACCCCTCGCCGTCTCCCGGGACCATACCTGCAGGTCCCTGGATGCTCTCTGGTTGTCCTGGCTCCAAGTCACAGCCCTTCACTCACTGGGATGCCGTGTCCGGAGCCCCTAACTCCCTACAGGTACCACAAAGACCCCACTTCCTCAGAGCAGGGCAGGAACAGCGCTGGACCAAAGCCCTCAGGATCTGCTACGTGGTGTTACCTCAGAGCTGACAGATTGAGTCATATGGGCAAACTAATTATATTTTTCATTTTTTCCCTGAGTATTTGTGAGTCTGCGGGACTTTAATTTATGTATTAATTACACCTCAGAGCCAAATGCGGGGGCTGGAGTGCCTCAGACAGCCTTTGCATTTTATTAGGAAACATTGCATACATTCGGCTCCATAGGGAAACAGACACTAAAGCTTCCTTCCGGGGAGTGTGGAGGTTTGGGGGAGCAGAACCCTCTGGGCAATGCAGGTGGAGGCTCAGGGGAGCATTTTTTTTTTTTTTTTTGCGGTACGCGGGCCTCTCACTGTTGCGGCCTCTCCCGCTGCAGAGCACAGGCTCTGGAGGTGCAGGCTCAGCGGCCATGGCTCACGGGCCCAGCTGCTCCGCGGCATGTGGGATCCTCCCGGACCGGGGCATGAACCCGTGTCCCCTGCATCGGCAGGTGGACTCTCAACCACTGCGCCACCAGGGAAGCCCTCAGTGGAGCAGTTTGTGCCAGCCTTCCATTTGGCCTGCAGCTGACTTTGAACCATGTGATCAACCCGCCCACCTTCTCCGCTGCAAGGAAACAGCCCCTCATTGCACCCCACAGCCCCAGTTGGCTGCTGCGTGGGTCCCTCCTCATCAGGTGTGGGGTCCTTGTACTGCACTGAGCTGCTGTCTCCTTGCTGTGGTCCAGCAGGGAGGCCATCAGCCTGTTGCTAGAGGCTGGGGCTTCTGGAGGAAAGTTACCCCTGCAGAGTCCTCACCAGTGAGCCATATACGTGAGGCTGGGTTTGCGTAGGTAGAAGGTGAGAGTGGCTGGCTTTCTCACCTTGAATCTGGACTTGGTGTGTGGGGGGGTCTGGTAGTCTTGGTGTGGGAGCTCTGCCAGTGCCCTTGCAATGGCCAAGAAGTTGGCAGGAAAGATTCGGAAGCCAACCTAAGTGTCCATCAATAGATGAATGCATAAAGAAGACGTGGTACATATGTACAATGGAATACTACTCACCCACAAGAAAGAATGAAGTAATGCCATTTGCAGCAACATGGATGGACTTGGAGGGCATTATGCTAAGAAAATAAGTCAGACAGAGAAAGACAAATACTGTATGACATCGCTTTTATGTGGAATCTAAAAAATACAACAAACTAGTGAATATAACACAAAAGAAGCAGACTCACAGATACAGAGAACAAATTAGTGGTTACCAGTGGGTGGGGAGGTGGCAGTATAGGGGTAGGGGATTAAGAGGTACAAACTATTGGTGTAAGATAGGCTACAAGGATGCATTGTACAACACTGGGGATATAGCCAATATTTTGTAGTAACTGTTAAAAAAAAAAGAAGCTGGCAGGAAGAAAGCCATGTTTTTGTAGCAAGACCATCAGGGCTCCCAGCTCCTTAATCCCCTTTTCTTGTCTTCGGGTTTTTTCCCAGGTCTTGACAGAAGTTCCTAGTGTTGCTATCCTGTGTTATGGGGGTGGGAGTTTGGGGAGAAGGTCCTGAGCGTACCCTTTGGCCAGTTTTCATGGGGGAAGCAGCACTAAGGCCTCATGGTGGGGGGATTGTTTATATCAAAGTGATCACCAAGGGAAAGAATAGAAGTAAAGCCTTTCTTACCTCAAAGCCGCTGGCAGGGTCAACCTTGGAGGTTCTACAGATGAGGAAAGCACTTCTTAAAAGAGCTAAAGGAAGGCCCCAAGGCTCTCTAGGGACTAAGGGCTGACAGGCAGGTGCGGGCCCTGAACACTGAGTTAAGTGACCCAACTGTTGTGTCCTGACGCTAACCTGGTGGTAGGCCTGCCATCTGCACCCATCTCGCGCCCCCTCCTGTTGCTCTGGCTCCTTTATGAGTCATCAGAGGGCAGACCTACTTCATGCAGGATGTGGAGGCTTATGGTCAGACTGAGAGGTGACCCTCAGTGGTAAGTTTGGAGGAGTTTTGGTATTTGTGAGTACCTTATGAAGAGGAAGGAGCAGTTTGGGGCACCCACACCCACTCTGATGTGAGCCCTCTGAGGGCAGGAGTTGTTGTACGCTTTGTTCACTATATTCCAAGAGCCTAGAAAAATACCAGGCACAGAGCAGTGGTCATTAAAAAACACCTAGGAGGTGGTGTTAGGAAGGCTGGCTACAGCTGCTCCCAAATCATCTTTTGGTCAAAGGAGATGAACAGAGGCAGATGAATCTCAGAGAAGCTCTGGCACCTGTCCAAAGTCACACAGCTAATTAGAGGCCAGGCCAGGCCAGGAATCATGGCCAGGAGTGATTCTAATGTTAGCCTAATTTTCATTCTCTAACCTGTTTCTTAGTCAGCTTGGTCCGCAATAACAAAATACTGTAAACTGGGTGGCTATAAACAACAGAACTCATTTTTCAGAGTTCTGGAAGCTGGGAAGTGTGAGATCAAGGTGATGCTAGATCCGGTGTTTGGTGAGAGCTCTTCTAGGTTGCCGACGGCCAAGTTCTTGTATCCTCATATGGCACAGCAGAGAGAAGAAGCAAGCTCTCCCGTGACTCTTATAAGGGCACTAATCTCATTCATGAGGGCTCCACCCTCATGACCTCACCCAATCCCAACCACCTCCCCAAGTCCCCACATCCTAACACCATCCCATTGGGGGATAGGGTTCCAACACATGAGTTTTTTTGGGGGGACACAAACATTCAGTCCATAAGGACCCACCTGTTATTCAGACCCTGTGGCTACCACATTCATGGTTGTGGCCTCTCGCCGTCTGAGCTAACAACAAATCTGCTTTGCCTGATGCATGGGTGATGCTCAGAGTTTTTGTGCATCCAAGATGGTCCAATGCATGGAAATTCTTGTTAGTGGGATTCCACCACCTCAGTGAAGTATTTGATTCTTGCATTTATCAGGGAAAGGCTGGGGAAGACTGGGACGAGGGAATGACCGCTCACAGGGGCACTGACAGGTGGAGGGCTGGTGAGGGGCTCAGCTTTGTGGAATTGCCCACTGCAAGTTCACCCTGGGGAGGGGCTCAGAGGCTGGTGGGTTTCATTCCTGCTTACTCCATCCAGCGTACCCGCTACCCGCTGCCATGCCAGCTGGTCTGTGCCGGAAGTGTGTGGGGTCTGAGGCGGGGTGGGGAGAGTAGGAGCCTCTGCAGGAAGCAAGCTAGAGCCCTCACAGCGAGGGGTGTGTGTTCGCCTAGTCATCAGCCCTCCTCCATCCACCAACTGGCAGCGTCTCAGGCCGGGACAAACCCAGGCTGGGGCTCGTGCTGTAATCATCTCAGAATCAGGTGCCTGATCGGTCTCTACCTGGGGCAGAAGGTGCCGTCTGGGTCTTTCCACAGGGCCTGGATGTAGCACTTCTCTCTCAAGGGCCCTCAGCTTGCAGTCACCTGCTTCCTCTGTTTCCTTTCTAGAGCCTCAGGCTGGGCTGCCAGCTTTCACAAGACAGGATGGACGGAGCCTGCATGATCTTTCCAGGGAGGGCGCTGCCGGAGAGGTGGCCAGCATGTCTGACAGATAGCGCTCTGGATTCGGGCTGTCTGAACGCATTTGTCTCATCCCCCCAAATCCAGCCAGCCTGGGAGACAAGTCTAACCTTTCCTGACAGAATCAGTTCAGGCTTGTCCTCTGAGCAGGGCCCAGGGTGGGCAGGGGGCTGGCTGGGGCCAGCTGGGCTCTCTGACCATAGCTGCCAGGGGCCTGCTGGCCAGGGTAGGACACATGGGGAGCCCTGATGGGCCCAGTGGACAGGCTCCAGACCAGTTCACGGAGTAAGAGCCGGGAGAAGGGGAGAGGGATCCCTGCCTCTGTGTCTTCTCCCAACCCCAGGGCAAAAGTAGGGACGGGGGCAGGGAGAGAGGCCTGTTTTTTCTGTTGTTGTTTTTTTCTTTCATCCTGTCCGTGTTCCTATTCTGAGGTCCAACTCTTCAGACTAGCCTGGATTTGAATCTTGGGGTAAAGGCTAGAGGAGAGGGGTTGTCTGGGCCCCTTTGAGAGCACAGGTGTGGCATCTCCACAGCAAGTCAGACTTGCACACACCAAAGAAGCCTGACCTTGGGCAGAATACTGTCTCTTCTGCCTTCCAGTGATACCCTGTGTGTCCTGCTGCCTGAAACCCACATTCGTGGTCCACCCCCTTGTTGTAAGCTCCACTGTCTCCAGCCTCTTTAAGAAATTGCAAAG